>NC_133543.1:44174853-45387978 GCF_048773025.1 Camelus bactrianus
TCGTGCATGCTAAGCAGGTGCTCTACCACTGAGCTATACTCACTTCCCAGAAGGTTCCTATCATTGCCCCCACACACAAGGCCGTCTCTCCTGAGACTCAATTCAGGAGAAAGTCTCCAGGAGACACGTATCCAAGAATTCTGAATTATTCCTCTCCTAATCTAGGAGTGCCACAAATCTCCCCACTTATCTTTGGACCCTTCCCAACTATCATGGGTTTGTATCATTATGATAAGACGTTAAGTTTGGCATTAGGATTTTTTTATCCATACCCTTTTCTAGATCATGCTGAGCATTTTGTGGAATTCTGGTTTCTAGACAATAGGGTCTCACTGGAGAAGAGTATGCAACAGTGGTTTTCAGTGTAGAGATGAGGGGGACACAACAGGGAGGCCTCTAAGTCCATTCTCTCATTTAACTAGGGCAGCTCTGCTTTTTAACATGCTGATCTGCTGTGTGAGATTTCTTTTGGGGGGGGAGGGGTGGGTGCGGTGAGGAGGAAGAAAGGTAGAGTGAAACTATAAAACCACTGTCTACTGTGATTTCTCTCTGTGTCTGAAACAAATGCTTGAGATCAGCTTCCTGTTTTATGCCTGCCAAGAGTCCATTTTTTGTTATCAAACCAAAAGATTTTTTTTCTGTGTCCCTGCTCACCCAAATCATTTAAAAATATGTGAAACAAGACTAATCTGGTAACTAAGTAAACATTTCAGTGTACAATTGGACTCTCTCTAGTTTAATTCACTTAAATTATTGAGTACCACTCTCCATAAAGCATTGCTCTATTCCCTGTCCCAGGGCAAAACTGCCTTCATGTGCCATGTTGATTAAACATGGGCTTAGATATTTGCCACAATAGTGCCTTTAAATTCAGGAGCTTTGAAGAAGAGACAGAAATACAATGAATCACTTCAAGTCTAGATTAAAGGAAACTGCTGGCTTCTAAGGCGAGGCCCCACCATACCATAGGGTTCATTTATGTTCTTTGCCTTTTTCACACTGTGCTAAGCCTCAGCCGTCACCACTACTTGAAAAACTGGGGTCTAATTAATGAGGAGATTTGCCTTCTCTGCCTATTCCTGTCAACCTCATTTCAATTCATGGGGTCAGTAGTTAGACTCAAAGTCAGCTGACTCCATTCTTCCCCTTTCCTAGAAATCACATGCCTATTGTTAAGATGCTGGATCATTAAAAGTCAGAACCGCGGCACATCAGTGCTGCCTTCTGTAGACGCCCCCTCTTCCAGCTCATGGAGCCGGATGAGCTCATCCTAATTACACGGAAAACTGAAGGTCAGTGCATCAAATTAATGCAGCAGCATATTTCAAAGGGGCGTATGACCTCCCCTCCCTGTTACAATTTGGTCAGTGAAAATGGTTCTCTCCTCCCTGCTGCCAATATTGTCAACAGGCATTCAAAAGAGAACAATTGGGAGTATTGAAACATGTAATTAAGTACTGCTTAAAACTACTCTATTCTAATTAATAGAGCCAATTTGCACAATATGTAATCTTTTCAGTTCTTTAGTACAGTCCAGTGGTCTTCAGTAAGCAGCTCTAATCTCCTCAGGCCCAGGAAAGAAAAGCTATTTTCTAACTCTACTCCCCCTTTAAAAGCAGGGGATAAATGCCAGCCAGTATTCTGCATGTTCACTCCACTGGCGTCAAATCTGGGACTCTGGCAAACTGCTAGCTGCTGCTGGGTTTCCAGCCAAAACTCAACCAGGGACAGTCGTAAGCAATATGCTGACATTGTGCAAGACAGAAACTGGGTGACTTATAAGATTTGGTTTTTAATAAATGGAGGTAGTTTTGAAATCAAAGATCAGGTTTAAAATTCCACTGTTTCTCTAGAGCTATGACTGAGCAAATCATCAGCCAAGGAAACATACCTTTGCATTTGTTTGTTGTCTTATCCAAAATTGCCTTCGTGGAGACTATTTTCCCATATCTAAAAGGAAGAAAAAAAAAGGGAAAAAAAAAGAAGTTATAATCGAGGAACCCTTATGAATGTCTAAGTACAGCGAACACACCCACTTATCAAACATCTGCATACTTTAAAGTACAAAATGTTCTTTGCTAGGGGACATGAAATGAGAATTCAAAACACAAACTAAACTAAAAAAAGGGGAATGGCTAGGCCTCTCATTTGAATCTTTGGATTACAGTTTGATAGGAAATCAGGTACTTAACTGATAATCTTGGGACCAAAAAAATGGAATGTGAGCTCTATTAAAATATAGTTTGTCTCCCAGTAACACTATGTCTGTGGTAAAATACGAAGCCAGAGGCAAGACTACAGAATCGTTAACAAAACGTACTGTGATCCTAATCCTGGCGGAAGCTGCCTGCATCCTAGCTACTCACTTTGCACCTGGAGGCAGCACTGCAGGGGTCTGGATTACTCCAGAAGGGTGCCTGTGCGTATATCTTTAACACACTTGATGTGTTTAAATATTTTAAAATGTGATGTTTAAAACAGGGCTTTTGTACTTAAGATTCTGATAACTGTTTATAAATACTTTTATTAACACCTTTTCTTTTTAAACGCTGTAATGCTATTGTACTCACCAATGTGTGCGTGCACATGTGTGCAGGAAATAGGCGGTAAAGAATATAAAACAACGAACCAAGGATGATTAAGCGTTAATTTTGTGAAGCTTTGTATAAGGATGTGTTCAAATTCCTTAGCATACAATAGAAGTTGGGGGAAGAAGGAAAAACATTCAGAATATTAAAACTGAGTGCACTCACTGCTACTGAAAAGATAGGGGCAGAACAGTTTAAACATATGTACTAATCCTACATTCCTTCATAGTGACCAGACCATAATGTAAAGTACTGCTATCTGTATCTGTCTTCTAAAAATTGAGAAAAATTTGAAAAATAATTTTTAAACATTTTTTATTGAGTTATAGTCATTTTACAATGTTGTGTCTAATTCCAGTGTAGAGCACAATTTTTCAGTTATACATGAACATATATTCATTGTCACATTTTTTTCACTGTGAGTTACAAGATCTTGTATATATTTCCCTGTGCTATACAGTATAATCTTGTTTATTTATTCTACATATGCCTGTCAGTATCTACAAATTTTGAAATCCCAGTCTATCCCTTCCCACCCTCCTCCCCCTTTGGCAACCACAAGTTTGTATTCTATGTCTATGAGTCTGTTTCTGTTTTGTATTCATTTTATTTTTTAGGTTCCACATATGAACAATCTCATACGGTATTTTTCTTTCTCTTTCTAGCTTACTTCACTTAGAATGACATTCTCCAGGGACATCCACGTTGCTGCAAATGGCATTATGTTGTCGTTTTTATGGCTGAATAGTATTCCATTGTATAAATATACCACATCTTCTTTTTCCATGTCTTGGCTACTGTAAATAATGCTGCTATCAACACTGGGGTGCAGGTGTGTTTTTGAAGTAGGGTTCCTTCTGGATATATGCCCAGGAGTGGGATTCCTGGGTCATATGGTAAGTCTATTCCTAGTCTTTTGAGGAATCTCCATAGTGTTTTCCACAGTGGCTGCACCAAACTGCATTCCCACCAGCAGTGTAGGAAGGTTCCCTTTTCTCCACAGCCTCTCCAGCATTTATCATTTGTGGACTTTTGAACGATGGCCATTCTGACTTGTGTGAGGTGATACGTCATTGTAGTTTTGATTTGCATGTCTCTGATAATTAGTGATATTGAGTATTTTTTCATGTGCCTATTGATGATTTGTATGCCTCCATTGGAGAATTGCTTGTTTAGGTCTTCTGCCCATTTTTGGATTGGGTTGTTTGGTTTTTTCTTATTAAGTCGTATGAGCTGCTTATATAATTCTGGAGATCAAGCCTTTGTCAGTTTCATTTGCAAAAACTTCCTCCCATTCTGTAGGCTGTCGTTTTGTTTTACTTAGGGTTTCCTTTGCTGTGCAGAAGCTTGTAAGTTTAATTAGGTCCCATTTGTTTATTCTTGTTTTTATTTCTATTGCTTGGGTAGACTGCCCTAGGGGAGAACATTTTTGAGATGTATGTCAGATAATGTTTTGCCTGTATTTTCTTCTAGGAGGTTTATTGTGTCTTGTCTTATGTTTAAGTCTTTGATCCATTTTGAGTTTATTTTTGTGTATGATATAAGGGGATGTTCTAGCTTCAATTATACACATGCTTCTGTCCAGTTTTCCCAACACCATTTGCTGAAGAGACTGTCTTTAATCCATTGTATATTCTTGCCTCCTCTGTCGAAGATTAGTTGACCAATGAAAAATAATTCTTAAAAAATTACTGGGTCTTTGGGAATTGCACATAACATACTTCACGCACCTGAGCCCTTTCCCTCAATTATACACGGCAAGTTCCAAAATTTTATTTTCCTATATATTGACTTTAAAAAATTTCACATTTTCTCTCATATTACTTCTCATGATTGCTACTGAGGACTAAAAAGACCCTTAAAAGTTTTAGGAAACGGAAGTATATGCACAGCACTTTAAAACATTTTAAATGTTGCAGGTTTCTACTCTATGCTTTGAGCCAGCTGAAAGAGACTGATCTAGAAGAAACAAATGGCTCGGGCCACCTCTCTCCCTTGGTTAATTTTCACTCTGTGTAATCATGTAATCAAATGATTACTAACTGGGCATGAAAGTAAAGATAATTTAAGGTTCAAATGACAATTACATCCAAGAGGCATAATGCTGCACAAACACCTTCAATTCCCTGTAGAGTTTCTGAGTGTTTGTAACAACCTTAACACAAATCACTGAGCTTACAAAATAATAATGTAAAAAAAGTCTGCAAACCAGAAAAAAAAAAAGTGATTTAAAGACTACCTTTTAGCAACCATTTATCTACCTAGGTTATTTACATGCTTGCTATTTCCCAGTGCTCTCACTTTTGCACAAGTTTTAGCTGAAAACGCTTTTAGATTGCATCCCTGCCTTAGTCCCTTCCAAAAGTAGAGAAGAAAATTGGTATGACTTCAAAGTAGGCTAAGGGGATTCAGAGTCACAGAGATTAAGAGACTTTGCTTGGGGTCGCAGAGTTCAGGATCTTTTGTAAGCCACACAGAAGGAAGTAACTTTGGAGAAGGTCAGAGACTGGCCTTCTACCCTTCTGGTTCTGCTTTCCACTGTAATAATGGGAAAGAAGACATGGAGAGATGCAGATGTGGGAGGCAGGAATGAGGAGAGGCTCTTGGTAGCACAGATAATCCATGCAACACTCTCTTCCGGTTTGGTCTCTTTCATCTTTGCTCCTCACTTTTGACGTTACTCCTCACTTACACACCTATCCTCTAGGACCCTCTCCCAGGATCTCATTCCACCTTTCTGGGCACTCATTCAGTGGCTTTTTGCCCATTCAGCTTCCCCGCTCCTTCCTTAACCAAGTACTTTTGTCACATTTAATAATCAGTCCTCAACCATTTCCTACAAAATTATTCCAATGCTATGGATTTAATTAATGCATCTTCTCTGATGATGCCAGTTTCTCCATCGTGGGTTTTTTGTTTTGTTTTTTAAATCTCACCAAAACTTTAGTTTTTATCTTCCTCTTTTACTTAACTATCTCAGTGTTTTATTAAGATATCCAAATATCTAGTGAAATATTACCTCATGCTCACTAAGTCCTATCCCCAAAGAACCTCAAACACATCTTTCTGTCTCACAGTTCTTGCCTCCAGCCTCTGGTCCTTCCAACCCCGTCTGCTGCATTAATCTGCCCTAAATATTACTTAAAACCTGGCTCTGTCATCTCTCCATTGCCCCTTCTATCCAGGCTTGAACTTAAAGAACCTGTTGGAACATTATCTTTTCCATGAAACCATCCCTAATCTCCTCAACCATTCAGTGGGCAATTTTATAAAAAAAATCAGAAAGGGAGTTACATTTACTCAGTTCCTACTTACGTTCTAGGCACTTTGTATATGATCTTATTTAACTAACTTCACAATTTTAGGAGGTAGGTGTTGTTATTCCCATTTTTGCAAATGGGAAAACAAAGGCTCATAGAAGTCTGAGCCTAAGATCTTGCCTAAAACACCAAAGCTCAAAAATAAAGTCCTCACTGTAATTTATCTGTGAAATAATTTTGAGAAGCAATGTTTCCTTTATATACTCAGAGTATGAAACGAGAGGAACAAAATGAAAAACCTCTTCTATTAAGGTATTGGAACAGATTTATTTTTCAAGCCAAAGCAAGTTTTTTGTTTGTTTTAGACACAAGAAATAAACATGTGGCTCATGGCTGAAGAGGTGTGTGTAGGTTGGATGGGGGTGTGTGTGGGAGAAGAGACATTTGTGAAAGTGATCAGTTTTACTTTCTACTGTGGTTTTCACCATGATCTGTGGGTTCACACTGAAAGACCATGACTTCCCAGAAAGTCAGAGCAGTTTTCACTGTCTGTGAGATGACTGTACACTGGCCTCCCTGAAATCCATGTGTCAGGAAGATGCTTTTCTGGAGTTACCTGAGGGGGCCTGAAGGGTTTTCCTCTCCTACGACATCTTCTTTTGTGAGCTGTCCACTCAGTTATGCTGCTCACGGCACAAGAGGCTCTCATTAAAACACAGACCCCTGACCTGGAAGGCAGAACACTTTAAACTACTCAGGCCCTGGCAAAGTTAGCTTCTTAGCGGCTGATGCAGCCACCACGTTGTGGGAATGGGGTGTTCTTCCGATGCCATGAGGAAGGAACTCGAATATGGCGGGGGGGCAGAGAATCTGTGCAATGGCACCTCAAGGAGTGAAAGGGGGCGACGGGCCAGAGTGGTCATGTTCCCCTGCTAGTTTTATCTGCAGTAAGGGATAAAGAGCGCAGTGGGGAGAAGTCATTACAGATGATTAACATTTAGTCTAATTCTATTGTTGATCAGAAGTGCCTGCAAGAGTAACAGGCATCTGGGTAAAAATTCATAAAGCAACTAGGTTTTCACCTTCCCCTGGTTTCTATATGCAACTTAATTCGTAGGGAAAAAAAATCATACAGTAACAGGGACTATGATGTATTGAGGAAACAGACCTCTTGACTGGCAAAATTTACGCTCTAAGAACACCAATGAGATGCATGCCCAAGAAAGCAAACTGCAGAATTCGATGGGGAAAATGTGGATATGAAGATTCTTTGGATTTTACCCAACTTCCAAGTAACAAGGCTCAGACCCCCAGCCCTGGCTACCCGGAATATAATATCCTTTGCCTGGAGTAGATAATCCACTCCAGCGGAAGCTCTGACTGTGGAAGGATAAGGAGTAATTAAGAGATGTGACTACAGAATAATCAGAATTTCAAAGGGTGAGGATAGCGAGTAAAAACTCACATTCAAACCTACTGGCCCAAGTGAACCTGGCTGATAAAACCTTTTGTTTAGACTCCACCACAGTTGCTTTTGTTTGCACCAAAGCTTTAGTTATTTCTCCTCCATTTCCATTTTCTTCTCTTCTTTTACCTGCTGTAATATGAAACTAAGTATATTTTAGTTTGTGCTTAGTAAAACAAAGCTTGATTTTCTCCTCTGCCCCCCATCACTTAGTCCCTCCTAAATTCTACCTTTTTGGTAGTTTACTATAATTATAAAAGAAATGCATATTTGTTATAATTAGAAGACAGAAAAGTCAGTGGAAATACTAAAATCACCTCAAGTTCTGGATATGAATGTTAAACCACTGGATAAGAATGTTAAACAGATTGGTATGTATCTTTATAGACTCTGCCCATGTGTACACTTGTGTGCGTACATGGCACGCACATGTACACACACTCTCTCATCTACTAGAGAACTTATGGCTTTTGAACATTCCCCAGTTTCAAGTCAAGACTCTGGAGAACGGAGTCCATTCCCCTCACCACCAACAGATGGCGATAAGGTTGATGAGTTATTTTAATACCGGTGATTCCAGTTTTAAATTCACTTAAGGTACCATGCAGTCATTGGTAATGTTTGTGTTCATTTATTTTATGAACATTATGAAACTGAAGAAAAGCAACTGAGCTTGTGGAAAACAACAGTAAGAAAAAGTGTACACTTACAATGTAAACAAAAACAGGTATTTTAAGTTTGAAAAAGGGAAGGTTATTGCTCAAGCATATAGGATGTTTGCTTTTGTTTAACAGCTGAACTGCCTCTGAGGAGCAAAGAGAAGCTTACGTATCCTATGAGAAATGCTATTCCCGTGTAAGTGACAATAATGAGCAAGGAGGTGGCACAGGGGACTGAAATGAGGGGAAAAAACCGTTACAACTTCTGACTGTGTGGCTATCGAGTCAACATCCACATTAGAAAGCTCATGCCCTGGTGAGTTAATTCAGGGGAATAACAAGGTAACAGCCTACATTTATACCTATTTTATGCCAGGCACCGACTTAGGCCAATTATTTTAATCTTCACAACAACCTTGGAGTAGGTGAGGTTTTATTCTCTGTGTAGATGTGAAACTGAGGAGCAGAGTGAGCAGGGGACCCACTGAAGGTTACCCAGCTGGTAAGTAGCAAAGAAGGGAGGCAGAAGTTTGCCCTGACCAGCCATGTTTGACGACTGGAGAAACTCTGGCTGCCAACCACAGAGTGCTGCAGAGGTTGGGAGCAATTCCCAACTGTGAAAGTGCACAGCCCCAAACAAGTGATAAGGATGAGGGCAGACTCTGTAACAACTAAAGCCTCTTAGACATAGCTGATAGCACTCAAAGTTGCTACCTGACTTTCCGAGTAGACAACATTGTTCCATTTGGAGTAAGAGCCCCAAAGAACAAATGTATTGGGGAGGAGGAGGTATGTCTGGCTTTAAAGCTTAGGAGGAGTCACTCATGTTAACTCATGTAACTATTTGGTGGGAATGAGGGTGGGAATTAGGCGCCAGATCCCATTCACTACTGCAGACTTGTGGGAGAAAAGAGAAAAACCTTCGCATACTTACACCTCCACACAGACGATACTGTAGAGGCAGTGTTCCTACTTGATTTTTGCTGCTTTATCTTTTCAATGGCCTCCTAGAAAAAGGGGTTCTCCTAAAATTTGCTCTAGCTCTTCTAACAGTAGCTCAACAGGGGAAGGAAAAGAAAGTGTAAGTTACATTCATTTTGCTAATAGAAAAGTTTGTTGGACAATGAGGTCTAAAATTTGAAAGCAGAGGAGTCATTTACTTATGTTTGAATCTTCACTACCTGAAAAATTCAGCTGGTCCTGTTTTCTTTATTTACTTGGTACATGAAGTGGTGAGCACTTGAAGATGAGGTCCAAGACACGTGAAATTTTAAAATTATGCAATCAGTATCAGACAGATTTTTTAAGACTTTACCGTTTTGGCCTTGAAGATTTTTCAGTGTTTCTATGAGACTTCTAAGCATACAAATATTAAAGGTATCGAAAGATACTCTATTTTAAATTCTAGTCATTTTGGCTTAACTCTTACATTTGATAACTGCCCATTCCATTTCGGTTGTACAGCTGGATGTGCTTTGTGATTCCTGGTACGTGGGACAGAACAGGAAGCTACATCTGATGCGGCTAGCATCGGAGCCAGGGTCTGAAGGAGGAAAACGTTTGGCAGGAGAAGCTGCTGCAGCCCAAAAGGTCAAAATCAAAACTGGAGCTGAAGGTGAACGGAACACAGGAAGGACAAGTACAGTTGAGAAGGAGGTCAGACCAAGAAATCAAGCCGCAGATATTTACAGCTTGTCTACAGCACGCCCTTCACCACCTATGAAAAATACACAAGGTGCCATTCCTGCTAGCAAACGGGACAGTGGGGGGGGGGGGGGGCGGGGCGGGAGGGATGCGGGAGAAATTTTTAATATTAAAAAATAACTAAGAATACTGAGATCCTCAATGATGAATGCTAAATAAAGGAGGGCATAAATGTAGGATGAATCAAGTTTAGCAAGAAAAACTTTGGGGAAAACAGAAATTCAGGTAAGCCATAGAGGACAATAAACAGAAGAGTGTGTGTAACGCAAGCTGTGTGGGGACTGACAGAAGCCAAGTCTGGAAAGGTCCTGTAGGGCCTTGGGTTCGAGGAAAAGGGGTCAGGGAACAGAATGTGGCTGGAGGTTTTGCAACTGTAGAATGATATGATGAAAGCAAGATTTTAGTAAGATTAATGAAAATCTTATGGCTAGGATTAGCAGAGAGAGATGCCACATTTTTGGTTTATTTTATTCCTTTTTTTCGTTTTTTCTTTTTGGCTCTTTGTACGTAAGCAATAACACTCAAATTCAAGAAGTTAAAATGGAGGGATGAGAGAGCTCGGTGATACATGGAAAGGTTCTAAAGGACAAGGAAGTTTTAAGATAGAAGAATTCTTTTAACTAGACTCAGATGCTTTAAGTTAGCACCTGAGAACAATAACCCATGTTATCTGTGCTATGGAAAGCCAGTGGCTTGTGTCTGAATGCAGAGGAGAAAAGGAGTCAACCACGGTTCACTTTTCTCAACTATCCTGGAAAGGACAGTGAATTTCAGCCCCAGTCCCAGACCTGGAACTTGCAGATTAGAGATGATTCAGCAAAAGCGCACACCATCCTCAAGTGGTCCAACCCTTGGCTAGCCTGGCTGCTTTGCAACATGTGAGCTGTTGGAGAATAAACTACAGGAGCTTTGGGACAAAGCATCACAGTTTTGAAGAGAAAAAATATGTATCTACATATCTAGTTTTTCATAACATTAAGATTTTAAGATAAACACATCTCTTCAGAATATAAATAAAATTGGTAAATTGCACCTAGATTTGGGATTAATATAACCTCTTTTGACTAAATGCAGAACCATTCCTGCTACTCTGCCTTTTCAAATTCCTGCTGGCACAGCTAATCTATTATAAATGCTACACAAAACTAACAATTGATGCTGTTTATTGCTTGTATGGTTTGAAGTAAATAATTCATATAGAATGAACATTAAAATACCTCCTTAGAAATGGTTAAGATGCATTTTTGGCCATATTTTATGAAAACCTTATACCTCTCTTCTAAATAAAAACCTCTTTTCTAAATAAAAAATACACTATAAAACATTTGATTCATTACAGATTTGCTGTTATAGCTCAGTATCCAGTCTATTATGATCTGCAATCAAAGTAAAGTAGCTTTACACGATTTTATGGTTTTTTAAGAGCACACAGCAAAGGGTCACTGACACATCTTATGATGATATTTTTGCCACAAGTCACCATACCGGAGCACTTACGGATGCAGTCACAGATGGCCAGACCCAAATTAGTGCTCCCAAGTACTAATGTGTCAGAGGAAAAGAACACTTGCTGAAAATTTTGCAAGTAAAATGTAGATTATCTATCATAAAAATGAATCCCTTAAAGTCTCAAAACATTGATTAATGTGTGACTTTTAAAACAAAGGCAATTTGATTATAGAAAGCAGTCTTTTACTTCTGTTGAATTTATGAACTGGCAGTGATATTCTTCCTGGCAGATAATTTTCTTCCTCTCCCACCAAAACATGTAATGCATGTGCTTTGCTTTGACAATCTCACCTTCAAGTTGATGTGGTTACTTTGCTGTATCAGAAGGAAGACAACATTATATTGGAAAGCACATGGAGAAGCCCAGAGAGAGACCTCTCCTCAAGTGCTCATTCAGCCGATGACCAGCTCTGTGACTCTGGTGTGGCTGTCTGGCCTCAGTGTCCCTGTCTCTATAACACCTATGGCGTGACAGCGTTGACCTCACGGCACTGTTGTTAAAGGGCTAGCACATAACAGATATCCAGTAACAAATAAATGTTATTAACCTTTTCTCCCACCCTGCTGGAATTATCTGAAATAATGGCACTTCTAACGCTTACCGTTTAAGAGCACTAAGCTAGATTACCCCTCTCATCTTCATAATGACGTTGTCTGAAGCTGCAAAATGTTGAGAAAATGCAGACCTTCCATTTTTATGTTTACTTTTCAGTACTGTTCTTTGCATAATGAAACCTCTCAATATATATTGGTTGAATGAATGAAACATAAGCATGCAATATAAATTTTTTTCCCCTTAAAGTGTTTGGTGTGGGGAACTGAGGGAGGCTGGCAGTTGGAAGGAGAAGGGAAATACTACATCTTACCTTGGAAAATGAACATGGCCTTGTAGTTTATCCAATTTAACTTATAAAAACAAATAAAGGAACCAAGGTAATTAAGGAGTTTAACATGGAATTAAAAAGTGCTACCAAAAAGAAAACTGTAAAAGGTTGTTGGGGGAAACAAATACAAAAAAAAACAAGAAGAGTTTTGGTTCCTAGATTGCTTTGCAAGTGTCTCTAAATTTGCTGCTCCTTTTAAAAAGAAATCAAAACTAGAAATCTTTTACACACACACACCACCAGAGAACTGCGTCAGAGTCTGTAGAAATTGAATGCATTAAACTCTAACACTGAAAACCGTAAATGCCTGCTTCATTCAAAACAAGAACAGTGTGACAGAGAGTAAAAGTAAACATGCTCTCTGAAGCAAAACAGAGTTATCTGAAACTATTAAGACAGAGTGTGCAAATTACCTAGAAATTTCTCTTGATTCAGACATGAGCTAAAAAAGGCAGGAGTCAAATTGGACATTTCCTAGACTGAACACTAATGTTGGCATTGATCCAGAACACAGCACCAGTGTATTGATTTCCAAACCCCGTCAGGCCGTCCTTTTCTACAGTAATAAATCCTGACTGCCCCACGACCTTGAAAAGCCCATCTGAAAGGGAAAATGATATCTATTTTACTCACTTCAGCTCTAAGAAATCTGGGGACATAAAATAAGTGTATCATTAGTGAAAAAACTCTTGGGCTGGGTAAGCAAGGAAATGCTGATGTAGCCTGCCAGCACCGTTGATGTTTCTAAACTTAGATATTTCGTTCAAGGGTCACTCGTGACAATGGTCATGTCTCTTTAGAGCGGAACTGATGGAAAATGATAAATAGGGCTCCCACACTGGTTTCCTACTGGTTTGTTTGCCTTCGAACAAGACTGTCCTTAGACACTGCAGATAAAGATCAGCAATCATTCCACAGAGTAGCACAGCTCAAAAAATTCATCTTAAAATTTATGAAAATCAGAGAGGAAGCATCTTTATGTGAAAGAATGGAACCAAAGAGAACCAAATGCTGTGAGTTAACTTTAGTATCAGTTTCACAAAATTACCATATTTCAAATGAAGGCAGTACACCTCCCTTGTCTCAAGACAGCTTGAATTCACTGCATTTTCCAGAAGGTGCAAGTTAGGGGGCTGTGAATGGAGACTGGGGCTAAAAGTGCTTCTTACATTCATGACATACTCAGTAAGGACTTTCTAATCTTGTTTGTTCTGAGAAATCCTGCATAATGGGAGAGGTGCTGGTCGAATCCTTAAAATAAAAAACTAGTTTCTAGAAAACAAAGGCAGGTAAGGCTAATGCTGATCTGAAGAGAAATTCCAGAACAGATGGTAAAGTAGAAGGTTAGAGAGACTGTTGAAAAGAACATGCCCCAGTGATGCCCTTCAGAGCCAGTTAGGCACACGAAATGTTGGCTCCTTCTACTCTGGAGGGTGGTGAGGAAGGCAGGGCTGCTCGGGAATGCTACGTGGTGTATTTTGATTTGAGCAAAATAAAAATCATTGCTTGCTCGTGGATCAGATGAGGGTATCTGGGAAGAGGAAGTCTGGTTTGGATGAACGGATAACTAGCTAAAGAAGTGACAGAGCTAGTCTAATGGTCAGGGTCACAGTCAGAATGGAGGAAGTGTCCAGTGATGTGCCACAAGGCTCTATTCTTGGCCAGCACTTTTCAAGCACCTAAAAATGCCATAAATCAGGTCACTGATAGCATACTTATTAAATATACACATATCCCAAAGCTGGGGAGGATGATGAATGTAAGATGTCAGAATTAATACCTGGAAAGTATGTCAACAGGCTAGAATGAATTCTTGGCCAAAGCCAACACTATAATATTTAATAGGGAAAAATAAGTCTTACATATAAGTTTCAAGGGGGGGAAATCAACTGTATAAATTTAGGGAAAGCCTTGGCTTATTCACATGAAAATACCTGGGGTCTTGATTAGGAGCAAATTCAATTCTTCCAAATGAAACAGATTTAGCTGCACTGAGAAATACATGATCTGATCATGGAAAGAAATTACGTCTTTGGGCTGCTTTGTTCACCATTCCCTGAAACCCACCACTATGGGTTGAACTGTTTCCCCCTAAAAACATGTCCACAATCCTCAGCTCCAGTACCTCTGACTGTGATCTGATTTGGAACTAGGGTCTTTGCAGACATAATCAAATTAAGATAAGGCCCACACCCAATGTGACAGGTGTCCTTTTAAGAGGAAAATTTGGACACAGATAAGAGACCTGGGAGAATGCCACGTGATGACTGCGATGGAGATGGGGGATGCAGCCGTAAGCCAGGACACCAAGCAGCCGGCAAACCACCACGAGCTGGAAGAGGCAGCAAAGGATTCTCCCCTACAGCTTTCAGGCGGAACATGGTTCTGCAGACACCTTAATTTTGGATTTCCAGCCCCCAAAACTGAAATACTAGCTTTGTTACTTTAAGCTACCCAGTTTGTGGTACTCTGTCCCAGCAACCCTAGGAAACTCACTGAGCCCCAGGTGGCCTTCTATCCTATACAAGTCCCTGTGCCTGCCCTGCTCCATCTTAATTTCCTGACCTTCAAGATGTTACTTCACAGGGAAATTCAGTGTCATTCTGCAAGACTCAGTTTAATGGTCCTCTCCAGCAGCAGCAAGCCTTTTCTGACCTTCCCTGACCAAGCTACGTGCCGCCTCTGCACCTGCCCAGGGCCGTGTGTCCTCACTGCCTCTCGGTGCAGCCCTCACCCGCTGCCGCATCACCTCCCCATCTGCGTCCCCATTAAATGTGCGCCCCTGGACTGCTTTCCTCTTTGTCCATCAGGCCCCAGCACAGCACCTGGCAAACAATAGAGTCAAAATCCAGGAGAAAGGAGGGAATAAGTGAGTAACAATAGCCCACTTTCACTGAGCGCTTTCCACATTAAACACATTTGTTCTAAACATCTCGTTTTCCCTGGTCTGAGCTCTTTCAGAGAGGAGTACAGCAGACAAAGGTCTAGAAATCGTATCCTACGAGGAAGGAATGGCTGACAGCCTTGCAGATGCTTACCTGGAAAAGGAAAAAAAACTATACAGCAGTCCTGTCTGAGAACAATCGCAGAGAGCTTGCCACCACCAGCAGTGTTCAAAGCAGGGCTTGGGTGACCACGTTGGGGCAGGGACGCGGCTGCGGAGAAGGACTGCACAAACACTAACCCAGGGAGGGATGCTCGCCAGGTATAAACAGACAACAAAGTGCTGTGAATTGTTCAAACATTTAAACTTAACCTAAGTACTTCTCACACTGTTGGTATGAAGTGGTGGTAGTAAATAAATAATGGTATTAAAAGAAAGAAAGAGAAAAAGAAAGAAAAAAGCAAGCAAGCAAGCCCCTCTGGTATTTTTATGAAAGTGATGAAAGATGGTAGTTATTTCATTTTGTCTCCTTTAAAAAAACAAGTAAGTCTATACTGGAGCCTTAACCCTAATTATTTTTGTTCAGTGTATTGGTTCTTAAAACTCCAGAATCTGGGGAACCACTAAACTATGGTGGGTTGGCAATTGGGAAGTTGGTATCCCTGCTTTGAAAAGAAGACTGGCCTGGATCATCAATCAGATTAATGTCAATAAGGATAATGGTTACATGGACAGAATCATTAGGTAAAAGAATAAAAGCAAAAACATCCTTTAAAAAAGCAATACCACACAGAATTCCATTTATTTTAATTTCAAGTTATAAACTGGGGTAAAAAATAGCCCAATAAAATCCTGTAAAATCGTGTATGAATTGACCGTGCCCCCAACAAAAATACACATAAGAAAAAAATGAGAACAGGGAGGAGACTTCTGATTAGCTCCGCTCCCTCCAGGTCTCTCTAGGATTGGGCCGAAGTGGGCGTTGTCATCAGCAAGATGCTCCTTGCATTTCCTGTAACCATCCTGCTGAATGACCAGAACACAGCCCTGAGCTCCCCTGACTACTTGCTTCCTTCAGGGCTTACTTAACCTTGTCTACTTAAACGGTCAAGGTAAAATGGGTCCTGAACAAAAATGCATCACTTTCTAGATCCTCAAAAGCGAGCTGAGATCCTAGCGATGCTAGGAAATCACTGAAGACATGGTGTTAAAGGAATTAACCAGAGAGTTTCATCACACAACAGTTTTACATATATAAACACACACACATACACCAGAGTTCCTTCCAGGTAAGTGTACAGTTCTTTATACTTTCAAGAGTAAGTGTAGCTTCTCTGGCATTAAAATGAGATTCAAATATAAGGCAACCCAGGGGGAGGCGAACTCCCTCTTCCCAGACCCCATCCCAGGCACTGCTGGGGGGTGATGGGCGTGGGAAGGACAAGTAGGCTTTCTTTGAACTTGAGTTGAGAGTGAAAACAGGGAATGGGAGGAAGGTTAGGGATAGGACATGATTATCTCTCCTGTGCTTATCTGACAAATACAGACAATACATACAATCTCTATTATGATCCTAATGATACAAATTCCCACTCTCTTGTAAGAAACATAGTACCTGTTTTAGAACACAGGTGAAATACGATGTCCTAAGTAAACATTAAGTACCCTTTCCCACTACTTAACAGTCCAGAGCTTAGCTTATCAAAATATTTCTCTTTTACTTGGGTCTGCCCTCACCGGACCAGCGCCTGTTTCAAATTGTATCCAGAGGAAGGTGATAATTGCCCCCTTAACACCCAGGCCTACCCTGGACTCACTAATTGCTCCAAACCCTACCCCGTTTCCTCTTACACACACCCAAATGCGGAAAGAAAGCAGAGAATGGCCTGAAGCTGCAGCTCACTTCCTAGAACTGACTCCAGGCCCCTGCCGAGCTGGGCACCTCGTTTACAAAGGCAATGGGACAGAAACGCAGGGCTAGGACAGTAGGGGGTGAGGGGTGGACAGGAATAAGCACTTTTAGGTCCAGTAAATGAAAAATTAGATTTCCTTCTAGTGACTGGGCGGAAAATACAAGAGCTGCTCAATTAGACGAATCAGAGAAAACCTGCAATGTAAATTTCAGGAAATGACAAATCAGGATATTTAAAACTGACAAATGAAGCCATGCAACTCTTGAGCATGAACCTTGAATGGTGAACCTTAAAGAAAACAGAAAGTGCAATCATTTTAAATAGATGAAAACTTGAGGGGTACAGCACCCATTCTGGTACCATGTGTAATGAGATGCCCACATTTGTAAATCCATCGTGGCAGTGATAGTTATTTTGAGGGGTCACTTCTATAAATGTTTTCATCCTTTTCAATGAGGAACCCTCCTTTACTACTCACAGAGCATTTATCTGGAGATTAACCTGGAGATTTCCATTTCTTTGACACAACATTACGTAAGAAGGTTTTTGCAGAAAAGGAGAGTAAGATGTAGTAACGTACTTTAGGTCCTCAACAAAATATTTGAGTAAACAGTGAGCTAATGAATAGGGAATCTGTATTTCTAAAGAGTGTGTGACGAACATGTAGGCAGTTAAAGTAAGAGCCAGTAGAGAAGTTATGACAAGTGCTTGATTTCTAGGATAAACTTTTTAAAGAATTATCATATTTGGCATTTTCTAAGGGCTTTCACGCACATGTCTCATCCAAGCTTCATGACAATCCGGCCAAGGAGATCGGTTGTGTCCTACAGAGGAAGGAAACTGAGACTGAGGGCAAAAGTGACTTATCTTCCTGCTGTGCGCCAGTGCAAAGGAATCAGATAAGGGTCTTTGGTAGATGGTTGGTTACAAGAATGAATCTGAGTCGGGCTCCTCCTGCGGCTCGCTAAGTAGCCAGTTCCAGTGAAAACGTGTATTAAGGAAACCTGTTGGCTACAATGGGAAAAGACCATTACTAAAGCCAAGTTTGGACCTGAGCCACGAGGAGTGTGCTGGGCCAAGGAAGCAATGCAGCACAACCTTCTTCTTTAAGGAAGCAAAAACATTTAAATCCAAAATCCATCCCTTTAGTCACCCTTCCAGGCTAAGTTTAAAGCACAAATTAAAAACTTATACTAATAAAAGTAGAGACTCCAAATGAGAACATCACCTCTATGAACACTTATTTCTGTGATCATCTACAGGAACTACCTTCACTTATTCACTGAATGCTCAGTTATGTGCATTTATGCTATGAGTTGCACTACTATACGATTTCCATGGAAGGCATGGTATTATGTATGTTTTATATTCAGTGTAACATATGTATACTATTACATCAATACTGTAATACTTAAAAGAAAAAAGTAGAAATGTGAGATGATGTAGGGGAAAACACAACTCCTAATTATAGCCTTTCACCCAATTGAAAAAGCTACAATGTATAGCTGAGACTTTATCTTGGAATGGGGAAAACAAAAATATTTATCTCAGGAAAAAAGAGCCAAAGCCCTTCAGCTAATCACATTAACAAAAAGCAAAGTAATGAGGATTAAATTCTATCCCAATCCACTAAGCAGGACGAAAAAGGAAGAAAAAGAAATGTCTAGAATCTAAAGAATACGATTTATACACATAAGCTCAGCAAGAGAAAGAAATGGTTTCTGGAGAAATGGCACATGACCTACGCATCACCCAAAAAGCGGCTGAGAGAACGCGTAAGACATTATTTGGGGGGGGGGGGGATTCTTTTTTTTTTAGTGTAGGTATTTTATGTTACTAAACTAATCAACCAAGTGAAAAACAGCACAAAAGTATACGAGGCTTTGCAGTACCGTCAAGCTTTACTCAGAGTACCGAGGAGCAGGGAGAAAGAAGGCAGCACGAATGTCCAGGAGCATCCAATTCATCAAGTGGCTGAGCCTCTCTCATTGTTACAACCACGCAGCACACCTGAGACATGACAATTACAGGACAGCAGCCTCCTAGGGAACTGTTCAAATTGTTGCGTGTGAAAAATGGTAATGTGCCGCAGACAACAGCGACGATCAATTTCTTGACATAAACCGGTTCTACTCTTGCCAAATGAAAAGAAGGAAAGCTACAGTGTGTGTGTTCAGGGTTCCTTTTCATTTGTTCTCAAGTGGAGAAGGTAGAGGATGGATTTTTGTAAACTCCTGGCTAATTGGGCTTGCAATCCTGATGTAACTGTATCCCAGGTAGCCATGCCAATTAAAACCTTTCCAGTCAAGGAAGACTCTTTTCCCCAGGATCTTCATTATGCACTTGTATAGCTACACGTGCTGTTAACTGCTCTTGCTTTCCTTTCGTTTCTAGGGCAGACGTATGGGTTATTCATCCTGTCAGCTATTCCATGCCAGGTTCATTTATTTATTTCTTAGAGTCTTCATGGCTGGCAAAGAGGACAAGACAGTCATTAAAAACGTAAGTTGCAATGGTCACCAAGTCTGATACTCTTCTGCAGAGACTAGAAATTAATTCAAACCCGACCCAAAGCAGGTTAGGATATGCTCTCACCTATCATTCTCTCCTGTTACTTTATACTGAGCAGCTTGTGTCAGAGTGTAAAATTTGGTTGTTTTTCCTTTTCTAATAGAGATAACACACTTTGTCTATCATACTGGCAAAGATGATAACCACAACAAAAAGAAAATCCCCAGGTGGAGAGAGAAATGGCCAAAGAGGCATACACCTCTGGTAAGAGCAAACTGGTCATACTTGGAGGGCAATGTGGAGCAAAAGCTAAAAACCATTTCTGCTCAGGAAATTATTAAGATGGTATACAAAGATTCCATGACAAAGATTATACAGAATAACTGTGAATTATCTAAATATTAAGTAAACTACAGAATAGCCAAGGGATGGGAAAAAAACACATAATCAATGATACTATATGTCCTTAATACAGAGACAGCCCATGCCTCTGGGACAGAGGGAACGAGATACTGTATTTTGTGAGATACAGACTGTGAAGAAATCAGGCACATCCCGCAACCTTCTTTACTCTTGAAATACCTAGACTGGCACTGTCCAACAGAAATACACGGGATGCAAACCACAGATATGGCCCATATATGCACTTTTAACTTTTGTAGAAACCACAGTAAAAAGAAATATGAAATTAATTTTAATATTTTTTGACCTACATATCCAAAATATCATCGATTCAGCATAGAATCAATATACAAATAATAAAATGTTTAATATTTTTTCTCCTAAGCACCTGAAATCCCATGTGTATCTTACATGTCCGCACATCTCAATCTGGACTAGCCACGTTTCCAGCACTCAGGAGCCACATGGGCTGGTGGCCTTCGTGTTGTATGTACAGATCTCAATGTTTATGGGCTACTGTGTCTTTGGCAGTTTAACATGTCCCTTGCCATGGGACATAGGAGCCCAGCACCGTGTAAATCATGGCTACTGCGGTTGGCAACTACTATTTTAGATTGTTTATGGTAGTTGCTTTAGAATGGGGACAAATTATGGAAATCATCCAACTTCTGGAGTTATTTTTCTAACCTTGGCTGTAAGGGAAGTAATAAGCATTCATCTTTTGGGGCTAATCTTTGAGAATATCTGAAGAGCAAGGTATACCTGGAAAGTCCTGACAGCACTGTCTTTTTGACTGACTTGGTTAAGATTTTACGGTTACTCTCATAGTATAAATTAAACCCTGTGGCACACACACCACAAACCACTCTACAATTCTTCCCTCGTCTCCAACTGTCGAGGCTGTGAATGAGCTTTAATCATGTACTCTGAGTGGAATGAATAGCATATAAGACAGGATCGCACGTCAGAATGGTACATTTGTTTGATGAGCCTCATTTCAAGAAAAAAATTGGGGGGTGGGGAACCACATATTTACTCCCTATCTAACAACAAGGAACTGATAAAATCTGAAGTCAGTCAGTCTTACTTTTCTCAAGTATCACATTTTATCACATTTGCTACCACATGAGGTTAGGGGAGCAACCAGGGAGCGGCTAGTCTTTAAGGTATTTTTCTTGTAAACTGAAAAAAGGTACCCTCCGTGGGAGGAGGAAATCCCTCCGGTACAGGACTTGGTGACTGAGTGTGAGATGGATTTCAGTCCCACACCCACGTAACGGGTATTTCCTATGCAGGTGACAATGTCTCCAATTGTACGGGGGTCCTGGGAAAAATTTCCCAGCTGGCACACTGCAGCACACATGGGTAGCAAGCTCTGGGGAGAGCAATGAGCTCAATGGGTGGGTTGTATATTTCCTTCAGGCACGTCAGTGCCAAGAACACTATCCTTATAAAATACTGCAAACTGGTGACAGCCTCCTCATGGACAGGTGAGGCAGAAAATAAGGAGCAGAAATCCAGATTTTCAAAAATTAAAACTGCTATTATACATATAACTTGGAAATTAAAGTTTCCAAGGTTAAGGCAGTTCTTAATATGAGTGGATACATGGTAAATTTAATAAAAATGTTTTCCATAAATCTTTATATGGTACATAATAAGCAATTCTGAGAGAATGTATTTAATAACTGGAACTGATTAATCACACACGTTTTCCTTCCTCCTCTGCTATAACTTGGCCATAACAGAATACAGAATACTCAATTTAAATTTTATGACTGCACTATGAAAAATGTTACAGTACCTTCTACTGTCCACATGAATAGGATCTAAATGAAAAGAATGTGCAATAACTTCAAGCTAAACTCATCATCTCCCCAACCAAACCTGATGTTCCTCCTATGCTGGGAAAGCAGCCATCACATCCTGCTGTCTATCCATCAACTATCCGCCCACCCATGTATCTATTCACCCAGCTCTCTCTCCATCTATCCTTGTCTCTCGTAAGTTACATCTTGCTTAGGATAGGAACCATCCCTTATTCATTCACTTCTCCTATACATCTACCCACAATGCCTTTGGCACAGTGGGTCCTCAATAAACAGTGCTTGAACTAATTAATTTAAAATCAGGTAACTGTGAAAAGAAAAGAAAAGGTGGTGGCCATAAGGCACAGACAACAGGGTGAGCACAAGGGAACATCCAATCACCACTCCACACTTAGAAGAGGAAAGGCGAGGGAAAGGAACCAAAGAAACCACATTTGTTCCATGCCCCATTTGTGCCAAGCCCTGGCAGAGGAACTTAGCATATGTTATCTCACTTAATGCCTCCACTTTATGACTGAGAACACTGAGGCCAGAAGGAAAGCAACCTGCCCAGGTTCATCCAGCTATTGCACAGGAAGCCAGGACTGAACTAGGCCTGCCTGTGCCCTCAACGCAAGGGCCTGTTAGAGA
The DNA here is from genome assembly GCF_048773025.1 of Camelus bactrianus. NCBI lineage: Eukaryota > Metazoa > Chordata > Mammalia > Artiodactyla > Camelidae > Camelus > Camelus bactrianus. Next base: position 44,197,092 of record NC_133543.1, read on the forward strand.
AAAGGCCACAACGCCAGCTGTACGGACTCTGGAGGAAAACCCCGTGCTACGTTACCCAAGTAGATAGCTATCCTTCCCCTGGTTCCTTTACCTGCCACACATCTCACTCTAGTCTACTTGAAGTAGTAAGTCCACTTTCATTACGAATAGCATTACAATCTGAGCATTAATTCTACATCGATGACCAAGTTACTTTAATAATGTTCAATATGAAATTCCAGGAAAACAAATTATTTTGAGCCTTTGAAGTTTGTGGTAACAACGACTGTGTTAGCCACTGTTTTTCCTGTGTTTCTGATGTAGTTAGAAACAAACAGATGTCAAAACTATGTTGGTGCTCTAAAATTATTTGTGGTGATTTAGAAGTTCTGGGAACCGCATCTGTAAATTAACTTTTCCCCCCAGTGCCAGGAACTGAAACACAAGGGTGTTTTATTACATACTGTGGACTATCCTAAAATAAGTTTCTTAGTAAAGTGTCCAAAATAGCAAAATGAATATATGTATACGCCCAGTGTTTGCACACATCTTTACACATACCTTTGCATCTGTGTGTGATGCAGCTAAAAAATGTGTGTGTATAATAATAGCTTTTGTGACTAAACTGTAATAAAGTATAGTTTGTAAAAGTTAGACTAGTTCTTAGTTTATAGGTATTTTCTTATTACACAGGAATATATTTAAAGGTATTTATTTTATCCCTGGATTGGTGATGTCTGGTGCTCATCTGATGTTCACAACACTATTTAGGGTGCCAGGCAACCCCACTTCCTGTCCTTCAGAAGCCTGTATTGTTTACGTTCTCATCTCTCAATCACTCTCTCCCTCCCCGCCCCGCCTCACGTAAATCTGGTGCTCTGTTATGCAGACCTTAATGAATCAGTTTAGGTTAACTGCATATGCGTATTTAAAGTATCAACCAATAAGCTGGCTGTGGAGACAGGTTCTTTAGTAGTGGAATTACTTTTGATTCTCAGTTTCTTCTCTAAATTTTGGTGTGCTTTTTCATTTCTTCATGAGCATATTATTTTTGAGAGAAAACACTAAAACATGCCATTTCCTTTGCTGTGGAATCCATTTTATTAATGGATCAACACTATTTAAGGAATGTTAGCCAAAACAGTAAAAAATCTGCATGAGGCAATCATCTGAAAACATCTCCAATTCTGCTGAATCTCACTGACAGCTTTAAAAAGGGACACCTTTGGGCTATGTTGTTGTGAGAATGAGACTCTGGAAGACACTAGAAGTAAGAATTTCTCAAAATATTCTCCCATGAGGCCCAACACTGGCTTTTGGTTCCTCCAGAAGTAATCAAGTAACAGCAGAAACACACCAGCTGACCTCAGGGTACATAAGGGAAAAGGAAGAAAGAAAGGTCTCTAAGGAGACAATGACAGAAATGACATGAGGCATGAGAGTGGGAGGAATCAACTACTCTTGGAAAAGATCTGAAACAGGTGCAAATTCAGCAATAATTAAATGAAGATAATCAGAATTTTCTGATACAAGTTATAAAAATAGGTGAAGTGTTACTACTATTCAAGAAAAGAAAAAAAAAGCTACAACAGAGCTAAAGAAATTAGTAGTGTGTGTCCATCCTTTAATGAAGACAAAATTTCCAATTTGATCTTTTAGAAAAGTGGGATATTCATAGCTAAGTTAGTAAATACACAGAATTTCTGTTTAAACTCTATTCTAAAACACACGTAAGTGTGTTAGAGGAGTGGCTAAACTACCCAACTACTGTTACTGTCATACCACAAATAATGATCCTTCGTCCAAAGGTTAAAAACACTTCCAGAGTATACTCTCATTTCTCTTCTGCTATGAAATGTTCATTTTTTTTTTTTTTGGTTACAAAATTGGCAGGCACTCTTATAAAACTGAAAAAGTTGTTAATTATCTGAAGAGTATAAAAATGTATGTATGTGAGTGGCTGGATGGACAGCTAAAATTTTTTTTTTTTTACCAAAATTCAGATCATGTTAATATGTAAGTAATTAAACTTTTTTCATTTAATATATTGTGAAAATTTTGTGTATGTCATCAGATATTCTTCAAAAACAAGATCTGTAATGATTATAATGTGTTTTGATGGCTACACTATAAATTCATTATTTATGAGCATTTAGGTTGTTTCTAATTTTTTAATATTACAAATGGCACTGTGATAAATACCCTTTTACTAGTATCTTCAGCCCCATAAATGACCTTCCCTCTGCCCAGAACCAAGCCCTGAGTTCCAGTGCTGTGACACTGAAGCTGATAACCTGGTATCACTGTCAAGAACAGAGTTTCCCTCTTGACACCCACAAAAGGGCAGGGAAACCCCAAGTTCATTATGAGATGGAAAGTGTTGAGGGTCAAGAAAGAAACTAGAAAAAAAAACAAACAAACCACAAACCATGAATCTAGTTACAATGCCATAAGAAGAGACATATTAGTTAGATAAAACCTGAGAACATTTTTCCTGTACTCAAGGGTACCTAGAAAAGATTCCCTAAATGCAGGGTGGGTAGGAAAGTTGAGCTGTACTGCCATCTGTTTTCTGTTTTAAATTAGACCAGTAAGATGCATTAAAATGTCCAAATAATTTTATCTCATCTCAATTTCCCTTCCATTCCAAATCTCATGATAAGTATCTGAGTGGACAGATGAATGTGAGCAAGATCTAAAGTTCAACTTTATCTCCAATATAGTTTTATGTTTTCAGACATTTACAACTAAATTTAAATACTTAGCATGGTCCACTAATAATATCAAGAAAACTCAATAAAAAAACTTAACTGTCCAAAAGAGAAGTTTAGTAAACCTAGTGAGACCATTCTTAAATCATTTGCTTTATCTAGTAATAATAAGTTTCATTTCACAATCTTAATGTTTGATCTTGAACCTGATAAAATTGCTTCTGACAGCAAGTGACAGTAACATGTTGTTCAAAGGGTTAATTAAGATGCCCTGAGTTCTGAGCAGCTGTTTTGTTACTGTCATTTACAGAAATCAGCCTTAAATATCTGACCATTTCTCCTTGAAGAAAATGACTTCTGTTAAGACTTGGAATAGTATCATGAAACTCTGGGAGATAAAATATTCTTCTGAAAGTGGTTAAAAGGTACAAATTTCCAGTTATGAGATAAATAAGTCCTGGGGATGTAATGTACAAATATGTAATGGGGATGTAATGTACAAATGTGGTGACTACAGTTAACAATATTATATATTTGAAAGTTGCTAAGAGAGTAGATCTTCAAAGTTCTCAGTCATAAGGAAAAAAATTTGTAACTATGTGTAGTGATGAATGTTTTTACTGTGGTAATCCTTTTGCAATATATACCTACATCAAATTGTTATCTTATGCCCTTAAAACTAACACAATGTTATATATCATTTGTATCTCAATTTTTAAAAATCATCTGAGAGCTCTGTTACTATATATTTTTTAAACATCTTAATAGGCAGCCCTTATAGTTACTGAAAGACACAAAATACGTAATGCAAAGTAAGAAAACCCAACCAAAGAGATTTTTTAAACTCATTGCATTCATTTGTTAATAGTGTCAGTTGCCTATTTACTTCAGTGTTCATACAATAAAGTTTTCTCTTAAGATTGTTAAATCAGCATTAGAGCAGAAATAGAGCATATTCTCACAGGTCAAAGACTCCTTCCACCTGGAAGCATCCATATCATTTGCTCATATTAGAGTCCTTAAGAAGAAAAGTATGAAGTTATGGGTATAGAAGGACACTTTTTTTTTAAGGAAAAATTTAAACTTGTTATCACTCTATTAAATTCAAACTGAGACTCTTCAAATGATGTATGGAAAAAATGATTATCTCCTAAGAACTGGAATAAGGGACCTAAGAAGCCATCATGGTGTGGAATACATGGAATACACCTCATGGAAACTTACTGACGAACAAAACTATGATCCCAGGCGATTTTGTCATTACACGTCATGTAAGGAAAAAGGCTATTATTGCCTGGGTGAAAAATGCTCACATCGATCAAATGCTATCACCAAGGAGGGACAAAGCATAGTTCTTATAGGGTTAGGAATTTCTCTTTTCATGGAATTTTAGGCAAGATAAACCCTGATTTCCAGTGAATAGTCTTAAAAGTCAAATCAAGATTTCACTACTGGTGATTTCACTCTAGCATTTCAGAAGTTCTCTTTGAATGTCATACATTAAAAAGAAAAATGTAAAATCCACATTAAAATGACAAACTGACTAGTTAGCATTAGATCACATTTTATTGGCTTATTGTAGCCAAATCCTAGCAGTGGCTCTGTCCTAGGTCTACACATGGAAATGGAGCGAGTTCAGTAGGGCCTCCTGTTTCATTAGGAAGCCTATCAGATTACTGCTTCTAATTAAGGCTTCTGTTACTGGCTACCACACAGTAATTAATGTGCATTATTGCCATTATAGAAGTTCTGACCTCTGCTGTGTGTCACCTGGAGTAAAATTTAATTATCAACCAGAGAATATACAAGTAAGGATGATATAAAATGGCTTCTTATGAGGCATTTGTGATTGTAGAATACTATCTTACAGTTTTTGCTTTGACGTTAGGAAAATAATTACAACTACGCCCCTCTCTAAAACCTAAAAATAGTTCATCTAGAAGGTGAGACGAACGTGTATCTGTTCTAATTTTCCAATGTGCTATTAATTCAGCAAATTCTTTATATATTTTTCAATGTTCAAGAAGATGAGCTAGAAGACAATTGGATTTACTGACTGAAATTAGACTGACACTTAAAATGGTATTATAGGACTCGCTGGGGAATGTTTCAAAACTCTGTATCGATTTCCTATCCCATCCTTTGTTAGCCAAATGCTCCGAACAACTTGGAATTAAGGAAACAGTTGTTATGATTTGAATGCACCTTTCATTTTTTTTCCAACGTGAAAGTTATATTTTTTAAAAAGTCAATGAAATCAGTAAAACTGACTTGTTTCTGGTAGTTTACTTACTAGTGATCTCACACAATCCTCACAACAGCCAGTAAAGCAGGTGAAACAAGGAACTTGTAAGCAGCAACACTGGGTGGGGCAACAGATTACTAAAAAGGCAACAGTCTGTTCCTCTAAACTCACCCACTCACCTTAATTTTATACTCACTCACTTAATTTATACTCCTAACAATATATGGTGACACTGATGGGTACTAGGAAGATGTGACATAAGCTATTCAAAAGGAAAAGGTCAGATTTTAGTTTTTCAAGAGGCAAGTGCATGGGAATGGCAAAAAGTTTCACAGCTATGACATTTCACAATAGAGTGCCTACTGTATGCTAGCACTCAGTCCAGATGCTAGACTAGAGGGGACAGAAAAGAAAACCCAGTATTATAATAACACAGGTGAGTCTGTGTTTGGTGTAGTGGACTTAGCATCATCTCCGTGCCCTACATTTAGCACAGTGCCTGACACACAGCAGATGCTCAAATAAAACTTTATTAAAGTGAACCAACACACAAGGATTCCCTAGATTGGAAAGGTGATGCATCATTGATCCCTACCTTACAATATGATGACGATGATACTAATAGACACTTCCATTTGTGGGTGTCCGTGGATGAGATGGTCTGTCTATATGACAGCTAGGATATATCTATATCGTTCCTAAAAATAACCTTAGAATGTTAGTAGTCTACCCTTGTATCACAAAAAAGGAGACTACGTTTCAAGCAAGTTCGTCCAAGATTTCAGAAGAACTGAACTTTCTCTTCCCATTGTAAAATTCACAAGGCTAAGGTGAGTAACCTATGGACATTCAGGTCCTACAGGCTAGTAAACAGAAACAAAAGACAGCAAGCAGCTCAGAAATGAGGGCTACACCAGACATTTTCACATCAGAAATGAACAGTTTATAGAGAGCAGATGAAAATACGGAGGAGGGAGGAAGAGTGAGTTATCAACATTTGAAGTCAGGAAGAGGAGCCCATATGGAGAAGCAGTCCTGTTTCAGGAAACGTGGTAGAGATTTCTTAAGGGAGACCTGAAACTGCTCATTCCTGAGGTAAGTTAGGAAACCTGGAGTAGGGGTTAGAAATTCACATTCCATATGACATCATTTCCATTTTAAAGGTGAAGAAACTGAAACTCAAATATTTAGTGCATTCCTAAGGGTTGACATATAACCAACTCTTGTTAGTTTCGGGTAGAATTAGGGCCTAAAATCAGGTCTTCTGCTTCTAAACTGACTCCAAATCATATGCTTTGTCTGTTACTTATTCTTTGAGAAGACAGCCCAGATACACTATATCCTTAAAAATCCCCTTAGAAAATTAGAGAAGTTCCCCAAGGGTGGGCAGAAGGCAAACAAAAGTTTGCCAGTGCTTATTCTGGTTAGAGTTTGCTCTAATTGTTAAATATTTTGACTCTCACTCCAAAAGGTGGTGGGTAGTAGAAATAATCTTCCCTCATAATGCCATGTTTACAACTTTAAAGATGGACATCACTTTAACAGTCCAGGCTATGTCAAGCACAGGGCCATAATTAGTATTCCAAGCAGGTAGTGTCTGTTCAGAGTGAAGGACTGTGTTATGAACTTTACCTTGGATTTCCCAGAATCTAGCACAGTAAGCACTCTCAATAGATACTTGCTAAATTCCTTGATAAACAAATCTCTGCCAAATTTGGGAAGTCTTATCTAGTCTTTGGAGTCTTCTCAATTATGGAATATCTCTCATGCCTGTAAATTCTGGAAAAAAAAGCATTTAATTAGGGCTTCAGCTCTTGACCTCTTTTGGTGTGGGTCTTTACACTCCTTATCAGGGATTGGCTACAACATTATTCACCATCTGAATGTACACTTTAACTCAGATAATACGCCAGCCCAGACGTGATGCTAAAAATATTTAACTCCCGATATGACAGAGGCACTGACCAATCGGAATGGGCAGCAACCAGTGGATCCTCTTGGTGCTGAATGCAAGCCCTGAGCTAGCCTGATCATCCTGCAGAATAGTGCTTTCCTAAGATGGATTTTGTTTGTCAAATATATAAAATGAGAATTAGACTGTATGCTTAAAATACAGACAGATCACAGAAAATATCCAAATCTCCTTCCTATTTCTAAATTTAACCCAAGTTGACCCGAGTTGCTATGTTGTGAAACTCACTTGAGCTTCCATTCTTGGTCCCTTCGTCCTAAAGATATATTAACCGACACAGGAATGGGGTTAGGGTGAAAGCAGCCAGCAAGCAAGAGATGTTACACATTAACTCTCTAAATGGTAAATGCTGAAAAAAAGTGAACCTTCCCTTATTTTAAGCCATTCTTAAAAGTGAAGACTTCAAAGCCAATACAATGCAGTGGAAGGACCAAGGAACAGAAGTTAATGGTCGTGTGTCCAATAACAAAATCCCCTGAACACTACAGAGTTCTGAACAAAATTTCTTAAAGCCACCTTCAAAAAAACACCAGAGAAATCATTTTTCATTTAGGTTCCTTAATCAATTTAAATTAAATGTAATTATTATACAGAAGTTTTTTTTTTTAAAGCAAGCTTTGTAAGAGAATGGTTACAGAGGAAATTCATTGTTTCCTTTTCTAGAAGTACTATGAAAATGAGATCTTATCAGTGAAAAAATAAATGCAAGACCACTGTCAGAGAATGTCTGTGCTTTAACTTGAATCATGTAAGAAATGAGTATCAGAGAAAAAAAATGAATGTCTCTGAACTAGAGGAATAAAATCACTTTTAGTATTAATACCATGATGTCTTTTCCTGTTTAAGGCCCGGCAATTAATTGCTTAGCATACTAAAGCAATACTCTATTGCTTCTGTGGCTGTAATTAAATGGTTTAAAAACTCAATGAAAAACTCAGCATATTGCTCAAAAGGTATTTCCAATTACATAACCACCAAAACACAACGCTGCAAAACATGATTCTCAAACAATAATTTTCATATAATGGTTATAATACATGCTGTGCTTCTTTATTTCAACACCACTTTTAAACTTTATTTTAATCTCAATTTTTAGCATCCATGTGATATCTTGTGATAAAAGAGGACAGTGACAATAATGGACTTCGCTGATGCAAGAGACCAGGTTAGACTGTAGAATGGGACAATTATTTGGAACAGAATGGTGGTGAATACAAGACAGCAGAAGGACTAACCTGCTTCCTCCTTGGGGGCATCAAGTAATGGTATAAAGAACCAATCTTGAATACAACAGGTGAAACCACCACGAAGGTCTGTCCACTAATTTTGTACACAGAACGCACAATTTTGAGAGTAACATTTTTATTGCTCTTTAATGCCGTGTATGAGCACTTTCACATAAATTATCACGAGTCCCTGATCTGTTTGAATAGATTGTTTTATACTCCACAAAGTGCTTTCACATTCATTACCTTAATCTTAATTTAGGGTTTATTATTGAGAAAGGTTAAAATAAACGGTAACAAATTAGACACCGGCCACTGCAGAGGGAATAGTCAGGGGCAGTATTTCTGAGCTCTGACCATTTTAGAACAGAACAATGGCCTGCAGAGTCATTATTTCTAACTTTACTACCTAAAACAAGTTTTCCTAATTGTGATCCAATTAAAGAATGCCATCGATTACACTCAAAATGTAATGTAAAAGGGAATCATTTTATAAATCTACCCCAAAATCAATATTAGGTATGTTTTTTCCTTCAAAATATGGTGTATACGCATTTGACACTTCAAATGTTCCCAGAAGACATTTCAAAAGGTGTCTCATTCAAAATATCTTCTTAGATAAGTAAAAAGATTTCTAGTTGACGTTTTTCATTATTTCACTCATAAAAGTAAAAATGACATTTATCCATTTTCCACTCAAAAATATAAGAAGCTTGTGTGCGTGTATGTGTGTACATATGTGTGGATATATAAACATATACACGCAGTATGTATGTATATGTACTGCTTGTCCTGTTCTAGAAAGGTCTTACAGTAGATAATAAAAAATATACCTTGCAAGATAAAATAAAGGTAAAAATCCATGGCCAGGAACATGGGACAAGAGGAAAATGAGGCAGGAGTGAAACTGCTTACTGACAGAGGTGAACTATTTCAAGTGCCTGACTTCTCATCGGTGGCTGAGCCTGAAGAGCTTGTCTAATGACTATCAACCAGTGCCGATCAAACGCCGCGAATGACCTGGAGATCAAGCACCTGATTGACAAGAAATCTATCATAAGCAGCTCTTCAGCACAAGCATACTTCAATGGTAATTGGTCCTGATGACGACTCTGAAATGCAAGTGTTAAGTGTAACCTGAATCATGATAAGAAAATCTATTTCTTTCATTGTATCCCTGTTGCTTTGAAAATTGACCATTCATAGAAAAAATAAAACTCTATAATCAGAAAATTTAATTAATATAACTTATTTCCTGACTAAACTGGAAGACAGTCCAGTTATTGATCACTCAGAGATACAAGACCCTGGCTTATTAATGTGTTCAATGTAGGGATATTAAATACAAAACAAACAAAAAACAAACAAAAAAACCCCCCACACACATAAAAATGGAAACAAGCAAGGTTTCAGGTCCTTAGAAAGACAAAGAGTGACCCTTGATTTCTCCCTTTCTTAGATCACAGAGCTGGAAGGAATCTGTTGAGGGTTTCAAATGGCTTTCATCTCACGTGCCAGCCCTGAAGAGCTGCTCGAGGTTGTGTTGTGCAGAAAGGACTCTGAGGTCCAGCCAGGCCCAGCGGGAAAGGGTGTCCTCATCTATTTATTAGGAATTCTGCTGGGGAAGAGGAAGTGAGGCGGTAAGTTGCTGCTTGTTTATTCCTCATCTCAGTTCAATTTGCTGATGTTGCCAATGAGGAACTGGAGGCTTAAAGCTGTTGGCTATTTATTCACCATTTCTCTTTAGATTTGTGTGTAGCCTGCCTTATGATAAAAATTATTTGATGTGTTACAGAAACAGACATAATAACAATAAACAGATGTGAAAAACAGGATGAGAGATTAAAAAAATATATACCTTGGGGGAGGATAAAGTTTGTTCTTGTGGCAAATTCTAAAGCCTTCATTTTCCAGCACTGGGTGATCCAGATGCACTGAGATTTTAGTTGCTCATCCCAGCGAGTGTGAGTAGGAGTGTTTGAGTGTGTGAGCAACCAACAAGCACCTCAGGAATAAGTCCCAAGTTTGGCTCTCAAGAAAACAAGGCCTCTGCAATCAGAGATTTGCATGTAAAGGAACATTTTATTCATTCATTCAAAAATATTTACTGATATTTGCTCATAATAAATAAGTAAAAATAAGTGAACTAGACAGCATGTTGGAGAGTGGTATTATAACAGTTAGAACAAGGAAAGGGGCACTGAGATACAAAATGCCAAGGTGAAGTGGAAGCAGATGACAGTTTTTAAAAAGGTGGCCATGGGAGGATTGCTGGGGAGGTGACATCTGAGCAAAGTCTTGAAAAGGATGAAGGAGAGAGTCAGGAGGCCCCAGGGAGGAGCAATACAGTTATGTGTGGAGGGAAAACCAATGCAGGGCTGCAAGGCAGAAGCAGGCCTGGCAGGTTTTAGAAACACCATGGAGTCTACCATGGCTGGAGTCAAGCAGCGGAGGAGAACAGGAGATACGGTCAGAAAAATAATGGGGAGGGGGCAGGTAAGAAAGGGTCTGTAGCCATCATAAGACCTATGAAAGACGAGGAAAATGCAAAAGACACTTGGGGTCAGCAAGCCAGGACCACTGAGTCCCTTGCCCCTGGAGACAGGGTCTACATGGATGTTTTGTGCAGATGTGGGCAACAGCCAGGTACACGGATCTTAGGAACCTGCCCAGAGATATTTATCTTTATGGCTCGTATCGGTCCCTGACGTGAAAAGACATGCTTGGATTGTGACACATCCTGGCAACTGTGTCCGTGTGGCAGCAGCACTCCTGAGATGGGGTGCTGCAGAGGCTGAGAAAACAGCAGCGATCCGAGCAGAGAGGGCAGGGTGCCCGAGATCATTTATGGAGAATCACCTCCTTATTTCTCCTCAATATGGTATTCAAATGATTCTTCCTGGGCGTTTGTTAGTGGTGGACCCACAGAGGAAACCTTGGTCTGGGAGAATCTTTAGACAGAAAACCAGTGGATCTATCTATAGACAGTCCCCAACTTAATAATGGTTCAACTTAGGATTTTGTGACTGGTACAGAAGGGGTGTGCCCTCAGCAGAAATTGTACTTCGAACTGTGATTTATGATCTTTTCCTGGCGAGCAGTGAGCGGTAAGATCCTCTCTCGTGATGCTGGACCCGGTAGGCAGCCGCAGCGCCCAGTCAGCCTGGCGATCACAGAGGAAACAACCAGTACACTCACAACCATTCTGTCTTCCACTTCCAGAGAAGCGTTCAATACATTACATGAGATAATCAACACTTTATTACAAAACAGGCTTTGCATTAAACAATTCTTGCCCAACTGTAGCCTGATGTAAGTGTTCTGAGCACATTTATGGTTGGCTGGGCTCAACTCTGATGTTCGGTAGGTTAGGTGTATTAAATGCATTTTTAACTTAGGATATTTTCAACTGACAACAGGTTTATCAGGACATAACCACACTGTAAGTGGAGAAAGATTTGTTCTAAGATTGTGGTATAAATGAATCCTATAAAGAAATAAAACCAATCCTGAAAAACTCATAACCGAGTTTATCATGACTAGCTAAATAAGCAAGGCCAGCAAAGACTGGTGCTGTCAGAACAGACATCCAAAAAGAGAGGACAGCAGGGGAGAGGGGAAGGGGAACTAACTGTGACACGATGGCCTACTTCCAAAAGAAGAATGTTCCTTCAAGACCAAGTCTGAGAATTTATCAAAGACTATCAGGAACTTGTAGCAGACAGAGAATAAAGGAGATGCATAGCCCACAGGAGTTTTAGAAGCTAGAATCAAGTATTTCAAATTGTGATTTATTAAGCCACCAAAACACACGGGTGAAAAAAACCTCTACAGCTAAAACACATATACAAGCGAGCTGCCATTCCTCGTCTTCCAACATTAGAAAGACAGACAATTAATTCAAGGCCAAAGTGAACTCCAAGTGAGAATGGGTATAAAGAAAGCACAATTTTAAAAAGCCGTCCTTTTCCTAAAGATGTCAGTCAAGCTAGGAGTTGCTGGAAATCAGGATCTTGAGTATCTGCTGATTTGAATGTTTACTGACAGTCAGGGAACAGTTGAGCATCTACTTATATCTTTAAAGGGCCATGAAGAGATGTTCCTTTGCAATGGAAATGCCATTGGATATTCACAAATACCAGCATTCTCAAGACAGCCACTTTGATAAGAATGATCGCTGTACAGACAGACAAAAGAAGATGACCCAGCAAAGTTTCGTCTATGATTTTAAAAGGGGTAGTCAAATACAGAGCATGAGAAACACTTTATACTTCTTTCTATAAATGCTTGAGACTGCTGGCAGAAATATAAGCAACACCACAAGATAGAAATAGATATGGAGTTTAAAGTGAAGGGAAAATAAACCCAGGAGTAGCGTTATTACACAGACATGCAAACCAGAAAGTGAAGTCCCACAGAATTGTCAATGGTGGATGCAAATTTGGCCCAGAACTTCCTAGTGGTCAAAATAAGAAGGAAATACAGCAACTACGAAACTGGGTGTTCATCAGAGTGAAAGCAAGTTCAGGGCTCAGGAGAAGTCGCATTTGGCCCATGAGGTCAGAAGGAGCTTGCTCCTGCGGGTCTCCCTGAGGCCACAAGCTAGGCGCAACGCCAGGTCAGATGGCTGCTTGGTGCCTGAGCGCCCCCGCGTCGCGTGGAATTCTACAAGGGCAAATGGCTCTGTGGTTACCATACTAGGCTCTCTGCTGACTTTGTAGCATCCAGGGATAAAATCCACACTCCCTGGAGCAGTGGTTATCAAGTTGGGCTCTAAAGAGAAGCTTTCGGAGTTCCCCCAATTTTCTCTTGGAATTTTAGTTCTTAGCCCTTGAACACAAAAACAAACAAACAGGAAATGTAGACAAATTTTAACACACTAGTAACACCTTCATATTAAGTCTCTTCAAGGGCAGGCGCTGGACCAATGTGTCTCCTGCCACCTCTTCTTGTACATTTGAACTTCTTAAAAATGAGTCACTGATTAGGAAAGTTGTAACTGCATTGGTATTCTGGAAATTCAAGCCTGTGCACGTCCATTCACATAAAACTGTACAAACAACCTACACACACATCACGTTCAAACAAATGACAGGCCAGGAGCAGGCACAACTAGTTGGTGTACACCCTCACCGTGACCTAACAGCCAACTGTACGATAGTAAGCTGCCTACCATGCTGAGTCGCAATTTAAGTAACATCAGGACTAGTACTGACCGTAGATGTAGGTGCCTCTGGTCTGACTTTTACATCTATCGTGAGGCATGCAAACAGCCCGTGTTATCAGGGCTCAATGTCAAGACAAGAACACTTCTGGTTCTTTCTAGCTTTTGGATCAGATTAATTCAAGAAGATACTAAGAAGATAAAATGAGCTGTTAGAAAATTGTTACCTCTGCAACTACTTACAGAAGTGAGAAAGTATCTTCCCCTAATTCTGTACTACTGAAATGGAAGACAAAAATGACCTAGATTTTAGGTTACTGATACTGTTCTGTAACTCTCAGAAGTCCCAACTCAAATACTTGAGTTCACCAAAACTGCCTCACCCTTCTCCCTGATGAATTTATAAATGCTATACATTTGTATTTATAAAATATATACTAAAAAATACTAGTTTGAAATACCTGTATATGCAGTTCTGTTTAAGATTATTGGATGAAAGGACTTTTCTACTAAAAAATTTCTAACCCTTGCTGGCTGGGGGAGTTCTATTATAGATGTGGAGATACTGATTCCATCAACCTTGGAGACTGAGTGGGGCCTGTCACTTCCAGCACTGAGCAGCCTTGCCAACTGATGAATCTAATCTGATACCAACACAATCTACTAAAATCACCATCCTCTTCCACGTGCACCATGCAAGGCTTGGAGGCTCTGTGATAAACCAGGGAACTACAAATCCTTCAGGCAATTTTTCAGAAGTCTGATTTCTTCCAACAGCTTTTGACAAAAGCTGCAGTGGAGAGGACAGAGTTAAGTTCTTTGGCAGGAAACTGAAGTGCAGATATTTCATACCCATGATTAAGAAGGGCAGAGTTGAGGACAGAGTTTCATTCACTCATGAAAAGGAAAGAGGCAAATCAAGATAGGCGGGTGTTTAGGGAGACAACGGGATGTAGTCCCAGGCCTGCCAGTTCCTAATTTTGACTCCAAGGGGGTCATTTAACCTTCTCTGAGCCCCAGCCTTCTCAATTATAACACAAAGGGATTAAGTCAGTAGATCTTAGTGGGGACGGAACATCAGAACCTCCTGGGAGCTTTAAAAAATACACAATGATTGCAGTGACATTCATGCATGCCAGGAAATGTTCTGAGCATGCTACGCATATTAACCCATTTAGTCCTGCAAGAACTCTGTGCTGTAGGTCCTGTCATCCTCCTGATTTTACAGCTGAGGGAAGGGGGGGGGGGGCACAGAGAGGTTGCGAGATCTGCCCAGTCAAATGGCAGAGCCGGGTGGAAGGATCCAGAGCCTGGTCTTTAGGACAACTGCATGTTACACTGCCTCTCTCCATGTACATCTTCTGACTCAGAATCTACCAAGGTCCGGGCACGCAAATTTTAATTCTGGAGAACGCTCCTCGTGCACAGCCACCTGAACTACAAGCAATGTAAAGTTCTGTGATTCAGCCTGGAGGTGAAAAAAGTGTCATCAACTTTTTAATTAAATAAATCCTCAAATTCTTTGGCCTCAAAAATCTCAGTCAAAATTAAATGGGCTTGGCTTTTAACAGCTAAATTAGTATACGTGTCAAACAACAACAAAGGTAAAGAATAAAGAGATTGCAGAAAAAAATTCAGCAAACAAAACGTTATCCAGCCAGCTAAGTACTTGGACTCCACAGGGTTACTTAAGTAGATTAAGTAATGGAGCAAAATCTAAGCCTATAAATGGGCAGTAATAATATTATTTTCATAATTTTTGGCTTAGATCTGGGGGTGAAGACGAAACATTTTGGAAAAACCCTTGGAAAAGATGAGCACTCCCATCCAAATGGGCTAGTGGTCTATTTTTTTCCAGGATCACAAATAACTGCCTCTTTGTTTCATCTTTAGAGAAACAATGCTTATGCTACCAGAAGGTGGCCCTGGAAAGATGGAAATCTGAAACTATGCACATAAATGCTGACACTCCAAAAAATGCTGGTTTTTCATACAGATTCCCTCACTGGCATCTGACTAATGAGTCAGGAAGATGCTATGGCATAAAGAGAAAATGAGGAAGACAAGTGATCCTGGTCCCATAAGCAAGGTTAGCCTATTTAGACAGGTTTAAGCCTGGTGTGGCCAGGTCGGTGAGTGCACAGACGGCCAAGAGAAGAAAGCGTCCATGTCCCCTGGCACAGCCATGAACTTGGTCAGGTTTGTTTGTGTTATGAGTGTACTTCCTCTCTAATTCTAGATACCCCATTTAGGGAAACTCGTCCTCCTTTCCTCCCACTCAGTCCCATGGCTCTTACAAAATCTCTTCTCAGAAGTCTCCAGTCTGAAGCCAGATGATCCTATCAAGGCAGTTACACAGCACGTTATTAGACAAAAAGCAACTTTTAAAAAAGTTTAAGCCCCCAAAACTAAGCTATAAAAATTTATGAAAACAATGACATGTTGGAGACATGCTGACCATAAGAACTATACAAACTGAAAGCTCCTAATATACAGTATTCCAGCTGACAAATAAACAGGTTTAATTACTGGTCTCTCCTCTGTACTGAAGATTCATCAGTCTGGAGCTGACATATTATTTCTTTCCATTTAATAGCCAAAAGCTTACAAACTCATAAAGCAAACAAGCACTCAATGTGAAGTTTCCCGAGAGTGGATGAGAATTTCCAGGCAAGAATAAAAATAAGTTCTTCCTCCTGATCCTTGTATCTGTTAATGGTACCGAACTCCCAGTTTCCTAGACTCAAAATCTTATACTCATCTCGAATCATCTTCCTCCTTGGACCCAACATCCTTCACATGCCGCCAAGGGCAAATCCTTGAAGGTATCACCTACCTTCCCAGTGAAGTACAAGCCTTCTTCTGGCATTAAAATCCCCTGTGATATGCTCGTGGTGAAGACCAGACAAGGCAGGCAGCCAGGCTAGTACTGGCTTCAAACCTGGGCTTGAGCTTCTCACCCAGCCGTGAAGACTCATTCGAATGCCAAGCTTTCCTTGATGTCCCCCGTCACATGCAATCACTCCCTATTTTGTAATCTTTGTAGCACTTTCTACCTCTCACCTGACACATCACATTCTGGTCTACATCATGTGTGAGGTTTATTTCCTATATAAGACAAGAATCTCCCTGAGGGCAGGAAATGTGCAAAGTATCTAGCAAAATCAAAGGCATGATGCTTAATAAATAATGGAATTCACCACTTGCTTCTACTTGTTTAATTTCACCTCAGAAGAGGTTTGGCCTTATGTTTCACTCAGGTTTATACTCGTAGTAAAACGACAATGCTACGTCATGCCCACTATTTTCTAAAGCAATGTTGTTTGGATTTGTTAGTTGGTGATCCCTAAAAGAATCTTTTTTTCTTTTTGTAAATGCACTAAGCCCCTCAGGCATCAAGCCAATGACAAATGACGTGCCTTCTCTTTGCAGTGTAATCTGGGGGAGCTGCACACTAGACAGCTAACCAGGAGCTGAGTTGTGTATAACCACTACATTAAAAGGGATTACTTCGTTAGGTGTCAGGAAAGATGAGCTAGTTCCTCCTCCATCTTTTCGCCTTTACTTTGAGCTTTTGATTCTGGCTATTCAAGTGGACTTAAGGAAAGCTGATTTTTCTAACAAAAATCTTCTTAAATCTATCATGGCCAAGTGTCTCTTTTAGAATCCTGGAGAAATGAGTCTTTATACAGCTTGTGGTAAACAGAGGAATGTGGATGCTGATGACGGGAGAATGAAGATAATGAACTGGCATTTAGAGTTTATTTGGGCAGGTAGAAAGCACAGTGCTTTGGAGTTTGCACTCTGGAATCAGACTGTCCAAGCGCAAGTCCCAGCTCCACCATTATCAGCTGAATCGTCCTGAGCAATGAGACAATGAAACCTCTCTCAACTACGTCTTTAAAAGATGGGTAACAATACTGCTCATAAAGTTGTTCTTAAGATTAAAAAATAAAACACATGATATAGTTACTGGCACACAGTATCTGACAAAGGTCAGCTGCTGGCATTACTTAGGTGCCTACACATTACACAGGAATTCTTCACATGCATTTATTATAAAATGAAGTTGGGGAAAGATGAAGGGAGAGGTTGTAAACTTCCAACATTCACGCTAACCCAAGAAGGAAATTCTAAGTCAAACCACAACTGCCAAATGAAGACTTGAGGCTTTTATTCCTGATACTACCTTTACCTTCATATAAATAAAAAACACCCCCAAGCTGCTGCCACAGAAGTCTAAGGTTCACACAGAGGAACAGGGAATGGACATAAACTCCATCTGCTGTCACAGAGAAGGAGAGGATGCTCTTGGAAAAATTCCGTGGTTGTGGCTGTTATCTTCAGTGCTGGCTTCCCAATTAACTTCTGCTAAGGCTAATACTGAAATTGGTTTGTCAACAGCGTGTGCAGAATTTGGGCAATACAGGGGAGAAGGCTCTTAGTCATGTCTAGAAATAACAAAAAGAAATCCCAAAGAAAAAGATCAATTGACAATAAGGAGGGCTGGTGAAATCTCTAAATAGCCATGCTTACCAGCAGGTTTTACACTGAAGATGAATTAGAAAAGACATAACTGAGACTTTTCTGCCAAAATATCAAATGCATACACACAGTAGGTACTTGGCAATAACTAACATTTGAGGTTTCAACTCCCTGTGATGATACGGAAATTCTCTGACCTACAGTAATTTTTAATTCTGCTGCGGCATGTAACTGAATTGTGGGGGCTCTCAGACAGAGGGAAGTGAGTCATGTAGCCAGTGAAGAAGCATAGCCCAACAGCCAGGGTCCATATTTCAAAAAGGTTTGCTCTAATTGTGTAGCAGTAACTCTCAAGAAGGGATCAAATACTGCATTAATTTTTAAAAATTGCCCACTCCCTTAAAAAATGCACAACTGATAGTTGTAATGATAAAAGTGAATAAAGAGCAAAGAGAGGTCTAAGAAAAGAGATGGTTCTCTACTGGAAAAAAGGTATTTGTGGGGAAATTTTTTTGATGCTGAAATTATTTCTTGTGAAATTCTGGGATTTCCCAAAGCCTTCAGACTGTTATCTTGGTTATGGCAAAGATCTACTGTACACAAAGTATTTCTTAAACAACCAGAATTCTTTCATACCAAGAAGGGAAATGAAGCAGTGGACATGAACAAGGGAATGATTCTATATGGCTTATCCAAGAGATGAACAGGGAGATTCAGTTAAATACACACTGTTGCTCCTAAATTCTGAAATCTGCTTTGACTTCCATTAAAAAAAAAAAAAGATGACAAATGTATTTTGCTCAGCGTCTAGTACACTGTTTTACTCTTCAACTATACAGACTGTAACTGGAATATTGTTTGCAATGACAGAGTTAAATTACAACGAGTGACAACATTTTGACAAAACAGACTGGCACACCTTTTTAAAGGGATGAGACAAAGTCTAAAAACTTTACATCTTAAATCATACTTTTCAGAAAAATGCCCGAGTTTCTTGGTTTAAGCCCTCACTGAGTTATTTATTATGTGTCATCTTATGCTAGCAATAATGAAAGAAGCCAAGTCCCAGAAACTATTGCTAGTAATGTTTTATGTACTGAGAAATTTCTAGATTGATGAAGAAAGGATTATTGAGAGGAAAAAAAAATTAGCTGCTTTATAGAACAGAAACATTTGGAACTATTATTTACAATATAAAGAAAATCTGTACATGAGCAAGGAGCTATATAGCACACCAGAAAAAAAAATGGCATGCATTTTCTGATTGACTGTGGCAATTATCATCAAAACTCAATTTTGCTTTAGGGGAGAATTTTTCTTTAAAATATGCCAGTCAATAAAACCGCGCTTTTTAAAGACACACGCTTTACAAGAGAAGAACTATTTTCTCACTACTCTATGTTTCTGTTAACTTCTCTTTTTCTGGCTATCTTTCAAAGGAGTCTGAGGAATAAAAATCTGCAAGATACCATTTTCAGTACCTCTGTAAATGCAATTTTAGAAAACCTAAAAATTCATATGGCTTTGGAATGAACACAGCTCAGAATGTCCAAATCTCAATTATCTGAGAGGAACTCGATACTGAAAAAAAAAAAAAAAAAACAATCTATCGGTCTTTCATTGTTGGTGTCTGTGAACTAAATGCACTACAACCACCATCACCACCACCAAGACGCTACTTCAACTTGCCTAGAAGACAACATTTGAAGGGTAAATTATACCTCAAAGAGATATCAGCTTCTAACTTAACCCTCCATCAAGAGCTTTGGGTTTTGTAAGATTCACATGCCTGACTTTAGAGTGATAATGAATGTAGGAAATAAAACCTTCTGGTCTATGTCTTCATGACTCTACAGCTGTTTGACTACTCCAGCATAAATCCATGTGGCGTTTATGCATGAAAGAGAGACAGAGTGTGTGTTTCTTTTCTAAAATAAATGTACAGATAACTTGGGGTACATTCAGGCTTCTTGGACTGAGTCACTGGGGATACCTGAATGGCCTTGGGTTACCTGGCTCTAAATTTTCTGTTCAATTTGAAAGTGAGAATCAGATAGCTTTTGGGTGAAGTGACTTTTCCTACTTCATCATAGGATCATTGTTTTGTTTTGAATTTCAGGTCCTCTCATTTCATGTAGTTAGTATGAATTCCAAAGGACTCCCTATTTACCTGAGATTTCATAATACTGGCTCTCGCAGGCCTACGGTTACTTTCAGAGTAAACACTGATGGTTTAACTTTATATCAGGGTTAAAGACTGATTAATTAGGTATAAAAATTGTATTTAACATATTAGAATGCCTTCACTTTCAAATTTATCCTAAAAGTAGCCTCATCATTTTAAAATAAAAGGGACGCTCATTTTATTCCAGAGTACAGGAAAAACAACTTTCAGCACATAGATTGCTTACGAAATTTTAGAGCTGCAGAGATAAACAGAAATATATAGAAAGGACTATTCCTTACCATTTCAAGGTGTCTGTTTTCCTGATAGTTGCCCTGATTTTTTTTTTTTTACGATAGTCAGAACTTATTTTTTAAAAATCAGTGTTCAACAAATAAACTAGTGGTTTCAGAAAAGCATTTAGTTCAGCAGGCCCTGTTTGAGGGTTGCACAAATGAATAAAAGCCTAACCACATTTGGGGAACACAAGAGAGGGTGGAATTTGGGGTCTGAGAGTCTGCCCCTTCCTGTGCGCTCGCTCTCAGTTAACGCAACTCACATTCTCCCTTCATTCAGAGCTAAAACCCTACAGTCGTTTTCATCATGCTGAAGTCCCAGTGCTCCTATCTCTGACACCCCTCAGCCATCCCAGTGCCTCCCCTCTTCCATCTCCCGTCACTGCCCAGAGTCAAGGTCACGTCATCAGACTATGAGAGCCCCTTTTTCCAAGCCAACCTGCCTGCTTTGGTCATAATTACCATTCCATAATTACCAATTATGAGAAAGAGAGAAAAAGAAAACACTGAATTATTCTTTTCTTCCACTCCAAGGGTCAATTTCTCCTCTTTACTAAAGAATAAACTCCAAACTTGTTAGCTTATTATTCAAAGTGCCAAGAATATGCTCCCAACCTGCATCTCAGCCTCACCTTTCTCTGCAGCCACACTCTCCACTCAAGGCACCAGGAGCCCTCGCTACCCAACAGGCTGACTGACAGCTCCGCCCCGCTGTACTCTGTGCTTTCTTAAACGTCCAAGCACCCTCATCTCTCTTGGGCCCTTCTGGAGGCCTGGAGGACACTATGCTTTCCACCCTGCATGAAATCTTCTTGTCCTTTGAGGTCGAAATGTCACCTCCTCCCTGAAAGCTACCCTGATCCCATGGTATCAAGGTTAATGAAGCCTTCCTGTGACTCCTCCCTGAACACTGCACTGATTATAACATTTACTTTATTCTATCTTAAATTAGGGTTGGTTGTTTACGTCTGCCTCTGTTGACCTGTCCTGCTTTTCTGCTTTGCCTTTTTAAGAGTTGCATTGTATTCAAAAGAATAAGAAAAACTTGCAGAGAACAGAAAACAAAGGGCTAGGAAGTGAAAAATATACTGGATATTTCAATCAGGGAAACATTGTATTTCAAAAATATTTCCTTTAAATTAGTAACAGGCTGTAATACTGTAAGCTAGATTTAATTTCACATTTATATAAAAATCATGTTTTACTGTACTTTGAAATGAATTAGTTATCTACTGAATGAAAAGGGAAAAGAAAAAAAGAAACTGGTTGACCAAGGAAAGATTGGTTTGGGAATGAGAGAAAGGCTGTAGAAAGTAGAAGTAGAAACCTCATTTTGTTTTAATATCAATAGACTTTTTCCTTTAAGTAGCTGATGCACTGAGTTATCTAGACCTTTTCATGTGATGTTAAATCCACAGTAACCTCCAGCCTTGGCCAACAGAGACTCACACATTCACTCCCACTGCAAACAAGGAAGGACTATGGACCAAACCTTGTACTCAAATATTGTTTTTAAATAAAAAAAAATCTGGACACAACAAAAGATTCTACATTATTATGACTGGGGATAAATCAGGGGTGGTGGCATGAGAATGAACCTCGTTTTCTGTGAGTGAAGTAGTCCCCACCCCAAAAAAAGCCCCAAGGAGAGAAGGCTGGTGGTTTGTGTTAATATAACCTATTCCCTGGTTTTCCTAGCTTTCAGGATCAGAATCTGGTATTTTCTCCTTAATTTAAAATGGAGGATTGCATATAATTCAAATTTATCTAGTAGTCAGGATTTTGTGGTGCAAAGGCTCAGGAACGAGGAGACTAATACATTTGCTGAATGACAACTGTGTCCCAGGCTGTGGACCTGCTCTTTTCCTTATGTTACTTGATTTGATCCTAATCACACCTCATGATATAAGCATTATCTGACCCATTTTACAGATTACTGACTGAGAACTAGGCACTTGCCTAGCACTGTAGTAGGTAACTCCAGGGCACCCAAAACTTGCCACCCTGACCACCATGATTTCGTACTGTAGGTGAGCAATGTGTGAAGATGATACGCTGTTAGCATCACATCCTGCCATAGACATGTTGCTAAATAACCTAACAGAGAACAGAACTGTAAGGAAATAAGGTGCTGACTGTGAGGTGGGGACACATAAAAATAGAGTTTAGTGAGATCCACGTGTGAAGGAGGCAGGGTGAACTGAGACTTGACCTTGAAGTATCAAGAAAGGGCAATAGAGAGGCACCTGAGGTGAGGCAGCAGCAGAAGCAAGTGGTTCTCACCTGTCACACCTCAGGAGAGAGGAGACACCCAATTCTTATGGGAGAAAGAAGAAAGGCCAAAGACGAAGCCACAGGACCTGGTGACTAATGTAATGGGAACAGCCAACACTGCTCCAAAGCTTCAACTGGAGGAAAGTAAATCTGCAAAAATGAGTTTGTAGAGGAAGGAGACAGTGCTGAATGTGAGGTGCTAGTATGATATTCAAGTGGAAAATCTGCAGAAAATTGGAAAGAGAAGAGAATACCCCAATGAGAGGATGAGGGCTACAGAGGAACAAGCCAAGAAAACTGATATCACAAGAGCAAGGAGCTGAGGAAGGGGGCATGGACAACAGTGAAAACCAGCCAGGGGACTCGGAGACAGGAGACACCACGTAGTTTCAGTTGAAAACTTGAAGGTGAGATGCCGAGGGTTAAAGTGGCAAGAAAACGGAAGCACTGAGAGCCCTCAGCTCACCTGTCTAGAAAATGTGCCTGAGAAGTCTGGGTGGTAACACAGTCAAAGCAAAGTTTTTTGTTTGGCTTGCTTTTTAGAGAAAGGAGAGAATGAAGACTAGCTAAAGGTTGAGGGGCAACAGATGAGTCCTTCCTCTGTCACCCAGATCATTCTGCTCCCCAAACTTGCTGGTTCCCTGCACCAATGTGTTCTTTTTGAGTAGATAACACTTCAGACACAGGAAGCAGAGATGCAGCAGCCAGAGCAGTCAGGATCCCAACAAGACTTCCTATGTATACACACACATCACAGTTTAGAAGTTAACTAGAGCTGGTCAGCTTCTCCCATTAAATGCTCTTAGAAAATTTGTCTACTTTCAATCTGTATCACCTGGCCACCATTACCACTGTCACATCCCTGCCTGGTCCTTGATGCTAGTCCCCTTCAACTCACCTAAACTGGCTGCCTCCAGTCTAAGCCCCTTCCCCTTAACCACGCTGACCCACACTTCTCAGTGTCATGAGTCCCTCTCTGACTTGGGGTGAGGCTGCTTACAGACTGTCCTTTCTTGTCATGTTATAGCATCTGTATATCCTACTTCAAACATAATCTCTTTAAAGATATTTTTTGTCTTCCTCTCTGGTTTTCATAATCCTCATGTCATTCTTGCCTTCAAGTTTCATGTGTGGTTTGTACGGAGTTGAGTCACTATTACCAACATTCTCAGGTGTCTTTTTTCCATCCTTCTGCTTAGATAACCCTCTAAAATATCCAAGTCCCCTAGACACCCAAATTATTTTGTTTCAATTGTTGCCCCTCCTACAATTCATTCCATCAGGTCAATTTGTAATTACAGTGCTAAATATTTATTTCTAAAATACTTTCTTTTTTAAGCTATGAATTTATACCTACCTTTTCTGACAACCTTTGAAACTTATCTAAACAATCTCTAATTATGTCCACTGGATTTTTTAAGCCCTAGGTTGAGTCACTTTCCCATAGGTTCTTGTCACTTCCCCTTGTCGCCAACTAGCTGTTCTTTATTGGAAACAATTAAGTCCAGAACAAGAATGCCCTTTTTTGCTCTCTCTACATTCTAAGACACAAAATCGTCAACAAGACAAATCTGGTAATTATTAGATGCTCTGGGTTAAATGGAATGAAGCTTTCAGCAGATACTGACATAGAATTCTCTATTACCATACGTCTTATCTCTGTAATAATAAAGAAAACTATCATCGGAGTTAAATACCAAACCAGGGGTTTTGCAAATGACAGAAGAGAGTGAGAGTGGCCAACAGTGACTGCTGCCGTTGATATTAGAGAGTGATGTTTGCACACACTAAGAAAACCCACATACATCAAAGAGACCAACAACAAAGGAATGAGTTTTCTAAGAAAAATGATTAAATGTTCTTCTACTGCATTTGGAATATGATTTGATTCAGTTAAAAAAAACCCTGCTGGTTTAATTTCTCAAATATATATTTACTGTATATAAAACATGCTATGACTGTATCATTTTATGGTTGTTGAACTCTATCCTCTTAACGTTAAAATTCATCTGACACGATTCAAAACTGGCTGAGGAACAATTTGTCTTTTGAGATTTCCTTCCCTTCCCTTACACCTCAAGAATGGGAGGGTTAGCTTCATTCCTTTGTTTCCTACAAAGTTATATTTTTAGCTTCTTAGACTTTATGGCGCTCTATCTACCTGTAATTATGCTGCAAACGCACAAGGAGACGCCAGTAAAGGCCGGCAGCAGACAAGATAGCAAACGGCCTATTTGTGGTCCTGAACAGCTGCAAACGGGCAGGGCGCGCCTGGCAAAGTTCCTTCTGACGCTGGTCAGGCCTGACAAACCCCAAGAGCCGGACTGGCTTTCAAAGCAGTCCCCAGCACAGGACATTATTTCACTGACCTGGAAGCAAAGGGCTGCAGACATAGTTCAAGAGGGCTGATGAAAAGGGGAACCCGGGAAAGGCACAGGGAAGGTGCTGAGGGCGACGGCCTTCAGAAAGCTCTCCAGAGCCCAAAGCACAGCCAGCCCTGTCCCACCCTCCTCCCTAAAAACAAAACAGAGCAAAACCACCACCACCTCCTGATGGAAGGCCAGACATTACTTTGAGCTCCAGTTTGGAAACACTGCCCCAAGTAAGCTTTGAAAATAATTTTTTTCATAAAGTTAGAAGCAGTAAGTTTATACTTCACCCAGGACAACAGAAATAAGATGCTGTTAATCAGATGTTTAGAAATGGAAATATTTTTCGGGGAACAGCAAACATTCTTTAGTGGACATCCTTTTCCACAGTTACAGAAGATTCCATCTATAAGAGACTGATGGTCTCCAGATAAACAGAAGAGAAAGCACGTGTGTAGGCTTTTAGAGCTTAACGTGATTAGAGTCTTTTAGTCTTCACACAATGATCCTTGCAATGCACAGTGCTTCCGGCTCCTGGGTTTCCTGGGTTTAAAGTAGCAAGCACTTTCTTAGTTAGTGAGTTAATGTAATCACAGCAAAGTAGCATATTTATATTCTATTCGACAACACTAGCATATAGTGCAGATTTACTTTGGAACACAGTTGCGCACATACGCACATTTCTTCACAGAACTCAGCAAGGATGGCAGTGAGGAGGCGAACAGGAATTCTGGGAGTAGGAATTCCCAGAGATGGGGATGAACAACCTGGACCACAAAACTAAGTCTGAGTGAAGACAGACCACAGCTGCTCTGCTGGAGTCAAAGTTTACACACATTTAGGATTAGGTTCGACGGTAACTACCTTTCTGACAAACAGTGATCACTAACCTTTCTCTTATGATGGGACAGACTGGCCCCAGAGGTGCTTCCACAAAATATAGGCACTCCTCAAAAGGATGCAGACATGTTTTTAAGTAATTCATATTCTGCTTCTCATGTGCCAATGAAGTCAAATTCTACTGAGAAAACACTCCAGTTTATTTTGTCACATAGGCATCCTGCTGATGCTAATGCTGATGGAAAAAGTGTCCAAGGACTTAAAACCGAGAAACTCCGTCACTGTGTCCATCATAAGGAGTCACAGATTTATCTTGTACTGAACCTCTCTTATAACACAATTTATATCACTCTGTAATACGATCGAGGAAACATTTAGCAGCTACAATCAATAAGAACAGCTTCTACTTACGGTTGACACAGCTTCACCAGGTCCTGGTCTGTGGTGTTGGGAGGCAGCCCTCGGATATAAAGGTTCGTTTTGCTTAGCTGATCCCATCCTGAGTTGCTACTGCTGCTACTGTTGTTATTACTGCTGGTGGTGCTGGGGCTGGGAGGGGCCATGGGGTGGGCTGGGACCAGAGACTGCTGGAAAACAAAGACAGCAGGGTTAGAACGCCAGAGGGAAGGTATTCAGCCCCATTCAGAGGCCCAATGATCTCCCAAATCCAATGAAGTTAACCAAGATACAAATACAGATCATCTAAAGCTACTTTAATATATAAATTTTAATTTACACCTTAAAGAAGATCTGTTCATTCTATAAAAATGCCCTCTCCTTCAACATGAAATTGATAATAGGATTTCACTAGGTAGAATATTTGCTATGTGCACCTTCAATAAGACATTTTTTGTAAGATTTTAATCACATACATTAAGGAACACATCTGAGACTCAAAATTAACTTGCAGAAAGTTATGTGATAATATTACTTTAATATACAGTAATTTAGAAATCACTGGACTTTTGAAAAGGTTTTCAAATTTTGAAGAACACTTGATTGAAAGTTGCCAACAATTTTATTGAGATGATTCTTAGGGATTAAAAAAAAGAGATTACTCTTCAAGTGTATAAGAAAGTCAGAGTTCAGTCAAGATGCTCAAATAAGGAAGACATCGCCTCATTCTAAGACAGGCCCAAACGGCTTTATTGAGACATCAGGATAAGATTCACAGGCAGGCTGCCTTTTGCTCTGGCTAACCTTGTGAAATTTAACCCCTGTGAGAATGGAGTAGTAGCTGGAAACCTTCCCAGGCCTCGCAGCAAGCAACGTAACTTTTGTAAAGCCTGCAACCCAGGGCTTGGTGTGGTTTCAGCCACCTAGGAAGAGTGTCTGAAAATGTACTCACACCAGATCATTGTTAACCAATCGAGAGAAACCACACTGCTCTGTCCCTCCGCCACACACATGACTTCTGAGGAAGTTACATGGTTCAGTTTGAGATGGAAGTTAAGCACACCCCGAACTGTCCTCACAGCAAATGCTCTGCAGTTTCACACCAAGACAGGAATTTTTTCACTTCACATCTTCTAAATAAAAAATAGACTAACCAAGGACATCACTTACATTGAAGATATAAAATCGGTCACTAGACATTCAACAAAAATTTCAAATCTTACAGCTTGATTTTTACCACCATAAACAAGAAAATTAGGTTTATCTAAGACACTACTACATTCCACTTTAGAAAGTTCCAAAAAGCAGACCGCTTACAAGAAATAGAACCTTGCTAATCTTATCAGCAATTGAAACTATTCAAGACAGATTATCTGGCTCTGCACCCAGCTTCTGCCATGAGCATCCTAATTCACAGCATCCCAACACACTGGGATCCTCATTTATCCAGACAGGTAAGCATTCTTCATGTCCTATACTATGCAGATTCTTCCTCTCACTGCCCAGGGTCCTTGCTAAAATCAAGAGTCCAAATACCAGTTTATTTCAAGAGACTCTTCTTCAGAAGGAGAGTTGCAAGAAGGGTTAACAATAGCCAGTGTATAAATGAAGGCTGAACTTGAACCAGGAATATCAGTCCTGCTTAATCCAAATAAAACCTGCCCGAGATCATATCCTATCAAATCTATTTGATTTATGCCCTTTATGAGCAGTTGAACTCACATTCTTTCCTCTCATCCCTGGTTTTTCTTTAAGGAAGAAAAACTGCTTTCCAGATATAAGCTAAGCCCTGTGCCTTGCTCCGCCACAGATGGCACCTCAGACCGCCAGCCGTGCCACACAGAGGTCTGTGTTCCTTCTCCAAAGTCACCCAACATAACTGCTGGTTGCTACCTGCAATTCACCAGACGCCCCCTATTTCTCACTTTAATTAAGAGCAGAGGTGCTGGGAAGTAATACACACACAGCTGACTCCTCATCCCGAGCCTCTGATTTACACAAATAACTGACAGCTGTAGACAAAACTAGGCAAGACTCAAGTTTTTCTCAAATCACCTCTGACTGACGTCCGAGAACCTGTCCTTGCACAAAGCACGCTGTTTTTCACAGTAGGACCTTGGATGTTCAGTGCCGCAGTGTGGTCGCTTGGGATTAGAAACTGCAAGAGTCCAAAAGAAGCTGTGGCCAGGTCCATCCCCACCTCTCAGTGGGATTATATCAACTCAAAGCAAGGGAACCATCGGACATTTTAAACATAACATCCCAAGTCGGCATCGGCTCTTACCTCTGCGTTTCTCTGGGGTGGGGAGTGGAGCGCTAGGCAGGGACTCGTATCGTTCCCTCATTAAAAGAAACATCTGGGGGGATGATTTACTTGGAGATTATTTGGACACGAAGGAGTAGGTTGTTATTTATGTATTTATTTTTGGCAGAAGTAGAACCATGATTTACATCTCGGAATGTACATGGCTGATTTAATATATCTTTGACAGGCCTCCTTATTTATTGCAGTAATATTTTCCCACTCTGAGAAGTAGGTGGGGAGCATATACAGCCTGTCCCTCCATTCTTCCCCTCTAGCCTGCCCTCTGGGGGAAAGAAATCTCCTAGTACCCCGATCCCAGCTAGGAGAAGGGGGTTCCCGAATGTATCCCCAGGAGGATGAATGCTCTCTGGTGAGCCCTACACAGGGCAAGTTTAAATTCAAATGTATTCAAATATCAACTCTCAGAAATAACTGAAGAGTAAAGAGAAGAAGCCCTGAATCAGTTTAGTTTGTCAATTTTCTATTTTCTGGTGCAGAAAACTTTAGATTAAACATTAAGTTTCTAGAACTCACTGAAATTAAAAATTTAAATCCTGATAAAGACTGGATGTGTGTTCAAAGAAGAAAACTCAAATACAATAAAGGGGTTTATTCCTAAATATTCAGAATGGGTTAATAACACTGTGCCCTACGCTTTATATGCACGATCTTACTTAATCCAATGAGGTTCTCCCATTCTGCGGATCAGGAAACTGAGTCTCAGGAGGCCTTAAGTAATGTGCTACAGTCACACTTTTAGAAGGTGGCAGGGCTGGAATTTGAACCCAGCTCTGCTGGACAACAAAGGAAGAGCCCTCAATTTGTGCAACAGCACCCCAAAACACTGTCTATATCCTAAATGTGCTATTTGTTATTATTCAATTTTTCTGTGCCCATCATTCCTGCAACTTAAATTATTAACTTCAAGTTTCTCTGAAATATGACATAATACCACTGGTGGCTATGCTTTTTTAAGAAAGTCAAAGGTGACTTTAAGTTACTTTAATGAGCAAACAGTTGGCTTTTTTTTAATAACAAAATCTTTAAAAAGGTCAGCTTTAAAAATCCTACCTTATAAATCTTTTCATTAACAAAAGAATTCTGCAAATAATTTTTGAAGGCTACGTATAGCATGTGACCACTGAACACCAGAGTCTGCATTTTAGGAAGGCTGGACTTAACCAGTGAAGAATTAAACCCTCACTCCCAGATTGAAACACAAACACTGAGAAGTCTTTAACTACAACATTAGAACTTGGATCAACTCAAAGCAATTAGACTTTGTCACTATGTACCTCAACAGCATGAATGACAAACTTAAAAAAAAATTAAAGCTGTCAAGTGGATAACATTTTACCAAATTCCATTTTCATTACTGACTGTCCATTTGTATTTTGCCTCTTAAAACCCCCAAGCTGCCCTAGAATTTGAAAAGACACTCCCACTATCCACTCCTTGGATGAAGTGGGGTTTTTTGTTTTTTGTTTTTTTTTAAACAAGAATTCAACCTATTTATTGATGGAACTGAGTGGCTGAATGACTACAGCTAAATGCTGACCCATCTCACAAGTGCCTAGGAGTCTATCTGAGCCTTCCCTGGCCTAGTCTCACGGCTTTGGGCCATGCAAACAAGATACCTATCAAGTCATCTATCCAAGGGCAGAGAAAACAAGCTAATTCCATTTTCACGATAGCATTTATCTGGGCTGATTAGAAAAATAACGTTGGTGGTGAATGAACAGGTGGCTATATTAGCAGACCCTCTCTACAGTCCGTGCAGGAGAGGATGTAGGCATTAGCAGGAAGAATGCTTGTCAGCAATTAGGGAGGTCTTCCTGTGTGGATAACGCTCATGGAGGACTTCTTATGTGGATAACACTCAGGGAGGACTTCCTGGGTGGACAGGACTCAGGGAGGACTTCCTGTGTGGACAGCTCTGGTGTCTCCATCCCACCAGGAAAGCTCATCCTACACTAAAAGATAGGATGGTCGACAACAGGCACACAGCAACTACACACGTGGTGAATGTAATTCCCTCCCTCTCCCATCGCTCTCCGCCCTAATGCACACTAAGTAGTCTCTTCTACATAAATGCAAGTCTAAAAGTCTTTTACAGCAAAGAGCAAAATTAACCATGTGTGAACTAAAATATATTAGTAATCATGTATATCGTTGCAGATTTCTGTTCAGCAAAGACAATCAAAAGACAAAGACTCATCACTATCAATTCTATTGTCTTACTTCCTTCCTATTTCTAATAGGCTAGAGAACAGTGCTCTGACCAATCTCACAGCTGAAACTGTCTTCCTCTATCCCTGAGCACTTTCCTAAGAATATTTTGAAGGGAAAGGAAACCTAGTATCTGCCTTTTAATTACCCCAAGTCTTTTTTAAGGCTATCACCCTTACAGTTTAATGTTGTTAATTCATAATCCCCATCCTCATTCTGCTACCCCTACACCACCACCACCACCATCAAACAGCACAGAGGTTTAACACATCAACTATTCCTCTTATCCGGAAGCAAAATAATCATTACAGTTGTGCCTGAGAGCAGACAGAAGTCATGGACATTATCATCTCACCAGGAAACAGTACACTACATCCAGCCTGGTGGGAACCAAGCACTACGTAAAAGGCAATATCTGCTACACTAATTCTACACATTGGCTCCTCTCCACAAGTTTTCCAGATGTAAAAAACTTAACAACTTGAAGGAATTATGGAACGGGGTTGAGGAGGTGGGGGGAGCACCCAAATGGGCCAATTTTACCACAGTCAGGCTATTTTTTTTTGTTTTGTTTCCTTTTGGACACCCCAGTGGCTCCAAAAAGGGCTAGAAATAATGGCTGAGGAAGATAAAGTTCCTGGCACAGGGAGCTGGGAAAGTACAGAGCTGAGAAGTGGGAGTGAATCAGTGAGAATGAGAAGCTGGCCAGGAAGCAGATGTTCTTCCGGGCAGGCCGGGGGGGGGGGGGGGGGGGGCGGTGAAAGGACGCACCTATATTAATGCAGAACAATAGCGCCCCTTCACACAAGCAGCTCTTACTCATCCCTCATGTGGGAAGGAGGACAAATGGGCAAACAGCAATTCATCCCATTTGATGCCAGGATATCAAAGCTTAAAATCACACAGCTAATTAGTTAATGAAACTGGTTCTCGTATCATCAGTGTCCCTTGTTTGGAAACAAACTTTGTAGCCTCTAAAACTATGAAAGGAGCAATAGATTGTTCAGTTTTTTGGGTTTTTTTTTTTTTGCTGGATTATGTGTCAAAGCAGAGAGTTTCCATGTTGTTATATTAGCTATTCAAATAAAATCTAAAAAGAAAAATTTCCAAGACTACATAATTAATATTCTTCAAGATACCTATCAAAGCTGATCCTTATATGTAAAGTTGCAATTGCAACTGCTAAGAAATCTCTTTACCTAAATCTGTGAATAAAATATCGTTCTCTTAGGCTTCAAATAAAAAAAATTAATTTAAGACTTGCACTGAAATTTTAAAATGTACTATTCTGGTAGGTGATGTGGATATTAGAGGAAGCCAATACATGGGTGGGGGCTGGGAGCACGGGTATATCTGTATCTTCCTCTTAGCTTTGTTGTAAACCTAATATTAAAAAAAAAAAAGTATTAAAAAAAGGTCTTTAAAAAACAACATGATGATAACAGATGGAAGGTATTAAATATACGTTATTCACTAGCAAATTGGAAGGCCAAAAAAGTAAGTAAGGGGCTTAAGACAATGGGTTTAAAACTTCCCTACTAGAAAGCACAGTCATTAGGAAGGAAAAGCTTTTAACAGTGGGCTCCTGGCCTTCTCTGCCCTTAACTGCATCACATATAATGGTGGGATATGGTACAGTTTCTGAAAATAGTAAGAGTTAAACCAAGGGAAGATCAAGGATGAAAGGGCCTGGGACAGAAAGGTTGAAGAAGGCTTCACAGAGGGGGTCAATGGCCGAGTGAGTTGAATATTAATGGCAAGTCACTAAGAATAAGAGGAAGGGAGAGAAACGGAGCCAACAGAGACACAGGCAGGAAGGACTATTCTTCATGAAAGCCAGGGAGAAGACCAACCTTGGTTGGCTCAAAGGGTATGCTAGGACAAGCTGATGCTGGGGGAGGAGGAGGACAGGGGGCGACACTAGAAAGGTGGTAGGACAACCTAGAAATCAATATAGATTATGGAGGTGAAGTCACACATGACTGTTCAGAGTCTCACAGCGAGAAAGGAAAAAGATGATAAATGAAGAGGATACCTTGTGGGGAACATAAAATTAAGGAAATTCTTCCACTTCCTCTTTATGAAAAGGTATTTAGACAAGAAAAATGACTGAATGAAAAATGCTGAGTATCTGGATTCAAATCTTACAGCCCCTCACCTGGGAAATGAGCAGGTTAGTCTGGGTGATTTCTAGGCTCCCTTCCATTTCCAAATTCAAAGGCAGGAAAATGCTTCTTGCTGTCTCTGGCTAAGGCATATCGAGATAGAACCCAGCCAGGACCTGGGTACACTTCTCTGCCTGCCAACAGCCAGAGAACTGGAGCAAGAGGTTAAATCCCGGCAGACCCAGGAAGGAAGATTCACTAACACTGCCACATGGTGCAGCTGAAGACAGCAGGAGTCGCACTGTGGTTCCACCTCCCACACCACTTAGGGCAAGCAGATTCCCCATTTAGCCACAGATGTTTATAAGGAAATATTATAAATACAGAAGCTCTTCTAAAATTACAACTAAAGCTTAAAGAAACAAATTTTAAAAATTAAAGACATAATATTCAGAGTTCCTATAACCAGAGTGGTCTTCAGGTGAAA
Organism: Camelus bactrianus; assembly: GCF_048773025.1. Classification (NCBI taxonomy): domain Eukaryota; kingdom Metazoa; phylum Chordata; class Mammalia; order Artiodactyla; family Camelidae; genus Camelus; species Camelus bactrianus. The sequence goes on from NC_133543.1 coordinate 44,230,339, forward strand.
ATATCACAGCTTAAGTCACCTTAATAACGACAACCTCTTGAGACTTTATGGTGGTTAATAACCCCGCATCTTTCTGTGTCAATGTGTAATCAGTCTAAAAAGTTGCATTTCACATTCAATTTAATCTTATATAAAAGGACCGTGCAGTAGCTTGAAAACCACATTAAAAGAAAGTTCATAATAACCAGCTACTGAAACATGGTAAACAAAAAATCCCACCCAACTTCAGGTATGAAATTAAGTGCCGTTCTGGGTTCTGAATGCAAGTGCATGGAGAATGTTTTTCTCCTCCTTCTGGGTCTCAAATGAGGAGTTTTCAAATTGACACCAGTTTTGCTCCTCAACACAGAGCCCTGCCTGTAAAAGAACAAGAACAAACTCTTCCTTTTTACTCAAAATAAATTGAAAAAAGGAAACTTCCTAAGGGAACTACAGTGTTACCTTTATCATGACAGCTCAGGACACCTCTGCAAAGCTCTGAATTTCCTGCCTCACCCCAATGAAGCTAGGATGCCCAGCATGGACAACTTCCTTCCAGCTGTTTTTAAGTCTATGTACAGTATGGTTTACATCTTCTAGCATTTCTTGTAAGTAAAGAATTATTGCTGAGACTGCAAAGTCCTCAGGGTGGAAATTACCTATTTAAAAATATACTTTCTTCACACTAAACAATACTTACTGAAAGTATGGTAAAGTGATTAACTAAACATTAGGTTAGGAAAAAAAAATTATATAAGCCAGCTTACCCCAAAAAACCCAAATAAATTTATTCAAGTTAATTTTTCTTTTTTAAGATGCAAAGGGACATGAGAATAAACTTGCAGATCATAGGTTTCACAAATTAGTCCCCAGAGAAAAAAGCATTATCTGTACTTTCAGGAAACTGAACAAGTATTTGCAATCTTCCCATAATAACAACACACAAAAAATGAAATCTTATCTGACAGTGTTGTGATTTGTATACAGCCAAAGTAAAACATCAACAGGAAAAATCTGAGTTAATACAACTCAAAAAAATTAATGACTACGCTTAGTTCTTTCTCATGGTAAAATTCAGCAGTTTACATCTGATGCAGTATGGACAATCAGCGTAGGGCAGCTCTTTACCACGGATCTCTGTATCTCTCCGTAAATGTCTGTGAGTCGGTATACAGAAGGGGATAAGCAGATGGTTGTCTCTGAGAGACAAAGCACAGAATTTTTTTTTCTTTTTTGCCTGAGATGCACCTAAAAAAAATAACTTTTTGCCTGAGATCAAACCCCTGTATACACATATAGGCATAGACATACAAAACTGAAACAAAAATTTTGTGAAACAGTTATTTTCTTTTACCATCCACAGTGTACCCTAGTCGTATCTTGTCTCATCTATTTCCTTAAATCAGAAATGCTGGTAGTGGCCTACTAACTGACTTGAAACCCCATTAGTATTGCCACTTGAGGTTACAAAGTGTAGTCTGCTGCATTTCTCAAACTGTGATGTGCCCAGGAATCACTCGCCTTGGTAAAATGCAGGTTTTGACTCAGCCATTTGGGGAGAGCCAAGATGCTGCAGTTTGAGCAAGCTCTTGGGTGATGTCCATGCACAAAACAGGACTCAAGACAGGAAGTACTCTTGGCATGTGAGGATGAATTCTGGAAAGGTCCCTTTCCAGCTTTAAGAAGGAGCAAGCTGTATCTATTCACAGAATGAGATGCAAACCTTTGTTCATCTGATTTCCAGAGCTGAGAGAGACATCAGAGATCATGCAATCCAATAATTCTCAACTGGAAGTATAACAGGACCTTGAGAGATGGGCGGGGAGTGGGGGTAGGGGCAGTCTTTTTTATTTTTATCCAAGAAGGTTTGATTTTTAAAATGTTGATAAACACTGATCTAATCCAATCCCTTACTTTTCAGGAAACCTGAGGCCCAGAGAAGTTAAAGCATATGTCCAACATTATACAGATAATTCAAGGCAGAACTAGCTCTCCCTTCCTACCACTGCTGTCAAAAAGCACCAGGCCTCATTTGCCACAAAAATTGTAGCTAGGATGATGGTACATGCCAAGTTTTCTTAATGAGTCTTAATATGGAAAACTGATATGCTCATTCTGCTAAGGCATCACAGAAGAAGTACATATTTTGTATTGTACTGCCTCTTTTCCACCTCATATTGTAGATGGCTTACTTGGATGTCCATGTGTATGCCAGCATCCAGTTTCTGCTTACAAAAAAAAAAAAAAAAAAAAAAAAGGGCAACACACCATTTATTAAACTTTTAATTCAAAATTCCTAGATTATTATGAATGCTACCATTTCTACTTTCGTATTTATATTAAAATTCTGTGAATAATACAATCACTATCTGTACCATCTACAAGAAGATACACAAACAGATTAATTATAGCAGTTTGTTGCTTTTCTGTCAGAGAAGTACATTCAGGGTCAATTGGCAATTTAATAAGCTTCAATCAGACATCTCTGAAAGATCACCAGAATTGCCTGTCCACTATCTAGTCTCCCTATATATGTCACAAATTCATTTCCTCAAACCAAGTAACTTCATCCTTCAGTTTCCTTACAAAGAAAATAGAGATTAGCAAGATTGTCCTATTCATGTATACCAGTGTTTGATTTCTTCCTAACGCTTCACAATGACTATACTAATATTAATTCTCTAAGAGGAGCTAGTTTTCCTTCAGAAATCCAAAAAGTTATAAGAACACTGCTCCCAGTAGCTCGCCAGTATACTTAAAGAACTGTTTTTCCTTTTGACCTGAGTAAGAATTTCTCCATTTTTCCCTTGCAGAGACAAACTTTCTTATGTGTCAGAGTTCTCTTATATGTTTAAACTGAATATTTACTGCCACCAACAGTCCAGAGACTTTTGTCTCTCTTCTGGAGCCAGTCCATGCACGAGTACTGTCTAATCACTCCAGGACTGATGGTATCGCCATGGGGTAGCTGGGTGCCTTGGGAGGTTACCAACCCAAATGCCGGCAAGCTTGGCTCCTCTTCATCTTTTCTGAAGTAGAACTTCAATCTTCGGTAAGTGGCATCTGGGAAATGGTTTCAATATTTATGTAAATGAGACACGACTTTTCTCCTTTTAGTCTTAGAATTATTTCACAATACTCTTTAAAGCAGGGAGTTGTTGCTCAAGAAGAAAAAGAGTGAGGCTCTTAATCTTCCTGAACACCCTTTTATTTTCTTTTGCTAAAGTTAATCACAAAGCATCAGTTTCATTTGAAACTGATTGAAAACTGAAAATTTCACAGGGAGTTTCTTTTCCAAGAAATCTTGAACAGTATGAATCAAGCTCTAGCTCTCTGTAGAATAGAGACCCAGGACCTCTGTGAGTCCGGGGGATCGGATGTAGGGATCACACACCCCACAGTGCAGCACAGCACTTTGTCACTTCGTCGAGTCTGCCCACCTCTTTTTCCTCTCATTATACTTAGTTTCACCATAAAATCACACAGAGTATCTTTTACCTCTGCTGCACATAATCAAACACACAATCTTTCATTCTCAATCATGATCCCAGATTGACCTAATTTACTAGGGACAGGTACCCAAGTTGAGTTTCATAAATCTCTGCCCTTCTAAACACACAAGTAAACGACACCATCTTTTCCTATCCATCAACAAAGAAACACAGTTATGAAGACAATTGTGCCTAAAAGGAAACAGCTTCAAGAGACTCCACACTCGATGGCCAGTGATGAGGGACCAGCTCTCGGCCCCCACTCAATCTAATCCAAAGCAGCCAATGAGCACTGCCAGCACAGGAAAGGGAAAAACAGGCCAGAGCTCAAATGCCGCTGTTAACCCCTGCTCTGACAGAGCAGATGGAAACAACAGTCCAGGTGTGGCTTGCAGCTACCTAGGGTCTCCTAGGATCTCTGAATTGTGTGAACACCAAGCAGCAGCACGGAAATTCAGAGGACCCGTGTGTTACCAAATCATTTTGCTGAAATGGAAAAAATGCAGGAAGGAGACACAAGTAGTTTAAAAATTTCTCTCTCTCCATACAGACAACATCACAAATCCTAAAATCCAAGTCTCTGGATGCTTCCTTTACATTTTGGGCTAGATTTAATTTCAGAACAGTATTCTCTGCCTAATTTAAAAATCAGGACATAGAACAAAGGAATGAACTAAGAAGAATGGCACTATAACAGCTCGCATGGAAAAAAATTTAGGAATGAATGGGCAAGCTGCCTTTTCTACACTCTGGCCAGAGAAGCCGGAGAAGGAGGTCCACACCTCGTGGCACCGAGGATGCCAGCCCAGCTGCTGCTCTGCTCTCCCCTGCAACCCAAGAGCTGCTTCCAGTTGCGTAAGAATTGTTCAAATTAAAACATATTCTACTTTGAGGAGAACTTCCATTACCAAGCAAATCAGGAGGAGATACAAATTTAAAAAACAGTTTAATCCTGCCTGAACATATTTTCAAAAGGTAATATGTGAATTGTAAATATTGGGGCCAGAATTTATCCATTAAAATCTTGGACAGGTTATCTCACTCCGCTGTCCCTAGAAACACACATAGAACCTCTGCCTGTACTGGAGACTCTAACTTCATCTTCTTTCTTACTGCAAAATCCAGTCATACTTTGCAATAGTGGCTGATGTGCAAATGCTTGCTAGCAGTTATCCTTCTAGAAACAGACAAAATGCCAAGAGCAGTATTTTTCTCTTAATTGAGGGGGGTAGGCTTAGTCATTTGTTTATCCATTTTAGTGCGGGCTGTAATATTTTATCATTTTACTATCAAATTAATCTGGACAGTCTTTAAAGATAGCTAAATATGCAGAAACCAAAGGGAAAACACCGTTTTAAACCTAGACAACTTACTGCAAACATTTTTGTTTTTTCTAGAGAACTGGGTGTTATTTAGACGCTAGCTAGCATTATTGAGAATGTATTGTGCTTTTTTGGTACCAAGCTAAGTGCTTTCATTTAATCACAATAAAAGAGGTATAATTTTCACCATTTTACAGCTAAGACAGAAGTTAAGAGATTTTCTTAACATCACCAAGGAGGTGGCAGTCTAGATGTGAAATAAAGTCTGACAACCTCTTCAAAAGTTAAGCAGAAGAAAAAGCAGGAGTAAGGCAGGGCTATCCCACTGAGTTTTACTGAACTGGAGGCCTTACTTGATATACAGTTGCTCTAACTAAAGGCTTTTAGGAAATAAAAATGATCTTTGCTGTGAATAGTTTGCCTATGTCATTGTTACTAAAAATCTTCCTAACATCAATCAATAAAACGTAGGTTTTAGCCAAAAAGTTTTTGGCTCAAGAAACTAGTTGCAAAACAGCAGCACTTAGTGACATACCCTCCCTTACTCCAATCCCAAAAGTACAGAATGGCTCTGAAGGAATATTGCTAGAGAACACTCAGGCAACCAGCTTTCCTTTAGGTCTTCTCCATGTATGATATTTTCATCTCAACAAAAGTTCAGCACTTTCTGATATGGTATTTCTACATTTGAACTAAAGAATAAATCTCCTCTGCTGGCCTGTAAGCCCCTTGAGGACATGTGACTGTATCTTGCCTGAGAATCCCACCCTGCGCAGCACAGAGCCTGGATCAAGAGGGTAAAAATAAAGACTGACAGGTTAGAAACCATGCAACTGTTGCAGGGCGTTACATGTTGTATGTTGAACAGCTCTGGGGCAGAAAGAGGTGAGAAGGTGAGAGGAGTTAGTGAGAGCTAGATGGTGGAGAACCTAAGTATCTTGGAAAGGAGTTGCTTTGGTTTTTTGGAAAGGGGTTTGACATCTAGGGAGAAATGCATCAATCATACCTTTTTTGTAGCTGAAATAAGATCTTTATTTTCACTGAAATCTATTACATTTCCTCTCCAGACCTGAAGCATCTCTGGAACAATTTCCCAACTGAATGACAGGTGGACTTTTAAAATTCCTAGTTCAGACTTCAAAAACACCAGGGACGCTAGACAAATTATGATTGATAGTGAGAATTATAATTCAGGGAAAAATATGAGTCCTAATAATCTTAATCTTATTGCCTTTGGATACATGAGATATGTGGGTATCTGCCTTTTCAAAACAGATTAATCAGAATTACTATAAACCTTCAAGAAGATGTAATCATGTTGGGATCCTCCTGCCTTTGGTAATGGCCACATCTGGTCAGGCAGTTGTTATTCATTCTTGCCAGGATTTGCTTTATTAGACTCTCAATAGAAAAATGACACCTTCACTCCAATCCTTCTAATTGATTTTTAACCTGAGAGAAGTGTAAGACAGAGAGTTATTTAGAGAACTAACTTCTTAATGGAGTCATCTGAGTAGTTCGATAAAATTCTCTCAGATGAATCACAAATCGCGCCCACCTCCCCCTCAACTCCAGTGTGTCTTAAAAAAAAAGAAAGAAACAGAAAAAGTTTCCTTGAAATGAACCTCATCTCTTTTAAAGTTAATTAAATGTAAGTCTGGCCAACCTAATACAATTTAAAAGTCATTAGTTTCTGTCAGGAAATTTAAAACTTAAATTTGTACAGTAACTGCAACATTATATATGTTGCTATACCAAAGTTAAAATATAAATGGAAGGTGGGAACTGACTGTATTAGTTTCCGAGAGCTGCTATAACAATAGAACACAAACCTAGTGGGTTCCAACAACAGCTATTTATTGTCTCACAGTTCAGGAGGTCAGAAGTCAGACATCAAGGTGTCAGCAGGGCAATGCTCTTTCTGAAAGCTCTGGAGACTCCTTCCTTGCCTCTTCTGGGTTTTGGTGGGCCCTGATGTTCCTTGCTTTGAGGTAGCATAATTCCAGTCAGCCTCCACCTTCACATGGCCATCTTTCTGTTTCTCTGTGTCATATCCTCTTCTTACAAGGATACTGGTCACTGGATTTAAGGCCCACCCCAATTCTACTTTGATTTTATCTCTTAGCCAACTACATTTTCAAAGATCTTATTTACATTTTAAGTCACATTCTGAAGTCTGGTTAGACATGAATTTGGGAGACATAATTCAACCCACTCCAGTGGCTTTCTCTAAAGGCCAGTTTTGACTCTCCTAACCTGACTTCTCCTAAACATACTTATGTAATCAAAACATGGATAGAGAATTATTTTACCTAAGTTATCATGCCAATTAATTCTTTAACCATAATATATCCAGAAAGAAACTTATGTGTCATCTTGTCCAGACTCATATCCAAAGTAAGATTTTTCTCTATGACACAGAACCTGGGGGTAAAGGTGGGGGATCATTACAGGAGAGCAGATACCCCAATTTATTATACCATTTCTAACTGCTTATAAATATATAACAAGCCTAGTCTCCTCTTTCATCCAAATTTAAATCTTTAATGATAACTATTATCCCACAATGGTATTCCTTTAAACCTCCCAACAAATGACAATAACCAAACAACTTCTTTGGCCTAGATGAATTCCAAGGAGGCACTAAAACAATTAGGGTTGAGAGGATGGATTATGAAATCAGACTGCCTCAAGTTCAGATCCCACCACCACCACTCACTAAGACCTTAGGCAAATTATGTAACATCTCTGAATTTCATCTCTTCATCTGTAAAGTGAGGATGATACTGTCTATTCCAGCTCACAGAGTAGCTGTGAAGATTGCACAAGTTAATCACTGCAGAAAGCTCCCAGTAAAATGCCAAGCTTGGAAGAAGCACTTAATAACTGTCAGCTACAGTTGACTGCATCTTTCTCAGTGTCCCTCTCTCAACTTGGTACCCAGATGGCCAAAAGGGGTTGGCCCAGTGCAGACACCACCAGTCCTAAGCTTGGAACTGACTGATACTGGTAAGCAGCTTCTCAATCCCCACCCTCCTACTCTGAAGCTCCTTTGCATGGTCGCAGTAAAGAAAAAAATGGAAAAAAAATGAAAATGAAAATGAAAATGGCCCTGTGGGTTTAAAAGTGGAAGATGCTGCAAAAGGAAGGGAAACGGGGAGCCAATTCCCCAGGAAGGGTTCCCTGGCAAGGCTGGTCTTGCCAACCTTTCATATTCCCTCGGCTTTTTTGGGTTAGTTTTACCACTTGCAACTAAAGATGCCTTTGGGTTAGGGCCCCTCTTTTAAAATCCCCAAACTTACAGGGTCTGATACGGTAAAACAGTCATCACTTAAAGCAGCTGAGATGCGTATCAGCAAGGGAACTTAAAGATGTGCATATGTTCCATCAGAGGTGCCTAATTTTTGTCATTCTCCACCCTCAGAGAGAGAGTACAAAAGGCCATCCAATTTACATTTTTCACTTTGATTATTAGAAGTGAGAAAGGTATTTTCTTCCTCTACCAAATGTACCACATGACACCCCTTTGCTCACCAGAGACTCAGAACTGCAGCGAGCACTCTCAGTTCTACGATTCCATTAGAAGGCCACGGGCTTTGGGGCTGACCTGGGAATCGAGCTACTATTAACAACATTTCAATTGGCAAACCTAGGAATGAACTCACCGAATATAATATTTCTATGAAAAAAAAAGTGTTCTGATTTTTAAACTTTCAACTTACAGACGAAGTTTTAGACAAGAATTTTTAATACCTACACAGTACGATGATTTCATTTCTTAATCTAAATACCTGAATTTTATTTAATATAGGTAAAACAACACTAATGGTCGAAGCAGCTAGATCAGTTGGCTAATAATACTCATCTATGGGCAAACCAACCACACAGGGCTTTTCACATTCATAGTTATATTCGATTTCCCTCAGTGTTTTTTTATTGAACTGCATGATTTTATGATTATTTACTCCTATTAACCCTCCTTTTGTTAATCATGTCTATCTTCCAGCGAGCTGCTATTTTTTTGCTAATTGTTATTCTATGTAGATCACCATTCTTCCCAGCTGGACATCATCTGAAGAACTGAGAAGCATATTTTCTAAGTGGTGTACAAGTTGCTGTTTTCATCAAATTTTATCGCAGGATATTTACTGTCTGGTTTATCAAATCCTAGGACTATTACCCACCTCTTGACTTTTCTGGCTGCCTTCCCCCTCTAAGCTAGAGGTAGAGCTACGCATGATTGTCAATACAGAAGTTAAAAATGTCAAAATACTGCCAATAGCTGCAGTAAATGGGACTGGGGAGGTGGTAATGATGGGAAAACACTGAGGCAAGCGAGATTACAGTAACTGTTCTTTTTATCTTTAAGGTTCTTTCTGCCCTGTTCCCTTAGAAGGGCTGAATAAAGATTAGGTAAATCTCTAAATTTTAGCAAGAGCTTTTAATTACTAAATGTTGTTTCCTAAAATTAATAGAAACTGACAAGTTCTGTGGACTGTGGCTAAGCAAGCAGAATAAATGTACTTGAATGTGCAAGGAGCTGGGTGCCACTGTCAGACAGGATGGTCCTTCGCTTCTGTCTGATAATACACCTGTCCAGCTGGGGGGGGGGTGTGTTTCAGCAATGGTGTGAGCTTTGGAACCTTTCCTTCTCTTCTGCCCAAGGCAGTCTCGCCCAGTCTGTGTGTACAGCAGAGTCATGGAGAAAAAAGAGCCAAAAGGAAAGGAAATGGAAACCCACTTTTATCACGTATATAATTATTTAGGCTCAGCAATCTTCTCTCCTCCCTGCCATGTCCTCTCCCAACAAGTACACACAGCTAGCTGTGGATGTATGTTCCCCATCCCCTCACACACACATACCTGAGGCGGTTACTGGGGGGAAAAAAATTCCAGGGCAAGAATTTGACCAAGGGGAAAAAAAAAAAGCTTTCTGTAGCCTGGATTTTAAAGAGTTTCATCTGGTCCCCAAGGCTCCTGCCCAGCCGTGGCATCTTAGCTGGCTCAGCATATCTACAGACTGACCTCTGAAATTGTGGCCAGTTTCCTTCAGGAACTCAGAATGGCTCAAACACATTAGCCCAGCTGGCCCAGTACTCTGGCCAACCAAGGTTCCAAGGGACATGTGCTTTTAGCTTTTCTGATGTCAGCCTTAAAAGATATATCCCAATTTTTCTTTGGATCCAATCTTGACTGTTACTCGTACACGTGTCATTTTCTACTAGGCACCCATTTACCCTTCCTGCATCGCTCCTGGACTTAAAAGATCACTACTTTATGAGACAGTTCATTCTTCCCCACTGAAGAAGCCAACAGGCAGAGCTTTTTTGAGAAATATTTCACCTAGTGTCCTCAAACTTCAGTGAGCTTCTGAGTTACCCAGGGACTTAAAATGCTCCTGTAGCATTTGAGAAAATGAAGTAGCGTAAAGGGTAGAACTAAGACGGTGCATCTTTGAAATTCAGAACCCTGGTGGCCCTCCTGCTCTGGAAGGGTCACTCTCTGGTCTCTAACAGCTGATCTGGGTCTTTGGGGCACTGGGAGCTCCACATCCACTCATGCCTAGCACTCTGGCTGTGACCATTCTACTGGCAAAGCAGTCGCCATCTCGTCCCTTGCTCCCCCCCAGGGTCTATCTTTCATTTCTTCCAAATGCCACTTGATCCTTTGACTTGTACTTGAATGTGCAGTGTGAATGTGAAGTGGCAGGAAAAGGCGTCTCCTGGTTCTAAAACTGCACACTCTCTGGTCACACCCTCTAGATCCTCTTTTGCATCAGCTGATCCAAGCAATTTCTGGTTTCCTGATTTAACACTTCTTACTAACCCTCCCTCGGATGTGAGAGGATTCTGTGGCTCCTTGCTAACAGACATACGGAGAGTTTAATGCCCCGCTCTAGGCTAACAACTCTATATACACTTCGACGGGCCCAAAGAAATATAAGCTTGGGGGATGCCCCTGGGAAGAGGCCTTCCACAGCGCCTCTCCTGAAGGTAAGATCTTTCTGTTCCCATTTAGAGACAAGGAGTCTCTTCCACACGTGTTCACTGCAAACTGTCTCAATCCTTACTTTAGTTTATGTGACTATTTGTAGAAAAACAAACTTCAGAAAGTGGTTGCTTTTGGAAACCCAATGACCTCATTTTGGGCAGAAATGTACGTTCCCTGACAGACAGCACTGCCAGTCACTGATAATTCTTGCCGAAATAATGACTGATAAGTATGCTTAGCTTCACACACTTAGGTAGTTTTGAAAAATTCTACATGAGCAAATCCATATTTTAAATGCAGTAAGGAAACAGGATTTTAAAAGAAAACCTGCAAATGAAATCAGCAAATATTGTGCCCCAAATATACATGTACAACATTATGCTACATACACACTATGCTGCAAAGAGTACAGCTTCCAAATGCTTAGAGATATTAAATATTCTGGTTGGTAATGATAAACACACCCAAACAAAAAGTTAAAGAACTCAGCAATTAAGCAATGATTATAAATTATGAGGAATTCTTTTATAAAGAGAAATAAGTTAGTTGTTCAAAAAAAAAAACTGGTAACTTCAACGTGTGTCCTCAGTATCCCTCAAAAAAAAAAAAAAACAAACAAGGAAGAAGTGAAAGAATAATAAAAGTGAGGCACCTCTAACAGAACATATGAGCATCTTTAAATTTTTGTGTAAGACTCAAGAAGCTTTGATGCTGCTTCACATTCTCACAGAACTACAGCTCTATAATGGCTTTCAAAACAAACTTACAAATGGCAAGAATCTCCCTGTTCTGAAGGACTGACTTAATAACCACAGGAACTCATTGCCATTCCAAGTCCCCAGAGGTAACCTGATGCCTTAATGGGTAGCAGTGCAATTCATCTCTTTCTGAATATATAAGGGCATTATTGCTTCTCCACACCACCACACACACACACACACACACGTCCTGTCTGAGATGTGGTCGATGGCAAACCATCACATCAAATTCTGCTCGAATGTAATGGCAGCAACTGCAGGAAAGGGAGATCAAACAGTTCATCTTCCTGGAAGAGGGAGACCTTCAACTTCAACTTCAACTTCCAGAGGGAAGGAAGAAAAGAAGAGAGGAGAGGATAGAGTTCTGTAGCCATTTGTGACAGCCTACCAGAAGTTTGGAGGGGAGGAAGGAAAAACAGACTTCAAGAAGTAAGGGAAGTACTTTCGGCTGGAATGACAGGTATGGACTTGTGCAAAGCAGGTCAGGGATGGGGCAGTTAGTTCCTCGAGGTCCATGAAGATTATGGCTGTAAACAGATGCATCTGTAGTCATTTACCTGTTTAAGCTACTTCTGTAAAGAAGTATCTTTTATGCAAGGTTAAAAACAACAAAGCATTTCCTTATATGTTAAGCACAACAGGGCCCACAGTGTAACACTTGTGTTATGAAAGCTAATGTGACCACGAGTGAGTCACAAAGCATTTTAGTTTTATTTTGGGTCCACCAGGGTGCCCAACTGATGGGTTTCACCCAAGATGAATGAATGTCTGGTACCAGGTTGTTATGGATTGAACTGTGTCCCCCCCTTCCCCACATACACTGAAGTCCTAATCCCCAGTATCTAAGAACGCAACCTTGTTTGGAGATAGGGTCTTTACAGAGATAATCAAGTTAAGATGAGGTCATTATGGTGGACTCTAGTATGAATGGTGTCCTTATAAAGATGGAAAATTTGGACACAGGGAGAACAAAGACCAGAGTTAGAAGAGTGGCCTGAACAGATCCTCCCCTAACATCTTTGGAGGGAGCACAGCCCTGCCAACACCTGAATCTTGGACTTCTATCTTCCAGAACTGTGAGAAAATACATTTCTTCTGTTTATGAACTCAGTTTATGGAACTCTGTTATGGCAGCTCTAGCAAACTAAGCCAAAAACATTTTTAAAGAAAAAAAATTAACATTTACTCCCAGGATGCTATTTCTATATTATCATGACTCTCTGTCTCCCCAATTCAGAATTATGGCCAAGCCTCAGGGATTCAAAATACCAAAATATGACCAAGGTAGTACTGATTACACAGATACATGAAGGAAGCCTCCCCAAATAGAACCAATCAAAGTATCTAGTCGAGACTGACTCTTTAATCCAAAACCTTTTGATCAAAGCTAAGAACTGGACCTACATTCACTTGGTTTTATTCTCTATCCACTGGATTTTGATGGTGCTAATAAGTAAAATTACTCTCTGGTTTGAGTGTCATCTTCTTTCAATTCCTTCTGTGCACCTTTTGGTAAAAGAGCCAATGAATAAAGGATTCCATGGACCAGGGGTCTGCAAAACATTGCCCAGAGGCCAAATCCTGCCTGCTACTTGCTTTCGTAAGTAAGGCTGACTGGAACACAGCCATGCCAGTTCACTGATGCATTATCTATGGCTGCATTCGAGCCAGAGGCAGTGCTAAGTAATTGTGACAGGGACCTCACGGCCTACAAAGCCTAAAATATTTACTATCTGGGCCTTCACAGAAAACCACATGCCAACACTAGCTATAGTCTATGAAATGTATGAGCAATTTTTATGTAAACCTTTATTGTTTCCCTTCATTGTCAACAATCCCAGCTCCACAAGTACTAGTTTCCAACCCTACTTCACACATTCGACTAGCAAACAGTGAAAAGAAGAGCCTCTTAAAAATGGAAACAGCATCTTTACTGCTTTAATTTCTCTTTACGCTGTCTAGTTTTTCCACCTTTTAGAGAATTAAACCAAATTTGGCAATGAATTAATACCAAGAATGTGGAAGATATACTTCCGTTTCTTCTCTACTCTGTTTTATACCCTAATAAGCAGATTAATACAGTCAATTAATGTAGCGTGACGCTAATGTGGCAATCAACACAATGACAAAATTGATCAGTCAACTGAGAATCTTGTTTCTATCCTGGAATCATATCAAATGCACCTGAAAGTCAAACAGCTAAATTCAGGTCAACTGGAGCATGAAAGCCACAGGTTAGACATGTTCTTACCATGCACTTCTTAAATATCTGTATGCCTTATGCCCTGACTCATTTCTACTTTATATCATTATTCAAAGCCCTGCTCCATAGCCCCTGTTTCACTAAAGGTTTCACTAATGAGAATAAGATCATTAATTTGTTATTCCCTTCAAGGCCTAACACAGTGCTTGGCCCATAGTGATCTCTAAAATCCTAGTTGAATGAATGATAATCCAAGTCGGATTTGGTTGAAAAAGTCCAAACTGCACTAGTAGTCAGGGTATGTGGGTTCTAGTCCTGGTTCTGTTACAAATAAACTGCGTGGTGTTGAAATATCTCACCTTTAAAATGAGTACTTAGAAAAGCTTCTCTCTTAAGGTGGGTTCAGCACTAATATTCTATGGTTCTTTTATGATACACATGATATGATAGACATTATTTCACATCACTTCCGCCAGAACACTAGCATCACATCACAGGATTCATTCAGGGTAAATTATCATGCTGTAGACACCAGAGAGAACCCGTGAGGGTCTCTTACAAGGACCCTCCCACTCTTCTTTAGATGAAACAACTAAGGACCTTTAAATACATTAAAAGAGAAATACTCCAAGTGAACTACCAATGCCTGAAATATCTTAATGGAAATAAAGGACAAGAAGCAGGTTATTCAGATTTTTAAAGCACACACAGCAGCATGTCCTAGAGAGGCCTTCAGCAAAGCAGGGCTGTCAAGTCTCAACTGTGGTTTCTTCTATACAGGAACTTAACCTAGAAACCACAGAGCAAATTTTGCATGCTGTAATAAATCAGGCGGGAAGGGGCTAACAATATGTAAATTTGTCTATCCACAGCCAATGAGGTGAAAAAGACAAAACAAATTTAGAGGCCAAAAGAATATTCATTAATAATTAGAACATGTGGACTTTCTAGATCACTGATATTTTAAACTAGATTGATTTCCCAAGCCAGTAATCTGGATTTCATAAATGCTTTAAGAAGCAATAAAATAGGTGAGAAAATTACCCTTAAAAGAGGAGAAATTAAAAACAAAACAGATGACAGCTGGCAGACTCTAATTTATTTTGTCTGAAAGTAACATGCAACATACCATCCTTAAGGACTTACTTGTTCAGAGAATTAAAACACACACACACACACACAACCCGTCATATGAAAACACTAGTGCAAGGGTGTGCTGCAGTTGGAAAAGCCAAGACTCTGAAGGTAGGATGATGGGGCACTCAGGGTCAGAAGACCTAAGCTCTTCAAGCTGTTAGATTCTGAACAAATTGTTTAATTTCTCTGGATTTTAATTTCCTTAAGAGTAAATTAAAGTTGGTCTAGACCATCACTAAGGTTCCTTCCAACTTTAAAATGCAAAAGCTTCCTTTAAATAAGTGTTTCCTAAAGTGTTTCACAGGATACAGCTAGCAAACACTCTAGGTACCAGGATCAAGTAATTCTAGGAAACGATGAAATAGACAAGGTTGGACAAATGTCAGTACTGCAGGACTTCTCAGACTTTTTAATGCTGATTTACACTGTTAACTCTCTGAGACAGTAATATTATATACTATGCAGTGTTTCCCAAGTTTCTTTGAACACTGAATAGTTTAATTCCTGGAACACTTTCAACATTTAATAGAACCCTGAGTATCTTAGTGAACACAATTTGGGGAAAGCAGCTTTAAACCATAAACTTCATGAATTTAAAATCAGATGCTAAAGGGAACAAAACGCTCATGTCATAGTTGGAGGGCGCCCATTTCAGAAATCATAACACTCCTCTAGTGTTTACCTGTCACAAAGCACTTTATCTTACATTAACTCCTTGACGCTTCTTCACTCTAGGAAGTCAAGGACAAATGTAAGAATCATTTCTATGTATTAATGAGAACTGAGTTTCTCTTCTAGATCTTTCTCCTCACAAAGCATTTTCCCCTAAGGAAACAACGACTGCAATCTTCTACCACTATCACCATTTCGTGGCCCATCTTCCAAGATCCTCTCATGTAAAATGACTTGTTAGGAGACACTCCAAGGAAGCAGGGAAGCAGACGGAGCACCTGTGCCAGATAACATCAAGTGCTGTCACATCTGTGACTTCAGCGAATCATCTCAGTAACACTCATTAACTATTATACCTCATTTTGCCACTGAAGGCATCAAGACCCCAGAAGTTTAAGAAATGTGTCCACGGTTAATAGTTCCACATTCTTGTCTACCTTTCTTTAAAAGCAACTTAAGATGTTCTAAAATAGTTTGAAATAGTTTGATGGCATATTTTAAAACTTAACTTTGGCTGTGGTTCAGTTAAAAATATATATGTTAGTTTGGTGGGTGGTTCATGATTGAAATCTGTTTGAAATATGATTTGATTTACACAAATATTTTAACAGTGGTTACAGCGAGGTATAAATTATTCAAGAGCCACATCTTAATAATAATAAGCACCTGAGAAGTGCCGGCATGCCAGGCAGACACATGTATCATCTCACTGAAACCTCCCCAAAACTCTACGAGGTTAAGATCCTGGAACTACTACACCTTCAAGATCTTGACCATGGAAATTCCTTTCCGATCCCTCTCCTTCCCTCACTCCCAGAGACTTTTCTCTTTTATCTTATCAGAACCTGCAGGACCCTCCCTCCCTATTCTCCAACTTCATTATCTCTCTTGATTTCACCTGTCTCCCTAACCTTCCTAAGGATACTCTCAATTTTCATACCTAATCACTTACCAATGCCACACCCTACATAAACTCATTACCCGGATTCTTTCTCCCTTTTCTTGCTGGAAAAGAGTCAAAATTATCTTTCAACTCAGACCACTGAATTCCCAGGGGCCCTCACAACAGCTTACTCATCCTTCTACTCATCATCTCTATCTGAATGCTCACCAAATTCTGAGAGCAATTATTCCAAATCTTTTGTCACACTCTTTAGACCTAGAATTCCATTCTTTTTAAAAATCGTTAACAGACGACCTAGCCTCTTTACTAAAATGTAAGCTTTTAAAAGGTTGAGCTTCACTGGCCTCCTTACTCCTCCAAACATCTCTAGCATGACCAACCTTCTGATCTCACTGATGGGAAACTCACTCAGATCCTTTTCCTGTAAGACTAACCCTGCCTCAATCTTTCTTAAAAGAAAAACAAACAAACAAAAAACAATGACCTATTTCCAACTATTCTGTTTTCTAGTACCCTGCTCTACCTACAACCAGTCAGATACTAAGATAATCTTGCCTCAAGATTGTCTGAAGGGATTCCTTCCCTTAGACACCAGACTTTTCTAAAGACACACCCTCTTTACTCATGCACTCCTTAAACCTTTAGGAATGTGCTTTCTCCCACTTTTGCCCCTGCTCCCCTTCCCTGACCCACCACACACAAGCGACTCTATTAAAACTTCTGTTTCAAAGGCATTCAAAGATCTCCCAATGGATATTTCCAATAGCCTTGCACTCCACCTCTGTCTTTCTTGACCTCTAGGCAACACATAAAAGGGCTGACCAACCCATCTAGAAACTCTGTTTTTCTTGGGCTTCTGTGATACTCTGGTTCTCCCAACATTTTGCCATTCCTTTCGCCTCCTTTGCCAAAGGCTCTTCTTCCTCCATCCTACCATGGAATCCATGCTGCCGAGGTCTGTCCACTCTTCGGCACATCTTCTCTTCCGGAACTGCTTTCATCTATTCCCAATGCTCCACATGTTAAGTTTCAGGAGGTTTGGAGCTTCTTGCCCTGAGCTCCAGTTCTGTATTTCTTACTAGAAATTTCTGCCAGCAATTGGCAGGTGGGAAGGTGGTAATCTGTGAGTCACATGGCCGAATTAAAATGGCCAAACCAAGCTTATGGCCTTTCCTCAGAAGCTAATTTACTGTGGTAAGATGAATTCTCTAACCTCTTCACCACCATACCTGCCATCTTCCATACTCCTGTTGAAGTCTTTAGTACAACCAGTGCACCTGTAATACTACAGACGTTACAGATGACACGTACTATCAAGAAAGATCTGCTGTGCGAGTGCTCTACTCCAGAGAATGTGGAGATCCAGGCCAAACATGGAAATCCAAGCACCCACGTGACAGCCTCTACACGGAGTTTAAGACAATCCCGGGGGAGCAGTAAAAACAAAACAAAACAAAAATCATTTCCTGGATCCAAAGTGAGTTCTTAAAGTGGTTCACACTGGGTGCTACTAGGCTTTTAAGCTGGACAGTTCTTCCTTCTGCGACTGACATGGACACAGCATCCCTGGTGTCTGGGTTTTAGTGTAAGGTAGAATTTAGCACCCCTACCCCAATTAATTTTAACACCTAAAAAGTAGAAAATCCCTGTAAAAGAAAGGCTGGGTCCTTCCTTATGACTTAGCCCAGAGCAAGTAAGGATGCACAAACTTTTCGTTTTCCCAATCATCTGAGACTAGAGACCTAGGATTCTCTTTCACCAACACCCTCGCCTCCCCATCCAGTCAGTCACCAGCCAAATCTTGTCAATTCTCTCTGTACAGTAACTTGAATCCACCCTACCTAATACGGTCATACTGCCCTGCTCCATTTTACAGCTTTATTCCAACTGTGATAACATCTTTAAACCCAGGCTCTCCTCTTATCCACTTTAGCAAGCCTGACCCTATCCCCACCTCTGCCCTCCAACCTCTACCCTGCAGTCCAGCTCACCTGAATCACCCACTCTTCCCCTAAAAGAAAGCCCACATATTCTACCTTCAAATCTCTGCTGTAATATTCCTTTTGCCTAAAACGTTACCTCCATGATGCAACCTACGATCCCATCTCCCAGCTAGAAATCTTAGCATTATCTTTCTGTCGTCCTCCACCCTCTCCTTCCACATGCAGTCATAAAATCTTTTGGAGAACACAGATCCCTTTGGCAAAGGGATGAAAGCTATAAACCTCTCCCCAGGAAACAGTGAATATATGCAACATTTTACATATAATTTTAGGGGCTTTATGTACTCCAATGTCTACAAAATTTGATCGTTTCTCCTGTCCACAATTTAACTGCCTTCTTTTGGGTCCTCATCATCTCATAGCTGTTTAAGAGCTAGCTAACCTAATGGCTTCCCTGATCAGCCTCTCCCTAGGGAGCAACAGTGTATCCTCTGCGCACCACTGGTTTACTTCCCACAGAATGATGTCTGTTCCAAAAACTACTTATGCTACACACACAATAATTACTTAACTCAATGTCTGAGAGTCTCTGTTAAACTTTCAGTTAAACAAAAGAACACAACCACTCCCTCAAAGCTGGTGTTACATTTGACTTACAAAACTGAGAATATGGAGAACAAAAGTAGAGATGTTGTTTCTAGAATAGATGATTAGGTAGGGTTGGGTTGATCATAAATGGTCTTCCAAATGGGTGATTTTTTTAGGCAGGCTCCGAAGTGGAGAGACAAAGATCTTGTTTTAGAACAGAGGTGAAAGGAAATTCCAGGTGATGGGAATGACAGGAAGAAAAAAACGGGATATAAGAATTTGAAATAATACAAAACAACGAGGCTAGTATCTGCACGCAATCTACATGGCATCAGAACAATAAGACTAACAAATTTTGTCAAGTGGCACACCCACTAATAAAGTAGCTAACAAGGCAATACTGCCTTCCTTCTCTATTTCTCCCTCAGACCCCCCCACCTCTTCCTTCCTCCCTTCAGGCTCTCTCCTCTCCTTTCTCTCTGAAGTCTTGCAGCCTCTACAGAGCTCGCCGAAAACTCCCCTGATATACTGAAAATCCCCCTGGGTTACACAGTAACAACAGCTTCTAAAGTGAGGACATTATCTGTACTGTGTATTTCTTACAGAAACCTCCACTGTCCCAATACAAATTACAGCCGCCTGTAGGGAACCACCTCCCACTCCAATGCCCTTACAAGAAGCTACACTGAAAAGTGAGTATGTGATGAAGACAGTCATGAGTATTCATAATAAAATAAATCCAAAGGATTATGACAGAAGAAGAGCAGTCTCACTTTTTCACATTTAATACAGAAATTATATGTGGGAGAATTTGTGTCCACAAAACAGCTGTATTTAAATGCAGTTGTAAGTCAAATGAAAACAGGGAAAACAGTGGTAATTCCTCAATATTTAGAATACTTTCCTGAAAAGTAATCTAGCATATGAAATTCCACATATATATAGCTGCATTTCCCTCTCGCTGACTCAGATAAATTGGTGTCCTAAATACGTTTTTTTTTAAAGTACGGAAGTTCTGTTTAGCATGTATAAAATAGGAAAATACTAGTTCATAAATATAAAGACTATCTGTCAGAAATAGGTGATTTCCAAAAATGTGATATAGGAGTTTGCAGTAAAAATGAGGACAAAAATTCGTAAATAGGAAAGGGCCGCATCTCAAAGCCCAGGCACAGAAACAGGTAGCACCTACATGCTACTCTGAAATGCTCAATAACTTGAATTCCTTGGGTTTCCACCCCAATTTTTAATTAAAAATAATACAATTTTCTAGATTTTTTCCACTTGATCTTTTTCTTGATAACCAAAAGGCCATGTTCATATGGGGAACAAAGGGGACTAGGAGATTGAAAAATAAAGAGAAACATGTAAAAAATAAAGAAATCCTCATGTAAACAGAATCATGAAAAATAAGTCACTCATGATTCTACCTGCCGACAAAGGAAAACACTTGTTAATACTGTGGCATATTTCCTTTCAGTCTCTTTTTTTAAAATGCATTTTTGAGGCTGTATTGTACGCATAACTAACAAGTACAATCTTCTCTAGTTTACATTACTTTGTTTTGAAAGTTCATATGTTTCAATGAATGAAGTGGAGTCAAAATATATTCCTATATACTAGAGCACTACTCTGTTTAACACCAAGTGTTGTTGTGGCTGCTGCCATTTAATATGTGTTAAATTACAATAGCTACATTGATTCATTATTTTATTACAGAATTTAGTCTGCTCTGTTTAGTTTTTTCACCTCCTCCTAACTCCAGGAAAAGCTTTCTTCCTTCTCACGATATGTCTATCCTATTTTAAAATTTACCAAGCTTTTTAGAATGTATTAAGCAAAGCATTCTCTACAGACGCGAGTTTAAAAACAAACACCCACCAAACACCTACAGATGTCTAAGGAGGAAAAAAAAATGTTTATTTTTCTGAGTAAGGCAAAGATGACATCTTCGAAAACCAAATACACAAACAAGACATAGGAAAGAATTCAGGAAATCATGCATACACTAATAACTGAACCTGTCTTTTTTCAAGCAAATTAAAAGGTAGCATTTTTCATTAATGAGAGTGATGAATGCTCTTTTTTCCCCTTCTCCAGTCATCTATTTGCATAAAATAAAGAATAGAGGGTTGAAAGGCTTTCTTTCCCCAAAGAGAAGGCAAGCTCTGCTAACAAGACTAACAAGAGCCTAACACAGGAACAACTGTTGTAAAACATGGTGGGATGCTCTTTTCTACTTTTTGGGTCTTTTTTTTTTTTTAGTGTGGTTGAAAGTCTCATTTTCCAGCTCCAGATCCTTACCCTTTCGGAGGCTGCCCCCACTTTCTAAACATAGTCCATTCTTAGAGGCTGTGTGAAGGTCTCCTAGGATCACACAGAGCCTCCCAGGACCACCCGCTGTGGCTTGCTCTTTGGGGACATTAATAATAATAACACCTTAGAAGGATGAACAACAACCCTGTGGAGTGGGCACTATTATCTTTACTTAACAGAAACCAAGGCTTTGCGAGGTTACGTGAAAGAGCAGGCAAGTGATGGAGACAGAACTTAACCCAGGGTCTTTCAATTAGGTTAAGTGACAGTTAAAGAAGTTAACATGTGAAATCTGTATTACCAGGGCTCAAAGAATATGCTAAGAGGCAAGATTTTAAGTGGAAAACATGGGAATAATATGGCTTATAATTTATGATTTTTTAGTAACATGTTTTAAAAAGTGAGTTGGGTTCCCCAGAGATAGGGTTGTTGAACTTAGCAAATAAAAACACACAGTACCACGCAATATTTGGGATGTACTTACACTAAAACATTACTCGTTTATCTGAAATTCCAATTTTACTTGTCCTGTAGGTTATCTGACAACCCTAGAGCAAAGGCCTTTACGGAACAACAACAACAACAAAAAGAACACTAATAAACTACAGAGCTGCAATTCCCAGAGCTGAACTCTGGGATGCTGTGTGTGCCACATGTCTTCGGGAGGCCAAGTAAAGGGAAGTGCAGTGGGGCTACAGCTGTTCTTGACTGAGCTTCCTTCTCTTTTTCCTGGTAGCAGACACAGCCTGTGGCTCCAGAGACCCAGCTTTCACCAACTAGGCCATTTAAATTCGCTGCCTCAAAATTCCTGACCCTCTTCTACTTTATGTGGATGTTGTGAAGATTAAATATAGCCGAGGCTGGGAGGGGATATCATATGTATCTTTATTTATTTATTGGCAGAGTGCTTTGGAAATGTATTCCCAGAAACTTGCACAAGACAGATTCCACCCCCCCAACCCATCTCCAAGAAAAAGCTCGAAAAGTATTACCAATGTATGGTGAGCCCAGCTGACGGCAGTCTCTAAAAGGAAGGAAAGAACAAAAACGAGAAACACATTCAAAACCTGAAGCAAACTATGGAAAATGTAATGAGAGGCCAAAAGGGATGCCCAGCGGAAAAACTGGATGATCACTGACGGCAAATTCTGTACTTTTCAAATGGCTCTGGGTCTGTATTTAAAACAGTTACCTTGACTCATAAGCAGTACTGAATAACAAACACACTGAGATAGCCTAACACAAAAACAGGACAAGATCTTATTAGGCATACCAATTTAATTTTCTGCTAATTTCCCCTAAACCACCAATCTCTGTGGCTTGAGTATGTTTACCTTCCTTTAAAAAGCGACACACTGGAACTGCCTCAGACACTGTTCATTTAAACACTTCTTTGAACAACTTTAATCTTCAAATTTTAACAAAACCCAATCTACTACACATAAATTGCTGTGAACAGAAACTGCTTGAAGAGGATTAATCAACAGCTTTGTATGTCATCCTCTAACAAGGCCAAACACTGAATCACTGTTGAATTCTTCACGTGCAGCTACACCCAGTTAATCTTCAAGAAAGCAGCAAACTATGTAAATCTATTTAAACTGGGGAGATAAGTACTTCACTCATCAAAAGTTAGCAACATTTAACAAGTACAGCTATTAGCTGGCAAGATCATTTGTAAAGAAACACACACACAAATGCCGTATTCACCCCACCTACCCCCAAAGACCCCACTGCAAACCACTATGATATATTACTTAGAAAAAAAGTACTTGCTACACGCCTCACTTTATAAAAAGTATGACACAACTGAGTCAAGAAAGAAGTTCCAAAATGGAAGTAAGGAAACATGAAGGGAGTAGCTAATAAAAGAATTAAAAATAAAATGGAAATACTCATTTTTCTATATTTAAAGGCTTTTCAGCACAAAGCACTTTTTCTTTTGAAACACACTAAAATATTTTTACAGCTACAAAAGTCCAAATAAATGGTTTTCGTTTTGGTGGTAGGGGTGTCTTCATACAATCAGACTGGATTTGCTTAAGGAATACCTTGTATCTGGAAGTCACAGTCAACAAAAAGAGGACATGTATGTTTCTCCACTAAGATTTGAACCAACAATCTTTGTCTGGATACTGCCTCCAGGGTTATCACTCGACACAAGGCATCTCACTTTGACCTGAGCCAAGCAGGTATATTTCTAATGTGCTCACAGGCCTGTGATGCAGGAAAAGCCTGTTTATCCTAGATGATGCCAGAGATCAGTGTTCCCTGATGCCCTGGATACACTACGTGGGGCAGGAGGGGGACAAGCACCACCCACCTTTGCTTTAACTGAAACTGGCTGACTCCTCTACTTGTGAAATGCCAAGTTTTAAGAAGAAATTGTACAATCATTCCATAAAGCAATCCTCTGACATCAATGCTGCTTCCAAATATCACAAACCCACCATCCATACCATCAGTATAACTCATCCTTCACCTCCAACCTCACAACCTCCAACTCCCTCCCCTACAAAAAGGTGGGAGGAATCCCTAAGCCTTAAACCGGACTTCTGAGACCAGAAGGGTGATGGGTGGTGATACCAAGGAGCTCTGTAAAAGCAGTCATTGAAATGTGCATGTAATAAACAAGCAGCTGTAGTTTGGTGGTTTTTAAGAGCCTGACTGCCAGGGTTCAAATCCTGGCTCTGCACTTGTGAGAGGGAGTACAGACTGGGCAAGTTAGTTAATCTATGCCTCAGTTTTCTTAACTGTAAAATGGAGTTATTATTGTCTGCTTCATAGGACTGTCAAGGTGACTAAACGAGTTAATCTACCTAAAGCACTTAGAACAGCTACTGGCAGGCAGTAAGGTACTCAGTGATGGTTTGCCACTACTAATTTATATGTAAAATACAAGTGTTATTCCGAGTAATTTTTTTCCAAAGGTGATTTTTAAGTATTCCTCACATTCAGTATTTTCCTCAGGCAAATGATCTGAAGTCAGCTCTAAACAGCTGATTACATATCTCTAGATTAAAATAGGTGCATTATACAGCTAAAATTTACCTATTCTTTCATCAAAATGAACAAACTAATGTGAACTGAAAGGTGCAAGTTTAACATCACAAAATCTTAGAAAAAGCATTAATTAGATTTCCCATTTAGACTAAGCCAGGATGAGATCACAAAGTCACTCATGGTAACCAGGTCCCCGCGCTGGAAGTGTGCTTTCCCAGTGAATGGCTAAATACTAACAAAAGAAACCTTTGACTCAAATACCACTGGTACCCGGGGTCTTGTGTCTGTATAATGCCTACACATTCATTTCTTTCTTCGCCTATAGAAAAAAGAAACTCTGTTTGTTTTTCTGATTCAGTCAGCCCTTTTAGTCTCTGAATCTAAGGAGAGCCCAGTGAAAAGAAGAGCATCTTATCAGCGTGCTCCAGACCGGCAGGCTGTCCCCCTCCACACACAAAACCTCCAGCCCCTCACAGCAAAAGGCCTCACCCTCAGAGCTTTTCCCCCATTTCAGAGCTAACACCCCGCCGGGTTTTGACAACAAATAAATGAATACACAAGGCCCTTACATAATTAGCCATCTTTTCAGGTAGAGGGAGGTGGATGGGGGAGGAGGGTTCAGGAGAATATTTATTGTAAATTGGCTTCATTTATGAAGTTGGTGTAAGTGTACTGGATCTGAGGGCATTTATTTTAAATGAGGCCACATGAAGAGAGTTTAGAGATGCCTGCTTCTGAACCTTCACAATTTTAGCATACACTCCAGCCAAGTCACAAACACAGATTTTCAAAAAAATCTTAATTAAAGGAAAAGGCTTTCTTCAGCCATGTAAAACTTTCATGGACTCAGATAGCAAGGGCACAGATCTGGTGTGTTTACTGTCTTTTTAAGGGAAATCTAACAAGTAAAAGAACCAAAGACCAGAAAATGATACTTTGAGAAAATGAGCACTCCTTTCAGATATACTTATGCTAAGATACCCCACTAAAATGACTTTGAGAACAAAAAGGACTAAACATAATCAATAATCCTGTGAACGCCTTCAGGAAAGTCACAAGGCATCACTGTCATCTGTCATGATCTTAACAGAGCCATGGTCTGCATGGAAGGATACAGTTTGCTTGTATCATAATTGGGATAATAACTTAATTGATTTGTCTCAGTGGCTAAGGATGTACACAAGAGATTTATTATGGAAGAAAAATATCTGCAATCGTGCTTTTGTTTTCTCAACAAGCATCTTGCCACTGACCTCTAAATCAGTTTAACCTTTTCGAAACGGACTTGAACATTTTTTACATAATTTAAAGCTAGGTTTTGTTATTGCTGCTGCTGAAAGGCTCTGTGAGATTTATCACAACATGGCTTCAGTAACCTTCTTTTAAAAACAAAGATGAAAAACAAAGCAAAAGGCCACGACTGTAAGATCCCAGCTCCACTCCTTTTCCCAGCAGGGGATTTTGATCTAACCACTGAAGTGCCTTTGGAGTTCAGTCTGTTAAAAAATGTATGAAACGGTATTAAAATAGGAAAAAGCATGTGTATGACTCAGGCTTATCCAAGTATCTCTGCAACTAGGATGTCACAGAATTTCCCTGTGCTACTGAAAATTGAAAACCTTGAGAAAGTGACAGTAGAAGTTCCTGTTTCTTTTTCTTTTTTTTTAAAAATATATAAATGGGAGGGGGAGCGCGCGCGCGAACGCACACACACACACACACACACACACACACACACAAATTGGTCTTCCGGGTTTCGTACGAATCAGGCAGGTTCTTTGAGGTTTCAAGTGAAGATTGTTGCAACCCAATGTTACGACTCATTATCGTACTCTTTCACACACAAAGGTTTCCGGAAAAAACCCAAACTTGTTGCAGAGCTGGGCGAAGCCCCCGGCCCGGCGCGCTCCAGCTCTCGCCTCCCCGCCGCCCCTTCCTCCGCGTCCCGCCCGGCCCGGCCGACAGGGGCGAGGGCATCTCCCCGGCTAAGGTCACCGGCCCGAGCCGTCCCCGTGGGCCGCCTCCTGCGAAACAAGGTCACCGCCCAGCCCAGTCCCTCCGAGGAGGACAGCGGAGTCCGGCCGAGCGCGGCCGCCCTTTGTAAAGCGGGGCCGCCGGCCTCCGCGCGACATCCCCGCCGCCGCCTCACCTGCTTGCGATAGGGCGTCCTGCAGCTGCTGCTGCCCCCGGGGTTGCCGCTGCTGCTGGGGAAGATCATCGCGGCGGGCGCGGGCGGCGGGCGCGGGCGCGGGGCAGCCTCGCCGCGAGGGGGAGGGCGCAGGGAGGGGGCCGGCCGGGGCCGCGGCCGCTCTGGGAACTCCCTCTCGCCGCGCGGCGGCGGCCGGCGGGGGCTGCAGCTCCGGGCTGACTTCTCCGCCCTCGACCTCCGGACTCGCCTAAAAGTGCGGCGCGGCAGCGGCGGGTGGGACTCGGGCAGCTCGGGCGGCCGCCGCCCTGCGTGCCATGGACGGGAGTTCGCGCGCGGAGCTGGCGGCGCCGCGACTCTCCGGGCGGCAGCGGAGGAGCAGCGCCGCCGCGTCCCCACCTACCGCGGCCTCAACCACCGCCCCGAGAGCGCGCCGGCCGGGGGCGGGGAGGCGGCCGCGCACCGCCTCGCGCCGCGCCCAGGCCCACCCGCGCCTCCCCGCCCTCCTGCCCGGCGCCGCGCCCGCCGCCCTGCCGGCCGGCCGGCCCCCAGGCGCTCCCTCCCGGGCTCGGAGCCGGGGCGGGGGCCTCGCGGCCCGGGAGCCGCCGGCGCCCCCGCTCCGGTGCAATGGTTGGGTCTGGCTCCCCGCGTGCCGCACATTCCTTGGAGTAGCCACCCCCCTCCTCTTTTCCTTTTTTCCCCTCGGCTCTTGGCCTCAGCACCAGCAGCAGCTTTGCACCCCTGCTCGAAGCCCCTTTTAAGGGCACCGCTTCGGAGAATCACTCTAACACCTGGGTAGGAAGCAAACTGGTCCCAGGTTTTCTCTCTTTCCTTTCATCCTCCCAAACTATCCCCCACCCCCACCCCCTCCACTCTCCCAGGAAAGGTGCGGGCAATCACTCCTACTTCAGGGAACAAACCAGCCTTCTGTCAAACCTCTGCAACCCCCTGTTCCTCCGATTCACAAGCTACAATTTCAGCAGAGAAATCAAGTCTGCACTCCCCACCCCCTCCCCGCAAAAACGCACGGTAAAGTTCGTACTTCATTGCTATGCCGGAGTTAGCAAGCTTACCCTTAAGATGCCGGTATCAAAGAGCGAAAATTATTTAAAGCCATCAGTTTGGTAAGCCTTCCAGAAAACTGTTGTAATAAGAGTGTGATCCTTCTATATGTTAATTATCAGATGCGACACACAAATGTGTTCTATTGAAGGGACACAGAAACTGCAAAAAAAAAAAAAGGGGGGGGGGGACAAAGGGAGGAGATGGTTTCCTTTGTTTTCAGTTCAAATTATCTGCGGCGCTTCAAGATGCCCTTTTTCTGGATTACCTTCGCGTTCGTTAGTGTATCAAGCCCAGAACCTGTGCGATGCAGGCCTTCGCGGCAAGTCCCACAGGCACAGCCGCGTCCTACGGATGGGCCACTGGGGCAGTTGGCCTATTCAGCTGTGAGTATTGCAGGGTTATATGACCGCGGTAAGCGGTAAATATTACAGTGTTCCTCCTTGGCCTCTGGCCTTTAACACCTTCCTGGAAAGGGCCATCTGCCATGATAATGAAAAATCCTAACTTGTCTAAGATGTGAAGGCACTCAACTTCTGGCTGCCAGCAGGAAAACACAGGGTCCCCTATGGAAACCGAGTCTTCTAGCAAAGCTGTGACCATTCAAGGGTTTTTCCAGCAACGAGAAACTGAAAAATGTCCATCCTAGATAGCTTTCCTACTGCTGACCTCAGGAGCCACCTCCATAGTCCAAGGGGCTCCCAACATTCTCCAGCAAAAGTGGTAAGAACTATCAAGTCTCACCTAATTAAAAACAACCATATATACAAGGTATTCCTATAATTCCTAATTCTTTTCATTAAAAAAAAGCAGCAGCAGCAGCAAACTTGCCCTAGGCACAATACTAGGTACACAATGGGCAAGTAAGAACTTGTTAGATAAAATTCACAGAAACATATCTGTTCTTTAAAATGATTTAATAAAAACAACAACTAACATTCAGCTGTGTGTCAATATATATGCTAGAACTATTTCAGGCTACTCCATGCATTTCCAATTATTTTGGCTGCCCTTTTGCTGATAACCTTTTACCACAAGTTATCAACCACAAGTATAAAATACAAGGTTGTAGGTAGAACTATTCAAGCCATAGATGCCTTTTCCTGAGAACTTAATGCCCAAGACCCCAGCAGTTCAAACCTGTCATTTATGGAAAAAATTCCATGTACAACCTCAGTTGTCATGACTGGTCTCTTAGGAAACCACAATCTAAACCACAAAAGAACAGCATAGATTAATTTTTCTATGGCTCTGCTCTAAGGTCAGGATACTTTGGATACTGAGCTATTCCAGAGTGCAAAGACTTGATTTGATACCCTGTAACACTTTTACAGGGTAAGACAAGATTTTAAGTGATAATAAAATTTAACTTAGAATACAAAAACAATTCTAATTCTTGAAGCTAAAATATACTAAGAATACTAAAAATATTAAAAGGACTCTTTTTAAGAATACAAATGATATCTAAATATCAACAAAATAAAGTGTTCTATACGGTGAGTGACATAAAAAGAGCGAACACTAAGGTATACATTTTTAAAAACAATGTCTAGAGCCAGGGTTCAAAAGTTCCAGAGTTAGGTTAAGTAAAGCATTGTAGAGAAAGGAGAAGACAGATTTTTCTACCCTCTAGGACTATACAATGTAAAGAAGTCACTAAAACTCAAATGATTCCAACCTAAGAGAAAGAACAGAAATATAAAAACATGTATGTCTATATAATCAATTATGGATATCTACAAGTGCTTAGTTGTAAATGACTACAGGAATAAATCCCAGTGAGATTTATCTGGGAAAGTCTACTGACCTTTGAAACACATGTTTTAAGACAAAGTAAGGAAGCATTCCAGAGAAACAGCAAGTTATCATGGTACAAATTAGGGCTTTGGAATCTGTCCTGTAGACGCTCATCCTCCTGAAAGGGAAACTGAGACTTTGCTGCCTGGGCGGTCTGATGACATCCTCTTGCCCCAGCTCAGCTGGTGGGTAAAGTTGTGGGAATCTGACCCAAGGGCAACCAATCCCCAGACAGGCCAGTGACCTATGACATGGCTGAGATTGAAAAAACGAGCAGAGCCAATTGGATTCTCACCCTTGGGAATTTGATTCAGGAAACTCCAAGAGCCGAACCAGTTAGGAAAGGGGCAGAAACTGCAAGAGTGCCAGGGGGTAGAGTTGAGGCCACAAAAAGCCAAAACCATATGCAAGCCAAGGTTATGAGGAAGCAGAAACTATGAGTAACAGGAAGCTGACTGGCAGCAAGCAGAGAGGCAAGCAGATGCCAGGAGCGGGTGAGCACTTGGCTGTGAGACGATGGAGTTGTTAGAGCAACTTTGGCTCTTAAGACTTACAACGGCCCCTCCATGTGTACACTTCCCACTCCCACCCCCCTTCTTCAGCTAGCTTCCATGAACCTGGATGTCACAATCCAAAGAACAAAATTAAAACAGCCAAAAAGACTTTGCTCCACATTTCAGCTTCCTACTTACTAGCCACATGGCTTTGGGCAAGCTAGTTAACCTCTCTGTCCTCATAGACTGTCTTAAGTCTACCTACGGTTCTCCCACAAAAGTGCCAAACCCAATAAATGCCAGCTGTTATTATTGTTTTTCCAGGTTTCATAGTGGTGTTTTGCAGACTTAAGTGCACATATTGTGTAAATAACTGATGTTAGTAAGGCTGGCTGACCATCAAAGAGCAGGAGGAAGGGTGCAGTTGGAACTGACAGGGAAAAAATAGCAAATATAGGGAAGGGGAGGTTGCTTTTTCGAGAACTGTTTGTTGAATGGCTGAATGAATATGTTTTCTAAGGCTGTTTATACCACAGACTTAACTCTAAGAGGTACACAATTAAAAAGAAAAGTCTGGCAGGTCTGTTTCAATAGCCTAGGTGAATTCAAGTTTTTCTCCCACATTTGTTTTTATTCTGTTTCCTTTAAAAAAGTTGTGTGTTGGACCAGAGCCATTTCTGTATGAATAGGAAGACTGTGTGCCGTATCAGAGATAACACTGTAAGGCAGGAGTATACGACCAAGGATAATAAGGATGGAGCCATCAGTACATGCAGGAGCCTGCAGCCTTGTAGGGAAGATGAGACTTGTGACTCACAAGTGTCTGTATAACTGCAATTTGAGAATCTGCGTGTAGAAGACATTTGTCCCATAGTAACATTTTGAAAATGAGACTTTCATTTATAAATTTCCCATCTCATTTCACTTTCATAACAACCCTCTGAGGTTGGAAGGATTCTAAGGCTTCATTTACAGATGAGAGGAAAACAAGTTCAGTAAGACTGACTGACCTAACTATGGAGCTAGTAAGTAGCAAGCGAACATGAAAACCTAGACGTAGCTAGGGTTAAAAGACTGTCCTGTGGTCCTTCAACACTATAATGCTGTGTCTCAAAAAAGCCTTATAAATAATGCTCCAATTCCCAGGTGAGTACTTGTTACCCCTACAGCACCGAGTTGCTGTACACGAATAATGCAAAGCATTAAGTGATAAGTGCCAGCCAAGTGGTCTAGACAATTATGTGCTATGCGAGTCCACAGCAGGGAGAGATCAATACAGGATATAACATGGGCGTGGGGAGCTCAGCTGTATCAATGTTTTGTTTGAGGGACATTCAGAGAAAAGCACTGTGCAGATGACGAGAAAAATAAAACGAGAGAGTTGCAGAGAGAGAGAAGGAGAGGGTGGTATGAGAGAGAATGTAGTTTTAGGGTGATTGCTATTGAAATCATCGTTAATCAGTGAACTCCCTGAAGGAAGCAGAAAAGTCAAAAGGCTAGGGGACCCCCCCATTCCAACACATACAATACTGAGCCCCACAGAAGAGAGAAGCCTTTGAACAAAATTACTACAAAGAAAGTATGGCAGGGAAGCCAAGCTATGAAAGAGGAAAAGAAATGGGGGCAGAGAAGATGTCCAATGAGATAAGAATAGAACACCTCTATCAACAAAAGAACAGACCTATAGCGGCTTCTATCCCTCCATCACTGCTAAAGCATTTCAAGCACTCTTTTTTTATTTAGGTCACACTGAAAACAGAAAGGAATTAAGAGGAAAAATTCATCCAACAGTACTTCAAATTACAATCTTTAAGAAATAAAATAAAACCACATAGTATTGGTCAGTGTAAGCAGTTCACACTAAAAAACTGTTTACATTTAAGAGTCTCTACGTTTAAAAGCTCACAAAACCTATAGCTCCCACCGAAACTGGAAAAAGAAAAAGAAAAAAATATGAGGTCAGCAGATTCTTTAAATTTCTGCTGTTTCCTGGTACAAAACAGAGTTGATAAAGTACCCTATTTCTAAAGGAGCAGCAATATTTTCTATTATTTACTATTTTGCTTTTTTTAAATTCTACGATTCTTATTCTAGACCTAAAGCCTCCCTAGACACATATAAAATCGCATGTATATAAAAATGAAACCTCTATAATAAAAGAAAACTATGGCTCTACAGCTATAATCCTAGAAGGTATATAGAGCAACATAAACATAGCCATACTCTGATGAGTCTTACCAGAAGCAATATGCTGATGACTCTTAAACTTATGCTGGTGAACAAAACAGAAGAAATGGGCTTTGCCCTACTGCTGCTTCTCTGCATGGACTAATAATAGCTGCCATTTATTGAGTAACTACTGTATTCTAGGCACTTTCTCAGCATGTTCCTCTCCCTCCCCTACACACACACACACACACACACACACACACACACACACACACACACACACAAACCATGAGAAAAGAATGATTAGTCCATTTTACTGAAGAGAAAACTGAGTCTGTGAGGGTTAATTAACCTTTCCAAGGCCACAGATTCAATACCTAATGGAGCTGAGGTTTGAACTTGGGTCTCTCTGACTAAGTCACCTACCTCCAATGATACTCATGAAAATTACTATTATTGTGAGCTGTGGATCACGTCCACACCCCATAAGGAAAAACATAAGAACCCAAGTCTGGGTGTGTATCTTGACTTCACCAATTACCATCTATGTGATCTTAGGTAAATCACTTTTTTTAAAAAATGTGAAATTACATCGAATTTCCATTCAGCTGACTATGAAGGCAAACTTTCCAATATTAGAATACATAGTTAATAGTACAAATATACATTCTGACCCAACCTAGCTCCTAGATCTCATTTAACTTATGGTTGCTAAGCTGTAACTCCTCTCTTGAAACCATCAGTTCTATTTTCTAGGATAGCTGGTGGGAAGGAGTTGGGAAGGAGGCAGAAAGAACTATCTTCTAGAAGCTGTAATGGTGATTAGGTGAAAGGTATTTCCAGAATCCGGAATTGAAACTAAGAATATAATTCTCTCAAAAATATTGGGAGACCATATTAGAGATTAGCTTTCATTATGGGATTCATAGATGCTTATAGGTCGGTCAACTAACATCCTAATCACTAATTAGGATATTTCTCTCTACGGCAAAGATCCTCTAAATTCCAAACAAATAATTTACACTAAAAAAAACCTGGATATAAATGTTGGATATAATCTATTCATAAATTAGTTACAGCCCTACACTTGCAGAATAGTTAATAAAATTCAAAGCTCACTCAAATTTCTGGCATAGTGGTTCTCTGTAAGTTATATTCTTTTCCTGTGGTTTTCTATAAAAATAGGCATATGAGTCCTCATTCTTTTCAAAAAACAAAATTATGGCAGGGCTATATGAATTAAAAATTCAAGATTTTGGTTTTATTTTGGTTTATACTATATTAAATTTGTATCTGTAGATCAAATTCTGTAACAAAATAAAGGAGAGTCAACTATTTGGGACACCAGGAAAAAAAAAGAAGCTCCATTTTTCATTTATTGTGGAGTACTGTTTTCCTAAATTACCTGGATGAATGCCTCAATCCTCTACGTCCTTTGACTGTGGAAATCTAGTATGGGAGCTGTTATTCTCCATTCCTATAGCAAGCATGTAAGAAAATAAGTACTTGGGCATATTATTTCCAGACAAAACTCTAATTCAAAAAGGTACACATACCCCAGTGCTCACAGCAGCATTATTTATAATAGCCAAGACATGGAAACAACCTTAATACCCATCGACACATGACTGGATAAAGATGTGATACACACACACACACACACACACACACACACTAATATTACTCAGCCATAAAGAGGAATGAAATAATGCCATTTGCAGCAACATGGATGGACCTAGAGATTATCGTATTAAGTGAAGTCAGACAGTGAAAGACAAATATCATATGATATCACTTAATATGTGGAATCTAAAAAATGATAAAAATAAACGTATCTATAAAACAGAAATAGACTCACAGACATAGAAAACAAACTTAAGGGTATCAGTGGGGAAAGGTGGGGAGGGATAAATTTGGAGTTTGGGATTAACATATATAAAATAGATAACCAACAGGGCCTACTGTATAGCATAAGGAACTATATTCAATATTTTGTAATAACCTATAATGGAAAAGAACCTGAAAAACAATAGACATATATATACTTATAACTGAATCACTCTGCTGTACACCTGAAACTAACACAACTTTATAAATCAACTATACTTCAATTTAAAAAAAAAGAAAATAAAGTATTTTCTTTGCTTATTTTCAGAATACTTTAAAATAATTCAATGAATTTTCCATGAATTATGGTAATATTATAAATTATGAAAGATATTATTAACTGATTTTTGCAATTACATTTTATCTGAAGAGATGTAAGTAACCTCTTGCTACATGACTTGGGAAGAGACAGAAGGTACTTAGGAAATCAGTAGAATTTGTGGAAAACTAAAGCCAAAAAAATCTCTAAATCAAAAAAAAACCAAAATTCAAACCTGGAATAACTATCTCCTTTCCATGAGTAAAAACTAACAGTTTGAATGAGAACTTTGATAATACAGAGTGAACAACTAAATCTTGGACAAACAAAACCCTCATATAAGCCAAGAAGGACAAAAGGTACAAGACATTCCTAAATGTCTGGGAGACGTAACCAATGTCTATCCAAAACCAGAGATCCACAGCTCAAGTTAGGATTTAAAGTATTCAAAATACAGAAAAAAGCCAATAAAAGTTTCCTTTCTCTTTAGTTGCTAAGATTACTATTTAGTTTATTTCACATGAAGAGGAGGATAATAGAATAATTAATGACATCTTTTAAGTAAATGAGAATGCCGAAAGCTTTCTATTCTCCACCAAATTATAAATGTAAAGCTTCTAACAAGAAGATACAAATTAGAAGTGAATTTCTATTCAGAGAGTTATGTATGAAGGCAAACTTTTCAGCAATAGGATATTTAGTTAAGAGTACTTCAATGGACTGTTTAAAGAGTTATAAAAATTCCCCACTCTGAGTGTCTTTAAGAATGACTAGTTGTGGGTTATCTAATACACTTAACATTTGGGCAAAATGATGACAGACCTGAGGCAAACTGATACTCCCCAAGTGACGAGAAGGCAAATGAGGAACTTCTGATGTTGTCATGACAATATGACTGATCATGACATCAGCAATTCCTAACTCCAAACTATAAAGAACACTCCCAGCATGCTGACAACATATTAAACAGATCCTCCCAGAACCACCCTCCCTTCACCTCCCAATCTAATATTTGATTTAGTGGCAAATGTGATGAAGTTTCAACTAGGATTATTAAACGTTAAAATCCTGTTCAATTCTTCTAAGTTGGAGGAAGCACCAGGAGGAAGAAGTAGGTAACTTCTGAAGACATATTTTAGACCTATAATATATATTGTATTATATTACATTATATTATGTTATAAAAATGTTACTATTTACAAAATGCTTTATTGTGCATCTCATTAGAGTCTCAAGGAAGGAGTCAGGGCAGACACTTTCCATTTTTTTTTGAACAGGAGAGAGAACCTCAGGTAGGTTAACCAACTTGATTTAGGTCATGAAGCAGAACCTCACGGTTGGAAAGAATTATTAAAAGCTAGTCCCTGTGCCTGGCATATAATAATCACTCAATAAGTATTTCAATAATAGAATGAATGCTACGTCTCTCCTTGGACACCATGACCAGTAAGAAATTCACCCCATCTACCCATATTTAGCCATTTCTGTTAGAAAGTTCTTTGTTAAATGTCCTCCAAATCTCAACCTATTCATTATATTCCTATTCTAGTCCAGAGTCTATGTCTTCTGTAGACTGTATACTGCTTTTCTCTGTATTCTACACTGCCCAGGCCAGTGAGTGTGGAGTCATCTTATTTTGAGCCTTAACAATCTTGTAAGATAGCTTAAACAGTCTGTAAATCTCTGATGAGTTATTTAATCTACTCTCCTACACGTAGTAGGTTTTCTTGGAGGCATGAATGGATGAGGAAAGGTAGCTTCTTTATACACAAAAACAGACACACACACACGACAGAAATGATGATTTGCACCTTCTTTTCAAAGGGACGATTACACGAAATTAGGAAGAGCTGAATGTGGGCTCAGGTCTTATCACACCCATGTACCTAAGTGTGAAGTCTTGTATGTTGCCATCAATAAAATGTCCTGATTTCCCCATCAAAAAAAAAAAGAAATGTAGTGATTGAATTTTAAAGAATACGCTTTACAGATTATATTAAACATGGTAAATTTGCATCCTAGTCTTTAGGATCCTAAGAGGGATTGTAATGAATGTTGCATTTTGCATTTGTATATGACTTATTAAGGAAATAGGATTCCACAATCAAATAGTTTCTCTCTTGATCTCTACTATAACTGTCAGAATAAATCTTGCTTTACTCTTTGGGGAAAAGAGAAATGTCCTACAAATCCCTCTTAGATCAGTTTCCTATAAATGTTTGGATATAAACTGTATGTTGTGCAATCTAAGATGCCAATGATTATAATATGCTTGACAATTACTGATGCTAACATTTGAAAAAAATGGACAGCAGTAATTATAGGATGTCATAAATTATAAGATGCATCCTGATTTCAGTGATGCTAAAATGTGAAAAAAGTTGAGTCTTAGAATCGGCACAGTATGGCACACAGGTGCGTGAACACAGTGCATGCAAGTATACACATGTGTTTTTTATTCATAGCTTAGGCTCCAGAAATATATTTTTTCAAACACTCAGTTTCAACCTTCCTAAGAACACAGCACTAATGAGTGATTACAAGTAAATGACTCACACACTCAGTTTTTCCAAGATATGACTGTGTCTTACTAGTGGGCAGTCTCCACGAGTCAGAATGAGAAACTTTACCCCAGTCTCACAAAGAAGCACACTGAGCTGTCGGCTTCCCTCCTCAGCCATCTCCTCACAATCAAATCAGGTTACATCCATAGTGTTTTAGATACACAGTGCATTTACATAGTAAGACAGGTGAAAGGGAGATGAACATAAATCTGTAGATATTTATCAGACTGCTCCACTCCACACTTCTTATTATTACTGCTTTCAAGCTGTCAGTTACAAACATAATTTGAGAACATTCATCCTGGACTGTTGCTTCTTTATCCACTTTTAAGTCACACAAATGCATGCACACAGACACACACACTCAAAAGATCAGTCATTCAGTGCCGTGCTGGCACACAGCATTAATTCCAACCTATGAGTCTCACAGATTCCTAACTTTTTGCAGGGCCCAGAGTGCCAATTCTCAGTCTTCCTAGGACTTTAGATCGGAAAAGTAACTTTTATGTAAATCAGGTAAGTCAGGTAAAAAGACATATCTAAAATGGTTATCACAATCCTTAAAATAGATATGAAATTACAAAGTGAATCAAAAGCAATAGTAGCAGGTGAGATGACCTGGTTATAGAAAAAGATGTAAATGGTTCATACGCAGAGCAATGACTATTAGTACTGTTCGTAGTTGTTGGTATCTGATATTTCATGGGAGCTGACTAGTCCCCTTGCATTTCCTCCTTCTTCCTTATGCAGCTTTCCTTGTAGTCATTTTATTGCTCATGTGAAGATAAAACCAATATAAAAAAGTGAAACCAACAGGTCAATTTATTAACTGACTCTAGATTGGCCAAACTGAAGACTGAAGATTATCTATGAATTTCATTTATCTGTAATATTCCCTTTTTTTATAAGAGAAAATAAAAATTGATTTCATGCTGAAAATTATAGAAATTATTAACACATTAAACCACCCATATATCTTATCCCAAGCCCTTAACTCATGTGTGTCAGGGCCTGGTACACATTAGGCATTCAAATATTGGTTTAATGAATCAATAAACAATATCCTCAAAATGCATGCAAGTCCTACTCAAACAGATATTATTGTTAGCTAAAAGTAAGACAAGCTTATGATTTTGAGATATGCTAATTCAATGACAAATTATAAATTCCAGATTATTAGACTAACTTCTTCAGTATTAAAGAATATCATTCCATCTTCTGCAATTCAGGATCTCTTGGCTGATTTGAAAATATATTGTATTTAGGGGCTCTTTTAAGAAGTTTCAGAATTCATTTAAGCCATTTACCACAGATATCATTAAGTACATTAAGCTACAAAATATTCCAAATCACTGTAGGATCTTTTCCCCATTTCTGTATGTCTGCCCCCTTTATTTTTTAAAATCATAATTTAAATTTCTGATAATTACTAAAATTTTAAAAAGTAGATGTACAAACTCTTGTCATTGAAAATCATGTAGATTGTTTCATTCTATCACACATTTTAAAAAATTCTATCAGTAATTAAGAATGGGCAAATTGTTCGTAATTGTTGAAGTTGTTCTTTCTACTTTAGTATATGTTTGAATACTTCCACAATCAAAGTATTTTTCGATGACACGGTGTACTAAAAGTCTTGTGAGGTTGATTTTCAGAGGATTCCAGAAACCAAGGCAAATTGATTCTTGGTGCTCCAACATCTAGAAAGTTCACTTTTAAATAACTACTCTATCTGCCCATTTTACCTTTTTTTCCATGAAACTCTCCTAAAAAAAGAAAAAAAAATTAAAAGTTGAGACTACAATCTGAATAGTACAAGGGTGACAGCAAATCCGTTAGAAAATGCACTATTTCTAAATTAGCAGCATCTCTATGCTCTTTACTGACTCTCTTTTCTTTTTCTGTATCTTATCCATTAGTTTCCTCAAACTAGAACTGCTGGAACCTCTTTGGTCTCTCCTCTAGCCAGTCCTTATTTATTCCAAACTGTTGTGTACATTGCTTCCAAAATAATTTGTTATGACCTCTTTGGCCATATCACTGTACTTCCCAAAACTCCCACATCAAGTGCAAATTTCTGAACATCACTTGTAAAGCACTCTACTTTCGAGCTCTTTCCCTCTTTTACCTCTCTTCCAGCTACTATTTGTGTTTTGGCTGCTCATGAACTCACTGTTTTTTGGCTCTGAGTTTTGCCAGGAAACAGCCTCTGTTTTTCCATCAGCCAAACCACATTCATCCCTCCCTCTGTTTACTCTGTTGAAATCACAGCTCATGGTCCACCCCCTCTGAGTTTTTCCTACTCTCATCTATTTTCCAAGACTTCTCGCTATAGTTTCTAAGGACTGTATTTATGCCTAAATCAGGTCAACTTAGTGTCTTTACACTGTAAACTCTTCAACTGATGAAACCATGGCCAAGATTTACCACGCACTCTCTACTATTTACTACATTGAAAGGCATCCTGTGAGAGCTCAGCAAGGACTTACTGACCTGGCTTCACCATAAATCAGTTGTTCTCAGCCTCTTTTCCAGTCCAGCACACCTGAGGAATACCACACACTCCCATCAGTCACTGTGGCTTCCTTCTACACGATTCTGGGTCAGAAATGATAAGGACACAGATTTCCATCCTTATCTGAACACTACTGTTAGAAAAAATGAAGTGGAGAGTAGTTACCGGAACCTAGAAAAAATAAGCATTTAACTTCAGCTCTCTCTCTCAATATATATAGACAGAGGTATCAAAGATGTATCTATATCTATAACTTACATATTATAGAATATAATGCTTTGCTATTAAAAAAAAACAGAAGATTTATAATAAGGTACATATAAAATGACAGCCTCATGACCTAAGAGGGCCTAAGACTGATTAAATGTTTTCTCAGGTAAGGACGTATTTTATTAAAACCCAAGATGGCACCAAAATGTGTTTGAGAATGACTAAAGCAGCTGAGAATTACTTTCTTCTCATGACACAACTTCCCCTGAAACTCTAGTTGTTGATTCTCTGTCTTCCCCACACCAAGAGGCATCTGCCTCATCCTTGTCCCTCTTCAATGAAAAACAGTACAGTCCTTGAAATGCACTTGATCACATTATATCACCTACAGACTGCCACTGCCATTTAGAGTACAGAGCAGTGGACAAAGCATGAGCTTCCAATAAAAACTGCCATATTTGAAAGACAATTCTACCACTTAATAATTTAGCAAACTTCACCTAAATCTGTTCAACTGTAAAAAGGGAAAGGACAACAGTAGCTCCCTTACAGAGTTTTGGGGATAAGCAAATAAGACACTTCTGTTTGTTAAATCACAAAAATCAGTTATCATCATTTATTCACCTTCAACAGAAAGATCATTTCACACATAGCTAAGAGATTCTTCTAGGGGATATCATTTCATCAAAAACCCCAACCTTACAGGTAGGTCCTTACACTCCACTTCAAGAAAACTTGCATATTTGCTTTACTTCAATGACTAATACCGTTGCATAGAATCAGGTTCTGAAATTCACATGCTTCCATCTATTCTGCACTCTTATTAATAAAGATAATCGTATTAGACAACATTTTTGAGTGCATCACTTATGCCAGACATTATATTAGTATTTCATAGGTATTGTTCCATTAATCCCCATGCGGTCATTACTCGCATTCCAGATACGGAAATGCAAGCCTCCCCTTCATTCTCTTTATCCGTCTGTTCCTCTCTTCCATCAGGTCACCACCATCACCAACATCACCAACAGCAACCCCCGCCCCCACATTTCACTTACTTCCTAACTGATCTAAACCCCCAAATCAGGCAACCCAAGTTTGTTATTTCTAGTATCCAGTAACCACAGCCCTTTCATCCTGTCTTACAGATGAGCACATTTGACTATCAGACTTTTCTGTTCCTTCTCCTGTGTTGCTGACGACTGCAAATCATAATCATGCTCATTGGCTTCACAAAAAATTCACTTAAAGCTTTGGGCTCATTTTCCTCATTTCCAAGTGGCTCCCTATGCCATCCCCCATAGAATTAATTCCAAACCTTTAATTTTTTTCCTTTGAAATTCTAAGTCTCATTCTTCACTGCCAAATGATAACATAGAGATCATTTGACATTATTTATGTGAACTTCCCTCAGTTTTTTTCTCAAAAGTGTATTTTTTTTTCTTGGCCTCCTTCTCTACCTAGTAATAGAGATGTTCCTAGCTCTTTTCAAGGTGTAGGTTTCCATTTGAATCCTTGATTTCAAATGAATTTCTGTATTATCTATACTGGCTTGCTCCTTCCTTCCTTCCTTTCTCTTTCTTTTTCTTGGCTACTTAATTTTTTTTTACTATAAAAGTAATACAGTAATATATTTTCCTTTTAGAAAGAATAGCAGAAGCAATGACTTTTCTCTCCTTTAAACCACCTCGCTCAAGTCTTCTCTATCCTAAAAGAAGGGAAATGCTTCTTAAGCTATTTTATTCTTTCTTTCGTTCATTGTCAAGGTTCTTGAAAGACCACTCATAAGTGGATGTTTATACATCTTCTCTTTCTATTCTAGTTACAGACCACTGTAATCTGGCTTCTGACCCCACCACTCAACCACAAGTGCCTCTTGGCCCCCATCCAACATTGATTTAGTTCTGTATCTCACTTTCATGGAATTTTTCATAGATATCTACTCTCTTGGTTGTCCTCCTTTGCCCTCTTTTTTTTCTTCTTGCTCTAGATTCTTTTCCATATATGAATTCACACGTGGCTAGCACTTCAGTGATCACCCTGAACAAAGGAGTCCACATCTAGAGAGTCAATCTTGGCTTTTCTCTAGGGATCCAGACCCATGGTCCAAACTCCCTTAAGCTTCTGTTTCCCTGGTCAGCATTCACTGCTTCCCCTCAGCCCCCAACTTTTACCCTCCCCTTACCCCCTCTCTCTGATGTCACCACTGAAATCTACATGTTCCCAACTATGGCCACTTGTACTGTATTTGGTTATATCCATCTATGCATTTCACTGGAATATGTAAGCTTGTTAAGAGCTAATGCCTTGCACACAGTTGCAACCCTATAAACAAAAGTTATTTTAAACTCACTGGTGTACGGGTCCAAGAAGAAAAAGTACTCTTGTTATAAAATTAAAGAGAAAATGTTCCTCATACTCATGCAGCATGTTTATTATCTATTTTGTTTTGTTTTCATGCAGAAAGTCCTCAGAATCTGAGAAGTACTTTTTCTCTAAAGAGGGAAAATATTCTTCAATGCCTTTGGGAATGCTGATCATTTCCAAAGTGCAGGAGGAATGAAAGCCCCATTAACTGGCGACTTTGGATATTCCTGCTCTAACAGCAAAGCTGAGCAGTTCAGTTCTAGACTGCTCTTCAGGTTCTTCTTCAACTCAATTTGTAGATGAAAACTCCTGAACGAAAGACATAATTATACATTTGGGTCTAATTATGTCTGCCTTCTACTCATAAACTGTTATATAAATGGCAGAATCTAGGAAAGATTTTACCAAATGAACTTCAGAACCTCTCTTTCATATTAAAAAACAAAACAAAACAAAACAAAAAAACAAAGCAGAACAAACAACAACAACCAAAAAAACAAGCAATTGGGAACCCTTTCATGGTGTTTATTTTTATACCCTGAGCAACCAAAAGCTAAAATATGAGCAGCTATTGGAAGACAGGAGACTTAAAAAACAAACATAAAAGGGGATGGCTGCACTAAGATACTCAGGAATTGATCATCTCTTCACAGACAAATAATTAAGATTAAGATCTGAAGGCCAATAGAAAAGTAGCCTTCAGACCCACATTAGGTACCTTAATCTAGTGGGACATGATCAAGAAAATGACTGCTTCACTTCTTGGCACCTGAAGTTAAATCATCTCACTTCTGGTAGTACGTACAGCTGCTTAAATGGGGCAGCATGAAGTGGGAGATTTTAAAGGCACACCTACCTTTTAATGGGATAGTCCGTACTCTCAGGTTTAAACTCATACCCTTCTCCAGTGCTTGTGTAAACAAATTGTTTCTCACTACTATGACAGTGAATTCTTTTTAATCCAAAGAGAGATGACCAGGTCTCTTAAAATTCTCAAAATACCTTTTGTCTTCCAGCTGCCTTTTAGTTATTTTACATCTTATTAGCTAAATGTTTGACTGAAAGAGAACATTAATTCCCTGACAATATTCCTCCTCTATTCATTCAACCAATATTTACAGGGAGCCTACTTTGGTCAAATCGTTAGGTGCTGCTGCACAGAGAGGGAGGCCATGAGGTAGCAGAAGGGCCATGACTAAGCTGAAGTTGGGAGGAGGTAGAAACAATGAGACACAGGAATCATCACTCGTAACAGTGACTCATGGGGCAAGGATTTCCAACAACACTAAGACTCACAGAAGTGGAGGAGTGAGCAGCCAGTAGACAGCAAGAAGCAAAGTAGCTGGACTCAGAAACCAGCTAAACCAAGAGCAACTGGGAGACATAAATGGTGGACATTCAAGAGGCAAAATTCAAAACTCCTGCTCTTGCACTTGTGCCTTGAACTGAGAACAGTCTTTCAATTGGCCTCAACAAGGCTCACAGCCACTATGGTTCCTGCCTATCTTGAGGCCTGGTAAGGCAGCCTTCCTGGGTTCCTTTGAGGTCTGGTCTCACAATGGAAATTCTGATTCCCTTACATATTCTTAGACAATTCCACCCCAGTAATTAACACAAACAGTAGTGAGTCTCTATTACTTGCAATCAAAAGCATCTTGCCAAACAAATACTAACCCAGTTGTATGAGATACTGCTTCTTGAAAGTTAGCACTTAGCAACAGCAAGTCATTTCAAGAGGGAAATAATCTGATGTCAGGCAATGTCACTTGCTTATTTAAGTTACTAAATTATTTCCATTTCTTTCAAATCATTTATTATTAACAAAATTGCCCTAATTACACTTACATGATCAATCAGTACTATATTCATCTTTCTTATCATCCCAATTAAAGTGTTGCCACTTTCTGTATATGAAAAAACCAAGCCTCTCATATACAATTTGAACTGTCTCAAATTCTTTAAAAGGAATGAGAAGATATAGGCTCCTCCCCCCACAAACAAAAACAAAAACAAAAAAACTCACATACAAATTAGACTTAAAATGTCTTTCATGTTTACCTACTTTAATGTCTCTGAAATAAAATGAAGT
Organism: Camelus bactrianus; assembly: GCF_048773025.1. Taxonomy (NCBI): domain Eukaryota; kingdom Metazoa; phylum Chordata; class Mammalia; order Artiodactyla; family Camelidae; genus Camelus; species Camelus bactrianus. The sequence continues at coordinate 44,274,205 of NC_133543.1, forward strand.
ATCATTTATTATACGAGATGATGTTTTTGTTGCAAATTCTTCTAAAAAGTATACATATGATATATTGTCTAAGTTTTAGAGATTCTATTTTGGTTTTAAGTGTATATGTTTTAAATCAAAGGAAGCTTTTTTTTTTTTTTGCCTATTAGAAACCAACAGATTTTTGATAAGATAGTCTTAATGGTTGTATTATATTTTAGGAATGAGCACTTCCTGTCCAGATTTGTGCTGCCGCCTCATTGCTAGTGACTCTTAAACAACCTAGGGTCACAGTGGCCTCTCTTTAATTAGTATCTTACTGGAGGGAGGGGAGCATGTCAAGAAGAAAAGAATGCATGAAGACATTATAAACAGAGGTCTTCAAGGCAACTTAGAGATTTGGTCAAGAAATGAAAAAAGCCTAGCTTCTACTTTGTTACCAAAGTAAAGCAGGAAATGGTTTTGATTCCTACAAACGGAGAAGGCTGGAATTTTTATGTATGTTTACTTGTTAATTCTGGCTTAATGTGTTAGACTTTATCTTTATTTCAATTTGATAGTCTTGACTGAAAACTATGCGTTCATTGTTTAGATAGCAAAAGAGTAATCCATAAAGAAAACAACTGATTCAGTAAAAAACTTTTCCATCTAAAGCCCAATTCCATTAAGGTTTAGCAATATCCAATGTATACTGATACAACATTTCTTTCTTTAAAATAAAGAAGTACAACATTTAGGAGAGTAAAACTCAGTAACAACTACCTAAAAGATATTTTTATAATAGATATTAAATAGGTAAAACTGTACTAATCTTATGAGACCAGGAACAAAAATTCTACTTAAATTAGGTTCACTACAGTAAATGAATGAATGAATGAAATGAAAATGAAAATGGATTTAAAAAAAAAATGCCTGAAACTCAAGACTGACACAACTTTAAAATTTTGAGAAGCCTAAATATATAGAAACATATGTAGGTATATATATCTATATATGTATATAAGTATGTGTAGATAGATAAAGATAGATTCCATATAAATATATTTCCACAAGGGTTACTTTTTCAAAATACCAAGTAGTAAAATTCTTGAAAATTAAGACGGTTTTGTGTATGAATAAGCAATGCTTTTAGATTATTAAATCTTCAGTTAGAAGCACTGGCACTGATTAACGGTTTCTGTTGGGTACTATTTACAAGAAATCACCTCAGCAGGGTACCCACGTCCAGTTTCATAATCACATAGTACACCAGCCCCGCAGGATTACATTCCGGGCAAGTTCGCATGTTAAGTTGAATTTCATTCTCTTCAGGAAGTGACTTTACTCACGATTGAATACAGCTGTTAGTACAGACCACTGTTCCAAAAACACTTCTATGAGAACTGGAAGAAAACACCATTTTAAGAACTGCAAATTCACTTTCATTATTCCAAATTCGTGCAACTAAATGGGTGGGAATTCTATGGTCTCTGTTTATTAGCTAAATTAGGTTTATACAAATATTCAAAAGAAAACAGGCAGGGTGGTTTTTAAAAGATGTCTGTAAGACTTCCCAAGCACTTTTGTAGCCTATATATTTTTAATGATCAGATGACCAGTTTGTTTACAACAGATTTAGTGCCTCGTTTTTTTGTTTCAAACATCAATATTATCCTAACACTTAATTTTTTCTTAAATTTCACTCTCTCATACAACTTGGTTTTCTTGCTTTATAGTCACAGAAATAAAGTCTGGCAAATCAAGTGGGGCCTCAACAGAGGAAATGCTGCCAGCTAAAAACACCGGATGTAATCGAGACCACAAGAGACACATACTCGGTTATACACGTCGAACTGAAAAGAGGTACTGGAGAGAAACAAAGTAGAAATTTTCATTGGATGGTTTCTTTTCATAAAGTCTTACTAGTTCATGGTTTACTCCCAAACAAAAAATATCCTGGGATTATTTTCATAATCCTAGGTTCTACTTTCTGGAAATTAAAAAGGAGGAAAAAAAAAAAAAACCTCTCTCTGGATTCTTCCCTACCATCCCTGGCATCCTGCTACCTTTGTGGGAAGGAAGAGAGGGATGCGGGCTGCAGCCTGCCAGACTAGACAAGGCAGCCTAGTAACTTGGATCAGGTTCGGCCAAGAGTTGAGAAAACAGCACTTTGTAAGAGTGTCTTTTCTGACAGCATCACAGAAAATGTCCTTTCTTAAACAATCGGAATAAATCTGCCTGTAAGTGGACAGATAACAGACTAAATTAATGAGCACCATTAACTCTCTTTGGTGGTGGGGTGGGGATAGGAAAGCATCATTTACAATTTCCGCCGTAGCTGTTTTTCTATTCCCACCCTTTGACATGATGCTTCCTTTTGTACAATGATGGTGATAGCTATGATGAATATTGTTTCTCCACCGGCTATGAAAAACCAAATTTAAACTTTTTTTTTTTACAGAGGACAGCATCGGGCTTTGGCACCTCTATTTTTATTTCTATTTTTTTATTTTTGGTTTGGGTATTAGTGCTTTCCAAATGTCACATTTCAATAGCTACCTATTGATCTCTTTCTAAAGCTTTTTGCAATGACATACGTTTATCTGCCCCCAAAATAATTCTTCAGACAAAAACTAAAATTCCAATTTATTTTTCAGTCAAGGATCAAGCTGTTTTAGTCGTCAAAATATAATCATTTTCACTTAGGACCTTGATTGATGGGAACAGTTCACAGTTTTTATACTTTAAAAGTTAACAGGAAGTCTCCTTTCAATTTTTCTTTTCATGTAATTGATCACTACTGTTTCTTAGGAAGATGAATACTTCTCACATGAGATAAAAGGATCTACCCTAACTCACACGGGAGAAAACACACATCTCAGTAAGAACCAGTCATTTTTGAAAGATTGTTCTGCTATACGTGTCAGCCATCTTACTATTTCAAGCAAGCTCTCTGAAAAACAAAACAAAAAAAAGAAAACCTGTTGCCACTAGAGGGAGTTCAAAATTTCCTTTTTATCAATAAAAGTGTAGAGTGCATTTAACTTCTGAAACAATAAAAAGTACAAATGTAGTATATTTCTTTGTTATTCAAAAATAAAGCTCAATCAGGAATTAGGTTTTTAGGGGATACATTCTCCCCTTCAACTAGAGTAACTACTGTGAATATATTTGATGGTTATTATGCACAGGACACATTAAAAATGACTTGAAATTTTTAATCTCTGGAAATAGTGTAGGTCAAGAGTTTGCTTCTAATTACTTATTCACCGAGAGTGGAATCTTTATAATCTATCAAGCTTTCTCTAATAATCATGGTAGAATGTTCCCAAGATGCCTGCCACAATCCCTCCCAGTCTGCATATGCTTTCCCAGTGTGAGTTTGCCCTCCTTGGTCAAGATGTGGAACCTATTTTTCTGCCCATTGAATGCGGGATGGCCCTGTGATAGATGAATCAAAAGTACTGCTGAGTAACTTGCTGGTTTAGGTCTTAAGAAGCCTTCGGCCAAAAAGCCATGTAAAGAAGTCTGGACTGGTCTGCCATCCAGGTCTCCAGCCCACACGAAGAGAGGTCCTGCAGAATGGTAAGCTAGGTGGAGGGAAACAGAGGCACTCCAGCCAAGAGCTGGACAGCTGTGAGGCAAGCTGGGTGCACTTATCTTAGATATTCTATCCACAGCTGAGCGCCCAAATGCATGCCACTGCCAGAGTGACCCAAAGTCACATGAAGCCACCCAGCTGATCCCAACCAACCTAGGGAATGGAGCAAAATAACAAATCAGTTTTAAATTTGAGGTGGTTTGTTTTTCAGTAATGGATAACTGAAATAATAATACCAGTAAATACATTTTTAAGGTGCTCTACAGTTTTTAAAAGCCCTTTCACATCCATAAGCCCCTGCAGCCCTACCATGCAGTAGGAAACTGGGTCAGAAGTTAAATACCCCATCCAAGAGTTGAGAGGGCTTAAAAGTAAATAGAATTTACATTTAAAATAGAGATATGTTTCTCATTAGAAAGTACTGTATCTCTGTTTTTCTATTTTGTATCTAGTATAGAGTGATCATCAAACAATCAAGGCAATGACTACAAACTACTCTTCCCAGTGCTTCCTTTTAGTACAAATTAATTAATCTAAACAATTCTTTTTTCATTTCTACTAGTCCTAAGGATTCAAAAAGCAAAAAATAACCTTTCTGGATCTGTGCCTCTTTATTTATGCACATCTCTGGTTTTATTTTGATGTTTAAGAAACATTAATCATTTAAAGGTTTTACGCACAAAGCACTGGCATCTTCGTGCAATATAATAAACTGGATTTTTAAATTTGAGAACATCCTTTAAAAATTCTTGCCTTCCGTAGTGATCATGTTGTAATGTACAGAAATACGGAATCACTATGTTGTGTACCTGGAACTAACGTAGTGCTGTAGGTCACTTATACCCCCTCTCCCCCAAAGTTCTTGCCTTCCTTATTCTCATTGCATTCCCAAATTTTGCAGCTCTCCTATCTGTCTGAGTTCCAGTTCAACAAAATAATGATTGGGACCCTAGCCCCAAGTCCTTTGCATTTTGATGCCTCCTCCCATCCTTTCCTCCTTCCAGGCTTTCAACGAGATTGCTTATGATTGATATAGACACACAGCTCCAGCAAGAAAGAAACTATTGGGATCCTTCCCTTTGATGGCTAAGTGTTCTGAGGGGGCAGGGGGTGGTAGCAGAAGGTTTCAGAATTCAAGAATGGCCTAATTCACCTAGACAGTAGTCCAATAATAAATTGGGAGGAAGATGATTGCTAGAAAGCAGTTTTTCAGCATAAACTGAGTGGCCCATGTCCAAGATAGAATAATATTCAAATTTCGAAAGCCTTATATCCAGACTAGTAGTTCTTCAACCTACTGGTCAGTTTCTTTTCTGAGGAGGCATACCATTATCTTTTGGTAGAGAGGTTCCAATGACCTGTATTAGTCATACCACTTCCTCTTTTCTCCCAACAGTCATGGTGCAAATGAGAACAATGAGTGCAAATCTAAGTTCCAGAAAGTAGAAGCTGGAGGCTGCTAGGATTTAACTGAATAAACATGTAGATTAAGCATCTTCTCCTTTATATTGTTCAATGGCAACTTCTTGATTTTAGGGTAAAGAACCCAATCCTTCACACATGGCTCACAAATCCTTGCAAGACTGTTGCCCATCTACTCCTCTGGCACAAACTTGTACCATCTCTTCCTCACCCTCTAAGTTCCAGGTATTCTGGTCATTCAGCTCTTCATATCTGCAAGGCAACCTATCCAGCAACGTGCTTTACATATGCTGTTCCCTCTGCATGGAATGCTCTTCTCCTACCTCTGCCTGGTCAAATCCTGCTTATCCTTCAAATCTCAGCTTACACCACACATATCACTTCTACCAGAAAATCCTCCCTCTTATCCCCAAGAAGAGGCTAGGTCTTCCTGTCACATAGCCTTACACAGACACACTGTACCTCTCCTTCTCTGGACCCTCAAGTTGCCATTTAAATTATTACTTAATGTCCATCCTCTGATGGAAGCTCCTTGAGAGAAGAGATCATTTCTATTTTGTTCATTGTTTTTTCACCAGTGTCATATGATGTAGAAGTACTATGTACTTCTCAATACTATGTATTGAATATGAATCTGTCATATTTAATGAACTTAAAAATATCTATGTATAAGCATATATTATGTTATTTTATGTTATCTATTATATTGTATTATAGGTGCTTCTGAAGGTACAAAGAAGAATCTGACTATTTCAATAAGAGACATGCACAAATGACCAAGTGGCAAAGCAGAACCTGATCAGTAATACAGTAGAGATCTAAATAATACACAGTAGGAGATCAGAGAGGAGACTGATTCAAATGGTGACTACAGAAAACTGAAGGGGCTTGAAAGAATGGGCAAGGTTTACACAAGTACATTTTTCTGGCCCACAAGAAACAGTAAAGTTCACAAGTGTTTGTCATCCCCTCACTTTTCTTTCTTCACTCTTCCTTTACACCTGGTGTCTTGAATTCCTTCTCAACTCTAGGAAATAAAAGAAATGGTGGTTTCATAGGACACTGGCAATGATTAACTCAAAGAAATGTCATGTGAATGATAAACTGTTAAATCTATGTGTAAAGACTGAGTTAACCCCTTGTAACAACAACCACCTACATCTGTGGAGGAATTCAGATTAGGAACTGTAAACCAAAACCAAACCCAGACTTTCGCTAAATCCAGCCATATAGAATGTAAGATGCTTGGGAGTGAGGAGAGTGTGCAAGCCATGCAAGTAGCCTGCATGTTTCCAAGGAGCCAGAGCTTTGGGCAAAGGTAGGCTTGCTGCAACACTGCAGGGAAATCTTTGTGACATGTCGATGTGTCATGACACAGTGATTGGAAAACAATGATGACAAGCATTTCATTTAATGGCTTGGAATTCTGGACAGATATGCTACATAGCCTGCCCAACTACCTAGAACAAAGCCGACTGGCACCTGCGCCATCACCCTCCTTGCCCAATCCTCAAGCAATTCACATCATGTAGGAAGTTCAATGAGATGAGCTATGAACTACTCTTCCCTCCTGAGGTTCGTGGCTCCTTGCTCACTGGCTGAATCTCCTGGGTGAGTACCTATTCTCACCTAGGAAAGGTAGGAAAATATGCTTAAAACAAGTCTGTTCACAGAACTCAAGCTTCCAGCAACAAACTTTATTTTTAGTGTCACAATGAAAATTACTGAAATTTAGTCCATGTAGCAAACATAAACATTAAGGTATAATTTTGTTGCCTGGCTTTCCATAAATTACATCAATGTTAAGGTGAAAAACAGGCTTCCTTTATTGAAGACCCATTTGGTAAGGATACTGCTGACACCATAGTGTCTGGTTCTGATCCAAAGAAATGTGGCTTGGCTTTGAAGACTGTTCTTTTACACTGTGTCTCCACAGAGCTATCTTAAAGCCTTTTTAACAACTGTTCATCATAAGTGAATTTTAATTCCCAAATTTCAACAAGAAGCACTATAATTTAAAAGGAGTCTGGAATATCCAGGAACATGCCTGTGCCACTGAGCTGTACCTCTGAAGCACAGGATTGTGCAATCCTCGTTTACTTTGGGTTATGTGATAAGGACTCAACTCCTAATCATTTTAATCGCATATTTTTTATGACCTCTTTGTTTAAAGTCAATATTTTAATTGGCATATATCAAGATCTGAACATATCTTGGATTAGGAATTTTGTTTAAACTGAGAAAAGGGCACATATTACTTCCAATGACCTAGATATGAGCATAGTGGCCTAATTTTCACTGAGTAGAGAAGTTTGTAAGAAGATGAAAATTTTTAAAGTAATGAAACAAGCCAGAGAGAGAAAGAAAAATACCGTATGGTATCACTTATATTTCAAACAAACAAACAAAAAAAGACACAAATGAACTTATTTACAAAACAGAAAGACTCAGAGACGTAGAAAACAAACTTATGATACCAGAGGGAGAGGATGTGGGAAGGAATAAATCGGGAGTTTGAGATTTGCAGCTACTAACTACTATATATAAAATAGGTAAATAACAAGGTCCTACTATATAGCACAGGGAACTATATTCAGTATCTTTTACTAACCTACGATGAAAAAGAATATAAAAGGAATATATATATATGTATAACTGAGTCACTATGCTGTACACGAGAAATTAATACAGCATTATAAACTGACTATACTTCAATTTGAAAAAAAATTTTAAAAATAAAACTAATGAAACAATACTCAGTAGGAAAGTGTAGTCACTAGCTCATGAGAAGTGTTTAGCTAGTACATGATTCTAGTCCGTTTAAAAACTAAATATAGCCACCTCTACAACCACTGCTTTGGGCAATACATATAAATTAAATTCAAAGATATTTCTAAAATCTTACTCTAGTCAATAGTTTTAGCCCATCCAGTTACCAACTATTTCACTGACACTACTAAAACACAGACACATCAGACATGAGTTTGATCTTTTTTTTTTTCCCATTGCTTACCTGAAACAAACAAGCTTGAAAGAGTGAGCCTTTGAGGGAAAGAGCAAGAAGAAAACACAGCAACAAATGAGTTAGAAAACAGACTATAATAGTGCCCTCCACTGGAATCTTCTGTTAGGTGAAATTGTTCCACACGTACTGTCCAATATGGTGGCTAGTGAGCTCTTGAAATATGGCTAAGTGTTGACTGAGGAAATGAATTTTTATTTTAATTAACCTAAATTGAAATTGAAACAGTCACACATAGTAAGTGGCTACAGTATTTGATAGCACAGGTCTATCATTTACTGAATCCCAGAAAAATGAATAAGGAAACTGTACAGGCCGACGTCAGAGATACCATGGATTGAGCTCCAGACCACCACAATAAAGTGAATATTACAGTGCATATAGAAGTTATGTTTACACTAGACAGTAGCCTATTAAGTGTACAATAGCATTCTGTCTAAAAAAAATGTACATACCTTAATTTTTAAAAGCTTTATTGCTAAAAAATGCTAATCATCATCTGAACCTTCAAAGAGTCATAATCTTTTTGCTGGTGGAGGTCTTAATGGCTGCTGATCAGGGTGGTGGCTGCTGAAGATTGGGGTGGTTGTACTAATTTCTCAAAATAAGACAACAATGAAGTTTGCCACATCAATTGACTCTTCCTTTCATGAATGGTTTCTCTGCAGCCTGCAATACTGTTTGATGGCATTTTACCCAGAGTAGAACTTCTTTCAAAATGGAAGTCAATCCTCTCAAACTCTGCTGCTTTATCAACTAAGTTTACGTAAGAATCTAAATCCTTTGTTGTCATTTCAACAATCTTCACTGGACCTTCACCAGAAGTAGATTCCATCTCAACAAACCACTTTATTTGCTCATTCATAAGAAACACTTCCTCATCCATTAAAGTTTTATCATGAGATTGCAGCAAATCAGTCACATCTTCAGATTCGAATACTCCTCTTGGTTTTCTTGCTACTTCCACTACCTCTGCAGTTACTTCCCACTGAGGTCTTGAACCATACCACCCTCTCCCCACCAAGTCATCCATGAAGGTTGGAATCAACTTCTTCCAAAGTTCTGGTTAATATTGATATTTTGACCTCTTCCCATTAATCACAAATTTTCTTAATGACATCTAGAATGCATTTCTTACCTAATAAGACATAAAAGTCAAAATTACTCCTTGATCCATGGGCTGCAGAATGGATGTTGTGTTAGTGTGCATGAAAACAATATGAATCTCATTGTACATTGCCATCAGAGCTCTTGGGGGACTAGGGACATTGTCAATGAGTAGTACTATTTTGAAAAGAGCTTTTTTTTTTTTTTTTTTTCTGATCAGTAGGTCTCAACAGAGGGCTTAAAACATTCAGTAGACCATGCTGTAAACAGATGTGCTGTCATGCAGGCTTTGTTGTTCCACTTATAGAGCACAGCAGAGTAGACTGAGCATAATTCTTATTCTAGGCTTTTCAAAATGGTAAATGAGCACTGGCTTCAACTTCAAGTCACCAGCTGGATTAGCCCCTAACAAGAGGGTCAGCCTGTCCTTTGAGACTTTAACGCTAGGCATTGACTTCTCCTCTCTAGCTACGAAAGTCCTAGATGTCATCTTCTTCCAATAGAAGACTGTGTTGTGTACACTGAAAATCTGTTCAGTGTAGCCACCTTCATTAATGGCCTTAGCTAGATCTTCTGGATAATTTACTGCAACGTCTACATCAGCCCTTGCTGCTTCATTTTGCACTTTCACGATATGGAAATGGCTTCTTTCCTTCAAGCTCATGAACCAACCTCTGCCAGCTTCAAAACTCTTCTTCAGCAGCTTCCTCACCTCCCTCAGCCTTCATAGAATTGAAGAGAGTTAGGGCCTGGCTCTGCATTAGTCTTTGGCTCAAGGGAATTTTGTGGCTGGTTTGATCTTCTATCCAGACCACTCAAACTTTCACTATATCAGCAATAAGGTTGTCTGCTTACTTATCATTCATGTGTTCACTGAAGTAGCACTTTTAATTTCCTTCCAGAACTTTTCCTTTGCATTCACAACTTGAATAACTGTTTGGCATAAGAGGCCTAGTTTTTGCCTGATCTTGGCTTCTGACATGCCTTCCTCACTAAGCTTAATCATTGCCAGTTTTTGATTTAATATGAGAGACATGTGACATTTTCTTTCACTTGAACATGTGGAGGTCATTGTAGGACGATTAACTGGCCTAATTTCAAAATTGTTTTATCTCAGGGAATAAGGAGGCCCAAGGAGAGGGAGAGAAACAGGGAAACAGCTGGTTGGTGGAGCAGACAGAACACATACATGATTAACTTTGCCATCTTATTCGGACATGGTTCATGGTGCCCCAAAACAATTACAATAGTAACATGAAAGATTACACATCACAGATTACCATAACAAACATAAGAATAATGAGAAACTTTGAAATATTGCAAAAATTACCAAAATGTGACACACAGACATGAAGTGAGCAAAATGCTGTTGGAAAATTGGCTTGTTCAATGCAGGGCTGCCACAAACCTTCAATTTGTTAAAAAAACAAATTTCTGCAAAGTGCCATAAAATCAAGTGCAAGAAAATGACATATGTCTGTATACCATCAGTTAAGTGTGGCAACCATTTTATGGCCAGAAGAAATTTAGAATTATTTTTATCTGAAGATTATCTGAGGATCTTCTTCAAATCCTTATTAAATCGATCATGGAAAGGATCTTTAATCATAAATAAGTAAAAGTACTGTAAAGAAAGGGCAGAAATGACAGAATGTCAGGACAGAAAGGACAAGCCCAACCCTGAGTCCTGTACTTAATGTTCTGCCATGTTATTCAGCTTTTACAAGGAATTAAACATTTAAAGGGACTGGTATCCTAGCCAGGGCAGTTCAGCTTGACCCAAACTTTACAAAACCAGGAGAGTCAAGCTGAACAGAACAGAAAGGGTCTCGCTAACTCCTCTGGAAATTACTGGGATTATCTTAAGCTATTTCTGTGCCTTAACTAGATACCACCTACGAATACTCTCAAATGGGACTTGAACCCCTTGGGGAATATATATATATATATATATTTTATTTTAATTGAGTTCTTTCTCACTTTTTGGTGTCCCAACACTTCTTTTACCACCATTTATTAGACCTCATGTATGGCCCTGAATGCTTTTATTCATTTAAATCTCACACTCTCTGAGGTAGAGGGAGCAGAAATTATTCTCTTCATTCCATAGTTTAAGAAAAGCCTTAAAATTAAGTGACTTTTCAAAGGTGACCAGAACATCAATCTCCTCATTCCTATTCCATGGCTCTTTCTCCAGAATACTTAATACACAGTAATCATGCATTATACCTTATTGTCTAATAAGCAGAATGCAATAAGAACGGTAGATTTTTATATTCACCCAGCCATCAACCAGTCTTTATGTCATGGGGATTTTTAGATTAGAATTCCAGCTATAGTTTTTCTTCTAAAAAAGGCACTTATGTTCAAGATCATCTGTGGCTGTGAGAAAATGGACATATACCACTCCTCCAGGAAGTAGGAGGGAAAACGAGAAGAGTTATATGGTTACTTGGAGTATGGGAAATCTAGAATTATTTTCAGATCTGGACTAATTTGATCTCCTTTGCCCATATTTCTTAAGAATCAGGAATGCATTCATTACGGTATCCCAAGGTTTTAGTTACAGTGTGTAAATAAATATTCCATCACATAGTCAAGTTATTACTTAATAAGCATTGATAAATTGAGAGGGATGTGAGGTGGAAGAGTACTTTTGATCAACATTATTGGATTTATAAAGTCATTGTTATGAAACAATCCATCAAGAAAGGGTTCATAATCTTCACTGTAGCAGTCCACCTTACTGGAACAAATAAAATTGGCAATTTTTCTAAAATTGTCCCTTCTATTTAAGTTACTTAGGTAAATAACTGTGACAGATAATCTCCAAACAGCCACCATCAATTCCTTTCATATCTGTACTCAAGTGCCTCTCCACCCATCAAGAGGTGCAATTTCTCTTGCTTCTTGAATCTGGGCTGGTGTGTAACTTGCTTTGACCAACAGAATGTGGTGGAAGTGATGCTGTTCCTGGTAGCTTCCACCTTTCCTCTTGGAAGCCAGCCACCATGTAAGTCCAATTATCTTGAGACTACTGTCCTATGAGAAAGGACAAGCTACCAATGCAGAGAACAAAGAGTAAGAGCAAAGCCAGAGGCACTAGCTATTAAAAGTAAAGCCTTCACAAACTTCAAGCCCATTTAGCCACCAACTGAGTGAACAAATTCCCAGCTGAATACAGACCAGTGCCCCACGTCAGCTGACAGTATTCACAGCAGCCACCTTTGTCCAAATTTCTGTGCCACAGAATCATAAGAAAAAATCAATTACTGTTGTTTTAAAATACGCAGTTTGGGGTTGTTTTAAAATACGCAGTTTGGGGTTGACTTACGATGTTATCTATTCTACACTTTATGACCAAACTTGCTTCTTCTGCTTTTTATTCTGAATAAAAGAAATAACTTGGAAGTGTAATGAATCATTTTCACCAAAGCTTAAATATGGCTGAATGCAAATATCTCTACCATGGAATTATTGCCATGGAAAAGGCTCACCCAGATAGAAAGCTCATCCTCGGGGTTTCTTGCCACATTGGTCTCACTCTTATTACCAACCGCTAAATAAAAGGAAAGTAAAACAAAAAGGGAGCTAACAGAGTAATGGGTTCCTGGAAAACTATAGCATACATTTTACACTGTTCCGAAAGAACGTGGTTAGCAAAAGAATCCTCAGCTGAAGGCCTTTAAACTGAAATTTGAAGGGTGATAAAGAAAAATAGCCAGATTAACTGACATCGTGCAGCCAGGCTGTCCATCTCTGAAGTACATCCTAGCCTCTCACCACTGCCCCCACTCTCTTTCTTGCCTTTTCTTTTTCTACCATGAATATTTAATTCAATGATGGGATAAGAACTTTAAATCATTACAAAACATAAGTAGATAAGTGCTAAGTTTGCACATTAATCTTGTTTGATTGTGGAGAAGACTGCTTCGTTTCCCTACAATGAAATAATGCTGGGAAAATATTTTTAACAGACAAAATAAATATGAATGATATTGAAAAAATACTGAATAGCTAGAGAAGTCTAAAATGCTAAAAGGGACACTCTCCAAGGTAAAACCTGCTATAGGGTTCCCAATCCACTTAGACTGAACCCTGAGTGATGTTAAAGGGGAAAAGAAACTACATAAAAATAGAACAGCACAGTGGCAACTACGATCCTAAAGGCAAGCATCCCAGGCCTTCAGGGTCCCTTAGTGACACCTGATTTCAGTCCACCACTGCCACCTCCTTAGTTGTGTGTCTAGTCTGTGGCTCCCACCTGAGCCCTCTTACATGTACTCAGAGGGAGGGACAGGTGCAAGGCAGAGGCTGGTCTCATTTCTCTTGCAGTTGCTTCCAATTTAGCATGATTAGCAAGAATGGTATATAATCCACAATAAAGTGATACATAATCCATAAAGCAAAGTCTACCTAATGCCTCAGTCAATTTGAAAAATTGCCAGTTCTGTCAGAAATGCCAGCACTCCAATCCAGTACTCACTACACAGAATCTTTATCTTTCTATCAGTATATGCAGTTGTAACTGATGTTGAGATATGACCAATTCTGTGGCTGACAAAGGAATCTTGCAATATCTATAACCACATGAACAAAGGCAATCCAGAAATACTATGCTTCCTTCTGGGTCAACCTCCCAAGTATTTGACGGAAATTGTCTCACAACATTTTTGCATCTTTAGAATAGGTAACATAGGAAATATTCAAACTGTGGGAGCTACAGGTATGAAGGAACAGTCCATATCACATATAATACACATCTCTGTCACTTAGGAAAAATCAGAGGCACTGATTATTAAGGAACTTAAGACATACTTCCCAGTTTTTCTAAAACAAAGTTCCAATTATAGCCATGTTAGATACTGCCCCATTTAAGGGATTAAGGATAAATTTCTCTCTAACAGTATTCAAGAGCCTGTCTCCAAATATGCAGGAGAATCACCCTGTTCACACCACTTTTACTCCTGTGATCAGCTGAGATTTGTGACAGGACCTGGCCAAGAAATAAGAAGTGCCTTAGGGTCTTGGTGTTCTTACCACTGCAGGAAGGGAAGAAGTCACTTTGATGCTGACGCCCTCTCTGACTTCCCATCAGGCCCTTTTTGCTTTTCAGCAGCATTCAAAGCATTCAGAAGTCAAGAACACTCTTTGAGATCATTTTAAGGGACTCCGTAGGGGAATCAAGTTATATAAAATCCATTGTTTATGCAGACGAAAGGCAATCTTTGGAGGATCAATGCTTTCCGGTAACTGGGAACATAAAGGAATTCTTCTCCAACAAGAAGGCTGACCAGACAGATCCAGCCTCCTCCCTGAGATGGAACCCAACATTCCTGGCCTCAAGAAACCGGCTCTAAGGTACAATTCTGACACCTAAAACCAATCTGGCATCCCTGACTTTATGGTGCTTCCACCTCAGCTCCACATTCAACATAGACTGACTGGTCTTCCATTAGTAAAATCCCAAGCCGAGGAACATCAGAAGTATCCCTGGAAGGATCCCATGCACCACCTTCCCCTCTAGGTGTAGCATGTGAGTCGCCATCTTTACTGCGAGCCAAGCCCCCTTCCCCGCCCCTCCTCCTCCTCACCAAAATCTGTTCACTCTAAAATGGCCTCTTAAGCGATGTCCCTAAGGTCTGCTGGTACAGAAGCTGCACTTTTCATTTCCATTTCCTTAGTAGGTTCTTGACTCCAGGTCCTTCTCTCTAATGTTCTGTTGATGGATTCTGATATCACAGACATATTTGTGCACTTTGGAGGCAGCCAGTTTCTTCTTTTTCTTCCAAGAAATCTCACATGTAACATTCCCTCACATCTTGGATTATTCACCAGTATGCAATCATTTTGACAGAGGGTGACAGATTATTCTTATTTTTTTTAATAAAATTGAGATACAATGCACAGATCTTAAGTATTTAGTTCATGAGTTCTAACGACTGTATATACCACTCAATCACCACTCAAAACAAGACACAGGGCATTCCCATCCCAAAGAGCATTCTATCAGGCCCCGCTTCTGTCAACCTTCCTCTCTATCCACTATCTAAAGTCTATGACCATAGATTAGTTTTACCTGTATTTGGATTTCATATAAGTGAAATATTAAAATAAGGCCTTTTTTGCAACAGGTTTCCTTCATTCAGCATGTTTTTGAGATTCTTCAGTGTTATTGCTTAAATCAGTAGTTTGTTCTTTTTTATTGCTGAGTAATGTTCCATTACAAAGGAATTAATTACAAAGGAATTTGTTTATCCACTCTCTATGGACATTTGGATTGTTTCTAGTGTTTGGCTTTATGAATAAGGCTGCTATAAACATTCTTATGCAATTCTTTTTGTAGAAATATTTTTATTTCTCATTGGTAAATACCTAGGAGTGGAACTGCTAGGTCATATGATGTCTGTTCAACATGATAAGAAGCTGTCCAGCAGTTCTCCGATGTGGTTAGACCAGATTATACTCCCACCCCAGACTGAGAATTCCAGGTGCTCCACATCCTCCCATCATTTGGCACTGGTACTCTTTTATTCCAGCTATTCTAGTGGATGTTAAACGGCATTCCACTGTGGCTATAATTTGCATTTCTCTGATGTCTAACAATGCTGATCATCTTTTTTGAGCTTACTGGCCATTCATATATTTTAATTTGTACAGTGCTTATTCAAGCCTTTCATTGGGTTATCTTTTTCTTATAGATTTGCAAAAAAATTCTCTGTATTCTGGATTTAAGTCTATTGTCAGATATATGTGCTGTGAATATTTTCCCAGGTGGCATTTATCTATTCATTTTCTTAAAGGTATATTTTGGTATACCTTAATTTTGATGATGTTCAGTTAATCAATTTTTAAGTTTATGATGTGCTTCTTGTGTGATATCCAAGAAATCTTGGCCTACTCTGAGGACACAAAGACACCCTCCCATGTCTTCCAGAAGATTTATGGTTCTGAGTTTACATTTGGGTCTATGATCCAGTTCAAATGAATTCTATAGTATAGAGATAGGTGTCAAAGTTCTTTTTTTCCCCCAAAGGGACAGTTTCTTGATACTGTATTTGCTCACAGTTTGGGAAATAGCTGCATCCCAGTACATATGAAAAATAATTTTTAATACCTTAATCTGTATGTAAGGTGTACACGCCCACACCATGCTGGTTTTATTTTCTACTGCATTCAGCATTCTAGCAGAAAGGGCCATCCTAACCTGGAAAGTGTTACAAAGACAGATCACTTAAACTGCACATCCTACAGCAACTAGAGACAGCACTACAGAAATATTTCACTTTTTTTTTTTAAAAGCAGGAGCTCAGATATAAAGAGACTCAGGTTTCTAATTTTAGTGAAAGTCTTGTAATTTGACTCCTAAGTCCAACTGTTAGAATGAAACGTTTATAAGTGTAAAATACCCCTGATGTGTTCAGGTACTCAAAATGGGAGAGAGAGGGAAGCAACAGGCCCAAAGCCTGCAACATGGACTCAGAAGGCAGGAAAAGAGAAGCGCTTGCTAGCACGGGGCTAAGAGAACTCATGGGCATTGTCTTTCTTGCTTTTTCTTCTTCCTTTCTTTAAAGTCTGCCTGCCAAATAGAGATGACTGATGCTGACAGAAAACATAGCTCCTCCTCTAGACTGAGAGCAAGCAAGGAAGGATTGGAGACATCTGATGGCATGTGTTGCAAGTCTTCAAAAATAATTTATTACTTGAGAATCAGTTAAGTGCACTTTCTCTATCCTTTTAATTCAATTCAAATTCCAGTCACTGTTCCATTTAACACAGGAAATAGAATACTGGCCAATGAATGAGGCAACCGTACCTTAACCTAGAGAACTCGTGGTTAGTTGTCAACTACTTTCTACTTAGCTTTCCAAGACACTAACTAAATGAGGATGTCTTTGACCCCAAACTCCCTATAGGCAGAGTCCAAAGTCTACTGAATTTCTTACTATGGATGAAATATCTTGATTTCCAGAGCAGTAAGGTATACAACCATGTATTCTATTTTTCACTGTATGAGTAGGAAAGTGAGTGTGTGTGTGTGTGTGTGTGTGTAAAAAGATTAAGCGGTAAAATAGGAAAAGTAAAGAATTCCTTTTTCTATCACTAGGCAAGTTACTCTGCCCTTGCTATTTGATAGAATATGTACAATGTCATACTGAAATCCTTAGGTTATAGACAGAGAAGGTCCTGAGTCTGTTTGGAGAGCAGACATTCTCCAGCACTAGCAGAGGGGACAGGATGGGGAAAAGGGGAGTGACCAGATCAACACTGAGGGGAATAACTTCTTTTTGAGAATTTTATAAAATGAAGTACACTCTAGTCTCTTATAGTTAAGTCTCTATCCAATTTCAGAGGGAAAATTTTTAGGGCATGCTCTGAATTTCCAGTGCCAGTAGTCATTTGATATGGAAACACGAATACTTGGAGAATATATATATAACATCACAAAAGTCTTAGTTTAGCTGAGGCATAAACACCTACTTAGAAATTTAATAATAGTAACTAACATTTATTGAATGCTTAATATACGCCATGCACTAAGTACTTTGCATGTTTTAACTCATTTATGCAACATGATAAAGCCATGAAATCATACTAACCTTCTTCTCAGTTTATACAAAACTGAGAAACAGAGAGGGTAAGTAACTTGCCCCATGTCACATTCAAACTCAAGCAGTGTGACTCCAGAGCCCACCGCCTAGATGCTATGGACTGAACTGTGTTTCCCCAAAATTCTTCTGTTGAAGCCCTAACTCCCAATGTGACTGTATTTGGAGATAGAACTTTTAGGAAGAAATTAAGGTTAACTGAGGTTATAAAGGTAGGAGCCTAATCCGACAGGACTGGTGTCTTCTTTCTCCATGCCAAGTGAGCACCGAAGATTGACCAGGAGAGCACACCGCAAGAAGGCAGTTGTCTGCAAGTCAAGAAAAGAGAATCCAACCATGCTAGCACCCTGACCTCAGACTTGCAGACTCCAAGAACTGTGAGAAAATAAACTTCTGTTTTTTAAGCTACCCAGTCTATGGTATTTTGTTACAGCCATCTATGTAGACTAAAACACTATGGAAATCATTGTCCCAGAAGTTAACAAATAAGGGGGAAAATCAAAAAGAATACAAGATTTAATTTTTGCTTCACCTATGATTTCTTCTCATACTAGTTAACTTGCCCCTCTTTCATAGGGTACTAAAAGCATGAGAAGCTGCAATCTTATTGGATTTTTATCACAATAAATATTCATAGATTTTTAAAATACATGCATCAATACAGGCAGGTTAAGACATGTTTACTACATTGATCTTTGCAAAAGAAACATAAAATCTTCTGATCAATATAAATGTAAAAGTTTGGGGTCAGATTTTTAGCATAACTAGATTTTCAGGCAATAGCTCTGGGAGTAAAATGGAATAAGAATGAAGACTGTTACACTGCTGTTACAGTGTTTCTGATTTATTAAAAATAATCACAGAGCATTACTAGTAATGCCAAATCTCTAGCATTCTGAGCTAGTGAAAGGAATTATCAGTGTCTAAAAGGTCTTTGTCAACTCTAACATCTATAAACATTTAAGTGGTATTGAGCAGATTCCATAATCTGATCTGCTTTTAACTGTGGAAATCAATGCAATTATTAAGAAGCTGTTTGAATAATTCATGTTGTAAGAGAGGGCCTTCAGAGTAGCTGTAATGTGTCTGCATCTTAATGGTATTTTAAATAAAGTTGTGTCGTGCTACAGTGCACATTTGGTAAGCAAGACCAATCAATCCCCACCCATCGGTTCAGAGTCAGCAAGGGAAGAAAGCCTGACAGTTTCAGGGGAACAGCTGAGCTATCTGGCTTTGATAAACAAGGGAGTTCAGGGAAAGTTTCTTCCCCCAGTATCTCAGAGGAAGATAGTATCTGCCTTTTCCTTCACCCCACTGCCTTGTTGTTGGGGGATGACATTCTACTGGAGATACCATTCAGTGATATCATGGCAGGGTCACTTAGCCATGTGAACCAGACAGAGCGCCTCACAGGTATGTATGGAGAGCCAAATGGTTAGCTCTGGGTAAAGACATTCACACAAGTACCGTTTCCTCTCTCTTTGGAAGTTTTTAAACCCTTATATCATGTATTTCCCTGACCTTGAAATCAGGGCAAGTGTAAGCAAAGTTAGCCTTCATAAAAATTTAATTTTCAGATCAATATCAAAGAACATGAAACTATTAACAAAGACCTCAAAAGGTATCTCGTCCCCATCTCATCCAATGTTTGAACCACCTACATGGCAATACCTTCAAGCTGGGAAGCCAGTCTATTCCAGCCCTTTCAGTTTATAAAACTTGTTGCCATCTTTTCCTGGACTGAATGAATGCTCTTCCAGCAATTATGACTGAAAAGTCTTCCTTACGCTGAACCCAAGTCTGTCTCTCTGTTCTTCTACCTACTTTCTTCAGGAGCCTTTGGGCCACTCAGTCACCCTCTTCCACCTGCTACCCATACTTAAAGGTAATGATTATGGTCTTTCCAAGTTCCCCCTCCATGCTAAACCCTCCCAGTTCCTTTACTTTGCTCATGCTCTATCCATGTCCAGGCCCACATTAGCATCAATAGAGGGGTCAACAATCAAACTTTTGGAGACCTTGTATGTGGAAAAGCCCTCTAAGCATGACCATGACTAAAAATTCTCTATTATGAGAAATCGTTTCTTATTAAACCATTTACCAAAGCTGAGTGAGCTCCCCTTCTTTACTGCCTAAACACCACCATCACACACTCTATCCCTGAGAGGCTGCCTTTCCCTCAGGCCTAGGTAGTTCTCTTCCCTTAGCTAAGCCCATAAAGCTTCCCATGTTCGGTCCTTGACTTTCCTTTCCAGTCCCATCCATAACCACTGCCCTCCACTTCTGCTACCCTCTGGCCACACCAAACTATTTACTGCTTCCTAAAAATCTGAAGCTTTCTTCCTCCCCTATGCTATTCTCCAACTGGGACACTCTCTCTCCCAGCCATCAGTAATGCTTACTAAGGGGAGGTGTCCTGAGAGTAGACAGAGGGTACATCAATCAGTATAGATTAACTGCTATAAAAAATGACCTTCAAATTGTTAGGGATTTAACACAATGAGAATCTATTTCTCATTATATTACAGTGCAGTATGATTTGGGAGGGGCATTGTTTATAGGTGGATAAAAAATGACCTTCAAATGTTAGGGATTTAACACAATGAGAATTTATTTCTCATTATATTATAGTCCAGTACGATTTGAGAGGGGCATTGTTTATAGGTGGGTGAGTGAACTGCACACAACCCTTCAAGGACCTAGACTCCTTTCTGATAACACGACCATCTTCTACACTTGGCCTCCAGGGTCATCTCAGAAAGGGAAGAAAGAGTGTGAGGATTTATATCCAGACCAAGATGTGGTATACATCACTTCTGCCCACACTCTACGTACCACAGTTCAGTTACAGGGCCCCACCATCACTGCAAAAGAAGCTGGGAGATGTAGCTGCTGGAGGAAAATGAAACAGGGTTGCTGAATCCATTGCCCTGCCTCTAGATGACTCTATGCTGTTGTCCATAAAAGCCTGTGGTTACTGATCGCATCACACTGGATGGGGAAATTATGTAAGTTGCCTTGTTCATTCCCCCAATTAAACGGTAAGCTCCTTGAGGACAGTGGGGTGGCTTTCATCTTTACACTGTTAGCACAAAGGACAGAACATTCCTGCCACAAACAGCAGTTTATACTTGTGATTGAATGGGTTAATGAGGGAGTCTTGGCCCACTCTTTCTACTATTCCTCACTAGTTTGCTAAAATGGTATTTGAAGGCCCAAAGATCAACATACAGTGAAGCATGGCCCTTCTGAGCACTGGGGGTCAAGAGATGCTACAATGGCTTTGATAGTGGTTGGATGATGCCCTTTATAACCATGAAGAAGATTAAGCCGTCTCCTTTTCCCCTAGACTATGAGCTCTCCAAAACAAGAACAAGGTCTTACTTATCTCTGAATCCTTAACACTCAGCACTCTTAGAAACTGTCTGCTGAATGAATTAACGTAAAATATTGTTATAAACAGGGCAATCAGAACACAGCCCCTATCAACTTTAATTTCATGCCAAAAGTAACAAAACTTGATATCATGACCAGCCGTGAAATGTCAACAGTTAATTTTACTATGGCTTACTATCTTCATATCCTTTTTATAATACTGTCAATTCTTGTATTTTCTTTGTAATACCCGCTGTAATACACTTTAGGGCTGAAAAAATTGTTTTAAAATGTTGTATTAACTTTTAAATAAGGTTAAATGGTGGAAATCACTAAACCACTGACAACCCCCACCCCAGCTTTTCACGAGGTCATTTCTTCCGTAGATATAGAAAGAAAGCCTTCTTCCTTTGAATTAATTCAGTACAAACTGAGATATCATCATTAGGAAACTAAAACAGCAGGAAAGGCTGTCTTCCTTTTCCAGTCTATAAATAAACAGGAAGACAAAGATAAAGACTGATGTAGTTTCCAAGCCAATATTTTGAAACTCAAGTTGACCTGCCTTAAATGCCTTACTATGACCAACTTTTGTTAAGGGGGAAAACAAAACAAGACAAAATAAAAAACCAACTCAACTAAATGTCTAAAACTAGGCAAAAAAATTCATAATGAGTGCTTCTTTTCTTGATACTTCGTATTAACTCTTAAAGAAACAGTCAAGATCCTTAAGTTTATTTATGTTAAAACTAATTTAAACATTTGCTCTGTGGATTTGGTTGTTGTGCTCACAATACCTAAGATTAATCTCCTGAAATGAGAGTATTCAACTTCCAGTACCTTCACAGTTCTTATCTCTTGATAACTAGAGTAAAAAAGCGGCAGGTCCAAAATCAATCCAAAAATATATTTACTTTAAAATGGACAGTGCAAACTCCATTATTTACTTTAAAATGGACAGTGCAACCTCCATTTGAATTAAAATGTAAAAATCAATAATTTATCCTACTTTGTCCTAAAGAAACTTCGGTTTCCTTATTGGTGACTTTCAAATCTATTTAAATCCAATCCATTGCACAAAGTATGAAAGTGAAACTTCTAATGCAGCATTGTCTTGAAAAATCATCTTTCTATAAATCTCCACCTAATATATTATTATTTTTTAACTCTAAAGCTTAAAAGTTCAGTGAAAATCACATGCATAAAACCTGGATAAAAGCAAACTTGATGCCTTAAAGAAAACAGCGCAGAGAATTTGTGTATCAACTTTGGCAAATGGCTCCATGGAAAAAAGGGAACTGAGAGGGGACAGAAAAAAAAGATACATAGTTTGATCTAGAGGCATGTAAGCCCCAGGAAATTCCAAAGTCCTCATTATGTCAAGGTCCCAGGACTGCCATGGAGCCCAGCAGATAAATATCCCCTTTTCCAGCACAAGCGCTTTTATCAGGTCAGCACATCATAGGCTTAGACTGACCTCACTACAAGAGTAGCAATCTTTAGCATCAAGTGGTTGGTTAACTGAGCAGACTACTATGTGCCCCGTAATCACAAAGCCAAGCATTGGTGGATACAGCCAGGAACAAGACAGACATTGAACGTGCCCTCATGGGGTGTACAGTCTAACAAGGAAGAGCCACATTTATCAAATAATTACTAAGGTGATAAAAAGTCTCCCAGGAGCTACCAATCTGTCCATGGACATTTAGGTTGCTTCCATGTCTTGGCTATTGTAAGATCATATTTAGGGGTTCCTAACTTGGTCGAGGGTGTGGATGGCTTCCATGAGGAAGCAATAATTAGTGATACTTATACCTGTTCAAGTCAGTTAATCTGGCAACGCCTTAGTATCTTCATTTGTAAAACAGGATGATAATAGTATCTGCCACACAGAACTCTTGTGAGGACAAAAGTAGATAACAAACGAAAGACTAACCACAGACCAGCATCTGGTAAGTGATCAGTATGTGTTTATACAATTACTGGTATTATGACACACATTATTACTCTTATTCGCCTGAAGGAGTAAAAAGTTAACCAGGTCAAAGGAGGACAGGGCAGCAAGAAAAGCTATTCCAGACGGGAGAAAATATATGCAAAAACCCTGAGACCTTAAAAGGTTGTGCCCCTCTAGATGGACAGAATTAGGACTTGCAAAAAAAAATTAAAGAATAAAAGAAAAAGAAACAAACTAAGGCACGTCTGTAGTGGAAGATCCTTCTGGATCCTTTCCAAAAGTACCCCCTTACCCTGACCATCCTAAGGGCATTTTCCCTGGACTCTGCTTTCCCTTCTGTAACCATATTATAATCTTCATTTTCTTTTACAAAAACTTTCTGTATTTTCTAAATTCTTTTAAGCATGTATTAAATTCATAATTTTTTTAAAAAGAGATTTTTCAGAGAGATTTCATCATTATTTCCCTTCCCCTTAGAACCTAGCTTCTGCAAAGCCTGGTTATTATTCCTTGTCCTCTTCTGTTCCTTTCTATTCACTCAGCAACTCACTGCTGCCACTCCATCAAAACAGCTCTCCTGGAAAGCTCTTCAGAAAGAACTCCAGCATTATGTTTCTAAAACACAGATCTGCTCTCTCACCCACCTGCTAAAAACACTGCATGGCCTCTTACGACCTACAGAATAATATCCAAATCTCTAGTAAAGTCACCCCAATGATCCAGGACCTACGCTGAATCTATCCTTCCAGCGTCATTTCCTGCGCCTCTACTCCAGGACTCAGCCTTCTCCACAACCATTCTCAGACACATGGAACTTCTCACAGCACGTACTTTGACGCCTTCTGCTATAGCCCATTTTAGTTTTTCTGCCAAGAACAGCCTTTCAACATTCTCCGTCTAGCAACATTCTGCTACTTCTTCAAATTCAAGGAACTTCAATGTCATCTCCTTTATGAAAATTTCTTCCACCCTGTCCACCTCTCTTTAAAACATAAGCCCTTGGGAACTCTCCCCATATTGCCCACCAAAGAATTAGATAAATGTTTATCTCTCTGCTTATACTATGAGCTCCATTAATGTAGAAGCTACATCTAATTTACCTTTGCGTGCAGAAGTACCCAGCTTGTAACTCAATAAACATTTGCATCACTGCTACTCAAATTAAAATAATATAATGGTTTCTTTGAGGACATCTCATGAGCGGTACAATGTAAAAGAAGCAAAGATGATGCATACAAACCACTTCAATTATTTATCCTTCTCTCGCAAGCTTACATATTTATCAATTCAACACATAGTTATCCAATGCTCATGATTTGCCAGGTACTGTGCTAGGCACTATGTATACAGTTGTGAATAAAACAGATTTTTGTCTTCATGAGGCTTACAATCTACTTGTGAAATGGGTGCTAAAGAAACACACAAATAAATATACAATTATAGATTATGGTAAGTGCCATAAAGGAAAAGAACAGGAGGCCATGAAAGATGGCAACTTTAAGGCTCGAATTTAAATCAAGGAACAAGATAAGTCCTCTCTACGAAAGTAACTATGACAATGAGAAGTGAAGGCTGAGGAGGAATTATACAGTATCCAGTAGGACCTTGTGGTTTATTTATTCTGTACATAGTAGTTTGTTATCTGCCAGTCCCAAACTCCCAATTTATCCTTCCCTCCCCTCTTTCCTCCTGGTAACCTTAAGTTTGTTTTCTATGTCTGTGAGTCTCTTTCTGTTTTGTAAATAAGTTCATTTGTGTCACTTTTTTGGATTCCACATATAAGTGATATCATGTATTTGTCTTTGTCTGACTTACTTCACTTAGTATGATAATCTCTAGGTCCATCCATGTTGCTGCAAATGGCATTGTTCCATTCCTTTTTATGGCTTAAGTAGTATTCCATTGTATATATACACCACATCTTCTTTATCCATTCAATCTGTCCATGGACATTTAGGTTGCTTCCATGTCTTGGCTATTGTAAAGAGTGCTCCCGTGAATATGGGGGTGCATATATCTTTTCAAATTAGAGTTCCCTCAAGATATGTGCCCAGGAATGGGATTGCTGGATCATATGGTAACTGTATTTTCAGTTTTTTAAGGAACGTCCATACTGTTCTCCATGGTGGCTGCACTAATTTACATTCCCAGCAACAGTGTAGGAGGGTTCCTTTTTCTCCACATCCTCTCCAGCATTTAGTATTTGTAGACTTTTTGATGATGGACATTCTGACCAGTGTGAGGTGATACCTCACTGCAGTTTTGATTTGCACTTTTTGAATAATTAGTGATGTTGAACACCTTCTCATGTGTCTGTTGGCCATCTGAATGTCTTCTCTGGGGAAATGTCTATTTAGATATTCTGCTCATTTTTGATTGGTTTGTTTTTTTGATATTGAACTCTGTGAGCTGCTTGTATATTCTGGAAATTAATCCCTTGTTGGTTGTATCATTTGCGAATATTTTCTCCCATTTCATAGGTTGTCTTTTCATTATGTTTATGGCGAAACAGTATTCCAAAAGGGAAAAGTATTCCTGGAAGGTCCTGAGGTAGGCAGGAGCGTGGAGCATTTGAGAAAGTGAAGGACAGCCAGTAAACCAGGAACCTGGTGAAACACAAATATAGTGGGCAGCACCTCTACGGTGTGCTGGTTCTGTCAAAGAGACTATACTCTCTTCTAAGAGCTCCCATAAGGCATTGAAGATTTTAGGCAGTGCTAGGATGGTTGGGTGGTGATGGATCCAATTCATCTTTTTAAAATATCACTCTGAAGTGAGGAACTAAAATTCCTTTCGGTGGAATTACTAGTGATATGGAAAAGCTCTCAGTTTATTTGATTTTCCAGTATATTTAAGATAATAGTTATTTGAACATCCGTCAGTCAAATATTATATTAATCAGTCAAATATTTGTCTCTGATCATCCTCAGAAGTTAAACCCAAGCCACCCCTGTAGCTTTTGTTTCTCTGAATAATATACTTCAGGTATACAAAGTTACAGTACAGATCCTAGTTCCTGGAATGCCACATTGTACGTGCCAATAACCATTTAATCAGAGCTATCATTCCAAAGTGTGTAAAGCCTCCTGTCAAGATAAAGACTAGTATCTGATTTGATTGCAACTCAAATTTTTCATTATAACTTCAGTTGAAGACTTTAAGCTGCTGCTTTATGAATGGCACATACAAAACCGTAAAGGCTATTACTTTTGTTTGTTTAGAAATGTCACAATCCTTCTCTTTGTTGAGAACAAATTCACTCAAGTTACAATTATGTCACAAAGAGGAGATAAAGCACAGTATCATTTTTAAAATGTTCCTGTGACATTTGGTGAAACCAAAAGAAATATTACAACCAGAAAAAGGGAGAGGAAGGAAGAAGAGAAATAAAGCTGCAGGATGAACAAAAACTAACAGGAACACACACACTTCACTATATGGCTTTTGGCTGGCAAGCAGCAGTGTTGAATGAGCACTACTTAGAACCTGGGAAGGAAAACTGCGTATGCAGATGCCTGGAGGGGACACCAAAGAAATATCCAACACCCAGCCAAGAAAAGAAAGAAAGAGAGCAGAGGGAAAATTATAACCAGCACACACAATACAATATAAACTCCTTTCCCAAGCTTTTAATGAGCTGTGATTTATCTAATATCAAAACAAAGTTTGGAAAACCCATGAAAGAAAAGGAAATCCAGACCAAGCAAGCAAAGGAATAGACCGCAAAGACTTCCAGCTTATGTAAAAGGACTGGGTCTTCATAGTTGGAGAAAAAGAATCTTGAAAAGGTAAAATAGTGGTTGTAACATTTATAGTAAGAACGCCAATCATAAAAGCTAACTTTTATTTAGCATGTACTTTGTGTTAGGTACCATGGTAAGTGCTTTCCAGGGTTTAACTGATTTTAAACCTCTCACCAACTCTATAGCAGGTAGTAATTTTATTTCCACTTGAAAGATGAGGAAACTGTTGCTAAGTCCAGTATCACAAAGCTAAAATGTGAATAAGAGGCATCTCCGTCTGAGTAGAGCTTTTGCAAATGAATTCCAGGTAAGTTTTGTTGTTCTTTTTCATCTAGATAATTAAGACTTAAATAAAATACAATATAGATTTTACATTAACTCTTTTAATGAAAAGTTTTCTAAGTCATATTTTAGATTTTCTGTCTTTCTTAAACACAATATCCTGAGCATAATTTAAAGTTTTCTTAATAATTCACAATATACGGAGCATAACTGTTAACAGTAGCTATCATGTTCTGCCTTTATAGCAAACCTCAAGAGATACTAAAAAATGTAGGACTGTTTGCTTCTGTACCAAATGCGAGCTGAATCTTTAAGTTCTTCCTGTTTTTTCTATTCTGACTGTCTTAGTCCCTCGTAGCCAAGTTATTGACTTTAACTTCTAGCTGCCATCAGGGTACGGAGCTCTAGCAGCAATCTGCCCCTCGGGCTCCCTCTCCACCAACCCGGCTGCTTCTTGCTTCTCCAACCTCCTCTCGAACCATGTGTCCTCCATGGACTACGTAATCAACAGTAATAGAGATACTGAGCCAAACCAAGACAACTATACTTCCTTCCCAGCACCCCTCAGCTGGCCAGGTCCAAGGGACTTTGTGTAACTTAACCGAGGCTGAGAAGACTAACAGTCTTGTGAATTACCAGTAGTATCCTCATTTTACAGAGAGGTAAACTGAGGCTAAGAAATATTATATATTTATATTAGAGATATTAGGCTTTCACAGCTAAGAAGTGTGAGAGCTTGGATCTAAACATGGTCTTTCTTACTCCTAAGCTTCACTGCCACAAATGGGGCAGGAGAGGAGGCACACAACATTTCTGGCAGTACTAATGGCCTCAAGAAATAGCCACAATTTGCTTTATGCCTTTAATGTATGCTAAGTATTGAATAATATCACAAATACTCACTGAAATTATAACACAAGATTCAGAGCATAGACCAGAGATTGCTAACTAGGCAACATACAATATTTGATCAGCTAGCTGGGCAGTGCTGCATATGCATTAATCAGTGCCAGCTTGCATGTCACACTTTCACACATAACATGACTTCCTCAGTGATTTCCTGACACTTTTGGGTGCAACCACCACTTTCAAGGCAATTTATTGCATAAGAGTAAAGCAACTATGTAAAGAAATATAGGTTGCTCTAATGCATGTGAAATCTTTTAGAATAAAAATATTGTTAGCATCAGTTTTTCTATATCATCACACTAAAGCTTTACTGATGACTTTTTTAGACGGTCCAAATGGCATTTATCTCTCCTGTTTAGACATAATTCTATTTCAGCCTGGTTGTCTGAATTCACTTATTTACTGAACCAATATTTATTAAGTAGATACCTGGCTACAGATATTCTGTGCTACATATAATGCTGGATGGCAGGATAGAGGTGATTTTTTTTATAGCATATAACCCTGGATATTTACTTAGGTACAATGATTGTAACTGGATTAACATGTACCTTCATTTATTCACAATGATCATTAAAATTGTCTGTATTTAAAAAGCGGATCAAGCAACTTACCCCTGAAGTTGTTTCATACATGAAATTACACTAAAGAACATTTTCTTCCTGATTTATAGTATTTAAAGTTACCATAGTCTTTTTTTTTAATAGAAGTATAGTTGATTTACAATGTTGTGTTAGTTTCTGTGGTACAGCAAAGTGATTCAGTTTTATATATATATAATATGCTTTTTCATATTCTTTTCCATTATGGTTTATTATAAGATATTGAATATAGTTCTCTGTGCTATACAGTAGGACCTTGTTGTTTATCTATTTTATACATGGTAGTTTGTAACTGCTAATCCCAAACTCCTAATTCATCCCTCCCCCACCCCTTTTCCCCTTTGGTTACCACAAACTTATTTGCTTTCTAAGTCTGTGATTCTGTTTCTGAACTTATTTATTTAGTTCATTTGTATCAAATTTTAGATTCCACATATAATTGATATCATATGGTATTTGTCTTTCTCTGACTTTACTTAGTATGATAATACTAGGCTCATCCTTGTTGCTGCAAATTGCATTATTTCATTCCTTTTTGATGGCTGAGTAATATTCCATTGTATAAATATACCACAACTTTATCTATTCATCTGTCAATGGATATTTAGGTTGTTTATACATCTTGGCTGTTATAAACAGTGCTGCTATAAAGTTACCAGAGTCTTTACACAGAGTGGAGAAGTCTTCATATGGCAACCACATCTCAAGAACTTCCTTAGAAATAAGGAAGCAGGAACAGTTGGCCACATCCTAGGGTCCTGGGTCTCAGAACACACAGATAGAAAGAAATCTCCAGAGAAATGTTTTAAGCACAAGGCCAATAATAGATACTACATGCACAGAGCTGTGGAGAAATGGCTTCTTGGATGGGGCAGCTCCTTCCATTTCATTCACTTTAAATTCACACAGCCTTAAATGTTGCCGTGACTCTTTTCTAATCACCTTAGCAAAAATTGCACCAGCTTAAATAGTGGCTTAGAAATTCAGGCAGCACCTTTATGATACCACTTCAGAGATAAGACCTAATACCCACCATGTCTAATTGGTTTTGTGATGCAATTACATTTTGAGAATGTTTGGCCCACAGTTGGTCTGTATTGTATGTTCCAAGCAATCCTGTTATTTGGATAGCTTCCATTCATAGAGATTTGGGCTTTCTTGATTTCCTTTCTAGCACTGGCATGTTTATTCCAATTTGCCATAAGTATCTACTCTTTCTTAGGGTTACAAAGTTGTTTCCCTTAGAAACAAACTGTAGTGGGCTTCCCAAATACATGACATTTAATTTCATCTTAGAAAAATACACAGGACACCACTCAAAGTGCTGCCGCTCTTCCTCCTTATAAGATTTACATTTAAAATACTTTCACTTGATCCTCCATGATCTTTGTAATAGCACAAATGCTTGGAAGATTAAATGCAAAAACTTTAAATCCATAATTCTTAATGGTGTATTTCAAATAACTGAAAATGATACATATACTGATCTTTAAAAATTTCAAACAGAAGTATGAACCAACAGAAGCATTACATTTTTGACCTATTTTAAAACATTTTCCTCTCTCTTCCACTCATTATTCATTATTAACTACTGATCAACTTTATTATTTCACATGCTACATGGTGAATCTTTTTTTATTCTGAATTTCCTTTATTATTTTTGAGATTAAGCATCTTTTCTATTTTATTAATATTTTAATTTCATTGAAGTATAGTTAGTTTACAATGTTGTGTTAATTTCTGGTATACAGCATAGTGTTTCAATTATACATGCATATATTCCTTTTCATATTCTTTTCCATTAGAGGCCATTAGAAGGTATTGAATATAGTTCCCTGTGCTATGTAGTAGGACCTTGTTGTTTATCTATTTTATTATATATGAAAATGCAAATCCTGAACTCCCAATTTATCCCTCATACCCTCCTCTTTCTCGCCTGTTAACCATAAGTTTGTTTCCTATGTCTGTGAGTCTCCTTCTGTTTTGTAAATGAGTTCATTCGTGTCACTTTTTTAGATTTCACATATAAGTGACATCATATGGTATTTTTCTTTCTCTTTCTGGCTTACTTCACTTAGAATGACAATCTCCAGGTCCATCCATGTTGCTGTGGCATTATTCTATTCTTTTTTATAGCTGAGTAGTATTTCATTGTATAAATATACAACTTCTTTATCTAGTCATTTGTCGATGGACATTTAGGTTGTTTCCATGTCTTGGCTATTGTAAATAGTGCTGCCATGAACATTGAGGTACAAGTGTCTTTTTGAATTACGGTTCCCTCTGTATATATGCCTAGGAGTGGGATTGTTGTTACATGGTTAATCTTATTCCCTCAAGTGATCAGGGGCATTTTATGACCAAAGTTCTCAATAAATAATTTATTCCACTTTTCCATTACTTTGAAAATAAAGTTTCAGAATAGTGCCTGACACTAATACTTGAAGCACAGCAATTGAATTACTAAATAGATGAGATAAGGTCTAATGCACTTATCTTCTTTCTAAGAGACCAGTTCGTCAATATTGATTGAACCCAATGTGCACAAAAGCATTTATTAGGAGAAAGGAACTTCCTCTAAACACCACTTTACTTCAAGCCTAAGCTTGCTGAGCCATGGGAGAATTTATGGCTTTTCCTCCACCAGCATCATTAATTGGGAAGATTCCTTAATTATAATCTAACATACAATTAAATCCGTTAACCTTGCAGATGAGTTAAAAGAAACCTCTGGCCCAAAGGAGGGAGACTCTCCCTGAAGCAGGTGATGATCCTACCCTGCCCCCAACTGTTCCATCCTTAACCGGAAGCAAGGCAATCAAGGTGAATGTCCTGCTTCTGGTCATCAATTCTGGGATGCACTGGCTTTTCTGTGGGGATAGAAACTGAGTTCACTTAATGACTCTGAGCGGCACAAAACAAGTGGAGCCAGAGGGTAAGAAGGTGGTGACCAGATCTGGGGGCCATCATCACTCAGCATGTCACCATGGGGTAAGGCTATCTACAACCAGGGCTTCACAGACAACTACTCCTTGATAAGGATGCTTCAGTTTAGAGAGGCTGAGTCTCAGTGAAGGTCACTGTCGAACCACTGGGGTTGGGCCACAGGTCACCAGGAGAAGGAGGTTCCGGAGCTGCTGCTGCAGCAGTGCTCACTCCCTGTTCTAAAAGGGGCCATCACTGCTTTTTAGTAGTTTTCTTTTTGGCTGTTTGCTCCCCTTGAAGGCTGCCCTCAACTCAGCTTATTCTATTACTAATATGACAACCACATTGAGGGGCTATGTGAGGTGGGGAGGAAGGAGGGACATTCTCTCTCTGGTCCCTAAGCTCCCTGAGGAATGACCATCCCCCACCTCCCCTTCTGGCGACCTTTCTGGAACTCTCTAAAGACACATAGCATCCCCTGTTTCTTATTCCTCAGCCGTTCTACTACAGCAAGAGTGGAATGAGCAAGGAAGTTTAATATTATCCCTCTTAGAAAATGTGCTTTTTTTGAACCAGGGACAATGCTCTGATAGAAGGCATAAAGTGCAAATGGTGGCATTACAAACATCAGAGGGAGGCAGGGTGGCTGGGACCTTGTCTGCAGGTCTAGAACTTACTGCACTCCAATTCAAGAAAGCGGCAGGGCAGGGTGTGACTTCCTGTCCCTTTCCTTTTACTTTTGTAAAGTCAGCACAATGGTCACTGGAGGGCCAGAGCCTACACCTCCATCACCCCTGGAAGGAGAGCCCCCCGTGGCTGGTCTGGCTTTATGAGAGCTCTGGGGCAGGGGCAAGTGCACAGGACCGCGAAGATTGGGGAAGGCACCGCTCCCTCGCTCACATCCATCACTGCCACTCACTGCCGTCCTCCCTGAGTTATAACCTCCGTTTTCACTGCTCTATATACTCCATTAGGCCCACACAAGTATTTGCCTACAGCAAATGAGTCAGAAATTCTTCACAAATGCACATTTCCAGGAGAATATAATAGAAAGGGAATCTGAGAAAGGAGAGTTTAATTTCCCTTGGACCTGCTGCTTATTTTCTTTCAGGCATTAGCCATGTAGTTGTTTGCTTAGCTGTGAAAGAATCTCTCAGGTTTCTAGGCAGCTGAATGGAATCGCCGTTGTCATCTTCTCGATTTAATAAATTCAATCAATATTCAGTTTTCTATGACAATAGAAGGCAAGGGGCAGAGCAGGTGACCCTGAACAACAGGTAACACCGGTTATTGTTACTGTTTTAGCTATTATTATTTTTTACATGCTCTGCCCCCTCCAATTTCCTTCCCAAGCTCAATGGGCCCCCAACTTGGATGTGCCCTAAACTCATCTGGGGGAGGGTACTCAAGTAGCCTGAAAGCATCTTGTGTTGTGAGGAAAACTAATCTGTTCTATGCCACTCATCACAGATAACCGGCAAGTAGACACTAAAGAATCTGTCCTGAAGACTTACTGAGTTCACGATGTGCTAAGTACTCTATAGGAATAATAAGCACGTGACTCCTCCCTCTGCTTTTACATAAGCCTTTTGCCCAGGTGTTTCAAGATAGCAGCCCTGAGGAAACCTTCTCTTGACTTATAATGTAACACATTACACTGGTCAGATTAGGGCAGGGAAGGAAGGGGCAAAGGAGGAAAGGCTGATTACCTGACGGCAAGGGCAGTAGTGGTACCCAGAAGGAAAACTGGACAACTGATTTTTGAGACTCTAGAACTGGGCAGGTAGAAATGATACTCTCAATGATAAAAATATTTGACAAGAGAAATAGAGAATTTGGGCAAAAGATTAAAATAAAACATGTTAGGCATGGTTATTTACTAGAGTCAGATGGCCATTTCAGTTGAAGAGTGAGAACCTGAGATGAATGGAAGAGATTGGAGGTAAAGACCATCTAACAATTGCTATTTATGCACTAAAAGAAAAGGCATGACAAGGAAACAGGCTCTTCCTGCAGACCTGAGAAGAAAACAGAACCCACCATCAGGAGATGAGAGGAAAAAAAAAAAAAAACCTGATCCAAAAAAATTAGTCATAATGCTTTTTTTTTTCTTTCTGACAAACTCAGGGTTTATTGCTGCTAATAATAGTTTCCACATAAAAGAGATGGTATCTTTTCTGGAAAAAAAGAGGTTCAAAAAGAGGTTTGGAGTGGTCAGGATGATTAATCTAATAACTGTAAAAGCTGATTCTTACTTACTTAAGCTAGTTAATCCAGAACCTTTCATTAGATACCTACTTTCATTTTATAATATGCCTCTCAAAAAGCATCAGCTCAGGCTGCTACAAGACCAAGTATTTAGGGCTGGAAATGATTATTACGGACTCTTTTCAGCCAGGATTGTCATCAGGGGGTTTAGTCACGGCCCTCCCTTTCAGAACGAAATGCATTTCAGCATGGTTCAACAGAGACCCTCTACAGGGGGCAACCTAAAGGGTTTTTAACTCAATGTCTTTTATTTTATTCCATGGCTATTCCCTCTTTTCATTCACAAGCGTTTTGTTTATTATGTTGTCTTTCCTTCTCCTCTAAGGTTATGAAAAAGAATTTGAATTTTGCAAAATTAAATAGCAGTTAAGCCATCTACCATGAACTTAAAAAAAAAAAAAAACCACTTAGCATATTTTACTAGCTAAATACTACAGCCTGTTTGAAAGAATATGGAGGAAGGGTACTGTCCTGCATGCTGGTGTTAGGCTAAATTGAGACAGCCCTTTCAGACAGCATGCGACACACCAAGACCTTCCACTCCCCTTCCAGAAACAGACCTCAGAGAGGCTCCCGCCCATGAGAAAAAGAGAGACCCACAGAGGGGTATTCACAGGACATTTCCAGAATGGGAAAAAGCCTACAACAATCTAAATACGCATCAAAAAGTGAGCAGAGAAATTACAGTATAAGACAGAAAACTACTGAGCAGTAAAATGAATAAAATTGATCTGTATGTAATCAACATGCACATTTCTCAAAAACATAACTTTTGAATGAACAAAACTGCAGAATGATACTCTGTCACACACAGTTTAATAACTATAAATGTAAATGTAGAAACACAAAATAATCCACTACTATGTATTATTTTATTGGTAAACATAAATGTAGGAAAAGTACAAGGACACAAACATGAAGAATAGTCTCAAAATTCACGACAAGAGGTGCGTCGGAGGAAGGTGCAAACGCACTGTTTTATTTCTTGTATTAAAAAGAAAACAGGAGGTAGAGCATGTGCAGTAAATGTTAATAATGATTAATCCTTTAAGATCGTTCTATGGGTTCTTATGTTATTCTCTGCAGCTTTCTGGATGTTGACTTTTTAAAATAGTGTATCTTTGAAGACCTTTAATTTAAAAGTCATACAGCTTCTCTAAAATCATCCAATTGCCCATCTACTCATGCATTCAACAAATATTTGTTGAATGTACCATTAATCCTGGGATAAGAAGAATAAGAAAAGATCCTTGCCCTTGTAAGGCCCACACGAACGGACTAATTCCTATTTAGGAATCCTGTCACATTCCGTAGTGTAGGTTTCTGTATACAGTAAGGAAGGATTTTCACTAGGTTTGAATTTGCCCAAGAGTCACTACAGTGTGCTTATTTGCAGAACAGCATACTGCTATAGTTCCACAAATGTGACTGTCAATATTTATCTTTAACTATCTTCTTGCCAAGAGTTTTTGAAAGGGAATGGAAGCAAATGAGTTTTGAAGATGTTCCAAAGTTATGATCAAACAATCATAATGACAAAAAGTCAAATAAGTTAATCTTTCTTTGAAAGTTTTCCAAAGAGACAGATTAATTGGTCAACCTGCCACTACTAATGACAACAGTATGTGATACAGTGAAACTTGAGTTTGGCCTAGTCACTACACAACAGCCCTTCCAACATCTTATGACTCAACTTTGTAGAAATTCAAAACTCAAAGTCTTGTCTATCCTGTTTTTCCCTAAGGTAGCTGTATAGTCTTTGCATAATGAATGTATGTCACCACCCATGCTGAAAACACCAGGCCTCAACACTGTGGGCTAACTCCAACATTATCGCTCCTGCCCAACTCAATCCTACATTTTTCATTCAAACTTTTTATTTGATAAAGATGAGAAAGGCACCACTTTTTCTGTCATGACCTGTCAGCCCTCAGGCCTGCAGTCAGGCTACCCTATTATTTACCTTCAAAGAGGGACCAGGACTAAGGGTGAGAAAAAGTCAGATACTAACCAGATCACAGCCAGTATCGGGAGTGAGGAATCCCAGCGTGGACTCATTAAAGCAGGCTTAGCTCAGGAACTGAGTGTGAGGAGTGTGGGACAGAAGTCTCCCTTCTCTCTAATGCCCTCTCCCGGGACTGATCATCAATCATCAAAATTCATGGTAGAACCCATCAGATTAGAAGTCTGGTTCAGATTATCCAGGTTTATTCCTGGGTCTGATCAAACAGTAGTGAACAAGGGGCCAGGAAAATAATTTAGGCCTTGGTACGGCTACAGATATGTGCACACGTGCACGCGCACACGCACACACACACACACACACACACACACACACACTCCCCTGAATTTCAGTCTTCACCTATAATTATGAATGTCATCTAGCTTCCATAAAGCCTCCCTGTCTGGGCAGTTCTCACACTTATCAGAAAAGCCTGTATTAGCTAAAAGTGTATTCCTGTATTATTATCATATGTTATATGTACCCTCAAAGTGCTTTAATTATAATCTTACTGAAACTGATTGCTATCCCAAGTAAGTAAGATTATGTTTGTCAATCATACCTCTAAAAACAAAAGTTTCAAAAATCATTCTCTTATGATGTTAAATTCACTCAACAAATTCACTCAACAAATATATAGTAAATTCTACAGAGTCTCAGAATATAACTAAATACAAATACAGAATATTCTTTCCTTTCAATTGATGCTTTGCCAAATCCTAGTTAAAGAGGAAAAACTCTAAATTAGACATCTATGTGAAAAATGAGACACCGAAGCTGGTATCAGATTAATTGTAAGATTTTTAAATTTGAGAATTAGATTACGGAGGCCTCAGCTTTTGTTTT
The DNA here is from genome assembly GCF_048773025.1 of Camelus bactrianus. Taxonomy (NCBI): domain Eukaryota; kingdom Metazoa; phylum Chordata; class Mammalia; order Artiodactyla; family Camelidae; genus Camelus; species Camelus bactrianus. Next base: position 44,310,833 of record NC_133543.1, read on the forward strand.
TATCTGAGGTAAAAGCATTCATTTCTCAAATGTTAGTTAACACAGTAACCAAAATCTCACATGTACACAACACACACACACACACACACACACACACACACACACACACACACAAAAGCCCGAATGTCAAGCTTCAGGGCCTACATCCACGATATAGTCAGATGCAGCATCTGCTTTCATCAAATTCTATGTGTGTGAAATCTTTATTGTGAATAAATCACTTAAGTGAGCCTGAGAGAAGTTTAAAAAGAAAAATCTACATGAAACTCTCCCCTCAAGTGAAACAATGAAGTAGAGTGAACATGGTTTGGCTTTGAAGTCTGACACATGTTTCAAATCCTGGCCCAACTCCTTACCTACCTATGGACTTGGGTGGGCACTTCACCCCTGTGAACCTCAGTCTTCTCTTACATAAAATGGGATAATATTAATTACCTGCCACAGGCTGTTGTCAGGATTCAATAATTTCACAGAGGACCTGACAATAGCAGGCAATAAATAAATGTTAATGTTCTTTTCCTCCTGTCTCTTTTCCCAAAGAGGAAGAGACTCACCTGGGTCAGAAGCATTAAGAAAGTGTTGGCAACACTCATGAAGAGAGAAATCAACAGTCTGTGAACAAGTGGAGATTATAATAGGGGAAGGCGTCCTAGTCTGAGTACATGACAGCAAAAAGATGGGCAAGGACCAACTGCTATGAGAAATGCAAAAAGGATGCAGTTTGTACAGTAGAAGCTTAGCCATAAAGGAAAAGAAAGAGTATGTAGTGAGAGCTAATGAGAAGAGTCAGGGCTTTTGACTACATACCCCTTGGATTCCGGATTGTATTGCTTGAGTGCCATCTCAAAGTGAACCTTAGACATAGTAAGGAACCATGATGAAATCACTACAGTGAAGCTGTTTTCCAAACCCCAAACAGGCATTCATTGTCATCCAGATTGGCTCACACCTTTAGATCCACGAGGGTATCATAACCATCATCTATACAAAATAGGCTTTCTGGCCTGACTGGCAGCTAGTCAGCAGAACCTCTGTCTGGGCTTTCTAACGCCATGGATCAGTTGCTGGATAACTGCAACCCGAACAAACACTGTATTTCATCAAATCTAAGATGTCATTAAAAACAGGACATACCATTATTCTACGTACTGCTTAGAAATAAAAAATGCTCCCAAATGAGGAACCTAACAAAAGAGCAAGGGGTCCTACTCTCTGGGGAAGGGCGAACAAGAAATACGCTGAAGGATGCAGAAAGGAAATGTGCGTGTCTCAAACTCATTTCCTGGGTGAACGGAAGGAAAAAAAATCTCCACCAAGAATCTGAACTACCAGCTCGTACTGTATCCACACAAGCAGTGTGGCACAAGAAAACCTCCAGCAGAGATTTAATTTTAAGTGGTCCCAGATTGGTAGTGTCCTCAGGGGGCTATCACAAGTAAACACAAATTCACAAATCCCCTCCAAAAGAACTGGACTTTAATCCAGGCTGACGGCCCCTCAAACATGCTACCAACTATATGAGGCACTCAGATTTCAGAGAAGGTAAATTATGGGCGGGGAACATGTGCAGTTGAAATTAAGGAAATGTAGTCACTGTTTCCTTAAAAAGAATTAAGATGGTATTATATATGGATCTGGGTCACTCGACAAGTATGTATTAGTATGTATCCACTATATGCATAATAGAGGTTTCCAAGCAATTTGAAGGCATGACCCTTGCTTGCAAGCGGCGAACTAACAGTCTCTCTGGGAACATAGATTCGTGTTTCTATCTGATTTACTTTCGGAATGTTTTGCCAACACAGTTATAGTGCTGTCACAAAAGAGGAGTAAATGCACAGTACCTCACCCCCAATCTTGGATCTGCTTTTTTTATGGTCTAGCATTGAAATGGTGACTTTAAACAGTCAAATTTAATGTAAGTAAGCTTATTTTCATTCCTCCAGTTTCAACAAAAGACACATAAGCTACTTTCTGATTACTCTGATTAGCTTTCATTCAAAATAACTGTATTGTGTATAGCATGTGGGATATGCAGTTTTGATCACTTGGTTAAAATTTATAGCATAAGTAAATATGATTAACTTATATCTTAAGCAGGAAAGTTAGAGGGAAACTTCATCCTTAAGGCTTTAAAAAAAAACTGTAACAAATCATTGAAGCAACTTTTATTCATTAATTCAACTTTGAAAAGTGAACACCTAATTTACTGGTCATAAGAAATTTGAACTCTTGTGTGAAAAGAGGTAGCAGGGTTAGCTTCCTAACAGCTCATTGAAACAATTATTTGTGAGCATTAGCTCTTCCCTTACCCATGACAGAATTAGTGTTGGGATTACTACACGTAGATATGTCAAACCCAGACCCAGGGGACCCTTACACAAAAAGTCTCTGTTTGATGCCACTTCGTGAGAAATGTTCTGTTACCATCACCTGACGGAACACACATTTCTCCTCCTAAGACAGAAGCACTTGATTTCATGTCTTTGTACTCTTCGGACAATGCCCTCAGTCCCCACTTTGAGAACTTCAGCACTGTATGTTCAGAAAGTCATTTAAAGTAGACAAAATGATTGACTTGGTAACTGCTTACAAGCAAACATCAGGGAGAATCTCAGGGAATAAACTACAAATTAGAAATATACAGGTACACAGCCTCAAATTCCCCATGGTCTGACTCATGTTTACACATTAGATCTTTCTTTCATGGCAGTTTCAGTCTCTTTTTCAAATGTTCCTTCACTCTCAACCTTAACTCAAACCAGAGTCCCCTCTGTCTGCCTCCCTGGACATAAAGGAACCAGAGGTTCTTGCTGAGTCTGATTCTCATCCCCTGTGTCATTGCTGCCAGCACAGCCCTGACTCCAGGCTTCCCTGGACTCTGCACATCCAAGTTATATGGCCCCTGACGGATACTCAGGGCTGCAACCCCGAGAACTTCCAGCACTGTCTAAACTCACTTCTCTTGTAGACTTCGGCTCCTTTGTGGTTGGACCACGCTCCACCAGCATCACTATCCAAAGCTTTCTAACTGCCCACATCGGTACCACCTCCCCCAGGGCATTTTTCTTCAGGGAGCCACTAATCTCAGCATTCATATCTGGACCTTCCGTTTTCTCTCAGGATCTTAGCAGTATCCCTACAACTAACTTGCACTCAAGCCACAGGATTATGCCAACGACTCGGAAATTATTCTTGGGAAGCATCAGGAGAGTTGTCACGAGATGTATAATTATAGGGGAGACACATTCTATAATGTAACTCCACAAATGAGTGAAAAAGAGATTTCAAAAAATAGAATAAAAATTTAGGAGACAAAAAATTGACCTCATAGTAGATAAAACAATGAAGGGGGCGGCGCTGCAAATTTCTGAAAGGAGGAATGAGAAAGAAGATTCTTGATAAACGATGCTCAGCCTGAACCGGCAGCATCCGAAGCCTAATGCAGACAACTCTGATTTTCACTGAGTGTGGAGCTCCAGAGCCAAGACGATAAAACTGCAGAGATATATTTTTAAATCCATGAGGCAGTTGTGCGGGTGTCGATGTAAAAGAAAAACAAATCCAAGCTGGTGCTCTGCTTGGAATAGCTCCACATCACACTCCCCAAATATTATTCTGTACACTCAACTTATTTTTACTTTCTAGCATATGTTAATTAACTATATTATAGACTTTTTCAATTGTCAGTATAAAGCAGTGACACCATTCATTTCCCACAGTGTTCAGTACATAGGTGTTTTCTTGATTATATGGAAAAGAGACAGCATTTATAGATTAAATTTGTTCTATTTATCATGCACATCAATTTGTCGTTCTCTTCCCATTTTTTTCTACTGTTTATTCTAACATGAGATCCTTTCACGCATAACTATATATAGTATTTTAACAATAGTGACTTGCATTCACATAAACTTCTTGGAACAGTGCCTAGCACATAGTAAATAATCAATAAATGTTAGCTGTAATCAATATCATCAGTATTTTTGTTATTTTTGTTAAAAAAATTTACCTTACGACAGTGAATTCTATCATAGCCCATACCTGCAGCTGTGCGGGATGGATTTACGTAGTACTTGAATCTTATAAAGTGGGATTCCAAGTTTAAATAATGGATGAAAAAAACACAGAATCACTTTGCCGGGATATCTTTTGCCTACATATCACAGGCACATTTGATTTTGTACTTAAGTATTTTTGTGGTTAATAGTGAAAAGAGCTGTTGAACACTAACTGAAAGAATATCTGAAAGAATATAGACAGTACCTCAGTAAGGGCTTTTCAAGAAATCTCTGATACAGTTCCCATAGAATCTACTTTAAAATATATAGGGAAAAAGCCTTATTATGCTTAGAGTTTCCCTCACCTCCAACCCACTCATCATGTTAATTAATCTCCCTGAAATGTCATTCCTCAGTTTAAAAGCTTTAATGGCTCCCCATCGCCCAAAGGATAAAGCAAGAACTTTCATTGCCTGGTCCTCCTACGTGGATGCCAGACTACCTGCACTGCTCTTCTAGTCCACCCCAAACACACGAGGTTATTCTGCCACCAACACCACTTACCATTGTCATCTTTCTTTCAAGGCTGAGCAGAGGTGGTGCCCCATAGACAGAGCTTTTTTGACTTCTCTTCAACAGAAGGGAAGTCTGTTTCTCCACTTTCCCATCAACCACTCTCCTCATACCATTCACAGTCCTTAACTCAGGTTGTTAATGGCTATTAAATAGATACTATTTTCCCAAGTTGTGCTATACTCTCTGTAAGAGTAGGGACAGGTCTTCTGAATTTGAGTCTTCCATATACCTATGTAAGAGTATTTGGGCAATGAACATGATAACAGAAGGAAATGTAACAAGAAACCAACATAAGAATCATGACATAATTCATTTAAAAGTCCCAAGAATAGTCTCTCTCAGACTCATGTCTGGCTTGACATTTTTATACAAAATTTGAAAGAAGTGGTTCCCATTGAAACACCACACCTGCACATACCACCCTACCCTTTCACCACAAGACACACTGTGCTGATGAGGATGAGCCTCAGGAAAGTGCATCAAAAAGGTGATAGGTGGATGACCTTCAACATCCATAAGCAAGACTAACACATCCCACTAAACTACTAGTCCCAACTGTACAGTGTTTGGGAGTCATTTTGGACTACCTGAAAGGTAACAGCTCAACACGAACCATAACCTAAAAGAGCAATTACCCCTGGGCATGAAGAGTTATTTAGCAGAAATAAAATTGAAAACCTAATGTTACAAAATTCAAGTGCAACAAGGTCACTTTGCAAAATTGTAATTATTGCCTCTCCAAACAACTAAACTAAATGAACAACTAACATGACTCAAAGAAAAGATACAAAATTAGGATTCTTCATTCTGGAAAAATATTAACTTGAAAGAGATATCTTTAAAGTTTATAAAATCACAATCAAACTTTCTCCTCAAATAATGGAAAATAAGGAATAGAGGAGACATTTGAAACATGTATTTTCTTGGGGGAAAAAAAGCCAACAGTACTTCACAAGTGTACGTGGATCACGTGGCCCTGTGTCCTTAAACATATAAACAGGTCCAAGAGCTGTCTGGTCATACAGATGGCTGATCCACTGGTTATTTAATGGATGTTTGGGGGCATTTGGTTGACCTTGCCCAAGTAAGGTCAAAACCATGTTTGGGAAATTCTTAATCTAAATCAGTGTAACCTTTCATATATTCTGATTATAAGCAAAGGCTCACCATGTATTTTGAGAAGTAGGAAAAAAGGATTTATACAAGAGAAAGTAAAGGACAAAAAGTTGTCTCTAGTGAGGGCTCTAAACTACAAATTTCAGGTCAGGATTAGTGAGAGGCAAACATTTCATTTTTTATTGAAAAATCGTATTTTGGATAACTTTTTCCTTTTCTGATGTGCTCTAACACTCAGTCAACCAAATATGCTGTAAACTTTTCACGTATCGCGTTGCCAGTCCTTTCTTGGAGGGGGGCATATAACAAGTCACCTTACTGTCAAGCAGTTCAAAACCCTCTAGAAACATGCTTAACAATTCCCAAATTGTAGACAACAGACTAGAAAACAGAAGCAAAAACAGCTGGAGTCACTGGCTCCAGTGACCTAAACTGAGCTCAGATCTTCCTCTTGGTATTGAGTCATGTGATTACAGCTATGCTTTATTCTGTTGTCAATGTAAACTAATTTTCAGAATTATAAAGCCGGACATCCCTAGGAAATCTACAGGAAAAAAATAACTACAGGGAAAACCCAATATGTGTATGAAAAATATATGTTTATACTACTGAAGGACACAACTATAAATCAGTCTCTTAAACATTCTACTTTGCAAAAACAAGAAATTGCTTCAGTTTTTGTATCTTACTCTCGTAATGTCGCTACCGCACTGAAGAATCAACCCTTCTGGTCTAGATGTGTTAAACTGACCTAATCTAACTTTAACAAAACATGACGTGGATTTAACACTTAGCCTATATTTGGTTTCATTTTAATCTATGATATTCTGCTGTCTCTTTACATTTGTTGTTTTTAGTAAAATTCACTCTGTAATAAATTTAAACACTCTCCCTTGTTTATATAAGCTTACATAAAAGTCCAAAGACCTGAGTACTTAGGCTCAGTTGCAAACAAAATAAAAGTATGACATTCTTTGACAGTCAAAGAAATAATTCTTATTCAGTGACCCCTTTATTATTGCTATCTTCAGTTTCCATGGGGGTTTATGTGAATAAAATAAAGTAAAAGACTGTATGCACTTAGATAGAATTACAGATGAATGTTCTCCATTCCTGTTTATGTTAAGAGTTCCAAGAATGACTATCATGTGAGGATAATGGCGGTCTTTTAGCTGTGCTGACATAAAAGGGCCGTTCCACTGTGTTGTTTAATTGTATATATTCCAATGCTAGGCAACTCTCCAAACCTTACTGTAAACATTGTATAAGGCCTGTAAGTTAAGCAAAATAATGGAGTTCAGTCTCTTTACAGTTAACTCCAAGTGACAGTTGACTTCTCTTTAGGATTTGATATATTGTTTGCCATGATTAGGGCAGATTGCTTTGTCACATAAAACAAGTTGACATTTGGAAACCCAGTCTAATGTTATGCTATAAGGGTGTCATTTTCCTCCCTGTGAAACTTACTTGGTGTGGTGTTTTGTTTCCCAGGTCTATAGAAAAAGGGAATCTATTACAGTTTGTTGTGTTAAGGTTCGAGACAGAGATGTATATAATCAATAGCTATATTGAACAGTTATTAAGTATACTGGTTATTGTGTTAAAGCAAAGGAGAGATTTTGTTAATTTGATGGAAATTATACTTTAAAAGTATTTCTGGTCAAAAATTCATGTTTTTGTACATTTAGAGTAGACACTAGTTTCTGTGCAATGATTAAGGAGGAAGGAAAGGCAGAGACCATAGAATAAAAGGTAGTACATTCCTACCCTTGAGTTTTTGTAAGAATGAAGCTCATTTACTGTTCAAAGGACATTGTTTATACATTCCAGACTTCCATCTTATAATTGCTCCAGGATTTGTAAAAAGGAAATCTCAGCAGGGCAGCAAAATTTATTCAAAGCCAATAGCAGCACATAATTGGTATAAAATACCAGAAACAGTCTGCTCTGAAAACTCTTTTCTCAGCAATACAGATTTCTACCCCTTCAACTCTCTTTCTATATTCAAATACAGTTTGACTTCTCTTCCATTATGTAAATCTTTCCTTCCCCCTCCCAAATAACACATTTTTAAAAGGTCCCATGAAGAATTTTCAATGCAAATTATGTGAGAAACTTTTTGATGCCCATTTGGTTTTATTAGTGTTTACCTGGTTACTATGGCAACAGGTAAGTAGGCAGAACTCATGTTAAGAAAGAAAGCTGGTTTTATCTTTTATATTTTCACAAAATATTATGCGTTAATTATGCATTTTAATCACATGTAAAAGTGACTCAAATTTCACTGTTGTGTTGGTATCATCTCAAGAACTCAACTAAACGAACAAAAGAAAGCAAGCTTAAGTATGGATATTATTACACAAACTTGAGAAATACATTAAAGGAAGGTGAGTCACAAAGTGTGATATATCCCACACATTAAACCACACCTTTCTTCAGCACATACCATATCACTGGTCTACAGTGTTCATTGGGTTTCTGATGAAATTCCTTTAAAAATGAAATGGAAAGAAGCAAAATAACTGCATCTTCCCATTCAAAGTGCCATTTTCATTTCAAAAGTTACTTTGACAAGTTCTTGTTGTGTGCTGATGAACAAGCTTACAATGGCTATACTAATTTAATACCACTTTAAAACGGCATTTGATACAATTTTAGCAGATGTTTCTTTACTGACATGAACAAGAATTTGTGGATGATTCCGTTATTCTTTTTAGAAGAAAAAAAACTCCATCAAACTGGAAACATTACCTCTCAATATTAACCCCTAATTTATTTAAGGATTTAAAAAGTTGGTGAGTGGTGATAGTTGCACAACAATGTGAATGTACTTACTGCCATGGAATTACATGCTTAAAAATAGTTGAAATGGTAAATTTTATGTTATGTCTATGTTACCACAATAAATAAAAAAGCATTCTTGAGTTTGTACAGCAAGAGTCATTTTTAAAATCTGTCATAATGAATTTAGACCTTGTTCCTTTTAAAAGGCACAGTCACATATTTAATTCTTATATCCTGTTAAAGACCAATCAAATAAAGCATAATGTGGAAAAGGTAGACAAAAGGAAGGCTTGAGAAGAATAAGAATAACAGAAAACAAGTATCCATGAACTTAATGCCCTGAAAAGTATTTCAGTTGCATTACAAGTAATACATCATATCCATGAGGTAATAATCTGTTTTTCCTTATGGAGTAATTATGAACTTCAAGTGATTGTTCTTTTTTTCAGATTCTAGACTAAGATAAGGCAGATTTCTAAAAGGCAGGCTAAAAAGAAGAAAACATGTTATAAAAAGGGCCAAGAGAACCCTCAGATTTTACCATAAAGCTCAATATATATATACATATTTTTACACACACATATTATTTATATATATATATATATTATATATATATATATATATATATATATATATATATATCTCCAATAAGCCCAAGAAAATAAACAAAAATGAATAAGGACACTAAATATCAAAATCTTGAAGAGAAGATATATATAACTTTAATATATCATCAGTCATATTTTCTTCCAGCTGGGTACATACTAGACTTCCTATCTTCATTCCTTAAATATTTTCTTTGTAGCCAACTGCCCAAGCATGGAAGCAATTCATATGGCACAGAATATCTACATCATAGACATGAATGTATTACTTTTTTCATTGAAGTACACTTTTCCAGAATAACTCCATCACAGGAATAAATGTATTATTTTTTAATTGAAGTAGACTTTTCAGTGATGAGAAATTTGGACACAAAGGTTTATTTTTAAATAGAACTCAGTCTAAATAAATGTGACCTACATTTGTGAAGCACATACTACATAACGTAAAAGGATTCTTGTGTCTTTTGCTTTGCTTTTATTAGCCAAAAAAGCCGTAGGACCGGCTCCATCTTGGTTGCTTTTGATTTCTCTTCCCTTTACATTCTGCTCACCAGTATTTGCAGGGTTTCTATATACAGAGGGGAGCAACCTGAAAATCTGTAAATGCAAGATCCAATTTCTTACCTCAAAATAGATTTCACACAAAAATTAAATCAAGTAGCACATGCTTAACAATTTACTATAGATGCATTGCCCAATATGAGGGCCACTAGGCACCTATGGCTAAAAATTTTAGTCACACTAGTCACACTAGTCAAATTTCAAGTGCTTAAGAGCCTCCATGGAGCCAATGGCCACTGCATCAGACAGTGCAGATATAAAATATTCCTATAGCTGCAGAAAGTTCTACTAGACAGAGCTGCGCTACAGGACTGCTTTAAAGAGCAAGCTTCCCAGATTTTCTTGAAATGAGGTGCTTTGGATTACTTTATAATGTCACTTCAAAGTATTTAATGTCAACACTAGTTTGTTTTCAGTATCTATCTATCGTATAAAGCAAGGTACAATTCTACTGGCAGCTAATTTTAGAAAGTTATCTGCTATTGATAGCAACAAGCCTCGCAAAATGCTTTCCACATAGTAGGCACCCTACTAACTACTGCTTATCTCATTCAAGCAATAATGCAGACTTTTAAGAAGGCAATAAGTAGCAGTGATAATTGAAGGAAACCAAACCATTCATTAAAAAAAGTAGTAAGCAGCTGTTTATTTGACAAATATTTACTGATCCCCATTCCCCGGTCTGCTTGTCCACTTTCATACCCTATTTTGTGCCCTTAGAAGCTGACCCATAAGACCTGGCATCAGGGGCTCCTCCTTCCTCCCACTTCCTGTGGATTCCAGCTGGAGGTGCTCACAGGAGACCGGTAACCAGGAGGCGAGTGCAGGAGGTCTGCTCAACCTGGGTCACCTCTGTCCTCAGTGCGAGGTCACTGCTCCTCCCAAGCAGCGCTTGTCACAGGGCTACCCTTCTAGGTTCTGGGAACTGCTCCCACCTCTAGCCCTTGAGACCCTATGGAGTAAAAAAACCCATCTTTTGCTGGCCTCAGAACATGTCATTATTCTTTTTTTGGTTTCCCTAAGTCCTGCCAACACATTTGTAAATATCCTTGTTTATTAAATGTCCCTTAAATACCAAATTTAAGTATTCCATATGTTTCCTGTCAAAACCCCGACAACTATAATCACAAATCCTTCCAGACACAGTTCTAGGCCCTTAGAGACTTCCAGATAATCCTAAGAAATACAGTTCTTAGAAATGGAGCCCTTTTAAAAAATTTAATTGCTCTTCAATAATAATGCCCATCCATACAGTATTCAAAAAATTACACTAATAGAGTAGAAATTTTCATTTTAATGGGTCTCTCATTTCTATGCACATTATATGTGTTATATTTAACTTGATAGCCACTGAACACTTTGTTTTTGTACTTCATAAACTGCTTATATGACAGTGACAAACTAGCTTAACAGCAGTGATGGCATTCTAGGCACAAATAAGGAGACTAATAGTAAAGTCAGAGATCAAGAAAATTATTTAGGTAATTTAGACTAAATGTTGCTTTTCATCCTAATCATATGTGTATTTTAAGCAGAAGCATTTCATCCTTAAAGAATTCTGGTTATGCTTCATACTTCTCCTTATTATGTTAGTAAACAAAAGACATGGATTCAATCCAATAAACATTTATTTAACTATCTCCTAAGTGCAAAGCATTGTAATAGGCACAAAAATAAACAAGATATATTTCTTGTCTTAAGAAACTGACATTCTTATAAAGGAGACCACATACACACAAATAATTGTTAACAAACTGTTACTAAATACACATATAACTTTATGCTATGCTTTTTCTTTCCTGATATCCTCTGACTTTTTTCATCTTTTCCCGCAACATGTAAATGATATTAATGAAAATTTATAACATATTATAGTCTAAATGAAATTCCACTTAGTGAAAGTTAACATATAATAAGGAATGAGAAAAAATCAAATTAGTAAACTTATATCCTCATATCTTTAACATCTTAAAAAATGAGATTTTACTAGCTGCCCAATGCAGAATTTGATATATCTTCTTTAATATGCCTGTACATCCTTGAAAATGTAGGTAAACTTTGTTCAAAAGCTTCGTGATATGTTGAAAAAGTTGGATAAAAGCCACTAAAGCCAGAAATTTTTAGTTTAGGAAGTAAACTAGGATCAAAAAAAAAAAAAATTCTCTATGTTTCTAAGAATCACAATTACTGGAACCCTGATTTTCCTTTTAGACTTTAAGTCACTCTGATTGAATACATATGTTTTTGACTTAGACAAATAATGCACATGACTTCTAAAGTGTCAAGCATGCCCATCTTTCCTGGACTAATTAAATAAGAAAAGGAAATTCAAATACAAAGCTATTGCTATGTTTTGGAAGAGATTCAGAACAACTGACACAAGAACATTATTAATAGCCAAATATGTTGGATCAACATGTTGTTTAAGATGATGCACTCAATCCATCTGAGAGAAATTTCTAGCCTAAGTAGTCAATTGCTCGGTAAAAGAGGCACCCTAAGAATTTTTTTAAAAGGCATGTCTCTGCCTAATCTTTAAACACACCACCCGACAGGAAGCCTCCCTGACTGTGTCAATTTTCAACTACTAATGGTCCACAAACAACTTGTTTTCCTTACAGATAATGCAGAGGCCCTAACAGGATGATCCTAAATCACCTTTCTGTCATTTCCTCGTGCATCCCACGGATTCTGGAGTTCGCCAGTCACGATTACACACACTTCTAGGAGGAAAACCAAAAGGTCTGAACCAATCAGCACTGAGGATTCTTGAAACAGTGAGAAAACAAAACAAAACAAACACAAAAGCTAGCTGCGGTTGTACCTTTACTCAATCATGCATTCCTAAGACACTGATTGTAAATCTAATACGATAAAATAAACTCATCCTTTCCAACTGACTTAAGAAATTATTTCACAAACTATTTTTCTTCATATCTAATTACTGTTTAATAGGCCCTGGCTCCTGATGGCTCAACTTTAAATTATACTTTCTGTCAGACTTAGAAATATGTAAATGAACTTATGAGGCGTTTTAACTGGAGAATGTGGGAAAATCATTCTCTCTTATTTGCTTAATATATCCCAGTTTCTCCTGTATTTGATTTCCCTAATGAGAGGCATATAGCCAGGCGTGATCCTCTCAGCTAGCGTATTTAATGAGAATAGGATCCAAACGGCATGAGGGAAAAGCTGTGTCCAAGTAGCACAATGGACTTGTTAATGCCTCCTACTGTGTGTTTTCTTTCTCTGAGGTTTTCCACATAATTGACTAAAACGGAGCTCTTGAAACCTGATCCTATATAAAAGTAGAAGGCTGTCAACTATGTTCAAACATCTCATGAAAAAAACAAGAGGTACTAGAGACTAAACGTGGAGTGCTTGGCATTAGGAAGAAAGTGGTTCCCATCAGAATGGCGAACGAGAGGATTGGCATCAACAAATAAAGGTGTTTAATCAAAGCCTCTCTGGGTTGTTTTGTTGTTGTTGTTGTTCTGGTGACCATACAGGTTGCAGCAGATAGTGATAGTAGGATAGAGAAAGTTTAGCAAGAACGAAGTAGTCTGGAGTGTATCCTGCCAGTGTGGGAGAGCTCCAGGCGTGCTGAAAAAGTGAGAGGGTTTTGGCCCCAGACCCAGGGCTATAAAAACAAAGACCCTTAGGAATGTGGTAAAGGAAGAATCCAGAAACAGAACACGGCCATGAATAGGCCAGAAGCCATGGAGGATGAGTAGGGCTCAGCTCTGCGTGCAGCACTATCCAGCTAACCTGGAGGGTTAGAAACAGGAGAACAAAGCAGAATCAGGTCTGGACACTGTTCTGGCAAACTGGGAGAAGTGGCCAAGCTCATGGAAGGAAGCACAGAAGTCTAGCCCGCCCCACCTGCCGGGGTGACCTCTGACAGTGTGACCTACTGATTTCCAATTAGAAGCCAGCTGGTGATGCTGGCCCCATTCACACCCCAGTCCAACCTCTGATAAATTTTCTGGAATAACTGCTACAGCTGTGTGTGGCCTCCCTTCTTCCTTCCTTCCTTCCCTCCTTCAGGTCACTGCACTGACCAAGCATGTGAGATCTGGCCCTCCTACCACTCCCCCACCACCCCTCTGGAACTCTCCCTTCTGTCTCTTCACTTTGGATAGCCTTCCTCATCTGTAAAATGAGTGGCTCAGACCAGATCAACTTAAAGTTCCTTCCAGTTCTAACATTCTGTGATTCTTGGATGTTATAAATTCCCAGAATCATAAAATTTAGAGTTGAAAGGAACTTCAGAAGTCATCTGTTCAACCTCCTACTCAACCTAAGCTAACCTAGCCAGAACTAATAAGCTTGAAAGTTCTATGTAGTTGTTTTTGGCTGGCTGAATACGGCAATAATCAAAGCTTAAAAATCTTAAATATAAAGCATGAAAAAAATATGAGATTTTTAGAACAACTAAGAAAAAATTTGGAGCACAAGCCCATGGAGCAGCATGTCCTACTGCTTAGAAGTTAGTATCTAAGCACAGCCATTCCCAGCCTTTGTTTTCACAATATCCAGGGCATAATAAAAAAAAAAATCACAGGGGATGTCAGAAAATTCTCTAAACACAACTAATTTTTATTATGCTTATAAATATATAAGAAAGGGGGATAGGATGTCACATCATCAAATAAACAAAGCTTCAAAATGAGAATAAAGAATATAAAGGAGAAACAGTTATATTTTGAGATGCATTCAGGAAAAATCAAAAAGAATGTCACCTGTTCTTAAAGGGAAAGTCAGTTATGAGCAACTTTTCAAAATTAATTTTGATCTGATAATAAATATTATCTCTCCTTCTTCAAAAGAATTATGTTTTTTTACAGTCTATACCAACTAACATAGTATAGATTTTGAAGAAATCATTGGCTATATTTCAGAAACATTTAAAAATGATAATTTTCTATTGTTTTATTATTAATTACTTAAAAATGGTAAGTTCATAAATAAATAAGAAGTGATACACTTACAGTTTGGAAGATACCAGTTCTCCCAATATTGATGTATAGATCTAATGTCATTCCAGTAAAAATTCTATTAGATTTCTTTTTTTATGGAAATAGATAAGCTGATTCTAAAATTTACTTTAAAAGGCAAAAGATCTAGACTAGTTAAGACTCTTCTAAAGAATATACAATCAATATATTGCTCTGGTAATTAAGATCATCTAGTATTGACACAAGAATGCACATGGAGCCAAACAAAAAGTCCAGAAAAAGAAATACATAAATGTGGGCACCTGATTTACAGCAAAGGTGTCACTGAAATTCAAAGGGGAGAATGAAAATATATTTTCAATAAATGGTGCTGGATCAATTATAGTCATATGGGGGTTGAGAATCTTGACCCTATCCATACCAAACACAAAAATTAATTAGAAATAGATTGCAGACCTAAATGTGAAAGGTGAAATACAACTCCTGGGAGAAAATACAAGGAATATAGCTTCATGACCTTAAACTAAGCAAAGATTTCTTAAACAGACACAAAAAGCAGTGATCATAAATTATAAGTTGGACTTCATTAAAATTAAGAACTATTTATTAAAAGATAAGCAGACAGTGAAAGGGAAAACTGAAAATTGGAAGGAGATACTCTCAAACATACATCTGATGAAGGATTTGTATCCAGACTTTATCTAAAAACCCATAAACCAATAAAAAGGACAACCCAGTACAAAAAGTGAGTAAAAGGTTGAATCTTACGTTATGTGAATTATATTCAATAAAGCTGTTATGTTTAAAAAGTGAGCAAAAAACTTGAAAGATGTTTCACAAAGGAGGATATTCAATTGGAGCACAACATCATCAATCATCAGGGAAATGCAAATTAAAATCATCAAGAGAAACCACCCACCAGACGGGCTAAAATTAAAGACTGACAATACCAAGTGTTAGTGACATGCAAAGCAATTAGGTTTCTCATGCTTTGCCAGTAGGACTAGAAAATGGTAATGTGTACCAAAGGTGAACCTACACATATCCCATGACCTACTAGTTCCTCTCTTACAGGTAAATGTGTATGTTGACCAAATTATGTAAACAAGAATAAGCAATTTTATTCATAATAGCTCCAAATTGAAATAATCCAAATGCCCATTAATAGAACAAATGAATCGTGATATATTCTGTGATAGAATACTACATAGCATTAAAAAAAGACTGCTACACATAGCAACACGGATGAATCACACCAGAATAATAATGAACTAAGGCCAGACACAAAAGGATATATACTATAGGAATTCATTTTTACGAAGTTCAAAAGTAGGCAAAACCAGCCTACGCAGACAGAAGTCAGACTAGTGGATACCTCTGGGGAATACAAACTGGGAAGGGGCACGAGGGTATTTTCTGGGTGCTGGAGACTCACAGAGTAACCTGGGTGGCCAGTACATGAATATAACTATACAGATGTTTAAAAGGTGTTTGCTATACTGTATATATGTATATTCTACCTCAATAAAAATGTTAAATAAACAAACAAGTAAATAAAATTATCTCACTGTGCTCCATGATGGCATGAATTATGCCTTATTTACATATTTGCACCTTCCAGGGCTTAATACAATGTGGCTTAGTGTCTGTTGAATTGAGTTAAATTGCCCACCAGGTAGTTCCAACTATATGATTTTTGCTAGATGGTTTTAGCCCAACATGTCTACATGGTCAAGGGAAGAACTATAATTGTGTGCTTGTCTCCTGCAGACTCCTTTTAAATTCCCAGTGTGTTATGTTTAAAATATCTGGTGCTTGTTTTTCCCTAAAAAAGGGAGATAAGAGTATTTGCATATTGAAAAACAACCCCCTTTCCAGAGTTTAACAAGATTCAAATCAAAAAGGCAAAGGAAGGGGAAACAAAGAAAGGTGCTCCTGTGGCGCCCTAGAAAGCAGATGTTCATTAGGGCCCAGACACACAAATGACTATCACCATGTGCTTATCTGAACACGCTATCGTCAGAACACACAGTCAAATCAAATTTTGAAGGCTCAAAGGATGTGCACCGAAAAACATGCAGTACTGCTGAGACATGAATTTGAATTTTGTAAAAGAGACAGAGAGTAGAAAAGAACACCAGATATCACCCACTGTCCTTTGAAATCCTATTTCTGTGTTAAGATATAATCTACTCTTTTAAAAGAGCAATCAAAATCAACATTTAAGATTTCTGCTATGAAAATTAAAATCTGGGAAACTATTACCAAGCAAGAAACCCCCATTTTTTTTGGTCTTCTGCAAATTAACAAAACACAATACTTTTGTGATTATTTTTAGATATAGTTTTGTAAAGTATTCAAGAAACAAAAAAAAAGTTACATATGACTTTAAATTTTAGTATGGATGAAGGAAAAACGTAAACAGCCTACCATTTCAGCGTGTCATACTGATGGTTCCAGTCTCATTAGGAGCACACATTTGCCATCAAAACACTTTTTATTATGCTAATTATGTTCTCTTTTGTTCAAAGTATTACATCATGTCTGCACTTTTATAACACTTATACATTACCAAATACAATTTTATTTAAATTTCCATATAAAATTGGATAAGGAATCAGAAAGAAAATCGGATTCAAAGAGGCAACAGTAATTAGCGAATTCTTAATCATAATCTGTTGCATTAAGAGGAAGCAAAGATTTTTTTTTAGCCAAATTAAGTCAGACACACTTGGTCCCTGACTGGGGCAGATGCAGTGGGAGTGGCTTGTATGCAACAATCACCCTGGCAGATCCGCCAATAGCACACACACCTGTAGCTGTTCAGAAGTCCGTCCAGAGTGGCACTGCTGCTGGGGTGCAGGAAGAAATGGTGGAAGCAGGAATGAAGGAGAAGGAAGGAGGAGGGAGTAGGGGAAAAGGAGACCAGAAAGAGGAAACACACTTTGAGACTGCCCAAACCCATGGACTTCATCCCTGCCCTTCCCACTCGGCAGGCGCTTTTGGGCCTTATCGAGCTCTCTACCCCAGAGTCAAGCCACAATCCAGAAACAAAATACCAAGGGATCCATGGTCTGAGTTATCCTCTTAAGCAATAACTGATTCCATTTTTGCCCTCCTTTCTGAATAGAATTCTTTTTTTTTAACAAGAGTTTGAAAGATTTATTGTACATTTAACATAATACAGAATAATGTTCCCTGAGATTGGGGAATGATACAATTTTACATGAACGCATACACTTAGAGACAAAAATAACAGAATTTAGACCTCAAGGTGGCCTTATTGTCCATCTAATCTGATCCCTTCATTTTATTTATTTTTTTCTGGGTAGAATTCTTAACCTGTGCACCACAGGCTGAATCTCAGTAAAAATTTGAGGCTAATGGGAACGTGTCACCATCAGATTCTCAAGGTTTGGGGTTCCCCTAAGAGTTAGGAACCATTGCTGGACCAGGACTAGGTGAAAATAAGAGAAGTGATGGCACTGGACAATGTTTTCTTTGTCTTTCTGTGTCCTTCTTGTTACCATCCTCAAGAACTGTTTGCTTGATTCAGTGCTAGAGAAGAGGAGGAAAGCTGTGAGGCTGCAATAATCGAAATAGTGATGAGTTAGGGATGAGAAGCCCTAGTTCTTAGAAAGCTTTCAACTGCTTTATTAAAAAAAAGGGGGGGGGGGGCTGGGGGAAGGGAACAAGAGATTACCTGTGAGGCCAGCACAGGAAAAAAAACCCTGGTGAGTGGGGAGCTAGCCTCAGGGGTGAGGAGTAAGGAGGGCTCCCAAGGCCTTACCCCAGCGGGAGGCTCCTGAGCCCATAGCTTCCAGCTTTGCAAATCCCTGACCCACATTATGCCACAAGACACTCCTCCCAACTCTTCCTGAAACACAGTCTCCAGTCCTAGAAACGCAAAGGCCTGTGGAGGGAGTATGGGGAGCTCTTGTCTTCCGACTGCCCCTCAAGTGAGTTAGGAAAGCCTTCTCACTCCCCTAAAGGGGGCAAAGATGGGCTCCTGGAATTCCAACTCTGAATATTCTCCCACCTCCTCCAAGAAGTGTTGTCTGGTATGGTGATTTGGTTCTATGGTAGGGTCAGTACAGAACAATTATATGTGAATTATAAAGTGAGTTACTTTCCTAGGCTCTTATGGGTTGTCTGGGGACCCTATCATTAAATACAATAATTTATATATGAAATATACTAGATGAGTTTGAAGTTCTGAATAACTGATAAGTGAACTATCTGAAACAAAATTTGTTTGGAAACATAATTCACTTGTAAGATAAGATATACCCAATCACAGAACAAATCACAAAGAGCTTTAAAATATATCATTTGCCCAGCTATAGAACTTCTGCCATAGAAGTTTCTCTGGTGGCCAGTTCGTTCTGTTATTGTTGTTGTTATTAATACAAGTATGCAAATAATCATGTGGAATAAAGGTGACAGAGATTAAGAACTTTTTTTTAAAGGCTTCCATTTTCAAAATAATGAAATTAATCAAAGCTGCACTTTGTAGGAGGCAGAGAGGACCTTGGGAGTATTTCAGGTAATTACCTGAAAATAAAAACTGGCAAATTTTTCTTTTTATAAATGTCTGCATTTGTCAAAAGCATGTTTGGTGATGAATTCAAGTTACTGTTGAGAAGACAAAGGTGAAGTTGTGGTATTACAAATTTCTGACAGAATTTACTTTTCCTTATAACCAAATATTTTATCTGAGACTTTATTTTGTAAACTAGGATATTTCATTGTTATTGTACAAGTAAGGAAGAGTTTAAAAGGTTCTCCAGCACAAATATACTCCCAATTACAACTCTCAAAATCATCATGTTTAGAAAGTGTTAAATAGGGAAATAGTATAGTGTCATTTGAGGAGCTTAAGTAAAATAGAAGTGTAAGTTTATAATCTAAAATTCAGTTTTGGTGAATTTGATTTCCCCCCAAGAAACTCAAGTTAAGAAAAAGCACAATATTCCAGTATGTATCCATCTAATTCCACCCATTCTAATTAGTCAATTTTTCAACTTACTTAAAAACAAAACCGCTATCATGTAAAATGGACCCACATACTTGCAGAGCTGGGAAGATGATGCATTTTTCTTTCGAGATCAGTAAAAATTATTTAGGATATCTATGAAATGATCCAGCTTTGTTGCATATAAACTTTCCCTGAAATCACTCTTTTTTTCTGGACCCAGCAGCCCAATAGCACACGCTGTTCAATGGGCAGCCACAGGAACGAGTTCTGTGTCCCACACTGAGGCCAGAGGATAGTATGACTCCTCAAGGACTTAGTTCCATTGCAGAGATAAATAACAGCTTATTTTAAAAGAATTAAAGCTAGATAATGACCAAATAAAGAGAAGAGAATGCTATAATCATGAAAGATCAGGAATAATAAAAAAAATCAGTGATTTTCTGAAGAAATGCCAGCTCACAATACATATATTATCACCATATAGATTGCAGGCACACAACGATGTAATTAGCAGCATAACAAAAATCCAACAAGGCTAATAATTTAGGAAAACTAAATATCCCTTCAAATGGTTTAAACAATAAAAGTAACATTTCTATATAACCATTATGTTATCATTTAAGGGCTATATTCTCAGCCTGTCACAACCCAAACAGGTTGGCTTAATAGCGCATTTATAAGAATAAAACTGGAAAATAATAATGTAAAATAAGGTAACTGAATATGAAACTTTGAGGAGTTAACATAAAATACAAAAAAAGCGATATTCTTTAAAATTCTAAGTACTCATAAGAGGATTAAACAGCAAAAAATATACAAAACAATGGTGTTATCAATTAAAGAAATTTTCATCCATTAATCCAAAGTCCAATTCTTTCTAAAATTCCCAGGTTTATTGTAAGTTTTATTAGCACTTTACTTTCTCTCACAATACACATAGCACTGTTTTCAATCCCACATATAGATCTGAATGCCTTCCTGTCACTAAGATCCTTGGTTGATATGCTGCCTTCCTGTATGTACTATTTGTAAATATCCTTTGCTTATTTCTTGAATTGTGTCCATTCTCTCTTCCCTGGCAGCTGGAGAGCAGGGACCAGATATTACACTCCTTAACCCTTCCCAAAGTCAAGTGTGGAGAATGGTGCACTGGGGTCGCTCAGGAAATATGATCAATTAGTTGGTACTTTAGCCCCACACGAGCCTCAGCAATTTCCCACAAACTACTAGCTTAAAACTTAACCTAATTCCAGAATACAGATGGTACAGTCATTGTAGGAAATCATCCACCAGACGTTGATACTGTGTGTTTACAGTTATAAGCAAGTTAACTGTTTATATTAGCATCTAATTTCTCTTTTAGAATCCAGATTTTCATATTTATCAACCAGAAGACTGTTCTCCATCTTCTAAAATGGTAAATGCATCCATTTAAGAATGAGCTAAAAGAGAGTGTATGAGAACGACAATGTTCAGTTTTAGACTCAACATTTTCTACTCTAGGAGGTCCAGATGTTGATTTTTGCCCTCTTTTTTTTTCTCTCTCTCTCACCATCTTTGACACACTTATTTTCCAATGCTTGTTTGAAAAATTTAAACATTCATACTAATTATGTTAATAAAACTAGATGCATTAAGCAAAAATAAGGAATTTGATTATGTGAGATACACGTTTAACTTGGTTTAGTGGTCACCATTCTCTTTACACTTTTCACCGCATATCTACCTGATTAAAAAATTATTCAGTTTGTTTTCAGATTTGTGTGTATGTTCAAATTTGCATGTGTGTTTGACACACGTGATTCTAAGATGACATTTTGCTGTGTAGCATCTGACCAGACTCCCAGTGGTAAATATATCCTCCGAGTGTTTCTCCTCAGGCATAGCCGAGTTCCACAAGGTTTCACTATTTTCTTGTTAAAATGATACAGCAGAGAAATCAGAACATTTACATTCACTCTACATAAAATCCCCAAGCCCAATGTTCAACTTTGAATATATGGCTTAATTTTATACCAAATATTATGGCACTGCATTTAAATCACTGACATATCATTACTACATTTTCTTTAGCATAAGCTATGTTACATTGAATAAAACACTTACACTTAACAGCAATTTGATATGTTCCTGCTTATTCCTATAATATCCCCAATGAATAGGATAAAAAGCTAAATGGCTGAATGTCACATTTAGGGTTATGCAACACTCAGTTACTGAGAGATAATTATAATTCTGAACACCTCAATGCTAGTTTATATTTTAGTTATTATTCATTAAATAAATATGTTTTTACCAACTCTGAAATACACTGAAAGGGGGGATTTTCCAAAAATTAAGCAGGAAAAAGTTTGAATTGTGTTGGTAGGGGCCAGTAATAGGAGGCAAAGACAGGCTGAGTCACCAATCCATCACATGTAACATTTCCCCCTTCTATATAATACTATGAGATTTTTTTTTCCTGGAACCAGAAAGATTGAACAAAAAGGCACTTTGATTCCGTTAATTAAGCACTGACCAACTGATATGCGCTCCATCTTAGGGCTCTTACTTCATAAAACGTTAGAAAGCTTTCATTATAGGAAGAAAATAAATCAAAATACAAATCAAACTATATTGAAATTCTGTTAGAAAATTAGGCTGGGTTATTATATTTGTAGATTTTGGTCTATAACTTTTTTCTGGTCTAAAAATATTCTGCATGTACTTATTCTGAGTAACAGTCACTAACAAGCATTTAATTAGCATATATGGTTCTGTAAATCAAGGACCTAGGGTGCGTTGATATCCTTTGAAGAGAGATGTACTGAGGGAACGGGAGACCATGCTTGGGGAAAATAAACTTTAGAAAACCGAGCATCCACTAAAAAATAAACTAGCAAAGAAATTCCTCATCTCTAAAAAGAATGAACAATATTTAAGTGTCCATTATCACTTTTACTTCCATTCTAGATCTTCCTCACATGATTTTTATTGGTTAAGCAGATCTAGAGGCAAAAAGGAATTTTCTTTTCTGGCAACTCCCTCCTCAGTAAAAAGAAAAGGCAAAAAGATCCTTCTGTCTTTAGCTAAAAGACCTATAACTTAAAATTTCAGTACTCATTAAGTAAGCTAGGGTAATTTTAAAGTTCTTAAAAACCATTAGTCAAAATACAAAGTCTGAGCAATATGTCAGTAAAGTTAAAAAAAATTCATAACACAGAAATTGCCCATATTTAAATTTAAATTTAAATTTAATGTAAGATTGCCAAACATGTAAGGTATATCTAGTTATACTGATAGTAAGCGGTTGAAAACGTTCCTGCTTCTCTTCACTTATCTTTTCCTGTTCCCTTCTAGTAGCTTAAAATTCGGCTCCTAACATATATAAAGTTAAATATGTTAATGGAATTTCCATTAAATATATATACCCCATTATATAATATATGTGTGTGTGTGTGTGTGTATATATATATATAAAATGGAAATTCAAATGAAATAGTTTTCTGAGGGGAAGGGTGCTACAATATTTCATTATAGTGCATCTCCATTTTAACAATTCCATGACCTTGAGTCTTCCGACACCACTTCCAGATAGCCAAAATATCCTACTCACCCAAAGAAATAAGGTGTATTCACCATGTAAAATGTTGCATTACTATATTGATACAATTAAGCAAACTTTATTTATCTCACAAATAGAGTTATTTCTTAAAACACAAAGCACCCCAAGTCTTAATATCATGCCACTGTACCTCCAATCCACCTTAATACACTCAGTATCCAAGTATTAAACCGTGACCCTTAATTCCTGGAGAAACAGACTGATAACAATAGTCATTTGGCTATAACTAATTAAATGTAAGGAATTCAACAAAATGTTAATGCACCCAAAAATTCAATTCAGAAAAACTGCTTTTTTTCTGGTAGCCTTTATTAATAGAATAACAAATTATATCAGTCATTATTTTTCAGATTTTGAAGCTAGGTTCAGGTATGTTTGTTGGCATATACCCAAACAAAAATGGCTTTAAAATAAACCTGTTTTAGAAACAAACATTTCTTTAGGGTAGAACACTTTTTGGTATAGAAAACAATATAACTGTGAACAAAGATCACAAATGTGTCAAATTGCTTCTAGTTGGTACAAAATATTAGCTAACCATGTAAAGAACATTTTGTACTTCTCTTTCTTCAAAAGAACTAGAATAAGTATTTCAATTCCCATAAATATTTGCACACATGCATTGGCAGTAATGTATGTCACGGTATCTTTGAAACAAACAGAAATCAAAGGTTGCCTTAACAATAAATATAAAATTTTAAGTTAAATATGTTAAATTATCAGAATCTTTTCTGTGTAGCTGAGACGTAGATACCAAATTTAATTTGTAACAGTATGGCATAAGTCATTTAATAATTCAGGAAATCCTTTAGAACAATATGTGCTTATATTTACAAAGCTATACCAACCTACATCTTAGAGTGAATGTGTCAGGTGATAAAGAGAACCCTGCTGTGCTAAAACCATCTTTACAGAGAAATACAAAAACTTCCACAAGCGTGTAAAATCAGGTTACTTGAAATCTATGTTACTTTACAATAAAGTATTATGAAAATTTCGCAGTCTCCTTCATTTCTACCCATGTCTTGCCCTTCCATAACATCCTCGATTTTACTTTATGTTTAACGCAACTGTGTTACTTTTTCTAATAATTTTCTTTATATCAAAGCACAAAGCATACCAATATGGTCACATGGTGCAATACAGCTCCATAGATTTTTCTTGTTGTTGTTGACTGTTAATGAAATGTAGAAGTAACTAATCTATTTTTACAGAGAAAAATGAGTAGATTTTTCAAAACAGACTCTGATTGCATGATTAACACACGAAGAATGATTTGACATATGTTAACTTTTTAAAGTATGGTAACAAAACTCATTTTCAAGTGCCATTTTCATTGGTATCTATTTCTTCTGATGAAAAGAAATCTCAACCCTTTATTCCTTCTCAATCACACCCATCTCTTGATCACAAGTTTAAGTCAAATATCACTTTGTAAACAACTGTGACTTTCCTCACTTTTTGATATAGCTTCCAAACAGAAGTTTCAAAACAACTCTGACTAGCAAACACATCATTGTACTTTAAACAGTGATGTTTTCTACCCCATATTTCAGGAAGGTTAAAACATACACACAGCCAGGGATCATCACTGTAGACAACAGATTCTAAGTCAGTTCATTAACTCTTTAGGTAAATTAGGTAACACTTGTTTTTAAACTAAGTACAAATCAAACGAAGTCTCTATTTCTTTAATGACTCACAATACCATGTTAGATTAGCTAGATTAGATAAGGGAGAAAAAAAGGGCTATGTGTTCTGAATTATGCTTTCCCAAAATCTGCATCTAGTCTCTTTACATTTTAGGAGATGCCTCTTTCTGAGATAATCAAGATACTTTACAATAGGGAATTTAAATTTAATTATCAAACTTTAATACCATGTTATATAGGTCAAGTGAGTATGTGTGTCTTTCTCTGGAAACAAAGAGATTCAGAGTAATAGGATTTCAGATTTCATAGTAGAAACAGCAAGATATGTTTTGAGAATGTCATTTACCGTAACAGAAATCAATATTAAATGCTTTATGCAGGAAGCACACTTTCAGAAAATGGGCCCTAAAGCTTTCTGGGATCCGACCCTAATTACTAGAGCAGGCTCTTGCCGTTTGTCTCTCTCTTCAATTATTTACGGGGCAAAAAGGGCCAAATGGCACTGCATTAGCTATATTAAATGCTATGTACTTGGTTTCTAACTTACTAATGGTACATAAAAATTACTAAGGTGAATGTGCCTGTAGAAACACAGCCTTTTTTCTTCTTCACCTGACCGTGTGTTATTTATTATTCATACAGTTAAGTGTTGAATAGGCTGTCCTTTAGGTACCCAATGCTGCATAATTTAAACAAGTGCATTAAACATACATGATATCTAAAAGGTAGTGAACTGATTACACCTCAACATTTCTTTGAACAACTTACATTTGCAATGTAGCTCACCAAAAACCGGGTACCTCCCTCCAGACCCTGAAAACAAATACAGCCGCGACCTCACATAAATGAATAATGAGTGTCTTCGCTGCTACCATCTTGCTGTTTTCTGCCAACTCAAAGTAAAATGAAAATGGGGAGGGGGTTAAAATAAGGCCCTTGAGGACTAAGCAATTTCTGTTCTCTATGCTGACAAGTGTCCTTTTTACATGGACAAATACAGAGCTATGATGTAGGTAAGTAACATGGACCACACACACTGTAAGGAGGAAAAGCTTATCAAGATTACATCAGAGATTCTTTGCACCAGGCCAGAAATGCCGTCTGCCAGCGAGCAGGGCATGACTACAGCCTCCCAAAGAAAGTTCACACACTGCATCCATACTAGTCTTTTTGTGATCCAGAAGGGCACCTGGAGTCCTGATAGGAGATGCTAATGGCTGAAGAAGGATGGTGCATCCAACTTTCGCCCTCCCAAACTGTGGAAGAAGCTTCTAAAGCAGTGAAACTCTCACTCTTCAAGGACTCAATTTTTTTTTAATGAGTGCGGGAGGCATCAAATTCTTATTGTAAAAATAAGATAAGCCCACTAACAACGTACCCAGGGTCCCTAGAAAGCCAGCTGCAATTTGTATAACTACATGTCATCCGCTGTGTTACCTAAGAATGTGCCAAGGCCACTTTTGAGAAAGCACCATTGGAAATCAATCTGTGGTAAACATATAAGGTAGTATTTTTCTACACTAAATACAAAGTCACTTCTTTCTCTGCACTGACATCTGCCCATTGTCCCTTCTCTGCAAAAGCTTACAGGGAGGAATTAAAAGGGACATCAATGAACGCTGAGTGAACTTTGGCCACTTTTCTACCCAAAACACCAGCGTAAAAGTAGAAATCAGTAACCAGGTGAAGTGCCACACCGCACAAAGATCAAGGCGAGGGGCGGGCGCGTAGGGCTGGAGGCGGGGAGGAAAAGTCCCGTCCCCCCCCTGGAGCCCCAGTCATCGCGCGCGCGGGAGGCTGAGGGGCGTCCCCGGGGGGCGGGAGGCCCCGCGCCACCCCGAGGAAAGCCAAGAGTTACTGCTCGCCAGGCGAGGCCCAGGAGAAGGGGTCGCACAGCCGCACCGCAAGCGGGTCCTGCCAAGGGCCCCAGGCATCCGCGGCCGAGCAACCCAAGCTCGGCGAGGGGCAGCGGCTGGGCCCGCGACCCTCCCCGCCTCCCGGGCCAGGAAGGGGCTGGCGGCTCTTTCCTGTCTAGTCTCTCCCTCCGCGGCTTTCTGTAACCCGATCCCCGCACTCCGCTCCGCGGGCAGCCGCCGCCCCGCGCCGCCCGGCTTCGCCCAGGCCGGCGCTATAGTTAGCAACCTTCCATCAACTCCGCCGGGGGCGCCAGGGGCTCGAGGCGCGCCCCTCCCGGCAGAGCCGCGCGGCCCCGGAGCCCCCTCCCTGGCGTCCCTTTACCTTCGCTTGAAGATACTGAGGGTAGTAGTAGGTGGCGTACTGAGGGTACATCTGCTGTTTCCACACTTTGCCCATGAAGCTGGAAGGGAGCCTGCCGTGCAGGGTCGCGGGCACTTTGGGGTTTCCAAGTCTCGATCTCTCCTGCCTCTCCCTTTCCGGCGGCGGCGGCGGCGGCTGCTGCCGCTGCTCCACCTCCCAGCCCGTACCAGACGTCCTCCTCCTTCTCCTCCTCCTCCTCCCAGGCAGAGAGAAAGACACTGCAGAGCGCAGAGGGCACCCCGGACAGGGCGCTCCCAAGGAGTTGCCTCGCGGAGCCCAGCTGCTCCGGGGCTGCCAAAGGCTGGCGCGCTGGCCACGCTCTGCTCCTGCGAGCAGGGTGAGCGGGGCTGGGAGGTGATCAATACAAGTGGAAAGTGGTGCTGTGACGGCGGCGGTGGCGTCGGCGACGGCTGCGCTCGGTGCCAGGCGGCATCTGGGGTGGGTGCGCCCGATTGGGAGAGGGGAGAGGGGCTGGCGTGCGGAGGCCGTGGGGGAAGGGCGGGCAGGGGCGGGGCTTGGGCGCCAGCAGAGCCGGGACCGGCTGGAGGTGAGGGCTGAGTTTTAACCACTCCTCACCTCTCAGGCTCGCGGTTGGACCGGCAGAAACCCTGGGAGCCTGGATTGCTTTGTGTTGGGGTTGGAGGGCCAGGGTGGCTTGGGGGTAACTGGCTTAAGAACTACAGAGTGGGCACCTCATTTGCTTTCATGAGTTTTATCTCCTTAAGGGGGAGGGGAGCTAAGGAGGGGGGAGGAAATCTGATTAATCTCTCACTTCCCCCCATACAGTGTTTTTGGTTTTTGTTTTTCCAAAAGAGAAGGAAAATGATTTAGTACCCAACCACAAAGCTGGAGTCGGGACACCTGGGTTCTGATCCTCCCCACCGCCACCTCCCTGGCCACAACGCTGATTTTCTAGGTGACCTTGGGAGGGTTACTGTCCTTCAATTTGGTTTTCTCAGATGTGAGAGGTGAAATCATGCGGCACAAGAGGACGCAAAGCTCGCGCGCAAACACACACACACACACCACCCCGCATAACAAATAGACGGATTCTTCTAAGGGGGAGATGTCGCAAAGAAGCAGAATGTTATTATTAGAGGACACAATATAGACATCAGCTTTTCTCTGCCTCTTTCTAATGCTGCCAGACAGTCTGTCAACTCCCACTCAGGAGCAAGGAAACTCCCTGAGTTTGGAATATTTTAAGGCCATTTTGAAAGTCACGCTGGCATACTGTTGCAGTGTACTTCAATGACATATTAAAATCAATCTCTCTCTTTCTGCCTCTTTCCATCTCCTAATTGTCACAGCTCCAGACAGCCCCAGACAGCAGTGGTTCAGTTCACTAAATAACTGGATAAAATTTAATGGAGTTAATTGGTCCCTGAAGGTACCTGGAGAAGACTTATATTCTAGCTCAACAAGAGATAATACCGAAATGTACAAATAGGATAAGTAAGAAAGCACCTTCAAATTGGAGTTCCTGCACACCTAATAAAATGTAATGAAAAATTAATTTGTTGTTAAATAGACCTTGATCATTTTGTTTTGTCATTTGGTTTTCTGAGAGTCTGTTTTCACAATAGCACAAAGGTAAATCAAACTGAAATGGAATGCATAATTTTGTTAAACAGTTACATTTTTATCTGATTACATTTCAGAAGGTTTAGTAAGATACTTTAAAATAATGAAATAGGTTTCCAAAATGACACATTTATCATCTTTATATGATTTAGATGAGCTATACATTTTTAAAAAAACAAATGTAAGTTCATGTGAAAATATTTTGGATATGCCAGGAGGCATATCATATTCTATTGAAAAGAATGAACAATTAACTCATGAGAAATCCTAAAGGGAAACTAGTATTTACTGAGCTTCTGCTGTATGGTAGGTACTGAGGTTAATATCAATCTGAAGGTTTGAGTGGTTCATTGGCTAGCTAGGGGAGCTTAAAACAGTTCTTTATAGTGTTACAATGTGGGACCTTTAAATACAATTGATAAGAGAACTGACAAAAACTAACATGCAGTAAGAACCTGGGAGGACTAGAAACGATGGTTTAAAGGAGTGACTAAAGGAAGACAATGAGTTAAGAATGCTCTCAGAGTTCTAGACATGAGTAGATAAAAGAAATTACCAAACTCAGACTCTTCTACATTTTTTTTTCTGGATGATGAAAATTCAGCCTGTTTTACAGAGCCCAGAAGCACACCCACAATTATGTAGACACTTGATTTATGACTGCATTCGTATTGCAGTGCAGTGGAGAAAGAATGAGCTTTTCAATAAATGATTCTGGGTCAATTGGCTATCCATATGGAAAAAACTGAAATTGGAGCTCTGCTTCACAAAAAGGGAAGAAAAAAGTTCAAGTGAATTAAAGACCTAGATGTAAAAAAAAAAAAAAAAAAAAAAAACAAACTATAAAGCTGCTAGAAGACAATGTAGGAAATATCTTTATAGCCTTGAGGTAGGGAAGGATTTCTTTAATAAGGTGGGCAAGAGTGCAAGATTGATCAATTTGACTATATTAAAATTTGGAACACTGATTCATTAAAGGATTCTATAAAGAAAGTGAAAAAGCAAGCCACAAAATAGTTATTTATAATCCAAATAACTACAAAAGTCTAATATACAGAATATATAGAGAACTCCTTAAAATTAAATTAAAAAAGAAAAACAACTTGTTAAAATATATAAGTAAAAGAATGAATGTGTGTATTTCACAGAGGAAGAAACCCAGATGTCCCTATAACCTATGAAAAGATGCTCATACTAATTAGTAATAAAGGAAGTGCAAATTAAAATAATAATAAGATACAATTTCACACTCACCAGACTGGCAAATTTTAAGAACTCTGAAAATATTAAGAGTAGGTGAAAATGTAGAAAAGGGGAAGATCTCAAAAACACTTCTTACTGGAGGAAATGTATATTGGTACATCCATCACTTTAGAAAACAGTTTTGCATTACCCCATTTTATTCACATGTATGCAGTGATGCAGTAATTCTACCTGTAGTTACATACTTCAAAGAATTCCTTCTATCTGTGCACCAAAAGAAATATACAGGAATGTTCATGATATACTGAAAATAACTCAAAAGTCTACTAACTGTAGAATGAATGGTAAGAAGACTGGTATATGTCTACAATGGAACACTTTGCAGCGGTGAAATGGAATAAACCATAGTTAAAAGCATCAATATGGATCATTTCAAAATTGACGTTGCAAGAAGCAAGTAACATAAAGCATGATTCCATTTATATGACGTTGAAAACAGAAAAAACAACTAAACAGTATGTGTAAGAATAGGTATATGAGTAACACATTGTAAATCAACTATCCTTCAATTTGAAAAAAAAGAATAGGTTCATGAGCAGTTTTTTTTTTTTAAAAAACTATAAAGAAAAACAAGGGGGTTATAACAAAACTCAGAATGGTGGTGGCTTATCTCTGAGGGAGAAGAAGGGTAAGATGTTCAGGGAGGGACAGAAGGGGACTTGTAGAGATGGTGATGTTCCGTGTTTTGCATTCGTTTGTGGATACGTAAAAATATGTTTCAATACTTTTCTTTAAGTGGTTTATAAACTCTTTTGTATGTTTGCTGTATTTTATACTAACACATTTTTAAGACAAAGCTCAGCTTTTTATTTTATTCATAATCATTTTTAAACATATACCAAAACAGAAAGAATAATGTCCCTTCTGTTCCTAACATCCAGCTCCAACATCTATCAACATTTTGTAATTCTTGTTTCTCTCTCTTTTTCTTCCTCTCTCCCTCTCTCTCTCTCTTTCACACACACACACACATTCTTTAATTTTTCTGGAGTGTTTTAAAGCAAATCCCAAACATTGTTATCATTTCTTTATAGCTATTTCAACATCGACCTCTAATAAATAAGAACTTATAAAAATTCAGTATCATGATCACCACTAACAAAACTGACAACAGTTTGTTAAGATCAACTAATACTCAGTTCTTGTTTATTTATCTCTGATTATCTAAAAATCGCTTTTTGTGGTTCATTTGTTAAAATCAGGATTAAACAATTTCCACATATTAAATTTGATTGATAGATCGCTTAGCCTCTTTTAATATATAAAAGTTCACCCCCCACTAACTTTAAACTGATGTTTATTTATTAAAGAAATCAAGTCATTTGTCCTATAGAATTTCTCACATGGCTGATTGCAACCTTATGGTGTCACTTAAAGTTGATGGTTAGTTCCAGAGGTTTAATTACATGCAGGTTCACTTTTTTTGGCAAAGACCATTTCATAGATGGTACTGAACACATATGGGTGATGTGATGATCTCACGTTGCATCAAGGGAGACATATTTGTTAAGATTGATCAGTTCGGGTATTAGTTTGACTTATCCATTAGAAAGTTCCATGATTTTAATAATCATTCATAAGTGTTACCTCAATCCATTATTTCATTAGGGGTTACAAAATTGTGGTTTTTATAATTTTATCATTCCTTCTACACTTATTAGTTGGAAGTTGTCTATGGAGAATTTTTCTCTCTTCAATTCTTTGGTTAACTTGAAATATAGCACAGGAAAAGCAGGATAAAAGTTAGCCTGTTTACTAATTTTCAGAATAATAAGTTGATGCTATAGAAAACTCCAAAGCTTACCAGTTTTCAATAACAACAGGTTGTGGATTTTTATATGTTTGCTTCAGTCCATCACAATCATTATTCTTGTTGCGGCTGAAATTGTCCCATCTTTGGCCAATGGGAAACCCTTTGAACTGGCTCCTGTGGGCTTTTTGGGGTTTTTTTAAACCACACTCCAATAGTCGTTGATAGACGTTTTACTTTCTAGCATGATAAGAATGTCCCAGGTCCTTGTACAGTATATGCCCAAACCTGGATCAGCTACTTCTCTAAGAAACCCACATCAGCTTGCTTTTAAATTTTTTAAAAATAATAAATTCTTTAAAATGTGTTTTTCATTCTTATTATGTTTGTGGGGAGGAGCTCATGAAATATTCTTAATGAAATTTGTGCCAAGATGATCCTTAGGAGAGCATGAGTTATTGAGTGATTTTCCCCAAAAGAAGTTACACATTTATAACTTCACTAACATTTAAGAAGCATCCTCTATGTGCAGGATATTAGGGATAGAGTTGATTTGGTGTTCGCTTGAATGGAGCTTACAGTCTAGTGAAAGAGAGATAAAACAATAATAAACTGTAATAAACTCCATGAAGAAAGCAACAGGCTACCATTAGGAAAGTAATTTGTGGGAGTTGGGTTAGGAATTTTAGTAGTCAGGGAAAACCATTTGGAGGAGACACGATGAGTGAGAAAGGGTCAGCCTTAAGAACCCTGTATGAGGGGAAATGTGGGCGGTTGTGTCCCTGCAGAAGCAGCATCAAGTTAAAGACTCTGAGGCACAAATTGTCCCTTCCAAGATCTCCGATCTGATTTCACTTACAACCAAAGGTAAACTTTTTTTTCCATTATAGTTTATCAGAAGTGGACCAAACAAACTAGCATTGATGAATGCCTTTGTTCTAATGCCATGTGCCTGAGAGTATTGAAATACTGAATGGAAATGAAGGATAAAATTAGAAATTTTGCTACAAAAAACCCCTGTGCTAGAGCATCAGTGAATTGGAAACGGGATTTAGATGCTTGAGAAGGACTTCCAAGTGCAGAACTTGGAGAATTTGCTTCCTCACTAGGTAACTAGGTGATGTTGGTAATACATTTACTGAACACTTAAAATAGAAAGCCCACATAGTTTTTGCAAGGTGAATGTGTGACTGACATATACGTTAGAGTTCTTAGAGAGTTAAACAAATAAAAGTGTAGATAAAAGGGAACCAGTGGTTATAATGTACAGTGGAGTTTTGTTATGAATAGAGAATTGTTTTACAGTCTTCAGGGAAGGTTCTATATAAATCTTCTAGCCTGATGTTTCTCAGGTATTTATCCTCAGACATTATTTTATGGAGCCCTGTCTTAAAAAGTAAAATCTTATAAACTTTATAAGTAACAATATGCTTTAAATTTTTTCCACCAAACTGAGGCACATATTTTTAAAAATCTCAGAATATGTCCCTTATCCTCCCCCAGAATTTGAGGAGCACTATTCAGATCACACTATTTATCACAGCTCAAAAGTCCCTTCCTGACTAGACCTTCCCATTTTTCCAGATTCATTTCCCTCTGCTACATTAACTTGTGGCTTGTAGTTTTTCCTCCCCTCCATGCCTGCTCCTTCTAGACCTCACCGAATTGTTGTACAGCTCTAATCAGCTTTGGCTTTTTCTGTTCCTTCTCCCTGGAGCATGTTTTACCTTTTTTCGCCTGGTCTACTCTTAGCCTTTCTTAAGACTCAGCTCCATCAAGTGTTCCCTCAACCACCACGTTTGATTGAATGCCTCTCCCATGGCACCCAGTCTGAACCTCTCTCCAAACACCAATTATCCAATTAATGTGCAAATTCATTGGAGGCATCCTCCAAAACTCATGATAAGAAATGGTTTTTAAATGCTCAAACATCCCTTCCAATTTAGAAATTCAGTGATTTTGTGATTTGCAAGGGTGACTGTCTGACATCCACCCACACATTCCCTCCTTGCCCCAGTGTGTTTTAGACCAATAAAAGGAACACAGATATTTCAATCAGTAGGTACCAAACTTTAGAAAAACATTCCTCCAAGAAGTGAAATAGACAAGACGTATACATGAATTAAAAATTGTATTTGATATATTTGTTAAGAAGGCTAAAATTGAGCACAGCTGAAGAACTCAGTTACAGTGAATATTTTAAAAACATTGATGATGGTAGACTACTAGTCCTAAATTTAGCAGGTAATGCATGGAGTTGGATGCTGCTATCTAAGAATGTGGTGGAACCAAGGACTCATTTGACTATCAAGGATGTACATTCCCCCAATCAGCTCTGCTGAGGATGAGTGGTTTATAAACAGGGTTTCACCTCTTTATCACCATAGCCCAGATAATCATCTCCACAAAAATATGAATGAAATAATTTATAACTAATTAATTCATCCAGTAAGCATTTAGTGAGCACTATCAGTATGCAATGGTCTATTTGCTGATGGCCTCTAGAGGCAAGTCAAGACACAGACCCTGCCCTCGAAGAACCACGGTTTTCTGATTTGCACTCATTAGCTGATCCTATGAATGTGTCTATAAACAAGTTACTGATAAGTATTATCATAAACTTTGATGACACCAAAACACAAAATAATTAAAAATTTTCAAAAGTTAAGGGAGTAAGCCAGCTGAATGGAAAGGGGAAAAAATTCTTTCACTTTTCAGTCTGATTTCTCTCCTAATAGGCCAGCAGTCCTTGAACTCTTCTTGTTAGAAATTTGGATTTTGTGGAGGCCAGTATTTCCTAAAGGCAGATTTTAATTTTTGTACCTTGCTTTCCAGGTTTTTAAAATGCTTTTGACAAAAATCATTTAATGACATGATTTTTAAAAAAATGTTTTATGAGGACTGACAAAATCATGTGTCAACTGAGGATTATTTCTTTCAACTATAATTTCACTTTTTAAAATAGCCTGATCCTTGCAGCAATATGTTTAGATGCCTGTGTAAGGTAGGCTATGATTTCATGATTTCATAGTCAGAAGAGGTCAAGAAAAGGTGCTTGTGCTCCTAACATTTTAAGGCTCCCTTTTAATGAAAAGATGTTTCCAGTGTGTTAACCAATAAGAGAACTTCTAAAGAGCTATCAGAAGAGACAGAAGAGAATTTTTGCCTTTATCTATTTCTTTATTTTTTAAAAAAAACCATCATTAAGGAAAACTGTTTAATAGTTTTAATTCTTAGGTGTTAGAGAGTTTTTAAAAAGCATTTTAAAATGAGATGGTACAATGTCTTAAAAGCTGAAATTTAACCCGTGTGCATATATACTATATATGTATATGCATGTGTGTATACATACATATCTTCATTCTTAACGCAGTGCTGAAATAAGAAGATATAATGTGTGTTTCAAGATCACATAGAAATATTCAATAAAATAGAAGCCTAAGACTATAAATTCTACCAATTTTTATCTACCAGGGTATGGGTTCTGTGGTAGTATAGGTGATCTGCCAAGTCAAGGTGAAAGGCATTGGTAATTTTATTTACTCAATGATGCTATGGAATTAGAAAGCTGGGGAAGAAAGAAAGAACACATAGAGGAAGTATCATCTTTAGCTTCCTTAGGACTTGTAAATTTTCCAAACCTAAATTATAATTGATCAAATTCAAAAAAATGCATGTTCATAGCACCACTATTTACAATAGCCAAGACATGGTAAACCTAAATGTCCATTGACATGGATAAAGAAGCATGGTATATTTATAAGATGGAATACTACTCAGCCATAAAGAAGAATAAAATAATGCCATTTGCTGCAACAAGGATGGACCTGGAGATGATCATACTAAGTGAAATAAGCCAGAAGGAGAAAGTACCATATGATATCACTTATATGTGGAATCTAAAAAAATGACACAAATGAACTTATTTACAAAACAGAAACAGACTCACAGACATAGAAAACAAACTTATGGTTACCAGAGGGTAAAGGGGGTGGGAAGGGATAAATTGGGAGTTTGAGATTTGCAGATACTCACTACTATATATTAATAGACAAATACATTTCTTCTGTATGGCATAGGGAACTATATTCAATGTCTCATAGTAATCTATCTATAATGAAAAAGAATATGAAAATGAATATATGTATGTACATGTATGACTGAAACATTATGCTGTACATCAGAAATTGACACAATATTGTAAACTGACTATCCTTCAATAACAAAAAGAAAATAAAGAAATTATAGTTGAATTCTCAGCAATATTTTGTTTTTGTTCCTAAGACTTCCTGTAGTCTTACCTGGATTGCATCACCATCATTGCCATCACAATTATTTTGAAATTATTTTACCATCGTAATTACATTTTAGTTTACAAAACCCTCTCACATAAGTTATCTCATTTGATCCTCACTTAAATCCTTCCATATAAATGTTGTTAAAGGTTGTTAAAAGTCTGACTCCAGAGTCAGACTGCCCAGATTTAAAGCTGGCTGTTCCACTCCCTTGTTGGGAAAGTGTAAAGTGAGGTCTTTGAGAGAATTAAGTGAGTTAATAATACACATAAAGCATTTAGAATAGTGCCTGGCACAGAGTAAGCACTACAAAAGTATTAATTACTGTTAGTTGTTTTATATATTAAAAAACCCAAAGCTCAGAGATATTCAATAATTGGCCTAAGAAAAGTAGTTCTTTATGCTAAGTAAAAAATCTAGGGCAAAACCACAGGACTCCTGATAGACCTATTTTTTAAAATATTGTTCAGTTACTACCTTCTTAGATTGAGTTTCCTTTAAGATTCCTTTCCACCTTTTCTTCTTTCTCTCTTTCATCCTTTTATTTCTCTCATCTTTTCCTTCCTCTTCATCCTCTCCTTTCTCTCCTCTCCCTC
This sequence comes from Camelus bactrianus, assembly GCF_048773025.1. Taxonomy (NCBI): domain Eukaryota; kingdom Metazoa; phylum Chordata; class Mammalia; order Artiodactyla; family Camelidae; genus Camelus; species Camelus bactrianus. The sequence continues at coordinate 44,347,433 of NC_133543.1, forward strand.
TTCCTTCTCCTAGCCCCACCATTGCCCTCACTGCCTCTTCCACCACTGCTGTCACTCACATCATCTCTAGAAACACTAGTGTGATGAACTAAGTTGCCAGCAAACTTGAAAGGAACTTACGTTGATAAATTTCTTTTTACTGGGATGATGGAGAAGGAAGGAAGGAAGGAAAGAGGGAGGGAGGGAAGAAAGGAAGGAAGGGGTGATTTATATATTATAGCATGAAGGGTACATTTTAGTTGACCTCATACTATGCTGTATGTTTCACTTGTAGTTATGATTGCTACTTATTTATAAAAACAATGTCTGAGATGAAAAATGTACTTGAAAAGATAGCATCAATTTAGACACAGCAGAAGAAAAGATGAGTGAACTTAAACAGATAGCAATAAAAGGCTACCCAAAATGAAAAATAAATGTAGAACACTTAACAGTGCTAATGCTATGAATAAAAATTAGTAATTTTTATAAAATTATTATCTGGAAAAATATGGAGATGCTTATATAAAAATTACAATAGTCTGTGAATTAGGGTTTGTGAATGTGGTTTGTTTGTTGCTGTTGTTGCTTTAATTTTCAATGTTTATTCATTCTATTGTTTAGCACATGCCTATTGGGTAGCCTATTGAATATAGTTCCTGTCCTTGAGTGGTTCTCAGTCCAGTAGAGAAAATAGACATGTAAACATATAATTGCTACAGAGAGTGGTGAGCTAGATAAGGAGAAAGCACTTTATTTGGACTGAAGATGTCCAATAAAGCTTAAGAAGAGACATTTTTAGCTACAGTCTGTGAGAAAAAAGGAATTCACCAAGTAAATAGGGATGTAACTGGAATGGAGTGGGAGCAGAGTTGAAGGAGAATTGGAGAATTCTAGACAAAAGGTTAATATCTGCAAAAGTGTATGTACATGGTTGGAGAAATACAAATCTTTCATTATGACTTACAGTTCCAAGTATATGCGGAGGTGAGTGGGGATTGAAACTGGAAAGTCTAAGTGGGGGCCAGATCATGACAACTTTATTAGAATACTATTGTGCAATAAGTGAAATTTTCCAGCATTTTCTGCATAGGCAACGTGAACTTGTAAACCACTTGGGCTTTATTCTTTAGGCACAAGGGAGTTATTAAGGGGTTTTATACCATCTGAGTTTCAATCTCAGTTACAAGGTCAGATTGACTATTAGAAAGAATACATTGTCATCAATAAGGTAGGCAGATTCAATGGCAATGGGGGAGACTAGAATCAGAAACTCCAGTTATTCCAGGGACAAGAAGACAATGGCTTAAACTAGAGTCGGGATATATAAGAGCAATGGGAGCTGTGCATTCTAGGTTCAGGCAATAAGGGAGTGTGATATTAGTGTAAAACGTTCCTCCCTGAAAAAAAAAACCTTTTGTTGGCCTAAGTTCCAAATAATTTCCATGGTCACGGTTGAGTTTTCATAATTATATTAGTTATCTATTGCTGCTTAACAAATTACCCCAAATTTAGCAACCAAAACAACATAGAATTACATTTCACATGATTTCTGAGGGGCAGGAATTTGGGAGTGACTTAGCTGGATGATTCTAGCTCAGGGTCTCCCATAAGATTTAGCTGTCAACTGGGACTGTAGGCACCTAAAGGTCTGAGTCAGGAGGATCCACTTCCAAGTTCACTGATGTGGCTGTTGGCTGGCATCCTCAGTTCCTCCCAATGTGAGCCTTTCTATAGGACTGCTCATGACATAACAGCTGAATATATGTATGCACTATATATATATGTGTGTGTATGTGTATATATACACATACACACACACACACACACACATATGTATATATATATATAGAGAGAGAGAGAGAAACTCAACCAAGACAGAAACAGAAGCTGCAGTGTCTATGATAACCCAATCTCAGAAGTGACACACTATCAACTCTACCATATTCTATTAGTTACAACGTGACAAGGGACTAACTACACAAGAATCTGTGTACCAGGAATGGGGACAATAGGAAGCATCTTGGAGTCTGACTACCACAGTCACCTATGTAGAAAGCTCAAAGGAACATATTCTTTTTACTTACTCTACTTACTTACTCATATAATAAACATTGCATGCTACATGGTAGTTCATTCGGAAAATTATCCATTAAGCAATTATTCCCCATTCCTCTCTCCTTCCAGCCTCTGGCAATCAATAATCTGCTTTTCATTTCTATGGATTTGCCAATTCTAGGTATTTTATATAAATAGAGTCCTGCAACACGTAACCTTTTTTGTCTGGTTTCTTTTACTAAGGATGTTTTTGTGGTTCATCCACATTGTAGCAGGTGTGAGTACTTCATTCCTTTTTATGGCTGAATAATTTTCCATTGTATGTGCATACCACCATTTGTTTATCCATTCATCTGTTGATGAGTATTCAGGCTCTTTCCATCTTTTGGCTATTGTGAATAATGCTGTTATGAACATTTATGTAAAGGTATTTGTATAGGGGAAAAGGGGACTGATTTTCAGGTGCTAGTGAACACATGAGTGAAAGTGTCCAGAAGATATTTGTATTTGTGGGTCTGAAGTTGAAAGGAAAGGTCAGAGACGGAGATAGACTTTGTTTCAGTAGTCAAAAACCAAGAGAGGGGATAAGATCACCTCAGGAGAGCACGTACAGAAAAAAGAGCAGCAGACTGAAGGTAGGAGTTAAGTCAAAATATCTATGGCATACAGGACTTGGCAAAAACCTCCCCAAGACATGCTCTGATCTAACACTTTGAATGTAAACATCAGACTAGCTCACATTAGACAGAGCTTCTCATTTATCATTGACCAATAGACTTTGTAGGATCACATAACTCCCTTCAATAACTTATTCAACAGTTTAGTTACTTTTATTATCAAGAAATCCCTTCTTTCTAGGTGCTCAAATTGCAATCTATGACATTAAGAAATCACATCCTGCCCTATGTAAGATGCATAATGTTTAGCTAGTGCTCTGTGATATAAATAACTTCTCAGGCATCTTTTCTATGTACTAAATAACTTCAGACTTTTCATCTTTCTGATTACTTTCTGAGTGTTTTCTGATATTTAGGTGTATTTTCTGGGTCTCCCCCAATTTACCACATCATGATTCAATTGGATAGTCGAGTAAAGCACTGTCTTAGGCTCAATAAAGTGTGTACTCTGCCAAGCTCTTACAGTCCACCCTTCTTTTAAGATAATATCATGTTCTATGATTATAAAAAGGAGTAAGACAAATCCACTATTGATTTATTAGTATCTTTAACTTGTGTTCCACTGTAGTCTCAAACCCCTTTACTGATGGTAGGTCTAGATTATTTCTCCTGTTATATTGGCAGAGAATATTTTAATGTTAGAGTACTTGTTAATTAATGTTGCCTTCATACTTTTCTATAAAACTTCTTTCTTTACCTATATCTCTATATATCTCTAATTTATAAAGAACACTTTCAATTTTCTTCTTGTATTTTTTCAATGTTAATAATCTTGTCATATTTGCTAGCATACCAGAATTGGGAATTTTCTCATTTTCATTTTGTCACTGATAAATAATATTGAACTACATTGGGGACCTAAAATTCACCCCTGTGTGGTAGTTTTCTATTAGATTGACAGTAAACTGTTCACCTGCACTTTTGGGGGACATTACTCTCCATCAAATTATGCTCCTAGGATTGTATGAACCTTTTTATGTTGGCAACTTTTCCACTTTAATGGGTATTAGAGCATTAGCAAGACTGTAAATTTGTCTGGTAGACTAAATTCCAGTTCATACAACCTCAACTGTTTCCTTTTCCTGTTTGTACGATGCAGAATACAGTGACTGTAAGCCATCCAATCGTTGTCAGAACTTTCTATGTTTGGTATATATTGTGATTGACACAGCAACAATAATGAAATGCGAGTAATCCTGCACTGTCAAGATGCTTTAGGCGGATTTCCTTGTGTTCAGGAGATGCCTGGCTTAGCGGGGAGGAGGAAACCTAGCATTCAGAAGAACTGCACCTGACTCTGATGTCTAGAAGGAAGTAGGTTAGACTCCTGGGTAATGTGATCACGGGATAGTGACGTTTACTGCAATGGAATCTTTAGGATATTCCATCTCTTTGAAAGATGGGTCTTTTATGTACTCAAAGGGTGGAGTTAACACCCCTTAATGAATGCTGTGCAGGAGACTAGATTGCTTAGTGGGTTATTGGCATTGGTGGGGTATGGGCAAAGTGTGGAACCTCTGCCCCATCAGGATCCAGCCTGAAAACCAGCCATATTCTATGGTTTTCTGAAGGTCAGGCTTACATTTGACTTGCATGGCTCTTTTACACTTCATAGCTCTTCCACAATGTCAGCGACTTACTTGTTTTTTCTCACTAAATCTTCTCAATCACTCTGCTTTGTAGGTTACTATCTTTGCCTTTACAGATGAGAAGACAGGCTATGTGAGGTTACATCTCATTCAAGGCTTCAGAGTGGAGGAATCAGGATTTGAATTGAGTTCATACTCAATGCATCATGTCTCATTATTTCACTTTAAGCAAAGAGCTAATGGAACATATGAACGTTTAGTTGATTAATTTTATAATTAATTCTGAAGTTAATAGGCATATTTATGTAAATTTTATCAACCCTTATCTTATAAAAGTTTCTTATGACCTTAATTCAGATATAATTATAATTTTTACATAGTTGTTATCTTTAGCAAATGCACTATTTCAAGTTCTACCTTTCTCATATAACTTTTCATCTACATTTTCCCAAGTTGAACAATTTTTATAATTATAATTTTAGTAGCTATACAACCATATAGTCAATAAATACTGAATCATTTTCAAAAAAATTCTTAATATAGTAGTGAAAATTAAAACAGTATCATAAAAGCACACCTCACTTTAAGAAAACCGGAATTATGCACAAACAAAAAAAGCAAAACAGAGGGTGAATATTTTCTTAAGGAAAGGATTCAATATAGAATTCCCTTAAATAGTATGTTCCCCTGCAGCCCCAGGGGATTCAGCTTCCTAAAATTAAGAGTTACACACTTTTGTGAAGGTCTGCTTAAGGCTGGATAATTTCTGAGCTCCTCTCTAGCACACCATGACTAATGCATTGATTGGGTAAAACGAGGCTACTCATATATTCCAGGGTTTTTCAGTTACAGAAACCTACAGGAATGAAGGATGTGTTTACTTCACAGGCTCTGGTGGTTCAATAAAAACTTGGAAGAGTTTTTCCTCTCATTTACTCCCACAGTGCCCAGTCTAAGCGCTTCTAGAATCGTAGTGTCCTCAGGATGTCAGGGACAGTGTGCGGTCGTCTATTCTAGTCCATTCTCCTACCTCCCCCAGTCGGGACCACACCCAAACCAGCCCAGACAGATGAGAGTTTGTCCTATTTTTAACAAGACCCAGGGACTGGGAGCATTCTTCATTTCTCAACAACCCCATTTCAAATCCAATCCACGCTTTTATGCAATTAACAGAGAACCTCCATGCACTTCTTACAAATTTATATCTAATATAAGAGATATTTTCCATGAATTATAAAATAAGGAAATAATAAATATGGATCAAATGGAAAACAAGATGTACTTTAGATTGTCTGTGACTTTAAACATACTAGTACAATGTCATATTACGTTATAATGTTAGGATACGCAATAGCAAATATGATTTCCTAAAATCCCAAATTCTGTAAGTGTAAATACATGTCTTAAAAGTCTTAAGACACTTAACTGAGAATATATGACTAAGAGAGAAAATGATATACCTTTCACTCACCACCCCTCAAAAAATTTCATTCTTGCTCAGTGAGATTAGATTATATTTAAGCAGCATTATATTTGAACAAGGTTACATGTAAGATACACAATAATGAAAACTACCGTCTTCCACACACAAACTATGGTTTTATTTTTGTTCAATAAGGTTAGGTTGCTCTGGGGCGTGGGGGTAGGGGGAATCGCTATTTACCATTCTGCTGGTGTTTTGCTAAGTGACTCCTATCAACTTTTATTTAGTTCTCATACATATCAGACAGCTAAAATTTTTGAAGAGACACAAAGGACAAAAATTAGTCAAGTGACCACTTCATACCTGATCAACATTCCTTCTTTTGTTTTCTACCCAGCCTCCTCCCAAAAATCAAATGCTCATTTGAGGTTGCAGGGGAATCTTTCTTAGTAGGTGAGGACATGCTTACCTAAAGCATCCTGAATGATTGCTGTCATTTTGGCTAATTTATTTTATAAATTTTTCTACAAAAATGGATCGATTGTCTTCCTCTGATAGCTATATTTGGACAGGACTGGTTTCCTTATTCTATTTTTCTTAGGAAACTTCTATTTTGAAGAAGGGAAGCAATAATAGTGAATACTACTCTTTCATCTGCTCTGCTTTTGTCTGTATTCTTTCTTTCTCTTTTGGCACTGAGGCTGACATGTAGCCACAAGTGCTAGATAACAATTCTCTATCAGATCCAGCCGTTCTGCACATGATTAATTTTGTTATGGTCAAAACAGAGCGTGTTTTCTGGGTTCCTCTGGCAGTCACTGTATAAAGCTATTCCTGCCATTAAATCATCTTAGTTTGTGTGTAAAGAATAGTATGTCTTGGTTGCAACAATTGTTTTCTTCCATTTGTGCTACAACATTTCCTGGGCTTTCTAGGATCAAATCTTCATACTTTTGAAAAACAGTTAATATCATTTTGACAGGCTGTCTTGGTCTTTTTCCATGAATTATAAAATCCCCATGATAAAGATACGATTTTATTTTTCATGTTAGAAATTTTGAGGCAAGTTACATTAGTAAACAAGAGAAAAAGAAGATAACAGTCTGAATCAGATAACAACATTAAAAAACAAAGTGGAAAACAAGATATCTTTCTCATCAGACACTGGTAAAAATTTACGAAGTCCTCCAGTGCAATGAAATTTTGTATTTTACCAGCACTCAGCAGGTCTATGACCAACAAATATTACTGAGTGGTTATTACATCTACAGATTCAGACAATTTAGCCAAAGATATATTTGCTGATAATTTTAAACTACAGTGCAGTCTCTTTATATTGCATATGCAGATGGCTTGGTAGGTGGGAGTTAGGAGGCAGATTTGAACCCTTGCTCTCTCATTTAATTGTGTGACTCTGAGCAAGTTACTTCACCTCTGTGTTGCCTCAGTTATCTCATAAAATGGGGGAAGATAAAATTATTATTCTGTACATGTTAAACTTATACAGTGCTGTATGTCAATTATATCTCAGTAAAACTGGAAATTTACTGAGGAAGATAATTTTAACTATTCTTAAGTTGTGAGTATTAAATGAATATAAATAAATATAAATATTACAGTATTATTTATGTCATAGCTATATATCACTGAGAAGGTACTTGATAAATAATGAATAATATGTTAGCTATTATTACTGATTTTAAAATGTAAGATCTCATTGCTGGCGATTACTGATCTCGGACAATGGCAAAATTTGAAATGTTTGGAAATGACTGCCCAGAGAATAGGAATTCTTCCTAGAAATTCTAGACAGCTCAGAAACTCCTAGAAGATGTGCAAACATGAAAAAAATAAAAGAACTTACCCTTTACTGAGCAGAGTTACCACTATCTTGTGATCAACTAAATCACTTAACTGTCATGAGGAGTCACAGAGGCAACTCTGACTTTCTTGAGCTGTCCAGGGCTGGCCTGACCTGATCTAGTCAGAAGTCAGGATGGACAGGAATCCGTGTTCCAAACTCACCTTAGTCTAAGAGGACCTGAAAACTGCCGTTACTTTATACTTGTCATCCTCTCTACTTGCTCTGGGTGCTGTCTCCAAATTTCACCTGTGTTCTCCACATTTGGCTAACTACTTGTCAAGCCTCAAACTTCTTCAGGTGGCATTGGAACAGTCAGTAAAAATCACCAGATCTTTTGTAAATTCTCCCAGTTCTTCATGTCATACATAAGAATTGCTTCATTTTAAAAGAACTGTTAATTCTTATTTTGTGGTTGGCTTTATTTCTTTGATAACTATGTAAGTTTAAAAAGATAAAGCTCTAAACATTCTTAGAAACAGTGAACAGTACCTATGTGTAAATTTAAAAATATATATGCAGTTAAAAAAAAAGATCTATCAAGCCATAAAAGACATAGAAGAAACTTAAAAGACATTACTAAATGAAAGAAGTCAGTCTGAAAAGGCTACAAACTGTACGATTCCAACCAAATGACATTCTGGAAAAGGCACAGCTACAGACATAATAAAAAGATTGTGGTTTACAGGGGTTTGGGGAGAGGGAGGGAGGGAGGAATGAATAGATGGAACACAAGGGATTTTTAGGGCAATGAAATTATTCCGTATGATACTATAGTGGTGGCTACATGTCATTATGCATTTGTCAAAACCCTAGAATGTACAACATCAAGAGTGAACCCTAGTGTAAACTATGGACTTTAGTTGATAATAATGTGCCCATGTTGGTTCATCGATTGCACCAAATATGCCACACTGATGAGGGATGCTGAGGGCAGGGGAATATACATGTGTGGGTGGGGAGGGCTATGTGCAAACTCTGTATTTTCTGCTCAATTCTGTTGTGAACCTGAAACTGCTCTAAAATAATAAAGTCTATTTTAAAAAAAAGAACTGTGAGCAGATTAGAATACTTTCTCATTTCTAATGTTCATTAGTTTATTAGACAAATATATATTTAACACTAGCTATGCATTAAGCGCTTGATATATAAGGATAAACCACAGTCCTTGTCCATGGGTGATTTACACTCTAGTAGTTTAGTGTTGATCTCTTATATAGTTGGTCCTCTTATTGTTTAGTGTACTCATGAAAATTTATTTGTAATTCCAGAACCAACAGCTGTGGTGCTTTTGTGGTCATCTGTGGACATGTACAGAACAACAAAAAATTTGAGTCCTCTATCATGCACATTTCTAGTTGAAGTTGGGTGAGGCGATTCTCTGCCTTCTTGTTTCAGCTCTCAGACTGCGAATGGTGTGCTTTTGCAGTTTATTTGTTGCCATGTTTTTTGTGCTTTTTTCTTTTTTGATGATTTCACTGTTTAAAATGGCCTCAAATGTTGTGCTAAAGTACTGTCTAGTGTTCCTTAAACCCTGGACTGTGATGTTCCTTATGGAGAAAATATGGTTTATGTAGGCATGAGTTGTAGTGCTTTGGCTGGGAGTTCAATGTTAATGAATCAACAATATGGTACATTCAGAAAAAGAAAGAAGAAATTCACCAATCTGTACATGAGGCTGCTCCACAAAGTGTGACAGTAACATCTATAGTCCATGATGAAGCTATGCAAAAGATCAAAATGTAACTGTATTTGTGGTTTCATGAGATAATGAATCATTGTGAGGCTGAAAAACCAAAGAAATTTGCAGTCACGTCACCCAGGGTCAGGAAAATGTTCATCTTGGCTAGTGTTTTATTATAAAGAAATATGTCAATAAATATATATCTTTATACAAAGAAAAATTTATGTGTGTGTGTGTGTGTGTGTGTGTGTCTTTAAACAGAAGCACACATAAAACAAGATTATGTATTGTGTTCTGACCAGAAGCTCACAGGAACCTAACCCTGTATTTCCCCTAGAAGCAATGGCTCAGTATTCATTACTTAGGTGTTTCCATTGACTTTATGAAACATAACTCTGGTGAATAACAAGAATTGACTGCATAGTCTTTGATTGTCTACAGCAGTGGTTCTAAACCAGGGCAATTTTGTACCCCTTGGGTCATGTAGGAATGTGTGGAGGCATTTTGATGCTCATGATTGGATGGGAGGTGGTGGATGGGAGGGGGTGCTACTGGCATCTAGTAGGTAAAGGCCAAAGATGCTGTTAAACTTCCTATAATGCACAGAACAGTCTTCTACAGCAAAGAATTATCCTGTCAAAAATGTCAACAGTGCCAAAGCTGAGAAACACTGCTCTATGCCGAGAGTCTGCAAACTTGCTCTGCAAGGACTGGATAGTTAGCATTTTCATCTTTGTGGGCCATGTGGTCTCCGTTACAACTACTCAATTCTGCCAGTTGAGCTACTGACAATATACCAGCTGACAATTGGTGCATCTGTTTTCTGATAAACTTTATTTATAAAAAGCATGCTGGATTTTGGCCTGGGCTATAGTTTGTGAACCCCTCTATAGCAGTAATTCTCAATCTTGGATGCTCAACAGAAAAACCTCAGAGCTTTTAAAAAATGGTATCACCTCGACTCCCCTCCCCCAAATTCTGGATTTGGTTGGTCTCGGAGGGGCCCCAATGTTGGTGTTAGTTAAAAGCATCTCACCGATGAGAATGAACAGCCGACATTGAGAGCCATTGCTCTGAGATAGTTGCTGTTTGTGTATTTGAAAGTTGACCCAGCACAGTAGACCTTTATCAGCAATCAGCAGACCCTTCTCTTGCAATCTGGCTTTTGTCCCAGGCTCTCTCCTGAAAGTCCACAAATTAATGGCCTTTTATTAGTGCTCATTCCTTGGAACCTCTGAGGTTCAGATTTAGAAACACTCCATGTTTTCAGGAAACTCCTCACTCTCCTGGTTCTCCTACTGTGTTTCAAATGACTTTTCTGCCTCTTCTTCAACCTTTTGCACATTAAATATAGATGCTCCCCAAAAGCTGTCCTAGGGTTCTTTTCTGATTAACTTTCCCAGGCCTGTGTCATGACTTCACCTCTCTATAAGCAACGTTCACATAACTATCTTCTGGCTTGATCTCTCCTTCAGCAGTTGTTTTAGTAGGCCACCTGGTGACTCTATTCTTGGTTTGATTATGGTTTTGGAAATTAGATATGAAAATTCTTAGTCATAAAACTAAGTTACAGTCTCTTCTTCCAGATATCAGCTGCCACTGCATAGGACATTTTACAGAACACTGTCAAAACTAACTTACCATGGATTATCTTATCTTGTGTCTTACAGGAGAAACAATTCCACAGTAAGGTCATCTGGGGACTTCATAATGTATCTTATACATCTAGGTCTACCTCATACTGAATAGAAAGTTACCAGTATATAAAAAGTTAAATACTATTTAACAAGAATAAGTACTACAAATACCAATTTGGCTTTTACGTCACCAGAGCACTTCCATAGTTCACAGTTAAAATAATCAGGACACTCACTCATTGCCAGATACATCCAGCAGATCTTGGCAGGACGTAGGTGACACACACAAACTGGGCAAGAGTTTTAAGAAGTCTTTTTTACAAAAATATGGGTAGGTGTCTTTGTTTCTTAGGGCTACTGTAACAAATTACCACAATCTGGGTGGCTTAAAACAACAGATGGTTATTCTCTCACCATTCTGGAGGTCAGAAGTCCAAAATGAAGGTGTTGGCAGGACTGTACTCCCTACAGGGGCTCTAGGGGAGAATCCTTCTTTGCCTCTTTCAGCTTCTGGTGGCTGTTGACAGTCCTTGACTTCTTTGACTTGTGGCCACATCTCTCCAATATCTGCCTCCTTTGTTACATTGCCTTCTCTTCTTCTCTTCACATCATCTTCTTCTCTTCTGTCCATGTCAAATTTCTCTTTACCTTTCTTTTGAAAGGACACTTGTCATTGGATTTAGAACCCACCCAAACAGTCAGGGATGATCTCCTAATCTCAATATTCTCAATTTGATTACACCAGCAAAGATAATTTTTCCAAATAAGCAATTAAGATGTGAACATACATTTTTAGGGGTCACCATTCAACCCATTAGAGCAGGATTGGGGGAAACCAACAAGGGACAGTGAAGCCCTAGAGGGTTCATATGTACTAGGGCTGCAGGAGACAGGGGAGGAAGCACTCAGTAGAATCTAGAATCAGTAGCTGTAACTGTAGGGTGGAGAAGGAGGTACCTGACAGAAGTGTGCTTTTTGAAAGAGAATTCACTTGACGTGAAGAAAGCTGGAGGAATGAATACCAACTTTATTCCCTTCCCACCCTCCTACTGGTGCCTCTCCAGGGCCAAATCAAAATGGATGCCAGAGAAAAAGATACCCAGTGATGCAGTCTATAAAAGAGAAGGGTGGAGGATGGATCTGGATGGGCAAACAGAAGACTCTTTTATATCAGGACATTACCATTCCTGAGAAGGAGTGGAAATAATTTTCAAGTTAAATGTTTAAATGAGGTTGCACGCACAGGTGCAGGAGTATATTTACCTTCTATGTGTAAACAACAAATGAGAACATATTTCATCTTTTTCTGTAATTTCAGACCATTACACACTGGTACTTGGATATATTAATTACCTACCTCTGTGTTTTGGGAAAAGAACTATCAGCAGAGCAGAAACCACCATGGTCCTTTCCATATAGGGATAATCCCTTTATTGTAAGCATCATCATTATTATTATAATTCTATTTCCCTTGTTTATATTCCTTTTCTTTCTCAAAAGGAAAATCTAGGTGGCTTATGAAGAAGAAGAAATGCATTATAAGAATGATGAAATTAAAAGGAGAAAGTCAAGACCATGGAAAGCAGGAGAAGGCAAATACGTCACCCTCAAGGGCTAATAGAGTTGCTGTGATTGAGCAGTGAATTTGGTTCCACCTTCCTGGTAGCCGTCATTGTGATAACATTGTTATGTCCACATCTCACTCTAACAGGGCTTTGCTTATCTAGTCATGAGAAACTCTGCAACACATGATTCCATAAAGTCTGTCTTCCTCTCCCATTCATGTAACAGTCACTTTTTATGATTGAAAACTACCAGATAATCTACAGAGCTAATCACCTGTTGTGGAAATAAAATTTTGTGAAATGGGGAAAACACTGTAGAAGAATATAGAAGGACCAAAAGAAGAGAAATAATGAAGGAGAGAAGAAGGAACATTTTAAGGTCAATGTAGCCCTTCTAATTGCTAATTATTTTTAAATTTTATCACCCTTTCTTTTACATTTTTCATTTGTTTTATTGAGATATAATTTAAAATATAATTCATTTAAATTTTAAATATTTCACCTTTTATTTTATTATAATATATAATAATATACACTTATTATAAATTCACCAACTTTATATGAATTTTCCATGATTTTTGATAAGTGCTGATAGCTGTCAAACTACTACCACAATCACAATATACTGCATTTTCATCATTGACCCAAATTCCCTTTACACTCACTCTCCTCCTCTCATTGCTGGCCTCTAGCAACAACTGATCTGCTTCTTATCAATATAGCTGTAGTTTTCCTAGGATTTCATGTATCTGTGGTCTTTTGTCCCTGGCTTCTTTCACTTAGCATATCATAGTTCACTCCTATTTACTGTTGAGTAGTTATCCATTTTTTAAAATACTCCACAATTTATTTTTCTATTCACCAGTTGAACAGATATTTGAATCGTTTCCAGTTTTTGGCAATTATGAGTACAGCTGTCATGAACATACATGCATAAGTCTTTGTGAATGTGCATTTTAATATTCCGTGGGTAAGTATCTCATAGAGGGATAAGGAGGTTGCATGGTAGATAAATGTTTAACTTTGGAAAAAACTGCCAAACTGTTTTGAAAGTGGCTGTATCATTTTACATTCCCACTGGCAATGTATACTATTATTTCACATCTTTGTCAACACTTAGTATCGTCAGTTTTCTTGATTTTGGCTTTTTAAGTGTGTGTGTGTGTGTGCGCGCGCGTGTGTGTATATGCGTGTAGTATATTTTTAATTTGCAGTTGCCTAATGAGGCTAAGCATCTTTTGTATTATTCATTTACCACTCTTTGGCAACGTGTCTGTCAAATCTTTTGTTCGTTTAAATAATTGGGATTTTTTTGGTCTTATTACTGAGTTCTAAGAGGCCCTTTTTCTTTTAAAATAAGTTCTGATTTAAACAATCCTCTAGTGAATGTGTTTTGCAAATATTTTTTCTCAGTTATGAAAAAGAACTATTACTTATACGATAGAACTGCTATAAGAATTAAATTAGAGTAGATAACATGCAAAGGCTCTGATACCTAATAGCCACTTAGTAAATGTTAGTTCTTTTCCCTTGCCCTTTCTCTATACCAGTTGTTTCAAATCCTCTAGAAAAGTTGAGAATGATGCAAGAAAGAAAAATGTCTTCCAGTGAGGAGAGAATATTTTCAGGACATTAGTTGGGTCATAGGGAAATTACAAAGGATAGAACAGCGAGTGATAAGAATTAAACAAGGGCAAAGATTACTCTTTCAGAAACTTGGGAGATGAAGGAAGAAGAGAGAAGACAGTAGCATAAGTAAAAGGCAGGATTTTACAGTAGTTAGCACAGAGTCTGCAGCCAGGTTGCTGGGACATGAAGCTCAGCTCTGCCCCGTACAAATTATGTGAAGGGGGCAATTTATTTAACCTGTGGAAGATCAGATAAGAGAGGAGGGCAAGCACTCAAGGGAAGTTACAAGGCATGAGTCTCGGAGCGGGGAGGGCTCAAATTTGTATTTGCTAAAGGATAACAGGAGCAAAGACCACAAAGAATTCTGAGGGATACATCATGTGATGTTAAATCATCTTCCCAGAAAGTGAAAAATCAAGGGCAGACTTGGCAGGTAAAGAAAGTGAAGATGGTGGGGAACAGTAGTTGTTGAGATTCAAATATTAATTCTTCAAAAAGTCATTAACAGATTGCCAAAATCAAGAAGGCTCCAGGTGAGCTTGGAGACCATGAGTTAGACATGGGTTCCATCAGCAGTTTTTTGTGACCTTCTCTAACAATATTTACCAACCTAGAAGCAGGAAAGGGAGAAAACAGAACACAACCTACTGAGGGAAGATAATGGTTGATAAAATAGCAAATATTTGAGGGATTCCAGATGAACAAATGCTGAAATGGTCAACCATTTTATAGATCTGCCTATATTATGTGATAGTTTTCAGCTAAAGAACAAGGTGTTCATGAGCATGTTTTACTTCTGTAAGTAGCAAAAAGAAAGGATAATTTTTTAAGTGACAAGTTTTAAATGGCTGCCTGGGTGGACCAGACAAAGTAAGATGGAAAGAAAACCTGAAAATGTGGTGGCTCAGATATTTCAGATTCAATAATAATCAAATGCAGATGGAGTTGAACAGATGGATGGGGAGATATCAAATGGGAGGTTATTGTGTCATGGGGAATTTATATTGGAGATTTTTGAAGTAGAGAACTTTCAAGATTGGGTACACAGTCTCATAAGCATTAGAGTTAGAGTGGAGATAAGAGTCACAGAAAATTAGTTGATTAAGGGGGTCAATATTAGGAAGGGTAATGTTGGGGGTATTATATGAAGATGCTTACATATAGTGAGGAAGGCTGAAGTTCCCATGAAGCAGGGAAGAGTGCTTTAGAGATCAGCAGATTATTGCAGAGATTACTCCCAACTACATTATTTTGCCAATCAATCCTCAAAAGTGGTAGATTTGTATCCAAGTGAATACTTGCTTGGTCTTGTCTCGTAACTAATGCTAAGTGAGTTTTTACATTATCTTTCACAACTGTTATCATCTGGATATTCACAGCACACCTACACCATGCTCCAGAAAACATGAAGCTATCGAAGCCCAGTTCTCAGCAGCTTCCTCCTCACTCTCGGATGTAACATGCACGCTGGGTTAACTCCAATGAGTTGCCTTTGCCTGGGACAGAAGAGGAGGGCTGGAGAGAGTGGAAAACAAAGTATTCTTCCCTGCTGCTCCCTGTGGCGCCACCCTAAGGGGGCAGAAGAGTGGGAGGGAGTACTTATCCGTATTTCAGTGCTGGTTAAAAAACATATCTTGGTTTTTGACTCGAGGTGCTAATTAATGTATTTTACACATTTGTACTCTGAGCCCGAGGGTTCTTAACTACAAGTACACATGCATGTAAAAGACCATTTAAGATAAGTTACTGAAAACCTCTAAGGGATCCTATTCCCCTTTCTCTTCCACTTGTAGTGTGTTCGGTAAAGTTGTATTTGAAGGAGCCTACAGGAAGAGCCACAATTTTCATAATTCAGCTAAAGCTTGTGATCTATAATTTACTATATTGAAAAAAATTAAACTTGCCAACTTCTACCTCAAAAGATCTTAAAATTTATTTAAACAGGGTCAACTTCTTTTTCTATGAAAATAGGCAGAATATTGCCATTTAATATCCCCATTCCAAGCAATCTCCAGCATATACACAAATAACTGAGGGGTTGAAGTGCCTGTATTGATAATTCAAATTTCAAAAAAGGATTCTGAGAAAATGTTTTACTGCTTATGTGGTCCAGACTGACTGTCTCCATTAAATACATTCATTGGATAATTGCTTAACTTTCCACTTTCCTTTTCTGGTGGAGTCACATATAATATGTCCAAAATGGCTAGAAGGAATCATGGGATTTATGCATGTAAATACAGCATTGCTTTTTCAAAACAGACAGAATATGTTCAAGAACTATTTATATTCTGGGTAAGCTCTGAATTATATATTTTACATGCACAGAAAATAATTCATTATGAGCCTATCTCCTGTTGTATGCCAAACTAAATGACCCTTTGATACTGACGTCATGCCCATTCATATTAGTAGGAGTTATAGATACCAAGAGGACCAATAGCTAATGCCAAGAATGCACGGAATGGTTTCCATGGAGCATAATGGCATAATTGTCTGATGGAACAAAACTGAAAAGAACTGGAGGACGGGAAAAGGGTGTGGTGTCTGCAAAAATGAAAAACTTTATTCATGGATTCAAATTTATGCTTAAAATGAATTGGATGTGATATATTATTCTCAGTTTTCAGGCAAAAGCTAGAAACTGGTTAAATAGTGATGGAACTATCAGAGTAATCTGGGATATTCTGTTGGAACTTTATTTAGTCCACCTTAAATATACTAATTATCACCTGTACTATCTTTCTTCCCTAAAAGATAACAGAATATCCTTTTTTTCAAACCAAAGCTTTTGTAAAGTTTCCTTCTATATCCTTTTTAGAATTTCATGTCACCAATCCTCATACTGCCTTGTAAACGTGCCATTTCCTCCCACACATCTGGAAGGTCCATTATCGTAAAGAACCCAACCTAAGAGACAGTTGGGAAAAAATTCCTGTCCCAGGGCTAAGCCAAAACATTTCTTTTGTCTTCTCATCAGACTGCTGGTTATATTTTCATTCTGTTCTATAACCATAATTAAACCCTCCTTTGATTTCCTTTCTGAACACTGAAGACCAATAAGCAGCTTTAACATTATCTTAAGTATGTAAATACTGGTCACTTAGAGGTGTCCAGATGGTACATTTCATGATTTTGGTGCCATTCCAAGGGCAATTTCTTATGTTAAGTTCAAATAAAGGTGTCTTTCTTATGCCACCAATTACTTGAAATCATTCCACCATTTAGTTTGCTTCATAATGTCTAGTTCAGACTGTTTTCTTTTAGTGTATTCCCCACTGTATAACTAAATGGTCTTTTTTTTTTTTTTTTTTTTTTTTTTTGGTATTATTTGGAATCAGTTTCATTCTCCTTAAGGCTCCTGACTTTCTGGTTTAATCTGACTAGTTTCTTCATTTGTGGACCAATACTTTCCTACTTAACCTCCTCTCTGAACAATTACTTTAAAGCTCCCTCTTGGGATCCTTTTATCTTAATAGTACTAAAATATGGACTGATGGCTTTCTAGATTTGAAGTCATTCTATAGACTTCCTTTATTGTGCTCCTGGATTGGATCTTCCCTTTGTTTATTTTGCTTGTTTTGCTGTAGTATGTTTTCAAGCTACTGCCTATTAAAAAAAGATGGATGAGATGCAAATATTCTGAGAATTTACAAGTTTAAAGTCTTTTATTCTGCTCTCACCTCTATTGAAAGCTTGGCTGAGTGTTCAACTTGAGGCTGCAAAATTTTTTTCTTTGAATTTTTATAATATGATGAAAGGAATTTGATGAAAAACCCACAGCTAACATCTATTCAATCATGAAAGACTGAAAACTTTCTCTCTAAGACCAGGAATAAAACAAGGTTACCTACTTTTGCCACTTCTATTCAACTTTGTACTGGAAGTTTTAGCTAAAGCAATTAGGCAAGAAGATGAAAAAAAAAAAAAAAAAAGGCCATCCAAATGGCAAAGAAGTGAAATTATCTATTTACAAGTGACATGATTTTATATTAAAAAATTCCTAAAGAATTCTTCAAAACTATTAGCTCTAGTAAATATATTCAGCAAAATTGCAAGATACAAGATCAACTCACAAAATTCAGTTGTATATCTATATACTAGCAATGAGCAATCCAAAAAAGAATTTAGGAATATAATTTCACTTATAATAGTATCCATAAGAATAAAACACTTAGAAATAAATTTAACCAAGGAGGTGGAAGACTTGTACACTGAAAACTACAAAATATTGTTAAAAGAAATTAAAGAAGACCTAAATAAATGGAGACATAACATGTTCATGGATTGGAAGACTTAATAGTGTAAAAGTGGCAATCCTATCCAAAGTAATCAGCAGATTCAATGCAATGCCTATTAAAATTCCAGTAGCAATTTTTTGCTGAAATGGAAAACGCCAACCCTCAAATTCACATGGAATTGCAAGCAGTCCTAAATAGCCAAAACAATATTGAAAAAGAACAACAAAATTGAAGGACTCACATTTCCTGATTTAAAAACTTACTACAAAACTACAGCAATCAAAACAGTGTGATATTGGTATAGGAAGAGACATATAAATCAGTGGAATAGAATTGTGAGTCTAGAAATAAACCCATGGGTCTGTGGTCAGTTGATATTGAAAAAGGTGCCAAGGTCATTCAATAAGAAAGAATACTTTCTTCAACAAATGGTACTGGGACAACTGGATATTCACATCCAAAAGAATAAAGTTGGACCCTTACCTCATTCCATATACAAAAATTAATTCAAAATGGATTAAAGACCTAAACATAAGACCTAAAACTATAAAACTCTTAGAGGAAAATGTGGGAGTAAATCTTCACAACCCTGTATTTTGCAATGGTTTTCTTAAATATGATATCAAAAGCATAAGTAACAAAGGAAAAAATAGATAAATTGGATTCCATTGAAATTAAAAACTTTTATGTATCAAACTCCATCAAGAGAGTAAAAAGACAACCCACAGAATTGGCAAAAATATTTGCAAACCATTTATCGGATGAAGATCTAGTATCCAGAATATAAGGAGAACTCTTATACTCAACAACAAAAAGACAAACCCAATTTTCAAATGGACAAAGGAGTGGAGCCTAAAGAATATGCTATTAAAAAACCAACAGATCAATGAAAAAATCCAAGAGGAAATCAATAATACCTCAAGACAAATAAAAATAAAAACACAACTTTCCAAAATCTGTGGGATGCAGCTAAAGCAATTCTAAGAAGAAAATTTATAGGGACTCAAGCCTACCTCAAAAAACAAGAAAAGTCTCAAATGAACAACCTAGTCTACAATCTAAAGGAATTAGAAAAAGAACAGCAAACAAAGCCCAAAGCCAGCAGAAGGAAAGAAAGAAAGATCAGAATGGAAATAAATAAAATAGAGGGAAAAAAAGGAAGGAAAGAAAAGAAAAGATCAATGAAAGTAAGAGCTGATTTTTTAAAAAGATAAGCAAAATTGATAAGCCTTTAGCCATGCTCATTAAGAAAAAAAGAGACCCAAATAAACAAAATAAGAAATGGAAGTGGAAAAATTACAACCAATAATATAGAGATACAAAAAATCATGAGCAATACTATCAACAGTTATACACCAACAAATTGGACAACCTAGTTGAAATGGATAAATTCCTAGAAATATACGATCTTCCAAAACTGATTCAGGAAGAAATAGATAATCTGAACAGACCAACCACTAGTAGTGAAATTGAATCTATCAGAAAACAGAAGTCCTGGACTGGACAGCATCACAGGAGAATTCTACCGAACAAATTAAGAACAGCTAATATCTATACTTCTCAAAGGATTCCAAAAAAAAAAAAAAAAAAACTAAAGAGGAGGGAACACTCCCAAATTCATTCTATGAGGCCACCATACCCTGATACCAAAACCAGATGAAGACATTACAAAAGAAGAAAGGAAAGAAACAAACAAAAAAATTATAGGCCACTATCTCTGATGAACACAGAAGCAAAAATTCTCAACAAAATATTAGCAAACTCAATTCAACAATATGTAAAAAGAATCATACATTATGACCAAGTGGGATTTATTCCAGAGATGCAAGGATGGCTCAAAATCCACTAATCAAGCAACGTGATGCACCACTTTAACAAAACGAAGGATAAAAATCACATGATCATCTCAATAGGTGCAGAAAAAGTATTTGACAAAATTCAACACCCATTAATGATTAAAAACTCAAAATTGGTACAGAGGGAACATATCTCAACGTAATAAAGGCCATTTATGACAAACCCACAGCTATATCACACTCAACAGGGAAAAACTGAAAGCTTTCCTTCTAAAATCAAGAACAAGACAGGGATGCATGCTCTCACTTCTATTTAACATAGTATTAGAAGTCCTAGCCACAGCAATCATACAGAAAGAAAGAAAGAAAGAAAGAAAGAAAGAAAGAAAGAAAGAAAGAAAGAAAGAAAGAAAGAAAGAAAGAAAGAAAGGAATATAAGACATCCAAATTGGAAGGAAAGAAGTAAAACTGTCTGTCACATTTTGCAGATGACATGATGCTATATATAGAAAACTCTAAAGTCTCCACCGAAAACTACTAGAACTAATGAATTCGGTAAAGTTGCAGGAGATGATACATAGAAATCTGTTGCATTTCTATACACTAATAATGAACTATCAGAAAGAGAAAGAAAGAAAACAATCCCATTTAAAATGGCATCAAAAAATAATCTAGGAATAAACTTAACCAAGGAGGCAAAAAAACTACAAAACACTGATGAAAGAAATTGATGACGCAAAGAAATCGAAAAATATCCCATTTTCATGGAATGGAAGAATTAATATTATTAAAATATGCACACCACCCAAAGTAATCAATAGATAATCAGCTCAATTTCTTTAGATGAAGAACCTTCAATTTACTTTGCTTTTCAGTAAATGCTTGACTACAAGCTTTATGTAGGGGGGAAGAGTGTGAGATGAGTTAATTGTTAAGCATATTCATCTAGAAATGATCCCCCAATTTTTAGCCACTGTCTTCATCCCCCAGTCTTCATCCTATTTGGCTGAACCTCTCCTGGGTTCAGTCTCTTTCACTGGCTACACTTCCTTCTGCATGTCTTATGGAGTGGGGTTTCCTTTTCTCCTTCCACAAATACAGTCATCACTTGGTATCTGCAGAGGGAGTGGTTCCAGGCACCCCCATCCATGGATACTAAAATCCAAGGATGCTTATATAAAATGGCATAGTTATTTGCATACAATCTACATGCACATCCTCCCATATACTTTAAATCATCTCTAAATTATTTATAATAGCGAGTACAATGAAAATACTATGTAAATAGTTGTAAATACAATGTAAATGATATGAAATGAAATGATATGAATGATATGGAAATAATTGCTGGTACACAGCGAATTCAAGTTTTGCTTTTTGGAAATTTCTGGAATTTTTCTGCTTGTGTGTGAATATTTTTGATTCTTGATCGGGTGTGTCTGCAAATGTGAAACCCAAGGATATGAAGGACTGACTAAACACACTTTTCCATCATCTTTTCATCTTCCAGAAATTTGTGAGAATCTCTTGTCTATGAAAATCTCCCTCTACTTTTCCTCTTTCTTCTTATGGGATTATATTCATTTATTTATTTTTTTAAAAATTCTTCATTCTTATTTTAGTGTGACCTCAGGAGGATGAGGAGTAAAATACATGTTCTCAGTCACCATTTTGAAACAAAAGCCCTAATTTTTTTTAATGGTTTTGCAGTCTAAATTTCAGGTTAACCCCTAAATTAAAAATATTCCAATGAATTTCACCAACAACTTACTGTTCCATTTGTCCACAATAGTGGTGTTATTTAAATTCTCATTTAAAAAAAAACCTAATTTCATCATTGTTTACCAAAAAAATCTAGTTTATTGTGGAGAAGTTGGAAAGTAAGAAAAATCATTAAAAAAGTAAAAATTAGTCATAATTCCATCACACCAAGTAAGGTAATTATTGTTAACTTCTGGTTTTTTTCTTTTCTTTAAAATCACCATACTCCCTTCTCCACTTCTGTTGCTACCAATTTTACAGATTCTGCAATGCTAAAGCCCAGTGTACAAGCTGACAAAGATAGAATCCACCCATAGCAGTTGGGGAGAGGACAGGAACACCTGTTTTAATAATTTTTATCTCTTCACATTTTATATTATTTTACAGATAGTAATATGATTACTGTATGATTATACAGTGATAATTGTCTTTCTAGTCAAATGTTAGTGAATTTTCTTATTTCCCTAGGACAATTTTTCCATAAATTGAGACAAAGGAGAAAAATACTTTAAAAGGCTCTCCATACTTATTGCCAAACTATCCTCTGGACTGTCTGTACCAGTTTAAGCACAACCAGCAATATTTGATAATACGCCTTGTTCCTCATTTTTCTCAACATTGGCTTTTATTATTTTAACAATTTTTTTGTAAATTAATAGGTAATAAGTGTGATCTCACTGTTTTAATTTACATTAAAAATTACTTGCAAAGTTATTTTTTCCCATAAATTTATTGGACATCTGTATTGTTTTTTTTTTCCTAGCAAATTGCTCATTTTTGTGGGGAGTGTTCATTCTTTTTCTTGCTGATTTTTTCAACCTTTCCTCAAGTTTTTATTAAGAATCTAATACATGTCAGGCACTGTTCTAGATGTTAGGGATTCAGGAGTAAACGGTATAATTCTTGCCACCAAGAAGCTTGTATTTTAATGGGGGACAGATAGAAAATAAATCAAATACATGAATAAAATATGTAGTAGTTCACATGGTGATAAGTGTTGTGGAGAAAAATGAGGCAGGCTAGGGTAAGTATGTTTGCAGTAGGGTCCTCTGACATCTTACCAAGAAGGGGACATTTGAGACATCTGAAGGAGGTAAGAGAGTGAGTCATGCTTTTATCTGAGGTAAGAATTTTCTAGGCATAGAGACTAGTAAGTGCAAAGACCCTAAGGTGGAAGTGTGCCTGTCATATGTGGGGACCTGCAGGAGGCCAGGGTGGCTGGAACTGAGCAAGTAATGAGAGTGTTAGAAAAAATCAGAGACATTGCGGGTATGTGTGTGGGGGGGACGAATTTTGTAAGACCATTGTAAGATCTTTGGCTTTTACTCTGAGAAAATAGCAAGTTATTGGTCAGACATGAGCAGAGGAATGACGTGCTATAACTTATGTTTTACAAAATCTCTCTGGTAGGTGTGTGAGAAATGTGCTATATAGAGCAAGGACAAGGAGAGAGACCAATTTAGAAAATTTTTTAATAATCTAAGAGATAATGGAGGCTGAGATCAGGGTGGTTATTGTAGAAGAAGTGAGAATTGGTCAGAATATGCTTATATTCATGCATCTATATTCAGGAATGACAGTTATCTATATATCCACCTACCTGCCTACTTGTCTACCCATTCATTTATCTGTCCATCCATCCATCCATCCAGCCATCCATCCATCCATCCATCCATCCATCCATCCATCTATTCCTTTTGCAAGGTTTAGATTTCAGAATTTGTATTTGGAAAATGTCCATATTTTTCTATGCTCCAAAACAGTTCAGATGGCATGAAAATTGTATGTTTCTTGAGGTTCAAAAAAACTTGCTCGTGTGGCTCTCTGGACCTGATGCTTTTCTTATGGATAAAACTTTGATAGCTTTTTATATATCTTCCAGACCTTAGTGGTCTGTTAAGCTCGTTTATCTGTTCCTGAATCAATATTGGTCCTTTAGCATTTTCATAGAAAGGAATTCATTTCTTTGAGATTTATTGCTTTGAGTTTTATACAGTGTTATAATTTTAAAAATCTCTCTGTATGTTTGTGGTTATAGCATATTATTATTATTATTATTATTATTATTATTAATGTATTTTTGTTTTGTCTGTCTTTTGATTTATTAGACTAAATAGCAGGTTGTCTATTTTATTATATCTTTCTCGCTAAAGAATAAACAGCTCTTACATTTCTTTGTCTATTTACCATTTGTCTGCTTTTCAGGTCATTTGTTTTATTTTCTTTTAAAATTATTTCCTTCTCCCTGCTTTCTTTTTATTTGTTTGTTGCTCTTTCCTGATATCTTGAATTAAATACTTAGTTCATTTTTTTTCTTGTGTTCTGAATTTGCCTCAGATAAATGCTTTAACTATGTCCCAATGGTATTGATTAGTCACGTTCTCATGAATACTCTTTTTTTTAATACTTTATACTTTCAGATTTTCAAACCGAACAGCTGTTTATTAGTGGTTTCTCTTTTCATTTCAGAATGTTTGTTTTTCAGTTTACATTTTTTAAATTAATTTCTGGTTATAAAAATTTATGCTCAGAGAACATGTCTTATATGATGTCTGTTTTGTTGGAATTCACTGAGGTTTTGTTTATGGCTTAATGCATGAACATGTTTATAAAGTTTCCATTGGCTTTAAAACAGAAAATGTATTCTCTGTTGAGTATTGAGTTAACTTTGTAGTTATTAAATCAACTTTATTAATTATATTATTCAGCACTTTGATTTCATAATTTTTCCTTGATTAAGGTGTCAAGAAGACAGATATTTAAATTATCCACATTTACTGTATTATTTACCCTTTTTACTTTATGTTACATTTGAAACATATAGTTTAATGACTGTTAATATCTTTGTTGATTGTGCTTTTCATTAACATAAAATGTTCTTTTGTTATTATCTAATTATCCCATTTAATGTATTTTTTTTTCTTGAATTCTATTTTGAATGATGTTACTACTATAATCACTACTTTCTTTTTGTTTGAATTTTCCTGATATAGTTTCACATATGTGTAAGACCCATCATTTGGCTGTACTATATAACTCTGGTTTTATTAAAAGTCACTTGAGATAAGTCAATATTAATAATTCTATTTTTCTTTAAAAATCATGCTTCATTATATACACAGTCCATTTTATATTTTCAGAATTGTTTTTATAAAATTTACATAAATTCACACATGATTTCAAAATATAGATTTGAAATAGAGAATAAGTAATATAAAAACTTATAATTAGTTTAAAAAATTATGTCATAAAATAAATTTTTAATAATGAAAAGTTATAAAAGCTGCCTTCAATTTATTTTTTGCGTGGATTTGAGAAAGATGTTCTATCTCAACAACTTTTGATAAACAAAATAAAAATTAAAAATGATAGATAAGAACTATGGATGATAATGTTGGGGGGGGTGTATGTCCAGGGTTAATTATTAGGTGATATAGCAAATTTTAAAGAGAGCAAGATTCTCCATTATTTTTGTGCTGATCATTCTGTTTGTCTTCTGACACTCTCATACTCAGATCCATTTTCTTCCCTTCTCTGTCTGACTGTGCCCTGGGAGGCTGACACCTCATACTGCTTTACCTAGTCTCCCTTGTTGACAGGCTTCTGGTAGAGCTCAGTCAATGGGAAGCATAGACAGGAGATTGGGGAACAAGAGGAGAAAAGGTTGGAGCATTTCTTCCTACGCATTGGGCAGCTCCTTCCTGCTTGGCTTTGGCTCTTGCTGGGCTCCAGTAATACTATTTCCTCTCCTTCTCCCTTCAGGCCTAGTGTGCTAGGTCTCTGGGTGCCTTAACATTTCTTTTTGGTCCCTTGAACTCTCCCTACACCTCTGTAAATTGTCTCTTTGGTAAAGTCTCTTCAGGTGAATCCTTTATGTGGAATTCTGTTTTCTTCTGGGATCCTAACTGATCCAGCACAACAAAAGCCTAGGTTCTTTTTTATAAGCAATAGGAAACAACACAGTCTTTCTTAAAGAAGAAGAAAAGGAAGGAGGAGGAGGAGGGTTGGAAGGATAGCGGAGTGCAGAGAATTAATGGAAAAATTAAGAACAAGGCTTAGAGTGGGAAAGAGACAAGGCAGAGTCTGAGAGCTAGGGAACAGAAGCCGTGATGAAGAACATACTGCGGGAATGGTCTGGCTCATACTCTTTGGCTCTTGAGATAATCTTGAACTCTCTCAAAATAATTTTATTCCTGACTTAGCATTCAAAGTCCAGGGAAAGGCAAGTCACATGCCAATCTCCTGGCTGTGATGGGAAAAGTGATAGGGGATCTTGTTTATTTAGCTTCTGAAATACGAGGTGTCCATAGGAAAATTAGGACGATAGGAAGGAGAGGTGGATGCCAAACAGAGATGACCAATGTCCATTGTAGATACTGTCTTTAATAGCCTTTTAAAGTTCAACACACACTATTATATAAATTCTCATTATAATACATTATAGACTAAATGGGTGGTGAGGTTAAGTGACTTCTCTTAATTATGTAATTATTTGCTCATTCATTTATTGATCTCTCCTGTGTGTGTCTGCAATTGAACAAGAGACATTGGTTAAGTAATCCAGGATGCGTTCCTCAGATTTCATTTTTGTCAACCCAGTATATTAATGTTCAAGGAAAGCAAGTATACATGTGGCAATAATTTCTGAATTTTATGAATCAAATTCACATCTAAATATACTATCATCAGCCTTTTCCAAGAAATAATACTGTCAGAAGTTGCTGATAATCCTCACAAATGAATTTGTTCTCGGTTATCAGAATCCTAAGCCCATATTGAAAATCAATGTTAATTCAAGAATTCTCAGCTCAGAATACAGCTTGTTCTGAGCTCTAGGAATTGTGCAGGAGAAGGAAAAAGGAGTGATTTGTGATCCAAGGAATAGGCTTTGACAGCCCAAACCTAAAACACATTCAAAAATTTCCACAGGGGTTTTAAAGGTGACCTTGCTGAAGAAGGGAAGGCAATCTTCACCTGAGGAAGACACAGTGCGACACACTGCCTAGAAAGATACACAAACTAAATTCAGGATGAAAAGAATTT
Organism: Camelus bactrianus; assembly: GCF_048773025.1. Lineage (NCBI taxonomy): Eukaryota > Metazoa > Chordata > Mammalia > Artiodactyla > Camelidae > Camelus > Camelus bactrianus. Next base: position 44,374,376 of record NC_133543.1, read on the forward strand.
TGGATTTTACCAGATGAGTGCTTTGGGCTTTGGGAAATAGTTTACAATGCTGGCATCTCAGCAATAAATATTGGAGAATCTGGAGACTAGATATCAGATAATGGCACCTGCCAATAAACTTCCAAGAGCAATGAGAAGATTGTGCTATTGTAACAGGAAGCACTGGCTCCTGCTGCCCTGTCATTGAAATGATGCTCCAGTGGCCTCCTTGAAAGCTGGTCCTGGAGCTGGTCCACTAGGTGTAACTATGAGATTCTTAAGCTTCTGTGTTTAGGGACAAATAAAGGTCATCTAACTTATAGTTCAGCTAGAAGTCTCTGTCCTGAGTTAAGTATGAGGAAATAGGAGGACTTTTGCTTCAATTCACAAACTTTTTCCTTACAAGGAAGGACTGGTAGAAATCATTCCACTTCTCCATTGTTTAATGGGAATAGAAATAAAATGCTGGATCTCTACATCTACTGAAAGAAAACTTAAAGTTTACATTCCAAGCAGAACACACAGGCTCTAAACTATGAAGTCATAGTAAACTGTGTTGCAGACTTCTTTAATATAACTTTAACAATACTACTTTCTAGTCATTATTATCTTCATTAGCCTAGCAGGATTATGGGACAAAATGGGACACGATGCTGCTGGGATGAGTTAGATATTTTTAAAAGTCTTATTTCATTTTCAGAACTAAAATGTTTTTGAAAGAAAGAAAGAGATTGAACAGATGAAGAGAGATTCGTCATGGGGATACTTCTAACTTCAAAAAATCAAAATCCACTCTCTCTCTCTCAAAATGGATGTGAGTTTCAAGGATCATTTCTTATTCAAAGACTCAACATATTTTAGGCCTATTAGAAATTTTTTAACTGATCAAAAATGAATGTCTGTTTGGGACATTCCATGTAGATCACATTGTTTTAAGCCACTAACTTAGAAGATGTGACCCTTGCCCTAAAGGGACTCACAATTATAAAATAGATTACAGCTAACCCAACCTCAAAGGTGAGGACAAAGAGTTCTGAGGTTGAGGTCCTGGCCATACCAGCAATTCATCTGAACCTTGTTGAAGTTAACTGTTTTGTATCTCTGCTTCTGCATCCTTTACTTATGAGTTAATAGTATCTGTTATCCTTATCTAAGGGGTTCCTGTATGGAGACCACTAGATAAGGCTATAAACGTTCCTAAAAATTCTAATGCATTATTTTTATCTATATTAGGCTCAAAAAGATGGCGAAGGGGTGTGCATTTCCTTTTAAACAGCTCTAAGAAGCATCACTAACATTTGTACAACCCTGAAAATCTCTTTTCAGCCCTAAACTGCAGAACTGTGATTTTTTAGCTACAACTTGGGCTGCAGTTTCAGAGGAAGATGTAAGTTATATCTTCTCTAACCAGAAGCAATATGCTGATATTTTGAAGAACTTTTTTACTGACACTCACAGAAATATGGAAAGAAGTAAATTGCAAGAGGAAGAGGAATATTATACTTTTAAAGTCCCCAAATATGAAAACTTTTGGCTTAGAGCATTTTGAGGTAATTGACAAAGTACCAGGATTAACCTACTTTATTAAAACATTGGAACATGAAGTATAGAATAAAATTTTTTAGTGATACAATGACACCTGGATAATATATTTGAAATTTATATAAGATTGTTGACTTGTAGAAAAGGAAATGTTGACAGTTGAATGGATAAATTAAAGGCAGAAGATGCTGGTTTCAATTCTAGGTTCGCTCATGATAAGATGAAACCTTAACACATGTAAAAAACTTGATTCTTGGTTCCCACAAGAGTTGAAGATGTTTCATACTACTGACTCTAATCTTACTGCACACCAGTGTGTCTATGAAGTTTTGCTCCTATGATCAACTCAATTTCCAAGTATTTCACATTTAAACTTCTCAAATGAAGATTGTTGGGGTTCATCAGTCTGTTCAGTATTCAGTGCTTCTCTAGGTCTCAAAACAGATCACTTCAGAGGTCGCAGGTTAGCCAACTGCTGATCCAATTAGCCATGGCTGTGGTGGTGAGGTCAAATGATGCAAAGCACACCTGGAGGATTCTAATGCACACAGTTGATGTGCCAAGTGCAGGAAACACTAGATGGGGAGTGGGGAACTGGGACAGAGAGGGGAAGGCAGCCAAGAAAGAGTGCATTATCAAGCAGTGTGGGTGACTGGAGTTTAATCCCACAGGGAAATCTGGGAAAATGGCATAGAACACATGTCCCAGTGTTATCCCAGTGAAGTGTTACCTCAGTTATTGGTTGAAGGCTGCTGGGAGGGAGGAGAGGAGGGGTGTTCATTTTTCCATGCTCCAGTGTTTGCACCCTCAGGTCAGGCGATGCAGTTGAAACTGGCAGTTGAAAGTGCTGCAGCTCAGTGAAGTGGTTAGGCCCAAGGGAGCTGAGTAGGCCACCACACCATTTACTGCACCCAGTACCTAGATGTGACAAATCGCTCAGAGCCACTGTCCCCTGGAAAGACTTTTTATGTGCAGGCTTCATGGTTTGTCCAATACTATTTTCATTAGAGCAGAAATTCAATTTAAATTTTAAATTAAGTTTAAATTTCAAATTAAAGTTAATACAGGTGGTACTAGACTTCTGTACTTGATTTTTGGGGACAGTCCTTATATATACATGTTTAAATGCCTAAAACCTTTTTAAATACTGTGTTAAGCTTTTTGAACATTATCTGATAAACATTAAGCTTTTCTGTGGGTGTGCGGGGCACTAGTCAATAGTTTAGTTTTGGCAGCTTTGACATTTTTGTCAATTTTGTCAGTTGAATTGGGCAATTAGTTGACTATTTTATTTTGATTTTTGCCCCAATTTTAATGAAACACAGAAGTCCTAATATTAATGATGGGGACTCTCATATGTTTAATAAAATAGAGACAGAGATGGAAACCATATAGCATGTCCCCCAAATGGAAATCTTTGATCATACTTGAACTTATACTTTATTTAAAATTTTAGAACAACAAGAACAAAGCACAAGGTTATGATTCAAGGTGAGGTGAAATTAGGATTTTGATAGTTTTTGATTTCTGAGAATCAGCATTCTTTAAAAAAATCTATTGTTTGACTTCCATTTTCAACTTTTGTGTGTGTTGTTTCAGGAATGCACAGAAACAGAAATTGGAGACTGCATAGTAAAACTGCTTTATGAAAAATAGAAATAATTGAAAATATCGTCTTACTGAAGGTAAGATTGAGCCCTGGTAGAGATGGAGTGTCTGACCAAGAGACCATGCACTTGGACCCGCCCCTGAGGATGTGAGTTCTGTCAATTCCACCAAATTATAAGGTCAGGCAGGCCCCGTAGCCATGCAACATGAGATGGCAGTGAACCATCTCATCTGGGGTTGAGCACAAGCAGGACCAGAGCACACAAGCAAGCCGTGTGAGCAAAAGGCCAGACCCCATGTCTGGAGAAGTGACTTAGCTGACACTTATGGCCATATAAGAATTCACTATAATCAACTGATGGGGGAGGAAATAACCTAAACTTAACTTATGGGTGGAAATGCCCGATTTGTGGGTACAAACCCAGAACTCAGGAGTGACCTTGAAAGGCTGTTGTGCAGCTAATCCTTCCAGTAAGCCAGCTGCTTGTAGGTGATGCCAGATATGATACAAACAGCAGATTCTCTAGCTTTAGAAGACTGGCAGATTCTCTGCTGTGAAGGGGACTCCTGGTCTGTATGGAATCCTATGCTGGTGGACCAAACACTGTTAGCTCTCAGATGGTGTTTCTGGCTAGGGTCCTGCAGGCAGGAAAGGCAAACCGGTTCCCGGAATATGTGTTGTGGTAAGACAAATCTCTGGCCCTTCCAGCATGGCAGGACCATGTAGTCAATGACTGACATCAGCTGACCAAGCCATTTTGTCTACTTGGTTGACTAGTGTCTCTTCTCTGGTGAGTGCTGACATGTGATAGATTTCCACACTTTGTGCCCATTCCCATGTCTCTCCACATGCTTCTACCTTAAACCTCATTGTACTTAACTTTCCAATTTTTGTTTTCCAGATCTCTGACCATTTGACCATTTTTTGGCCTTTGGCCAAAAAGCAAGGCTATTTGCCACTGTCTCCAATCATATATATTCTAACCTTGGGCCACTCCTTTTTCAACCCAAAGTGGATATAACCAGGTGCTAGGAACTTTTATATATATTTACATTCCTATGTTTTCATTTTCTTTGTGAGTAAATGTCTAGAAGTTGAATTGCTGGGTTATATGGTAAGTGTATGCTTAGCTCTATAAAAAGCTGCCAAAGTGTTTGCAAAGTGGCTGTAGCACTCTGCATTCCCACCAGCAAAGTATGGGAATTACATGTTAGCACTTAGTATTTTCAGTCTTTACTTTTAGTCATTTTAATTTGGATATATCATAGCATCTTACTAATTTGCCTTTCCCTTGGAACTAATGATATTGACTATTCATGTACTTGATGGTCATTCATATATTTGCTTTTGTGAAGTAGCTATTCAAATCTTCTGCTAATTAAAAAAATGGGTTACTTTTAAAATTATTATTGAGAAATATAAGTTTTTAAAGTCTGTTATATATTCACTTAATCTCAAATCCCTACATGGTGCTCCTTCCCCCCAATTTTATAGGTAATGTTCCTGAGGTATTTTTTTTTTAATTGAACTATAGTTGGTTTACAACGTTGTGTTAATTTCTGCTGTACAGCATAGTAATTCATATATATATATATATATATATATATTCCTTTTCATATTCTTTTTCAATATAGGCTATTACAAGATATTGAATATAGTTTCCTGTGCTATACAATAGGACCTTGTTGCTTCTCTATTTTATATATAGTAGTTAGTAGCTGCAAATCTCAAACTCCTGATTTATTCCTTCTCACTCCCTCTCCTGGCTGGTAACCATAAGTTTGTTTTCTATGTCTGTGAGTCTTTCTGATTTGTAAATAAGCTCATTTGTGTCATTTTTTAGATTCCACATATAAGTGATATGGTATTTTTTTTTTCTCTTTCTGGCTTACTTAGTATGACAACTTCCGGATCCATCCATGTTGCTGCAAATGGCATTATATTTTTCTTTTTTATGGCTGAGTAGTATTCCATCACACACACACACACACACACACACACACACACACACACTCTCATTCTCTCTCTCTCTCTCTCTCTCACATATACACACCATATTGTTAAAATGGCCATACTACCCAAAACAATCTACAGATTTAATGCAATCCCTATCAAATTACTCAGGATATTTTTCACGGAACTACAACAAATAATCCTAAAATTTATATGGAATCTCAAAAGACCCAGAATTGCCAAAGCAATGTTTAAGGAAAAGAACAAAGCTGGAAGAATAATCGTCCCAGAGTTCAGACAATACTACAGAGGTACAGTAATCAAAACAGCATGCTGCTGACACAAAAACAGACATATGGATCAACAGAACAGAACAGAGAGCCCAGAAATAAACCCATACACCTATTGTCAATTAATCTAAGGAGGCAAGAATAGACAATGAAAAAATGACAGCCTCTTCAGCAAATAGTGTTGGGAAAACAGGACAGCCACATGTAAACCAATGAAGTTAGAACACTCCCTCACACCACAGACAAAAATAAACCCAAAGTGGCTTAAAGACTTAAACATAAGATAAGACACTATAAACCTCCTAGAATTAAACATAGGCAAAACATTCTGTGACATAAATCTTAGCAATGTTCTCCTAGGACTGTCTACCAAGGCAATAGAAATAAAAGCAAAAATAAACAAATGGGACCTAATTAAACTTACAAGTTTCTGCACAGCAAAGGAAACCATAAACAAAATGAAAAGACAACCTATGGAATGGGAGAAAACATTTGCAAATGATGCCACTGACAAGGACTTAATTTCCAGCATATACAAACAGTTCATACAACTCTATAACAAAAAAATAGCTCAATCCAAAAATGGTCAGAAGACCTAAACAACATTTCTTCCCTGAAGACATATACTGGTCAATAGGCACATGAAAAAATGCTCAATGTTGCTAATTATTAGAGGAATGCAAATCAAAACTACAAGGCGGTATCACCTCACACCAGTCAGAATGGCCATCATTCAAAAGTCCACAAACAATAAATGCTGGAGAGGCTGTGGAGAAAAGGGAACCGTCCTACACTGTTGGTGGGAATGTAGTTTGGTGCAGCCATTATGGAAAACAGTATGGAGATTCTCCAAAAAACTAAGAATAGACTTATCATATGATCCAGCAATCCCATTCCTGGGCATATACCCAGAAAAGATAAAAAACTTTAATTGAAAAAGATATATGCACTCCAGTGTTCTTAGCAGCACTATTTGCAATAGCCAAGACATGGAAGCAACCTAAATGTCCATTGACAGATGACCAAATAAAGGAGAATTAAGATTTCTTGATACATTTTAAATTCAAAAAATATTTTCTCTCAGTCTGTGACTTGCCTTTTTATTTCTTAATGGTATCTCTTGAAGAGCAAATGTTTTAATTTTAATAGAGTTCAGTTTATCAAGTTTTCCTTTTATGTTTTATGATTTTTGTGTCCTAGCCAAGAAATCTTTGCCTTCCACAAGATTGAAAGGATTTTCTTTTATGTTTTCATCTAAAATTTTTTATAATTTTAGCTTTTATTTTTAGGTCTATGGTCCACTTAGAGATTTTTTTTTTGTGTGTATATATAGTCTGAAGGAAATATTACAACTGAATTTGTCTACATGGATATCCAGTTGTTCTAGCTCAACTTTTTAAGACTCTGCTTTTCACATTGAGTAACCTTGGCATCTTTGTCAAAAATCAATTTACCATATAGATGTGTTTCTATTTCTAGACTCTCTGTTCTGTTCTATTTATTTATAACTTTATATGCCAATATCACACTGTCATTTGTTTTATAGTAAGTCTTAATTACTTTAGCTTTACAATAAGTCTTGAGATGAGATATACAAGTTCTTCAACTTTGTTCTTCTACTTCAAAATTGTTCTATTCTAGATTTTGCAATTTCTACACAGAACACTTGCTGGTATTTTGATTGGCATTGCTTTGAATCTATAGATCAATATGAGTAGAAATGACATCCTAACCATATTTAGTCTTCCAATATAGAAACATAGTATAGCTCTCCATTTATTTATATATCTTTAATTTCTTTTTGCATTTTTCAGTGTACAGATCTTACACATTTTTATTATGTGTACTTCTACATGTTTTATGTTTTCAGATGATATTATAAATGGAAGCATTCCTTTAATTTCATTTTCTAATTGCTTATTTGTTATGTATTGAAATACATTCAAATATTATATATTTGCTTTGCATTTAGCAACCTTCCTAAATTCACTTATTAGTTCTAGTAGCTCCTTTGTAGAATTTTTAGGATTATGTCATTTTATTTCTTCTCTTTCAATCTTTGCCTATCGATTATCTATCTATCTATCTATCTATCTATCTATCTATCTATCTATCTATCTATCTACCTACCTACCTACCTATCTATCATCTATTTATCTATGTGGGTTTTTTGGTTTTTTTTTTTGCCTTATGGCACTGGCAAGGACCTCCATGATAATGCTGAAAAGAAGCAGTCTGAGCAAAGATCCTTTTTTGATTCCTGATCATAAAGGAAAAGCAATCAGCATTTTACTATTAAATATGTTGCTATCTGATGCTCTTGTAGATATTCTTTATCAGATTAAGGAAGTTCTCTTTTATTTAAAAGTTTTAAAATTGAGATAGAATTCATATACCATAGCATCCACAGGTACACCATTACCACAATCTAAGTTTAGAACATGTTCATTACCCCCAAAGAAACCCTGTACCCATTAGTAGTCCCTGCCCATTCTTCCATTTCCCCATCCCTCCCAATGGCAACCACTAACCTACTTTCTGTCTCTATAAATTTGCCTGTTCTGGACATTTCATCTAAAAGGAATCATGCAATATGTGTGGTCTTTTGTGACTGATTTCTTTCATTTAGCATAATGTTTTCAAGGTTCATCTAAGCTGTAGCATGTAATAGTACTTCACTCCTTTTTATTGCTGAATAAAATAATAATAATAATAATAATAATAATAATAATAACAACAACAACAACAACAACAATATTCCCTTATGGTACATTTTATCTATTCACTCATTAGTGGGTTGTTTCCATTTTTTGGCTATCATGAACATACATGTACAAGTTTTTATGTGGACATATGTTTTCATATGTTCTCTTGGGTATATACTTAGGAGTAGAATTGTTAGTCATATGGTAAACCTACTTTAAACATTTCAAAAACTGTAAGACTGTTTTCCAAAGAGGCTGAAACATTTTAAATTTCTTTTAGCAATGTATGAGGGTTAAAATTTCTCCATATTCTGGCCAACTCTTGTTATTATCTGTTTTTTTTTATTATAGCCATTCTAGTGGGTACGAAATGTTATTTCATTGTAGTTTTGATTTGCATTTCCCTGATGACATTTGTAGTGTGATATTCTAAAGACAAATAGAACTGCAAAGAAAATTTAAATTTAACTCAGTAGTTTTACTGTTAACAGTAATATTATTATTATAATTTTGAAACTATTTTATATATAATAGGGTAAAGCAAATAAGACAATTTGTTAACATTTTGAGGAAGCAAGATTTTTACTGTAAACAATAGGAGGTAGAAATAGAAAATTAAAGCAGTTAAAGGGAAAAATGCTCTGATATTTAAATCTGAATTGAACATATCAATATAAATTTTATATTAAATTTTATCCACCGAAAGCTTCTAGAATCAATGACATTCCAGGAATAACAGTTATACTTAACATTTTCATCTTGGTTTCTAAATACTTTGGAAATAAAAAAAATTATTTCCTTGGAGAAAAGACTGATTAAAAGAATGGAATAAGCATGGGATGTCTTGTAGTCACAGAAAGCAAGAAGAAACGCTCAATAACAAATGGGATTGTGACAAAAGTATATGAATCAGATTGAAGAGGCTCCCATTGGCCAAATTTGGGACAATTTTAGCATTAAAAAGAGTATTAACTGTAACTGATTATAAATCCATATTGAGAAAGATCACGTGTCTCATTTGTCACATTGAAGGTGACTATCACATCAAATTCTCACTCTGAAAACTCTGTAATTAAAACAAAAGAATTATATTTATCACTTTTTTAGAAGATGATAAGCTAAGCTCTTCTTTACAGAGGAGTGTCAGCTAATAAACACATAAGGAATGAGAGAAGTAGAATTATTGCTAATTGCTAAGGGAAAAGAAAACTGCTTTTACAATAAAGGAATCTGGTTGTCAACTAAATCAACTTACCGTAATTGCTGTCATTTCCAGCAGGAGGATCCATTCCAGGATAATGTGTTGCCCAGCTGTCATGTCTTTCTAGTCTCGCTCAACCTGGAACACTTCCTCTGTCTATCCTTGAGTTCCATGCCTTTGACATTTTTGGAGATTACAGGGTATTTATTTTTTAGAACGTGCCTCAATTTGAGTTTATCCGTTGTTTTTTTTTTTTTTTTTAAATAGGACCAGATTATGCATCTTTGTGGGAACATCACATAAGAGATACAGTGCTCTCTTGGCGTGCTCTCAGGTGTTACACAAAGTCCATTTGTACCATTACTCATGATCTTAACTTTGAGTAGTTAATTAAGAGGTGTCTGCTAGATATCCCTATTATTAAGTTACTTTTCTTTCCTTTGTAATTAGTAAATATTTTGTGAGGAGACACTTTGAGAGCATGTAAACATTCCATTCCTTCTTCTTTTTTCTGCAGAAGTCTTTACTGTTTCCATTTGGTACAAGGCTTGGGAGAGGGCTCCAGGGTAGTTAAAAAGCTGTCTAGCGGCTGCAGAGAGAGGCTTCCGGCAGAAACCCTGACACCAGAAGAGGCTCCTCACAGGCCGCTGCCTTCCAGAGGCTCCTAGTTGTACCTGACGGTGACCGTGGGGAAGAGAGCCTTGCGCAGCCCAGCCTGGGCACACGCCAGCCTGCGGAGTTTGGTCAGGTGGTCGCCGTCTTCTCGCGGAGTTTCACCTGCTCATCCGGGGAAGCGGCTATCCGGGGAGTCACAGAGCTGGGGGTCCGAGGGGACGCAAACCAGGGCATGCAGTTCCAGAAGGCCTGGTTCAGGTGCTTTTCCAGGAGCCCGGCGGCTTCCCTAGCGTCTTGGGTTTTACCCGACACACCTTGGGGCGGCTTCTGCACTTTCTGGAAAGTGGCGCGGCTGCCTCGCTGGCTTTCCATTTTCGAGAGACGCTTGGTGCCCTCGTGCTTTTCCTCAGCCAATTTGTGGGAAAAGTGGCCCCTCCAGAGCCACATCGTCACCGTCGCTGTGGAAACAGAAGCCCAGAGCGAGGTAGGTGTACGAGGCCCACAGAAGAGCGCTGACGAGGCGGTTGACGGCGGCCTCCACCTCAGTGGAATAATTCTGAGGAAACTGGGAGCGGGTTGCTTAGGTAATAAGGAGCTAAGCTCAGAAAATGGTGTTGGCCAGTTGGGCTGCCAAGGGTAGAGTGACAGGTTCCGAGGGTTGTGACTGGAAAAAAGCCTGAAGTGTGGTCAGAAGCTTGAGGAAGGGGTGTCCCTGGGTCCGTTCTGTCCAAACATTGCTGAAGCAAGAGACAAAACCCCGCGACCACCCAGCGCACCGCCCCAAATTCCATTTTTCTTTCTACTTTGACCTACTAGTTTTAGCACCCATTGATATTTCTTACCTGAATTATTGCTCTGAGGATTACCAAATGATTTTCTGATTTCATCATTTCTTCTACATTTATTATTATTATTATTTTTTACTTTCTAAGGTAAGAAAGCTTTCTCTTCTCCCTATTTATTTATTAACTTATGACAGTATGGATTCAAGGAGTCTTATTTTACTCAGCAGCTTGTAATCCATCACTATCTATTTATTTTGATGCTCAAATTGTCCCACATTTGCATGTTAGAAGCTCCTTCAAGCTGCCTTCTGTGTCCTTTTGACATGTCCCATTACTCTTGAACATTTTCTAACTTCCTGGCATAGTAGCATGGTCTAGCCTTCCCTTGTACCTTTCCTTCCCTACCCTGAAGTTAGCCGTTCTCCAAATCCTGGTTCCAGTTAGTGAAAACTGTGATTTGGAAACCAAGATTTGGGTACAAAATGTGCCCAGACCTTCTCAGTGGGAGGGGCAGGGGGTATAGAGATAAATCCTTATGCATATACACATCCTTGAGTTCACAAAGCTCTGGTTTCGATTCACTAACAAAGGATTCAGTCTATTTTCATCTTTTCCATATTTGTATTCCCTCTGCCCATCAGGTGAGAGCCCTGTCTCTTATTATCCTAAGAATACTTATTTGTCCAGTCACCTGTATGTAACAGATTTCTTGATTCTGCCAGGCTGTCCAGGCTGCCTGATTAAACATTGCCCTTGAGTGGGACACAGGTACTGGCTGGCACTGAAATGTCCTTCTTCCTATTCTGATACTGTTCTCATTATTACCAGCTGCCACTGGGCGTCACCTGATGTCTCATACCAAACCTGTTCTTGTATAGACTGTCATTATCCCTCTTGTTTCTTATGGTAATGGAAATAATTATAAAGATTCTTCATTATATATGATGCTAGATTTTGGTTATGTGTGTATATATATGTATATATGCAATACTTGTTTATATACACATACATGAACACATACATAAATGTATGTGAATATATATGAGTTTTAAAGTATACACGTGTGGATGGATATATATGAAGAAAATCATAGATATATATACATACACACATTTTTAACCAGGGAAGGATGTTCAGCTTTGCAAAATACCTTATCATTTACTGAGATGATTAAATAGGATTTCTCCTTTAACCGATTGACATATTAATGTGATAATAATAGCTTAAAACATTTTCTGATTTTGTACTATCCCTTCACCCAAAGAATGAACTTATTTGATAATTGTGTATTAATCTATTAATTTGCTTATATTTTATAGAATTAGTGCACTGTTTATAAATTATATATTGGTCTGTAGTTTCTTTTCTTGTACTTTATTTGTCGGATTCAATGTCAATGTCATTCGTTCCCTCTCTTTCCATGCTCAGGGGCCACTTAGGATGAAATAATCTGTTCCTAGATGTTTTGAGTGAAGTCATTAGTGAGATTGATGGAGCCTGGTGCTTTTGTGAGGGATTAATCCTTGATAACCTTCTCAATTTAGTTGCTAGTAATTGGCCTGTTTGTTTTAAAAAATCTTTTCTTGGGTCAGTTTCAGTAATTTATATATCTTAGAGACTAATTTATCTTATCTAGATTTTCAAGCATTTTTGCATACTTTTGTGCAAAGTATTTTCTTATAATTAGTTTAGTTTCCTTTTAACTCATTCTAACTACCAATTTTGTGTGTTTATGCTTTCCTTACCCATCCTTTAAAAAATAAGACAAGCTACCATTTTATCCATTTTGTTATTTTTCAAGTGACAAGTTCCTTTATCTGTTATTTCAATATTTTTGTTTCAAAATCATTAATATATGATTTTGTCTTTAATTTCTTCTTTCTGCTTTCCTCACTTATTTTCTTATTCTTTTATCTTAACTCTTGCTTTAAAAATGAACTCATTTATTTTCTTTTTCCTTATTTGATAATTTGGTTAAGGCTCTGAATTGTTCCTCAAGGCATTGCTTTTAGTTGTAACATATGGATTCCAATGCATATTTTAATTAATATTGTTTTCTAAACACCCTTCAATTCAATTTCATTTTTTATTGCCTTTAAGTCAACTTTTAAAATAGTCTTAATTTTTAGACAGTTGGGGATTTTATTTTCTATTAAAATTCAATTCTATCGTCTTTGCATTATAATTTGAGAATATGATCTGTACTATTTTTATTTGTTGTAATATATTGAGAGTATTTTGTGGTCCAAGATAAACTGAGTTTTTGTGAATGTTCTTTGGGTATTTAAAGATGGAATATTTGTTTTCAAGGTGAAGAGTGATACAAATTACAGAGATTAAAATTTTAGGGAGACTTTATGAATTACAGAATTTGATCTCATATCTTTGCATTTTACTGTTTACTTGATCTGTCATGGATCAAGAGAATGAGGGAACTTTTCTTGTTACTTCTGTATTTCTATTTCTCCCTGTATCTTATGCAGTTTTTGCTTTAAAATTTTTAAAAATTTTGCTAGGATATTTGGTATTAATTGTTCACAACAGATCTTCATTTAGATTGGCTCTTTTGTTATTATAAAGTGAACTTATTTGCCTTATTTAATGCTTTTTGCTGTGAATTCAACTTTGATATTAATAATGTAATCACTGATATACATGCCCAGTATTTAATCTTGCTTTAAATATACCTCTTGCATGCAACAAATAGTTGAGTTTGGTTTTCTAAACCTACCTGAGAATTTTTTTCTTTCAACAGGTGGCTTTATCTTATTTACATATATTGTTATACAGGTATGTTTGGTCTTAGTTCTCTTATCTTTTATAATTTCTGCTGTTGCTACTGTATTTTCTATTTTACTAAATTATCTTTACGTTTAAAATTAAATACATATGTGTATTTTCCTTCTGATAGTTCAGAATATTTATAATGTGTTTTAAGCCTTTTAGTGCTGACTTTACAACTTTTAATAATATACTTACGCTTACATTTTTTGATTTGTCAACTTTTGACACTACCTATTGCCTCCCTATTGTGAATAAGTTTATGTGAATTAGTTTATGTCCACTTCCACACACCTCTTATCCAATTCCTAGTTTAAATTAATTATATGATTTTCTTTAATTTTTCTTTATACCTACAATTTACATAGTTACATAAATCAGTTTCTTTTTGAACGTCAGATTTATTGACCTATAATTTGTATACAGCAAAATTTACCCTTTTTAGGTGTATGGTTCTATGGGTTTCAACTAATGTATACAGTAATGTATAACCACCACACCCATCAATACATAGAATATTTCTATCACACCATAAAGTTCTGCTGCAGCCCTTGTAATACACCCCCTACTCCATCCCCAGAGTCTGGCAACCACTAATCTGATTTTTATCCCTATGGTTTTGCTTTTCAGGAATGTCATATAAATTGAGCAATCCATTATGTAATCTTTAGTGTCTGTCTTCTTTCACTTAGCTCAAAGATGTTGAGATTCATTAATGTTGTTGCACGTGTTAGCAGTTTCTTCTTTCATGTTGCTAAGTATGCATATGTCACAATTTGTTTATCCATTCCCAGGTCAATAGATATTTGGGTTGTTTCTAGTTTTTAGGGATTATGAATAAAGCTGCCTTAAACATTTGCACACAGGCATTTGTGTGGACATATGTTTTCATTTCTCTTGGATAAATACCTAGTAGTGAATTGCTGAGTATATGTTTAACCTTGTAAAAAACTGTCAAACTGTTGTCCAGAGTGACCATACTGTTTACATTTACAAAAGAAACATATAAGGATCCAATTGCTTTGCTTGTTTGTCAGCACTTGGTATTGTTACCTTCTAAAATTTTATCTATTCTATAGGTTTGTAATGATGTATTTTTGAGGCTTTAATTTGAATTTTCCTAATGGCTAATAATGTTGAACATATATGTTCACATTTTTTTGCCATTTAAATCTTTCTTTGCAGTATCTGCTCAAATTTTCTCATAAAAATTGGATTGTTTTTCTTATTAATGCATTTTGAGAGTCTTTGTATATTCTGGGTACTAGTCCATATTTTGTGTGTGTGTGTGTGTGACTTGACTTTTGGTGTCTTATTTAAGAAATCTTTGCTAGCTTGATATCACAAAGATTTTTTTCCTAAAAGTATTATGATTGACTACACACCTTTTTCATGAAAGCTGATTACATCTTTACCCATCAACTTGTAGATTGAGTAATATTGTCATTTCTGTATTGCCTTAGTTCATAAAATTTGCATTTTATTTTGTAACTTCATTATTTAGTCTTAGATCTACATTTAAGTTAATTTAAAGAGTGCTGCCAGTGCTTTCGCAACATTTTCTCTACTTATCTCTTGGTTAGTGAAGTTCTTTTCAAAACTGTATTTAGGAAGATTCAGATGAATTATAGTCAGATTCTTTCATGTTTGAAAATAGCTGCTGTTCTTATACCTGAATGAAGGTTTGTCTGACTATTTTTCTATGGTCTTTGTAGACTTTCCTCCATTGTTTTCTTCAGTTGAGTGTTGCAGTAGGGAAATCCAAAGTGATCTTTTAAAATGTTTTTAACGCTTCTAGGTGATATTATTATTATTATTATTATTATTATTATTATTATTATTATTATTATTATTATTATTACTGCCTGGACTGTCACAGGACTATCGTTTTAATCATTCAAGTATAAATAGTTCACTTAGTGCCTGGAATTTAATCATTTAGTAAATGTTAGCTCTCTGCTTTGACGTCTTGTTGCATAAACACCACTGTTTTCTTCTAAGTTCTTTCATTTAGTGGAGAACTCTTTTGCCTAGTCTATGATAAAAATCTGTTTGTGTTCTTCACCTGCTTTTTGTTAGCTCTTTTACTTGAATTATTTTTGTGCAAATTCTAAGTCGATTTTGTTTTTGAAAATTACTGATTCCTAAATGAGGGGAATTCTTCCTGAATAAACTATTTTTTTTTGTAGGAGAAATGTGGGGAAAGAGCCAGGGCACTAAGCTGAGATGGCAGTAATTTGAGAAATCTTAGAATCTCTGGAAACCCTTTCCTCAGCACACTGACCTATGGGCATCAATTGTCTCTAGTGTAGTGTGATTTAGAGTTCCTTTTCCTCCATAGCCTTAACCCTATTTTGAGCACTGTTAAGTGTCCATATTTTTCTCTGCTTATTTTCTGTATTGGATGTATTTTCTTTCACCTGCTCACTTTACATGTCTTTCTGCAGTCTAATCAGTTATCTTTGTTTTGCTCCTTTCCCCCTCATTGGTTTCACAGTTCTGTTATTACTCATCTTTGAAGGAGGGTAGTCTGGTCATAACTAGCTATGGCCTCAGTAATTTGGATGAAAGGGACCCAGAGGGTGAGTGGAAGCAGCAGATGGTTTCAACTTGGGGGACTAAGCTGAGAAAACAGTACTTTGAGTAATGTTAGAGTTTGTGGAACCTCTGAGAGCCTCAGAGCACCTTCTAGCACTTTCTGCTAGGGGCACTGCCTATGAACATGTCTCTTCCCAGTGTTTTCAGCATTCTCTGGACCCTCCTTGTGTGAGCAGGATGACTTTCTTCTTAATAATGACAAAGGTTTTTGTGTGTAATGACATTTCCTTCCTTCCTTCCTTCGTTCCTTCGTTCGTTCGTTCGTTCGTTCGTTCCTTCCTTCCTTCCTTCCTTCCTTCCTTCCTATCTCTTTTCAAAAAGGCACCATAATGTAGTGGTTATGAACATGAACTCTGGTGGTATTCTGCTTATGTTTGAATTCAGTCTCTGCCACTTACAAGCTGTGGCTCTGGGCAAATCACTTAACCTCTCGGTGCCTCAGTGTCCTCACTTGTAACATGGGGATGGTGGTAATAATAGTACCTACCTCCAAAGCCTCTCAGGATTATGTGGATTAAAATTTGTAAGCTACCATGAACAGTTCCTGTCAAAGCATAAGAATTAAGTGTTCATAAAAATAAATAAAACTATCTATGATCACCAGCTGCAAAATCCAGTTGCTTATTATCATTATTCTCCATCCAATCACACAGGCAGACATCTTGTATAAAAGTCATGTCTGGGTGTTTATCACTCAGCTTCACATCCCCTACTGCTAGCATGTCAGGAATACTCCAGGGCAGACTCCAAGAATTTGCTATTGTACCCAAAGGATGACTGATTGAGCCCCTCAGGGCCACATTCTGCTTTGGGGGAACTTGGTCTCCTGCACAAAATCTGTCAATTTGATGTCTTTCCTCCCAGCCCTTTTCAGTTTGGTCCAGAGTCTGCCATCATTTGGCAGCTGGTTTTCATAGTTTGTGGTCTGAGGTTGTGATTGTTTTGCAGCTTCATAATAGATGAACTTTTTGTCCCAGTTTTTACCATTCTTCTTGTTTAGGTTTCAAGGAGGGGAGCAGGGATAGAAATGTCTTTACTAGGTCATCTAAAACTAGCAGTGGAGTCAATTAGGCTCAAATTGATTTTATTAAATCAAATTTTAAATTGCTATTCAGGAGCTACAAAATTGTATATTTATTCTCTATCAGTTAAGCACTTGTTTTTTACAACTCATAGAGACATGTTTCTTTTTAAGTTTCTACATTTTAGAGAAGCAATTAAAAGTCCATATAATCACCTAGTTATAAATCAAGTAAGACAGAAAAGCCTAAATAAAAATCCCTCTGCCTCTTCCCCAAGCTCCTTCAGTCCCATTTCCCAAGAGCAATCATTTTATACATTTCTTTTTTGAGTTCTTCTGGCAGTTAGCCTGATATATTTAAATCATCCGGAATGTATTTATATATATGTATATTTTTTTCTGGCTGTGTATTGCAATACATACAAAAACAAAATAACAAATTGGCATGTTAGGACATGTGTTCCACAGACTGCTGTCATGATTCCTCTGATAGAGTTTCACTGTCTGAATTTTAAATGCAACTTCATTAACTTAGCCTCAAATATAGACTCCTTACGGTTTGCTGTAAGAGTAGATTTTCTCTTTCACCATAGAACTGATTCATTGGCTCTCAGGTAAATGGGAACAATATTTTCCCGAAGACTACCAGAATAATCTGTTTGAAAGCTTTCTCTTCGCTTCTCTTTTTAAGTTCAAGTCAAATATCACTTCCCTACCCAGATTTATTCCGAGTTTTCCTGAAAACGCTTTAATTCAATGTTAGTTTTTTTTTTAAATTGGTCCTTTGATTTGTCCTTTGGTGGTTTTACATAATACAAGCTTAGAATAGTTTATCCACAGTTCCAAGTTAAAAAGCTCTGAAAAGCGCAAGTTGTTGTTGTATTTTTGTTGTTTTGTAACTCATTTGGTTGAGAAATCTGACCTTAAATGATTTGAGGAATACTTATTCCTGCAGGTGTTTAATTATGAGGTATTCCACACCCCAATGGAGTTCTTACACAGTTTAATATGTATACACTATTACCATTCTAAAATCTGAAATATGCTGAATTCTGAAACATTTCTAGCCCTGAAAACTTTGAATAAGGGCTTGTTGATCTGTATTATAAAAGTAGAATATTGTTAGTAATGGAATTCTCAGCTTAGTTAGGTAGGTGAACCCTGTTTGCTAAATACCATCTTAAGCCAACAGTGCTGTTTATATTTTTATCTTGTAGTGTTCAGTCAGGAAAAAGAAACCATACTAGTTGTTTTAACAGAGAGAATTTAATCTAGCACCTTGGTTAAATGGTTGCTGGAGACTCAAAAAGCAAAAGGAAGACATTGCATTGAGACAGAGGTAGTAATGGTAGGAGGAGCTACTACTTCTGCGCTAGAAGAAAAAGGGAAGAGTTTGGAATTATTAGAACCTAGAAAATTGGATAGAGACCCTGAGGGATTGGAATTTAAGCCTAAAGAGGTGGCACTGCTTGTCTGGAGCTGCTGTGTTTGAGGGGGTTTAACGAGATTGGTTCTGGAGGTGCCACAAAATGACAGATAGAACCAATTGCTGCTGACTGGAAGAAGGGCAGTTGTTGGGGTGAAACGGAGAGTAAGGGCAAGCAGACAGAAGGAAATAAGTCCTTTCCTTCTCCTCAAGCCTTTCTGTCTCCCTCTAGTGCCCTCTATCAGTAGAGCCTACCAAAGAGCTGGCTGGCAAAGGAGGACTATAGTTTGCAAATTTTTATCGATAGGATTCTAGAGCAGAGTATAGAAGGGTGGGTTTGGAGCTGAGAGGCAATAGCTGAAAAATAGGCACAGTCTGAATTTGGGGCTATTCAGTATCCATATAAAACCTCCTAAACCTGTTTGGATTTCCATACAGCAATAGTAACAAATACATGCAACTACCCCTTATACAAAAGAAGTTGTTGTCACTTTCTCCTCAAAAGCAGATATAAAATCATAATAGTCAAATGAATCAATATCCTAACATATTTAAAATTTAACATGGAGATAATCAAGGTGTCCATCTCTAGGTGATATTGATTACTCCTTAAATTTATTCCCAGTCCCATACCAATATTCTGTAATCTAATGACTAAGCTATAAAGCTAATCACTACCAGTAATCTTTTCAAAATAAAAAAGAGGAGAAAGGAAAAAAGAAATTTGTTGATATGTGCAAGTATATATATTAGAATACATTATATTATATATATAAGATAAAAGATAATAATAAAATAATACATTATAATGTATCATGTAATATATATTTATTTGTATTTATGTAACAAGCAAGGAAGAAAATACACATAGTCCTAGTTTCACAAGGCTTTCAAGAGGCAGTAGTGATATTATAACTTCCTTTTCCCACTAAACATTTCATGTTTTCTCTGCTCTCAGAGAGTGCTTCAATTGTCCCAAATCCTTTACCTGGTAGGATGACCAAATCTTCATCATTAAAGTGTCTGAATCTCTAATGGTCATGCTTTTATTTAGTTGTTAGTTTTCCAAAAACTTTCGCTGTTGAAAATGGAATACTAGGAGGCACCTGGGTTCCATACATTGCCCTTGCTGCCTTGTTTTGTAGCAGCAACCCTTGGTAATGAGGATCAATCACTCCAGTCAGTGAGTGACCTTTTCTTTTGCTGTTGATACAGTAGCATGTGGAACTCAAAATGGGCATGCAGCATTCTCAAACTTCCAATTCAGTGGAATCATTGTTGTGCCCCTTGGTGGAGCAATTCTTTAAACTCTCCAGTCCTGCAGAATTCAAAATTGGGAGAACAGGGATCAAGTAGTATCCAAGTAGGTATATTAGTGAAAGAAGCCACTCCCACTTCTACTACCCCTTGATGGTTCCTGGACCCATCTACTCTGGCTATGGGAGAAACAGCACCATATTGGTCACTGAAGCAAAGCTTATACTTTAGGCTATAAAGGAGAAATCAAACATTTCAGGAACTGTTATTGTAACTAAACCTTCAGTAGGTCATTCTACTATTCTATCAGGTCAGCCATTTCTGGGTGATGGGGTCATATCCCACTAGATCACCAGAAACCCAAAGTTACGTTTATTGGCTTGTTGCTGCAAGGGTGAATGCACACACTGGGCATCATGGAATGTGTCATAAATCAAGGAAGTTTTATCGGACCTAGGGAGCTGTAGTTAGCCATAGAATGGTCTTGTCAGGGGTTGGTCAGAATTTGTACACCAGTCAAGTTTCTGGGACAGTCAGTGGTCATATCTTGGAACACAGGGATCTAAATGAGGCGTGTTAAAATAGTATGAGCTTAGATTGCTTGTCTTACATTTTATGGTTTAGGATAGTTTATCTGTTTTGCGAGTCCTGGTACAGTTTTGCAAATTGTGGTGTTAGTTTCAATTTTTAGAAACTTTTTCACAGCTACCATCTGGGCTCTTATTTTTCCACTTCATCAGACACCCTTTCTGAAAGATGGACTCTTATCTTCTGGAGATGTGATTAGTCCAGATCTGCACTGTTCTTTGAGAGGTCATTATCATACATTGAGTTTTCAATGGTAGCTATGTTCATTTCTCTAGTCATCAGGCCTTCGCGTTCTCTTTGTTGGATGACCACTTGTTGAATTACATGTCATAACAGCAACTGTACAGCAACAATTAAGAATCTGGAGATCATACCTTTGGCTTCTGCAACACAGACCAATATTTTAAAAAGGAGTATTATTAAAGTTTGCATGCTGCTTCAAAAACAAAATAATAGTCTTCCAAATCTGAGCCATGAAATCATGTCTCCTAACTTGTTTGGATCTTCTTTAAAGAATCAAGTAGCATTTGCCCTTAATTTGGATATGGGTCTTGCAACTTTGCCAGTGTCTGAATAATCAGTCCTGTATCTGGTGACTGTCATGGGTAAGGATCTTAGGAGTACTGTGATTAAAGGCCAGAGATGCCTGTGAACTATTTAGAACTTTAAACCAACTAAGAAGGAATAAAATAACCAAAAATTAGAGCCAAAAATATGCAAACAAGTGAGAGACAACCAGAGGTTTTTGGCATTTAGAGAGTCTTGTTCTGTCAATGTTGGGTGAAATGAATCTTCTTCTATTAGTCTTTCCTTCTAAAGTGCAGAGACAGAGAAGTTTGCATGGCTGACTGGACTTGCTACAGAACCTTTACTTATCCTGAGCCCTTTCAAAATTTGTGGCCTTACAAGTTATTTGGTAAATGGGTCAGAGAAGCACCCACAAATGTGGTATACATTTCCCTCTTATTGCAGAGATCCCCAGGTTTGGAACTGAGAGACAAAAACCTAAAACCATCACAGTATTTAACCTTCTTGAACCTTACTGCTTTTAGAGAGAGAAGAGAGCTGGACTCTAAATACACCAAAATGATTAAGGCTGTTGTCTTTCAGTTCCATTGTAATAAGCCTGGTAAAAATAATTGCTCTCAGCACACACTAACTATATGAAGTCATTTATATACATCATGTGATTTAATGCTGACCAGACCATAAGGAGATAACATTGGGAAATTTTTCAGGTTTATCCTTAAGGATCCTTCACTGTCTTTGGAGACATAGATCCGTAGTTTATAAACTTAAACTAACATCTTCACTAAAACTCAATGAGAACTTCATGACTTCCTCAAGGCTGGTCAGAAACTACTTAACATCAAAATCACCTCAAGAACTTAGTGAAGACTTAGGCTTCTGGATTTCATGCCCAAACCCAACTGGTATTTTTGAGGGTGGGACCCAGAATCTTCAATCCATCAAGCCTCCTTGGTGATTCTTAGGCACATTAAAATTTGAGGGCCAGTGTTTTACCTGCATTCTTTAATTTCAGATTTCCATTTGATATGTTAATTAAAAAAAGAAATTTTGTAAATAATCTAGTGCAATACTTAGGGAGTTCTGTAATACTAAGTTCTTAATAAAGTCTTTACCTTTTGAACTTGTTAATAATATCTTAAAAAAACAACTGTATGAATAAATATATAATATAACTATATGATAGTCTACCTGATCTGTGAGGCTTAGTTTCCTAAAAACACCATGGAAGGAAAATTCACAGGCAAGAAACTTTAGAACTGAAAGGAATAAAGGTTGGAGGATTAAAGTATTTTTTAATACATTTCTTTCTATGAATGCAAAGTTAAAAGAGTAAAGATACCTGATGAAGTAGAGAGACTATCACTGGGCATTTTACATGCTCATATTAGTGTTTTAGTTTGGATTCTGTCTGCTGTAAGTGGCAGAAGGCCAAATCAAACTGACTTAAAAATATGTTATGAATTGGCCTACATATTTGAAAAGTCAAGTTGGTAGGCTCTGTTGGCTCCAGGTGCACACATGAGACCGTCAGGAATCTGTGTCCCTTCCCATTTGTCTTCCCTGCTGTCCCCTGCATTGTCTTCACTTCAGAGAGGCCTTGCCCAGTCATGCAAAAAAGTGGCCTCCAAGTCTTCCATGTACAGGGCACATCAGTTTTGCAATTCCTGGTAAGAATCCTTCTCTTTCCCAGTAATAACAATGAAAATCGTGTGGCTGATAAACTCCCCATATACACTCATCAAGGGGATGGAGAATTTTTAATGACTGGGTCATGGGTCCATGCTGGGTGTGGAGTCAGTCCCACCAGAATTTGCCCTGAGAAGGGAGGAGGGTGATTTCTCAAAGGAACAGCAGAAGGTTCTTTACAGAAGAGAAGTGTGGATCATGGTCAGAGGAAAACGGTATCTCCAGGTGTAAACTGAGTAGTGTGCAATTGGTTTCCATTTACTGCCTTCAGATAGTTCAGGGAAACTTTACAATCTTTCTCCTTTAATGTTTCAATAAGATTCTTATTATGTCTGTTTGTCTTTGCTGTGAACAAACTTGATAGAGAGAGTCTTCCTCTTCTTTTTTTTCTTTCCTATTCTTCATCTGTCTTTCAAATAATCATTGCCTTTTTAATGTTTGACTCAGTTTTGGTTTTCTCCTCATTCTGGGCCCAGAGATGAAGAAAAACTAGAAATGTTGGGGTGCAAAAGACTTTACTTTTATTTAACCTTTCAGCATAGTCTACTAAGTATATTTCATACCCTGCCCCAGTACAGAGAAGTATATAGATTTAGTCACCAGGACAGTGTCATACAATGTTTAAGCCCACAGTCCCTGAAGTCAAACTGCCTGGGTTCAAATCCAATCTTGACTGCAAGCTGTGACCTCAGCAAATTTTAAACCTTTCTATGACTCAGCACCTTCCCTATAGAATGAGGCTAGCAGTGCGTCTTCAGTAGCATTGCCAAGAAGATGGATTAAATTATCTGATCTGTGTGGTGCATAATGAGGCTCAGTGAGTGTTGACAAGAATCTCTATTCATGCCAAAGCTCATGAAGTCTTCTATTGCCTTTACTGGTATCTCATTCTTGCTTTTCTTTCAGACATGCATGTGCAGCTCCAAGCATGGGGTCTACTTTCTCTCAACACTCTTTTCCTCTTCTCTGCAAAAGATTTCGTTGCAAAACTCTCTGCTCCAGTTCTGCCACATACTTTACCTTCCTCTTCTATTTCTAGCTCTCAGATTCCCCTTTTCTCATTACTGCCAAGAAGACTTACTCAGCATTTTCCTACATGGAACTGAAATTCTGGAAGTGGTTGGAAAAGGTATATAAAAGTAAATCCACATGAAAATTCACATAAGTTGGTTAGGTCAACTCAAGGCAGGGGAGAATTTGTTCTATTAAATATTGATTCTTTCCTATATTTCACAAACAGATTTTGACTGACCTGTGACTATATGAGACTCTGTAAGATGCAACTGGAAGTAAAAAGCTAAATGCTGCATAGACTCTGCCCTTAAGGAAAGGAAAATTTTACATCCTTTTCCCATTAGTATGCACTTGAGTTTAACACAAATTAATTCTATTTTTTACAAAATATCTAATTTTAAAAATCTTTTGAAAGTAATTCATTATTACCTTCTCTGTGTCTAATGAATCTGTTGAAGATGATGAAGATAATAATCACAATTTTAACTAAGAATTATTATATGCTTACTGTATGCCAGACCTAGTTCTAACTGATTTATGAATAAGAATTATTTATCTTCACTACACTTACCATTCCCACTTTGCAGATGAAGAGGTTGACTCTTCAAGAGATTGTCTTTTCTAAGCTTATGCAACTTGTAATTATGGATTTGCATAATAACTATACACATGGGAGTATTTACTTGTTAGACATATACTTAAAGGTAAATCAGAAAACCTATTAAATAAATATTGTGGGATTATGATAGCTGTTTGCCTTTGTTAATCATTACAGTTTATCTACAAGATTCTTCATTTGAAAAGTTCAGTTCTTTTTAAGCCTCTCACAATGTAGTTTTTTCACTTTTCTCCCATCTATTCTTTTATTAATTTATTTTTCAATGATTTGTTCTATAAACATTTACTGAGTGTCCACTCTTGCAAATTACACAGAACCGAGGCAAATAAGGGCCCTTATTTTCTCTAGACAAGTAGACCTTTTTTAACCTATGGATGGTCACCTTTGGGAATTATAAGTTGTTCTCTATTAAATATTAAAACAATTTTGGGGGTGATATTGACAGGGAAACCTAGGGTACGTTAAGAAGGCAAAATTCACTAGAACTTTACTAGTAAGGTTTTCTGGGGATAGAAAAAATGTGCTTTTGGGGGACTTTTCTGCATTGTGCTCCACACTTTGTCCACATCCATAATTTGCTGTCAGAGAAACCTGCTGATAAACTAATAGATAAAGTGAAGTCTGAAGTTGCTAACCACTCATTTCAGAATTATAAAACATATTTTCCTCAGCGTTACTGCCTTAAGGTTTAAGCTGAGTCTCAAAGAGGTAGTAAGAGTTTTCAAGGTGGCCTCTAAAATTTTCAGTGTTATTACATATACTTGATAAAAATAATTTAGATTAATTGACTTATTGTTGTTCACTTAGCTGTTTTCAAACATTTCCCTATTTAAAATAATGCCATCAAGAAATTACTTGCTGTAATAAATTTTGGCCAATACTTACATCATAGAATTGTGTACAATATTATTCAGAAAAACAAACATTCTAAGAAGTAGATCTACTTGGTGATGTAAACTATCTTGTTTCTACTAATACTGCTGTGTTCTTGCTCTTTACCATTTCAATCTCACCTTTGGTGGAATTCCTAGTGAAACAAAATAAAACAAAACATCCTATATCCTTAATATGTTAAAAGAGGGAGCATTTCTCAATTCCTTATAAAGGCAGGTGGACCTGAAGGCATAGACCCTTTCTAATCAGGAATCTGAGATATCTGGTCCAGGACGTGGTGAACTAAAAAGTTTTGGATCTAGAGATGAAAAATGTGAGCCCTGGATCCAAATTCTTATGAGAGGACATCGTATTTTAAACTACTACAAGACAAAGTTTGGCTGGATGTCAATTTCATTTATTATTGGTTTCTGGAAGCTATGTTAAATCAGTCTGTGCCTTAAAATTTGAAAAGAATAGTCTGATTAAACTTCAGATTAAAAAATATCCCCTCCCCTCAAGATAACCCTTTAAAATATATATTTAACTTCTTTTTTTTTTCCTGTGAGTAAAACATAAAATCTAACCCAGAGTAAAGATATAACATGTTCAAATGAAGTTTCATGCTTCCATTTTCATCTTTGGTTGGAGGCCATTGATTCTGAACGTACTTTTTGTTTATTGAGTGAGACCTGCAAACCTGGGTGCAGTTGTGTAGGACCAACTTGAGAAACTCATCCTGTTTGTTGTAAACCTCTCAGCTGCACTGACGGAGTTGAAATATGTTCCCCTGGCCAAGCAGCAGAGCCAGTTATTGAGAAAGAAATGAGGCACTGCTCCACACAATGTGTGAATGCTACTTCTCAGGCTTAAAAAGAGTGCTTATCGACTGAAAACTGAGGCCATGTGGGATATGAGCAATCAGCTTATGCAAGTAAAGGTGAAAGAACTAGCAGGATTTTTCTTTTTTTCCCCTCTCCCATTGCGTATTAATGGAGTCAAATCCAGTCAGTAATTTGGGCATCTTTGGAATTCAAATTTCTGAATTTCTGTCGAGGACCTAGTAGAGAAAACTTTGGTTCTTTATCCAGCTTTTGTTGGCTTTTAGCCCAACATATTTATGCCCCAAGTGAGCAAAGCATTTTAAAGATTTCATCAAGGTTTTGAGGACAGGAAAGACAGAGTGCCTTTTAGCATTAAAGTTATCTGTAAGTTTCTCATTTCCTGTCCCTGCTGTATTCACCTTCAATATTTCTTTCCTATCAACAGATTTCTAAACAGCTCTCCAATAGCATTCCATTTGAAATGGAATTGATTTTGTCTTGAGGCAGCTAACATTAGAAGCTAAGTGCATATTTCCTGTTTAATCATTGCAACTTCATTTCCTAAAAATGAGCACACTAAGTATTTAACCCATTTGATGGTGGGGGGAAAAAAAGTACAGATCTTTGGCCTGCAGCCTAAAAAAATCAAACAAGAATTTAAGAGGCAGCAGTTTGGGAAGCAGTTAAGTATGTAATTAAAAACAAATCTAGAATCCTCACATTGCAATGGATAAAAATCTTAGGATTTCTGGGGGTCAGTCTCACAGGATACCTAATCTCACCCATCTGAGATTTGAGTCCCATTATAACCCTTACCAAGTGGTCACCCTGATGCATACTGCCTTATCATTGCAGAGACAGGGAACTTAGCATATCCCAAAGCATCTTCCCCCAACTCTGATCACGTGGTTTTCATTATGTGGACTCAGATTCTATGTCATGGTAATTTTAGTCATCGGTTCTAGAGAAATCAATGAGGAACACAAAAACAAGTTCAAAATTCTGTTCCACAGCTCGTTAAATTTCTGAAGGCAGATTGACACTTTCAGTTCTGTCAACAATTCCTGCATTCTAGCTCTGTGTTGAGCAGACACCAGTTTGCTTATTATAACTTGTGTCTGTGGCACTCGATCTCAACCCTTTGCTCCAGTTGCTGTCTGAACAGAGCAGAGTCAATCTGGACTTTCATCAGCCTCATTTCAGGCAGTGGGACTCTAATTAAATAAAGCCTTAAAAAATGACATGGAATAATTTTGGCAATGCTGTTCCATAACTAAAACCTATTGAATATAATATCAAATTACTAAATCTTTTTCATAACTATGTACTAGGTAATATTGCTACCAGCACTCCCACACACATATCACTAATAACAGCTAACATCGTTTCTTTTACTCTGCCAAGGACTATTCAACTGTGTTACATATAGTAACTCATTTAAGCTACTATGAGTTAAGTATTACTCTTCCCATTTACTGATGCAGAAACTGAGGTAGTTCAGGAGAGAGAAACTAACTTGCTTGAGTTTCTACAAGTCATTAGTGACAGCACCAGAGAATGAACTCAAACTCTGCAGTTATATATAGAAAGCATCTTATAGTTAGTTGCTTTTCTGGCTTCAAGTAAAAGGCTGGTCACATATTTCTGTTAGATGTCAATTTGTGTTGGTTCATCACTCTGATCTAGATCTTTGTGGATCATGAGCTCTCACCCTAGGTTTTATGTCATGAGCTATTATAATCAGCGTGTTTTCTAATTCTCATCCAAGATACTGATAAAAATATAAAACGGCACAGGGCCAAACTAAGACAGACCCTCAGGTGCATCATGTGGAGCCATCCTTTAGGCTGACATATATTCATTAACCAACAACTTGAGATAGAAGTGCTCAACCATGTATGTGACTTTATAATTATGCCACTTTGCTAGCTGAAGGTTTCTCAACTCTAATGTTACAACACAATAGTGTGTTGTAATCAGCTGTGAGGTGTTTCATAACTAATTTATTTCTTTAAAAAAACAGAGCATATTAAAGATTACCATCAAATTGAAGTCACTCTCATTCACTTTCACTTTATCAGACTTTCTTGAGTGTGATAAATAAGGTAAGGGGTTATAACTGGCATGGGAATAATAGTGGATGTGTCCTTGGGAGAGTGATAAATAAAAAACTCAACTCTCAAATGTGCAGTGGTGGAAAAAAATAATAAATGTTGCTCTGGCCCATATTTTTCCATATTGGTTACAAGGATTTAATGAGAAACTTTGTCAAATTCATTTTGAGTATTTCTTCTCTTCCTTCCCATGGCCATGACTTTGTATTCTTTCATAGAGCATTAAATGGATTTTTTAATCAACTTCTTATTATGAAAAATTTCAGAAATACAGAAAAATTGAAAGAATAGTATAATGAACACTCATATACCTACCTGGATTCACCACTTTATTCTAGTTGCTTTATTTGTATTTATATGTCTATATTTTGTTTTCTGAACTATTGGAAAATAAGTTGCAAGCACCATGAGAACTCTCTCCTGGGCCAGTCATTAGCCTGTTTGATCTGTTTCCTGTTCTTCCTCTATGTTATTCTGAATCTCAGGGAGCTGGTGCCTGCAAACTACATTTCCCAGACTCCTTTGCAGTTGGTTTCTGTTTAGGTTTTGGCCAATGAGAAGCACTGTCTGAAGATTGGATGATAAGAAGTGAGGAGAAGACAAGATATTTCTACCACTCTCCCTGCACTTTGGGAAGTATCTTCGGCAGTGTCTTTGTTTATTTTTGTCAAATAGGTCCTTTCTCCATGGTCCAAGCTTCCAGTGGGAAGCCCCTGCCAATTCCCACTGGGACACTCTTGGCTCCTGGGCTCTGGTAATACCACCTTCTCCCACTGAGAAGTTGCTTCCCCTTTTGTGAATCTCTCGCTTGACCCCTTGTCCTTTGTTTGCCCTTTCAACCTTCTAGCACCTTATTAATGCCTTCTTTTGAACTCCTCTTATTTTGAGTTCTGTTTCCTAATTTTGATAACATATGCTTTAAATTCTTCGATATGCTTCTTTTAAAAATAATTTTTTCTATCAACTTCAATACCATTATCACGTAAGAAAATTACTAATAACCTCTCTAATATCATCTAATACTCCAGTCCATGTTAATATTTCCCTAATTATCCTCAAAATGCTTTTTATAGTGATTTCTTCCAACTAAATCCAATCAATTTCACTCATTACATTTGATTATTATGTCCCATCAGTTTCTCTTAAACTGGAAAAATTTCACCATTTTTTTCCCCGCTATGACATTAACTTTTTGAGTTACCAGATCAGATTGTCTTCTAGAATGTTCCACATTCTAGATTTTTCTGATTTTTATCTTTTTGGTGCTGCTAAACTTATTCTTAAACTCCCTACATTACTTATAATCTGAAAGTTATGTATAAAGTCTTGATTAAATTCAAGTTAAAAATTTTGGGCAAGAATGCTTCATAGATGCTGCCTATTTATATCATATTCTGTCATATCAGGAAGCAACATGGCAGGATGTGATAAAATGTGATAAAATCACTTAGATAAGGTTATGACTGTACTGTTAGATCTAATAATCAATGATAAGGGTATTTTTACATTTGCATTTTGTTTTTGCTATTTTTGTAGCCTCCTATAATGTTAGTATTTATATTTGTATTACATTTTAAATTTATGTTTTATATTTATATATATACATGGTTTAGTGAACTTTATAATTTCTATAGAATACTACCTTGGGAATTGTATACATTCTGTGAATATTTATGAAATGTATGGGCAGCCATGAATGTTATAGCAGTGTGACTTCTTACTCTTACATCCTAGTTTCTCTTTCACTTGTCTCTTTCTTTTTTGCTCATCTCCTTTACTTTAATCTTTACATCCAGTAAAGAAACAATGAAATAGAAATGAGTTGGAACTAACATCAACTTGATCTCTGCCCATTCAAATCAGTTGACTCAGCGTGTCTGAAAATGAACTCATCATCTTTCCTACCAAACTTACTCTTCTCCCTTTATTGCTTAACTTAGTGATTTGCCTCATTCAATAGCACCAACCATCAACTGAGGACTCATTTTTGACCCACGACTGTCACTCATACCTCTCATCCAATTATTCTCCAAAGTGTGTCCATTCTGCCCTCCTGGCTGTGTCTCCCTCAGTAACTTGAATCTTATTACCATTATACAAGGTCAGTTTTTCACCCACTCTCATGTAGGCTATTATAAAAACTGCTTCCAGGCTCATACACTTAAATCTTCCTTCCACATTACTTTCAGGAAGTTAGTTCTGACATGCAGATTTCTCATCTCTCTCTCCTGCTTAAAATCTTTTCATTGCTCTCATCACCTAGAGGATGCAGTACCTCCATATTAAGGTGCTGTTCAGCTCTTCAGACTCACATCCCAGTTCTCTGCTTCCTACACTCTCTACACTAGCCCCACACGTTACAGTTCCACAATAGGCTCTGCTGTGCTCTCTTATCTACACACTTGTGCCCATACTGTTCCTTCTCCCTGAATGTCCCTCCATGTCACACTCACCTGGTTACCTCTGCTTGTGCCTCAGATCTCAGCGAAAGAGCTGTCTCTATATGAATCCTTCCCTGCCTCTCTCAGTCAATGTATTCTTGAATCCTAATACCAAGCACAGTGCAGATACAAGTAAGTGATCAGAACATGTCCCCCAACCCTGTTGAAGGGGGTACCCAGCCATACTTCTCCCCACAACCCTCAAAAGGCTTTCTCTGATCCTTTCTCCCATCTGAATTAGACTCCATCCCCATGAACCTCTTATTTAGCAAGGTTTTCTTTATTTCCTGGACTTAAGATGGCTAGATTTAAATACAAAGATATTAAAAATATAAAAATATGTCCCAAAAGTGAACACTTGAGGCTTCCTCAAAGATCCTCAGACCAGCATCAGGGCCCTGCCCAGGCCTGTAGAGGAAGCCTGGAGACAGAAGTTAATGAGGTCACAGAAACAACAGTCATTGCCAGGAGTCCAGGGCCTAGGTCCGAATCAGGACTTGGGGGCCACAGCAGGGCTAAAACCTAGAAGAATTTCACTGTGCCCTTCCTTCCATCTTATCTTTGGGGATATTCAAGCCAGTAATGAATCTAGAAGTTTACAGTTTGTGCCAGCCTTGTAAAATCACAAAATAGGATTGAAAATAGTTGTATAAAAAGGAATACTGGGGACTGGTCTTAAGTTGAAGTACATTAAATAACCATTTTTTTTTTCTTGAATGAAGCTCTTTCTGTTTTTCTGCCTCTTTTAGAGCATAGGCAAATGAAAAACAGGGACCTGAGAAAGAATAAAAATAAACCAATGATGAATTTTAACAAGGCCAATTCAGAAGAATGCAAATGCTACTTCATGCATCTGGATAGGAGAAGGAAAAATGTTCAAAGAAAAATGATTATACAAAGAATGATAAAAATAGCAGCATCAAGTACGGGAAAATGTAACACATGAAAAATAAGAAGTCCCTATTCTCTAACTTCCTTGTTTGCTTAATAGTTGGTAATCATGTCACTCTTCCTAAAATCCTCCAATGCCTTCCTAATATATATGAAATAAAATCCAAAATCCTTAGCATGACCTGCAAAATCTTCGGTTCTGGCCTCTGTCCATACTTCTCAGACCTTTTCTCCTCTCTCTCACCAGGTTCCAACCACACTGGCCTTCCTTCCATTTTTCAAATATACCAAGCTCCTTCTTCCCTCAAGGCCTTTGCAGACTATTTCCCCCTCTTCCTGGAATAGTCCCCATCCACTGCTAGCCGATGCTTGTGCCAGCCTCCCCTGGCCATACTTCTCCCTGCAACCCTCAAAAGGCTTTCCCTGATCCCCACTTCCATCTAAATTAGTCCCCATCCCCATTAGTCTCTCTCTTAGCAAAATTTTCCTTCATTGTTCTAATCAAAAGTTGTAATTATATATTCATTTGGGCGATTATTTGTTTAATGTTTGAAAGCTTCATAAATGTAGAAATCATGCCGATCTTGCTTACTGTTAGACAGTAGGAACTCAAAAAATAAGTTTTTGATTGAATAAGGCTGGAAAGGAGGATGAAAAAAATGGACTTTTGCTCATCTTTGCAGAAGAGACTGCTATTTATCCCTCAATATCGTCTCTTCTTTGTTAGTAGTAGAACCTCAGTTTTGACCCAAACACATGCCTTACCAAAAAAAATGTACATTTTCCAGACTCCCTTGCAGCAGAGTATATATCTTGGTGACCAAGTTCTGGTTAATGAGATGTAAGTGGAAGTGTCATTTGTAACTAATGAGAAAGATCTTTGGAAGGGAGTTGTGCTCCATACTCTGACCCTCATCCTTCCCACTGACTGGAGTAGAGACACGATGGTTAGAATTTAAGCAGCCAACTTGACATGAGGTGGTATGAGAAGAGTGACAAAGTGCAAGATAGAAAGACCCGGATCTCGATGATTTTGTGGAACAGAGCTGCCATACTAGGTCAGAATTATGGAACTGCTACTCACAGCTGTACCTAATCCTAATAGGTAAGCACAGATAAGGTGCTGTGGGACAGGGCATGGGGCTTAAGGAAACCTAAGTTGAGTCTTGAGAGTACTGGGGTTAAATGGAGGAAGGACATTCCAGGGACATTTCAAACTTCATTAATATGTGGTACTACATAATGAAGTAGCATAGCATATTTAGACAAGGACAATGAAAACCCTAGGGTCATCAATATACAAGCAATAGAGCAAAAGCAGGTTATAAATAAACAGTTTACAAGAGCAGGTTATAAACATATAGAGGATTCAGACTGTGGCAGAGACTGCGTCCTATCCCAGCATCCACTCTCCTCTTCTCCCTTAACTGTGGCAAGTCATCAGTCATATTTATCAAAATATCTGTTTCTCCTTTTGGTAAGTAGTAGACTATACTTCCCTGCCCCATTGTAGTTAGATGTGACCATGTGACTTGCTTTGACCAATAAAATGTGAACTTTAAAAACCAGAGTGATATTCATGTTTCTTTCTCTTTCTTTCTATCTCTCCTGTGATGACTGGCAATGTTTCTGAGAGTGGTTCTGGGTTTCAGCATAAAGATACCACAGATCAGAACCCTAATAATCCAGGATGGTCATGTAATAGGAGAGGAAAATAAGCCTTTGTTGTTTTAAGCCTATGAGATTTTGAGTTGTTTGGTAGATTGAAATTGCAGCATACTCTAGTTTATTCTGATAGATGGCGCCATGATTTTATTTAGAGTGGCAATGCCCTCAGATGAGATAACATCTCACAGACTCTTTTGCAGCTAGGTATTGCCAGATAAGTGCTTGCTGTAAGACATAAATAGAAGTGTTGTCTATAATTTCTGAGAAGATGCGTAAAGAAAAGTGGCATAACTGGAGAGGACCCTTTCTGGCCTTCTGCCCTTCCTCCCTTTTGCCATCTGGAATTCAGGCTGTGATCACCAAGAACTATCTATGAAGCAATGCAATTTCCTATAAAACTGAACATGCAACTATCATACAACCCAGCAATTGCATTCTTGTGCATTTATCCCAGAGAGATGAAAACCTAAGTTCACACATTTGCCTATGAATGTTTATAGCTGTTTTATTCATAATAGCCAAAAAATGCAAACAATTTAGAATTCCTTCGAGGTGAATTGTTAAACCAACTGTGCTACCCCCATACTATGGACTACTACTCAGCAATAAAACAGAAACAAACTCTTGGTACACAATACATGCAACAACCTCAATGACTCTCCAGAGAATTATGCTGAGTGATAAACCCAGTATATTACATATGTTATAATTCCATTTACGTAGCATTCTTGAAATGACAAAATTATATACACAGAATATATTAGTGATTGCAGTTGTAATGTTGATGAAAATCTTCTGTGTCTTGGCTGTTATCACTGTCAGTGTCACAGTCACTGGCCAGAACTGGGTACAGGGTACATAAGATCTTTCTGTATTATTTCTTACCATTGCGTGTAAATCTACAATTATCTCAAAAAAATTATTTTAATAATCCTGCCTCCCCCAAAAAACTTTAAAAAGGAAAAAAAATCACAAAAACTAGAGACTTACCACAGACCAATTGAAAAAACGGTATCTAGTACCTGGACCTGGAGACATACTATTTTCAAAAATGCTCCAGGTAAATATAATGTTCAGTTAGATTTGAAGTCTATAGAGAGCTGGTAAAAAATGGTACCATATGCTGTCCGAGGGCTTATTTTAAGGCCATGATACAGCCTTATCCCTAACCCCCAGCCAGGTTACATACAGATCTTGACTTAAAATGGGGTTTCGTCCTGACAAGCCCATCATAAGTTAAAAATATCATATGTAAGTCAAAAATGCACTTAATAACACCCAACCTACCGAATATCATAGCTTAGTCTGGAGAGTACTTATATCAGTCCACAGTTGGGCAAAATCATCTAACATGAAGCCTATTTTATAATAAAGTGTTGAATATCTCATGTAATTTATTGAATACTGTACTGAAAGTGAGAAACAGATTGGTTGTATAGGTACCAATTACTTGTAAGTGTATCGGTTGTTCTACCTTCATGATCATGTGGCTGCCTGGGAACTGCAGCTGCTACTGCCCAGCATCATGAGAGAGTATTGCTCCGCATATTGCTAGCCCAGGAAAAGATTAAAATTCACAATCTGAAGTGCAGTTTCTACTGAATACATATTGCTTCTGCACCATCATAAAGTTGAAAAATCTGAAGTTGAACCATTGTACATCCATATGCAGAATAATGTGGAAGAGAGGAGAATGAGAGTTGGAATTACTAGGGTTTCAGTGTTCATCATCTGAGGTTTTTCTACACCACCACCAAAAGGGGGCTGTTGGTGTTTCCTGCCCAACCTCTGCTAAGCTAAATGGGTAGGTGACAGTCTCCTACGGTCTGTAGACATCACAGTGCTGTTGGAAGACCCCAGTTGGATTTACCTGTCCCCTGCCCACGTAGGGCAGAATAGAATGCGACAGTGATGGCAGAGCAATGGTGGAGGGTGCAGTGGAGGAGCCTGAGCTGCCACTGTTTGGCCTGAGTTTCCCATTCGCCAAGGAAAATCACACAAGTATCATTAGGCTGGAGGCTTCAGGCTATTGCTCCACCCAAGAAAGAGGGCCCCTGGGTGAGGGAATCTTGACAGTGCAGAGGGTGAAATGCTAGTGGTGAGAGGTAAGGAGAGGCAATGTGGGTCAGTGGGAATGGATTCGCACAGCAGGGGAGTAGGGAAGCACAAGAGCATTATGAAAAACTCACGAGGTTGCCCTCTGAGGAAGCCAGAGGATTCTGAGGTCAGTTCAGCATTAGCCAGAAAAGGAGGTGAAACAGCAGACAGAGGACCACAGCAGCAGGTAGTCACATAAGAGGTCTTCATCCCTTATCAAATCCTTCTTGTCTCAGAACAACGGAGCAGCTGATCCTCACCCTCAGACACATCACCTCAGGTCTGTCTGAATCTAGAACCCATGTTACATTACCTACCAAAGACACAGCACACGGCATCTCCCTCACAGAGTCCTTCTATCATCTGGGGTGCCAGTTACCCATCAAAGGTGGGCCAACTCAAGACCAAGTCACTAGCCACTAGTTCCTGTAGCTTCTCTGGGCTGAGTGTAAACATGACAGCACAGACAGAAGCAAGCTGGAGAGATTGCAAATAAAACTTTAGAGAGTGCAAGGAAAACATGACAAATGAAAGTCGTACAGTGGGAGGAGGGAAGGATCGCCTGGAGGCTTGTAGGGCCTATTTTACATGTGCACAAGGAATGAGTTATTAGTGATATGACAATAGGCCTTTCTCAGAAATGGAATATGCCTTTTACTAAACGAGAAAGTAAACATTGCTTAGAACAAATCTCATATGGTACCTTAATGTTTACAAAGGAGACGGAGGGAGAGAGGCCAGGAAAGAACAGATTTCCCAGGGGAGGAAATTGCTATGAGAACAAGTAATCTGAATCAAGCCAGAGCATGTTTGAACAAAAGGAATACCCGAGGACAGAGGAAACTCTGAGGATAAGATAGGATTTTACACAGCAGGAACCTCTACTAGATTGATTTTGGATGGTTTTAAAGTTGTAAATGTAGTTGAATGCCAGGACAAGAAGTTCTATGAATGAATGCTATTTTCTACAGTTTTTGTTACTTGAAGGCGTCTCCCAATTTCAGAATAAATATTTTTAAATTAATTTAAAAATTTAAGCTTTAACTTCCAACAATAGGGGAGTTGTTAAATAAATCATAGCACATACCATAGGATAGAATAGTATGCAGCCTTTAAAAATGATGCAGATGACATAAACCCAGGATAATACTGATGAATTTGGTGAGAAAAAGTTAGAAAATACGTATGCTTACAAGTATGTGGAAAATATATATTTTCTTTTATACTTTCTTTGCTGTTCATTTCTAAATTTTCTTCAATGAGTATGTATTATTTTAATAATCAGAATGAAAATGATAAATGTTATTTATAATCTTGTAGTCTTCCTTCATGTTTTATATCCATTTTTTTCCTCCCATGTACTCAAATAAGGTATTTTGACACCTCTGCTACATTCCTAGCCACTTCTCTCTTCCCTGGGCTATAAGCACTGCTGTTTGTTTCTAAGGCTTCTTTCTCACAGTGCTGGCTTTGCCAAACTTTTATTTCTCTTTTCTGAACAATTTTTTTTTTTCCTTGAAGACACCCATGCCAACCTCAGGAAAGTCTCCTAGAATACCTTGACTACCAGGTTGGCATCCACTAATATTTAGCATATATGGTCTTCTATAAAGTTTGTATTAGTTTGCTATTGCTGCATAACAAACTTAGCACAAACTTGGATTAGAATAAGTTCATTTACTATCTCACAGTTTCTGTGGGTCAGGATCCAGGTATGGGTTAATTGGGTCCTCTGCTCAGGGACTTTCAAGGCTAAAATCAAGGTGTTGGCTGGTGCTGTGATCTCATCTGAGACTCAGGGTTCTCGTCTAAGTCTAATTCAGTATTTTTTGTTTTTTGTGTTTTTGTGTCTTTTTTTTTTTTTTTTTTTTGCCAGAATTCACTTTTTTTTTGTGATTTTGGGACTTATATCCCCATTTTCTTCCAGTTTATTGGCTGGGGGTTGCTCTCAGCTTCGAGAGGCCACCCTTAGGTCTTAGCCATGTAGCACTCTTACATATCAGCTTACTTTTTCAAGGCCAGTGGAGAATTGCTGCTTTGAGTTTCTTTTAGGGGCTCACCTGATTAGGTCAGGGCCACATAAGGCAACCTCCTTTTGATTAACTCATAGTCAAATGAGTGAGAACCTTATTTACACTGACAAGGTCCCTTTGCCTTTGCCACATAATTTAACCTAATTATTAGAGTGTTATTCTATAACAGTCACAGATCCTGCCCACACTTTAAGGGGAGAAGATTACGTTACATAGGGTGTGTACAACAGGGGATGGAAATCTTGGAGGTGGTGTTGGAATTTTGCCTACTGTAAGGTTATAGAGCTAAATTAAGGGAACTGCAAATATTGGATTAGAATTTATTTAAGATATATTTTAACTGAAATTCATAATAAAAAATACTTTCTCAAGTATATACCATTTTTGTGCAGATTTCCACGTAAAACTTCTTTTGCTATTTCTGTTTACTTAAAGAGTTTCCCAAGATGCAAAGCAAGCTACTTTTTAAGAAGAAGTACAGTTTGCAATTGTTATCCCTGGTAGTCTGGATTTTCTTGATATTATAAAACCAATGAATGAATAAAATAATCAGCCAACCAACCAAACACAGCCTGGAAGTAAATTGGATGCTGAGGAAAATAAAAGACTTAACGTTTTTTATATTGGAGGGAAATTACACTTAAGATTTCCTTTGAAACAAAAAAGTCCTGCTGTGAAAAGTTTGAAACTCTTTTCGGAAATATCACCTGAGGTAGGGCAGGGGTGTGTGACATGTATTAAGGTGGGAGGGGCAGGCAATGAGAAGACCTGTCTGATATTTCCCAGCTCTGTCTGGGGTTAAACTGTTCTCTTAACAGATTGTTCCATAAGAAGCTGCTTCTGGGAAAGAATTTTAAAATCTAGCCTGTTCTTTTACCTCTTGGCCAAGTCACACTCCAGTATTTCCAACCCAACAGAGATGATAACAATAGTGGCTGGCACTTTTACAGCACTTACTATGTATCAGGTATTGTTCCAAGCTCTTTTTATAGAGTAACTCATTGCATCCTTCCAATAGCTCTGTGACGTGTGTGTACTGTGACTGTTATTATTATAGGTGAAACCCATAGCTGGTTTTTATCTTCATCTTTTTGGCTTGGCTGCTCTATCCTACTTTACCTTGCAAAGCTCTGGCTCCTAACTCTCATTCTCTCTTTTCCTTTTTTTTTTTTTTTTTTTGCATCAGCCATTTAGTGCAGTCACTGGTCTCGTGGTTAACTCCCTGACCTGGAAGCTTTTAGTACATTTGAAACAAATATTTCCACGTCTCCACTAGTACTCAGCCTATTCCATGCTCACCTTAATTAGATAAGAGCTGCATTCTTTTGTGTTTTTTTTTTAGA
This sequence comes from Camelus bactrianus, assembly GCF_048773025.1. Taxonomy (NCBI): domain Eukaryota; kingdom Metazoa; phylum Chordata; class Mammalia; order Artiodactyla; family Camelidae; genus Camelus; species Camelus bactrianus. Next base: position 44,412,860 of record NC_133543.1, read on the forward strand.
ATAGCCTTGTGGACAACACAGCCCCTAGAATATTTCCACAGCCCATGAGAGAAGAGGTTTTATTTAGTTAGAGCATTTTTGGCTGCAAGTGGCTGAAACCAAATGATCTTAAGCATGAAATAAAATATTAGTTCTCACAGATCTTCAGGACCTGGAGGCTCACAGAAGAAGCCCAAGAAGACACAGTAGCTCTCAGAAGAACTTTAATCACGAGAGCCTCAGGGACCAGCACTGTGAACTCATCTTCTGACTCTTGTCTTTTCTTGGCCTCATTTTGCAGCTTGGTCCTCCCCGCATGGCAGAGAAGATGGTGTCTTCAGTAGCTTCAGTGCTGCATTATCCCATTGTATTCAAACCTTGCATCAAGAAGGTTTCTTTCACTCAGCATCTGGTTATTACTTCCAGGAAACAGTTCTGATTTACCTAGTTTTGGGGACAGGCACCCTGTGATGGGCCCAGCCCATATGAGCATCCACCTGTGTTCCAGGAGTAGTGGTGAAGCTCTGCCTCCAGTTTCATGGGGTAGAATAGGAGCTCTTCAAAGGAAAGGGAGTTGTGTTTCCAAGTGGTTGGGTAATCATGCTATGGGACAAAAACCCTGGCTACCACTGCCCAGTGTCATCAGGAGATCTTCAGACATACCTTCCAATGAAGTGTCTAAGTAATTCTCTCCCTAACGTTCAGTCTTCCTTTATGTGACATGATTTAAGAGATGATTTGTGCTGAATGTAAACTGTAGAACACGATTTAGCAAGAAAATCACAGTGCTGCCCAAGCCATATGGGGCTTTATGACTATGCAAGCCCATAAATTAAAAATCACAAGTAGTGGGAATTTTCTGTATAGGTACACGAAAATCTCATCCCCAGGAGGGAGAAAGCTGAAGGAGCTGGCACAAGGAGCCAGAGGAAGACCATCGTGACCCTGAGGAAGCACTGAATGTACTACTGTTCAACATGGCCACATGCAAGCTGATAGAGCGCCATTTCCTTGAAGCTGTATCAGGGCTCAATGGGAGATGTCAGAGGCCACTTGAGTAGTAAACTGAAAGTGTCTCAACAAGTGACAATGGTGCTTTCACCTTGCTCAGGAATTAGCAAAAAATCAGTAAATTTCCTGCTCCAGTACTGGCTTTTGTTACAATCAAGGGTCTGGAGGTAATTTGAGGAGAATGAGATGTGGGTAGGGAAGGGGGAAGAGGCATTTAGGAAATATTTAACAACTCTGAATTTGTGGAGAGGGTTTTGGGATTTTCTCATAGGAACACACCTGAAAAGCCTCATCTGGGTAAAGTCAGGATGCAATGCTAGCAGACTGCTTATACCCTAAGGGTGGGATGTTCTTTCTAAGAGCTTCTGAAAGCTTTTCAAGGAAGCGCCTGTCATAAGACAATAGGATGTTTGCAGTTTTCTTCCCCTCCCCCCTTTCTGTGGTAAATTCTGGCAGATAGTAATTTAGAATGATACTTTTCCATGTTTAGTTTTCTTTTATGCAGGCAGTGCAATGCTTGGACATGTCATAAACTTAGCAAAGAAAAAGAATATGCCTTTTAAAAAATTCAGGACCCGAAATTTGGAACCCAGAAAATTGGAATCTATGAAGAATGCACATCTAAATTTTTAACATGGCACCTCGAGGGGGTTGAGGGTGGGAGCCGGGTTGGGGGATGTAATTCAAATACCAGCCTGGAGGAATCATTTCGATTACGATGTGTAAGAAGAAATGTAAGAAGGAATTGTAATGAGGTCAGTTCTGGTCCTTATGTTATTAGCCAACCAGTGAGGACACAGATGAGGTAGAACAGAAATTAATTAGAGTATTATGGGGGCTTTACAATCTGAGGTATTCAGAAACTTAGCAAAACTAGGTCTGAGTTCTTAAAAAAAAAAGATTATAGAGAGACCTTATTAAAGCACAGAAGGCTCAGCTATTTAAGATGGTGACATACATAGAGGCAGGAATGTGCAGAGAGAAGCTGAAAGGCAGCCAGGCCCTGAAGGAATTTCAGTGGAATTTCTTCACCGGAGGAGTAGTTAATAAATAGAGCAGATTTCTAAGGGCAGAAACTAGAGCAGCTACTACAAATAGTTTTTTTTTTTTTTAAAGAAGGGAGTGATAGGAAGTCAGAGAGGAAAATGTTGAAACAAAGAAAAACAAGCATCTTAGCTAGCAATCCCAGCCACCTCCCATGCAAAAATGTCTGTTCCCAGACATTGAGAATGTCATATCATTTAATAATCATAAAACACACTGTGGAGTTAGCCTTGGGTGTTAGTTTTAGATTAATACTAGATATCATGAAGAACTGCATGTAATACAATACTTTTCTAAAGTCTGAAAGACCATTTGCTTTGTCCTGCTGCCAGCATTTCCGGTATTTTCCATTGCATGGAAGGACAGAAACAAGGACTGGAAGGGCTCTGTACTCTGCAGTGGTCCCTCCTCCCGCCTTTGATGGGGGCTCTTCCTTACAGTCTGATATACAAAGTCCTGTCTGGGCAGTTTTAATACACTGAGTGCTTGTGAATCTGAGGCTTCAAGTTTTCATTTCTGTCCCCCTTGGTCAGGTAGATTGGGATGGCTACTAGCTCATTGTGCATGTAAGTTTTTATTCTTTGAATAGTCCAATGAGGACAAAAAAAGAAATGGGTGTAAGTGTGTATATCTTTTGACCAGCAGATCTGTGACTATCAATACACAGATTTCCTCCCACCTCACTACTCAAAAAATTTTTTATCAGGTTTTAACTTGGCAGAAACTAACTTTAAAATTTGCCAGTTGATCCATGGGAATGGAACTGTTATCTGTTATTCCTGTTACCACTTCTCGATTTGTGTCCATCTCACTATCCATGAAAAGTAAAGGAAATATTTATTGAAAATCTTGAGATTTCACGGCAGAAGGATGCTGCCAGCGTAGCAGCTGGAGCAGCCCCTGTGAATGGCAAAGTTGACAGGTGTGTCAAATGATGGGAGTTACAGCACAGCAGCATTTCCCGGACCATGGGCCTCACTATCACCTGGGCTGGTTGTAGAGATGTAGATTCCTAGAGATGCTTCACAGTAGACCTACTAAAAAGAATTCCTGGGTTTGGGGCCTGTGGATCTGCATTTTATTCAGTCACACAGGAAATTCTGAGACGTGGGCCTGGAGGACTGGGATATGTATTTGGAAGGGGAAGATGTTAAGGAGGGCTAAGGCAGCAACCTTATGGATATCTGCTTTCATTTTAGCCCAAGCCTTCTTGGGAAGAGCAATGGTAGTGGTTATAGTGGGCTCTCAGCGGCAGCAATTTGGGGGTACAGGCAAGCAGGGCACATATGGAATTGCAAGAGCCTGTGAGGCATGAACTGGGGCCAAATGACAAGCAAACATTCGGAGAGTGTGTTGGAAAGTATCAAATAAGTGATGAACAGAACGCTCTGTTATCCTGCCTGTACTGGAGATTGTTGGTTGCAGAGCTGGCTGACTCAAGCATAAAGCAATTCACTGAAAGGCTAGGGAGGCTTTTGCAGATTGAATGTGAGGCTGAAGAGTGAGCTAGATCCAGAAGAACTGAAGGTACAAGTAATCTCTCTTGTGGTTTTCTTGGCTAGGGGAGGACACAGCACCTTGATCTCCAATCCCCTAGTCTGTATCAACGGAAGAGAGGGATTCCCGTAAAGGAACTCACTTACTGAAAGTAAGGATGTGCAATGGAGTGGATGTGGGGCAGTCAAAATAAATGACTCACTCAACCAAAAAGCAAGCAAACCAAGGAAAGTCAATCTCTCTATGTGAACAGCCAGTAATCAGGGGCCGTCCAATAAGCAGGATGAGGTGAATGACAAAAGGGCCAGAGAAGAATTCATAGGATCAGGGGCAGAAAGAGACAGTTAGCTGGAGAGTAGACACTCCAAAGTTAAGGGGAGACCTGCTGCAATGTTTTTCTGGTTATGATCTAGAGGGCTGGCCCCTGCTTCCCTGCCACCAGACTTTTCCAAGGCAGAGATAATTCCATTCTGTGAGCCCTATCTGGGAAGGGGTGCCTTCTGCTCTGCAACCTTCACCTCTACTTGGTTGCCCTCTGAGATACTGTTCAACCTCTTCTTTGCCTCCTCTGTCACCGGACTCTCCCCCTCCATGTTTCCATGGGAACTCTTAAATTGCCAAGGCCTTCTACTATCTTGCCTAGTTCCTTCCCCCACCCCTACCCTGGTCAACCTCATTTGACTTAGGGGACCCCATGGCTTAGGACAGCTATGCCAGCACTGTTTTTGGTTAAATAGGCCTTTGTGGGTTGGCCTGGGAACCATACCACTATTTATAACAATTTTTTTTCTATGAGGAAATTCTTTGAGTTCTAAACACCCCATTGACTGGTGACCTTTTAGAACACAACAGTCCTATCTAGGCTTTGCAGTGGGGTGAGATCACTAGAAGTTTTCAGAGCCAAACTGGGAAGAGCAAATCAAGGCTGGGGCAAGCTGGGGTCAGAAGCCAGGAGCAGGGAGGCATCTTGAAGGGACAGCAGGGTTGGGGCAACTGGGAGTTAGACAGTGAGTTCATAGCAGAGAGAGATCAAAGTCAAATGGTGGTTTGAATGTGGATGAATCTAAGATCAAACCTGCTGGAGTAGGGTTGGGCAGAGAGAGGGTGGATTATGTGACAAGCAGACAGGAAAACCAGGGTGAGTAAAATGTGGTCAGACTGTCATGAGGCTAGAGACATATTGTGGCAGTGCCTTTATTATTTCTCCCCTCTCTTGGAGCTTGACTGCTTAGAGTTGGGGAACTTGGCCACCTTGTATTTATATCATCTGTTCTTGCACTGAGTGCAGCACAACTCCTAGAGCTTTGAGGGCAGGGAGGGCTTACCAAGAGCAATGATCTTGGGTTGTTTGTACATACCTGTCGGTACCATTTCCTCCACCCTGATCCGTGAGGTTCTTTGCCCAGATTCTCTATTGCTGCTTCTTTAATTCTCCTGGTTTCTTTCCTTCTTCCCCTTCACAAAGAATTTTCTCATGCCCACCGTACCAGTCTTCCAACCTCTGTACATCTATGACCATACTCTCTGCCTGCCCCACTACAATAGATCAGCTGAATGCACTGCAAGGTTGTGCTTTGATGTCAGACCAACTCCTCTACTTCTGCAATGGATCTCCTTACCCACTGCCTATTTGCAAATGTGCTCTCTCTCTCTCTCTCTCCTGCATTACCACCCACTGAGACATTAATTAAAATACAAACATATGTAATACCTTCCACTTAGAAATTAGGCATAACTTGACCCCACATTTTCTCTCCAGCTTTAGTCTCATTTCTCTACCCTTTTATGGCAAACTCTGTGAAAGAGCTATTCTTAGTTCCTCTAATTCTCCTCTCATTTTCTCTCTTCCTTCTGTCAGTTGCAGCTTTACTGAGATATAATTTACTTACCTTATCATTAGATACAAATATTTAAAACATTCAGTGATTTTTAGTATGTCCTTCAAGTTGCAGACCATCACCACAATTTTAGAACATTCTCATCACTTTGAAAAGAAATCTTTCACCCATTAGCAGTTACTCCTCATATTCCCCAAGTCCACCCATGCCCTGAGTAACCACTAATCCACTTTCTATTTCTGTAGTTTTATCTATTGTAGTGGTTATTCTTTTATTCCTGACTTTTGTCATTCGAATATTCTCTCTTTTGGCTTGGTTAGTCTAGATAATCTGCCAATTTTATTCTTTTGAAAGAACTAACTTTTGGTATCATTGATTGTTTCTATGGTTTTTCTATTATTTCACTAATCTTTGCTCTAATTTTTATTATTTCTTTCCTTTTGCTCACTTGGAGTTTAGTTTGCTCTTTTTCCTCTCAATGTTTTAAACTAGAAGGTTAAGTTATTGCTTCAATATCTTTTTTCTTTAATAATGTAGGTATTTACAGGGATAAATTTTCCTGTAAGCACTGCTTTATTTGCATCCCGTAAGTGTTGATATGTAGTATCTTCATTTTATTCATCTCAAAGTACTTTCTATGTAATTTCCTATGGAATTTTCTTTGTGATTTTTTCCTTTTGACCTATTGGTTATTTTGGAGTGTATTGTTTAATTTCCACATATTTTTGGATTTTCCAAATTTCTTTGTTAGTGATTTCTAATTTCACTTCATAGTGGTCTGAGAACATACTTTGAATGATTTTAAACCTTTGAAATATATTGATACTGTTTGATAGCCCAATATATGGTCTACCTGGAGAAAGTTCTATGTGCACTTGAGAAGAATGTATATACTCCTGTTGTTGGATGTAGTGTTCTATAGATGTTTCTTAGGTTTAGTTGGTTTGTAGTGTCATTCAAATCTTCTGTTTCCTTGTTAATCATCTGTCTATCTGTTTTATCCATTATGAAAGTAGGGTATTGGAGTCTCCAGCTATTATTGTTCAATTTGTAATAGGGAAGAACAACTCTGACTCTATATTAGATGTTTCTTTTACTTTAAACTTTTAATTCTATTGCTTGTTAATCACTAAAGGGATGTTATCTATAATCTTAAATTATACATAATGGCCCATCTTTGGGAATCCTGCCTCCCAAGTAATGAGCAGTAAGCTAAAATTCTTTGTTTAGCTCACAGGAAACATCCTGACCAGGCCTGCCTGTGAATGGCTGCAGGAAGGTAGAAATTAACACATCTCCTTTGGTGGCTGATGGGAACCAGGAAATGTTTGACTTTACTCCCTCCCCTTTTAGTATCAAAGAGGCTTGAATTCTAACTCGGACAAGATGGTTCTTTGGGACACTAGTCTACCATCTTCTTAGTCTATTGGCTTTCTGAATAAAGTCACTATTCCTTGCCCCAACAGTTCATCCCTTGATTTATTGGCCTATCATGCAGTGAGCAGTATGAGCTTGGACTTAGTAATAAATTGTCTATTTCTCCCTTCAATTCTGCCAATTCTTACCTCAAGTATTTGGGGACACCTTTTGTACATAATATGTTTATAATTGTTATATCTTCTTGATGACTTGACTCTTTTTAAAAAATAAAAGCTTCCCCTTTATATCTAGCAATTTTTCAATCCATTTTTTTTCTAATATTAGTATTGCCAGCCTTCTAATGGTTGCTATTTGCATGGTAGTTGTTTTTTCATCCTTTTACTTTCAATCTATCTATATCTTTGAATATAATGTGTATCTTCTACCAACAGCATATTGTGGGATCTTTTTATTTTTCTGATCCAATCTGATATCTCTGCCTTTTGATTGGACTGTATCATCCATTTAATGTTACTGTTGATATAATTGGATTTACATCTACCATCTTTTTATTTTCTATATGTCTCATATCTTGTTTTGTTCTATTCCTCCTTTGCTGCTTTCTTTTGCCCTAAGTGAATTTCTAGAGTAACATTTAAATTCCTTTAATGACTTCCCCAAAATATATTTTTTAGTTATTTTATTGGTGGTTGCCCTAGGGCTTACCATATACATGTTAACACTCCCATTCTGTCTTTAACCTACTCCAGTTGGGCTTGCATTCTCATTCCATGACTGAAAATTCTCATCAAAGAAACATTTTTATGCTCAGTAATGAATTTTCATCTTACTCAGAGGGAGTAAATCTCTCCCTCTATTTTGAATCTTTATCCATGTGGTTTCTGGGACACCTTTCCCTCAGGCTCTCCTCCTACATCACTCATTACTTCTTTTCAGTTTCCTTTGATAATTCCTTCTCATTCTCCAGACATCAAAATGTAGCAATGGCCCAGTGCTTGCAGCTGATCCTCTTCTCTTTCTCAACTTCACTCATTAGCTAATTCAGCTTACCCAAGTCTATGACTCTTATTTCCCTCTAGATTCCAAGGATTTCAAAGTTTATATCCTTAAAACCAGCCTCTCCCTGAACTTGAAACGCCATATCCAGATGCCTTCTTAACATCTCCCTTTTATGGTTAGTAGTCATCGAAATTTTCACATGTTCAAAACCAAGGTGCCAAACTTGTTATACCCCTAGTTTGTTCATCCCAGTAAGTTCAGCTTCATTTTTTCTGGATGCTCAAAAATGTTGGACTCACATGATTCATTTTTTTTTATCTTACACACCACATTAACAAATCCTGCCAGCTTTCTACTTTCAAGTTTATCTGAAATTTAAACACCTCTCCTGAATTGCTGCTGTTCTAATGTAAACCAGCATATTCCTTAACTAGACCCCTGGAATTATCTCCTTCCACCATTGCCCTCTACAGTGTATTCACAGAGCATCCAGGGTGATGTTTTTAAAAAATCAGATCATGCACATTTTAAATTCTCCAGTGCCTTCATATCTCATATAGAATAAGAATGATAGTCCTTACTATTGTTTTCTAGGACCTATATTACCTGTGTATTATTTTTATTATTGTATAACAAAATATGTCCAAACTTAATGACTTCAAAAAATTATTATCTCCTTGTTTCTGTAGGTCAGGAAATTGAGAGCATTTTAGTTGAGTGGTTCTGACTTAAAGCCTTTCTTGAGGTTGTAGTTAAGATGTTGGGAGGTGTTAAATGGGGCTGCTGTCATCTGAGGGCTTGACTGAGGATGGAAGATCTGCTTCTGAGAAGGTTCACTCACATGCCTGGCATGTTAGACTGGTTCTTGGTGGGAGGCCTCTGTTCCTCCCTGTGTATGCTTCTCTTTAAGCTGCTTGAATGTCTTCACAACACTCCAGAATGAATGATCCAAGAGAGAGGTTGGGCGCCAGGTGTCCTTTTTTATGACCTAGCCTCAAGGTCATATAACATCCCTTTTGTGGCTTTCTATTCATTAGAACCAAGTAACTAGGTCTGGCTCATGTTTAAAGGGAGAGTACCATAGAATTTTCAGACAAATTTAAAAGCACCGCAATTTGCTCCTCACTTCTCTGATCTCACTTTCATCACTCTTCCCCTCGCGTGCTCAATCACAGCCGCGTTTGCCTTTACTATTCCTAAAACATGACAGGAATGTTTCCACCTCAGGGCCTGTGCATTTGCTGCTCACTCTGCCTGAAAGAGTTTTCCTCCAGACTGCCACATGATTTATTTACTCACGTCTCACATCTCTGTTCAAATGGTACCTCATCACGAATGGCTTTCCTGACCAATATAGCAAAAATAGTATTTTTTCCTTCCACATCTCTAGCTGATGCTTTTCTCTGCCTTGTTTTCTTCATAGTTTATACCATTACTTGACCTTATTTATTTGTTCTTTTATTAGTTTATTTGTATTGATTATTACCCTTTTTTTTTTGACGTATCTGCTCCCCATGCCTTCTTCCTTGAAAACAAAGATTTTGTGTCTTTTGTTTATTTCTATAACCCAGTGCCTTGAAAAATTTCCTGGCACATTGTAAATACTTGATAATTTTAAAAAATTGAATGAACACATTAAATTAATCTGTTCATAATTATCTTGGTGGGCATAACTACCACAGGATACAGTGAACATTTTGGAGAAAGACATGTGTAGGAAAACAGTTGAAAAGGAGTGATTGTGAGAGTGGCTTTGCTAACAACTGTTTTCTTGAATTTGGGCAGTGTCTCTTCTCGTATATTTACATGGCATTTTATCCAAAACTATAGTAATAGACCTTCTAATAACTTTTCAAAATATAACTTGGATCTTTAACCAAAATTATTATTATTAATTCTCAAACTCCCAAAAGGCTTTTGGGATTGATATAAATTGTTGTATTCCAACAAAGCATCTATTATACAAGAATTAAAGCCATGATGAATGAAAATATCCTTTCTTTCCACATGCTCCCCTTAATGAGCACTCTACTATGAACAATGCTGTGATAAACAAGATAAAGTGAATTAGCTCCCAAATTTTAAAAGTGTATAGATGTATGCCCAGTTAGAAATAATTTCATCCCAGGAATCTTGAAATCAGTAACTTTTTGATGCTATTTTGCTTTTTGTCTGTATTATGTATTTAGTGAAAAATATGAATTCTGTATTCTTGATATTTGCCTCCCTTGAAGAATTATCATTCTGCTTTTGCCTCCCTTCAAAGAATTACCATTCTTTGAAGAAACATAAAACTTTGTTCTTGGCCTCAATGACTACTCATTAGATGTTAATATTCTCTAACCATTTTCAAAAAGTTTTATTAGTAGACTTCACTCTACCATATTAAGCACTGGCATTTTTATCTTTCTTAGTGATTAAGTGATGTCTTGTATCTTAGAACATCTTTCTATATCTTGGCTCTTTTTCTATGTCACATAAAAACTATCCATTTTTAAATGAAAATTTGTGTTAATTTAACCACTTTTTGAAATAAACATATTAGCTTATATCATCTTTATTTTCTGACTCTTTGCTACAATGGTCTCAAGGACATTTACTGCTGTATTTGGTTATAAGTAACAGGAACCATGAAACAAAAAGAGTGCATTATTGTAAGGATTCAGTGACATCTCATGGACCCTAATGTGCATGGAGAGAATAGAAACAAAAAAGTAGAAATTGGAAAATTACAAAGTCTTCTTCATCTCTAGTCTTTGTTTGTTTCAGGAGATTTGCCTTATTCTTCCACTTCTGTAGAGTAGTTTTAGCTCTTACTCTAAATATATGGCAGAAGATGGCTGACGCAGAGTTCCTGAGTTAAAACATCTTCTCCATCCATCAGAATAGCCCAGAACAGCCTGGAACCCCAGTTTCACAGAGAGGGAATCTGCTCTCTAGTCAATAAGCTATGGCCAGGTTTATGAAGTACAGCCACGCTTGCTGGGGGTCCCAACCAGTGAACAGGTCAGGCAGATTTCAGAGAAGAGAAAACCGACTACTGTCCACAGGTGCTCACTACCAATTTTCTTTAAATCTCTATGTTTTAAAAATTTGAGATGCAGGACTATGTAGTGTAATATTGTGGAATTAATTTAAAAACTGAGCACTTGACTTAAGCAAGCAGATTATTTTAAGGGTTAATATTGATTAGAGGGTGTCTTTCTACCCACATCCAATCAATCATCAAATGTCACTGATTTAAAAACAAATTCTGATTTACTATGTAATACTCTACTGTGACTGACCTCTAATACTAGCTAATATTTGTTGAGTTTGAGCTAGAAAACTAGGGCTCACTAAAGTTAAGTATCTTACCTAAAGATACATCCCAATATGTCCTGGATTGGAATTCCAACTCTTATTACCATGTCTTATCTCTCATACATGGCTAGCAAGGGATAAAGGAACAAGTTAAATGACACCATGAGGCAAATCCAGAAGATGGAATATTTTATAGGACAACTGGTCTAGTCTCTTCAACGAATCAGTGTTATTATTTTTTAAAAGGACTGTGCTATATTTAAAGAATTTTGAGACATATAAACAGATGCAATATGTGGTCCTGGAATGGATATTCATTTAAACAAATCATCTGTAAAAAAACATTTTTGAGTCATTGGGAAAACTTGAATATGGTCTCAGAATTAGATAAGAAGAAAATTTACTGAAATGCTTTTTGACTCAAAAATCAGGTTTTTGAACTAGATGACAGTATGATCTCATTTGATAAAAATATGTGTATATAGAGTGGGATCTTGAAGTATTTGCTCAAAGTGTTATAGTGATGACTTCTAAATAATAGGAGTTTAAATCTTTTCAATTGTGCTTCTCTGTATTTAAAACAGTTTACATCATACGTGTACTGCTTATGTATTAATGAAATGTTACTTTTTGAAAAAGAGAGTGCAAGTGCTGGATTTAGAATGCTTTGGTTCCAATCTGTCCTCTTAGTGCAGCAGGCAGCACATCAATTTCATAGAATGCTTTGGTTCCAGTTCACAGTTCTGGTCCTAACAATACTCTGAACTTGGACAAGTTATTTACCTTTGTAAGCCTTGCTTTTCTCAACTCTCAAGTGAAAATGATCGCAGGACACCTTTACACAGTTACTGTGAGGATTAGTAAGATAATGAATGGGAAGTGCTTAACACAAAGTCTGTTATCTAGTCATAGTCTAATAAATGTTAATTATTATTACTATGCTCAAGTGTTGCCAGCTGACATTTGAATACAGGCTTCATCCAAGAAACTGAGCCTACTCAGTGTTTAAAATCATGGCTTTAGATCATACTGAGGCATATTATAGACTGAGATGTTCATGAATGAGTTTTTTAAGATTCATATGCTAAGGGCCATTCTTTATGGCTTAACTGTAAACCAAATAAGGGCTCTGAACCAAAGCATACTCTGTTCCTAATGATCTGTGGGATCTAGACACATGCCAATGCATGTAAGGCATCTGATGAACTTGGGAGTTTATCCAAAGCATGCTTCTCTCCAGTACCCTTAATCATCATTCAGAGGTTTAAATTTCACCATGACAAGGACACTACTACATACTACTTACATTACAGAGTGGTGCCATCTGCCTTAAAACCACAATTTTATAAATTGTTTTTGATGACATATTGTAGGATTAGTCTGTATATGAAGTTCAAGATGAAACTCTTTAATGAGGCCTCTTTGGTTGAATTAAAATCAACACATTAATGACTTTAAAAAAAGGCCAAGATCCACATTCTGCTTAATGAATCAAAGATGCAGATTGCAAATTTCATGAGATAAAGATTTGTTTTCATCAGACTGACATCCAGAAACTGTGCTAGTATTCCAGGTACCTTGAGTCAGATAATCTTAATTGCCCACATGCTCCTGAAGGCCCCCAGGAGTTGAATCAATGGAATCATTGGCTTCATATCTTAGCCTTAACTCACCTTACATTCCTTAAGAGGCCCTGGTAAACATCAAGAAAATATAATATGGGAATATGTAGAATAAAGTTAAAGTGGACCAACTAAAGGTTAAAAAATGGTGATGAAGAAACTTTGTCAATCAACCAATCAATCAATATAATCAATACCAAAAAAGACAGCAAAAGTCTAGAAGAAATGGAATACTCCAACTGTAAAGAGAAAATAGAGACAGCACTTGTCTTTGTTTTATTAACACCAGTTGCTGTAACAAACTCTGAAATTCTAGTAGTTTAAACCAATAAAAGTCTATTTCTTTTTCCTATCACAGTCCATTGAAAGGTTTCCTGGTCCAGTCTTCCTTGGGATTATTCAGGGACCAAGGCTTCTTCCATGTTGTTTGTTCCTCACTATCACTTAGTAACCACCTTGGTCTGAAAGAGGCTTCCACCACTTCAGCTCACATTCTTTGGGGAAGAACTGTACATTAATCACAGGAGGAGGGCTGGGAAATTCAGTTCCTGACTTGGAAGCCATTTAACAGCAACAACTGTATGCTGTACATGTGGGGTCAGCTAAACATCTCTGCTTCCATTTCCTTCTTTGTCACCTTTTATGAGCAGACACCCCAAGTGTGGGGGTGATAGTGACGGTAATACCTTTTATGATACATCAATAACATAGTTTCACAATGCCTAGTTAATAATATGATTACTGACATCATCAAGCTTTACCCAGTTCAATAAACATTTATTAAAAATCTGGTATGTGCCATGAAAAAAATGCTCAATACTGCTAATTATCAGAGAAATGCAAATCAAAACTACAACTTGATATCACTTCATGCCAGTCAGAATAGCCATCATTAAAAAGTCTACAAATAATAAGTCCTGGAGAGGGTGTGAAGAAAAGGGAACCCTGTTGGTGTGAATATAAATTGGTGCGGCCACAATGGAAAACAGTATGGAGATTTCTTAAAAAACTAAAAAATAGACTTAACATATGATCCAGCAATCCCACTTCTGCATATACATCTGGAGAAAACTCTAACTCAAAAAGATACATGCACCCCAATGTTGATAGCACTATTTGCAATAGCCAAGATGTGGAAGTAACCTAAATGTCTAGCAACAGATGAATGGATAAAGAAGATGTGATATACATAAATGAATATTACTCAGCCATAAAAAGAATGAAATAATGTCATTTGCAGCAACATGGGTAGACCTAGATATTATCATATTAAGTGTAGTAAACCAGAAAGAGAAAGACAGGTATCATATGATATCACTTATTTGTGGAATCTAAAAAAATGATAAAATGAACTTATTTACAGATCAGAAATAGACTGACAGACATAGAAAACAAACTTACGGTTACCAAAGGGGAAAAGGGTGGGGATAAATTAGGAGTTTGGGATTAACAGATATACATTACTGTATATAGAATAGGCAGGGGGAGGTTATAGCTCAGTGGTAGAGTGTGTGCTTAGCATGCAAGAGGTCCTGGGTTCAATCCCTAGTACCTCCATTAAAAAAAATCAGATAAACCTAATTATCCCTCCCTGTAAAAAGCTTAAAAATAAATAAATAAAATAGATAAATAACAAGGACCTACTGTATAGCACAGGGAACTATATTGAATACCTTGTAATAACCTATGATGGAAAAGAATCTGAAAAAGAATATATATATATGTGTATATGTATAACTGAATCAGTTTGCTGTACATCTGAAATTAACACAACATTGTAACTCAGGTATATTTCAATTAAAAAAAGTTTTTAAAAAATCTAGTATGTGCCAGATTCTGCTGGGTGCTAAGGGAGAGAAAGATGAATGAATCTAGTCTGGAGAAAAAGGGAGAAGAAATATGCATAATCAGCATTAATTGAAGGTGGGATTATGCCAAAATTGAAGTATAAATAAAAAAAGTTAGTGAATGTCAACTAGGAATATTTTAAATTTTAAGTAGCAGTGAGCAGAGAAACCTGATCTGTAGGCAGGGGTCTTTGTTTTCCAAGAGAAGAGACCTACTCAAGCTAACTCAGATAAAGAGGAATTATTGAGAGAATATGAAGATCACATGAAATGAAAATACAGCACAGGCTTCATGGGAAATGGGACCTGAGGCAGATGAACTGTGGCAGAAGCAATCTCCAGTCCCTCTTATCTGTGTTTTTCTTTGTTCCCTCTCTGTTTCTACTAGGCTCCTCTGCTTTCAGTTGACCCTACAGTGTTGCTAGCCCTAGTCTGACAGGATGTTTTTCGTCTGATATTCAGTATCATTTGACTCTATATTTAGGAAGGAACCTGATTGGTTGCTAATCAGCTGATAGACAGGCAGGTGTTGGCTCAGCCATTGCTGGGAGGCAAGAATGTGCAGAACAGTGGGATCCCATGGTCCATTGAGTTGCCCTTTACAAGGACTATAAGCATAGAAACTGCCTACTGTAGAAGGCAACTTTTAATTCACTGTTAAAAGGGGTACTGGATTTCAACTAGGGGTCAAGTTTGGAGGACATTTCTAACTTGGGCAGAGCATGACCAAAGGCAAGAAAGGAGGAAAGTCTAAATATATCGGGGATATTTAAGCACCTAGAATGATTGGAGTATGAGATCCATGAGACCAATGGAGTTCACAGTAGATGATGAAGTTGTGAGGCCAGAGCCAAGGAGTTTAGAGTCTATAGAAAATGGAGAGAGCTTGAAAATATTCTTCAAGGAAGTAATATATGAAAGATAAAAAACAATGCTCACACAGGTGGTGTCATGAGTGAGGTCATCAGCTTCTTAATGGTCACAAAAAGCCTCTGGATATGGAACTGGTCACTCTAACAGGAGGAAGCATGGTATAGTAAAAAGAAAAGGATCTCAAGCTTGGAATCAGGCAGATCTGTATTCAAGTCCTGACTTTGCCATTTTCTTTCTGTATGCCTTGGGGAGGTTACTTAGTTTCTCTAAGCCTCTGTTTTCTCACCTGTACAATGTGATTTAATTTTCACCTAGTTTACACTGGTATGGCATAATAACTGGAGGGGATATGGTTAGGTTATGTGTCCATTAAATTAATTTGTCAGTGCCAGTGCTGTATTATTGTGGCGTGTTAGGAATGTCATCACTATTCTTAGGTTTGCAGTAAGGATTGAATGGCATAATGTTTGTAAAAAGCTTAGCAAATTGCCTGGCACATGGCAAGTAGTCATTACACACTGGTTTTTTTTTTTAATCTTCCTGTCCATCTTCTCTTTGAAAACTTCAAATCTCTAATATAATGAGAGCTTGAACCAATAAGGAGTCTTTGAATTGGCTAATTGTATGATTATCTGAGGCATCTACATAGCCCCCAACCCAGCACAAGGAGGTAAAGAACCTCCTCCCTGTTCAATCAGAGGAATTAGTCTTTTCAATAATGGCTCTTGCTCAATACTATAGATGTCTAGTCATCACTCTTGGACCCTTTAACACCTCAACCAGGTACTTATTTCTAGAACTCAGATGTGTTACCTCATTTCAGTAATTCCTTATTTTACAGTTCATAGAGGACATACTTATGGATAGACTTTACATGGTTCATGTCATTATGATAATTAGCTGTTGGAGAAAAAAGTGATCACCTTCAGAAGCAACTAGTTTTAATTCTAGTCAAGAAAGAGAAAATCAAGATAGGACCAGGCTACAAATAAAGCAAGAATGTGGTCATCCTAGAGCTACTCAATTGTACAGATCAAAAGGAATCTAATAACTTTGGATGTCCAAGCATGAGGATACTTTCTGAAATATTAAAGAAGAAAAAAACTCTGTAGGCTTTTGAGTCTGTAGCATTGTAATTCTCATGGTTTTGGATGAGAAGTGATCCACTGGGAATTTTGTGGTCTGTTATTGTAGGGGGATATTTATTAGTATTACATAGAAAGTGTCATGGTGTCCTTTTTTTTTTTTTTAAACTCTGGAGGTTTGAATATTCTCATTGCTGTGGCTTAAAGAAGACTGCTACCTTTTCACAGAGAAGACAGATTCCACAGCAGTATTTGGCAAGAACGAGATACAAATTTTGAAAGATGCTGCAAAAATATAAGCCCCCTTTCTTGTCACTGTGACTCTACTGCCCTTAGGACAGAGATGAATGGTGTGAGAGAGCCATGTTCAAGGTCAGTGAGCTACAAGCCTGGTGACTCCTTGAGTCCCATGAGAAAATGACTTCTCTCTCCCTCTTTTTGTTTCACCTACATTTCTGTGAGTTTCTATTTAAGTCAGAGCACTTTTTATACTGCTTGCCCCAGGCACAGTGCTCTCAGGGTGACAAAGAGCGGCAGCTCAAGAACTGACTAGACAGGCAAGTTAGCACGTATCAGAAAATGTAGGACGAGAGCAATGCATGCCTCTAAAGAGGATCTAAGCTGGACCAGAACTATTCTCTTAATCGCTCTGGCTAAAGATTATCATCAGTTCAGTTATAGATTGATTCCAGAATTACTATTTATTTTTTATAATTTATTGTATACAAGTGTTTAAGTACATGGAATCTAATTCTCATACTGCATGTGGTTTAGTCATTTTCAGTAATTCTTTCTGTCTTCTTCATGCAATCCTAAACTAGAAATCAAAACACTTCAGAGATTGTTCCTTGTGATTCCTGGGTTGTATCTGGCCGACTATGTAATTCAACGTGTTGGTGTCCACAGCAAGGAAGCAATGAGACACCAATTGCCTAATACTCAGCAACAATGTAATTTGTAAAGCAGAACAACCCAGAATTGATTACAAAGCCCTTGGTCTTGAGAAGTTCTAAAGGTGCCTCTAAAATTTGTGTTGATGTTAACTCTTTTATCTTTTCTTCTAGAAAGAAACCAAACTATTTAATTATGCCCCTCTAAAGAAGTTTAGAATCTTTTGTCCAGTTTTTATTACTGCAAAGCTGTTTGTAAATCTGGAAGAACGTCATCAAATGCCTTTGACCTCAGCCATTCTCTCTACAGATTCCAGACCATATTGTACTCCCTTTACTGGAAATGCTAGTGTTAGACGACTTCTCTGATCCATGTGCTAGAGCTGATCAAACCTTATGATTAGTTAACTGTATAGAATCCCACATATCAAATATTAAAGTAGATGTAGGGGAAGTAGAAAACCATCCTGGGGAATTCAAGTCAGTCAACATGCCTTGTCATTCATAAAGGATCCCTTTTATGGTAACTTGACAGTTATTCTGGAAAATAATCATTACTATTTTTTTTTCGCCCTGCTACTTACAACACATTCAGGAATTATTTGTATGGAGGAGGAAACTTTACTTATTGACAATGAATTCTGATTTTTATATCATTTTAAGGGAAAGTATATATAACACATCCTAAATTGATTGGCAAAATATGCCAAAGCCATGATTTTTCCATTAAAAAGTGAGCCTAAATTCTTGATATATGATTGATTATTGCTTGTTGCATAACAACAAGAATTTGAATGATTATCCAAATTTGGAAAAATTTGTTGATTATGGTATCCTGTGTTTTGAAACAAGTAACATTTTGAATTATGTAATTCCAGGTATCTGTATAACAAATTGTCATTTGTAACACACATTGCAAAACATTGTACTATCTGTTAAAAGTTCTGCCCTTACTTCATGAGGCCCTATAGAGTGATATTATAGGATTCTTACAAGGGTTTCGGTGGCCATTGGTGGGGACTGCTGGGAAGACAGTTCTGCCCTTTCTGGAACAGGATTGCTTGACTGATAGTGGAGGACCAGGCTCTGTTATTACAAGTAGTAAAGCAGCAGCAGCTGTGGGAACCACCATGAAATTAAGGGATAGCCCCTTTCCCTGTTTTGAAGCATTACATAAGCACCTTGGTTCTGTAATGCTCAAAGGAGAGGCTCCTAAAATATGACACCTCACCCTGGTAAGAGGAACTTGGTAATAGAATTAATTTAACTTAAAGATCTACAGATTATTGGGATACTTCTTGCTTCCAAGTACTATTGTGCAAATTCATACTCTCTATACAAGGTGAAGTTTCTTTTCTAGAGAATTTACACGTACAGTCTCTCTTTTTAGTCTCAATATGACTGGGCATTCTCTTCCTTCCACAAAGTTGTAAATTTTGTGTTGAAGATTTCTTTATAAAGAATCATTATTTTACATATGTCTGTTTTTATAATTCACAAACACACTTCCATTAATTATTATTATAGTTTTCTAAGTTTGCTAGCTCTCTCTTTGGACTTCCCTTTCAAAGCCAGCTTTAAACAGCCCAAATTTTTGTGTTAGTCTTTGTCTATTGTTCAGTAACTGGGGTCATTAATTCAATAATAGCATTGGAGAGGTGCTAAAGTTTTTCAAAACTGCAGATTGACCTAATTAATGTCTTTTCTGAGTTGTGCTAATTCCCCCATTAACCACTCTGGGGCCTCTTAAAGCTCCCCAGTCTCTGCCGCCATCTATTCAGAAGTGTTATGTGCTTAGAATAGGTTGTGATTACTTTGATTATGCATAGAATGGCAGTGTTTTAAAAATGTTTGCAAAGTGTTTTGCTTCTTGCCATTTATTTCTTGGATTAATCATAACTCTCGCTTATTACTTTGCCAACTTTTAGTTGTCCTCCATTCTGCTTTGTTGTACTCACCAAGGTCTGCTCTACCAGCATCACCCCGGAGCTACTATTTCTTGGTGATCTACAGTCAAGAGGATTAAGCATAGACCTAGATCAGGACTATTCTCTTAACCACACTAATTAAAGATAATTATTTCACAGTGAGGAAAGACTAGAGATTGGTGCCAGAATCATTGTATAGCCTTCATTGTTCATTATTTAAGACTGTGTACAGCAAACTGTAAAAATAATGTATTCTGTCATCTCTCTGCTATATCTTCATAGAGCTGTAGTTACATGTGGATCTTAAGGTAGGGGTGCTGACCTGACCATGAGATTAGTGTTTGCGTGCAGAGAATGTAAGTATTAAGTAAGCAGCTGTTCTGGCAGAATGAGGACTTAAGCTTATGTCTGGCTGGATGGCTTCAGTGCTACACAAGTACATAGATAACAGAAATCACCGTCTATTATTTTATCTTATAGTGTTGTGCTTAGTCAAAAAATGTGTTTGAATTTTCATATGCAAAATGTTTTTTTTTCCTGTATGGGAAAAGTTAATTCTACATGGATAGCCAAGAACCAAAATTAAAATACAAAAGGGAGCATATAAACCTAGTCCAACAAAAATTCAGATGTCCATTTGGTGATTTGTTTGATAAATACACTAAATTTATTGATGGTTTTAGCTTGTCATCTTTATTTCATATTCACTGCCATCTTTGTTTTTCAGAGCACTGTGTTAATCATACGCTTTGAATGCTTTGACATCTGGTGCCTCATTGACCCTGGAGAGGCTATCCCCTCAGATATAGTGATTTCTAAACATAGTAACTGATTGGCCTGTGAAAGTATTTTTTTATATGCAAGGCAGCCAATCTAGAGCCCATATGCCAACTGTTTTATACAGCTCCTACATTCTGGGACAATATTCCATACCCTCATCATCTCAGGGCCAGGTATTTACATTCTAGGACCTGCTGAAATCATACAAAATAGTCAATCATAAAATTGCCTAACCTGCCTCACCTGTTATTTCTTGTGGAAACCACAATAAAGGCTCTTGCCCACATTTCCCCCCTGCTTCTTCTGCCTCCTGATTAACCCTGGGGCTTCCCCTTGTGTCCCATCCTCCCCGCAACATGATGGGTGTCCCCCTCCTCTTGGGACTTGTGAGTGTTACAGCTGTTTTTTCAATGACAGTCATCCCCTGGGCTGTTGGCCTCACCATATCTGAATAACAGTAAAACCTATGTTTTGCAACAAGAACCTATTACCTTCAAAAACAATATATATTGTTTAATTGTGTTAATTTTAACTGTCCAACTCCTTCCCTTTCTGCCCTCTATCTACTAGAATAAATTGGAAGACAGACATTTTGTCTCTCTTTTCTCCATACCCTCTCCAGCATTTATTGTTTATGGACTTTTGAATGATGGCCATTCTGACTGGTGTGAGGTGATACCTCATTGTAGTTTTGATTTGCATTTCTCTGATAATTAGCAATACTGAGCATTTTTTCATGGGCCTATTGGCCATTTGTATGTCTTCATTGGAGAATTGCTTGTTTAAGTCTTCTGCCCATTTTTGGATTGGGTATTATTATTACTATTATTATTACTATTATTATTATTATTATTATTATTATTATTATTATTATTATGATGATGATGATGCTGTATGAGCTGTTCATATATTCTGGAAATTAAGCTCTTTTCAGACTCATCTTTTGCAAATATTTTGCCCCATTCCATAGGTTTTTGTTTTGTTTTGCTTATGATTTCCTTTGCTCTGCAAAAGCTTGTAAGTTTAATTAGGTCTCATTTGTTTATTTTTGCTTGTATTTCTATTGCCTGGGTAGACTGCCCTTGGAGAACATTGCTAAGATGTATGTCAGAAAATATTTTGCCTATGTTTTCTTCTAAGAGGCTTGTAGTGTCTTATCTTATGTTTAAGTCTTTAAGCCATTTTGAGTTTATTTTTGTGTATGGTGTGAGGAAGTGTTCTAACTTCATTGATTTAAATTCAGCTGTCCAGTTTTCCCAACACCACTGTCTACTCTATTGTATATTCTTGCTAAAGAGACTGTCTTTACTCCATTGTATGTTCTTACCTCCTTTGTCAAAGATTAATTCAAAAGTCTGTAAATTTATTTCTGGGCTCACTATTCTGTTCCATTGATCCGTATGTCTGTTTTTACCAATATCATGCTGTTTTGATTACTGTACCTCTGTAGTATTGTCTGAAGTCTGGAAGAGTTTTTCCTCCAGCTTTGTTCTTTTTCTTCAGTATTGTTTTGGCAATTCTGGGTCTTTTGTGATTCCATATAAAATTTAGGATTATTTGTTCTAGTTCTAGAAAAATGTCCTGGGTAATTTGATAGGGATTGCATTAAATCTGTAGATTGCATTGGGTAGTATGGCCATTTTAACAATATTAATTCTTTCAATCCAAGAACATGGCATATCTTTCCATTTCTTTAAGTCATCTTTAATTTCCTTAGTTAATGTTTTGTACTTCTCTGTGTATAAGTCTTTTACTTCCTTGGTCAGATTTATTCCTAAGCATTTTATTTTTTTGGATGCTATTTTAAAAGGGATTGTTTCTTTACTTTCCTTTTCTGCTATTTCACTGTTATTATAAAGAAATACAACTGATTTCTGTGTGTTAATCTTGTACCCTGCTACCTTGCCAAATTATTTTTATCAGCTCTTGTAGTTTTTGTGTGGAGCCTTTAGGGTTTCTTATACATAGTATCATGTCATCTGCATATAGTGACAGTTTTACTTCTTCTCTTTCAATTTGGATCCATTTTATTTCTTTTTCTTGCCTGATTGCTGTGACTAGGACTTCCAATACTATATTGAATAGAAGTGGTGAGAGTGGGCATCCTTGTCTTGTTCTGGACTTCAGTAGGAAGGTTTTCATCTTCCAATGTTGAATATTATATTGGCTGTAGGTTTGTCATAAATAGCTTTTATTATGTTGAGGTGTGTTCCCTCTATACCCACTTTGGTTAGAATTTTTATCATAAATGAGTGTTGAATTTCATCAAATGCTTTTTCTGCATCTATTGAGATGATTATGTGATTTTTTGTCCTTTTTCTTGTTGATGTGGTGTATCACATTGATTGATTTGCATATGTTGAACCATCCTTATGTCCCTGGGATGAATCCAACTTGATCATGTGTTTTATGTGTTGTTGGATTCTGTATGCTAATATTTTGTTGAGGATTTTTGCATCTATGTTCATCAACGATATTGACCTATAGTTTTCTTTTCTAGTGGTGTCTTTGGCTTTGGTATCAGGGTGGTGGAGGCTTCATAGAATGAGTTTGGGAGTCTCCTCTTCAGTCTTTTGGAAGCGTTTGAGAAGGATTGGTATAAGCTCTTCTTTGTATGTTTGATAGAATTCCCCAGTGAAGCCATTTGGTCCCGGACTTTTGTTTGCAGGGAGGTTTTTTATTGCTGATTCTATTTCACTTCTAGTAATTGGTCTGTTCAAAAGATCTATTTCTTCTTGACTCAGTTCTGATGGACTGTATGTTTCTAGAAACTTGTCCATTTCTTCTAGGTTGCCATATAGTTGTTCATAGTATATTCTCCTATGATTTTTTGTATTTCTGTGGTGTTGGTTGTAATTTCTCCATTTTCATTTCTTATTTTGTTTATTTGTGTCCTCTCTCTTTTCTTCTTAGTGAGCCTGGCCAGAGGTTTGTCAATTTTGTTTACTCTTTCAAAAAACCAGCTCTTGGTTTGATTGATTTTTCTATTGTTTTTTAAATCTCTATTTTAATTATTTCCTCCCTAATCTTTATTAGTTCTTTCCTTCTGCTGACTTTAGGTTTTGTTTATTATTCTTTTTCTAATTCTTTTAGGTGGTAGGTTAGGTTGTTTTTTGGTATTGTTCTTGTTTTTGGAGGAAGGCCTGTATTGCTATGAACTTCCTTCTTAGGACTGCTTTTGCTGCATCCCATAGATTTTGTGTGTTTGTGTTTTCATTGTTATTTGTCTCAAAGTATTTTTTAATTTCTTTTTTGATTTTATCATTGATCCACTGGGTTTTTAGTAGCATGTTGTTTAGTCTCCATGCAGTCATTTTTTCACTCATTTGTTTTTCTGTGGTTGATTTCTAGTGTCAGGTCATTGTGATCAGAAAAGATGCTTGAAATAATTTCTGTCCTCTAAATTTGTTGAGGCTGGTATTATCAACCTTTTACCATTTTTGTCTTCTAGTGGATAGTGGTATTTAATTAGATCTGAATTTGCATTTTCAATGACTAATGAGATTGTTTTTTATATTTATTGGCTATTGGATATCTTCTTTTTGAAGTGTGTCTTCAAGTATCTTCTCCACTTTTCCCATTAAGTTGGCAGTGTTTTTCTTACTGACTTGTAGAAATCTTGGTAAACTCTGGATAGATTTGTTTTATGTATTGTAAATATCTTTTCCCACTGCAACAGTGTTGCTCTGTCACTTGATTGGTGGCATCAATAGTGGAACTAATAATAGTACTCCAATGTTGGGCAGACACAAAGTGACTTTAGTATTTACCACTTTATCTTTTTTTTTTTTTGGTAAAGATCTCTTTACATGTATATGGACTTTACAGAGACTAAAAACCACTTCTTGGAATTAAAATTTTGGTAAGAGGCCTGAGGGGAAAGTTTGTGGATTCAGTGATCTTGAAATCAAAAGTCTTTAGTCAGAAATACCAATCCCTTGTTTTCCCTCATTTCACCCCTGAGCCTCATCTTCATCCCGACCCTCTCCCTGTCCCCCTTGATCTTCATTTATGATAGTTGGGGATAGCCTTTGTCTAAGAGTAAATTGAGGGTAAAGATTACAGTATCAAGGATGAAGTGAATGTCAGGGATAGACATAAGGGTTTTAAAGTATATTACATGATAATTTTATAGGCTGAAAGAGTATTTTTAGGTGTGATGTCAAATGTTTTGGGGTTTCAAGATGGTGGAAGCAAGAACTCCAGAGCATAGACCAGCACAGACCCTATATGGAAATGGAAGGTGGTGCAGTGTAGCACTGTCCTATTACATCCAGGGTCTCTATGCATTATTGAATGCAACCTGCCTGCACTTACGTCCTTTAAAGTTCCAACCTATTCACATAGGTAGGTGTGGATTATTCATGGTGGTACAGATTGGTATTTGATATACTAGAATATGTATTAATTTAAAGCAAAACCTCTCCCTTTGCATGCTGTGCAGAGGCAGCTGACACGAAGAAGGGGGAAAATATCCATCTTGATCAGTCAAGAATAGAGCCTGGGAATGCACCTAAGTCAAATGTCTATAGCCCAGTATCTCCATGTAGAAACTGATCAGAAACCTAGAATCATAGGTTTTAAAGCTCAGATTACCCTAAATTGTCTGGTTCAGGGGCTTCAGGATCTAGGATTCTGGAATAGACTTCTGTTGTTTTATTCCTAATATTGTATGCCACATATCCTCTGCGTGTGTGTACATACATTTTTCTGGGGAGAGGATCAGTGCTTTCATAAGACACTCATAGGGGCTGCATGCTCAACAGTTGCATCAAACTGATCTAGTCCAACACCTTCCTTTGGGCAGATGAGGAAACTGCCTTACCAGAACCAGAGATCACTGTTTCTGACTCCTTGACAGGCACTTCAGCCAGAACTAAAGATTTGAAGGTTAAAAGTAGGACACTGAATATGGAGATATTTCTCAGTCCCTATTAATGGGATTAGACTTTTTATTTTTATTAAAACTCACTTTTAGTTATAAGAGGATTCAGTAGAAATACAGGATTCAATATACAAAA
Source organism: Camelus bactrianus (assembly GCF_048773025.1). Taxonomy (NCBI): domain Eukaryota; kingdom Metazoa; phylum Chordata; class Mammalia; order Artiodactyla; family Camelidae; genus Camelus; species Camelus bactrianus. The sequence goes on from NC_133543.1 coordinate 44,437,957, forward strand.
AAAAATGCTTTATTGCCAAGGCATCCGTTTATTTTTTAACTCTATAATTAGAGTTAACAGTAGCTCTGATTAATAAGTTCTAGCTGCTTTCACACTGTGCTAGGGTTCCTTTGAGTGCTGGGACATGTTTTATTAACATGGAAGGGCTGTTGCAGCTCACCTCTTGTCACTTGAATCAGTTGCCTGCTGGCCTGGCACTCAGTTTTGTGTGGCAGAACCTTACTGAGTCTGCATGATAATGGACCTTTTAAATCCTAAACAATAAACATTCATTTTACCACTCCACCCAGCACAGAAATGCTCTCTAACCTCAAATCAGCCACAAATGAGACTTGGAAATCAATTCATTGTGCATCGGCTTCCTGCCTGGTTCATGCTTTGCAGCAAATAATTTTAGTAAAATATCTGCCAAGCATTTGTGTTTTGAATATGCACAAGTTGAGATACTGCATGTAATGGGGTCTTCAACCTTTTTGCGGCATTTCTTTTTTTATCCATAGGACAAATTCTATTGAGCCAAGCTGATTTTTATGCATTAGTGACTAGAATCAAGAAGTCTTGAGATGGGTTTCAGGGGAGAAAAAAATTCCTTTGGTAATTTCCCCAAAGTTTAGGGAGAATCTTCAGCATCCCCAAATTCTCTGGTTGTTTGAAAAAATGTTTCATGGAAAACCAGTTTATTATATTTATGCTTGTCGGATTCATTAGAATTGTCTCACGCATAAACCGTCTGTTGTTGAAGAAGCCAGGATGAGTGCCTTTGGCCCTGAAGAGAAATATCTTGTCAGGTTGAGACAAAAGATCAAACAGTTATGTCTCAAATTCCCTCCTGCTGGGGTGTGAAGGTTGAGCCAGACCTTCTTCCTCATATCTCCTAGGCCACAGTTCCATTATTTCATCATGCTCTGGTGCTCCTGGGAGCTTCCAATTTCTTAAAATTCATGAGAACGCAAGGCCAGGAGGGGCAAGTCTCAAATGTCTTCAGTTAGAGGACCACTCAGGGAAGCAAAGAGCCCTGTCCCAAGTCTTGCTATTGTAATCACTCCCCTTCTCTCTCCACTGCCCCAGCGGTGCTGCAGTTAGTGGCAAAACTGATGCTTCTTTTGGGAATTCCAAGGAGCTGATGTGTGTTTTTCATTAGCATAAGAAAATTAGTAACTTATGCCAGAAACTGAAGCATTGGCTCCATTAAACTATAATATAAACCTCAATATTCAGGAGACCAACCCAAAACAACATGGGGTACTCTTGGCCCTGCTAGGATGGATGTCTTAAAAAAGGGCCTTGTGGTACAGCCATAGAAGATCAGCTAACCCTTTCATGATATTCATCCATTCTCTTCTCTCTAGCTTTCTCTCTCTCTCTCTCGCCACATGTTTACTTTCAGGCAAGCCTTTTCCCTAGTTCTAATCATACATTCTAATTAAAAATGGGGACCTCTCCAGGTTTATTGCATGCTTTTTATTTTATGTTTCAAGAGCGTCTTGAAAAAAAGAGAGACAGAGGGGGCACATGCCAAAGCTATTGTAAGGTATGAATTCTATTTTAAAATCACTGCAGTGTGTTTGAGATAGAGGCATGATAAGAAGATCTTCCTTATTGCAGTTATGATTAAATATAATGAGTAGGATCAGTCTGCAAGCTTATCACTATTCTGTGTTGTAAAATTGCCCAAGAGTAAAATGCAAATACAAACAAGGAGTTCTAATGAGCCGATATAATAAAAGATCCAGGCAACAGAAAGCTGGTGGCTGTGCTTGGGTCTCTTCCCAATGGGTAACTTGAGCCTGACTCCTTTAGAGCAAGTCTGAGTTGGGTCAAGTCAGTTTCCAAATATAAAAATATTGCAGATTAGCTCTAAGCAATGTTATTCATTTAGAAGGATTTTTTTTTTTTCATTTTCATTCATTTGAGAAGTAACATTGAACAAACCTGCAAGATACAAAAAGAAGTAAAGCCAATTTCCTTATTTTTTTCCTTTGTGAGTTATTATAAATGTTTTGGGCATTTTGGCTATAACTGATAATGCTGGGTTAAGAAAAAGTCTTTTTTGAACCCTTAGGACTAGAATTTTTTCTCTACCACCCAGACAACAAAGCTCTAAATGAGATTTATACTATCATCGTAAATTAAAGTTTTGTTTTGTAAATTTGCGGTGAGAGCACTTAAATCTACCTTCTTAGCAAATTTCAATCTGTCACTAATCTATACATTAGATCTACAAAAATTACTCATCTTGCATAACTGATACTTTGTACCCTTTGACCAACATCTCCCCTTCCCTGCCTACTACCCTACAACCACCCTGCCCCTGGCAACCACCATTCTGCTCTCTGCTTCTATGAAATTAAAGTTTTAATATAATATAAATAGTATCTTAATAGACTGAAATGTATTTCAGTCATCTCTTTGTAAAACAGCAAAAGCCCTTTTGCTTTCTTCTTGAATTTACATGTTTTTGCCTGCATATAAATATTCTAAAAGTGCCAAAGATGGACTTCCATAAGTGGAACATTCAGATTGATTCTAGCATATGAGGAGTTTTCTTTTCTAATTTTTTTTCCCAGAGGAACTAGTTGTGATTCTAGACTTTGGCAAAACGGAAGGAGGTGGTGATGTGAGCCTGTTCACCTGAAGTTATATCCCCAAGGGACTATAATGATAAAGTTCCAAGATGGGTAAGGATGGACATTCAGTCACTGACATGGGAACATGCTTTGTATGGCTCAAGGCCATTCTGGATATTCTGTGTTTGTAAGAGCTTTGGAGTACAGCGTTGAACTTCCCTAATAGTGGGAGAGATATCGTATGGCTTTTTCTGGTGGGCTTGTCAAAGAATACTCACATATTAGAGATTTGGATTCCAGTGAGAAACTCTCAGGGAAGCCGGGACATAAACTATCTTGCTTTATGGTGACATTTTAACTTTTGGAAAAGAATGTTGCTCTCTAATAATGTCCATATATATTTTTTTTAACCTGGGTGCACATCCTGACTTTGGGATTTTAACTATATCCTGTCTTTTTCTAAATTTTCTCTAGACAGAAACATTTATTTCAGTGAAGATACATTTTTCTTTGTGATTGCAGAGTCTCTGTCTAGGCTGACCAAGAGCTCTTACCAAAAATGGATTCCAAAATGTGAAGGCAGTAAATAAAGTCACCATTTTAAGAGGTGCAACTCATCTCACTACCACACTTGGGGAACAAATATGTTGTTAAGGAGGATTTTCTACTTGTTTTGAAGCCCAAAATATAATTATCACTTGATAATTTATGGGGTGCCAACTCTTTAATGGCATCTAGTAAGCACTAAATTGCTTTAAGGGACAGAGACATTGTGTCACCTGCAATTGATTAGAAGGTCACAGGCCTTCGTAAAAAAAATAGCATATTTGAGCTTCTGCAGTTATTTGATAATATTATGTTCCATCTGTGATGATTTCAAATTTTAAGGTTTTTCTGGAGTCCTCATTTCCTGGGAACATGATGCTGAAGATCTACTATGAATTGAGATGTTTGAAAAGAACCAAAGGGTGGCTTTTGTTTCAGAGAGATGCCCTTTAAGGCTCTAGAGGACCCAAAACAACTGGCTTTCAATACATGTTGATCTGACCTTACTGCTCGCACAATTCTGATGAACTAGCTCCTATTTATAACTCGAATTAAAAAAGTCCTTTTGTGTTATGAACTTTCAATCTTATGAATATGCCAGAAATCTCAAAAATGTTAAAGGAATATTTTACCTGCTGAAAAAGTATGTATTTTGCGGAGAGTTAAAGGATTTCTAATACACATGAAAAGAGAAAAGAAGTCTTTGTAATACTAAAACAATCAGGTATCTGCCAAAACAAACAAAAAAACCCACCTAAATTTAGATTGGAATATATTTTCACAGGGCTTAGATACAGATATAAAGTGTTGTCAGAGAAAATTTTATACACCCATAAGAGTGGCAGCTGTTACTCTTTTAGCTTCTTTATCCTTCTCTTTTGATTCAGGTTTCCCTGGTGGCCCTTTTATTCTCCAAAAATCTTCCAGTTGTTCCCTCAAATGCACCACTGAAAGTTGTAAGGTACACACACGTAGCATATGTAAAGAGTCACACATTTCCTAAAACGTTGACGGGTGTCTGCAGTACTTATCATTGGAGATGCTTCCTGCTGAAGTTAAAGTACAATATTGAGATTGATAGAGATTGAAAGAGATGGGGGGAAAAGAGACAGAGCTTAGCTCATGTAACAGCTGCAACCATTCCCAAATGTTTTTCTGCATAATCATGCAAGAAATTCATCATGTATTTCCTATTAAATATTTATGCAACTTGCTCCATAGGAGGGCTGTGGTATTTATTAATTCCCTGGTGTTGGTACATTTTGGTACATCTACTGACAGCAATAAATGTGTCATGCCTAGCAAATTCAATTCTTGGCAGAAAATATTAGAAGATAATACTTATTACAGGATATTGCAAACTTTAATTATGCCTAAATGATTTTCAATACTATTTTGAAATAAGCAACTGATTCCCTTTGCTTCTAGATGAAAGGAAGGGTCAGTGGAGTGGGAAATGGATGAGTAGATAGAAGCATTTCACTGTAAGTGCCTCATCTTTGTAAGAGGTGATCCATTTCTACCGTATACTAGTAATGACCACAAAAAATGTTTTGGTCTAATGATTATCAGCAAGTGAAGTCATCTGCTCTCCTACACAACTGGAAGTTCCTTATCCTAAGATTTTATTAACTGAAAGGATGCAATAGGAAAAGCTAATTATCAAAACTTGCTCCCTAAATTAGTCAGCACAGAACATTAAAATCTCTAAGCTGAGATTTTACCAACATAGATTGATAAAAATCAAAATGAAACTTGTCACCTGCACTTCAGAATACTTTAACGTGGACAGACACAGGGTAAAGTGGCATTTTTTTCAGTAACACATGTAAACAATGCTTATTTTGTGAATCACACTAAGCTAGAACCTGCAGGAAATAAAATGGAAGTAGAGGTCATAGGTCTTATCCTTGAAATGTCAACAGTTTAGCTGGGGCAGAAAGACATTCATCTAAAACAGCTAGAGCAAAAACAAATATTTGATCATGTAGAACTGACTCCTAACTGTATTCCTAATGTGCATTATGTTTACCTTTCCAAAACACTTAAAAAATACTTTTTCTCATGGCAACTCCATCAAATTAGAAGAGCAGTTAATGTCCTCATTTATTAAGTGGGGAAAGTTGAGAGGCTGGTCTATGTTTATTCAACAGGTTATTGAATAGTTGTGTAATCATGACTCTTCAATAAGTATGTATTACTCTTAGATACATAAGTAAAACATCACCCAGGGAACTCCCAGAGGATGTATCTTCTAGTAACTCCACTTCTGTTCCAAGCAAAAGTTCCATAGAATCAATTTTAAAAACAATAGGGATTTTGGATTCTGTTTATGATGAAGTAGTTTGTAGAAAACCACTCTCCAGCTGGAAACAACTAGAAAAACTAGATAAAAGAAAACAAAGTAAAACAATTAGTTTCAAGGCATAGGAGAACCTTGAAACAGTCAGGAATGAGGAGGGAGGAAATTTTCCAAAAATGGGGGAAACCTCAGAGATTTCAACCAATAGTCTGCCTTTTTCCCCCTGGGGGCACTTGCTTATTCTAGGCGTGGAGACAAGACTGAGAATCAGGAATTTGCCTTCCATAGGGAGGGCTGCTGCTGGGGGACAGAAAAACCAGGAGAGATTTTTTTCAGGAGGGGAGGAGTAACTAAGAAAAGAATGGGGTGGAAAACTGAGATTGACATAAGGCCAGTTTTCTCCTCAATATATTTGTTGAAAATATAAACTTGTAGCTCAGAAAGCTAAGAAGCTGACCAGAAAGCCTGCAAAAGCACAGAAAAGTTCTCAGCAGTCTTGCCATGCTGAGACATAAGAATTAGAATTCAGGACCCATCAAGAAGAGGACTATGTCTTAGGAACTGAAGTAAACCAGAGAGACGGACTCTACCAAAACTGCAGCCTCAGTTCACTTCCTGATTGGATTAGGTTGATGAGTTCCATTCCATCTGCCTAGCAGAGGAAAGTCAAACTCTCTCTTAGCAAAGTTAACATTATATGGAGTCTCTCCTTCTCTCTCTTAATGTGTGTGTATGCATGTATGTGTGTGTGTGTGTGTGTGTGTGTATTCCTCATATATTTATTTATTTTTCTAGCATTCCATAAAAAATTACTGAATATGTGCTGAAACAAAATCATATGACCAGGTAACAGAAAGAGATCCACAGGTGATGCAGTATGGGTGTTAGCACACAAGGATCTTAAGTATCATTAGGATATTAAAGAACAAGAGAATAGGTAGAGAAAAATAGAAAATGATGAAAATTTTTATCAAAGAGTTGGACTCTATAAGAAAGACTTAAGTGGAAATTCTGGAACTGAAAAACAATTAACTCAATAGATGGGTTTCACAGCAGAATAGATTCAACAGAAGACATGATTCCATGTTGACTGGAAGATATATCAACAGACATGTATCTAAACTGCAGCATAGAGAGAAATAAGGATGGAAAATATAGGGAAGAAAATTATAGACACATGCAAAATAGTAACAAAGTTCTATCATGTATGTCAATTGAATATATAAAGAAAGGTAAGAGCATAAGCAATATTTCAAGATACATTGGTCAAAAATTCTCCTAAACTTATAAACATATAGATTTAAGAAGTACCTAAAATCCAAACAGGATGAATAAAAGAAAAATAAACCCAGGTACATCACAGATAATGAAAACCAAAGATGATAAGAAAAATGTTTAAAGCACCAAAAATAGGTTCATTATCTTCAAAGAAATGACAAAAAGAATTATACTTGAATTTTCATAGAAATGATGGAGGCCAGAAGACAACAGAATGACATTTTTAAAGTCATGAAAAATATATATCTGCAACTAAGGATTCTATGCTCAACAAAGATATTCTTCAAAAATAAGCTTAAATAAATATTTTTTTGGACAACTCAATGAAGAGAATATTTTTGTAGATATCCACTAAAAAGTTTAAGGGAGTTTTTATGAATGAAATTTTAACTTAAAATCATTCCATATGGAAAAACAGAAATGCAAGAAGGAATGAAGAATACAGAAAAGTAAATATATGAATAAAAATAAATAAATCTTGACTGTAAAAGCCATTAATACTAATAACTACTAGGTTTATAATATATATAAAAATAAAATGCATGATAAAAATGCAAAAGGTGAGAGGGGCTGGGCTGTATAGACAAAGTATTGTAAGTTCTAGTGTTGTAAATGGAAGTGGTAAAATAAATAATTTGATCCTTCTGATTGTACTAAGTCAGTGATGCATGTTATAATCTCTAGGGTAACTACTGAAAGGCTATTAAAAGAGAGTAACATAGACAATATAAATATATTGTAATATAGAGAAAAATGAAATAACAACAAATAGACTTGATTAATTAAAAAGAAGACAGGAAAGGAGAGAAAAAGGAGAATAAAACAGGTAGGGCAAATAGAAAACAAACAGAAATATGGTAACTATAAACCCCAATGTATCATAATTACACTAAATTTAAAAAAGGTTAAATACTACCGCAAAAAAACTTAAGAATTTCTGATGGTAAAAAACAAAACTCAACAGTATTTTTTAAAATATTAATTTTAAAACACATGCCTTAAAAGATTAAAATTAAAAGGATATAAAAAGATATACCAACACTAGCCAAAAGAAAGTTACAAGTTTTAGACAAACTAGTTTTTAATGTATACAGTGTTAAAACAGATTGAAAGAGATAATTCATAATGAAAAAGGGGTAAATGCACCAGAAGCTATCACGATTCTAAATCTGTAGCCACCTAGTAACATAGTTGTAAAATGTATAAGGCAAAAATTGATATAAGTAAAAGAAACACAAATCCACAACTCACCTTTCTTAATAGGTGATTGGACAGACAAAATAATCAGTAAGGTTATAGAAATTCTGAATAATAAAATTAACCAACTTGAGCTAATTTGTATTTATAGAGCAATGCACCAAACAATGTCAGAACACTCTTTTTTTCCTAAGTGCAAATGGAACATTTGCCAAAATTATTCATTTGCCACATCATTAAACAAGCCTCAATAGATTTTAAAGATTCAATCATCCAGATTATGTTCTCTGACCATGGTGGAATTAATCTAGAAATCAATTTACTAGAAAATTCCCAACTTTTTGAGAGTTAAACAATATACTTCTAAGTTGTCACACATAAAAATTAGAAAATATTGTGTACTGAATAAGACAATTTATCAAAACTTTTATGATACACTTAAAGTATTTACAGTCCCATATTAGGAAAGAAGACAGACAAAGAATGATCTATACATTCATTTTAAGAAACTGAAAAAAGAACAGCCATCAAATAAAATAGAAGAAAGATAAAACAAGTGATCAATGGAATAGAAAACAAACTTATAATAGAAAACAATTCTAGGAAGCTAAAAATTAGTTCTTTGAAAAGGCTGATTAAATTGTTAAACCCTAGCAAGACTGTTCATGAAAACAAGAAGATACAAATGATCAAAATTAGGAATGAAAGGGGGGCGTCATTAAGGATCATGGAGATATTAAAGAAATAAAACTAGGATGGTGTAAACAACTTTATGCCATAAGTTTGATAATTTACAGGAAATCAATAAATTCCTCAAAAGTCTTAACGATTAAATCTGTTACTAAGGACCTTTTTATTTTATTAAAGAAATCAAAGCCATTATTGAAAGTCTTTCCACAAAGAAAACTCTAGCCCTGCATCACTTCACTGATGAATTATTTTAAATACTTAGGGAAGAAATAATACCACTCTTTTATAAACTCTTCCAAATACAGAAAAAAAGAGAGCATTTTCCAACTTGTTTCATGAGGCTACTAAAACATTTTGCTATTAAAACCTGAAAAGTTCACAATAATAGAAATTATAAGCCAATTACTTCCATGAATTTAGAAGCAAAAATCCTAAACAAAACAGCAGATAAAGTTTAGTAATATACAACCTGGAAAATTCCATAAAGCCAAGTAGGGTTTATTACAAGAATGTAGGTGTTTTTTAAGAAAAATGCAAGCAGCCTAAAAAAAATGGACAAAAGAATTGTATAGGTGTTTCATAAAAGTTGATATATGAATTTCCATAAGTACATAGCAATGTGATCAACTTCCCTGAACTTCAGGGAAATGCAAATTAAAACCATAATGATATATACTATATACTGAAATGAGGTTTTGAAGTAATTGGTGGTGGGAGTGTAAATTGGTTTGAATATCTTGGAAAGTCCTTTGGCAACATCTACTAAAGTTGGTCCAACTATTCCAGTCCTGGGTATTTATGTAGCAGAAGTGCACGTACATGTTCACCAAAACATATGTACAAGATTGTTCACAGCAAACAATTCATAATAGCTCCAAACTAGAAATAAACCAAACGTTGTTTAAGAATAGACTAGATAAATACACTGTGGTGTTTGTAAAAAGATGTGAGGTATAGCAGTGAAAATGAACAAACTACTGCCACACAAACATGAATGAATCCCACAGACATATTGAGCTAAAGAAGGCAATCAGAGCAAAGTACACAGTGCAAAAATTCATTTATATAAATTTCAGAAATGAGTAAAATTAATATATGGTATTGGAAGTAATGAGAGTGGTTTTCTCTCCAAGTTTGTGACTAAAAGCGGACACAAGGGATACTTTCAGGGCAGTGGTGATGTTCTATTTCTTTGGGTGCATTTTTCCTCTGTGTACTTAGGGTTTGTTCACTTTTTGGTATTTATTGTTTTGACACAAAGTTTACTTTAAAAGACTATAAGGCAGCTCTTAGATAAATTGGTAAATGCCCTTCCACCAAAGAACAATTCTCTCAATTGACTTAAGAGAATGTTTTCCAATGAAGAGAACAAGGGACGATGAGTAGCAAAGCTTTTCTTCCTTTACTCACAGATCCTGTGCATGCACAGGTATAAAAGGATGTCAGCGTGAGGCAGATGAGAAAGAGAATTCTAGATAAATGGAAGATTGGTGTCATAGAGAAGAAAAGATTTGAAACAGAGGCCTTCTAGGTGAGATGAGGGCTCTGCTTGAAGCAATTTATCTTGTTCACTGTTCATTGGAACTATGTGACAGTAGAGAGTTGTCCCTGAGTTGTGGCGGATGGGGACATTTCCTCAAAGTAGTCATGGGTTTGGTTGAAATCATCTGCCATGGGGTGAATGGAAGGTGGGCAGATGACTCACATCTTAACAGATCTATCTCCTGTCCACCTAACACTAGGGAGATTGTGTCTCCCCTAGGAGATGAAGGGCTAATTTATTTGTTTTATTTTGGTTTTCCAAGGACTCTTGTTTTAGCCATAACGGGAAGTGTTAGATTGTAAAAGAAAGCCCAAATTCCACTTTGAAAAATAATAAGCTTTTGTAAATTTTAAACATCAATTGAGTTTTCATCATTAGCTTATTTTTTCCACTAATTAGAGTTCTGATTTTTTTTAATGTGCGTGATTGTAGAGTGTGTGTGTGTGTGTGTGTGTGTTGACAAATACTCCAACAGAGTGGGATATTAATTTTCTCCTCCTTTGATCATAAAAACTGTTCTTAGTGTATATAAGGTACAATATCCAAGTTTCCTTGATCTCTTGGGCAATTTAAATCTTGTTTCTACTTGTGTAAGTCCCTTGAAAGTCATGGTTAGCTTTTTACAGAAACAAAGAATGACATGAATAAACTTGTTTTACTATAGGCAGCAAATATAAGCTTACCAGGGTCTAAGACTAATGTTTTTATGTTGCTTGCTCCTGTACGGTTAAATGACCTGAATGGCTGTATTAGAAGAATCAATTTAAAAATATAAGCAAAGATGAAAGGCAAACCCACTCAAGACAGTTTATAATTTTAGCTCTTAGAAAATTGTAAATGCTCAGCTGCATTAGATTTCAAAAAAAATTCCTTCCATAATACTAGCTGAGAAAATGGTACATTGTAATAATGTATATACCAATTTACCACTCAGAAGTCTTATGTAAGTAAAACAATAAATTGGAGCTCAACAATATACAACCTGAAAGCCTTTCAGAAAGGTCCTCTGAAATAACAGTACATTATTTTCAGGAGCTATTAAATGCTGTACTAATGCCGGTTTGTTAATCCTTTCCTGAAAGGAAAGAGGTAACAAAGGAAATAGTAACAAATGAAATCCCCATGGATACCCATGACAAGAGAACTAGCAGGCAGCTGAACCGAGGCTTCTGGGCCCTGAGCACAGGGCCACATGGGATACCCAGTGGTGGATGGTTAAAGCTGGCAGAGACTTCCAAGCAGAGTCTCTCAAGCTTTGGTCCGCGCTTGCACTGAGATCACCTGGAATGCTGTAAAATAGAACCACACCACCAACAGCAGAAACCTGGAACTCATTTGAGCAGGTTTTGGATTTTGATTCAGAATCTCTGGGTTTGGGGTCTTGGAATCTGCATTTTTATTTATTTATTTTTACCAGACTTTCCCCAGTGACACAGGTGCTTGCTGAAGCTTGAGACCTGCTCCCTCAGAGGCCATCTAGTCACCCTCCTTATTTTTGGATGATGAAGTTGAGGTTCAGAGAGGGGAAATGACCTTCAGACAGTCACCCCACCATCTAGTGGCATAGCTTGAGTTGATCCAGGTTTCTTCTTGCTCCCAGACCAGGCTCCTTTCCACCATCACACCTAGTTGCTTCTGAAGTAGTTTGTTTCCTCCTTCAGCAAATGTTATAAGCATCCTAAGAACCAATGCATCTACTCAGAAATATGACTCCAGATAATTCTCAACATCTCTAAACTCATATTTCATTTGGTTTTTAAAAACACTGTTAAAGGAAAGTCCAAAGTATATGGAATAATTAAAATTAACTCTTTCCTTTCTGCTCTTTAGAAAGTGGTAAGGGTGGGAAAACAGGAAATTCTTCCTTCTACCACTCATGGAAGTGTGGTAGAGATATAAACAATTTTCATCCAATGACAAAAGATAATTCCAAAGGTTACAGTTTATTAACCTGTAAGACATTAACCAGTTTTGTTTTTAACCAGAAAATCTTATCCTAATATTCATGTATTAAATTGCCTAAAGCACTTAGTCCTTCAGGTCTTATTTGAACCAGGTTTAATATCTCACTGGTTCCTCCATTGATCAATGCGTTAAACACAATCTTTGACATATATTCATTACGTAGTTGGAGTGTTGTCTAAACTTTTTAAAATTACACTTTAACATGAGAAATAAATCATCATAGAAGTCATGGAGGAGTGAGCAGCAACCTATGAAGTCTTCCCTGAATTCACTAGAGTGCGTGGCGTTTCCTCTTCTGCATTTCACACATGCAAAACTTGCCTTTATCACATTGCTGTAAACACTTCCTCAAGGCAGGGACTGTTAGTGGGCTTTGCATTTTATTTTTTTGTGTTTGCGTATTGGTGGCTGCTTTTTGTTTCAAGAATGATTAAGTTGATTGGTTCTGTTAGTGATTGACGATCCCTTACAGGAGTGAGTGCTGAAAGAGAGTCAGGACCTATCATACACATTTTTGCACTTCTGCATCTACACTGTTCCAAATAACCTTGCTGAAGCAGGGCCAGTATGGGGAAAATTGTGAAGAACTTACTTTGTTTTTGGAGACCTCTGCCTTATTGGAAATAGTAATAACGCCATATCCTACTACTATTTAACATGTATTACATACTATGCAAAGATAAGAACCTCTGGTTATATATATATATATATATATATAAACACATTTCAACTTCACAATATCCTAGAAACTAAATAAATCTTATCCCTATTTTCCAGAGGAGGAAACAGAAACATAGAGAGGGAACTCACTTGATTAAAATTTTATACCTCTAGTAAGAAAGAGACAGAGGATTTTAACTTGGGTCTCTAATTCCATAGCCCAGGAGTATATCCAGAGATCATCAATTGCTGGTTTTAGACACCTAGGCAAGTCACCTAACCTCCCTGAGCTTCCTTATCCTATCTGCAAAAAGTTATTATGGAGATCAGAAACAATGCATGAAAATCACTACCATAGTACCTGCCGTTGTCAGTGTCTAATTAAAGCTAGCATCGCCATGATTGTCATTGTTACCCTCTTCCCACCCTCTTCCCTCACTGGAGGTTGGCCGTTCCATTCACCTAACCTCTCCCTCACTTTCAGCATTTACCCCTCATCCCTCTTTCCCCTCCTGCTGGGCTCAAAGAGCCTGCACTCTACTTCTTTGGAGATACTGCTTCATGCCCTAGAGCAGTGCTTCTCAGTTTTAAACATGTACAGGGATTGCCGGAGGGTCTTGTTAAAATGCAAGTCCTGATTCTGAGAGTCTGGGATGGAGCCCAAGATTCTACATCTCTAACAAGCTCTCAAACCAGTGCTCATGTTCTTTGTCCCAGCTCCTCACTTGAAGAACCAAGGCCCCATCTTTCTACTGCTTTCCCTTACCTCACTCCCCCTCTTTCCCACCCCAACCCAGACTTACTCACTCAGAGGCTTTTTTTTTTTTTTTTTTTTTTTGGCTACTATGATAACAGAAAACTATAGGTATTCATGATTTTCCCAGGTTACAAATTTGCATTTTTAACCATTTTCTGTAGTTTGTAGTTTATCTCTACCACCTCTGTGCATATGAGAAAGAGTTTACTGATAATTTTAAATACCTGTGAAGAGGGAGTAATACTGGTGAGTGGGGTGGGATAAGGGGGAATGTTGGGGATGCAGAGGAAGCTCTTTGGATTGTCAAGTCACATGTCCTAGTGGCCATTAAATTGTGTAGGTCTGTTTATCAATTAAATAAAATAATTCACAGTAGCTTCAAAATTCATAAAACAAGTTAATGAATTGTCTTTTCTTCTGAGCCTGTCTTTCATCTTAAAAAGTGGGTTATGGATGCCAGGACAATCTTCCTGTTGAAAATGTTGATTAACTTTTTGTGCAGTGGAGCTGTTAATAGGCAGTACTGTAGCTTTGGGAAATCCAACAAATATTTACAGAGCCCAGTGAAATTGTGTGATGATTATTATACCCTTTCTCCCAAGACCAGCTGGGGCCCTCCCAAGGCAACCCGCAGCTAAACTCTGCCTGATAATTGACATAATCAATTCTTCTTTATCCAAGTTCAGATATAATTATCAGAAAAGAATTCATTAAGTATATATATATATATATTTTCATCTTCAAATGTTACCCATTTTTACAGGTGGGGACATTAAGTCATAGGGTTTAAATTTCTGAATAAGATCCTGAAGGAATTAATTGATATCTAAGAACCCCCCCCAAAACAACAACAACAACAATCATTCAGAAATTCCCAGTTTTATTGACCATTAGTTAGAAATGTACTTTCCATTTTTTATTGAGGTATAGTTGATGTATAATATTATATATATTTCAGGTGTACAACGTAGTGATTCATAATTTTTAAAGGCTATATTGCATTTATGTTTATTATAAAATATTGCCTATATTCCCTGTGCTGTACACTGTATCCTTATAGCTTATTTATTTTATATGCAGTAGTTTGTACCTCTTAATACCCTATCCCTACCTTGCCCCTCCCCCCCTTTGCTCTCCCCACTGGTAAATACTAGTTTATTCTCTATATCTGTGAGTCTGTTTCTTTTTGCTATATTCACTAGTTTGTTTTATTTTTTAGATTACACATAAAAGTGGTATCATATAGTATTTGTCTTTCTCTGTCTGACTTATTTCACTAAGCATAATACTTTCCAAATGCCAGTCAGAATTTTGTGCATTTATAGTCATCATCATCATCATCATCATCATCTGGAAGGTGGCCATGCCTCTCTCATTTATTACCTAAGTGTGCATACATAGCAATGCATGCTGGTAAGAGATGTTAATTGTAAGTACAAAGGAGCATACTTTAAAGTTTATATTTAAACAGAGCTGCCATTAAAAGCAGTTAACTTTCTGCCAGTGACACTGTTGGTTGTCCACCCAATTGCACCCTGCAGCTGCTCCTGCTGCCTGCTCAGCCACCGCATCTATCTTGCTGTCAGGCTTTGACAGGCAAGAATGAAAGACAAGAAAATGACCAATATTGCTTTCCTCCCCTGTAGCTAGGACTTGAGCATACCCAAATCCAGTGTTAAGGGACCTGAAGGTCATTCAACAGGGAGCTTCTGGGAGACGTCTTCCTTCAAAATAAAAAGAGATGCGTGGAAAATCTGTCTTCCTTCTGCATTTTGGAGTGACTGTGTGAAGACTGAATACACTAGAACTGCGGCAGCTTTGTTTGTGTGTAATCACTGGAGAAAAAGGCTGAGGACACAATCTCATGTCTGAGTAAAAGGAGCAGAAAGATAAAAAGAACCTGGGGCCTCCGTGGCATTGTGGAGCTTTTGCTTCAATTGTGGAACTGCCCCTCCTTTTAGACTGCTCGCTTGGTGAAATGTTAAATGCCCTTTTTGTTTCCATCACTATTAGGTATCTTCTGTTCCTTGCAGCCCAGAGCATCCCAGCTGGTGTTCTGGTCCTTGAGAAGGGAGCCCCTGGGGTTGTGGCTGGGTAATTCAAGGTGGAGTAAACTGCTGTTTGAGCTCCTCCTGAGGTGGCAGAGAGCACAGTTGTGGTCAGCTGCACTTGGAAACAAGCTCTAGATATTTAGTGAAAGCCATAGGAATTTTCTCTGCCTCCCCTGCTCAGGCAGCCTGACCTTGCTTTCTTTCTGTGCCAAATTCTTGGTGTTATTTGTAACAAAAACCTCAGTTTGGAGGCCAATGGTGGCTTTTTAGAGCTTTCAGTTTCATGGATAGACAGATGTTAGAGGAAGTTTATTTCTCTGAATATAGCCTATATAAATTATAGTCTCTTCAGTCATATTAGTGGAATAGAATTTAAAAGCAGACTATTAACAGATAGAGGCCATTTATATCCTTTGCAAATGATGTCATATATAAAGGTCTTTTCCTTAATAAGGTTAACTGTTTTCACTATTATAAGAATTATCTGAAATTGAGCCCATAACCTCAGACTACACTGTGATGTGTTTATATGTGTTTACGAACAAGGAAGTAACTATGAAGTGATCTCGTACTATTTTTGGAAATTTATAGAAGTTGTTCTTGAAAAATAAATTACAAGATATGTTGATTTTGCCTGTCTACTTTCCTTTTGATTTTTATTACACCCGAAGTTGCTTTTTGATTTAGACTGATCCCATTTTACACAGATAACTTTTGACTTTCTATAATCATATGTTATTGCAGTTACTGCTTGGGTTGACGTTTAACATTCCCCCAAAAAGTAAAGATTTTAGAATTAGTAATTCCTTACCATTTTGGATTTAAAGCCTTATTGGTTCAGGATTTTTAATGCTTCCGTAGATCTTAGATCTTGCATTTCTCTCTACCCCACCTAAATGTGATCTTCAAGCCCAGGGCCTGACTTGACTATCCAGCCAAATGCTGGAAATTCTTATCCAGCCCCAACTACGTGATCTGACAGCTACACCCTCAGCCACCCTTGCTGCCAATGCAATGTGAACACCTTGCAATCTCCAGGCACCCCATCCTCAGCACCTTTGCTGTGCCCTCCCTCTGAAGGTCCCTCTGCATTGTGGGGGCTAAATCATATCTTGAGGACCTGCTTGAGTGTCATCTCCTCTATAGACCTGCTGTAACACCTCTTGAGAGCAGAGCTGACCTTCTCTTCCTTGGAACTCTTCTGCTTCTTGTCTGAATTTGGATTTGACACTCAATATACTGAATTTTACTTACCTGTAAACTCTTTCCTAATATCCACAGTGCTGGCCCGTAGTATGTAGTTGGTAAATACTTATTTAATAGTTAAATTCTGATAATCAAAAATTTTGTCTTATTCTCGGGCTCCCTCCTCCTTGCTGTATAACACAGTTCTCATAAATGACTTTAAGAGGAGATGATGAGTTCAGTTTTGGATGTATACAGGGGTGATATTAAAATACTTAATGGGGTGTAACGTCATCCAGTCAGCCCAGAGGGTGGCATCAGGCTATATAGTTGCCTGTCAGCCTGGGATATATTATGCTGGGTGGAGGGAGCAGGTAGAAAAACTTACCACAAGTTCAGAGGGGTTGTCAGCCTGGGCCAGGGGTCAATAAATTCCAGATAAATGTCCCATTTGAACTTCAACCCTCTTTTCCCTTCCTCTCTTGCTAAGGGTTAGACAGTACCTATATGCCAGTGGATAGTAGTCTTAACCTTTTTTTACCCTTTTACCAACCCTTAAGAAGTTTGTCTTAAAATTACCCCCTGGCTCCTATTTAAAGCACTCTATTTCATACAACCTCATACCACTTTTTCAGGACTTTGTAACAGCATGGTCAACCCTTTCCCTTCAGCATGTAAAGACCTTTTTTTACCCTCACAAACAAAGGAAGGCTGACTGCTCTGAGTTTATGTAAATTCAGTTTTTAATCTGCCAGCCAAATAGGGCATAGAGATTAATTCTTAAGATGCTTTTCAGCTTTTGAATTGTGTGTTCCAGGGAAGATGTTTTTTATTTTTCTTTTTGGCAGATTTGATGTAGACATAAAGATGGAAAGTTAATTGTTAGCTCTGGGCGTTCAAAGAAGGTTAGGATTTTTACCAACTCTGCTTAGAAAGGACTTATTGCCTAAGGATTTAACTCTGGATTAGTAGCGTCTGATTCAAATTGAAAATGTAGTAAATGTCAAATAACCAAATTGGTTGCATTGAGGGGGCCACTCATTAGAGAGAGAAGAGAGTTAGCATAACTGATGAGGAGTATCTCTAGCAAGGAAGGTGAGAATGCTAGATTCTCATCTCACTTTTGTTAGTGTCATAATGGGAACTTTGGAGTATGATTTTGACTTCCCCAAATTCCTTCACTTCTAGCACTGATCAAGGAGAAATACAAATGTATTTCTCCTCTTACCTCACAGCTGTGTGGGAGGTTCGGTTATCTGGAAAACATTAGCTTGTGTATCTACTGGCTGGCTCCTCAGGCTGATTCCAAGCTTTTGTCCTTTTGTTTCAACCGCTATATGGGTGTAAGGGGCACTGATAGCAGGGCTGTTTGTCAACAAGGCAGTCGCTTGCCTATTTAGTGGAGACAGACTGCCACTTGGGTCTTGACTCTGCTATGAGATTTGCCAAGTGATGACACGAACCCACTCAAATGTCTGGGAAGTGTCTGCCTCTTGAGTGTTCCATTTGATTCATTCCCCACCCTACCCCCGACACTCAGTTCCTCACTGACCTTGCTCCAGTCCCAGGAGTGAGCTTCCTGGACTTGATCCTGCCCTGGCAGAATCAGCTACCTCCTCTGAATGTTCAAAAGGCACCTCTTGGCAAGCATTTCTCTCCCAGATGAGTAACAGGGAGGCAGAGGCACATCACTTCTTACTGATCTTCTTAAGAATGCACTTTATTTGGCTTAAGGCCCAGGATTATCTGGAAGGAATGATATGTTTGTTGGCTGACTACTACATTTGCCAGATAAGTTTAATGGATTTCTCAGTGTATTGAGGTATATTCTTTATAGTTAAGATTGACTTCATGGAAAAAACATCTACCTATTCTCTGCTTTTAACTATGCCCAGGTTATTCTTTACCTTGGAATATAAAGCTTTACCTCATTGCCTTATCACACTTCCACATCAACACAACCACCTTTCACTGCCAAATTCCTGAATAGATAGTATATGTGTATTGATTGTGTTAATTTTTCATCACCTGTGCTCATAGTAAGCCTTTGCAATCTGGTTTCCACTCCTACCAAACAACTGAAATAATTTTTTTCCTGTGCTTTTTCTACCAGCCCTTTGTAATTTTTCTCAGTTGTTACCCCCACTAAGTCTCTCTGGAACATTTGGTATTGTTGATTAGCTTCTTTCCTTAAAATTTTGTTTGAGGTTCTGTCTCTGTAACATGGGATTCTTTCCTCACCTCTGCAACTCTTTCATCTCTCCTTTGGTGACCCCTTTTTCTCCTTTTAGCCATCAGCTTAGAGCTTTGTTCTTGTCCCTGTGCCCATTCATTTTCAAAATTAATACTTTCTATCAAAATAGTAGTGAATCCTTTCAAGCATCTTTAACTTCTCACAAAAAATCTGTCCCATTCTTCTACCTGCTTATCACTTCCACCTGGATATCCAGTCTCCCCTCCCAAGTTCTCCATTCCAGGAAATAGATGGATTGAATTGGGTTTAAATCTTGGATCTAAACTTCTTGGTTGTGGGACTCTGGGCAAGTTACTGTGTATTGGCTCAAGTAGAGAATGGGACAACAATGGTGATGAAAGTCTACCTCAGTGAATTTAGGAGTAATATATGGAAAGGGCTTAGCACAACACCCTGGCACCATAGTAAATGCTAAAAAAGTTTTTATTATTAGTCAGATTATCTATAATACTGCCTTCTCCTTAATCTCTACATCTAATAATTCACCAAATTGTTTCTCTTCCACTTTAATCATCTCTCTATATTCCATCACAGCTTCATTTCCTCTATTCATTGAGTGAATGGATAGATTTTCAGAGCCTCTTTGCTGTATGTTGTATCATTTATTAAGCTGCTTCCCAGTTCAGAAAGGTTTACCACTATCAATGAATCACAGTCAAATTCTTCAACTAGATATCCTAGTCTCAGCATCATTGTTTCTGCATTGGTGGTCACTTTCATCTCCTGCTACTTAAGATATAGACTTCTGCTCCAGTTAAGGCAGTCAGCTTCCTTGTCCTTGAAAATGCCATGCCATTTCCACTACCTGAGCATGTCCTTTAGATGACAGTACCTGCCTTGGGTGAGGAAGAGGTGACATGGGCCCCATGTATTTGTCATCTTTGATAACTTCTTAATAAATACACTTTAAATCAACTGATTTTAAAGGAAGAAGAGAATCCTTTTGAAAGTTTTGGAAACAGGATACAAAGTTCAAGAGGGCATAAAAAGGGTAAAAAACCAGAAATACTTGGTTCATATTATCAATTCTCTGAATTAGATTGGTAATGAAAAGTATTGTTTAATGGCTTAGGCATTACAGTTTGCTAGGCATTCTATAATAAATACCACCAACCCTGTTTTGCTCTAGTTGCCATCCAACCTCTCTTTTCAGCATCAGGACAAAGGACTGAATAGCATGTTGTGACCTCTACATCCTCTTTATAAAGACAGAATTAGGTTCCAGATTATATTCCATGGTCTCCATTGCCAAATGCACTGAACCAACATTTGAGAGGTCATTATTAAACAATGTATACTTATTGAGCTCCTAAAATATTCAAAGCACTGTTTCAGTGCTGTGAGAGAACCTCAAGAAGAATAAAACATGTCCCTTTACTATACATGTTCTTGACGTGGCAGTATTTTCAGTGCTATGTATATTTTCTCAAATATGAATTTTTATTAAAGAAACACATTTACAAAGTTAAGAATATCAAATGCTATTTCAAGACTTCTGATGATGAAAATGGCAGTCTCCTGCTCCACCCCTGCCTGAGCTCTGTTACCAGAGGAAACCACATTCAGGTACTGTAGGTGTTTTCTGAGCTGCTTAAATCAATATTTATAAATAGTGTTACTTGACTTTTTAATTCTTGCAAGATGAGAATCTAACTGTCTTATTGTCCCCAGCCTCAGCTATTTTTCACTTTCCTCTTTTTATGATAATTATAATTTTTGGCAAGTTAAATATTCAAGGTTTATATTACTATATTTATACAAACATTCTTCCCCATCCACTATGTAGTATATTCTGATTACAATTTCTTTCTCGTACAACCTTTTGTTCTTCTTAAAGTTAATAATTGCCTCACTTCGTCATTTAAAAAAATTGTCTTTGTTTCTACCTCTAGTTTAAAAAAACTGTAAAATCCTCTTGGCTATGGTCAAACACATTAAATAATCTGTCAGTTTCAACCCTAACCATACTCCAATCCCAAGAAATCTGTCTTGGAATCCTGGATTTCATGTTCCTATCTGGAATGGTTGTTCTCTTAGTTTCCTGAACAGCTGGCATCATGGGAAATCGATTGATCTTTCTCTTAAGTTGAATCTCATGTTTTCCTCTTTTTTTTTTTTTAAAGGACATCCTTTATTAGCTTCCTGGGGAGGGGTTTTATGAGAATAAGTTTTTGCAAGACTTTTTTTTTGTATTTTCAAACTTGAGGGTTATCTTGGCTGGGTATAGAACTCTAATTTAGAAATAATTATTCCTCAGAATTTTGAAAGCATTGCTTCATTGTCTTCCATCTTCCAGTGTTGCTACTGGCTGGTAACTCCAATAATTTGTTGCCATCGCTCCTCCGTTGCTACACTTCTTGTCTTTTCTTCAATTTTGTGACTTTTTAACTTTTTAAAACATATTTAGCTTTGGTTTTTGTGGTGGTTGGAGATAATTGCATGGGTTCAGTTTTCCATCATTATCTTGGAATCTTTAATGTCATATTGGTTCTGAAATACTGAATTATATCATTGTGTAGAGTTTATTCTTGAATAAATCACAGAGAAGTGTCTTGATATGACAATGCACTGATTATTTAGTGATTATCAATATCACGTGTTTCCTATTCCTGCCTTATGTTTGAAATTTTACCCCTTTTTCAGTGCTTCCTATTTCTTTTTTCATCACTTTTAGTATATAATTAATTATGCCATTTATGCTATTTTGAGAATGTATCTGATTTTTTTTAAAAAAAAATATATATATATGTATTTTATTGAAGTATAGTCAGTTTACTGTGTCAATTTCTGGTGTATGGCACAATACTTCAGTCATATAGGAACATACATATATTCTTTTTCATATTCTTTTTAACCATAAGTTACTACTACAAGGTACTGAATACAGTTCCCTGTGCTGTACAGTATAAATTTGTTGTTTATCTATTTTATATATAATAGTTAGCATCTGCAAGTTTCAAACTCCCAGTTTATCCTTTCCCACCCTCTTTCCCCTCTGGTAACCATAAGTTTGTTTTCGATGTCTGTGAGTCTGTTTCTGCTTTGTAAATAAGTTCATTTGTCTTTTTTTTTTTTATATATATATTCTACATATAAGTGATATCAAATGGTATTTTTCTTTCTCTTTCTGGCTTATGCTTAGCATGACATTCTCCAGGCCCATCCATGTTGCTGCAAATGATATTATTTTATTATTTTTATGGCTGAGTAGTATTCCATACCACAGTTTCATATCCAATCATCTGTCAATGGACTATGTCTGATTTTTAAAAAATATTTATTGGAACATAATTTAAATACCATAAAATTCACCTATTTAAGTGTACAATTCATTTTTAGTATATTCACAGAGCTGTGCAACCATTATTATAGTATATTCTGTCACCCCCAAACAAAATCCTCTATCCATTAGCAGAAATTCTCCATTTCTCATTTCCTTCTGTCCCTACAACCACTAATCTAATTTCTATCTGTATAGATTTGTCTATTCTGGACATTTCATATAATGGGATCATATAACCTGTGTTTTTACTGTGACTTTCACTTAGTATAATGTTTCTTTCACTTAGTAAAATATTTTCAATGTTTATTTATGTTGTGGTAGGTATCAGTACTTCATTTTATTTTATTGCCAAGTCTACTAAATTTTAAGTTCTCTGAAGACAAGTTTCATCTTTTAAGCGTAAGACCTAGCATAGAATCTAGAAGCCATTAATGTCTAATGTATTTATTAAATAGATAAATGCATAATTCTAAGTCCATTTTCAAATCTGTCCTCACAGTCCTTTCAAAAAGTTTATCTAACCATGTCTCCACCCCAAGTTTTTATTTCAAAAAAGTTTGAGGAATGTTTGGATAAAAATTAAGGTATTCTGAATATACATTATTCTTAAGTTATCTTCACAGTAGGAATAGTATACTAGCCACAACCACCTCCTTCATAACTTATATCATCATTAGGGTTTTCTGGCCTATAACTCAGGCATTTAATCAAGTTCAGTCATGACCAGGGCAAGATTGGAACAAATAAGAGTTCTTAGCTGGATTCTAGAGTCTCTTTTATTTTCCTGAAAGGGTTGGCCTTGGTCACCAAACTAATATAATTATTTAATTCTTGTGGAACTCTGCTCTGATTTAGCACCATCCCCCCCCCCCCCCGACAGCACTAAGTATTTCCTCTTTCAATCCTTTCCATTTCTTTAAACCAAATGGAATTAGGTCAAGGCTGGGGCACCGACATTCCTTCCAGTGTTCTGTCAAGAATAAGGTCAAGCTTTGTAGGTTCCTTTCTTTTTATCTCTGTCGAGTCAATATTTGGGAAGCAGAGAGTTTTCTAAGACTTCTAAAATATACTGTCCTGGTTTGCCCCAAACCCTGCACTCTCAAGAGAAAACACAAATACACAGAGGGTTAGGAAGCCTTACACCTCAATATCTAAGAATAATTTAAGAAGACTTCAGTTTGAAGAAAGAGGAATAGGATAAATAATTTCCTCTAACTTGCCTGTCTGTGATTCTAAAGTATTTCAGGTCCTAAAATAAGATAGTAAAATGTGTGGAAGATAGTGATAGGATAGGTATAAATTGAGAGATATTAAAAACTAAATTCATATCCATTTGTGGACTGTAGTTTCCATCCATGTTTATGATTTCAAAAACAAGGATTTAATTTTTAAAATGAGTTTAATGGCCTTGAATTGTTTTTGAACAGCTGGAAATCTTTTACAGTAACATCAAAGGTGATTACTCCTTCATGGCAAGAGATCAGGGGGTTTGTGTGCCTTGGATTGATGTTAGCTCAAACATTTTTTTTCTGAACACACACACAGTATTTTTTAAAATAAATCTTTTATTCTGAATTCGAGAGCTCTGAAAGAGCTTTAAATGCCCCCCTGCAGGGGAGCTCAAATCCAACAATGCAAACATCTGACTTTATATATCCTTATGTTTCTTCCTCAAAAAGATGAGAAGGACACAGGGGAAGGTTTGCCTATTTTTATCCATGAAACAAGGTCACTAAATATGTTATGTCAATTAAATCAAATTCCTATCTTTTAAAAATGTTTCTGTGTAATCTGTTAGGTTTTTTTGTTTTTTTTTTTGTTTTTTTTTTTTTTTTGCTACAATTTAAGAGCGATTTGGGTTCTGTAACTATTATTTTCCTAGTTGGTTATCAGAGTCTGAATTTTGGTTGACATTTCTGAGATAAATATAGCTGCTGGAGCACTAGCATTCTGATTTCAAAATCTGACTACATTAGAAGAAAATTAACCTTTTCGAAAAGCCGCTTTTCTAAGGAATGACTTTAATCAAATGAGCTTTAAATGTTGTACCTGCAGTTAGAATTTTTAGAGGGATTGCAACTCCCTAGTGATCTACTTTTTTGAAGGAGAAAAAAAAAATCAAATAACCTATGGGAAAATAACTATGAAAATCGTAAGGAAGATCCCAATGAAACTAAATTTTGTAGCTGAAATGGTTTTTTAAAGTAACATCAGGTTCAGCAATCAAAGTAGAAAGTGACTTTATTATAAGTAGTTTTGATAGTTTCAAAGAAAAATATCAGGTTGTATTAATATCCAGTAAATTGTATGTTTTCTGTTGGAATCCTCCATGATACACTTATTTATCCATGTATTTCGTATTTGACAGATACTTTCACTGTGCTGAACAGGAACACTGAAGGTAGGGAGCTGTTGTGGAGAAGTGCCAGATCTATTGTACATAACAGATTGTTAAAATATTAAATACTTCATATATATATTAAACATTTGAACGAAAATTATAGTGCACATGATTTTTAGTCTACCAACACAAGTACACAAGACATATTTTTCCTCTTCTTTTAACTTTCTCTAAATTGGCTTAATTGGATATCAAAGTGCTGATCCCACCAGTTAGTGGAAAATTTCACCCCAGGAATTCTTGGGGGTTCCTTCTCACTCTGGGATTAGGTTGCAGTGTTGGGATCTGTTGTGGATTAAATTGTTTGTCCCCAAAAGATATGTTGAAATCCTAACCTGCAGAACCTCGGAATGTGACCTTACTTGGAAATGGGGTCATTGCAGATATAATTAGTTAAGATGAGGTATGGGAGTCAGATGGGTCATTAATCCAATATGACTGGTGTCCTTATAAGAAGAGCAGAGAGACTCTACACAGGGAGACGACAGCATATGATGATGGAGGCAGAGACTGGAATGATGGGCTACAAACTAAGGAACACCAAGGATGCCAGTGCCACCAGAAATGAAAAGAGGCAAGGAATGATTCTCCCCTATAGGTTTCAGGGGGAGCCTGGCCCTGCCAGCACCTTGATTTTGGACTTCTAGCCTCCAGGACTTTAAGACAATAAAGATCTATTTCAAGTCACCTGGGATGTAGTATTATGTTAGGAATTGATACAGGACCTTATACCATACAGGGTGTTGATGTAGATGGCAGAGCATCTGGTCTCTTGTCTTCTGGACACACAGATCAATGCTGAGCAGGCCACTGTCCCTGTTCACACGATCCCTCAGGCCTGGTAGATCCTGTTTGTATATCATGCTTGGGATCCAGGTACTGTTTAGGAAGCAGGAACCTCTGACCTCTTCACCTGGTACATCAAGTGGCTACCAGTAAGGTTTGACTCACCTTGGGGGCATTGCCTTAGAGGAGTAAGATTTCTTTACTTTCTCTTCTAGCCCGCGGAGATTTTTAATATTTTAGAAGGTAGCCTCCTTCTCCTGCCTGCTTTTCTAGACTACAGTTTCTTCTTTCAAAATTGTGTCCTCTTTACCTTTTCCTCCATCCTTATAAATTTTCTGAAAGAATTAGGCCTTTGAAAAACATCAGAGATTGGAGTCTTCCTCTGTCTCCATACTCCAAACCTCTGCCCCTCCTTGGGCAATGAAACCAAACAGTGGAGAAGAGCCTGATACAGGTAGACGGGGAAGGAAAAAGTGGAAAATATAAATAGGAAAGGTTTATAAGATATTCTCTCAAATTCCTATCCAGCCACAAAATAATTAACAAGGCTACATTAAATTATCCAATGGATTTTTAAACAATTTACTACGTCTCCTTATGTCCTGACAGTAAATTAAACATAGCAGACTGAGGTTGAAAGAAGGAGATCAAGAGTGGTGTTTACTGCAATGTTTCAGTCTCTCCAAAATTCCGCTTTAGGAAATTTTTGCATGAATAATTGACTGACTCAATCATATCCATTACTGATCACCAAATGACAAGTATATTGATTTTTAAGACAAGTGAAATAAACAGACACAACAAATTACCAGCCAGTTATCTTGACCTTCTTAAATCAGTGATTGCAAACCTGGCTCAGACAGTGAGGCTCGTTTTAAAAATACACACCCAGGCTTCTCTCCTGGACCTTGCCATCTGGAGTAAGTTCAGGGAATGTATAGTTTTTAAAAATCCCTGGATGATTTTGGGGGAAGTGCTAATCTAAAAGATGAAATTAAGCTAATAATCTGAACAGTGACTACTAATATGTGTGTATTCTAAATGAACTCATGAATGTAGTGTTTTTGGATACTGTCTTCTATCACTTCTGTAACCTTTGTCCTAGCAAAATTAATTCCATAGGTTATACTACCCATCTTTATTTTGAAATCTACAATTGATATGGAAAGGAATTCATTAGCTTCCTGGACATAAACATTTACTACTGTCCCAACCGGCTGGTAGGAAGATTTCTTGCCATTTGATAAAAAGAAAAGCTGAGCCTATTTCTAAGTGACACCAAAAGTTAGTCAATTACCAGGACATTCCCAAATCTCCTGTAGTAAAGTAAGCTTAAATGTGTCCTTCCATATTACCCCAGGCCTTTGAGTGCCTATTTAGTTCTCAATTGACACTGTCTAGTCCTCTTAATTTAACACTGTGATCACTTCTGAAACTAACGATCAAAGTATTCTAAATTAATTATGCTGTTTGTTGATAGAAATGACTCATTTCCAATGGAAACTTGCCTTTAAAATACCTGTGTCAGTACTAGAGTGTCACCAGCTTTAGCAGTTATTGTGGGTGTGCACATGAGTGTGTGTGTGTGTGTGTGTGTGTGTGTGTGTGTGTGTGTGTGTAGCAAGTTGTGCCTGTTAAGCTCCTTTTCCCATTCTTGGCTAAGATGTATGCCAATCAGGAATGACAATACACCAGTACCATGATGAAACTTGACAAGATCAGGTAAATTGCTTAACTATGTGTGTCTAGTAAATTTAGAACACACAGTTGATCTGGTAGATTTTGGAAGACATAAAGTCTATCCCGGTGCTAAAATTCTGGATATTCACTGGATAATTCAGTTAAGATAAAAATATACACATGGAGAAGCACCTAACAAAAAGACACTGTCTAGTTAATTATAGAACAAGAAGGAGTCTTTGTTGAGGGACTTGATACAGAGCCCAGCCCAGAAAGCCTAAGTGCTGGTGGAAAAGGCTTCCAGGAAAGCAAGGAAAGGAATGCTAACCAACCTAACCTACTGGGGCTTATCACTTCTCCAGAAGTTGTGGTATTTAGAATTGTTTGTGTAAGAAGTAATAAAAACCTGGCAGGCTGGTACCTGTTAAGCTGCTGACATACGTTGTCCATGCAGCTTGCAAATTGGCTCTGCGTTCCTTCATGCGAGGGCGAGTAGTTACACAGCCCTCGTGCCAGCAAAACAAAGTAAAGCTTGACAAAAAACTCATCTCTAACCTCTGTGCCACCTCCTTTTCTCCCAATTCCTGACCAAGGGTGGTACAGCTTGCATTTGGAGGCATATGCTGCCTTTGGGAAGACGTCAGCTTGATGCTTTTAATTGTTTTGCTGGTCTCTTCTCATATAGCTGTTTTTCTATACACATGATTTCTGGCTAAGTAGCTTCTTTGAGTTGGTGTCCTTTTCTATGTTAACTGAAATCTCTGTCCTTTGTTCTTCACTGGTCCTCGAAGACTCAACATCTGGTTACTTTGATGTGATTCAGTTGTAAACAGAGTGCATTTGAGAGGAGAGGAGCAAAATGGTCCCAAAAAGTAATTCTGAGAAGGTTGCTTAAGGTGAATATTTGCCACAGATACTGCTCTTCTCCATGCAAGTACTTTAGGGAGTATTGGGTTCTAGCTTGGTTTGGAGTCTGTTTAAATGTTTCCATTCAGTTTATTAGGTTTTTAATAGTAGGTTTATTCTGAAATGATTTGCTGAACAAAATTAAAACAGCAACAACCTGCTCAGTAAAGAGATGAATATGTTTTCAGCAAATCAGTGCCACTCATTCTGGCTTTTACTGTATAGTTTGTGAATAGGGGGCTGGTGGAAAGTGTAAAGCAGGTTGACAGCATTGTGTAGGTGGTGCACTGACAAGCCGAGGGTAGACCATTTATACAGTTGTCTTTGAGTAATGACAAAGCAATTCACCTTGTGACTTGGGAAATTGAATCTCATAGGAGGAGCTTTCCAGAATTAGATTCATCCATAAGGGGAGCAAATCCTATGAAAATAAGAGAAGCTGGTCACCATTAAAATGCTGTAGGAAGTTATTCTCTAACATCAGAGCTGAAAGTTTCAGATGATCCTCAACTTGAACACATTTCACGTCTCATTAAATAGCATCTCCACGTAGGGCTCGTGCCAGCAACCTGGGAACTGTCTTCGACAGTTCTGTTCCTTTAGCCTTTGTAGTCAGCCCAATACCAAATGTGGTTGCATCAACCTCCAAAGGACCTTCTGAGTCTGTCAAGCCTTTTCTCTATTGCTGCCATCTCCTGCCCAGACATAACCCCTCACCTGCCCTGCTGCTTTCACATGTCCCTTCCAATCAGTTCTGTATAGAGCAGCCAACATGCTCTTTTGTGTGTGTGCATTTTTTCTTTCATCAGCGTTGTACATGAGCATAGTTTAAAAAGTCATAATTCTACAATTCATATTGTGAAGGTAAAGCTGGGCTGGGCTAACAAGATAACTCACAAGTCTAAGAATGTGAAAGAAAAGCTGGGCTGGGCTAACAAGATAACTCACAAATCTAAGCTGGGCTGGGCTAACAAGATAACTCACAAATCTAAGTATCGGAATACTGATCTGAGTTCTGCTGGACTAACTCGTAAATCTAAGTTAATCAGTGTTGGTTTGCTATTCATGTTTTGTTTTGTTTTGTTTTTTGCTAGCCAGCTGGATTTTCAAAGAGATGTATCTGGCTTTGGAATGTTGGTTTGCTTCCTCCCTGCCTCCACTTTTGTGATAATGATGCTGCTAAAGCTGTTCCATGCCTATTGGCCGAATACCCCAAGCTTGTACTTTACCCTATAAAACCTCATGTGCACGTCTTGGAGGTGCTCAGAGCTTTGGAGCAGAAGCCCCTCTGAGCCCGCCGGCGTAATACATCTGCGTACTCCAACCATCCGAGTGGTGCTTGTTTCTTGGCTGGCCTGTCGTTTCCGTAACAATATAACAACTACCCAGAAATAACAAAGAGCTGTCTCCTCCCATGCTTCATTCTCAGTCCCAGCAGTAACTATGTTCAACCCTTTTAGTTGTCCTCTATAATTTCTCTATATTTCCTCTCTATTTCTCAATTGCCTGTTTATACTGCTTTTCCTTGATTTTTCTGTTTTAGATATTATTTTCTGGCTTCTTGTCTACTATTGAAAAATGAGAATTTAAGCCTTCTTAAATTCCTCTCTGCCCCACGCCATCTTCCTAATAGAATTACATCATAATTTCGAGTTAGATCAGAATTCAGTGTTTGTATTGCTCTGAATGTCATTTTTAGTCACAGCTGAGTCATGTGGTCTACTATTATTATATTTCCTTTCCTGTCTGACTCGTTTTTCCTGTTGATAATTCCCTGTTTTTTGTTTGCCTACTTATCTATGTACATATGACTAGTCCATCCCTAATTCTCCACAAAAAAGTGGAGGCCCTAGTACCAATACATGTTCATGTTCCAGTATAGTCTGGAGTCTCAAGGCCTGCTACACAGCCATGAGGGGGTTTATTTTGCTGTCATCCTGAGGATTTCTATTGCTTCTCTTTTATGTTAGATCCTTGTTTCCTAAGAAACTAAATTGACTAAAATGATTTTGTTCTATACTCATAATTAATTGAGAGAATTAATTCTAGGTCAGAAGTCATTTTTGCTCAAAATTTTGAAGTAATTACCCCATTGTTTTCTAGCTTCTGGCATTAATATTGAGAAATCCAATAGTATGCTAGTTGTGGATACTTTATGCATGATACTCCCCCTTTGTTATTTCATGGGTCCCTTTTAAGGCCAGCGTGCCTTGGTGTGGGTTTCTTCTTGCTCCCTGCATTGGTTTTGCTCCCTATGTGTTCCTCTTCTTGCTGCTTCTTTATTTTGGTTTCTAACTCTCCTGTTAGAGGCTTTTTAGTGATCTCTGTCTTTCCATTCATATTTAAAGAAGCTGCTGGAAGCTTTGTGGGGAGGATTTGTCAACTGAGAGATTTTACTCTAGAGCAGGGTTTGGCAAACAGAGACCCATGGGCCACATCTGATCCACTGCTTGTTTTTGTATGGTGCTAAGGATGGTTTTTACAAAGTGCTAAATGTTGAATTTAAAATCATGAGGGTAATAATATTTTGTGACATACAAGACTTCTTCGTATTTTTGATTCAATTAGCTTACTGTAGAGAACGTGAATCCTAGTAGCTGAAATTCTTGTATGGAAGAAAACCAACTCACATTCCGCATGGTGGGATTGGGCTTGTGTTCATTAAGAACATTTCTGATCTTTTAATAGTCTGGATCCTAACTACTAGAAAGTCCTAGCACCAATACAACCTAGACAATTCAGGCATCATCCTCTAAAGCCTGCTTCCACCTGAACAGTTGGTAAACACAATGCTGATAGGGCTGCTCGGAAAGAATAACACTATGCCCAGAGTGGAAAAGTGCTGTACCAAGATTTGTAAGTCCCACATGGGTCCTGAGGGACATTCTGCACCAAAGAGGCAGGACAGGAGGCAGAAACAGAGCAGAGATTCATGGGAACATATGCACGCTTAGCATCTCAGGTTACTTGTATTGTCAAGGTAGGTGGAACCTCTCAAAAACGTTGATCATTTCACAACACTCTACTACTCAAA
Organism: Camelus bactrianus; assembly: GCF_048773025.1. NCBI lineage: Eukaryota > Metazoa > Chordata > Mammalia > Artiodactyla > Camelidae > Camelus > Camelus bactrianus. Next base: position 44,469,042 of record NC_133543.1, read on the forward strand.
CATTACCATGGATTCCTATCACATTTAGCACCAACTCCCAGCTTTTAACCTAGAAGGCATTCATGCTCTGGCCTCCTCTCTCTCTGACCTCCTCTCCTCACGGTTTACCCTTGCTCACTTGGCTCCACCCACACCAGCCTCCTCCTCACTGCTCCTTAACCTTGCTGAGCTAGTTTCCTTCTCAGAGACTTCGCATTTCCTTCTCTCTCTGTCTGGTACACTGTTTCCCAAGTCTTCAGATGACATAATTTCTTACTTATCTCCTCAGGAGACCTTTCCTAACCATCCTTTCTTAAATAGTCCCCACCCATTATCTGTCACTCTGAATCCTCCTTTCAATGAGTTTTGTCTGCTTCATCTCAGACCTATTCCTCACCTTCAAAGGGGAATATGTACTACAAAGATTGCTCCTTGCAAATTACATTTCCCAGCCTCCTTTGCCAATTGACTTCCAGTTAAGTTTAGTTATTGACAGACATTAGTCTTTTGAGTGAAGGGAGAGGAGGAAGGGAGAAGAGAATCCAGGAGATTTCTCCCCTTTTTTCTTTGGGGATAGCATCTCCAAAGATGGTTGCATCTCTTCCATGGTTCTGGCGTTTCATGGTTCCTTGACCCCTGGGCATCAATAATACCACGTCTTCCTTTTATTCTACAACCTGAGAGGCAATTGCAAATCTCTGGTTGCCTGTTTGTTCTTCAAGCATTTCTAGCATTGTCATAACTAATTCCCCATTTAAAATTCTGAACTACTAAATTTATTGGACTACTGTTTTCCTGCCTGGATCCTGTCTGATATATCCTGCCTTATGTTTTCCCTGGCATTTATCACCCTTGTTATTATGTAATTATGGACTTACTGTTTTTTTCTTTCTCCCTCATTTGAATGTAACTTCCATGAGGTCCACATGTGTGAGGACCTTGGAGAAGGCATTTGAACCTGCTGAGAACTGTATGTCAACTTCCTGATCATTTATAGGTGAGCTGAAAAGAAGAACCAACTATGTGTTTCTCCCAGGAGCAGTAGGGAAGGATGCAGGCACATTCAGAAAGATGGAGGGTCAAGTGCTACATTGAAAGCACTAAAAAGTTCTCTATAATATTTTCAGCTTCAGGGGAAGATGTCCAAGTTCTGGCTGCAGAAGCCCATTGAGAATTAATGGGAACTGACCCTGTGGAGAGGAAGGACTGCGGGAAATGTTTGAGCACATCAAAGGGAGGAACCTGTGGACTGGCAGAGAGAGAAGACAGGACTTTCTACAGAACTAAGCAGGTAGGAACTCATGTATTAAAACAATAAGAGCTAATGTTGGGATGCGTGACACATGTTCTGTGTCCTGTTCTGAGAGTTTTGTATTCTTAATTCTAATGTGAATGCATGTGAATTACCATGTACAAAATGGTATCAAAATACATATTTGAAAATACCAAAACTAACCTCGTGCTCTATATATTTTTTTAAAAGTAGATTTTGAGTGAAGGCTGCAGCCTCCTAGAGACCATCTCGCTGGCTTTTCCCTCCCCATCCTACTTCTTTTTTCTGTTCTGTTTTTTTTTTTTTTTTCCGAATTAACCCTGGAAAGCCCATTTTGCTTGCTTTCTCCCAACATATTTGGATTTTAAGTTTGGCTCAAAATTTTGCTTAAGATGCAGCTTTTCCATGACTAATCTTAGCCCATTTTATAATTTTGGCTTCTTCATTCCCCTCTCAACTTTAAATATATTCTCTCTCAACTTACATGATAAGTTCTTTAAGGTCATAAAATGTGTCTTTTGTTTAGTTTTCTCCTTTTTAACCCTAGAATAGATATACATGAGCCTTACATACTTAAAAAATGTTTAATTGATGTTTGCCCTGGAATTGTAGAAATATGCAAATATGAAAATGGAATAAAGAATCTTTAAGACATCAGTAGAACAGCATTGCAAATTATTTTAGGAAGAGCTATTGAAATATCAATGGATAAGAAAAACTGTTTTTAGAACTATAAAGATTCAGTGAAGCAGAATTCTATCATTAAATGATGTTATTGAAAATGATGAAAGCACCAACAACACAATAAAAATGGATGCAGGGTATAAACACATTCATAGAGACAGAAATACAAAAGCCTCTTCTTAGATACATGAGAGATACTCAGCCTCACATATCATAAGAGAAATTCATATTAAACTGAAAGGATTTCTGACTCTGGCCAAGACAGAGTAAGAGGGACCTTACTTGTGCCTTAAAATAGTAGGAAACTAGACAAAGTATAGTTTTCAGATATGGGACAACAAACATTCTAAGTCTATGATCCCTGAGGAAAAAAGCCAAAAAACAAAAAATAAGACCTATAATTATTCTAGCTTACTGTGCCTGGAAAGTTTCCAGGCTTCAGTGCAGAAATAGGTAACCCAATAGATCTAGGCTATCTGATTGAGAAGAGGAGAAAGATTGGAGTTCAGGGAGACTAAGGCTAGAAGCTGTGGGGAATATACTAGAAAGGAGATATTATCTCAGAGGAGGGCTCTGGAAACCTGCAGTGGGGTCCCTTGAGTATTTTGCTCATTACTAATCTACACATGCCTGAAAGGAAACTGCACTTGATTAAAAACCACTGGACGTCAGTAGGCAAATTCCAGGATCTCATACGAAGCTGGGAATACTTTGTGCTTACACCAACCACGACGGAAAGACCTAGTATTGGACATTACATAATCTTAAATATTAAGGCTAAATTGATTCTAGACTAAAGTCTGATCTGGACCTATCCTGACAAAGTTTAAAAGCAATCTTTGAAATGACACAACTGATTTCAAGTTACTTAATCATGAATAAAAATAAAATACAGTGTTATTTCAAGGAATACAAGAAATCCAACAACAAACAGCATAAAATTGTCATGTCAAAAAAAAAAAAAAATCCCTACTAGACCTAAATAAACTTAAAAGCAGAGCAAAAGAAACCATAAACAAAATGAAAAGACAACCTATGGGGACAGAGAAAATATTTGCAAATGATATGACTGATAAGGAATTAATTTCCAAAATATACAAACAGTTTATACAGCTCAAAAACAAAAAAGCTAACAACCCAATCAAAAAATGGGCAGAAGACCTAAACAGACATTTATCCAAAGAAATAAACAGATCCCAACAGGCACATGAAACAAAGATCTTCAACATCGGTAATTATTAGAGAAATGCAAATCAAAACTACAATGAGGTATCATCTCACACCAGTCAGAATGGCCATCATCAAAAAGTCTACAAATAAATACTGGAGACGGTGTGGAGAAAAGGGAACCCTCCTACACTGTTGGTGGGAATGTATATTGGTGCAGCCACTATAGAAAACAGTATGGAGTTTCCTTAAAAAACTAAAAGTAGATATGATCCAGCAATCTCACTCCTAGGCATATATCTGGACAAGATGAAAACTCTAATTTGAAAAGATACATGTACGCCAATGTTCATAGCAGCACTATTTACAGTAACTAAGACATGAAAGCAACCTAAATATCCATCGACAAATGAATGGATAAAGAAGACATGAATGGCTAAAGAAGATACACACACACACACACACACACACACACACACAATGGAATATTACTCAGCAATAAAAATGAATGAAATAATCCCATTTGCAGCAACATGGATGGACCTAGAGATTATCATATTAAGTGAAATCAGGCAAAGACAAATATCATATGATATCATTTATGTGTGGAACCTAAAAAAATGATGCAAATGAACTTATTTACAAAACAGAATTAGACTCACATAGAAAACAACCTTATGGTTACCAAAGAGGAACGGGATAAATTAGGAATTTGAGATCAACAGATATACACTATTATTTATAAAATAGAAAAACAAAAAGGGCCTTCCGTATAGCACAGGAAACTTTATATTCAAAATCTTGTAATAACCTATAATTGAAAATAATCTGAGAAAGAATATATATATATATATATATGTGTGTATATAACTAAAGCACTTTGCTGTACATTTGAAACATTATAAATCAACTACACTTCAATTAAAAAAAACAGAAAACACCTACCAGACATGCAAAAATGCAGACAGTATGATCTGTAAGCAGGAAAAACATTAGTCAATGCAAACACACATTGGAACAGCTACTAAAAATATGCTTCATATGTTTAAGAAAATGTTAAGCAGTATGAGAAGAGAAATGGAAGACAAAAAATGGTATTTGTATAAAGTACTTTTTATAGTTTTCAAATAAATGAAAGTTCAATATCCAAAATGGAAAATGTATTAATTGGAGGTAATATCAAATTAGTAACTACGGAATAAAAGATCAATGAACTTGATGGCATAGCAATAGAAACTATCTGAAATAAAGCCCACAGAGGAAAAAAAGATTTTTAAAAAACCTAAGTAGCAGTAATCTGTAAGATGCTATTGATGGTCTAACATACATAAAAGTCTCATAAATACATACACACACACACACACACACACACACACACACACACACACACACAATGGAATACTAGTCAGCCATAAAAAAGAATAAAATAATGCCATTTGCAGCCACATGGATGGACCTGGAGATTGTCATTTCTAAGTGAAGTAAGCCAGAAAGACAAAGAAAAATACCGTATGATATTGCTTATACGTGGAATCAAAAAAAAAAAAAAAGACATGAACAAACTTATTTACAAAACAGAAACAGACTCACAGACATAGAGAACAGACTTATGGTTACTGGGGGTAAAGGGGGTGGAAAGGTATAAATTGGGAATTCAAAATTTGCAGATACTAACTACTATATATAAAATAAATAAACAACAAGTTTCTTCTGTATAGCACAGGGAACTATAACATCTTGTAGTAACCTATAATAAAAAAGAATATGAAAAGAATATATGTATAACTGAAACATTGTGCTGTACACCAGAAATTAACACAGCATTGTAAACTGACACTACTTCAATAAAAAAAAATGTATTTCCATGTTATCTATGTTTTTCTATGCTATTCTGTGCTAACCAATTGAAATAGAAATAAAAATGCCATTTATAAAAGCATCAAAATATGAAATGTTTAGGATTAAGTTTTGAAAAAATATTCAGGATCTGTGCAAAAAGATCTATGGAACATTGCTGAGAGAAAAGAAAAATCTGAATGAAAACAAAGACCATCTTTATGGATTAGAAGACTTACTGTTAAGATTCAGTCTCCCCCAAATTGATATATAATTTCAGCATGATTCCAATAAAGTTTCCAGCAGTATTTATGAAATTGACAAGGTGAGTCTACAAAATATGTGGAAATAAAAAAGACTAGAATAACCAACATGCTTCTGAGGAAGAGCAAAATTATAGAACTTACACAAGGTGAATTTAAGACCTCCTATAAAGGTAGAGTCACTAAGACAATTGTAGTGTTGGTGTAAAGCTAGACACACAGAACAATGGGACAGAATAGTGTCCAGAAATAGTCTCATATAATGGCATTTGACTTTTGATCAAAGTGTCAAGATAATTCAACAAGGAGAGTAGTCTTTTCAACAAATGGTGCTAGAACAAATGTGTATCTGTATGTAAAAAGATGAAACACAACCCTTACCTCATTTCATACACAAAAATTAACTCAAAATGAATCAGAAATATAAAAGCTAAACTAGTAAACTTTTAGAAGAAAATATAGATGAAAACCTATGTGACCTTGGTTAGCAGAGATTTGTTAGCTAGCACAAATCATAAACTCGTAAGTGGTTACATGGGACTTCATTAAAATAAAAAATTCAGATCTTTTTTTCTTCAAAAGATTCTGTTAAGAAAATGAAAGGGAAGCCATAGCCTGGAAGAAAATATATGTGAAATATTTCTCTAATAAAAGACTTTAACTAGAATATAAAAGAACACCATTTAAACTCAATAATAAGAAAACAACTTGATACACACTGGGCAAAATATTTGAATAGACATTTCACCAAAGAGGATAGATGAATGGCAAGTAAGCACATGAAAAGATGCTCAGTATCCTTTGTCATGAGGAAAAGGCAAATTAAAACTTCAATTACCATTACATACGCACTAAAATGACTACAATTAAAAACTGGCAATATTTTGTGTTGGTGAGGATAGGGCACAAATGGAATTTTCACATATTGATGGAAATTTAAAAGATGATATAGCAACAATTTGGTAGTTTCTTATAATATTAAAAATACGCATCATACAACTTAGCAATACCACTTCTAGTAATTTATCTAAGAGAAATAAAGACATTTTCACACAAACACATATACTCAAATATTCATAGTGGCTTTATTAATAATAGCTCCAAATTGGAAATAACCAATATGTCCATCAGCTGGTAAGTGGATAAATGAATTTTAGTTTATTCATATCATGAAATACTACTCTGCAACAGAAAGGAATGAAAGGTTGGTACACACAGTAACATGGATGATGCTCAGAAACATTTTGCTAAGGGGAAAAATATAGAAAAGGAGTATATACTATATAAAGTTTATATGAAGTTTTATAAAAGACAAAACTATAGTAACTGAAAGTAACTGTTAGGGGCTGGAGATGAGAGTAGAGTGTAGGCTACCAGGGGCATGAGGGAATTTTTGTGTGTGTTAGGAGTGTCAATATTATGTTTGTGGTTGTGATCACATTACACTATACATTTGGCAAAACTCATCAAAGTGTATACTTAGATTTTATTGTATGAACAATACCACAATAAAGGTGATTTTAAATAACTACCTATAATCAATTTTTCACCTATTAAACTGGCAAAACCCCAAAAGTTTGATAATGTACTATATTGATAAGAATTTGGAGAAACAGGCACTGTTATGCATCATTTATGTGCATATTAAATAGTTTATTATATTTGGTAGTGTCTGTCAAAATTGCAAATGTATGTAGCCTTAGACCAGAACTTCTATTTCTTAAAAGTTATCCTATTCATGTATTTGCATATGTGCAGAAAGTTTATGTACAAGTATACATTGTACCTTGTATAATAGAAAATGACTGGAAACAACCTAAATGTCTATCAGTGGGGAAAGGGTTAGATTATGGTACATCATAGTACCATATGCCAGATAATTTTTGAAAAGAAAGTGGAAGACTTTTTTGAATTGAAGATACATTATAAATTGGAAAAAGCAAGGTGCTGAAAAAATATGTAAAGGAAATGTGAAGAAAAGTAGGTGGAAAAAAGCAAATTGGCTTGCACATGCTTAAAATTTTTCTGGAAGAGTAAACAAGAAGTTAATAAAATGGTTACTCATCTGGAATAAGAGGGAACTGAAAAAGTGGGACAGTATATACATTTTATTCTTTTTGAGTTAGAATTTTTAAAATTAAATCATAATTTAAAAAAAAATAATAAAAATGAGAATTACTAAAACATATGTAATATAAATACAAATATAGGAGGGAGAAAAATCCCTGAAAAGAAAAAATGTATCTAAGGGGAAAAGAAAGAACATGGATGCCAAATAAGGCTGTGGATGATGTTAATTTTGATGCAAATTGACTAGACATTTAATTAATGTTCTTAAATCTTTCAGACATTCATGAAAGATGAACAAATGATGTCTATAAAAGAAGTTATGAAATCTTGAAAACATACTCATCAAAATGTATTAAAAATATTCAACTCAGTGTACAACTTAGTAGCTATGGATGACATTATTTAGGTAATTACCGTCCTTATTCATGAAATAACTAGAGAAAAGCTACTGTGGCTGTATCACTGTGACTACAGGATATATGAACCAAAGACATACTTCTTGTCTATAGAAGGCAAGGAGTTCTTGATGGGAACAAAGCCCAAACACATGAAAAATGAAATAAATATAAGTGAAAATATGGCAAGAGCTGCCTGTATGATCAGGAAGGACTTCAGCAAGGAGATGGGGGCCAAGGTAGTGAGTAGGAATAAGATGGGAAGATGCATCCTTTCTGGGATAAGCTGAGTTGTTTGAGCAGTGAGAAGGAGCAATGGGAAAGAATGAGATGTTGCATAGTCCTGACCAGAGGGAAAGACTTCATGTGCGATATGGGGAGATCCGTGTAAGATAAAGTAAGGGCATAAGAGGTGGGGAACTTAAACACTAGATTGTGATGCCTAAACTTCCTACAGGCATGAGATGTCACCGGAAGCTCTGAGCTGGGGTGAACTCACAGTGGAGTTTTTAAATAATGCAGTGAACTAGCATGGATTGCAGCACTGAGCAATTGCAGGCAGAGACCAATTAGGAAACTGTTCTAATAAATTAGATGTGATGTGATAACTAAGATTCTGGACAAGGGTGTGGCTGTGGATTGGAAAGGCAGGCATGGATGCAAAATAGATTACTTCACAAGAATCAACACACTAGGTAAATGACTAGATCTGTAGGAGAATTGAAAGAAAGGGAAGAATCAAAGCCATCTCCTGGGTCTGAGATTGTCTCAGAGAGAATGATGGTGCCGTTGACAGAAATAACAAAGTCAGGAAGAGATGTTGGTTTAAAGAAGGAAGAGGAGGAGTCTGATTTTTAAAATACTGTGTTGGAGTGGTACATTCTGTATCAACTGAAAAGTGTCCAGAGGTAATTCAGAAGAGAGATCATTTGGATAATTTAGATATGGAAGTCATCAAAGGACAGAAGGATATTGAGGGAAATTAACAGTTTGGTTGAGAGGGAAACTGATGAAGGCGGGCAGTCTGAACAAGGAGTAGCTCTGATAAAGGCTAACACAACAGGAGACCAAAGGGAATAAGGACTGAAAAGAGTCCATTAGATACTGTGCTTAGCAGGTCAACAGTCCCGGTAAAGTGGGCAGTTGAAGATAGGATTCTGGGGCTGTGGGGGAAGAGGCTTTAATGCATTAGAGGCAGGGGGTACTGATTACTCGCTTAAAAAGGTGTCAAGAAAAGCAGGGAGAAAAAATATAGCCAGAGTACTACTAAATGGCCATATATTTTGGGAACTTGAAAAGGCATGACATGTGAGTCCTAAAAGCAACTACTAGATGCTTAATATACACAGTTGTGTTAATAAAAAAGTTTGAAGTGATATCGACGTTTTTTATCAGCACATACATTTAAAAGAAAGCCAGTCTTCCAATAAAAGTGAGGAATTGTGCATTTCTTGTTACCTTAGAATAGAGGTCCCAATCTAGAACCCCATAGGCCGAATCTGGCTCACACAAGTATGTTGTTTGCTTCCCCTTTTTTGCTAGAATGACCCAGTTCCCATGCCTCCCTGCTACCCAGAGCCAGCCTGAGCCATGTGGACACTTGTATTTGCAGCTCCTGCTCTAATACTTTCTAATGCTAAACCATCCAAAAGAAGGAACATTAAAATAAATACCCCAGTAATTCAAAGCAAACACATCCTGACTTTGTCTGAGTATACTATATTTTTTTGACAAATTGGGTTCAGTAAATTTTATTTCGAGTTGTTATTTTCTTCTGAATTATCTCAGTGTGCTGAGCCTGCCCCTGGCCTACCCCTAGGGCTCTCTCTTGAGGAACTGATTAAGGTTAAGGTGAGTGCCCTCACCCTTACCTTTGCTATGTGCTCCTGGTTGCTAGAGTGCTCCTTTTATCCCGTTCTGTTTAATTACCATGCAAACCCTCTGTTGAGCTTTTAATTAACAAGTTATCTTCCTCTAAAGACTGGAAACCCTGGGCTCTTTCAGCATATATTAGACAGCTAAAATATGAAATTAAAGAAAACAGAGTTTTAGCCAACAGAAACAAGTGACTCATTTCCTTGCGAAAACACACAAGGTTTATGTTACTCTGGCAACGATATTCCAGAACAGCGTCTCTCCCCTCCTCTTTTAGAGCTTTTATGTTTTCCTGTTACAGTCTGTATTCTGTGGTGACCTAATGTGGAACCAAGTCACTGACTGATTCATGAGACAAGAAAACCCTGCTTTCATGCCCATAGCTCATCCTATGTCCTTTTGACCGAAGGGAGAAAAGTTTACTTTATACAAATAGAGAAACTGTAAGAAGAGAGAAAGAACTCTGGATGGAGTGCTGTCCTAGGGTCTAAGTGTGATCCTGCTGTGACTTTCAAAACACCACAACTGGTTCCAGTATGTTAGAATTCAAAGTGCCTGTTTTTCTAAAAGGCAGCTGATTAAATCCTAGTGTGCAGCAGCCCGTGTGTGTGCCGCACGGGAATGAAGATTTAGAGACTTATTGCGCAAAGACCCCAGATGTTTCTTGGGACTCACATCATGGGCGGGAATTTCATGGTGCTTAGGGCCAAAATTTCAACCCAAATCACCACCGCGCGCCAAAGCAGAAATGTGTAGAGCAAAAACAGTTGCACTAATTCTCTTTTCTTAGGTTTTAAGCTCTCCGAGGTAATCAAAAAGAAATGGAGAGGACCTTCAGAATATTTGGTTTTGCTGCTGATGTTAATTAAAAATTAAGGTCTGGTTGAAGGAAGGGCTTCAAGATTTTTAAGTTTAGAGACTTCTTGAGCAGCTTTATATTTTTATTGAAAGGGCAGTGAATTTGTAGCTATTAGAATAGAACATAACAAACTAAAAATTACTGGTGTTTGAAGAGTTTTAGTTTCTCTCTCTTACTAACAACCTGTCTGCAAAAGAGATTTTCAGCTTTACTCAGTCATTTTTTCCCCCTCAAAAATGTCCTGCCAGTTCTCTTGACTTTGGAGAGTGAACAGAACAGGCAAAGAGAGATAGATGGGAAGATGTGGAACAATTTAGTGTCAGTTTATATATAATGTCAGTTTCTATAATGAGAGGCTAGGAGAAGGGAAGATAAGTTGAAAATAGTAAAAAAAAAAAAAAAAAAAAAAAAAAAAAGTCGTATAGGCTGAAGGTAGAGAAGGAAATTTTTTGGAGGATTTGAAGAGAAAGATATAAGAATAATAGTTCATATATGTCATGGTGACAGGTAAGAAGGGGGAAAAAGAAGAGGATTTTAAGAGGAATTTCTGGGACTCATGTGTCCTCATCATAGTGTTTGGGAAATACAAGAAAAGAACCTGATTTATTTTAAAATTGAAATTCAATTTGTTTGCAAGGATTGTATATTTTTAGCCACTGCTCTGGGACATGAATCATGTGGGTCATGGTATTATAAACAATTAAAAAAAAAGTATTATTATTTTAAAAATTGCTTGACAAAACTTGAAATTATTCCTACTGGAAAGATAGTCTTAACTTGGGAGGATGCTGAGTAGAAATTCTTTTCTATTCTTTTCTGTCTGTTTATGATAACCAAATATTAAGGCAGAAGACAAAAGTCAACAGGAACTTATTGGGTCAAGATATTCTCATTCTGTGTTGTTGTCAGGAAGGTGGCTCTGATATGTGTGACCTTCCCTTCCATTGTAACAAATGAAAGGCATTGAGAACAATTTTAAGTTCTAATCAGTTCATTATCATCTTTTTAGATGAGTATTTTTTTAATGAAAAAACTTGTTAATTTTTTTTTACTGTGACTTTTCTTTTTCCCCTCTAAATGTCTCTCTGCTTCTATGTATTAAAAAAAATGTAAAAGAATATAGCATAGAATAGAAAAAAAAACACAAAAAAGGATGTAGTCCATCTGTTGGGCGTATAACTTGTGAAATTACAGTTGCAAATTCCCTATGGAAATACCAATAAAATATATTCTTTTTTGAAATTAATAATCCAAAGTAGGTGCAAGATACTTTCAATTTGTTCAGCAATGTAAAATGAGAAAGATAAACTATTTGCTGCACAGGATGAAGAAGGCATGTTTTACATTTTTGAAAATTGTAATTGTCTGCCATAAAAATTAATGGATCACATCTAGGAATATAACTGTACAAGTCAAACAATTTGATATAGTTCCAACTTGAAATATAAAATATGAATAAATTATAATTGACTATAAGAGTTGACCTTTGATAGACATAAACACTGACTAGGGCCTTGACAATTAGTCTTGAAAAAGATGTCACATGCCACAATATATTGGCTATGAAATGCATTATTATTGTTAATGAACCAGTGAAATGTGTCATATTCGCTGTTTGGGCAACTGTTTCTTGGCCTAAATATTATTACATTTCATGATAATACCAACAAATTTGATGAGCAATTTTGCTTATGCAAATTTAGGAAAAAATTCTGGTGAATTTATTGTATAATAAATATTGGCTATGTTACATTATGAGAATGAATAAAACTGGAGGAAACTCTGGAATCATGGAGCTAATCCCAGTTCCTCCCTTCCCTCAGCCCCTGGCAACTACCATTCTACTTTCTGTCTCTAATGAATTTGACTACTCTAGGTACATTATGTAAGTGAAATCATACAGTATTTGGCTTTCCGGGACTGGCTTATTTCACTTAGTCTAATGCCCTCAAGATTCACCTATGTCATATCATGTGTCAAAATTTCCTTCCTTTGTAACACTGAATGATATTCCCTTGTATGTATATACCACATTTTGATCATCCCTTCTTCCATCAGTGGAAACTTGGCTTGCTTCCATCTTTTAACTATTATAAATAATGCTGCCATCAACATGGATGTGTATATATTTCTTTGAGACTGTGCTTCCAATTATTTTGGAGATATATACCCAGAAGTAGAATTGCTGAATCATACAGTAGTTCTATTTTTAATTTTTATTTATTTTTAAAACAATTTGGCAGTTTCTTTTTTTAATTTTTTTAAAATTTATTTATTTTATTTTTTGATGGAGGTGCTGGGTATTGAACCCAGGACCTTGTACATGCTAAGCACGTGCTCTACCACTGAGCTATACCCCATTGCCTTTTTTTCACTTTTTGAGGAACCACCATACTGTCTTCCACAGCAACTGCACCATCTTATTTCCTTACTGGCAAAGCACAAGAGTTCCAGCTTTTCTACATCCTTGCCAGTACTTATTTTTTATTTTTTTTAAACTGTCCATTCTAATCAGTGAGTTATTATTGATTAAATTTAACTAAATTCAAACATTGAAATTATTAAATAGAATTAAGCCTGTTGTACATGTAGAAAGAGCCATAACTCAATTTTTGCTTAAATTGCTTACTCTTTTTTTAACGTTTATTTTTAAAAGTGAGGTATGTGTTATATAATAACACATTTTAAAATTAAATTATTTCACATTTCGGGGTTCATTTATCTATTGCTGAGTAATAAAGCATCCCAAACTTAGTGCCTTAAAATGACAACAATAGTAGCAATTAGTAATTTAGCTCAGAAATCATGATCTATGCATGGAATCTGCTTTAAATGTTAGTTGCAGTCCTATTTTTCCTCTCTCATTTATTTCTTCTTTCTTCCTTTTTCCTTTTTCTTTCTCTTGTTCCTCTTTTCTTCTCTTTTCCTTCTGTCTTTTATTTTTCCCCCTTGTATTTTTCTGTTTCCCTTCTAGATCGTCTTAGCCCCTCTTTTTTCATCTTTGTAACCCCTCCCCCCCAACCCCTCATAGTTAAGTCCTGGGACTTTGTTTGAGGCTGTTCTTTTGCGACAACACCGTCTGTTGGGACTGAGGTGGTTTGGCCCCAACAGTGACTTCACTGCCTTTCTCCATCTCCATCCTTTGTCATTTCCATCATTTCCCCATGTATCTAAGTTGGAATCTGAGCCTGAATATTGGTGCTACTAATACCCATAGTTTGAGTCTTTAAAATCAAGCTTTATCATATAGGAGCCAGTTTATTTCAAGGTGACTAAAAAATGATTTGCCCTATTGACCTCCAAACATGCGGGAACAAATAACTTTTATTAGAATTTGGTGATATTTGGAAAGGATGGATGGAAAGAGTGAGTCAAAGCTGTTTGGATCTTGTGAAAAACATTCTTCCCCCCCCTGGTTTTTAGTTCATTTAATTCGAGTACCTTACCAGATGCTTTGGGTCCGGTTCCAAATGGTCTCTCCAAAACTAATATGACAGAATTAATTAACTCACTATTCACCTCCCTTTTCTCCTATCCTGTTTCATGTTCTCCTTCAGGGCTCCTTTTTGGCTTGAAATATATTGCTATCTTGTACCTAACAGTTTATTTTCTCTCCTCAACTAAAAGGTTACTTTAGTTCCTATTGGATTTATACAGTCCAGATGGGTGATACTAAGAGGTAACTAAACTATACCCCATTTGCCTTTTATGTCATTACCTTTGCTGGCCCTCGTCTCTGGATAATTTTAAGGCCAAAATACTAACATATACCTTTCTATACAAAAATGAACAAATAAGAAACAAGAAAGACATTATGACAAAAACTCCTCAATATTAATTAAACAAAGAGCAGACTGTGTGTTGGGTTCAACTTTTTTCCATTTAGATTTTAAACAGAGCAGAAGCTTCTGGATACTGTATTTGTATATGGCCAGAAGCTCTCAGGACACATTGAATACACAGGACTCAAGGCATTGAAAACTGAAAACTAAAATTGATATAAAAATGGATCTAACTGTTAACTCCTAATCCCCAAAGGTATAATATGCTTTGGGAAGCTTTGAGAAGTTAAGCATGGAAGCTGTGGGCCATTACAAAATGTTTCAATTTTTCTGACATGATCTGCCTAATGAGTTTTAACTTTTGGTTATTTTTGAGAAGATATAAAAATTTTCAAAAAATAACACTTATTTTCACTATAAAAAATTTGGAAGACCACAAGAGAAAAACATCATTAATAATTTCATAAACCAAATATATCCTTTATTTCCATGAATATATGTTTTTTCTTATTAAAAGTAGTATATTTTTTCCATGACAAAAATCCTTTACAGTAATGTATAAAAACATTTTGTGTAAGGAGGGAGGGTATAGCTCAAATGGTGGAGTGCATGCTTAGCATGCATGAGGTCCTGGGTTCAATCCCCAGTACTTCCTCCAATAATAAATAAATAAATAAGTCTAATTACCTCCCACCACCATAAATAAATAAATAAATAAATAAATAAATAAATAAATAAATAAATAAATTCAAGTATTAAAAAAATATTTTGTGTAAGTAGCATAAGCATATGGTAACAAAATTTCAAACTATTTAAGAGAGTTCAAAATTGGAAATAAAATTTTCTCCTGGAAAATATGACATAATATTGAGGATACCTTCCAGAAGTTTCTCTTGGGAGGAGACTTTTCTCAGAGGCCCTATGCAAACTTCTCTTACATCTTATTGGTCGTATGTCTATTGTTAAATTAATTCCTGTCCTCAGTGGCTTAGTGGATCCTGAACCAGTCAAGAGATGAGGGATCACCATGACTGAATAGAACTGGGAGAGGAGAGAACAGATGTTAGAGAGCAGCTTCGATGTCCAGTGTGTCCTTTTCTTCATAGTCTGGGCTCCCTTCCTCCACCTGGTTGATGCCCATATGATAAGATCTCACCAATTAAACACAGCTTTCTTCATGTCCTCTCTCTGAATCAAAGCCTCCATGAAGGAGAGGTGGTAATTAAGCTTGGTTTCTCACTGCTCTTCAGCCCACTACTATTTTCTCATCCTTCCCAACAAGTATTCACTTCCATATCTCCTTAGCTGGATTCTCAGCATCAAAGTAGTTGTCAGGAAATTCCCATTGTCTTTGCAGTATACCAAATGTTAAAAACTGGAATTAATTTTGTTAGTCTCTTGGTCAGATAGAGTATATCTTCAAAAAAAATTTTTTTTTGGTGGAAGAGGTTTTGCATGAAATACTTCCTGAGCCCTTGTATATCTAGGACAATCTATTGCCAACATACAAGAATGACAAACCTGAAAGTTCTAGGTTTACAGTACAATTATGTCTTGTGAAGCTAGGCTGACTTTTATCTTTGCATGTAACTTGATACTGTTTTGGACCCTTGAAAATTGTGGGTTTTTCCGTGTGTGTGTGTGTGTGTTTGTGTTTGTGTGTTTGTGTGTGTTTACAGTCCCTCAAGAACATTTTCTTTTATTTTTGTTTTACTATTGCCACTGTCTTATTAGTTCTAGTTTTTTCTTCAGGAAATCCTAGTTTTCGTAAATTGTATATTGGCTCCCCATTCCCTATGTCCAGTTGTTCCCTTATATATGGTTCACTTTTTCTTTACTAACTCTTTTAGGGTAACACACACAACATATTGCACATCTTAAAATTTTTTAATAAAACACGAACATATTTTGGTTATTTACTCACCTATTTCATTCCTGAGGCATTTAAAAATTTTATTCTTCAGAGTCATACATTTAATAAGTACAAAGATAAGATGCTTTGTTAGGTTTTGAACCATATAATCAGACTTTACTCAAAGCCTTTCTCTGTAACAGCCTCAGTTGCACACACAATTCTTGTATAAACATATCCATGTAAGGAATTAAAGGCCACAATGGGTGACATATGTTTAACTTTATATATTGTACCAATTATGAACTTTATTTCAAGAAGATTAATTAAGCATTAGATAGCCATGCAATTTCTGCAAACAATCATTCCCTAACTTCTTACATGCTGTTGTCAACATTTATAAATAAAAGACTCTGGGTTTCATGAATCACTAGATTAGATAATTATGGGTGAATTGGCTGGAGCAATTCTGTGGAAACCACACCCAGCTGAACCTTAAAGTATTGTATGGCTGGACAACATAGAAGGTAGTCTAAAACAGTAGTTTTTCATCTTGGTTGCACTTTGGAACTGTCTGGGGTTGCATGGATGAGCCCAAATACATTGACCTCTTCAGACACAGTGCCCACTTCAAGCGCATCAAACAGTCTGGACATACTGACCATCCTAATATCTATGAAAATGTATGATGCATTGGTCCTTTGATGCAGGAGTTACATTTCCAGGAATTTGTCCTACAGAAATGCTTACATAATGACTGGGACTTTGTACTATACACCAGAAATTGACACATTGTAACTGACTGTACTTCAATTAAAAAAAATTGAAATAGAAATGCTTGCATGGATACATAAAGATTCATTTTCAAGATATTTATCCATCTAATAAATATTCCTGGAGCCCATATTCAGGGCCAGTACTGTTCTAAACAAATGGGGGACAGTGAACTGCCTGTGCTTAGCAAGATTACAGCATATGGGAAGGACCAGATGACAAACACACAAAGATAAAGTGGAAAAGTAACAGATAGTTATAAATGCTTTGCAGAGAATTCAAGTGTGGTACCCAGTGAGGTCCTCTGGAACGCTTGCTTCTCACATAGGACTAGGGGAGACACTATTTTAGGCTTTTCTCAGCCTTGACTTTCCATGTTATTTCCACTTTACTGTAGAAGCCTGTGTTGGAGAAGAACCTCTGTCTCCACCTAGAATTCTAGGAAGCAGTGGGACTGCTTATCCTGGGAAGCAAGTCAGTCTTCTGTTTCTGTATGTTCCCAACCTTATCTGTGGTTTCTTTCTTTTAAAAAGATTTATTTATTGTTATTCTGGTAAAATACACATAACATAAAATTTACTATTTAAACTATTTTTAAGTGTACAATTTTGTAATATTAAGTACATTCATACTGTTGCAGCTATCACCACTACCTCCAGAACTCTTGTCTTCCCAACCTGAAACCCATAACCCTTAAACACTAATTTCCTTAATCCCCTCTTTCCCAGCCTCTGGCGACCACCATTCTACTTCTTGTCTCTATGAATCTGACTATTCTAGTACCTCATGAATGTGAACCCTTACAATATTCATCCTTTTGAGCCTGGATTATTCACTTAGCATAATATCCTCAAGGTTCATCTGTGTTGAATTATGTGTCAGAATTTCCTTCCTTTTTAAGGCTGAATAATGTTATTGCATGTACAGGCCACTTTTGGGGAATCCATTTATCCTTTGGTGGATATTTGTATTGTTTTCACCTCTTATTGTTAATAATGCATTATACTGCTATGAAAATGGAGTACAAATGTGTCTTTGAGATCCTGTTTCCAGTTATTTTGGAAGTACACCCAGAAGTGGGATTGCTAGTTTATGTGGTAATTCTAGTTGTCATTTTTTGAGGAGCAGCCATACTGTTTTCCATGGCAAAGATGCTGTTTTACATTCCCACCAACAGTGAAAAAGGATTCCAGTTTCTCCACATTCTCATCAACAATTGTTCTTTTCTTTTTTTTTTTTTAATAGTAGTCATTCTAATAGGTGTAAGATGATATTTTGTTGTGGTTTTAACTTGCGTTTCTCTAATGATTAGTGATGTTGAGCATCTTTTGATATACTTGTTGGCCATTTGTATATCTTCTTTGGAGAAATATCCTTTGTCTATTTTTAAAAATTGGGTTATTTAGTTTTTAATTGTTGAGTTGTATGAGTTCTTTATATACTGTAGATATTAACTCCTTATCAGATATATGATAGGCAAATATTTTCTCTCATTCTATAGATTGTCTTTTTATTCTGTTGACTGTGTCCTTTGATGCATATTCAGTCTACTAGTGTTTTGATTTCTGAGAGAGATATACTAGAGTCTTTAATTATGATAGAATATTAATTGATTTCTCCTTATACTTCTATCATATTTTGTGTTATAGTACTAAAGTTTTAGGATTTGCTGTGTAATGTTTCTTGGTTGACTGTACCTCTTATCAATGAAAAATGTAACTTTATTTACCCATTCTAAAAATGTTTTTTTCCTAGAATTCCATTTTGTCTGACATTGCCTGGTATTAACAATTCCACAGTTGCTTTTAAAATATAAGATTCTATATTCAAAATATTTTTTTCTTAGAACTGTAATAAACCTTTCCACTGTCTTCTTACATTTGGTTTTGCCAATAAGAAATTTGCCACCATTCTGATTTTTTTTAGATGAAATTTGTTTTTCTTCCTGGAAACTTTGAGGATTTTCTCTATTGTTTTGAAATTTCACTATGATATTTCCAAGTGTTATGTTTCTGTAGTTCTTCTGCTTAGCTTTCACTGATCCCTCAAGTGTGAGAAATCAAGTCTTTTCTAAGCTAAAAGTGTATTTGATTATTTTATTGATTACTTGTTCCGCCCCAGTCTCCATTCTCTCTGCTCTTTTCCTTTTCCTATTAGAGTTGGACTTGGCTGAGTCTGTCGTTTGCCTCTCACAAAGTTCTCGTGCTTTCCACAGCTTTGTCTTTTTAAGCTGTACTGTGAGAGACCTTTTGGATTGACCTTCTAGATTAATAAATTATCCTTTAGCTGTGAATGTTCTCCTATTCAGATTAAATGTTGTATTTTTAATATTATCAATGAGATATTTTATTTATGGGGATTTCCATTTTTTAAAAAATTTCCCAGATATGTTGTCTTCTCACATCTCTTGGACACTAATTTTACTTATTTCAAGTCTTTGTTATATTAAGTCATTTTCCTTGGAATAAGTTGTTAATGGAGTTTCAGACCTCTCTTTTATGACATGTATTGGCTTCCCTCAAATATTTAAGGGATTCTTGGTTGTCTGTTCCTCTTTGTGTCTGAAAAATCCCTGCCTACAGCTCTGTGAGTATTGACTCTGCTTGTTGTACATTAGCACTGATAATTGTAGGCGAGGGACAAAAGAAGCTGCCATGGAAGTGTACTAGTACCTTGTCTTCTTTGTAGGGGTTACCTATTAGGACAAGACACTATCTTGGGTACCTACCCCTTCAGTTTCCTGCCCTCCCTTGCTGCTTTAGCCTGAGATGTCCACTACTGTTACCTGATTCAGCACAAGCAGGAGATAAAGGGGAGACTGTTAGTCAAGCCTATCAATTACTCTGATCACTGTCCCGTGTATTTTCTCACTCCCTGTGTCCAGTGAGTCGGAATTTGGATCTCCCTCCCCTGTACCACCCCCACCTCCACAGCAGTCTTCACATGCATGTTTTTAAAATGATGGCTTCCTTCAGTTTTGTTTTTCTATAGATTTGATTCCATCTTCATGCCATATTTCAAGCATAACTCAGATTTTCTGGTCTGCTGCTGACCCATTGTATGAGTATTATTTTTAAAATATCTTGTCTGTCGTCTCAAGGAATTTGAAGCAGTGTTTCAGTAAATATTCAGTCTCCAAAGCAGAAAACCTTGTAGGAATTTCAAGGCAAAGTACAGGAAATTGGGTGCTTGAAAAGTCATTGGAAGTGTCAGAAGACCAAAGGCCCAGGAAGGTCAAGGAAGGCATTCGGCTAGCCCTGAAGTCCTTGACCAGCTTTCAGAGAATCAGAAAGTTACTACCAAATCCGGGTCAGAACTGAAGAAAACTGTCACTGAATGGGCACTGGCTCCAGCAGGGTCAGAACACTAAGACTGGTAATTCCCTGGGACCACTGCAAATGCCACCTCTGCTGAGCTCAAGGCTCTTTCCTTCAGCCTTCTGAACCACACACAATACATCTCATCAGGAGAAATTCAGTCTAAACTTCTGGGGGCAAGGGGGTCCTGGGAAATATAGGAAGAGAGTGCGGATGAATGCCGGCTGATGATGAAATTAACACCAGAACTCAACCCAAGGAGTCCATGGGCTCAGTCCATGGTCTTGATTCTGCTTCTCCCTGCATAACTCTCAAGCTTCTAGCTGTGCATCCATGATCTACATTTTAACATAACTGACCTTTTATATTGTATCTTTATCTTATTTTACTAAACCTGGTATTGGTGGGAGCAGACTAGGCACTGAGCCCCAGACTTCAGATGTGATCCTGGACCCACATTCTTTGAAGGTTTGTCTAGGGCCCAGCACTGCACAGAGTACCTAGTTGGTATTACTGAATGTTTGTGACTAAATGAATAAAGTGGAAACAGACAGCTGAAAAGAAAGAAAAATAGATTTTAATAGTAAAAAAGAAGCACTAAATTAAGGAGTGAGTTAAAATAAAAGAGATCTAAAATAAATACTAGCATTTTTTAAAGGCAGTTTTTTTTAAAGAGCAATTTTAGGTTCAAAACAAAATTGAGAAGAAGGTACAGAGATTACCCATGTACTTCTTGCCTCCATACATGTACAGTCTCCTCCATTATCAACATTACTCACCAAGATGGTACTGCTTTTTTTAAACCAAGGATGAACCTGTATTGACACATCATAATCATTCCAAGTCCATAGTTTACCTTAGGATTCACTCTCGACATTGTACATTCTATGGGTTTGGACAAGTGTATGATGACGTATGTCCCTCACTATAATGGTATACGGAGTATGTTCACTGCCCTAAATGTCCTCTGTGCTTTGCCTATTCTCTGTCCACCACATTAATCTTTTTATTGTCTCTGTAGTTTTGTTTTTTCCAGATTGTCATATAGCTGGAGTCACACAGTTTGTAGCTTTTTCAGGTTGGCTTCTTTCACTTAGAAATATACATTTAAGGTTCCTCTATTTTATGCCTGATAGCTCATTTCTTTTTAGTGCTGAGTAGTATTCCATTGTCTGGATGTAGCACAGTTTATCCATTCACTTATAAAAGGACTTCTTGGTTGTTTCGAAGTTTTGACAATTATGAATAAAACTGATATAAACATCTCTGTGCAGGTTTTTGTGTGCATGTAAGTTTTCAGTTCCTTTGGGTAAATGTCAAGGAGCACAACTGCTGAGTTGTATGGTAAGAATATGTTTAGTTTTATAAGGCACTGTCTTCCAAAGTGGCTGTACCATTTTGCATTCCCACCAGCAATGAATGAGAGTTCCTGTTGCTGCACTTCCTTGCCAGCATTTGGTGTGCTCAGTGTTCTGGATTTTGGCCTAGAATTCTAATAGGTGTGCAGTGGTATCTCATTATTGTTTTAATTTGTGTTTCCCTGATGATGGTTGATGTGAGGCATCTTTTCATATGCTTATTTGCCATCTGTATATCTTCTTGTTAAGGTCTGTGGCCCATCTTTTTTATTGTTTCCTTATTGTTGAGGTTCTAAGAGTTCTTTTTATATTTTAAGTAACAGCGCTTTATCAGCTGAGTCTTTTGCAAATATTTTCTACCAGTCTGTGGCTTATCTTCTAATCCTCTTAATATGGAGCAGACATTTTTAATTTTAATGAAGTCCAGCTCATCAATTATTTGTTCCATGGATTGTGTCTTTAGTGTTGTATCTAAAAATTTACAAATATTAAAAAAAAAAACAAATCAGGGACAAAAAAGAGTCAAGAAGTATGTTTTTATGTGACCAAGGAGAAGATGATAGTAGAAGTACACACATATTTATTTGTTTGTTTATGCTTAGCCTTGGAGATAGGGCATTAGAATAGACAACAAGGAAGAGGGAATCAAGAGATTTAGAAGGGCAAGGAGTTAACTAATAATGAATTTCAAAATAAGTTTTATGAGATAAATATTTGCAGGAACTTACTGAAATCATTACCTATGCACTTACTATCACTTTTTGGAATTTGAGAAGAATAAGAGTGTTGGGAAGGTAATACTATATTGTTTTAAAAGATAATTCTGTAAAGTATGAAAGGATAAACTTAATTTCCACATCTAGAAAATATACTAGAGAGCATTATAAATGATAATTTTTAAATTCCCAGAAAAAAGATATTGATTAATCACCATCATAGCTTTGGCAAAACAAACCTTCAATGTGTTAATCTGACATTTCTTCTAACAGACACTGATGAAGATGATACATGAAATACATTAAAGAATTGTCATTAATAGTTCATTGTCCACTTGGAGAGACATAAAAATGATTTAAAATTTGAAAGTCAACTTTTACATATCTTGTAGATAAAATACTTTGGGGTGATTAATCCTTAAGTTGCAGGATTGTGGAAGCAAGAGGGATGCTTTGGAGAAACTTGTCTTTGTATTGAATGACTTGATAAGGAGAGAATAAACTTCATCTGCTGCAGGAGGGATTTAGGGTAGAGATGAGAAAAATCCCTTTCTTTCTAAATGTGAAACATTGGAATATGTAATCATCAGAAATCATGAAGGCTCATACTTTGGAACATTCTGAGAATATGGGGAATTCTCCTTCCTGAATAATTTAAATGCATAGGAAAAATAATTCGGAAGACAGTACTGCTGAGGGTTAAGTCCTAGACTTTGTGCTTCACTTTTATTAATAATCTAGACCACAAAATAGAATTGAAAGCACAGATTGTATTCCCAGACTCTGTACCATCGCAGTGGTTCTAACAGTAAAGTGGTCCAGCAGCCAGAGCGTGGGGTCAAGTGATGGGCCATCTACTTTGATATTTAATAGGGGAAAAAGAGTGCCAGGACATTCGAAGACTAAATAGTGTGAGGTCACCTATGGAAGTATTTTTGCCTAGAAACTCAAGCTTCAGAATTGCTTTAACAAAGGTGAACATTTGTCCGCAATCAATAGAACACAGCTCAATAGGGAAAAAAGTGGAAAGTAATAAGAACATTAGGTAAACATTTCTATAGTGCTCACCAGATATGAATCAGCATTCTGAGGCCTTTCATAAGCTAACATTTTGAAGGAAATAAAGAGCGCATATATAATGTAGGATGATAAGTTCTCAGCTTGTATGAGGGGAAAGACTTGAAATTCTTATTTAAGGAAATATTAGAAGTTTTGTTTTTATGGCATTGTGCTGAATGACTAGAAGTTGGTGATGTATCTTTGTATTTTTAAAGAAAGAAAGAAGCCAGAAAGTGATAATTATGTAGCCTACATAAGAAAAAAGAAATTTCCAAAACTCTGCTAGGTGTCAAGCATTGTGTCACTTAACAGTTATGTGACTTGTCTCATTTAATCCTCACAATAATCCCTATAGGTAACAATTATTATCACCATTTGATAAAGGAGGAAACTAAGGCTTGGGGCAAATAAGTAGTTGTTTCTCTGTTCCTTGAAATGTCCAGGTATCCAGTTCTTTATGGCTCTAAAATATGAACTCTTTCCCTATTCTTTAACTGCTCTTTGAATAACAGACATATTGGTGATCAGTAACAGCGTAAGTGGAAAAAAGTGAAAGTTATAAAACCATACATCTCCTATATTTGTAGCTAAGAAAAAGCACATATAAATTTTGTTCCAGTTTTCTACTGCTGAGTATCAAATATTTTAAATGTATAGAACAGCAGTCATTTTAATATATCCACAGATTCTTCTTGCCAGGGATTCAGCAGCATTTAGCAGGGATGGCTTGTCTTTGCTCCACAATGTGCAGGTTCTCAGTTTGTAAACTGGAATGACTGGGAATGACTGGATCAAAAGAGCCTGGAATGATCCGTAGTCTTCTCTCAGATTCCTGGCACCTTGGCCAGAAGGACTCAAAGAGTGGGCTCAGCCAGGACTATTAGCCACAGGTTCTGTGCATGGTGTTAACACGTAGCTTGGGCTTGCCCTCATGTGGTGCCTGCATTCTAAGAGGGGTAACTTCTGAGGAGGGAAATGGAAAGTGAGAATTCCAAGAGAACCAGATGTATAGTGGGTGACGCTTTGTGGTCTGGCTATAGAAGTCATGTAGCATCACTTCTACCTCATTCTGTTGACTGCCAGTGAGTCACCAAGGCCAGCCCCAATTCATGAGAGGGCAATTGGGTTCTACCCCTTGATGAGGGAGTAGCAAGGAGACATGCAGAAGAGCAGGTGGAATGGAAGACATTGTTGCAGCCACTTTCAAATAAAACAATCTGCCACACCTTTGACCAGTGTTGGATGAAAACACAAGAAAGTGAAAATTGTTTATCTGGAGAAATTGGAATGTATGTGTGTGTGTATACGTCTTAAAAATCTCTCTTATAAAATGTTTTCACAAAAGCATTTTTAAATGGTGAGCATGCCCCTTAGAGGGGTGAACAGCTGTAGTCTGCACAGTGATGTTGGCTCCTCTTTCCAGTCTACTTATCACATCTTCCTGATAGAAGTGGGAACAGTAGGACTTATTTCCTAAACTAAATTGAACATTAGAAAAAAGGCAAAGGAGGCATGTGGTCGGTCCAAGGTACAGTAGGGATGTGGCTTATTTGTCCTCAGTGTTATTATTACTATGACTTCTTAGAAATGGTTTAAACTGTTTCTCAAAGGATTTAGGTCCAAAGAAGTATTCCTGGGACAGTAAAGTCTGTTAGAAACTCCAGTGAGTTTCCTGAAAGCAGATGTGAAACTCCCTTTCTTTTAACTGTCAGTCTTACTTGAAGGTTTGCAAAAATGTAATCGACGCAGAATGAACAGGATGAATGAGAGCCCATTAGTAGGCAAGCAGATGTTTCATCTTACCCTTGGGAGGCCCAGCTCTTTTAGTGAGTGTTGCTGGATTACAGTTACTATTCCAGAAGAGGGAAGTGGAAGGAAGGTGTTTGAGCTCTGAGATAGCTTGTTTCTTTCTGTGCTTTGAGTCTAGAATTTTCGCGAATCATGTAATAAGGATGGTTGAGTTTTGTGATGTCAGTAAAGGATTCCCATTGCCTCTGTTCAGAAATGTGCTGTCTAGATTTTGCCCAAATATTAGTTTATGAGTTGAAGTTTTTTTTTCCCCAAGTCTTAGTAATTTTTGGTGGATTTCTGCTGCTTAGTTATAGCCAGCCAATGTAAATGTGAAATAAAAGCCATAGAACTAAATAAATGTGCATGATGAATAGAACTTTGGTTTGTGTTGAGTGGCTTCACTTAGAGTATTACTGAGCTTGAAGAAACAGGGAGCAGCCATCAATGAAAACTTTGTGCTCTGAAGAAACCAGCCTACATAAATATTTTATTTAGCTGAGATAATAACAGATTCTTAGAATGCCTATTTTTTTTCACTGTTGCAATCAAATGTGATTTGATCCATAAAATCTTAACTATAAATTTACTACCAGTGAAGTTAAGCAATTATTTAGACACATCAAAAATTAATTTTGCTTTTTAGAACAGTCCAGAGAATCTAGTTAGGCAGGATCCATAGCTCTTTTTTAAAAAATTATTATCAGAAGTGACCATTTTCTCAGTTACAGCAAATATATTTTGCATATAATTTTTCAAAAGAGTAATTTTATAGTTGATACATGAAATGGAATTGTTTTTTAAAATAATTCTTAAGAAACCAAGAGAATTATATTTTGGAAAAAAGCACTGTGATTTGAGAATTTCTAGGAGTATGAAATGTAAGAAATGGCCTGTCATTAAGATATGCTCTTACCCCTCACTCTCCTTGACGCCCACCCATATTTCTGCCCTCCATCTCTACTGGAGGAAAGAATAAAGGAAAGCAGCTTAATCCCCACAAAGAGAGATTATAGTTAATTACAAGGCAGAAGAGCCCGTCCTTGAAAGTTGTTAAGCAGCAAGTGCTGCTGCTTGGGAATATCCTTTTCATATTTTAAAGTTGGATCAGTTCCCAGGTCCAGGCTGCGAAGATGGACGGCAAGCCTGTCACCCTGCTCTGAAAAGAACAGTTCAAGTTTTGGAGGATTTATCTACCATCCAGTGTTTTCCTACTCAGTCTTGGTACCCAAAGACCCAGAAACCTTTGCCAAACTGAAATGACCAAACAGAGGGCGTTGTCCCCCCGTGTAGAGACCAAATTGGCTTGTTTCCTGGATCCCCTCCCAGTCTCATGATTCTTGTACTGTCTTCCTGAAGATGGTGGTGCAGACATGGAACGTCAACAGCTGTACAGACACCACAGCAGCAAAAACCACAACCACAACAAAGACTGCAGAACCCACTCATGGAAATGGCACCATATAAAATTACACTTTTACGTTTTATTCATACTTGATTTTAAAATAAATGTTCTATTTTGATGATTCAGTTAGAAAGTATTGAAGTAGTTGAGGCCTAATATTGACATCCATACTTCTTTTTTGATAAGATTAATCATGTAACTCAACTAGTATTTTTTTTTCCAGTTACTTTTTCACTTGGGTGGATAAAACAACATAATGAAATTGATGAATGATTAATAAACATTAGTCATAGCCAACATTTTTAATACTATGTGCCAGGCATTGTGTGTATACTTTATCTCATTATCAGTTAATAGTCACCAGAAGCCTATGAGGTAGACATTCTTATTATCATCCCATTTTACAGATGAGCACCCTGAAGCTTACAGAGATGAAGTAAATTGCTTGAAATCACAAGCCAGCAAGTGACATAGGCAGACTTAGACACTAGCTCTGCCTAACTCTTAAACCCAGTCTGGTAACTGTCTTCTTGCTCATGGGGTTATGAAGAATGACAACTGAATACAGTGTCTTGCTGATGCAGCAAATTCAGAAATTGCTTGGTTCCAGTGATTGACAAAAATGCTTAGCTTGAGACAATTCTTATCCATCCAAAACTCCAATTTAAGGCACACTGAAGTGATGCCAGGAGGCCAGGGACATTAATTTGACAAATGAGGAGAGTACATTGTCACCCTTGGGCAAGGAAGTATGCTTTCAGAATAGAGTTGCCAGAGTTGCCTGTCTTTCTACTAGTTTGTAAATCTCAAGCTTTCTGTATCCCAACGTTGAAATAAAAGCCCAGTTGAGCATTACAGATTTCAGACTTAGACTGGAGTGATGAGTTACAGCCAATTCAGATATTCTGCTAATTCGGCAAAGGACATACTCTCAGGGTAGAAAGTCCCCAGTAAAACCTACAACTTGTAATAGAAATACTGTCTAAAAATTTTCAACTTCAGAAGGTAATCCTTAGCAAATATTAATTTCTCCAGATGTTAGTAGTAATAAAAGCTAACTTTTATTGAGCATTTACTATGTACTATAGCTATCTTGCTGAGCTTTGTATGTATGGATTCACTATATTCTCACATCAACCTTATGTGCGAAAGACTATTATTAACATTGGTTCCAGTCGAGAATATTTAGACTTAGAGAGGTAAAAGAACTTGCCCAAGGTCACGTGGTAGGTAGGGGAGCCGATCTGTATGATTCAAAAGCCAGTGTTCATGCTACTTAAGGTGTAATGCTCATGGTGTAATGATTCTGCTGTGTAAGGAAAACATGCAAGAAGAGAGAGCAAGCTAAATTCAGAAAAGGAAGAGAGTTGTCTGACTCTTCCTTTTTTTTTTTTTTTTAATTTATGGAGATAAATCCTTCAAGGGCAGCCTTTAAGTTGATAGGAGTTAGACATTCCTCAGTCACTAGTTTTCTTCCGATCTCCTAGTGCCTTCCTAGCTCCTCTTTCTACCTCTGCAGCTAATGCTTTACATTCTATATCCTCACCATCCACTCCGCAGCACTGTAATTTTCTTCTTCCCCTTGTTTTCTCTTGAAACCTGGCACACCAGCCTCCAGCTCGGTGAATCCAGATCTTGCTGCTCCTTGAACTAAACCAAACTGACTCCCAGGAACTGCTACAGAAAACTCATGCTTGAGTAGTATTTCAACAAACTAGTACATTCCCCTAGGCAGCTGCTTTTTTAATTCTCCTGGATCTCAACTCTGCATCTTTCCCCCTGGCCCATTAGTCCATATCAGCCTCTGCCAGTCCTAAGAGAAGACCTCCTGTCTTCTTTACTAAGGAGCAGAGGCCACCAGACAAACTCCTCGGCCTCCACCCTACGATTTATCTCTATCTAAGCTAGATCTTTTTTATCTCATCCCTTACCTTACCACAGTATGGACCCACATTTCATGGGAACTTCCCATGGGAAATTCTGTGGATGGAAGCCAAATTCTTGAGGATGAGTAGACAGTGAGAATCTAAGGGGATTAAGATAGAAGCTGACATTTATTACACGGTCAAAGCAACAAAGATAGTGAAAGAGCAGGGAAGAGAATGTGAGAAGAGGAGGTGATGGAGAAGTCAGAGAAGAGGTGATGTCAGAGAAGTCAGAAAAGGAATGGAAGGTCCATAGCATTCAGTGCTGCATCAGGGCCAACTTAATCATTGAAATTCAAATGTCAGATTTCATGGTGAGAAATTCAGTAGGTACATTTGCCTAAGAAGGTTCAGAGAAAGGACTGGGATACAAGGTCAGATTGCTGTGAGTTTAAAAACAGATGGTGAAAGATACTATGAAAATAGTGGCTGTAGAACACTCTTTGTGTTTAGGGGAGTGTTCAGGTTTCTATCATACTTTCTTTGCCTGGTCTCTGCTTGCCTTCTCTGCCAGCTCTTGTTCTGCATGATTTACCAGCATCCATAGGGCAAGCCCTAGAACACCTTTCAAGGTACTCAATGGTAAAAAAGGAGAAATAGATGAAAGAGGCTAAAGATGAATGTGGGGCTGGGAAGAAGTTATTTTTATTTTTTAAGATGGGACAGACTTGTGCATCATCAGTTAATCAGTGATTATCTATGGGGCGTTTTAGCTAAGCTCTGTGCATGGCAAGGCCTGGCCCTCACTGGGTGAAATTCTATCAGGAACAACAGACATTAAATATTCTTAACAGTTGAGCAATTATAATCAGATAAACCATGATGTATCAGGTGCTCTGGGAATATAAACAAGGATTGCCTATAAGTTTGAGGAGGGATGCAGGGGAGTTAGCAAAGTGAAAGGAACAGTGGAATGAAGAGAGCATTCAAGCAGAGTAAAGCCTATGCAAAGACCCTGAGGTAGGAGAGAGCATGGCGCATACCAACAAGCTAGGCAGTGTGGCTGAAGCACAGAGAGTGGAGAGTGGCTGACGTGAGACTGGAGATGGGGATGGGAACCCTGCTGGGAATGCGGGTCCAGGCCCCCAGGAAGGAGGTCACAGAGAAGGGAATGTTGGAGATAAAGAAGGGGGAGCGGATAATGCCATGGGAAATTCCTGGAGAAATAAAAAAGAAACGGAATTCTGACTACTCTAGGCAGTTCCACATGGGTTTTCCAGCGCTTTTCTCAACACATCAGAAATGGAATTTACGTCTTCTCTTCTTGATATCTCTTCTGAGATTTCCTCTCCACCCCACCCTTCCCTGCCAGCTCTTTGCCCTATATTCTCCTTCCTGGTAAACGAGATCAACCTTTAACTGAGATGCCTAGTTTAGAAAGTCATAAACCTGTATGTGTGATTACTCTAAACTCCTAGTAATACTTACCTGCTTTATGTGATCAGATCATAAGTCCTGAGAAGTCTAACTCCTAACAGCTTTCAAATCTGTTTCCTCCTCTTCATACCAAGACGCTGTCCTACTTTGGTATCTCAGTTTCTCTTAGTTGGGCCATTGTCACAATCTCCCAACCCTTCTTCCTGTCTCTAATCCATCAAGTGCACAGCGGGGAAGGTAACCTTTTTAATATTCAAATATATGGATGTGACTCCTTTCCATAATAAAAATAAATCTTTGCTACTTTCTCCATCATCTGTGGTGTAAAATCCAAACTCTTAAGCTTAGCACACATGCCTTTTGGCATCTGGAACTCTTTTGAATCATCTCTTGCTTTGCTACCTCATGCATGTTTCAGAGCTACCTGCACCCTCTCCACTTATGTACATCAGCGTGGAGATCCCCTCTTCACCACGTCTATGTGCTAATTCAAATTGTCCTCCAGGTCACATGGTACTTCCTTCAGAATGCCTGCCCTGCCCTTCCCACCTTGGGCAGATTATGGTCCCTCCTCATGCTCTCATAGTGCCATGTGTGTGCACCTACCATATCATTTACCAAACACTGTCACACCTGGGGGTTTGCTCGCTGATGCTTCTACTTAACTGTGCATCTTGGGGCTAGGAACTGACTGAAATTTACTAATTTTTAAATTCCCAGAACCCAGCACAGTGCCTGGCATTAGGCAGATACTCAACATGAATGATGATTGGATCTATTTCTTTGGCAGTTAACTAAGAATAGGAACTATGTGTAAAATTTTGCTGGAGTGCCCCACATTCTAGCAATGGAACAGTTTTTAGATTTTGACTTAGAAGTCAGATTAGTCAGGAAGTATATACCTCATATGCCTGAGTTGTAATTACATCATATCAGAAACCACCTGAGAAACTTTTGCAGTAGCCTATTGTAATCTGATGTATCTAATTTGTTACTATGACCATCCAGACCCAAATAGACTTAAAGAGACTTATAAAGATAACAAAAAATTCCAGAATATAATTGTGTTGGTCACTGTTGGTTGTGATTTTCCTCCCCTTTCTAAATCAAACCCTGATTTTGTCCAGGTGGCAATGGGCCCAGCAAAAAAACCAAAAAAACAAAAAAAAAACAAAACCAGCACTTCCCAATATTCCTTCCATTGGTCATATGATAAAATTCTGACTAATGAAAACAAGCAGAAATGGTACATGCCTTTTGACATTTGTGTTTTTTCTTCACTTTTGGAATGAGGATTCAGTGCTAGAGTAGACTAGCACAAGATAGAAACTGTGGGAAGGAAAGTCTCCTCTCCTGAAGGAAAGATTCACTGTTATACAAGCAAAATAAGACTACTTGTTTAAGCACCTATTTGAGGAGTTTCCCATGCCCATGGCCAAACTCAATTCCTGACCGATGGAATAATAAATATTAGAAGTAGGTGAGAAATATGAGTCAAAGGGAAAACAAGGTCAGGTACATAAAATAGAGCCAGGAATGTATTTAATACAGAAGGTATATACTATGATGTGCTATATCCTTTTTATAGGCAGGCCATATATTTATTTCTAATATGTCTGGAAGACACTAGAAAAAGGGTAATATGGTCAGTAATCTGTCCATAAGAGAAAAATCAAAGTTAATCAGAAGAAAATGAATTTTGATAGCAAGAAAAGACATATATTTCTTTCCTAGGCTATTTATACAAGGGGCAGCATGACATGATAAACAATGTCCTTGTTAGCTTCCTTACAAAGCAAACATCCCTGAGTTGTTCTAATAACTGATGGTCTCATCCAAAGTGCAATGAAGCAAAACACTTACAGCATTTAGGCAAATAATGGGCCACACATCTCTCAGGCAATCCTCCAAAGATACACTTTCTTTAATTTCTTCTAGGTGAACTACATTAAGAAATCTGATGAAAACTGAATCTCCTAACAGAAAATGCACATGTGTACCAAATTTTAACTACAGTTTCAAGAAGTTATGAACTTTTAAGGGTTTGGAAGTTCTAGGCTAAGAACCCAGCTCCAATCTGGATTTTTTCCTATCTTGCAGCAGTGAGGACTTATTTTACAACATGTCTGTATTGCCGTATAAATGGGGTGACCAACTGTCCTGGTTTGACCAGGACTGAGGGGTTTTCTGAGATGCAAGACTTCTAGTGGCCAAAACCAGGACAGACTAAAGCAACCTAGGGTAGTTGGTCATACCATATACAAATGAAGAACTTATGGCTTAACATTCAGCCAAGTCCCTCTCTCTCTCTCTCTCTCCCTCTCTCTCTCTCTCTCTCTCTCTCTCTCTCTCTCTCTCTCTCTCTCTCTCTCTCTCTCTCTCTCTGAGTTGTACAGGTAGGCAGACTTCTTTCTATGAAAATAAAGGGTTTCAAGGATTCACACTTGAATTCATAGTCACCTATGATACCAAGAAACTCTCGTAGACAGAGCCAAGAGGCTTCATCAAAATCAATTTTGAATCTATCCTATTGTGCAAACAAATGGACAAACATGTTTCCAAAATCCAGCCCTTTTTAAATAAAGCTCCAATGATCTGCATCCAATACTCATCTTGACTATTTTTTATGTCTTCAGATACTAAGAGTTGTAGCTTCTTGGTATATATTCTGAAATAAATATTTTGCAAAATGTATTTCAAATTAAGTAAATGGAGAGACTTGCTATGTGGAAATAAGTATCCATAAGCCACGTACAAGTGGGGAAAATCATCAAAAAAAATAAAACTTCAATTGCAGAATGGTTGGTTTTAGCTTTTAGAATCAATGGGGTCCTTTGTGGTAGTCTTTGCATAGCAGGGCCAACTTTAAAGTCACCACTGGACTCTTGTTATAAAATCATATGACTAGGTGTAAGACAGTTGTTAATTGTATAATCTAACAGGAAGGTTGGCTCACAAAAGATAGCTAAGCAACAAAAATGGTTATTATGTTGATAGAGAAGCCAGTATCTGTCTTTGTTTTACCTGTTTGGCAGTTAACTGCCAAGTCAAGAGAGATTTCCTACCATCCTTTTCTTACAGTACATAGTGTTCTCATAAAATTCTGAAGAGGCATCAATGGTCAGTGTTCTCAATTCAAGTAGTTTGGCCCATCCCTAGATTCAAAAGCTTGCAAAAGTCAGGAAGAACTGCAAATAATCATATATTATTCCTGACGATTTCTTCGTAAGAAGATAAAGAGTGCCTCACTTGCAGGAGTTACAGAGGATGCTGGGAGCTGCCAGATAATGCTTGAACTGGGATGTGAAGCAACCAGATAGCAGTCTGGAAGCATTTCATGTAAGCATTTCTGGCAAGAGATCTCCCAACAAATCTCCCAAGACTCCCCACATTTCTTGTGATTGCTTCTCTCATTCTAAAATGTACCTAATGTGTATCTAATTTTGTAATCTTACGTTCTTTTTCTTAAAAGTGGTTCTCCAAATTGTAGAAGCTCAGGTCCCACAAAACATGAAACCACCCTTGTCTGAAGACCATCAGATCCTTCTTTTCTTGAGAAACTTGCTGTCTGCCAACAAGAGACTAGCATAAGTCTTTTCTATAAAACAGCAAATTAACTAGGGCCAAGGACTTGCTCTCAGTAACCTGTTATATCTTTTGGTTCAACTCTAAAGAACAAAGGTGCTTCCTGGAAGGAGGAGCTCAAAAGTTTAATGTGCTTGGCAGGTTCCTCCAAGTACCAGAAATGGCTCCGAAAATAAAATTGATTACACCTTGAGCAAATTCCAGTCCCCACTACAAATTAAGTTGACGGCGAAGTAGGAACTATAGGCATAATCTTTGTTAAGTATGAGAGAATACTGATAGAGGTGGAGCCATAAGGCATGATTTTGCATTAGACAAATAGAAAGTATACTAGTGTACTTGCCTAAAACAAAAGTACAGCCCTATAGTAAAAATTGTGTGTGTATATGTGTGTATGTGTCTCCAATCACCCCTCTCATCCCAAAATAGAGTTCTGAGTGTGGGCTTTCCTATTGTAAAACGTGAAAAATCATTCAAGTTGTCTTGAGTTAGTAAAGTTTTTTACTTGAAAATGAAAATTAAGAGATTTATATGTGATTGGCAATGCTTCCCTTTACTACTGATGCTATTGTGTAAATAGATCTTAGGTGATGAACTAGATACTTAGTTTGGCAGGTGTAATCCGATCCATTGCATTCTCTAAATCAAAGTAAATTACCTCCTATAGAACTAATCGATGTGGGATTCAAGAGTCAAAGGATCACTGGGATAAGAATAAGAGAATCAAGAAAAATAATCATTGCATTTAGTTTTATGGATAAAAGATATCATTGTTTTGGTGGAGTAGTGATTTCAGGAGGATGGCATTTCCCTTAAAACCCAGTAATTGCATATACAGAAGACACTTTGGCTTTCAAGACTTTTCTAAGATTAGAGAGGGTAGATGCAGAGAATTTGTAAGCAAAGTTAGTCTTAGCACCAGTGATAATATTGGAAAAAACAGCATGTGTTTGCCAAATCCTAGTTTATACCCCAATAGTGTTTGAAAAAAATGGGGGTTGAGCTGATTAATTAGTCAAGCTCATTATCAACATGAATGCTCAGGTGCTCAGTCATTCATTCCTCATCTCTTGCCTCTCCTTACATGTTTCCAGATTACTGATGCAAAGGAATAAATCACTGAGCTAAGAAAAATGAACACAACCCACTTTGGGGCACCAGGTATGTTGCAGGGCCAATGAATTTTGACATTTCAAGTGCCGAGTAGAGAAAGGAAAGTGAGGGCAAGAAGGATTTTTTTTTAAAGCAATGTAAGCATAATATGAAGAGCTTGATGACGTTGGGGGATAACTTCTCAGTTCTTCTACCTGAAAATGGTGTTTCTGTCTCTATGACTTTCTGCTATATAACTTTGAATTTGCCAATAGTTTTCTTTTATTTTCTTTTTAAATTAAAGAATGTCTTTTATTGCCATACCAAATAGCTTCTTGCTGTGTGAAGAGGTCTCCATTTCCCTTTGGTCAACGGATACATGAATTGGTCTTATTAATGTAACAACTAATCTTGAGCCAGATTTGAAGTAACCTTATTAACACAAACCAAATCTCTTCTATGTCTCCATTTTACAAGGGCATGTTCTGAAATATGATAAGAAAAGCTATCCTTGAAGTATTTCTAGACAAATTAAAAGCAGGAAATACCAGAGATTTCATGTGCTGAACTCTCATGAGATTTACTGCCCAATTTAGCAGTTTCAGCATGAGCCTGGGATATGCCTCTGTACATTTTGATGTGAATTCCAAGTGGACTGAACTTGTAAAGCTTTAGAATTTCATCCATCACTTAGCATTTCTTTGATTTGGGGTTACATGTCACCATTAATCATAAAAATAAAGATCCCTTGAAGTATCACTACTTGGGCTCCTCTGTGGAATTAACAATATAAATGAAGAAACCAATCAACAGATCAAGTTGATCTAAGAGTATGATGATCCAGATTTAAGTCTAAAAATTACTTAACGTTTTATATTTTCAGGTTATTTTCAGAGTGGCTTAAGTATAGCATTCTCTGAGGGGTCTGATGTGACTTTCTGGAATGCCTTTTTCTGCCTCAATGAGGAAATTTAGCAGCAAATGTGAAACCTGAAGCCACATGTGATCTCCCTTGGGTGTGCTGCCCCCACTATAGCTATCACCACACACTTAATGCCCCTTTGACATCACAGGCCCCACATCATTAAGACAATGAAATAGGCAATTATGTGAAAATTTTTAAAAATGTGTGTGGAACACATGGCTAATGGTCCAAATGAAATACAAGAGTTATTTTTATTTAGAAAAAAAGAAACTTGTATAATTCTCTCACTTCAGGTTTTTCATTAGTTCTTCACTGGCTCTCTCTGAGGTTCTAAGATTCAACCTCATGAAATGAGCACCAATTTATGATAAAATAGTTAATGTCTCAAAGTTAAAGGAAAAGTGAAGATAATTATTGAGATTATTTTTCATAGAAATTAATTTATTCATTTAAAGGACTTTTTCTGGAATCATGTCCTTTATACTTTCTTTGGCATTCACAAAAAAATTCCTTTCCTTTATGAAATGCTGATATTTGCAAATGTAAATTTGAGAAAAAAAATGACTCCATTAGACAAAATAAAGACTCGGTCATCTTAAAATGTCTTTGAAATTTACTGGTCTGTAAAATCCAAAAGTTTGGGAATCACTGCCCTGTGAAATGATAATTAACTTCTTATTATGGCACCTAAGACCCATCTGAGTCTGGCTGTTGTTTATTTTGCAACTTCATTTTCACCAGCTTATGCACAGGAATTCTAGACATGCTTAATGAGTTGTATCACACACTTTTACACTGTGAAATTCCATCCATTCCTTGTCCTTCTCCTTCTGGAAAACTCCTAATTATTCTTCAAAACTTGGGGGAGAGGGGATGTTACCTCCTCTGTGAAGTCTTCCCTGACAACCCCACCTGGTCTCCCCAAGAAGAAACTGGGCGCTCCTAGTTTACCACTCCCACCACTTCCAGGTATGACCCTGGTCGTGTTACATCATAATGGTGCGTTTGCTTGACTGTGTGCTCCATATAGAGTGACAGCCTTAGGATAGGGATTTTTCTTTTCTGATTTATTTCTTTATCGCCAGCCTCTAAACCAATGGTTGACACATAGTAGGCACATGATAAATGTACGATTGGGTTTTGGATGGCCAGGTGATTAAATTATATCGTGCAATAGTTTTGCTTTTATTCATTGATTTAGTAATTATAAACAGCTATTTAAGTGCCTATTATAAAATAGCTTTTGGAGGTACCCTGATAATGCCTAGTGTAAAATTTAGCCTTTATTTGTAATTTGCTTATAATCCAATTGGGAAAGACAAAAAAATCCACACAGAAAACATATAACCAATATACAACATGATCAAAGACGGAGGCAGCATGTTATGTGTGACTCAGTGGAGCCTTAGATTAGTGCTTTCTGCTTTTACTTGGAGACTTTGTTACAGTTTACACTGTCCAGAG
Organism: Camelus bactrianus; assembly: GCF_048773025.1. Classification (NCBI taxonomy): domain Eukaryota; kingdom Metazoa; phylum Chordata; class Mammalia; order Artiodactyla; family Camelidae; genus Camelus; species Camelus bactrianus. The sequence goes on from NC_133543.1 coordinate 44,505,862, forward strand.
GTTTCAAGGAGGATGTGGGAATTGGTATGAATATTATGAGCCCTCTGTGCTACGTAGCCAGGGCCACACAAAATCAGAACTCTCTCTCTTCCAAAGCTGTCGCTTCCAGCCATTCCACGACCCTTTGACTTGTCTGCCTGTTTATAGCCTCGCCTCATCCCTCATACGTGACACTCAGGACTGCTTTCCTGTCTCTGATCCTTCAGTTTTTCTTCCTTAGCTGCAATTGATACTTGCTGGTTGATTTTGCAGCCTTCCATAAAGGCCAGGGGTAAATAACCCCCCTGGCCTCTTCTAGTCCAGTCCTTTTATTTTATTGGCAAGACGTGGGAGATCAGGGGTAGTCACTACTCACCTGAGATCCTCTGGCTATCATTAAGGTTCTACCTCCAGGGCTCTTCCCACCCTCCTACTTTGTATACACATAGAACATCTTTAAAATGTTCAAAATGAATTAAAATGTGGGTGTCTCTGAATTGAGTTTTGTTTCCATGAAAGCTTGTTCACTGAATTATTCGCTCAAGGGCAAAGGATCTGTTTCTTATTGCAGCAAAGTTGCATTAGATTTTTTTTTCACATGGATTCTACTTGACTTTGAGTTTACACTTTTGTTTTTATTAAAAATGTTATTATGGTAGCTCACAGAGAAAAAAATGTGACAATGAAATATATATATATATGTATGTTCATGTATAACTGAAAAATTGTGCTCTACACTGGAATTTGACACAACATTGTAAAATAATTATAAATCAATAAAAAATGTTAAAAAAAATAAAGTACAGCCTATGGGAAAAGGAAAGAAAAAAATGTTAATGTTAAGTAGGAATGAGAAAGAAAAGGAGACTATGAGAAAACTGAATGATGAAAGTTACATCATGAAATGACTACCTGAGTTCTACACTATACCTTGTGTGAGAACTACCAGCTTTCTCTGGATCCCAGTTGGCTCATAGGTAAATTTAGGGGGAGGAAGAGAAAAGTTTATTATTGATATACACTTATCCCTGACATAAAAGCATACATTTACACACATTCACACCCACACTCACATCCAGAAATACAAGACAATGATTTCCCTTTCTCCAGACTCTCTTGTAGGGTATCTTTCAGACTAGTTTCCCTAGGCAAACAGAAAAAAAAACCTAAGATACCTTTCATTCTTCCTAATTTAGGCTTTGGAAAGTGGTATGCAAATATTAATAATTTGAAGAATTAAAATTCCATTGAAACTTAGCAGTAATTTGCAAGGAAATAACTATTTTTATTCCCAATTACAACAAAATAAAAAAAAAGTCAAAGGTCATTTTCATCTTTATTCAAGTCATTAAGCTACTTTATTTCTTAAAATCGACTTTCAAGCAACATTTAAATATGATTTTGTTTAATTTAAACCAATTTGTACCCTATTTGTATTTACTGAGATGTGACAGAAGTCCCAGCTTTCCACTGTTCTGTTTTTGTTTTTCGATAAAATCTTACTTGTTTAATGAACTTCAATATTTATATTTAGTTAAAGCTCTGCTATCATTTATAACCAGATGAGACAGCCATGGGAAGATAAATTGATAATTTATTCCTCTTGCATTAGAGAAACGGTTCTTGTATTTACAATATGCTTAGCATAGCAATTCCCTGCCTAGCCTCCTAATATTTGTGTACATTTTATGGTGGAGTGTGACTTTCAAATTAAAAATGATTTGTTGCAAGAATATTGAGTAGGAAATGCATTCTGAGAAGAGATAGCAGAGAAGATGTAATGAGATTTTTCACTACCCTTAGCCCTGGGCTATTCAATAATTTTTGTTCTTTAAAGCTAAGAGGAAGAAAGGGAGCCTCAAACTGAGTGGCAGATGTTAAGTCAGGAAATGGGAACTCCGCCTTCCCCAGAGCTTCAAGTCATCTCTCTGACCTCTGTGGCCTTGTTGAAAGGCTTTCTCTGAATTGAATGACAACACGGAGGCTGTGGGTAATATTGCAAATCAGAGAATGCGGGTGTGACTGGGAAGCCGTGACCCTTGCCCTGCCTGGCAGTTCAGACCTAGGTTAGGGGCGAGGTGTGAAGGGCTTTGCAGTGCTGGGTGGTCTGGCAGGGTCTGAGGTCCTCCCACCAGAAGGACCCAAGAGGCTTAGTCAGTGTGCTCCCACCCTGGTTCTTGCTCCGCATCTCTGGGCCTGTCCTCCAAGTCCTCCTTCAGTATATCTACAAGTCGGGTGCCATCTGACCAGATGTGGAGGCAGGCAAACAAAGACAACACAGAGTGTGTCAGAAAACCACTCCTACCTCCCACTTCGACACAGTGGTGTGGCTCAGAACAGACCCAAGGTCCTGCAGAAAGAGGGCACTGATTGGTACAGGAGTCAGTGACAGAAAAAATGGTTCTGAGAACCGTCTTCCCTGCCTGCTCCTGGCTTTACTGGTATAAAATTGACACATAAAATTGTGTTAAGTTTAAGGTGTACCACGTGAGAATTTGATACATGTATATACTGTGAAATGATTATCACAATCAGGTTAGTGAAGACATCCATCACCTCACATAGTTACCATTTTTTTTTTTTTGTAATGAGAACTTGGTGACTTTCAAGTATACAGTAAAAGTATTGTTAGCTATAGTCACCATGGTGTACGTTAGATCCCCAGAACTTACTCATCTTATAACTGAAAGTTTGTTTTGTACATTTTGATCACTACCACCCATCTTCCCTCCCCAACCCCACAACCACAAATCTACTCTCTGTTTCTATGAGTTTGGCTATTTTAGATTCCACATATAAGTGAGATCATGCAATATTTGTCTTTTCTCTCTCTGACTTATTTAAACCGGGTCTTTTAAGGTAGGACCTTTCATGCCAATTTTTGTTCTCAGTACTGCGAAGGCCAAGGAAATAATACAGTTTTAAGTTTTTTAGTAAGAAATTCAAGAAATGTTTTTGTTTTATGTGTTTTTTAAGAGATACTAGTTACCAAGTCTAAGCAGTTTATTATCTTCTTTATTAGACTTGGTCCATTTTTCCCAAGCCTGCATCTTTTACAGTTTATCACACTCTGAGTGTCTTCTCTCTCTCCAATGCATTTATCCAATATGCATTATCTTTTGCTTTCCATCATTGCTTGTTAACCTAGTAACCCATTAGAATGTGTGCCTTTTAGCAGTTTCCCTGCACGTTCCCTGTGTGTAACCTCCTGCCAAACAGATGAAAATGGTATTTATCACGTCGGGGCAGGTTTTCACTGCTGATAAGCTTCAGCTTTCTAGAGATCAGGCATGGATGGGGAAGTATATGAGTTGATTCTATGAAGAGGAGAGAACACGGAGAAATGAGGACCACTAACAGGACGTTTCACCCTCAGGGACCAGTATGCATTCCCAACTGGCATGAAGAGACGGGGTGGGGGGACATCTGAAAAAAGGGGTTCTCCAGGAAACATGAGGGTTTAGAAAAAGAGATGGCATTAGCAGAAAGGAAATGCTTTAGATCTCAGAATGTGGCATAATGATTTTATCCGAAGTGATTGAGCAAGGCCAGCAGCTACCAGTTTTTTCGAGGTATAACCTATCATTTTTCTTCGATCAGGTTCTGTTGATTTTGGAGAGTGAGTGAAGTACATTCCCTCCCCAGGGGGATGGGATTTACTCTAGGAAGCCTCCTTTGGGCACTGCTTGGCATACCTTTATCAGAATATTTATCGTATTTGTCTCTTTGTTTATTTGTCTGTCACTATAATAACTAGCATCATTCCGGTGTATTTGTGTGTGTGTGTGTGTGTGTGTGTGTGGAGAGAGAGAGAGGCATTGATGGACTGGAAAAAGGGATTAAAAACCCAGGAGATGAAAGTACCAATGGGGTAGGCATTGGCCATGATGAGACACTGGAATGAAGGCACTTCTGATTTCAAGAGTATAATTTCTTGTGATGACAAGTTTAGGGTGTGGCAAGGGCAATGGGAAGCAAGAGTGGAGTAGAGATAAAAATCACCAAAAATCAGCAAGTAGAAAAGCTTCCAGTCAAGATGTTGAGGTTTATCCATACAGAGTTATGAAAAAATAAAGGCAGAATTCAAACAATATAGAAAGGTGTAAAATGAAAAGTAGAAATTGTCCATCCTAAATCCCCACCTGCTTCTGGCACTAGGAGGTGTTCATTATTAAAAATATACTTATTTTGGTGGTGTTGGAAGTCAGTACAGTGCTTAACCCTTGCAAGGGGCTGGATGCTATGGTGCTGATGGTATTATGTTTCTTGGTTATACAGTTGTATTGAGTGTGTGAAAATTTATCAAACTTTACACTAATTTTTTTCACCTATATTATACTTAAATTTTAAAAGTTGATTTACTTAAGCTATATTTATGTTTAAATATTTCAGACTTACAATAAGATCAAGAATAATGCGACAGACACAAACACCCATATACCCACCACCCTTTTTAAGAAATCAGATGTCACAGAGACCATATGCATCATCACTTGAGCACATTTCCTCCCCCCTTCTCCAGGTAACTGCTATCCTCATTTTGTTCTTTTTCCTTCCCATATATTTATACTTTTACCAAATATATGTGTACCAGTTTCTTCCCACTATCCAAAAGTAGAGCCATTCCTGTGAAAGCTTTCATAAGCTGAAATGGCTTAAAGTGAAGAGGCAATAACCTTAGGACATCTGGCTAATGGATGCACGAAATAAATCAAGATAAAGCTCAGATGCTCACACAGTTCAAAGCTCTCGGGGCTGGATGCTGAGATGCTGAGTGTAGTTCCCAGGAAAGAACTTGGTGGTACTACTCTCGCTGCTTGGGATGCGCTGTTGCCACTACAACGGAACGGCTAACTGTAAAACAAAGGTGGAATGCTATATTCACTTTTTGCCTTTTCCCCTACAAGCAAAAATCCTCTTTGGATTTCTTTTGGTTAGTGAAAACAGGTCCTAACGTAAGCCTTTTGTACAAGCAAAGTGTTTATAAAGCGAACTTTTGAAAATGAGGAGATAACTGTGTGCCCAAACAATTTATATACTGTTTTGAGGTTTCATTCTATATATATGTATCTCTGCAACTTGTCTTATTTTTAAAACTTGAGGTGAAATTCACATGACATACAATTAACCATTTTAACAGTACAATTCAGTGATTTTTTAATATATTCACAAAGTTGTGCATCCACCAGCATTCCTAATTTAAAAATTTAATCATTTCCCATAAACACCCCATACTTATTAAGGAATCACTCCCCATTTCCCCCTCTTCTTAATCCCTGGGAAACCCTAATCTGCTTCTTCCTCGTGGAGTTGCCTATTCTGAATATATCACACAAAATTAATCTTATAATATGTGCTCTTTGTTGTCTGCCTTCTTTTACTTAACATAAAGTTTTCAAGGTTCATCCAAGTTGTTTTAGTATTTCATTCATTTTTTAATTAAACCCATCTTAGTGGTTATGAAATGATGTCTCATTCTGGTTTAATACGCATTTCCTTAATGACCAATTACATTGAACATCTTTTCATGTGCTTGTTGGGCCATTTGTATATCTTCTTCAGAGGAATGTCCAAGTCTTTTGCCCAGTTTTTAATTGGGTAATTTTTTTATTATTGAATTGTAGGAGTTCTTTATATATCCTGGATACTAGTCCCTTATCAGATACATGATTTGCAGTTATTTTCTCACACTCTATCGGTTGTCATTTCACTTTATTACTAATGTCCTTTCATGTACAAAAGCTTTTACTTTTGATAAAGTCCAATTTATCGTTTTTTTTTCTTTTGTTTCTTGTGCTTTTAGTGTCATATCTAAGAAGTCATGCCTAACTTAGTTATGAAGATTTACTCTCGTATTTTTCTTAAGGATTTTATGGTTTTAGTGCTTACATTTAGGTATATGGTCCATTTTGAATTAGTTTTTGTATATGATGTGAAAAAGGGATTCAACTTTTTCTTTTGTATGTGGCTACCCAGTTGTCTCAGCATCATTTGTGGAAGAGACTATTCTTTCTTCATTGAATTTTCTTGGCTCCTTTGGTGAAATTCAGTCATCCTTGTGTCAGTGCTACACAGCCTTGATTACTGTAGTTTTGCATTAAAATGTGAAATAGGGAAATCTGGGTTCTCCTACTTTGTTGGTCATTCTCTAGATTATTTTGGCTATTCTAGGTCCCTTGAGTTTCTATATGATTTTAATATTGGCTTGTCACTATCTTCAAAACCCCAAGCTCATCATGGATTGACACTTGATTAGGTGGCTAAGGGGTCAGAAGAGTCTAGGAACATAAAACTACTAAACAGAGGAATCTTGAGTTTCAGGAAAATTTTCTTAAATTCAGAAAGGATTACTTCATCACATGTGATTATGCCCCAACATAGCAACGATTTGGACTGAATGCAAGCATAGAGTTTAGATGAGATCATCAGGTTCTATGCTTTCGATTTACAGATGAGGAATCTGAGAACAAGAGCTATGTGGCTAAGTTTCCACACATCTGATCTTATTTTCCTTGTGCTTTTGGCAGAATGGAGTAAGTTACATTATTATATTGTTTCTGTGATTGTTTTACCAGTAAGAGCCATCCCAGCAGCTACTTAGATTGATGCTTGTGAGTGGCCATGGGTGGGAGAGGGACATTGCTTCCTGTGCTAGGAGTTGGGATTGGGGGTGGGGGAAGGTGATAATAAATAAATGTCCAAACCTTGAAGCGTGCTCTGTATGTCTAATATTTTTTCAGCTATTTCTCAACGTTCTTGCTTTTGATTTTCATATCTTTTAACTTTTAATCTTGAATTAAAATTTCCAATTTGTATTTGCCAATTCCTATTTAGATCAGGCATTCTCTTTGTTTCTAGGTACTTTATCTTCCAGCTAGGAAAAATTTACGTGTATAAATGACTACTACTTGACAATATATAGCTGACATTTCAGACTTGCCTTCTCTGGGCAAAGTTATAAACAAGGGCCTGAGAATTTCAGAATCATTTGATTTGATTACAAAAAAAAATCCAAAATTAAAAAAAAAATCAGAATTGTGCAAAAGCTTGTGTCCTCCTAAATATATTTTAAGTTTCAAAGCAAGAACTCTTATTTAGAAATTTTAAATTTCTTATTCTAATCATTCTTAATGCCCACAAATAAAAATTTGCTCGGGTCTTAACTTAGAGAAAATAATCACCAAATGTTTGCAGCATTTTTCTTTTCAAGTGTTTGAATTGTTGGTTTTATTTCAGGTTGGTTCTTAATTTATCCAGACTTCTCACCCTGTGCTGTTACACAGGGGCTCCTCACAGTATAAGTAGAATGACAGTGTTAGTATGTCTTTCCATTATTGCAGAAACTGTATTTCTTTTTTAAGTGCCTTTAGTAGGATTCTGGGAATTCACTGTAGATTAACAGTGAGGCTCCCACCATTTAGAATTCTTTTCTCCTAATGAAAGGACTCTGAACCCTTGAACTCTGTCAGGGACTTAGGCATGTTCTCTGGGCCTGATTTTCATCCTCAGAAAATGGAGGTCAAACGTATGTCAAGAATAAAGGAAGGGTCAGATTAGAGTACTTAAAGACTTTGTACATGTCCAGATGACGTTAATGTGTTGACCATAGTGTCTGGAACCTGCTAGGCACTTGGTGTGTGAGTGAATGGACAAATGAATGAATGAGCAAATAGTGAGTAAAAATGACAGCGAATATTCAGGGAAGCAACTAATTATATGCATGGTAAAATGTCTTACTTTCAATGTGTTAGCCGGGGCTAAATGGAAATTGTTATAAAAAATATGACAATTCCCCAAGGTGCTCTTTAGCCAAGGGATTAGGGCAGTATAATTTGGTGATGCATTTTCATAAAGAAATGCCTATTGGAGATACTAACTTAGGGTTATAAGGGTTTCAGCGTTTCTTATAGAAATCGCCTTTGATTATGACCACCTTACCTGATGTTAGTTATGCACCTCATAGTCAGCCACTTTGTTCTCTCATTTATACAGTTTGATGAACATATGAAACAAAATAAGGGGGGAAAGAATGTCTGTGTTCTATCTCTGTTATTACAACTATACTTGGTTTATAAGCTCAGGTGTGCAAGACATAAATTTTCTTCTTTGTCTCTTACTCAACTTCTGGCTCTGAGCATCCTATTAGGTTGCTGGAAAAGGGGGAAAATTCTAAATCTTTGTTGGAATCAATCCCCCCTACCTCCCCCCGCAACACACCACATACCCTCAGTTCATGGGATTCTGCCAAGTTTCTGAGAATTTACACAGTACTCGTTTTGGAGGGTAGGGGTGCTGTGTATCATATTTTAGTCATTGTACCCATAGGATACTGCCTAGATGTCTCTCATCCTTGTTTGTATAGCTTTATCAGGTCCAGATGGCACCCGGGGTCAAACTTGGAGTGCAGGAATTTTTTGGTAAAGTTGCCTAAAAGTCCCATTTTGCTAGGTGTGTGCCCAGCTCCCTCTCCTCTCTGGGGCCTTCCTCTGTGGGGTTTTGCTACCATCCTGGTGACCTTCATGGGACGTAAATTTCTCTCTCATCCCAGCCTCCTCTGCACTATCTGTCCTTCACTCCTCCTGCCACTCCCTGACCCCCAGGAAGAATATCTGTCTAGCAGAGGGGAGACCTTTCTCTGTGTCTCCTTCAACACACTCAATCTGTGGCTTTTAGTGAAGCACATGTGAGAGAGGCTTACCGGGAGCTTTAATGTTTTGCTCTACCACTTATCTCCCTGTCAGCTGACTCCCTGCCTGAAAGAGAGAATGGGAAAGAGAAACTGACAAGAAAGGGGAAAAAAACCCAAGCAGAAAGAATTCTTTTAATCCATAAAGAAATTTCTCAAAATAACACAATCAGATTGAGCTGTGATGGGGAGCTAATATTACTATTTTCCATGTTCCAAGTCTTCTACTCGATTCCTTCAAACATATCACCTCATTTCATTACTACAAGACTGTGAATGGATGTGCTAATTCCATTTTTACCATCAGGAAACTGAAAGTGAGAGAGATTAAATAGCCTGTTCAGTATTAAATTTGAAGTCAGGTGGTTAAAATTCAAAATTCTGTACTTCCCCCTATTTACTGTGTTCCACTTCATAACTCTACAAATGCAGTGTTTGGTGAAAGCAAGCTAACAAATAAGATACATGGCAAGATAACTGTTTAGAATTATATTAGACCAGCTAAAATCTATATGGAGACCTTTGGGCTGAGAAACTTACGGCCTAGTTAATATGGACCTCACTCCTTGCAGAACCCACAGTACAAAGTTGCTCAACCTAAATATCCCTCAGCTGGGGAACTGAGAAATAGACTGGTGCATCACAATGGAATATTACTCAGCAATAAAAAGGAATTGGTAAACTCAACAACATGAATGAATCTCAAATGCCCGATGATAAGTGACAAGAGCCGAACTTAAAAGGCTACAGAGCGTGTGTGACTCCATGTTTATGACCCTCTGGAAAATGCAAAATTATTGGGATTATTTCATATTTTGATTGAGGTGCTGGTTACATGACAGTATGTGTTTATCAGAAATTGCAGAAATGTGCAGTAAATGAATGGATAATGCTGCATGTAAATTATACTTTAATTCTTAAAATGGGAGAAAAACACAAAGTTGTTTAAAATTAGGTGTTTTACTAATCTCATTAGAAATGTCCTGTCATGATTTTTAGGTAAAATTTGAAAAACAGAATGGATTGAGTCCCTTAATAACCAACTTCTTCTTAGTATTGCAGATAACCTACAGAGGCCCTAGGTTACCCCAGATACCACAACTAAATACCCATAGTGAAATTTAGATGCTTCTTAAGACCAGTGATAAGAGAAATTTGCCAAGCGCATGCAGATCAATAAATGCTGATGTAGTTGTCTTTGTCTATAATTGTATAAAATGTGCAAAATTAGTCATTGGGTATTTAATAATTAAAATTAAATTTATTGATTATTGCTTAAAATGCCCATAAAATGACTACGCTTGGCTGCATGTTATTTCTACACAGAAGATTGACAACTGCCAGGCAATTCAATTTAAGAAGGAAGAAATTGCCAAATTCTGCAAAAACAAGATGTTTCAAAGCTAGGAGAGTTTGGGGGTCGTCACTTGATGTGTTCGGAGAATCATTACTCAAGCCCTGAAAATCTTTGATAAGACAAATATGAACCTCTGACTCTCCCTTCCTGCCATGGAGAAGTCTCTCGACTCCCTTGGTTTCTGGGCTTTGTAGTGGTGACTGGGTCAAGGGTGAGAGGCAGACAGCCAGCTTGGCTAATTGACACTGGGAAAGGCAGAGGGTATCTCAAGGAAGAGAGGGAAAGATCCAAAAGCAGGAGGGGAGAGGAGAGAGAACAGCCAGTAGGGGATGGGTCTCAGAATTTTCAGGAGCTGTTTTGTTTTCCCCTGTTTGGTAGGGAGGCAGAGCAGAGGGAAAGAGTAAGGGAAAGAGATGGAGAAAGAGTATTTGAATATATTATTCTGTATGATATAAATAAAATCCTCTTCTGGCATTTTTTAAAGATTGCACTAAAGATTGAAATTGCTTTTCCATTATTTCTGGGCATGAAGATTGGTTTTTCTCTTGAAGGTGACACCATGCCAGGATGGGCCATGAAGAAGCTCAACTTTTATGAGTAGCATATCTGTCAAAACCTTCAGGCTGACTTTCAAGAAAAGCTGTTTAACTTCCAGTGATGTGTAATTTAATGAAGGAAAAATATAAAACTATTAGTTTAACCAAATAGGGAAAGCAGAAGAAATGCTATTATTTTCAATATCCCTCAGAATTATACTGTCAATCTTCAGGAGACAGAGAAACCAAAATGATGAGCACTGGTGATGAAAAACGGCTTGTCACCACGATCCCAGGGGTATCTGTCAAGGGCCAAATGTGAACCCAAAGACTCTTTAGACAGCATATATGAACAAGTCTTTGTATCAAATTTTGGTCATTACAGTGGAAGAAAAAGTTAGTCTATAATTATACAGGTGAATAAGTGCTTTTTCAGTTATTAAAATTACATATTTACACGACTAATGTATGGGCTTTCTTCCTCCTGAAAAGCCACTGTTGAATCTGTGATGCATCATACAATTTACTGCATCTTAGAATCAGATCCTAGATACTCCAAAAATAATTTTCTGGTTGCTGTATTTTTCTCTCAAGAGACCCACAGAGATATTTGACTAGTGTATTTCTTTGGTCCACCCTGTTTTCTAATGTTCTAATTTTGTATACTCTAAAAGTTTGACTAGCACTCCCCGTAAGAATATATCATATGATGCAATAAACACACACAGACCCACATTTTCTTTCTTGCCTTTGTTTTACATGCTTTCCTGGATGTCTGTGTAGTGGGTGAGGGAGTGACAGTAAGGGAGTTGATAGTGGAGAAGGAGATGTAGGAGGAAGAGAAAGGGCAAAAATGCTGGCAGATGTGCCCTGACTTTTCCAGAACATGGCCCTGGACACCTGCCCTCAGGCACAGCGTGTGTGAGACAGGATGGTTGGCAATGAAGTCACAGTGCTGGTTGGTGGAGTGGCTCTTCGCTTCTCGTCCATACTCACAGGGTTTGGCAGGCCTTCCTGCCTGCAGTTTTGGGTTCTGCTTTCCTCCCTGTCTATGTGATTTGTGAGGAATCCACAGGTAATCACAGAGTAAGACCCCCCTCCTGTAAATTTGGAGCTGTCTGTCCCCTGCCCCATATCTGCTGACATTTTAGCTGTCAGACTAGGGCTGTGGGAAGGCACTGGCTTATTTGAATGGCTCGCTAGCACCTTTGACTTGCACCTTGCACTCTTGCTGATCAGACTTACCTGTCTTTGGAGGGAGCAGTAATGATTAAAATAAGCTCTATAATTTAAAAAATGTATAACTTTTTCTGAATTCTAAATTATAAGACTGATCTGTTTCCTTGACTATTAACAGCTCAACAGTGTTTAATTTCTTGCTGAGTATATATTTTCTATGCAGGAAAATCAACACTAAAGCAAGAACTCAAAAACTCAGAAAATCTGCCATCCTAGCTAAGGTTAGTGTCATGTGTTCTACTTGATATCAATAAGATCAACTGAAGAGACCAAAGACTGACTGTGGCCTTGAATGGGAGGGCTCTAGCATTTGTTTATATTTTATTCAGCAAATGGCTGTGCCAGGCATTGTTCCGTGTGGTGGGTTTGCAACTGGTCCAGAGCATCTGAGTCTTGACTCAGGTGCTGTCTATGCTGCGGTAAAGGGATAACGCATGGCTCTGTCAGTAGTGTGCTTTATTCAGAACATGTTTCACATTGAACTTCTCTGAGCTCATTTCTCGAGGAATTTCATTTATTACCTTCTCCCAGTTGCTCGTTATTTTCCTTTATAAATGAATTGGCTAAGTGACATGCATTACAGATACATAATATTTCTAAACCTCCTGAACCTTAGTTCTGGTAAACATAAGCATTCGCCTTGAACAGAGGAAGTCACAATAACAAGCTGAAGTTGTTATAGCAACAATGAGAACACTTCAATATTCAGGAACCATCACTTTTCCAAGAGTAAAATGATATAATTCATGCTTGATACTGTATTGTTTACAGACTTCCTCCTGACTCACAGCTCTTCACTTGTCAGTCCCAAACAGATGGAAGGGTAATTCAGGAGACTTAAACAATAATTCAAATATCGGTCGGTGGAGCCGCTTTAAAAAATCTTGACAGGCTTTTACTTGTGATAGATTTATGCTTCTTTTTTTTTAAATTGGAGCAAAACATCAAAAACTGTGTCTAAAAAAAGAAACTTTTTCCTTTCTTCAGAGGACAGCTAAAACATACTTACCTAGGTATTTTTGCATACACCCAAAGAAAACCACTGTAGAAGGGCTTAGCCTACATGGGCTGTGGATCCAGGTGGGCTGGATATGAGTCATAACTCTGCTGCTTCCAGCTAAATGACCTTGGGCAAGAACTTCCCCTCACACTGCCTCAGTTTTCCCATCTGGAAAATGGAGATGGTAAAGTACCTCTTTCACAAGTTTGCTGTGAGGGCTAAAGAAGTTAATATACATGACACAAAGGGAGTTGCCCAGAGAAAGCATTAATAAAAAAGTTTGCTTTTCTTTATCTGGGTTAGATATTTGCATCTGAGTAACATTTGATTCTGGCAAGATGAAGATGTTAGTTGCCCATTATTTTCTTAAAATTCTCTATGGAACAAAGAAACTGAATATAAAGGAATATCTATTTTATCTAGATTATCTTCCCAGAGTATGGTTACAAAAGTTATTTACATTGCCTTCTGTGTCCTTTTAGTTCTTGCCTACTGTGGTAAAAGGATGGAAGCAGCATGGAATTGTGGGAGGAACAAAGCCTTTGGACCAGGCAAACCTGGTTCAAATTTAAGCTCTGCCACAGTGACAACCATTTTTATCACCTGCAAACAGAGGCAATGATATTTACCTCTTAGAGTTGTTGTTTGATTAAGTGGGATGTGGGTACTTAGCATATCCTTCAGATCAACAAATGTTGGTTCCTGTCTGTCTGAACAGTCCTATACCATTCCTTCCACCAGAAGCGGAAGCGTCCAACTTCTGACCCACATAGGCTTGTCCTTCTCACATTCTACTTCAACCCTTACAAGCCTCTCAAACCACTATAGATACAGCCAATTCAAGCAGAAGTCAGACATTTAATAGGTTCACCTACAGCCTTTAAAGTCAATTGGTATGAAAAGTGCTCTTCAGATAAGGACTGTGAGATCAGCTTGACCAGTCAGCACCAGTTTCAGTAAAAAATTTGAAAGGAGATTTATGGAGGGAAGAAATAGGAGCTAAAAAGCCAAGGTTTGAGGTGGCCAAGCCCATGAACATGTTGATGTGATGAGGAAGCAGAAACTATCATATGGCACAGACTGTGCACAAGCAAGAGAATTAAGAGAAGGAAGGGTGAGTTTGTTGGCTGGCAGCATGAGGACCAGGAAAAACAAAACCCAAAATGCCAAGTCATCCAGAGAGCAAAACCTCCATAACTCCTGCTGCTGAGGGAGTTCCTAGAAACACCCCAGATGTACACTCCTCAAGCAATTAATCTCCCTAATCCTGACCCTCCACACTCTGTTCTTCGATGGGACTCAGGGGTTCACCTTTCTGTGGGTTTCCAAGAAGGCCTGGCCTGGTGGCAGAGGATTTGTTTTATCCATTTCCATTTCCATTCATAGAATAAACTCCTGTTTACTTGGAGCCAGTAAAGTAAGTCCCTATTCCTCTCTCCTCCGAAAGTAATATCATACCAAAAAGAAAGAATGTGTCTGATACGAAGGAAAGATAGCCTCTGAGTGTGAGGTCCCATGTTGTCTGTGGAATTAGCCTGTTTACTTCTGGGTCCCAGCTTGGCTAGCTTTCCTGTGTGGATCCCAGTAGGAATTTGCTTCCTAAACTTGAGTATTAGCTGTCAGACACTTGTAGTGACTAGTGACTCATTCACTGTTCTTACAACCTTTGAGTTTTGTGCCCTTAGACAGAGGGCAGTATATAGAGAGGTTAAGAACATGACTGTGGCATCAGATTACTTGGGTTTAATTTCTGCCTCTACCACCTACCGACTTGGGTAACGTTCTTATTTCTCTATGCCTCAGTTTCATCATTGTTATTATTATAAACCCTGCTTAAAGATGATTGATAAAAATTGTCAGTCTTCTATCAAAACACTCATTTGTTTTATTTGTTTGCTTAGTTATATTTCTCTTATTAAACTCTTAGCTCCTTGAGAGAAAATGGGAATACATTTTTGTATTTCCATTACTTAACATACAGTAGGTGCTCAATAAATTAATATTTTAGTTCTTCCTTTTGTGAAACAATATTCTTGAAAAACTTTCATCCTGCTAATTTTTGGCCCTCTGAATCTTATAGAGATTTTTATATCTCTAACTCTACTACCACATATGAACATAAAACTGTAGTATGTATTATGCTTGCTTTAATTATTAACTTATTTCCTCTTTACTTAATTCACCTATTCCTCTAGCCACCCTCCCCTCTGGCAACCACTAGTTTATTCTCTTGTATCTACGACTCTGTTTCTACAGGTTTGTTCATTTGTTTTGTTTTTTAGATTCCACATTGTGCTTATCATTTTTGAGTGTCTTTCTGCCTGGATCTATCTGTTTCCTCAATTTAACAAGGTCACTTTGAATTTTAATCCCATCCATTATGGAGTACATATTCTCTGTAGGTGACTATGTCACCTAAATCAATGAGTTTCCTATTTTTTTAAACAGGTCATTGATGAAAATTAAACATACAGTATTTACCTGCTTTACAAATAGAAGATGTTATTCTCCAAAGCTGTAAGAACATAAGCATATATGTGAAGAGCCAAGTTTAATGAGTATGATTGTTTTGTAGAAAACAGTTTTATGTAAGAAAAACTTTTGATTGTGAGAAGAAATGACCCAATAAATCTTTAATTGCTCAGTGCCCTACAACCCACCATTTGTTTATTAAACCAAGAGTTAGCCTCATGTAATTTTTTTTAGTTGTCTCAAAGTCTACCCAGTCCTGTACACATCTGAGTTTATCCAGTAGATATACATAGTGTCCTATAAGTGGGTGTAAATAAAAATTTAGCAAGCCAGCAATAAAGAATATATTTTCATTTTAGTGCAGTTTTGGTGAACAGCTCTCATCGTCTGGGTAAGAACAGTTTGCATAGATTTTCAGCAAAATGGTAGAGTCTTTTTTTGTTAACATTTTTTATTGATTTATAATCATTTTACAATGTTGTGTCAAATTCCAGTGTAGAGCACAATTTTTCAGTTATACATGAACATACATATATTCATTGTCACATTTTTTTCTCTGTGAGCTACTGTAAGATCTTGTGTATATTTCCCTGTGCTTTACAGTATAATCTTGTTTATCTATTCTACATTTTTAAAATCCCGTCTGTCCCTTCCCACCCTCCGCCCCCTTGGCAACCACAAGTTTGTATTCTATGTTTATGAGTCTATTTCTGTTTTGTATTTATGCTTTGTTTTTTTGTTTTTGTTTTTTTAGATTCCATATATGAGCAATCTCATATAATAATGGTAGAGTCTTGATTTTAGTTAGGTGGAACTCTGACTCAAAGGTATGTTACTCTAAAGAAAGATGAACCAACAGATCAAAATCTATTATTGCTTCATTTGATGAAAATAAGAAATCTAAATAATGTGTTTTCAGATAAAAAGAAATCATTCTTGTTTTTTCATCTTAGAAAAATACATCCATCTTAAGAATCTAATATAGTTTCTTGGGTAAAGTTATACTCTGAAACACCTTGCCATGCTTAAAAGTGTGTTCAGCTTTCCTGGTGTTTACCCAGGCCATTTATGCCACTTTGCAGGTCACAGAAAGTGACCTGAGCTCTTTACCATTGGCATCTACAGGTTTCTGTCAAGTTCTCAGGAAAATGCCATTTCATTGCTCTTTCAACCAAACAGACCTACAGCAGTTTGTTTATATGATCACCTCCTAAAACATTAGAAAGAATCATGACAAAGGTGATGATTTACGGTCATAGTTACAATTTAAGCTAGATTGTGGTGGATTAATTTGCTTCGTTGAAAAAAGTCTTCCACAGAAGTAGGAAGACCTCTGTAAGCAAAGACTAAAATGGTCACCTGGGGCTCTCAGCCTGATTTTTTTGTTTTGCCCAAGTGGGGCTTTTCTTTAGGTTGTAAATTCCTGCTTTCTAATGTCAGACCCCTCCTTTGTTGAGCCTTAAGGCATTTCTGGAATTACTCAGCAAAGGGACTCTGACAATCCCCTGCCCTGTTCTTAGGTCATGAAGCTGATTTACGGTTGGAGGAGGTTCTCTAAACAGTAGATGAAATTGGTGAAATGTTATCCATTTATTAAAGTGGGTTCAGGAGTTGCTCCTGCTGATCAGTGGGAGTTGTGCTAAAAAAAAATCGGCCCTGGGTACATTGACTTATTGCTGTTTTGCGAGTTTTATTACAGGAAAGTGAAAGTCACCCTTACAGAAATTATTTAAGGTAGAGTATATTGATGGTATTTCGGCAAATTCTAAATTTGCTGTTTCAGATTGATAGCATAAAAGCAGCTCCAGGAATGACTGCTCTTATTAACGTAAACTCACAATTCGATATTTATTTAACTAACATTTATTAAGTGTCCTTTCTGTTTGGGTACTTTGGACATGGCAGCAAATAAGGCAGATAAACTCTTTGCTTTTTGTAACTAACTGGGGACAGATACCAAATAATAACAAATACATTTATAGCAAAGTGGCTGGTTATGTCCAGGGCTATGAAGAAAAGCACAGCACAGGAGGGGTATAGAGAATGAGAAGTCATAGTCCTTTTAGGTATGTACACATTTTCTACTGCTGCTTTAACAAATTACCACAAATTTAGTGGTTTAAAGGAACTTAAATGTATTATCTTGTAGCTCTGTAGGTTAGAAGTTCTACAGTCTTAAAATCAGGTCCTAAAATCAAGGCATCAGCAGGCACGAGAAGTGAATCCTTTTCCTTCATTCCAGATGATTCTCAACATTTCTTGGCTTGTAGTCCCCTTCCTCCACCTTCAGGGCTAGCAATATAAGATCTCTCTTATCCATTTGTTGTCACATCTCTTTCTGACCACAGCCAGGAAAGGTTTTCCTATTTTAAGAGCTCGTGTGATTAGATTAGCCACCCAGATAATCCAGGGCAATCTCTCTCTTTTAAGGTCAGTTAATTAGCAACCTGTATTCTATCTGCAACCCAGTGCCCTTTGCCACACAAAATAACATATTCCCACTTATTCAGATGCTCCAGTTATGTAGGATTTCATCAGTGGGAGCCTTTTCAAGCCAGGACCTGTGTCCATCTAACATGTCTCTACCATAATTTGTGCACTTTCTCATTTCTGGCACAATAAGATGATACAGGCTCATTTTTGTACTTCCCCAGCCCCAGCCGAAGAGTCAGCCATTTCTCCAAGAATTGGTGAAAAATTGATTAGTAGTTGCCAGGTCTGCTCACTCATTTTAAGGTCTGTATGTGTTTTGAAGTTTGAGTCTGAAGGTGTGATTGAAAAAAAGGAATGGAGGATGAGTCTGAGTTTTTTGACCTGAGCTGATAGAAGGATGGAGTAACCATGAACTGAGATGGGGAAGGCTGAGGTGGAGTAGGTTTGGAGGGAGGATCTAAATTCAGCTTGGCCACGTTAGGTGAGACACCTATGAAACATTCTAGTGGAGTTGGCAAGTAGGCAGTTAGATATCTGGGTCTGTAGCTCTGGAGAGAATCCTGGACTGGGGAAAACATTTGGGAATTATCAGAGCATAGATGGTATTAAATCCATGAGAAAGAAGAAGATCATCAAGGGAACAAGTGCAGACAGTGAAGGGAAGGGAGCCAAGGTCTATAAATTCTGGGGCACAGCTGCATAAGAGGTCAGAGAGGAGAGGAGAGGAACAACAAAAGAAACTCATAAGGAGGGACCCCTGAGGTAGAAGGGAAAGCAGATCTTGGAGGTCCAGAGGGCAAGTGAAAAAACATATCAAGGAGGAAAGAGTGATCAACTGTGTCCAGTGCTGCTGCTGAATCAAGCAAGGTGAGGACTGAGACTTGACCATCCTTGGCGAGGCAGGGGCCATTAACCTGGTTGGAGAGGATTTAAGTGAGAATAGGAAATGTGGAATTAAACAGAACAAGTGTAGAAAAATTCTTTTAAGGAGCTTGCTGCCAGGACGAGTGAAGGAATAGGGCAGTAACTACTGGAGAACTAGGGTCACAAGAAGATTTTTTTTTTTTTTGATAAGATGGAAGAAATACTAGCATTTTTGTATGCTCATGGAAGTGATGGATTGAGTAAATGGCAGCAGGTGGGGTGAGTAAAATCTGTTTCCTTGTCACTCCCAGCTTCTAGATGCTACCCACGTCCCTTCCCAGCTGCCTTCTTCCATTTTCAAAACCAGTAATAGCAGGTGAGTCCTTGTCACATGTCTCTGACGCCTCTTCCTGTCACCTTCTCTCTCTCATTGCACCCAGGAAAGTTTCCAAATTTAAGGATTTGTATGATTAGCTTGGACCCACCCAGATAATCCAGGAGTATCTCCCCATCCCAAGGCCATTAACCTTGATCACAATTGCAGAATGCTTTCTGTCGTGTAAAGTGACATATTCACAGAGTCTGTTGATGAAAACTTGAACTCTCTAGGGTCATTATTCGGCCAACCACAACATCCCAGAAGTACCAGAATACTTGAAATAGATGGTTTCTTAGTTGGTTTTGTTTATTCCTTTAACCTTCTTAGCTTTCTCTTCAGCCTTGTGTAAACTTCTTGTGAGTTCTCAAATTCTTCATGGGTGGGGCTTAATTCTATTAGCACCTGTTAGCTCTGCATTCACTCAACTATCATTGAGAGAGAAGCTGGGTACAACTCCCAGATTCATCTCTCACTTTTCTCCTGCAAATAATGTTCTCCAGACTTCCTTGTACCTGGCTTCTAGCTAAGTTACAGCAGTGGAGGCCTGGTGAGAGATTCGATGGCAGGAAGAAAGAAGCAGCCTCTATTTCCATTTCTGCCTCATGGGGTGGTTTCCTGAAGTGACTGCATTTGTTTGTAGTCCCACCTCCCCTGCAGCACCCTTCATGGTTCTAGCTTCAGCTGGAAACCTGGCTTCTGGATTTTAGTACTACCATCCCCTCTCTAGGGATGCTTGTGGCTTCCTGCTGTTGTTAATCTTTGGGTTGCCTCCATTCCATATTTGGTTTCTTAGCTCTGCCATCAGTGTGTAATCCATTTATCAGATTAAATATCCTCTGAATAAAATATCTAGAGTAGTTTCTGCCTTCCTGACTCAACTTTCATTGACAGAATGGAAAAGAAAACTATGCTAATTTTAATCTTGCATTCATAAAAATAATCTTCTTACCAATCCGAAAGGAACTCTTGTATTCTTAAAAACTAAAAAGTTCAACAGAAAATCCATTCCATTTGTTCAGAGGTATACGAAAATATTTCGCACCCTCATGGCATTTCTGACATGAAATATGGGGCTTGATGTTTACTTACTGAGACTGATGTCATAGGGTGAGCTCTACTGGTACACGAGAAAGGAATTTCAGGAAGCTACTCTGAACTGCTGGGGATTAGATTTCTGAGTGATGAACCCAGTGGCGTTGATGTAGCAGAGGACAGGACCATATTCCACTGACAGTGCCAAGCAAGGACACTCAATCATGGCTTTGGGGCACAAAGAACAGGATAAAGAGAATTCCACATGTCTGAGAAGTGGTTTCCTCTGTTTCAAGGAGAGGGAAAACTAGGGCAGGAATGCAATTTGGGCTGTTGGGTGGCTGGCTAATACTCATTTTTTCTGAAAAAAAAAAATTACACAGTGGAAAAGGGATGAAGGGAAGCCTGCTCTCCTCTGAATAGCAAGGCTATTAGCAAGAAGAAAAAGATTTAAAAATAATTTGCATACATGATTATTAGGATGGAAAAGGATGGCTCTAACTGCAGTTCTTGACACAACTTTGTGGCTTTCTGTGGTTGAGATAATGTACATAAAGCAGAGACCCCACCATCTGACTAATTAACTCGGCAGCAGGGAGGGAATAGATGAAAGGATAATTAATAGGTCAAAGACCCAATGCTGTGTTATGATTATTTGAATAATATTATGATAATTTGAATAACGTACAAGAGTTTGTGAAAATTGGTTGCTGGCTAGGACTCCAGCTGACAAAACATTTGAATCATGCTCATTTTATACCTCCTGGGTAGCTTTCCTTCCTTCCTGAAAGTACTGAGCATATGTTTGAATATTGGGGGGGAAGGGTGAAGAGACGGTGGGGAATGACTATGAAAAAAATACTGTTTTAAATATCCATGGCAGAATTATACTGTTTGAAATGTCCACAGGAGAATTCCTCCAGTTCGTTTCACATTGAAGTGACCTTAACTGGCAAGCTCAGTTGTAAACTGAGACAATAGATACGACAGCATTCAAGTTTGCAGGAACTATTCAGTGAAATGAAAAACTCAGTGCCTATTTCCTGGTTTTAAAAAAAAATGAATTACTTAATTAGATTAGCTCTATGGGTGATGGATTTCCATCTTTATTTAGAAAAACAAAACCAAAGAATCATTTTTATTTTAAGCAAGTAGGGGTTTTAAACCAAGATTTTTTTTTTTAAGACACACCGAATGTTGAGATGGTTCTGCATAAAAATTTGTTTTGAAAATCTTGTAGATGATTGACCACTGTGGGAGTACTTATAATATCCCAACCATTGACAGTTGTGCTGCCTCATATTATATATCATTCCAGTGGCTTTTTTTTTTTAGTTCTTTTTACTGGGAAAATGGACTTCACTGTCAACATCCAAGCAGCAATCTAGAACGTGGCCTGAGGGTGTTTAGGCCAACTAATAAAAAGGCCAACCTGTGTTCTGCTGCATGAGTTGATTTCCTGCAGGAGTTCTGTGTGAGTTTTATTACTTATATAAAAGGAGTAGCTTCCTTCTACCTTCCCATTAATCCAGTGATTCTCAGCTGGGGACAGCTTTGCCCTCTAGGGGACAGTTGTGATTGTCACGACTTAGGGGAACCACTGGTATCTGGAGGGTGAAGACTTGGGATCCTGCTAAACATCCCACAACACACAGGACAGGCCCCACAATGAACAGCTGTCTGACCCAAAATGCCAGTGGTGCTTGGTTGAGAAACTGCATTAATCCAAGTGTAGCCTTTGGTGAACGCAGGAATAAGAATGATACTATCTTGTCCAATCACACAGTTGTCAAGTGTGGAAATATTACGAACACTGCTACATTTGTTAATGATCTACAAGATTTTCAAAATGAATTTTTGTGTTGGACCCAGTCAGCATTCAACATGTTTGAATGTTTAAGTAATCCATAACATTTCTGTAAGCTTTTGCTCTCTACTTCTAAGATTATGCTTCTAAAAATAGGGGAAATGGGTCAGGACCCTACTGCACATGACTAAATCTCTAACCTCTTATTGCTAACATTTTAGGTATAGTTGTTTTATGGCTATAATTTGCTAATTAGGGATGAACATTATAGAATTTATTCATTCAAGGAATTCTCAATCCCAAGAAGTCACAGGTCAAAAATAAAAGTCTATTTTTCTAAAGGGCTGTTCAGATAAGCAGTGGCACTCAGAGGAGCTACAAGGCCACTGGCAGACTTCTCCAGCCTGATGGGATAGAGCTGTGAGTATCCAGGATGTTCAGCATGACTGCAGAGCAAAGCCAGGCTCTCTGTCTCCTAAAGATTGATTGAGATGCCCACCTACGCAGGGTTGGCCATCCTATATATTCTCACTCGCTCTTTCAAAGAGTTTTCATTCTCAAAGATTTAGTTCAGAGTGTGCTACGTATTATTTACTATGACTGGCAGGTACATTAAAGAGACAGCTTTATTCCCGTAGCAGAACCACAAACAAGGACTACACACTGTCAGGGGACTACATTGATAACAAAGAATACACTATTTAATATTGAAGAATGTTTGTCATTAAGTTTGATGAAGGACTTTATTTGTATTTTGGAAATAGTGACTGGGCTTTAGACTAGACAAGAATTTCAGTTTTCCAGCTTAAGTATTCTCTCTTTGTTTCACACCCTAAAGCGAACATTATTAACTGTTAGGTTGCCAAGCAGCCCACAAGAAGCACCTGTGTCCACCGTCCAGTTTCTGTAAATAAATAGAAAAAACAAAAGTAGAACAAGTATCACTGCTATGTAGTCAAATTGCTTGATGTAGAATAAGGGATTATCTACATTTTAATAATTAGAATGTAATTACTGAACTGCAAACATACATAGTTATGTATTGGTATATATTACTTGAGCTACACATGTATGTAGTTATATAGTTGTCTTTGAGAAATGACAGGAGCCAGTCAGATGTGGAAACTCATGATACATATAGTGAGAACGTGGAATAACAGAGTCTCCCCTGCTCTCTGTCACTTACTATGCTTGGTATTGTAAATGCATGTTTCTTATTTTTGTATCCTTAACTTAAGTGAAAATTTAATAGTCTTCCTGTGTTACAAAAACAGAGAGAGGATTTTAAAAATATATTGGCTCTTGCTGTTGACAGAAGGATTTGGAAATAAGTGATAAAGCTATTCCTACTGACATCCATCAACACAGTGAGAGATAAAATATGTGGGATTGAACTTTACATTTTTATTAAATAATAAACCATGTTTAAATAATAAGCATTCACACACAGTGTGGTGTTAAGCTATGAAGAAATGATTGTGATAGTTCGTTTGGTAATTTGGGGTAGATAACTTTGAAGAATCTTGGTAGATAAAAACAGTATTTCAAGAATAGAATTACGTTGGATTGATATTATGAAGTCCCATCTTACAGATTGAGGAACATGACTCCTTTGTAAGGTGGGGATTGTCAAAATATGCTAGAAGACTGTTAAAAGCTATGATCTGGGATTAATGGCTCAAAATTGCAAATGATAAGAAAAGAAAGAATGAGTAACAGACATTAAAAGAAAGGCCACAAAAATACAGAGGTCTAGCTTCCTAGAAGATTCCTTCACCAAAGCAGAGATCAGTTCCTCAGACACAGAAGCAACCATGAACAAGCTGTGGAGTCTTTTCTTAATTCAACAAGGGTCTGGGAGACATATGAGAAGTAGTTTCACAAGGGACTCCTCTGTGATGTTTCTTGATGGTAAGTACCGTCTCCCTGGAGCTGAGTCCCAAGTCAGGAGACGAATCAAGCAGAGCTGGGGCTGCTGGGAGGATGAGCTTCACAGAGAAGATGGTCCTCCTAAAGCCATCTTAATAGAGCCAGTTCTTGATAGCTCTGAGAAGGGCAACTCTGTTGACTTGTTAACATCAATTAACATCGGCTGACAGGAAAGAAATGGTGAGCCTGTGACTTACTGACTTCATGACACACTATTATAAAAGCATGTCAGCCCGAAGTGTATTTCTTACCTGCAATTATCATAATACCTGAAAGCCCCTGACTGAGTGGAATTTTTATCAGGGACTCCAGTTCTCTCACCAGGCATTTTCAGTATTTGCTGGGAGTGTGTGGGTTTGCAATTTGTAGTAGGACTTTCTTCCTAGATGCTTAATTTATCTCTTAGCTTCCATGTTGCTCACCCAACTCCACTGGAGATTCTGTTGCCCAGCTCATAAAGTTTCTATCCAGTTCAACTCCTAAAATGATCTTGGGTAAACACAGTAGGTACAATCAGTGCCACAGCTTTATTCCTTGGCACTCACTGCTCTCACTGCTACCAGCATGAGCTCGTGTGACTCTCATCTAGAGCCAGAAGTGCCAGAAAGTTACTGCTGCCAGGAACTGCTCCCAGTCAATAACAGAGGGAGTTTAGGAAAGAAATACCCCAGCTTTCTAACCGCTAGAGGGAGTGCGGATCTCTGTGACAGGTTCTCTGTGCTCTGTCCTAGAATCACCCAGAAGGATTGAGCCCCAGTTGCCCACAGCAGGAACCTGCTCAATAATGCACCCTAATATTGGCTTCTTTCCTTTTCCTCTGTCTCTCGCATTCTCCTGCCACTGCTTCCTGGGATCACCTCGCAAAGAAATTCCTTGCACTCAAATTCTTGTCTCAGGATCTAGGGGAACCCAATTGAAGAGAGTACTTGCAAAGTCCAGGTGGACAACTTCTCTAATACCGTGGCTCATATGATAGCTCTTGTAGTCTAGTTCCTTTGGTCTTCAAGGTCATGGACTAACTCTTATCCTCTGGGACTGCTCCAAATTTGAAATCTTAAACTGCCGAATTCCATTCTTTGAACAAAGAACCACTTCTCCCCCACTTAACTCTCCCAAACCTATTCTTTGAACTTATCAACACCTGCAGACTTGAGTCTTCCCTGCATTTGATGTCACTTTCCCCATATCTGTACTCACTATAGGTCAGTTTAGTTATGCTCACCTGCATCCTCTCTGTTCTTTTAACCCCTTGATAGCCTTCTACTCTGACCTTGAAAATCCTCAAACAGATTAACCGAACATGTTCTTTAAATTCAACTTCCTATCATCAATCTTGCCCACATGCTCAGAATATTACACAGACATATGCCTTCTCATTCACTGAAAAATGCTATTTTTTTCATATGACTGAATTCATGTTTCTGGTGTGTTCTTCTGATCTTTGGAACTCTTCTCCTGCTTAAAAATCACACTCACAGTGGTGCCTTCCCTGACATTCTCAGGCATTAATTGCTATCTCTTGTGGTTTTTATACCAATTGATATATGACTGTTAGAACAGTCATCATATGGAATTGTAATCACTTCCATGTCTACCTTCTCAACCAAAGTAAGAATTTGAGGATAAGCATAATCTTTAATCATCAATATCCTGAGTTTCTAAGGCTAGATTGGCTGGAAGATAGCAGGTAGTAATTTGATGTATGATGAGTAAATAAAAGTTACACATTAAAGTCACAGCCCTTTTTTTCCCGAAGCTCCATCTGATTTTCACAGAAAACAAATTTATTGCCTGTTATTTCTGTGGGACCTACTTTTTGAAAAGTTCTTTATTACAGCTTATCTAACAGGTTGGTGTGTGTCATCCCCAATTCTGACAAGATCTGTCTGCTGGTTTCTTCTGCCCACATGTCTTTGGCTTCAGCTAGGTGTTTTCAGTTGCTAACTCAGCCCAGGGTGACAGTAATCCAATTGGTTTCTGCCACCACAGAAACAATAAAATGGCTTCTGGGTCTAATTTGATCTGTTGTCTTCCAGGCATAGCCCTACCTCCAGACCTTGTTTAAATAAACAGTAGGTGTCCTTATGGTTTAAGTCACTATTAGTTTGGCTTTTAGTTATTATAGCTAAAATAAATCCTAGATGAACATATGAAATAAAAATTTTAAGTTGCATTAAGGGAAGGACACATATTTAGAGAAGCAGACAGGCAGAAGGGGTAGAGTAAGGAAAAACTGGAGTGAGGAGTGAGGTAGAATTAGCCTCACTAATTCTAAAGTCAGTCACACCAACTGTGTGTTAAGTTGGAAGGCAGGAAAGAGCATACAAGTTAAAAAGAAAAGTTTTTTTCTTTTCTGAAAATGTTTGTATGTGACTTCCTGCTAGCTAACTATTGCCAGAAAGAAGATCTACAGACCAGTCCTTTTGATTTGTATTTTGGCGACATTTCCCAACTTTTTACTGGTTTATTTAAGGCCAGACCTTTATGAGTTACCTTAATTGATATTTTTTGCAAGGACACCTTCCTGGTGATCAATTAAGCCTTGGAAAACAGTCCTTTCCACTTAAAACAAAACAAAATGAAACAAAAATATCAGGGTCAGCACAGACTTGTTTTCTTGCGAAAGCTGCCCTTGACTAAAATCTTCATTGAGTATAAAAGTATTATTATATTCATTATTCCATGTTCATGGATTGGAAGACTTGGTGCCACTTTTCCCCCTAATTGGTCTCAATGCATCACAATAAAAATTCCAACAGGTGTGCGTGTGTTTGTGTGTGAAAATGACAACTTGACTAAAATGTATATGAAATGCAAAGAGCCAAGAATTACCAAGACAGACTTAAAACAGAACAAAGCTGGAAGACTTCTACTGCCAGTCATCAAGATTTATTGGAAAGCTACCAAAATTAGGACAGTGTGATATTGCAACAGGAATAAACAAATATCCACAGAACAGGACAGAGTTTCCAGAAACAACCACACATTTATATCAGCTGGTGTATGATTGCCTGATTCAAGACAAAGGTGACACTGCAATGCTGATGGGAAAAGATGGTTCTTTTCAATAAATGATGCTAGGTCAATTGGCTATCTGTAAAGGAAAAACTTTATTTTGATCCCTATATCACACTATATACAAAAAAAGACACACAAAAATCAGCTCAAAATGGATTGAAGACATCTGTAAACATAAAACATGAAACTGTAAAACTCCTAGAAGAAAACACAAGGGAAAGATTTGTAAACTACAACACAGAAAGCACTAATGGTAAAAGAATAATTTGAAAAATTTGACTACATTAAAATTACAAACTTCTTTTCATCCAAAGATATCATTAAGAGAATGAAAAGGTAAAGGACAGAGTGGGAGAAGATTCTTTTCAGCATATAGAACTTACAAAGAACTCATATACAAGAGAACCCCAACAAATCAATAAGGAAAAAATATAATAAACCAACCCAATAGAAAAAAATACAAGAGACTTACACAGACATGTTTCAAAAGAAAATATACAAATAGCCAGTAAGTATATAATAAAGATATTTAACCTTATTAGTCATCAGGGGGAGTGAAGCAAAAACCACAGTTAGAAAGACCCTCACACCTACTAGAATGGCTAAAATGAAAAAGACCAATAATATCAAATCTTGACAAGGACATGAATAACTGAAACTCCCATAAACTGTTGGTAAACAAAAAATTTAGTAGTATCTTATAAATTTGGACATAAAGCATACCCTACAACCAGCAACGTTTACCCCTTAATACATGCCAAGAACACATTTATATATATGTTCACCAAAATAGATGTGCAAGAGTATTCTTAATCAGTACTGTTTTTAATAGTGTAAATCTGAAAACAATGCATTGTTCATCAACATTTGAGTGGACAAATAAACTGAGTCATATAAAGACAACAGCATATATAAGCTATCACTCCATGCGGCAATATGAGGACTATCACAAATGTGATGTTTAACAAAGGCAGCCACAAAAGAGTTATAAGCTGTATGATTATATTTATACAAAGCTTAAAAAGTGGCAAAGCTAATAATGGTGTAGTAGTCAAGATAGCAGTTACCTAGAGAGGGCATGAGGAAGGGCTTCTGAAAAGTTGGTAATACTGTTGATTCATCTAGATGCTGGGTACGCGGATGTGCTCACTTTGTCAGTACTATACCTTTATGAGTTATTTACATTTCTGTGTTATGTGATAATTTCAATTAAAAGTTCATTATCATTATCTTACCCGCACATAATTTAAGCTTTATGGAAGCAAGCTTGGCAATATCTCTTAAATTTTTAATGCATTTATAGCCTTCAATCAAGCAATTTCACTTTTAGGAAATTATGCTACTAAAAGACTTAAACAAAGGCACAGAAATATGTTTGTTGCCCCATTGGTCATTCCCTTCTACTGGTACACTGTCATTTCCCAGTTTTCGTGACACCACATTTCTCTGGTTTCTCTCCACCTCTATGGCATTTCTTCTTGATCTTCTTTGCTCCTTCTGCCTCCTCTTCTGCCCCTCTAAAGGAAGGAGGGCCCACAGCTTTGCCCTGTGCCTTTATCTCTTCTCTCCAAGTTCTTTTCCCACATGACCTCTTTTAGGCTAATGGCTTTAAGTACCATCTCGATGCCAGTGGCTCCCAATTTTATTTCTCTAGTCTGTGTCTTTTCCCTAAGCTCTAGGTTCATATATCCTATTTCCAACTTGCCATTTCTAATTGACTGTCTAATAGGCATAGCAGATTTAATATCTTCAAAATGGCAGTCTTCATACTTAGCTTGGTCAAACTCATTTTTGCCCAGTCTTCCCCATCTCAGTAAATGGCACCATCATCCTCCCAGTTGTTTGGGACCCAGATCTAGGAGTCATCCATTACATGTCCCCTTTTCTTTACTGTCCATTTAATTATTCATCAAGATGATTGTTGTACTTGAATCTGTTTGCTGCTCTTTATCTCTGCTGCCATCTCTGGAGTCATTAAATCCCAATTTAGGGCCTAATAGGCCCTTTAGCTAGTTTCTTTAATTCAGTTTTTCTCTTTTAATAGTTCATTTCTTGCCAGAGTAATATTTTCAGTCGTAAACCAGATCATGCCACTCCCTTCCTTGAGACCTTAAATGGTTTCCCACTGCTTTTACATTAAAATTTAGGCTCTTGCCCATGATGACCTACAAGGCCCTGCCTTTTTCAGTTCCTGCATTACATGATATACCTCTTATCACCCACTTTCCCCCTTGCTTTCTGCACTCCAGTCACACTGGCCTCCCTCTGGTCTCTGAGCACCTCAAGCCCTTTCTCTCCCCTGGGTCTTTGTATTTGCTTTTTCCCTTTTCTCAGAATGGTCTCGCTCTGCAGATAGCTGTTCATTCTCATCCTTTAAGCCTCTGCTCAAAAGTCCTTACCCAGAGAAGTCTCCCTGATATCCTACTTACAGTGGCCTCACCACTTACTCACTGCCTCGTCCCTTTATTTCCTTCATGGTTTTCTATCATTAACTGAATTATTTTAAATATGTATCCATTTACAATCTGCAATAACTTTATTTACATATTTACATATTTTCTTCCTTACTGCAATGTGAGCAGAATGAGGGCAAGGTCCATGTTTGTTTGCCTTATTCATCAGCATCTATTACTGTTACCAAGTCCAGACTGGTTCTGCTCACCACACAACAGACTGATAAATCGGGAAACAAAGTGTTGGGGCAAGAAATAATGACTTTTTTCGGAAAGCCAGAAGACCGAGAGGGTGGGGAACTAATGTCCTAGAGAACCATCATACCCAAGTCAGAATTAAGGCTCCTTTTATACTAAAAAGGGGAGGGTCTGTGGTTAGTTGTTGCAAACTTCCTGGTGTCAGAATCCTTTGTTCTTGCAGCTGTCCATGTAGGTCAGGTCATGATGTTCCTGTAAACCTCCCACAAGACAAATGTTGTTCTCTGTTCTGCAACTTTTTATCTCTATATGAACGGGAAAGTGACCTTAAAGGTCAGAGCGTTGAGAATGGGCTATCCTGTATATTTCAGGCTATAGGCAAAAATCTTTTACAAAAGGTGCAGAACCAGCATGACTAAGGACAGGAAATGAGCGCAGGGATAGAGCTAAAGAAACAGATCTAAGATGGAATTAGATGTGTTCTTCCCATTACATTGCAGTTGATAGAAATAGTAGATATTAAAAAAAATTGTTGAATTAAAGAATATATAAATTGAAACATTATTTATAAACATGAAAAATTGGATATAGTATAATGTACTGGTTAAACAAACTGTGATATAATCATATAGAGTACTATAAAAACATTAAAAAGGATAATATCTGAATACACTGAAGTTAAATATATATATATATTATGGGTTATCTTACATCATATAGCTGAGAAATTCAGAAAGCGCTATCCCCAGAAAGAATTGGAATGGATTTGGCTTAAAGACATATTCGATGAGAGAGAGTATGCATGTAGGTAGGTTCCAGGGCTTCAAGTGGTGAGACCAAAGTTTCTCCTGGTCACAGTTCTCATCTGGGGATGGTTTTGCCCCCCCCCCCCCCCCCGGGAGATGTTTGACAACAACTAAAGACATTGTTGATTTTCACAACTAGGGGAAGGAGGAGATGCTACTGTCACCTAGAGGCCAGGGACGCTGCTCAGCATCCTGCAGGGCACAGGACAGCTCCCACAGAAAGGAATTATTCAGCTGCCAGTAGTGCTGAGGCAGAGAAACCCTGTGTGAGGGGATGCAGTTGTATCTGTTACTATCCAGTGTCTGCTTGGAGAGCTGAGCTGCACCGAATGGTGGCTCAGCTTCAGGTCTTTATTTTTTAAAACTGCCCACATCCAGCCTCCCTTATGAGTGATAGTAACTGACATATTTACCAGCAACTATTAGAATAGCCAGAATTTTACTATGTTATTCAGCCTGAGTAATTTCCTAATTTTTAGTAATTTCCTGCATAGTTCAGACTTGAGGCATATTTCTAAAATATTTTAGGAGGTATTTGCTTTGTGACTCTCCTTCTGCTTCTCTTCTCTAGTGGATAATTAGAAGGATTTATTCTCTGGAGATGTCAAGTAGGCACCTTTCTCATTGCCTAAATTTACTTAGAGAAAAATAAATCAGTATCCAGATGAAAGTGCAGGAAGTATCCAAGGGAGCTGTTTCAATCCAGAGAAAATAATTTCTACTATGTATAATCAGAAAGATGCCAAAGAATTCTTTACCTCCTCTCTTTGTAATAACCTTCCTACATGCCCAAAACTGTGTTGAGGCAGAATTTATAACTTGCTTAATTTACAGTGCAAAAATGAGCCTCTACTCCCTAGCATTTTTTTTTTCAATCAGTGCAGGCCAAGTTGCAGGGTCATGTGAGGTGGGTGGAGATCATGTGTTTCCCAGGATAGTGAGGATATCAGTTTCAGTAGGAATAATGTTATCATCTATCTTTCTGAAGGCTCCAATGAGAGAAAATCAAATAAGTGCCCAAGAACAGCACATTCTGGAATTTGCTGCATAAAGAGAAAAAAAAAATACTACAAGAAGGTGGGGGATAAGCCTAGAATGGCATTTCTCCAATCCAGAGTCATGGCTCTTGAGTTGAGAAGGGCTGTGGCACAGAAAGACTCCCACAGTATATGGGTGTCACACCCCTCCTTGTCTTAAGCATGGCAGAGATAAGAGAGGGCAAGAAGCTCTTTCTCAGGTGAAACTACATTCAGGTCCTTGTTGTCTTAGTCATTTCAGGTTGTAAAAATAAAGCATTATAGACTGGGTGGCTTATGAACCACAGAAACTTATTTTCACAGTTCTGGAGACTAGGAAGTCCAAGATCAATGTGCCAGTGTGATTGAGTTCTGGTGAGGGTCCACTCCTGAGTTGCAGACTAGCAACTTCTCATAGTATTCTCATAGGGCAGGAAAAGAAAGACACTTAAGTGAGCTCTCTGGGGTCAATTTTATAAGAGCACTAATCCCATTCATGAGGGCTCCACTCTCACAATTTGTCACCTCTCAAAGACCCCACTTTCTAATACCATCACATTGGGGTTAGGACTTTATGGTGGGACACAAAAGTTCAGTTCATTGCAGCCCTAGCATGTGTTTTGGTTCCTGAATTAGGACAAAGCTCTTAAAATTTGCTCTTGAATTTTGCTAATGTAAGGCAAAATGGTAGAACTATACCTCTCTATGTCCTTCCTCATGAAACAACCATTTGGGACTTCTTTTTCCCTTGTAGATGATGGGAAAACACTGGAGGGGGTGAGTCTAGGGGGAAGAGTGTCATGTCTGAAGTCTCTTGGGATCAACCTGAACCCCTCATTCCTCTCAGAGGATGGTAGAAGCATTGGATAGCACACCTTCTTGCACATCCTCATTCAAACATGCCTGATCTCCACTATCTCCAAAAGAGTGGGAAAGTCAAAAGATCTGGGCTGAATGAATCTAATCTCTCTGAGTGTAGGCTCTGAGGCTAGACTCCTGTATTCAGACCCCAGCTTCAACACCCATGTCTATGCCATCTAGGGGAAGTTATTGCCTCAGGTTTCTGATCACATCTACCTCCTTGGGTTTAGGGGAGGATTAAATGGGTGAATGCATGTAAAGCATCTATCACAGTGTCTGGCACATAGTAAATGCTCAATAAATGTTATTGAGAACTATTATCGCTGTTAATAATTCCACCAGAAACAAGGGATCTGCTCCCGGATGGTGAATGAGAAGTCAAGGAGGTGACGGTGTGTCAGTTCTATTACGATCCAAGTGGACCCTGGTGGTTAAGGTCAGAGGAGGATAATAATAATAGAGAACAGCCCATCTTCCGTCTTAAGGGCTACTAAGAACTTCATGCTGAGCCCACCTTACAGACGACTTGTCACCACTGCCCCACTGCTGGGCCAATCTGGTGTTCTCCAAAGACACCCTCACTGGCTGTCAGCCTTCCTCTCTTTTCCTTCTCTGACTCCACCACTTATGTACTTAAATCCTACTCTCCCTCTTCAGAATGCCACTCAGAGCTGTCCCTGTGCCCCCCACCTCATTCTAATTCACCAGCCCTTCTGTGTCACAATACTTGCCTCTGTTCTTCTCACTCCAAGCCTCTTAAAGGCAGAGAATGTACCTTTATCCCCAACAACTATCCCAGTTTCCAATATGTAGTTGGTCCTTAGCAGCTGTTGGTGAAACAAGTGGTCCCTAGACATCATATTCCTGAAGACATTGCCTCAGATAATCTGGTATTGTAATTTAATCCGTTACGTACAGGCTGTATCCCCCTAACCAGAATGGAAACCCCTTAAAAGAAGGAAAATATATTTATTTGTCTTGATCTAATGATATTGCACAGATGCCACCAGTGTCCTGTTCCTACATCCCCAGACCTCACCACTGTGTGCAGGCAGGCCCAGCTTCCAGATCCCAGAATCTCATCTCTTTGCCTAAGGGCTTTCTTTAAGGGCAACCAGTGCCTACTCTGTCAGGTCCCTCTGAGCCTATGCACATGCCAGGCCAGAAATGTTAGAGGATTAATACTCACCTCTGGGGAGCAGCCCTTAACTGGTAACTGATGGAACTGGTGCATAGATACCTCACCCCTTGGCAAGATAACTCTAAGGTGCATGTTCTACATTGGCTGCCAGAAATCCCAGCAAGATTCAGCTCCAGTTACCCAAAGGGATAACTTGATACTGCACACTATACTGGCTGCTGTCTTAGTCTGTTTGGGCTGCTATAACAAAATAGTGTAGACCGGGTGGCTCATAAATAACAGAAATTTATTTCTCACAGTTCTGGAGGCTTGAAAGTCCGAAATCAAGGCACCAACGTGATCAGGTTCTGATGAGAGCCTTCCTTCTGGGTCATGGCCAGTGCCTTCTTGCTGTGTCCACACTTGGTAGTAGGGATGAAGGATCTCTGTGGGGTCTCTGATAAGAACACTAATCCCAATTATGAGGACTCTGCCCTGACAACCTAAGCACTTACCAAAGGCCCCACCTCCTAATACCATTTACTTTGGGGGTTAGAGTTTCAATTTATGAATCTGAGGTGGTAAAACACAAACATTCAGACCATAGCAGCTACTTACCCTTTCCTGTCTCTCCTACCAGTGTTTTCTAGGTATACCTTCCAAGTAAACTACCTCACTGAATCTTTGAAGATCAGAATCTGCTTTTGGCAGAACCTAGACTAAAGCAGTTAAGAAAAAGTTGTACAAGAATCCTACCTTCAGGGGCAGTGAGTGATGACACCATGAATTGAGAAAAACAGATGGAGCTGCTTGCTCTTCCATGAGACAAGAGGAAAATATATTTGCTCCAGACAAATCATGAGAGAGGAAAACTAAATGGCACAAAGCTGTGGACTGGGATGATAGAAAGAGAAGCCCAGGGGAATTACTGGGGATCTACAAGGACTGGAGGGAAAACCACGTCAAATAGGGTACACATGGAGCTGAGGGCTGTGGTAGGTGCAGTAAACTCTTTCTCGTCCTCCCTAATGGAATCTTCAGTACACCTGATACTGTTCACTTAGGAGCGCAGTGGGAGTGGATTCTCTTTGTAAATGGTCAGAGGTGCTGAGTGCTATCTAATGGTGGGTGTGTCATAGCCACAGAAGTCACTCCGAGGGGCAGCTGGACATCTGACTTATATTTGTATCATTCACAACACTTAGTTCAGGGCTAAAACACACAATTTACAAGTATTTACTGAATTCTTACTGAATGACTGCTTAAATAAATGTACCTTTCTCTCTTTTGATAGGCATATTGATTAATAATTGATGATAATCATTTTCTGTGCTCTCTGGTTGAAATTGCTTTAACTTCAAAATGCATATATTCGTATTCATTTATTTCCTCATTTCCTATGTCAGTACACACACAAACACACACACACAATATAGCACAACTCTTCTAATACAATCACTTGAACGCTCACAGAATTTAATATTGGTTTTGGCCAGGAAGGCCCAGGAGAATAAAACTAATTTAATCATTCAACAAATGTTTATACAACAAATATTTTTAAGTTGTTGGAGACTCAAAGATGAAAAAAAGGTTCTTGTCTTCAAAGCTGTCTCAATCTGAATTATGGTCATTATTCTCTCTCCAACACTCTTCCCTCACTGTGAACCGCTGATGAGTTATTCCATGGAAAATGCCGACATCTCATTCAGTTCCATTGTTTGAGGACAGACTTGCTGTGCCATTAGTGTATCACCAATCTTCTTTCTTTAAAGAAAACTCTTGAGTATACTTCTTTTTGTCTTGGGAAGGGAGGCGTTTGTACCAGAATATAAGCATGTGTACTGTTATCTTTCTCATCCCCAGGTTTCTTTTCAACCACTCTGATATGCTATCCCAAAGGCAAAGCAGAATTGCTGGACATTTTGTTAAAAAGTTGGAGAATGTACAAGTCCATTAATTTGGAAAGTACAGCCAATATGTATTGATGGCTATTACAATGTAAGGCAGTTACAGGTCAAAACTGAGCCAAGAACTACTGGAAGGGGTGGAGGAAGAGGAAAGGAGAGCAAAAGGCAATGGAGATGGTCTTAAAGTATAATGTGAGAGGGCTTTGTGAAAATCTGTAAGCTTTCTATAAAGAAAAGTAATTTTACAATTTCATTTATTACTGGCTTTGGGGACTGCCACTGTTATTCTTTGAAAATTACCCATTTGAACAACTCAGAAAATCTGATGGATAAAATGAAA
Source organism: Camelus bactrianus (assembly GCF_048773025.1). Lineage (NCBI taxonomy): Eukaryota > Metazoa > Chordata > Mammalia > Artiodactyla > Camelidae > Camelus > Camelus bactrianus. The sequence goes on from NC_133543.1 coordinate 44,541,294, forward strand.
AGTAGAGGAGGGAAAATAGTAAAGAAGCTTAAGTTGTAAGTTACAAATCCAGTGATTCTGACTTTAACCTTCAAAGAGAAAGAAAAATAGTTTCTGGCTTGAAAAGGAACAATTATGCACTCCTGCCCGTTTTCAAGCTCAGTTCTTCTATAAGCCCTTAAAAGATAAATCCAACTATAAATCACCTTGGAAAAAAATGGACTTGAAATCTGAGTGGGACTGCGTTGTTTGCTTTTTGCTCCTTTCTATACTTGATTTATGTTTAAAGAAGAGTTCTTTGACCCTACCAAATTCATTTCTTGGATTTCAGACTATGTCTCACTAATGTACTGTGGTATTTTTAACAACTATTTTTACCATGTAGTTATTTCCTTGAATAACAAATACATGGAATGTATATTTTATAAATATAATATAATATATAGTATAATATTTTATAGTACAAATATAAATACAAGTATGTATATAAAGGCAAGCCAACGACTACTAACGCAGATACTAGGTTCTACACCATGTTGTAAGGAATATGCATGATGGCTTTCTCTCTCTCTGTCTTTTTCTCTCTCTCTATTCTTTGTAATGCCATTTAAAAAGACACATACAACATTGTCCCTGACTTGAAGGAGTTTACAGTCTTACTTAAAAGATAGAATTTTATTTATATATAACAAATGGAAAATATTCCATGGCTCTTTATGTTTGTTTTTAAAATTAAGACCTACAGGATTTCAGAGAGGGGCAAGATCATTCTAGTTATAGGAATGTGTCAAAGTTTAATTAATTAAGTCAATATCCATTTATAAAATGACAACTATAGAATGGTGTAATTGGAGCTGAGCATCAGGAAGATATGTAATAAAGGCACTAAATGTGTGCTGACTACAAGGGTGTATGTTTGGGAAGGGTGGTCAGGGACAGGGTAGGCTGTGGTTGAGAAGAGGAAGTCCAAAGAATGTAATATGATCAGAGAAAAAATGTTAAGTCAGGTGACAAACAGACTTGAAGGAGTGAAATGACAGGGTAATTTTCCTTGCTGTATCTTGAGCAAGTAGTAACTCGTGTCTTCAAAGATGCTATTATTACAGAGGTTTTATTGACATAAGGGATTAAATCAGTAAGTTCTTTAGTCTTTAATAAAAAAAAAAAATCTGACTTTCTCCAACTGAAAGGGAAAAAATGTTCCTGGATTTTAACACCAAGGTGAGAAATCCAGTCATTTTTTTCAACCATGACTAAGTGATGAGTTATTTTCTTCAAAAATCATAATATAAGTGAAATAGTATAACATGATTTTCAGGCATCTTAAATATATGAAGAGCCAGTGTTACCAGCCTTTCCATAGAAAACAAATATGTATGGAGAGAGAATTTTAAAAAATACAGGCCCAGACAAAGAGTTTCTTCCTCTGCTTTCTAAGCTAATATAAAATTAATGCAACTCTGGCTAGGGATGGGAAATGTGTATACACAAGAGATTAATTAGGTTGTACTGCAGAATTAGATGACTGATTTGAACATTCATGTTACCCAAACCGGTTTTGCTTGATTGTTGAGAATCTTGAAGGTGGAAAATTCAACTAAATAAATACTCAAAGATATTTTAGAATTCTTTGGTATTTATTTTTACCTTGAATTTCCTCTGTGTACAAATCTAAGACCACTAAACTTAGTTAATTATTACCTTCAAATCTATGTAAGATTTGTGACTTCATTTTAAAAATACACTGCTGATCTGTTCAGGGAAAATAATAGGTAGGAAAAATGGGCATGGCTGTGCTCTAATAAAACTTTGTTTATAAAAACTGGTAGCTGTCTCAGCGTTTGAAGTTTGTCTACCCTTCATCTAAATGATATTGCCACCATTAAGGTAACTGCTAAACCTCTTCCAAGTTGAACACCAGTATAAGTGTTCTTACCTCTATAACTACTGCTTGGGGTGGGGAGTGAGTGCTTGAAATGGGGAGGGGAGATGGAGGTTAGTGTGATAAACAACTGATATTTTATAATAAATACTACATACTCCTCTTCAGTTTTTCATATTTTAATTTTTAATTTTGAAATATGTCAAGCAGGTAGATAAGAAAGTGATACAACAGATACCATTATACATACCATACCAATTCACAATAGTTAATGTTTTTATATTTGCTCCAGATCATTTTTTAAAGAAATTAATGTTACAGATAAATGCTTATTCCAATTCCATCCTCCTTTCTTCATGTTAAGAGGTTATCTCTTCCTTTCTAGATAATCTGTCTTTTCTCTCTAGATGCTTTTAGGATTTTCTTATTGTCTTTAATGTTCTGAAATCTGTGGAATCATATCTTTCATCAATTCTGAAAAATTATCAAGGAATATCTCTTCAGATATGATATGTTCCCCATTCTCTACTTTCTCTCCTTCTGGAAATCCCATTTCAACATATGTTTGATCCTCTATTCTCCATATTTCTAACCTCTGTTTTGTACTTTTCTTTATCTCTCTGCATGGCAATTGAGGTAGTTTCCTAGATCAGCTTTCCAGTTTATTAATTCCCCTCTCAAGTTGTCTAATCTTTATTTTATCAATTGGATTTTTAATTTCAAAGATTTTTCCTCATTTCTAAAGATGTATTTTTCTTTCCCAAATCTACCATATATTCTTATAGTGTCCTGTTCTTTGAGATTTGTGTCTGTTCCTTATTTTTTACTCTATTCATTTTGTATTATAGATTATTTCAGATTTTTTATTATATCATGTTTGACTAGGGGAAGAAGAGGCCTCTACATAATCCTCATATATATTTTGTGTGCTTACTTTCTCTCATGGCTTATTATTTGTTTGCCTGTGAGAGCTCATTCTAACATAAGAGTGTTCTTTTCTTTATGTGTTTTGTTTTGTTTTCTTTTGGAGTCCTTGCAGTTATGGAAGTGCTGCTCTGGAATGGTTTTGTATTTGTTTTTACTGGGTGCTTAGTTTGGGGATTTTACCAAACTGAGATCAATCTTATTGTTAATTTCTCAGGTTAGGCATGTCCTAACATTACCCATGGATAACAGAAACTTGAACAGGCCTGGAGGTTTTTTCATAGATTTTTTTTTCCCTCATCAGAATCTCAAACAGACACAAGTTTCCTCCTTGATTAATTGTACCAGTAAGTAGAATTGTTATATTCCCCCTTTCACTGAAAGAATGCTCTCCCCCTGTCCCAGCTTTATGATGGAGTGTTATGCTTTAGCTTCCCAACCTTGCCTAAGCCCAAATGTATGTCTTCTGCACCTATATGGGCATTAAAACACTTTCAGGTATATCTTGGGCAATTTTTTCCTGTTGGATGCTGGAATACCAGATTCTTAATTTACCACTCTGATTTTCAATATCCCCCTTATATCTGTCATTTTCTTGCTTTTGAACCCAAGTATTTAAGATTAAACATTGTTATTGTATATACGCATCATTTATATGTGTTTATAATTAAACAATAAAGCTCTGACTTATTCTGTCATGTTGCTGGAGCCATTCTTTAAGCTCCATGGTATTATTCCAAAGATTTTTATACTTATGATATAGTTTTAAATTACAAAGCTATTTTGTGGTCTTTTTAAAAAAAATCTTAAAAGATGCTTTCACTCTTGAATGCAAATCATATGCTCTCTCAGAATTTGTCCATTTGGGTTCTGTCTGAAAAAACAGTTCCATTTGCTAATTATTTAACAATAGCGGAATCATTTGACAAGTTCTTGATTTTAGGTACTATTTTCTGTGAGTGCATTATATATAGTATTAATAGTGCTATACATTCACTTTTTTAAAAAAAATTAAGATTTCACAATTTTCTCTTAGTAATAATTGAAAATGTTGTTTACCATTATGGCAAAAGAAACCCAGCATACTCCATGATCAAGGATGCTTTTGCGAGCATTTTGGAAATTACTTTTTTACATGGTAGGAAAATGTATGGCATTATAAATTCACAAATTATACCTACACTGCCAGGAATCCAAGTATTTAATGTGACTTGGAAACAGATTTTTGCATATTATAGCTATACTTTTGTTAATTCCATCCTAAATTAGGATCAGCATTACAGCTAAATTTCTGGTTAAGTACATTAAGTGCTTCTTTGCAATGACTGGACCGTATACTACAGCCGTCTGAAACTGTGAGCACCCATGAAAGTTGCAGGCTGGTAATCCTTAATATCCTCTCCCCTTCATCATCCTACAAAACAGAATTTTTAGGAAGTGCTTCTGAGTTCAACTGTCCTCACATGGTTGGGACTGTGCCGAGGGAAGCACCATGTGCTGAAATGCTAAGCCTAAATGAATGTTGAAACGGATGTCTTCCTGGACGATGTAACAGAAGAATGGCTCTTCCTTCCCCCTGCAAAGAGTTTACAGCATCTATGAAATATCACAAGTGTAAGCATTTTCAGACTGGAAATTAAAAAATCACGTGACAGCCAGAGTCAGTTTGTTATTTAGGCCCTCGTGTTTGTCTGATTATGGCACGGATAAAGCAGACAGTCAATCCAGGTGATTCAACCCAACAGCCAGCTTTTCCGGAAAACAGATTGGCCTAACCTTCACTTGTTAAAATTTGTTCCCAACCCTTAGCTCATTAGTGTCTCCTCCCCACCCTCTCATCCCCACCTCAACCTTTTGTGTTTTCTTGATGGCTGGAAGGCCTCCCTTGGAAATCCAGACTTCAGCCTGTTCTAAACAGAGTTACAGAAGAAGTGGTAGCACTTTCATCCTGTTTTCTTTACTCCCTGGGTGAGGCCCCACTTTTCCCCTCCTCTTGATCTAATTAAGATTGTTTTCTCCAAGAGCTGCTTTAAGAGTGACCTTTCTTTTTTATTTCTCATAAAACACATTCTAACTTGGGTCTGTGTTGGGAGGAGGGAAACTAGGGCAACAGATCTGCAGTCAGGCTTAAGGCAAAATACTCTTTTTTCTTCTGATTTTTCTCAAGTGATCTCTAGTTCCTTCCACTTAAATGTATCTTATTTGATACCATAAAGGTTTTCAAGATCGACAATGCTAGGAGGTTACAGAGGTGAGCGATTTATCAATTTAAAATGCATTAGAGTTATTTATTTCTAAGTCATGTCTTTTCTGCTTTATGAGTGCTTCCTGATATATTTCCTGAAAGTGATCTTTTTCGTTTCTCTTCATACCCCTAAACTCAAACCATAGCACTATCTCTATGAAAAATGCACTGACCTACTTCTCTTTTTACATACAGAAAGGTTTGAGTTTGACCTTACCATAAAAAGTATGTAATATACTGTGCTATAAGCTGGCTATTCTAAAGTAGTCTATAAAATAGGTTATTTACTAAATAGTGACGGATATCTATCGAATGACCTTACCAGACTACCAGCATATATATTTTGATGTAGTTATCAAATAATTCCTGAGTCCTGAGAAGTGCATAGCAAAATAAAAGGAAGTACAATCTCTCTTTAATTTATCAAGATCAGGAGATATATACAAAGGTATATATCACTTTTTCTGTAAGAGATAATTTCAATTCACAGATAAAAGGATTGCTGCCTGTTAGTCATAGATTTCTTCTAGTAATCTTCCTTCTAAGGTTAGCAAAGTCATCCACATTAGTGGTTCCACCTTTTCAAATGTCAACTTATAAATCAAAGGAACCACATGGATCAAAAATATTTGAAGACAGTGAAAACGCAAACCAAAAAAAAAAAAGTTGTTTGAAACTTAAAGAAGAAAAATAAAAATGATATACGTGGACTGGACGTTCTGACCACTTGAGTTTATGTTTTTTCAAGCCCAGGAAGAGAATGTGTCAGACCAGAATCACACTAAAACCTCAATCAGAAGAGAACTAACCACAGGAAATGAAAATGTCTTCACTGTCACCTGCAATTCCGGAGAAAGTGTTAGGATTAGAAGTGTCCTCAGACAGATGGACCATTAAGCAAGTGTTATCATTGGTGGAATATCTGGGGAACAAGGCAGGATACCTTCAATAAAAGAATTCCATTAAGCAGGAAAATCTTAACCCTTGAAAATAAAATTTATGGCTTTCAGAAAATATTAAACCCACTTTTAATTCTTACATTGCATTGTAAGTAGGACACATTTTTTTCTGAGCTTCATCCAAGCCTAGTCTTTTTTTTTTTTTTTCAGTTTTTAAACTAATCATGTGTCCGAGTGTCAATGCAGTATTTTCTGAACATTTCAAATGTATTTTTGATCCTTGTGGGCATGAGCATGTCTTACATATTTTGTAGCTTGCCACTCCTGGCACACTATGTAAGACACGTACACAGTAGATGCTTAACGAATACTTTGTGATCATTTTGTGACCCGTCATTCATTGTCACAGAACAAATTAACATTAGAGCTGGGTATTCCATGTCCCAGTTCAGAATTTTTGTTAGATCATGGATCACTAGTAAAAATAATTTGATTGTGACAAAGCAAATTGTATTAGCCTATAGAATTTATATGAGAATTTCATGTCTTAATATTTAATAAAAACTTTTAAAAATTTAATAATCAACCATCTTTTCCATAGAAATAAAAATAGCCCTAAATAATCTTGGTGAGTTACCATTCAAATGGTGAATTTTTACACTGACTTTTTTCATGGCTTACTTCAGTGAGTAAATCTTCATCAGCTAGGAATGCTGGGTCATTCTGACATCCATTAATTGCAATTGCTGCTTTCTCAGTGAACTCTGAAATATGAGTATTGAATTTGGTTGTTGTGGAATGTAAGGAACTGGGATTTTAGTCAAAGACAGTGATTCGTATAAAATTGAGGGTAAAACCAAAAAAGAATATTTTCCAGCATTATCTACTGGAACTGCACTGAAACCTTCAGGAATACTTGATATGTATGAATCAAAAAATCATTATATTTCCATAGTATTTAAAATAAAAATAAGATCATATCTCTCCTTTGCATAAAATATTCTGATAGTTTTCCAAGGGACTTAGAATAAACTCCAGACTCCTCACAATGGCGTCATAGACTCTGAGTGATCTAATCTAGTCCCAGCCTTTATGTCTCACCATCCTCCTCTGCTCTCAGGAGGCCTCAGTCATTTGCTTCCCAAACAGTCCACACTCATGCCATCTTAGGACCTTTGCACCTGCTCTTCATCTGTCTAGAATCCTCTTCCTCTACATCTTTCCTCTTCCCTATTCCTTAGGTATCAGTTCAAATGCCATCGCCCCAGAGAGTCCTTCCAAACCACTCAATGTGAAGTATCCCTCTGTGTGTGTGTGCACACACATACACATGCACGTACACACACATTCACTATCACATTGCCAGGCTTTTATCATGGTGCCTATATTTTTTTCAGTGTCTGTCTGTGTATGCTCAGATATTTCCACCTGTGGCAGCTGCCTCAGGCCACAGGTCACACCGCTTAGCCCACTCTGATTTCAACTGCAGCTGCGATAGGCAATTCCCTGTAAACTCAGACTTCCTTCCCTAACAGCGGCCCTTCTCAGCATACTCCAGTAGTCTCTTTACTTTCTGCTCCAGGGCTTCCTTGGGCCCCACAGGTGCCTGCTCCACTCAAGCACAAGCACAGCCAATAGGAGCTGAGAATCAGCAAGTAAATGCTTCAGCTTCCCAGTCTCCAGGTGGACCAGGCTGGCAGGCCTTTTGTAATTTCTGGGAGATTCCAACAGAAATCAAGCCCCTGTTATCACAGCAGCAACCTTAATATTGGCTGTTTCTCTTTTCCCATCTGTAGTCTCTTCCCCCATCCTTGTTTCCTTCCTTCCTCGGATCATTTCCAAATTTACCTTCGGTTATCAGGACTCATGACTTTGTTTCATGCTCTGCTTTCAAGAGAACCTTAATTAAGACATATCCTATATTGTATAAGATCTATAAATGCCAAGGACTTACCTTTTTTATATTTTGCTTTATTTACAATACTTAGCACAGGACTTAGCATACAGTGAGTGCATCTGTATATATATTTTTTCCTGAAAGAATTATAGGCAAGAGTAGAAGTTATGGGCAAATTTAGGAAGGAAATTGTATTCAAAAGAAAGGGATGAACAGAGGAAAACTGCAGAGGATATAGGATAATATAAGCAAGAATAATATTAACTGAATGTAGAGAAGGTGTAAAACATGCATAGAAATTGCTGGAAAGTTCTAAGACATTTAATCAGATGCAAGAAGATTCAAGGTAGGAAAAATCTGGGACTCCTCTATGATGTGTTGTTCATCCTGTCAGAGAAGTCAACAAGTGTTATTGTTTTAATTGTTTGAGCACTGAAATTGTCATTTTCTTAGATTTTCAAAGCTTGATTCATGTGGTAAAAGATGGTGTTGAATCCAAAAGTTTAGTTTGCTAACTAGCACTTTTTTAAAAACAGTGATTCAAGGACTTCCACTTACAACTATATAAGAATAACTGGTACCAGACTTGTCCCCACCATAAACAATGAGGCAATATACATAGGGCAAATTTTCTCAGTAATTAGATACAGGGACAACATGATTGTGAATTTTGAAAGAAGGAGAACACATAAGTTGAACCCCATACTTGCATTGGCTTTTTGCCTAGAGACACTTACCAGCTGGCACAGGCTGCTGAGGGTGAAGATTTTGCTAAATATAAAAAGCTGAGGTCAGAGTTAGGGGTGGCTGAAGTGACTGGAATTCACAGAAAAGAGTACCTGATAGGAAGAAGCTACATGGAGTGGTGGGGAAAGCTGGGAGAAGCTCCTGCATGGCTGGCAGCTAAAAGAGGACACCAGAAGTCATGCAGTGCTGGATAATGTTAGAGTTTCACTCTAGCTGCAGTGGAGAGATCTCACTGAACACCTCAGATAATTCAGTTTAACCCTCAGAAAGGCCAAACCTTGCAGGTATGTACCATACTCTAGAGTAAGAGCCACAAAGGACTAAGAGCCACTAGGACTAAGACAAAACCAAAATAGATCTGAACTGACAAAGAATGACATTAAGCTTGATAGGATCAAAAGGATCCACAAGTAATTTAATTAGTTGCTGGAAAAAACTCAACCCTCTTTAAAGGAAGACAACATAATCTAGACTACCTACAATGTATCATACATAATGTCCAACATTCAATAAGAAGTAGTGTTTTGAAAATAGTAATTACAGTGGTAAAACCCTAACTAGACAGATTAGGAGAAAAAGAGAAAATCCAAACTACCAGTTAACAAGAATGAAACAGGTGATACTTTAACAGATACCACTGACATTAGAAAGATAATCAGGGAATTTTATAAACAACTTTATGCTAGTACATTTGACAATTTAAATGAACAATTTTCTTAGTTAACACAACTACAAAGGTAGACACAGGAAGAAACAGATAATCTAAGATGGCAAGGGCCTGTAAAGTCAAAATTATTCCTAAAATCATACTAGGAATTTCTTCACCTTCTCCATTTTTAGTCTCTTACATGTGGAGTTTTCCATCAGCTACGTAATGTGTGATATTACAGTAGACTGAATACAGAAGCAGATATGAAAGCTGGTGTCTTCCATTAAGCTATACATTAAAGAGATTGATAAAAATGTAAAACAATGCCTCTTTCCTCACAAAATTATTTTTTGGAAAGAATACCTATTTTTCATAAAAGTATGTTATTATAACCTACTATTTTTTGAATGAGTTGATGAACATTGAAATTTTTATGTTTTAATTTTTATACAGTATACAGATAAATCTAACCCACATAAATAAAAGGTCTTTGGGGACTCAGTAATTTTTAAAAATTTAAACAGATCTTGAAGACAAAATATCTGTATACCACTAATTTAATAAATCTGACATAAGCTCTATCAGAAAACAAAGGTGGTTTTGGGAAATCTTTGCAATTTGTTCTATGAGATTAGCTTAACACTGATACCAAAGCCTAGTAAGTTATTATAAGAAATCTACAGACCAATATCCCTTATGAATACATATGCAATAATTTTTTTAAAAAATCGATGAATTAAATACAGCAATAGTTAAAAGGGATAACATATCATGATCAAGTGGGCTTTATTCCATGAATGCAAGGTTGGTATAAAAGTTGAAAATCAATGTAATTCACCACATTAACAGCTATAATGGTTATAAGACATATAATTATCTTAATAAATGCAGAAAATACATTCTACAAAATTCAACATCCATTCTTCATGAAAGCACCTTGAAAACTAGGAATTGAAGGGAGCTTCATCAATTTGAAAAAAAGCATCTACAAAAAACACTACATGTTACACTCAATAATAAATGATTGAACACTTTTTCCTTATTATCAAAAACAATTTAAGGATATCTTCTTTAATTGTTTCTATTCAACATTTTACTCAAGGTCTTAGATGTTCAAAAAACTAAAAGAAACAAAAAACAAAAAACCTGAAAACCAAAAATCAAACAAACAAAAACCAAAAGAGAAGTACAGGTACTAAATTGGAGAAGAGAAATAAAACTTTCTTTATTCTCATATAACATAATTTTTATATGGCAAATCCTCAGGAATTTGCAAAACAGTAATTGAACTAATAAATGGATTAATCAAAGTCACAGAGTACAAGGTCAATACACAAAATTTAGTTGTATTTCCATATATTATATTAGCAGCCAAGAGGTAGAAAAAGAAATTTTAAAAATACCAGTTATAATAGCATCCAAACATGAAATACTTAATAAAACTTCTATACTGGAAGCTATAAAATATTGGTGGGAGAAATTAAAGAAGAGCTAATAAATGGAAAGATATACCATGTTCATACATCAAAAGATCCGATATTGTTAAGATATCAAAAGATCCAATATTGTTAAGAGATTGCTTTCCCCCAAAATTGAACTATAAATTCCATGCAAATCCAAACAAAATCTCAGCAGACTTCATTTTCTTTGGATAAAGCAACAAGTTGATTCTAGAATGTATATGGTAATGCAAATGCTCAGAATTGCTGAAACAGTCTTGAAAAAAAGGAAAACATTAGAAGGCTTACATTATCTGATTTCAAGATTCCATGAAAAACTACAGTCATTAAGACAGAATAGTACTGAAGTAAGCCTAGACAAAGGATTCATGGATTAGGATAGAATAGAGAGTCCAGGAATAGCCCGACAAATATAATGTCAATTGATTTCCAAAATGACACCAAGTCAATGACAAAAGAGTGCTAGAGCAACTGGATAAACATGTGGAATAAAATTAAATTTTACTGCTGTCTCATATCATACATGTAGCAGATGCTGTGGTACCCAAACCGCATTTCCCTTTAGGTCTGAAATACTTATTTCTACAGATTCCAGTGTTGATGTTGTGGGTTGAATCGTGGCCCCCTCAAATTCATATGTTAAAGTTCTAACCCTCAGTACCTTACTTAGAATGTGACTGAATTTGGAGATAGATCCTTTAAAGAGGTTATTAAAGTTTAAGTGAGGTCATTAGTGTGGACTCTAATCCAAAATAAATGATGTCCTTATAAGAAGAAAAAAATCAGTTACACAGATATACACAGATGGAAGACTATGTCAAGGTACATGAATGAATATCTTAAGTAAAGGAGAGACATTTCAGCAGAAACCAACCATGCAGTCCTCTTAATCTCAGACTACAAGCTTCCAGAATTGTGAGAAAATAAGATTCTGTTGCTTAAGCCACATAGACTGTGGTATTTTGTTATTAGTTTGTTATTGGTTGCCTGTTGATGGCTTATAGCTGAGTTCCTCCCCAGGAACTGCATTCAGTTGAAGAGTGCTTCCTCACCTAAGTTTATACTCCTGCTCAGAGAGCAGCCTGCCCCAATGATTGGAAGGTGTAATAATATAAGTCCTGTCCCTGTGTATTCATTTGGGACAAATTTCTAAACACAATTCTCCATCTCAGGTCAGTTTTAATGTCACTAGTTGTAAGCAAGCCCTAAAGTGGAATTTTCAAGCTGGGTCACCCACTAACAGACTGGTCATAAATATCCCATTACTAGTTGTAGATGAGAGTGGATGTACCTTGGCATGCCGTAGCAGTGCAATTGTATGTCTATTGGTTGTGAGTTGCAGTGTGATACTATTGGAAAGGAATGCACTGGGGCAGGGGCAGAAGTACAATATTTTAGGTGTTTGAGAGTTGAGGGCAAGTAGTAATTATAAGGACAATAGAATTTGATGGATATTGCTTAGGGCTATTAATGCATTGGAGAAAGAGAATGAATGGCTGTATGTGATTAATCACTAATTTAAAAGGCAGAAGGCTTACTTGGAAGCATATAAAGAGACTCTTATTTCCTGCATCAGAGGTCACAAATGATGAGGAACAAGGCAGGACTGAATTGTACAGAACACTGACTTCTCAACCTAGGCAGGACTCTTGCTAAGCTCCTGGAATTATTGTCAAGAAAGGGTGGAACCTTGAGATTTGAAATAACACATTCAGGTCGATACACTTACGTACAACGGATCCTAGATTCCCCTAACTCTCTGAGCCTGCAAAAGGGAAAACCTTCTCCTTATTAAAGATTAATACTCTATATTTGTTTCCAGGCAGTTGAAGAAACCTCTCTTGTAAGACAAAGTGTATTATCTTTCTTTTCCTTCAATTATTTTCCATATTCTCTCCTGGCTAGGAGACTAGTAACTAGGATTCGTTTAAAAAAAAATAACCCAGCTAATAAAGTTTTGAGTCTGCTAAGGGAGAAAAGAAAATATGCTGGAGGGACTGAAACATTTAGTCCACATGTACCAGCAAAAAACATAAATGTATATGTGGGACTCGATATTAAATGTGCTGGATCAAGGAAGACAGAATAGAAAGTTTAAAAAGAGAGAGATTATAGATATGGGAGTCCTTCTCATGATACAGTATTTGACATCCTGGCAAGAATCCTGGAAGACAGTGCTTTTATAGGTCAGCTCTTAGAAACGTAAAAAAGTAATGCTGCACATTAAGTATTGTATAAATGCCAGAACTACCTTGTCTGATAGTTGAGAAGAGATCAAAAGTCTTAAAGAAGTAGGCATGCTAAAGTGGATACACTATTTTGGACCCTAAAGCTACCATCTGACTGCTAGTTCAGAGGACCTTTAATACACTACTTTTACCAAGAGAAGTACCAACATCATTGAGGAGGTCTATAGTAGCTACCCTCTGTTGATGAGAGCTAACAATAGGACGTGTTGTTACAGAACTAGAAGTCTTGATATCAGTAGAGAAGATAGGATTCAGAAATAATAAAGGCAAAGTAATAGCATTTGAACTTCAAAAAAGGAAGGCATAATTTAAAAGAGAGTGGTGGAGATGATTAATAGAATATGACACATTAAAGGGTGATATGGATAACTACACCAGAAGAATTTTGCTCAAATCTATACCTATCTTATTAAATACAATAGCCACGAGCTACATGTGGGTAATTGAATTTAAATCAATTAAACTTAAATAAAATTTAGAAATTTATTTCCTCAGTTTCACTTGCCGCATTTCAGGTATTAAGTGACCAAATGTAGCTAGAGGGCTTGTATTGAACAGTGTAGATATAAAATATTTTATTACATATGTAGTGACAAAAAATCATTAAAGAAATGAAAATGCTACATTAGAAAATATTCACTTAATGCAAATATTCCAACTTAAAGAAGTAATAGAGGAAAAAGACGAGACACTTAGAAAATACTAAGTAGATATAGATATAAATCCAACCATATCAATAATAGTGTCAAATGTGAGTAGATTAAGTAATCCAAACAAAAGGCAGATTCTCAGATTAAAAAAAAAAACAAGATCCATCTGTATGCTGTCTACAGGAGACCCATTTTAGATTCAAACATATGCATAGTTTGAAAGTAAAAGTGTGGAAAAAGGTATCACACAAACAGCAACCACAAAACAGCCGAAGTGACTATACTATAAGATAAAATAGACTTTAAAACAAAAAATGTTATTAGATAATACTGGCATTTTATAATGATAAAAAATTCAATCCATCAGGAAGATGTAACAAATATAAATATATATGCCCTAATAACAGAGCACCAAAATACATGAGGCAAAAACTGACAGAAATGAAGGGAGAAACAGTCAATTCAACAATAATAGTTGAAGACTTTAATACCTACTTTCAATAATGGATAGAACAACTAGACAGAAGATTAATAAGGATACAAAATACTTGAACAATGGTGTAAACCAACTAGAACTAATATACATATATAGAACATTCCACCCAATAGCAACAGAATGTACATTATTCTCAAGTGCACATGGAAGAATCTTCAGGATAGAGCATATGGTAAGCCATAAAACAAATTTCAATAAATTTAAAGTGATAGAAGTAATATAAAGCATGTTCTCCAAACACAAAAGGAATGAAATTAGAAATCAATAACAGAAAAAAATTTGAGATTTACACAAATCTGTGGAAATTAAACAACATGCCCCAAACAAGTCACAGAAGATATCAAAAGAGAAATTGGAAAATACTTTAGAATGAATGAAAATTAAGACACAACAAACCAAAATTTATGGAATATAGCAAAATCAATTTTATAAGGAAATTTATAACTAAGTATTTATGTTAAGAAAAAAGAAAGATTTCAAGTCAGTAATCTACCTTATACTTTTAAGACAATGAGGAAAAAAGAAGTAAACTAACCTAAGTAAGCAAAAGGAAGAAATACTAAAAATTGAAGTAAAAATGAATGAAATAGAGAATAGAGAAAAATTATTTAAAGCCAAAGCTATTTTTCTTAACCAATTAAATTGACAAGCATTTAGCTAGATTAACCAAGAAGAGAAGAGGGAAGACTCAAATTACTAGAATTAGAAATGAAAGAAGGGATATTACTACCATCCTTACACAAATGAAAAAGAATATAAATTAATACTATGAACAATTGTCTAGCAATAAATTAGATAACAGATAAAATGGACAAATTCCTAGAAAAACACAAACTACTGTTACTGACTCATAAAGAAATAAACAATCTGAATAGGCCCATAGAAACTGGAGTGATTGAATCACTAATCAAAAAGCTACCTACAGGGTGGGAAGGGACACACTGGGAGTTTGAAATTTGTAAATACTGACAGTCATATGTAGAATAGATAAACAGGATTATACTGTATAGCACAGAGATATATATATAAGATCTTGTGGTAATTCACAGAGAAAAAAATGAGACAATGAATATATGTATGTTCAAGTATAACTGGAAAATTGTGCTCTACACTGGAAATTGACACAACACTGTAAAATGACTATAACTCAATTAAAAAAATGTAAAAAATAAAAAAAGCTATGTACAAAGAAAAGCCCCAGCCCAGATGGCTTCACCACTGAATTCTACCAAACACTTAAATAATAATTAATACCAATTCTTTGCAAAGGATTGTAACTCTTTGCAAACTCTTCCAAGACATAGAAAAGAAGGAAACATTTTCAAATCCATACTTGATACCAAAACTAAACAAAGACATCACAAGAAAACTATAGACCAATATCTCTTATGAATATCTGCAAAAATCTTCAAAAAAATACTAGCAAACCAAATCCAGGAATATATTAAAAGGGTTATAACCATGATCAAGCAGGATTTATCCCAAGAGTGCAATGTTGGTTTAACAACCAAAAATCAATTAAGATAATACATCCTGTCAATACAAAAAAAACAGTGATTACATGATCTTATCAATACACTCAGAAAAAGCATTTGACAAAATCTTACACCCATTTGTGAACACTCAGAAAAAGCATTTGACAAAATCTAACACCCATTTGTGAATACTCAGAAAAAGCATTTGACAAAATCTAACATCCATTTGTGATTTTTTTTTTAAAAAGGTGAACAAACTAAGAATAGAAGGCAACGTCCTCAACCTAATCAAAGGCGTCTACAAGGAGTCCATTGCTAATATCATACTTAAGTAAAAGACTGGATGCTTTCCCCTTAACACCTGGAACAAGATTAAGATGTCAACACTAACAGTTTCTATTCAGCATTGTATGGGAGTTTCTATCCAGCAATGTATGTGAGTTTCTATCCATAGCAATTAGGCAAGAAAAAGAAAGAAAAAGCATACAGGTTGGAAAGGAAGAACAAAACTATCTCAGATGATATGATCCTATATAGAGAAAATCCTAAGAATCCACTAATAAACTATTAGAACTAATAAATGAGTTCTTCAAGGCTGTAGAATATAAGATCAGTACAAAATCAATTATATTTATATATGCATGCAATGAAAATTTTTTAAAATGACATTAAGAAAATAATTACATTTCTAATAGCATCAAAAAAGTAAAATAGTAATACATTTAACAAAAGAAGTGTATATTTTACTCTCTAAAAACTATAAAATATTGCTTAAAAATTAAATAAATAAATAAACAAAAAAAAATTCCATGTTCATAGTTTGAAATATGTAACATTGTTAAGATGACAATACTTCCCCCAACTGATCTACAGTTTCACCTTATCCCTACTAAAATTCCAGCTGGCATCTTTGTAGAAATTGACAAACTGCTTCTAAAATTCGTATGAAATTGCAATGATCCCAGAATAGCCAAAACAATCTTGGAAAGAGGAAAAAAGTTGTAAACTCATGCTTTCCAGTTTTAAAATATACTACAAAGCAATGGTAATCAACACAATGTAATATTGACATAAGAATAGACATATAAATCAGTAGAATAAAGTTGAGTGTCCAGAAATAAAACTGTGCACAATCAACAGATTTTCTATAAGTGTACCAAGACCATTTAATGGAGAAAGAAGAATCTTTTCAACAAATGGTGCTAGGATAACTGGATACCCACATTCAAAAGAATGAAGTTTAACCTCCTCTTAACACCAAACAAAAAAAATTACCTCAATAGGATCAAAGATCTAAATTTAAGAGCTGAGACATAAAACTCATAAAAGAAAAACCAGAAGTAAATCTTTGTAACTAACCATGGGTTAGGCAAAGACTTCTTAGATATGACATCAAACATATAAACAACAAAAGAAAAAATAGATAAATTGGACTTCATCAAAATTAAAAACTTCTGTGTATCAAAGGACACTATAAAGAAAATAAAACACATGTCCACAGAATGGGAGAAAGTATTTGACAATTAGATATCTTGATAATGGTTTCTATAATATACAGGAACTCTTACAACTCCAATAATAAAAAGACAACCCAATTTAAAAATGGGCAAAGGATGTAAATAAAAATTTCACCACAGAAGGCATAAAAATGGCCAAAAGTCACATGAAAAAATACTTAACATCATTAATTATCAGAGAAATGCTAATCAAAACCACAATGAAATACCACTTCCTACCCGCTAAAATGGCTAGAATCAACAAGTCAGCTAATACTAAGTATTACAATAATATGGAAAAACTGGAACCCTCCGACACTGCTGGTGGGGATGTAAAATGATACATCCACTTTGGAAAAGAATCTGTTCCTCCAGTGGTTAAACATAGTTATGACATGATCCAGCAATTTCATTCCTTGGTATATACTCAAAAGAAATGAAAACATATATCCACACACAAAAATAGTTGTACGTAAATGCTTATAGTAGCAACATTTATAATAGCTAAAAGGTGGAAATATCCAAAATGTCCATCAGCTGATTAATGGATAAACCAAAAGTGATATATATTCATACAATAGGATATTATTTAACATAAAAAAAGAAGTAAGTAGTGACACATATTACAACCTGGAAGAACCTTCAAAACATTTTGCTAAGTGAAAAAAGTCAGTTATGAAAAACTGTATGTTAATATGATTCATTTATATGAAATGTTCACAAAAGGAAAATCTATAGAGACAGAAAGTAAATTTGTTGTTGCTTAGGGCTGAGGGAGCAGGGGTGATGTCAGGATAGGGTGATGGCTAAAGGGTAAAAGTGCTTCTTTTTGTGATGGTGAAGATGTTCTAAAATTGGCCATGGTGATAGTTATATATATCTGTGAATATAGTAAAAAGGACTGAACTGTATACTTTAAATGTGTAAATTTGTGGTTATATGAATTACATCTCAAAGCTGTTTTTTAAAAAGCAATAAACATTCTCTTTTGCACTTATGACACAAATCAAAAAATTGTTTTGAAATTGTCAGATGCCATCATTATTTACTACCTCAAGACTGAAAAAATAATTGTTTTGATACCAAATAGGGTAAATCAGGGAACAAAAATTATCAAATAGCATAACCGAATAGAATTGCAGTCTATAAACTAAAAATTGTGCTTACTTTATTCCCTTCTACAAACACTACAAACTCTACGAGTAAAGGACAAACTGGACATAGTTGGTCACAGAATCATAGGCTATTAGGGCAGGAAGGAAACTTGAAGAAAATCTCTAAGCCTAGGGTTATTTCACATGAGGACTCTAAAACACAGGCAGCAAAATGCTTAACGTCACATAGTAAATTTATGGCATAACTGACTATGGAACTTCCGTTTATGATCCCCTGTCCCAGTCAGATAACTGGAGAGGCTAGGAAGAAACTGTGTGCCAGTGGAGCAGAGCCAGGTATAACTGAATTTTCACACATCCTCTGATGAGTTGGACTGGAGAATCCCATGCTTCATCCAAAGACAGCAACACAACTCAGCCCCTCCAGCCCCTATTGATGGAGGCTCATTGTTGCTTCATTTTCAGAATTTTCAAGAGACACTAGAAATCAGATGCCTGTATGAAGTCTCCTGATTTTTAAATTTAAATTCATTTAAAGACACACATATATATTGATTTCATCTAGAGTCTAGCTCTTTTTGACCTCTGAAAGTTTGTTTTCTTTAGATCTTGCCTAGGTTCTTTTCCTCTGCCTTGAATTATCTCAGCAAATTAAAAAGATTTGATTTGGGTCTCAGTGTTGTTACGGAAGGGATAAGAAATATAGATGATGTGTTTGTACAGGACACACCCAAAGTGTGTGTTTATCAGTGATTCATTGTTAGTTAAGAGAAGACTCTGTTATTTAGATATCTATTACTTAGGATCCCACAAAAATCTTTTTTTTTTCTCCCCAATGGCACATACTTATTAAATGAATAGCACCAAGAAGTTATTTGGAAAGAACCAGATTCCTACTCAGCCTTATTTTTCTCCACCACTTAATTTCTTGGAATCAGTATGTTGAATTACTTCTGAAAAAATCTCTTGTAGACATCAAAAAATTTTTAATTTAAATAGAGATGTATAAATATGGTTTATTACAATTAGTTCTTGTACAGGATGTGGATATCC
Organism: Camelus bactrianus; assembly: GCF_048773025.1. NCBI lineage: Eukaryota > Metazoa > Chordata > Mammalia > Artiodactyla > Camelidae > Camelus > Camelus bactrianus. The sequence continues at coordinate 44,560,510 of NC_133543.1, forward strand.
ACAACTTTAACTTTACCTGATACCAGGTAATTAGGCTGAATGAAACTGCTACTATTTCAGAAAACACTTCAGAGAGAGCTCATGAAATTAGAGAAATGAGTCTCTAATATGTGAATGGATCAGTTATTAAAACTCCTAGGATCTAAAGGCAGTAAAGGACATACAAGAGGGAGAAACAGAACTTTCATTCTATACTAGACAAGTTGTTCTCAGACCTGGCATGTGTAAAAACTCCTCTGCATTTATCCTAGAACACCAAACCCTTTGTGACAGGAGAGTTGGGAAGCTGGAGAGTGCTAAATGCTGAAGCAGAAACAAATGAATCTGTCATAATCCTTTATTTCATGGAATCCACTGTATTAGAGGGTGCTGTCCACCAAATAGAGGTTGATTTTATAAACTCATTTTTCTAAGGCCAAAATTCCCTTTGGAATAGGAAAATATTCCTCTGTTCTGTCTGGGCAAAAGAAATAGCTTTTATAGAAAGAAATAAGCTTCTAGCTTATGATAAATTCTTGTATTGCTCAGTGCTTTACAAAGTCAGCCAATTTCTGGCCTCTAAAGAATTTCTCCAGTAACTTCCTGAGTCTGTTCCCTTGAATACGCATATTTGCCTGACTCAGTCAAAAATGTCATCAATCAGGATTGTGCAGTAAATAATAGTGTAGAGATTATTCCCTGAGCAACGGTGAGTGATTGTTCCAACACACAGCGTTCAGGATTATTAGATGAGAACTAAAGAGTCATGGCAGGATGAATTTTGCCTACAGCTGAAGGCAGGTGACACCTGCTTACTACTGGCAGGAAGCATGTCATGGGGAAATGGCTAAAATAATATGAATATGAAGTTCATATTGATTTTATTCAATAGGTATTGGTGAATATAAAGTTGACCAATACATGGTCCTTGCCTTTGAAAAGTCTCAATTTTTTACATATTATTAGAGCCACAGGCTCATAAAAGGTAATGAAGTATTTTCTTTAAAAATTTTTCTGCTTTCAAGTGAATTTGCAGTTGCTTTCTCCATAGCATGTAAAAATGTTATCAACACATTTATGTATCACTTGTGAATTCCTTTGATCTGTAAATGTCCAGTTATAACAATGTTCTCCCCTGTCCCTAAATAAGGCCTTATCTACTTAGCAAACTCTAATCAATCTTTAGGACAGCTTTTTTGTCACCCTTCCTAATTTTGTTTTTTTTCTCTACCTAGGAGGATGAATTGCTCTCCCAACTTTGTGCCTGTAATAATAGTAATAGAAACAACAGTTCACAGTTATCAAGTGCTTTCTATGTGCCAAGGAGTCTTCTGAGAGGTAAGTCATTTAATTCTCATAAAACTGTACAAGATGGGCATTGTTACTGCGCCTACTTTACATATGAGGAAAACAAGGCATGGAGAAGTTATATATGTTGCCCAGGGTCACACAGCCAGTAAGTGGCAGAGCTGTAAAATGGACCTGAGTGGTTGCATCATTTACCACCATGCAATGTTATTAGCACTCTCTCATTAGCACGCACCTACACCCATCAGATAGTATTAAGTTAGTGTATGGGAGTCTATTTCACTGTAGACTGTAGTCTCTATAAGAGTAGGGCTGTGCCTTATTGGTATTTGGGTGCCCAGGGCCCAGCAAATCCAAAGAAAAGTCGTTGTTTGGGCCAAAGTTTAGATTTGTCATTTGCTGTCCTTGGCTGTTTTAGCTCCTGCGTTCCTTCCAAAGTGGTACTTCGTTAATGCAAAATACTCTTTAAAAAAAAAAACCAGCATTCAAAATGCACCTTGAATTAAGCAATGCTTCATTAAGAGTGTATTGCAATTCTTCTAAATGGTCCCATTGCTAATAAAAGCCCATGCAGCTTCCTCATTCTTGGAGCCACGAGCCACCATGTTAAAGACCAGCCAACCTGAGGCTGCAGTGTTGGAGGTACCATGAGTAGGTGCTCTAGGTCACAGTCCTAGCTGAGCCCAGCTTTCTACATCCCACCAAGGCACCAAATAAGTGAGTGAAGGATTCTTGGGCCTTCCAGACCAGTTCATTCACCAGCTGAACACCACTTTGGTTTAATGATCTGTTGTAGACATCTTGGAATTCTTAATTTTTGAACAAGAGGGCCTCATTTTCATTTTGCCATGCCCCCCCCCAAACTGTTAACTACTCCTAATTATATCATTGAATTACATTTTATTATATATTCTTTGATATTGCTTGCTCCAATCTCTTGTTCATTACTTTTATCCCTTACCTTGATTGTTGAGTGTCTTAAAGACAGACCAAATGCCTTCCTTAATCTCCTACAACTAGTCTTAGGTGTAGGTATCCAGGCAGTATGTTTCAGGAGGCTTGACATAGAAGAGAAAATGGCATTTTTCGTATGTGTAGCCTGCAATGCAGACCATGCAGAGGGGCCAGAGAGGATCCAGTAAGTGTATTTACCTGCTGTTCTCCATTGTACACTTCTGATTGGGTTTCCTGTGGCTCTTTGATATCAGATGAAGCAGAGGGTAGATGTAAGCAAAAGCCATGTATAAATCTCAATTTACAAAGAGGATATTTGCCTTCTCTCTACTTTCTTTCCCTTACAGCCCCATTTGATGAGTTTTGTTACTCTGTAGGGTTCAGATCAGGCTAGTTGATTCAGCTCTCAGGAAAGTGACTTAGTAGAATGATCTTACGAAATGAATTAGCAAGAAATACTAATTTAAAAGGCATTTAGGTGGTTCTGCTGCCTAAATTGTCTTACCTTATAACAACAAAATTTAAAAAAATATTTCTTATAAATATATCAATAACATGAATAGAACTGTTGTTAACAAGAAAGAATGAGAAAAACAAACTGAAATTACAGAATTAAAGAAAGAACTGAAGGGGGGATATATTGCTAGGTAAGAACAAAGTTTCAGTATCACTTTAAAATAAATTTACCTAAAACACTTATAAATGATATCAATCTCTCTTTTTAACTATTTGGCAACATAAAATAGACAATAATAAATGGGTTTCTGGCTTTAGAGATCAGTTTCTGACACAGTGTGAAGTATTTCTTTTGGTAGGTAAGGTCAAGGAGGTCACTGGATATTATTTCTGAAGTACTGCAAACACTTGTGAATGAACCAAGGGCTTGCATAACTTTCATAAAACTGTAAGCAGCTCTTCGCAGAAAACCACCCTTAGCAGGGAGCCTCTTTTCTTGTCACTTTAGCAAAGCTATATTGTAACTAACGTTAACCCAGGCACCGCCATGTTCTTTCTACTCATCTCTAGGCCAAGCACACCTTTAAAATCTTTTTGATCACACAATATCTTGCCTAACCTGCTGGTTCTTTCCTTATACCAAAGAAGTAGAAGTGAAGAATAAGTAATTAACAGATGACCAGATCTCATCCCTAGCTTCCTCTTCAGTAATCTTGTGAACATACTGTGTGAATAAGCTAACATCTAAAGAAAAATGACAAGACATCACCAAGCCTGCACACAGTTGGAGATGGCTACTAGTTTGATCCCCTTTCTCAATGATTAACTGAGATTACTTTCCCTTTGGAAACTTTCACAGCTGAGCAGAATCTTCGGAGATGGTTTTTGGGGAAATGAGCCTGCCTTCTCCTCAGATTGCTGGCTTTCTGATTAAAGGCAACTTTCCTTTCTATAAACACTTGCCTCCATCTCGAGTATTGATTTTCAAGCAGCGAGCAGCCAGAGTCTGGTAACAGAACTAAGACATGTTACTAAAGTAATCAGTATCTAAGAGATCTGGTTCTAGCACAAAAGGATTCATTCTGCACTTCATTTATCCCTTCAACAAATATTCAAGAGCCTGCTCTGTACCTGGAAATAGTCTAGGCGCTGGGAGAAATGCTGAAGCAGAAATATAATTCTCTGCCTTTCATGTACTTCAGATGATGAAAATAATTTTCTCTTTGTAATTTCCCCATTCACAGACACCTTGTAGTGGACAGTTAAACTCAGCCTACAGTGAAAACTGAGTAACATCTGTAGTTCATGTTTTTACTTACTCATTCGCAAATCACTGTTTACCAAATTTATTCAAAGACCCTCCCATGCCCGACCAGACAAAAGCACTCTTTGTCCTAGCTAAAGGAGTGATCCACTCCAGCGTTTTAAAAACAATACTCCATTTTACTTCAGAGAGATTACAGGTTAGGTTTTAATGACAAAGGAAGCACTTGGTGAGAATATTTGAATCGTACCACCTGTTGAAACTTGTAATGTTATTGCTTGAGACTCTTCAGAATTCAAGATTTAAACTTTCCTCCAGCCACATGAGAGCTGATGTGAGCACTGCCAAGAAAACAATGACCAGGTCCTCTGTCCCCGAAACCTAGACATTTCTGAGCCCAGCTTCAAGAAGAAACTAGCAGCTGAGGCACATTGTGTCAATAAGATGGAATGTGCCTGATTTCACTTTGCAGTGTACACTGGAACCCAAAACCACAGCAGGATGACTCTTTGACGTGTGCAGTTACTTGGGAATAATGGCAGCACCCTTGCAATGTGCTTGGATGGGAAACAGCTGTCAGACTTGAAGCCGCTGTTAGATGTGTCCATGATTGCTCTTGTGCAGTCCCTTTTGGTTAACTACGGCATCTTCAAAAATGATTTTATGTGTAGAGATTTTTCTGGGCAGGACAAGTTAAAGGAAAGAGAACATCCCTGGTTACACAGTTATGCAGGAAAATTCAGTGGTTTGGCCCCGGGAAAGTAATATTCACTATAAATCTATAGTGTTCATGGTGTGGGAATTGTCTTTGGAATTCTGACTGTTCCGGCACGGGGAAGGCCATGGGCTGGGATTGTTCCTTTATTTAGTCTGTCTTCCTCCTACCAGCTGGTTCAGAAAACATGGTTATAACTAATTTTAAGGGAAATGGCTTATATTCCTTCTGTTCGTAATTGACAATTCCATGGGGAACAGGGAGGAGATAATAGAAACTGATGGAACCAATCACAGTGATAAAAAATGGAAAGGGTAAAAAGTCATTAAATTTATCTTAAATCGATGAGGAAATGAATAGATAAATATATAAATAAATAGATAAAAATAAATAAAACAGATATCATTAATTCTTCCTTCAGATCCCTTATGGTAATAGAGATAAGAGGGAAGTGAAACTCAAAACATAGTATTTCTTTCTTTCTTTCTTTCTTTCTTTCTATCTATCTATCTATCTATCTATCATCTATCTTATCTTGATCAATCTATCCATCCATCCATCTATCTATCTGTTTTTGGTAGTGTTCCATGATTCACCTTGTCAGATCCCAAGGACTTCTTTGCCTTTGGATTTAGACCAGAGCAAGTTTTCATTCATTTTCCCATGTTTCTGAGGATTTTTAAATGATACCTGAGTTATGAGTCATTGCCAAGCTCTTTGGCATCATTGTACCAAAAGCTCATAACATGTTTTCTACCTGTCGATATAAATTATTGCCTGCATGTAGAACTCCAGGAACAATTTGGCTTCCTGCCCACACAAATGACTTCTCATCGTTCAGGTTTCAATTTAATGCCAGTATGTACTGTAAGATGTATGTTCCGTCCTACAAATGAGTTGCATGTGCATTTCCATTTCAGAAAACCTGGTCTGAATTTTAAAAGAAAGCATTTGGGATCTATTGTATTGGCGGTACTTCTGAGCTAAGTGCATTCTAAATACACTGTAACACTAGGATCAAAAATAGTGCTAGACTTTGGGTACTACACCACATTTTTTAAAAGGAAAAAAAAAAGACAAATGATGCCTTCAGTTTTTGAACTGGCTTTTCCAGAGAACTGAAAGATATATTGTGAGTATTCTTTTTTCAGTTGCCTATGCTTTATAAAATTTCAATTTGCCTTCTCTCATCTTCTGAGCACCAGCTTAAGAAGTGAAGTCAACCTGAAAGGAAAAATATCTTAAATAGAAAGCTAAGGATTCAGAAAGCATTTGTTGTATAGGCAGACTCTACTCCAAGCACAGATCAGAAAGATACTTTTAGACTTCTTTGCTTCCTATTTGTGGTTCTGTTGATGGATAAAGATATATATGAAATAAATTAGAATGTACTCCAAATTAAAAATATTATCAAATAAAATATTTTTTAAAATGTGGCAAGGAGCATTTATTCCTGCACATACATGCTAGTAAAAAGGTTAAAGGACTTGATAATATTAATATTAATATTAATAAACAAGACTGTCCACAGAGCATCAAAATATAAGATAAACTGGAAAAAGGGGTGTTCTGAAATGACTGAAAAAAATGAATGTTTCATGTTGTTTTACATTAGCAAAAATATATACAGCATGCTACTGACCAAAAGTACATCAGTAGTGAGGATAAGGGCCTTCTCCTTCAATGTAATTGTGCACCTTCTGTAAAAGCCATCATCTACTTCTGTCATGTAATCACACAGGTAATAAACAGTACATGTTATGTATACCAAGTATGTTTTAATAGCTTCTCTTTCACTCAGCTCTAGAAAAAAAAACAAAGTAAAACAGTGTTTGTAAGGCATCATTTTTCATGTATGAAACTTAAACTGAGAAAAAATAAACTATTGAGGTTACGTAATATAATCCCTATTTTCAATTATTTTTCCTATTAGTAGAACACTAGTTTAAAGTTTGGTTCATCATTGAATACTGGGTTGCAATATTTTCCACTTAACATAATTCTATTTGGTTTTGGAGAATTCATTGTTCCACATTATATCAAAGTCTATGGGGGAAAAAAACCGACACTGGGGGCATGATGACATTGTTAGTTGTAGTTAGTTTTAAGCTGTAGTCTCAATGCACTCTCCTGATCCTTAGAATTTACTATCTATATGTAATGTCTATCCTTACACTTCACTATGTATTGCCATTTGTTATTTCTTTATGTTTATCTTGTGGCCAAAAGTAGATGGTAAGTTTCTTGAAGATAAGGACCATTTTGCTAATTACTTTTATAGTATGGTATCAGACTCTGATGTGTCACCAAGGCATAGTTTTGGCTTTAACTTTATGTGTTCACACCGAGTTTTGTGTCAGGTCCTGTGCTAGTAGTATCAATAAGCTCTTCCTTTGCTATCAATCATATGTCCACAGAATCAGAGAACTAAAACATACATTCCATATAATCAACTTTTTTACTTCACAGACAAGAAAACCAAGACTCAGAGCCATTAAATATTTGGCCCAAAGTCAAAAGGAGGATTCATAGCTTTCAAACATAGGAAAAGGGTTCATCTTATATTTGAGTAAACTCTGGCCCAGACACCTGCTGTTTCTTGGCAGCCTGCCTTAACAAAGATCATAACTGATGAATGGACATTTATGGTTTATTCAAATTAAGATAAATCTCACTCATCAGTTGGCATAAGGTAAATTAATTCCTAAGCATAATTTTTAGAAACAAAATGCTTTGGTGCAAATAGGGAAGCAAGATCAGTAGCCTAGGTGAAGATGCCAAGTTTTCTAACAAAGTCTCTGGGAGGATTTAGCATTCTACCTAAGGATCATTTAATTGCTTTATTCACTCATGCATGGACATATGTGAACACAGCAATACATCTGACAGCCTCCTTCCTAAAGAGTTTTAAAAAGAGTCATCAAATTCTCTAAAACACGGCTGTCAGGATTTTTCAAGTTAGAGGAATTTGATTGAAATAGCATTGAATATTTTCAGAAATAATTACCTTTTCTTGATATTGGATAAAAATGTTTACTGAATTAATTGATGTATGGATTAGTAAAAGGACTTTGGATAAGAGTCTTCTGAACTTAAATACATACATACATACATACGTACGTACATACATACATTCATACATTCTTACATACATACATAAATAGCAGAACAAAATTAAGGGCAAAGGAGATTTATAAGGGTACCAAGAATCCTGCCTTCTGTTTTCTTGATTGTGCAAACCAAGAATTTTGTTAACATTCTACTGGGTAAGGACAGAAACAGAATTTGAGCTTAGAATTCCTTTTGTAATAGATTTTCTAAGAAAAGCCATGGGAGTTAAAAAGTTCAGAGCACAAATTAAGCTGAAAATTAATGTGCTTTTATGAAATAGTCCTATCCATTTTTGTTTCAGCAAAATGTATAGAAAATCCATATGGTCCACCTTTTTTTGAAAATCCAAAGCTATATCTTGATATGAATTGAAACCAAATTCTCTTATCAGTTTCTTTGGGCTTTCTATTTTCAAAATCATAACTTGGTATCAACATCAATGAATACCCTCTCAGCACTGCATCCTTCAGATAATTTGTTCTAATTATCTTTCTATTAAAAAAAATGAATACTTAAAAATGGATTAGACTTTCTGTCAAACAGTCAGGATAATGGAGGGCTTCATTTTTCTTTTCTAATAAAGTGAGAATATTTTTTCCTCCCACCCACAGTCCTTTTTATTGAGATAGGATTTACATATAAGAAAAAAGCGTATGTTTAAATGTATAATTAAATGATGTTAGAAATCGTCACACTTGTGTGAACCACAGTCTGGAAAGTTCCCTCATACTCCTTTCTGTTCAACCCCATTTCCAAGAGACAGTCATCACTTTGATCACAAATTTGTTTCATTTATTTAGAAGTTTAAATGGGAATATACAATATACGCTCTTTTCCTATCTGACTTTTTCCCAGTGTAATGCTTTCATGATTCATACATGCCATTGCAGGCATCAGAAATTCATTCTTTTTCATTGGTAAGTGTATTCCATTGAATAAGTGGGCCACAATTTGCTTATCCATTCTCATTTTGATGGTGAATGGGTTATTTCCAGTTTTTGCCTATTTTATAATAGTAGTTAATATTTGCAAACCTCAAACTCCCAATTTATCCTTTCCCATCCCCTTTCCCCCAGTAACCATGAGATCATTTACTGTGTCTGTGGGTCTGTTTCTGTTTTGTAGATAAGTTCATTAGTGTCTTCTTCTTTTCTTTTTTTTAGATTCCATATATGATTGATATCATATGGTATTTTCCTTTCTCTTTGTGGCTTACATCACTTAGAATGATGATCTCCAGATCCATCCATGCTGCTGCAAAAGGCATTATTTTCTTCTTTTTTATGGATGAGTAGTATTCCATTGTATAAATATACCACAGCTTCTTTATCCAGTCATCTGTTGATGGACATTTAAGTTGTTTCCATGTCTTGGCTATTGTATATAGTACTGCTGTGACATTGGGGTGCATGTATCTCTTCAAATTTCTGCTCTTATTTTTATTATTTCTTTTCCTTTGCTTACTTTGGATTTAATTTACCTTCTTTTTATAGTTACTTAAAGTGGAAGCTTAAATTATTGATTTTAGATAGTCCTTCATTGCTAATATATGCATTAAATACTATAAATTTCCCTCTAAGCATTGTTTTCACTGCATCCCACAAATTTTGGTAAGTTATGTGTTCATTTTTATTGAGTTCAAAGAATTTTTTCATTTCTCTTAAGACTGCTCCTTTAACCCATGTGTTACTTAGAAGTATGTTGTTTAAACTCCAAGTATTTAAGGGTTTTCCAACTATCTTTCTATTATTGACTTCTAGTTTAATTCCACTATGGTCTGAGAGCATACATTGTATAATTCCATTTTTTAAATTTGATAAGGTGTATTTTATGTGCATATTTTAGAGATATTTGTGCTATTTTAGGAGAGGGTATTGTTAAATATATGAAAAATTGGTTAGACAATGCCTACTGATTGGAGTATTTTACTAGTAAATCCTTGACATTTCATGTTCAATCTTAGACGTTACTCTGCAACACCACTTGTACCTATGGGCCAGTCTGATGCTGTGTTTTGGAAACTACTCCCTCACCAAGTATTGATATGTAGCCTTGGCTGGTATTCCACTATTTTGGTCCTGGAAGTAGTGGAGGACGCACATATTTTGGCTGGGTGCATATTACTCTGACAACAGCTCTCCTGCTCCAGCATTGCAACGAGCCTACAATGCATCTTTTGAAGAAAAAAATTTCCCCTTTGCCATCGCTGGTTGAGACAGGTCAGATCTGACAATGCCAAAGGAACTACCTGAGGGCTTTCCTTAACTCTCTAATGGTTGCTTACTTCAGAGAATCTTATCTGTAATTAAATCTATTTTGTCTAATTTGAGAACAGACTCTGGTAAAGATTATGGCTTTAGTGTAAAAGAATTCTTTTTAGTTGCAGACATTTTAGAGCTGTATAATCTTTTATTCTAACTTTGTCTAAATAAACTTTTCCAGCTTGACTTTGGGCACTTGCTTAATCCCTTTGTGTCCCAATATTTTAATTTTCCAAAGGGACAGCCAATTTCAAAAGCCTTTGAAAAAGAATATATATTGTTTTAAAATATATCTTTCCTAGAACATTTCAAATTTAGCTGAACTGTAATGAGATAAATTGGCTTAATGTCAGTGCCATAAATTTAGTTAACCTCAAAGTCACTAAATCTAATTTATAAAAAGAGCATAATTTTACATAAAAATGGTGTTTTATACTTCATTAGATTTGACTGATCTCTATCACATTTATATATATGCTACAGATAGCTTAAACAGGATTTTGACTTTTAGGTGATTCCAGCTTTATATTCCTTAGATTTTAAAATATCTTCATAATTACTTGCCTCCTGATATATTAAAAACCCTTGTACATTGAGGAGATTAAATGTTACTGTGCTTTTAAAGAGATTAGGCTCTCTCTGAGAGAGAACAAAATGGAGCAATTGGAAAACCGAAGCTTATCGCCCTGCCTGAATCCTATCCCTGTACAAAGAAAAGGGAGGCATACAGAACAGTTCAGTGACCATGCCCCTAATGGCATTTTCTTGCTTTCAGTCATATTAGAAAATAGAACTTGTTTTTTTGAATACCCACGTATAGTTTTAGTGAGTTTGAGTCTAATGTGGAGTGTCTCTCAGAACTTACCTCCAGATTAGATTTACTAGCACAGAACTCAAGGCCTGAGAAGGAACAGGCTGATCTTTGGTGCACCTCAAACTTGAAGGAGGCAGAGAAGTCTCCCTTCACAGGCCACTACTATAGCAATGGCTTGGTTGCCATTCGCCTTTTACAAACCAGGATCTTTGTATTCCTTTAGGGTGCTACAATCTTCTCCTTAAGGGCAGTGAGCATCTCACAGCGCATATTTGTAAGATTAATACATTTTCTTGTGTCAGTCCTTCTCAAATCCAGTCTTTTAGCTCTCTTCACAAAACCCAATGAAATCGCTTTCTTGGGTTAAGAATTTTTAGAAGAAAAAGGAGTGACTCAAATTAAAAACCTAACCATCACACCATTTTTAAATTGTACATCCTCCTTTGATGACATTATTCTTTTCATTCCTACCCCCTTTTTCATGATGTAGTAAAATAAACACGCAAACCCTCCAAATTGGTTGGAGTTCCAGAAAAGAAGGAATGTTCTAAAACATGTAACACTGTAGCAAAGGCGGTTAATGGTCCACCTATACAAATTTTTGTCTTTTTCTGTGGTAGTAGAATCTCTAATTTTTATCTGGGAACATGGCTACTCAGAACAAAGATTATTTCCCCCGCCCTGCTTTCATCTAGAAGTGGCTATATGGCTAAGTTCTGGCCAGTGAGAGGTTGTGGAAATGTCTTGTGGCAGCATCTGGGAACCTTTCTTAAAAGAAGCTAGTGTGCATCTTTTGTTCTTTCCTCTTTATCCCTTACTATCGTCTGGATGGAATTCACACATCATGCCTGGACCTGATACAGTCAAGAAAGAACCTTGGTAATGGCACCCGTTTCTCTGAAGATCCCTTTTTTGAACTGCCTGCTTCTAGAATTCCACATGAGTTAAAAATCAACTTTTATGTTATTTCAACTACTGTTTTTCAGGTGCTTTTTACTTGCAGCCAAACCTACCTCTAACTAGTATATTTAGTATTTCTTATCTTTATTGGAAAGATTTCTCCAAGGGGTATTAATTACAATAATTATTTATTTCAGTTTCTGTAATTTGCAAGTTAAAAGGTCAACAAATATTTGAAATGTCAATATTTTTATTTTTGTGCACCAATAAGAAAATTTGTGCATTCTACACTCAAAATGTATTTGTATATAAATTTTTATCTTTAAAATGATCTTGACAAATAATCAATTCTTCCTTCCTCTGAAATACCACTATTGATTTACAGATGACCACACTGATACAGATTATCATTGTGAATCTCATAATACCTCACCCCAACTTTATGGTCCAATTCTTCTGTGTCTGTATTACTATTTTTTGAAACATCCAAAAAATGATGGTGTGGTTTCTTGTTCCATGTATAAGGAACTTGGAAGTCACCATCCTAACAATAAATAAAAAGCTGAACAGACTGAAAAATCAACAACTCTTTTTGTATTCATGAGAGAGATGAAGACCAAGACAAACCACTGATCCTGATGTCAAAGAGAAAGTTGGGTGAACACAGGGAGTCACAGCTAACCAGGGCAGAGACTCAGTAGAAACAGCTGTGGGAACGACTGCTAGGATAGGAGAATGTGAATTGTGATTGATACCTTGCTACAGACTCAGTGTGGACAAGTCTGACAGTTAAAAACTCCAGGGGGACCCAGTCCTAGAGTGAGGTCCCACAATATTGTGAGATTTACCTCTAGGAGTTTAAAAGGTTTCCCATGGTAACTATCAGAGAAGAATCCCCTTGAGCTTCTCACGGGGTGAAGGGAAGAGGAACCATTTTGGAATATGCCACTGCATGCTTTTTTCTTAAAAAGTCTGCTCTCATGAGAAACTAGTTACCAGAGCCTAACCTGCTGGGTATTCTAAGAGCCAAGCAAACTGGGAAAAGGGAAATATCCAACTCCAGCCCACTCTAGCCCACTCCAGCCATCTCTTCACAACTGAGGAGTTGAGGGGAACCCTGAGAAACACTTGTAAAGTTCACAGTCTTGAGGCACAGGCTCACTAAAAGACTGAGACCTAATTATAGGACTATAAAACACTTCATCTCCCCACATCTCAATTAAAGGCCTATTTATAGCAGCTTTTCTTTTTTATCTGATACATTATGTCTGGCTATCAAGAAAAAATTACAAAGGATATCAAAAGGCAAAGAACACAATTTGAAGAGACAGAAAAAACAGAACCAGGGATACTGGAATTATCAGACTGAAAATTTAAACTACTGTGATTAACATGCTAAGGGCTCTAATAGATAAAGTAGAAGGCATTCAAGAACAGATGAGCAAGGTAAGCAGAGAGATAGGAAATCCTAAGAAAGCACCAAAAAAGAAATGCTGTAGATAAAAAACTACCATAACAGAAATATAGAATGCCATTGATGAACTTATTAGTAGATAGGACACAGCCGAGGAAAGAATCTCTGAGTTTGGGGGTATCTCAATAGAAACTTCCAAAACTGAAAAGCAAAGAGAACAAAGACTGAAGAAAAACCAGAATATTGAAGGACTGTGGAACAACTCTAAAAGGTGTAACATAGGTGTAATGGGAACAGCAGAAGGAGAAGGAAGAGACAAGAAATGTTTGAAACAATAATGACTTAGAAGTTCCCCCCAATTAATGTCAGATGCCAAATCATGGATCCAGGCAGCTCAGAGAACACCAAACAAGATGAATGTCCAAAAATACACCTAGCCGTATCATTTTCAAAATACAGTAAATCAGAGATAAAGAAAAAATACTAAAAGAAGCTAGAGAAAAAAACACCTTACCTACAACAGAACAAAGATAAGAATTACATTCAACTTCTCTTCAAAACCATGCAGGCAAGAAGGGAGTGGGGTGAAATATGTAGTGTTGAGAGAAAAAAATCACCAACCTAGATTTTGTACCCTGTGATATTATCCTTCAAAACTGAAAGAGAAGTAGAGACTTTCTCAGAGAAACAAAAATGGAGGGAATTTGTTGCCAGTGGACCTGCCTTACAGTAAATGTTAAGAGTAGCTCTTTAGAGAGAAGGAAAATAATATAGGTCAGAAACTTGGTTACATATAAAGAAAAGAGGAGCATCGAAGGAATAAGTAAAGGTAAAATAAAAACTATTGTTTTTCTTATTAGTTGATCTAATAGATAACGATTTGTTCAAACTAATTATAACAAAATGTATTCAATTATGTATGCTTACATATATGTCACATGTATGTGTATATATTTAAGCAGAGAAATACTTAGGTGTAAATCTAACAGCATATGTACAAGATCTATATGAGGAATACCAGAAAACTCTGATGAATGAAATAAAGAAACTAAATAAATGGAGAGACATTTCATGTTCATGGATAGGTAGAGTCAATATCATCCAGATGTCAGTTCTACCAAACTTAAAAATCTATAGATTCAATGCAGTCCTAATCAAAATTTCAGCAAGTTATTTCATAGATATCAACAACTGATTCTAAAGTTTATATGGGGAGGCAAAAAGACCATTCTACTCTTTTTCTATGAGTTCAACTTCTCTTTTCAGAGTCCACATATGAGTGATATCATGCAGTATTTGTCTTTCTCTGTCTGACTTATTTCACTTAGCATTATGCCCTCCAGGTTCATTTATGTAGTTGCGAGCAAATGGAAGGATTTCCTTCTTTTTTAAGGCTGAATAATATTCCTCTGTGTGTGTGTGTGACATTTCCTTTATCTGTTTATCCATTGACAGACAATTAGTTGTTTCCATGCTGTATCTACTGTGAATAATGCTGCAATGCACACGAGAATTCAGATCTCAGTTTGAGATAATGATTTTGTTTTCTTTGGATAATTACCCAAAAGTGGGATTGAAAGCAGGATGCATGATGCCTCCAGCTTTGTTCTTTCTCAAGACTGCTTTGGTTATTTGGGGTCTTCTGTGGTACCACACAAATTTTAGGATTGTTTGTTCTATTTCTTTGAAAAATGCTGTTGGAATTTTGATAGGGATGCTTTAAGTCTGTAAACTGCTTTGGGTAGTATGGACATTTTAACAATATTAATTCTTCCAATCCATGAGCACAAAATATCTTTCCATTTATTTTTGTCTTCATTTTCTTTCAACCATAGTTTATAATTTTTATTGCAAAGATTTTTCAACTCTTTTGTTAAATTTATTCCTGAGTATTTTATTCTTTTTGATGCTATTGGAAATGTTACTGTTTTCTTATTTTCTCTTTTCAATAGTTAATTGTTATTATATAGGAGCACAACTGATTTTTGTGTGTTGATTTTGTATCTTGCAACTTTGCTGAATTTTTCAATTGGTCCTAACAGTTTTTGGTAGATCTTTAGAGTTTTCTATTTATAATACCATATCATCTGTAAATAGTAACAGCTTTGCTTCTTCCTTTCTGATTTGGAGGCCTTTTATTTATTTTCCTTGCTTAAGTGCTTTGACTAGACTTCCAGTACTCTGTTGAATAAAAGTGGTGAGAATGGGCATTCTTGTCTTGTTTCTAATCTTAGAAGAAACGTTTTCAGTTTTTAACCTTTGAGCATGATGTTAGCTGTGGGCGTGTCGTATATTGCTTCTACTGTGGTGAGATACTTCCTTCTATGCCAAATTTGTTCAGAGTTTTTATCATGAAAGGATGTGGAATTTTGACAAATGCTCTTTTCTGTATCTGTTGAGATGATCACATGAATTTTACTCTCTATTATGTTAATATGATGTCAATATGATCATATTGATTGATTTTTGAATATTAAACCATCAGACAATGAAATATTATTTAGTGCTAGAAAGACATGAGCTATCAATCTATGAAAAGATGTGGAGAAACTATAAATGCATATTACTAAGTGAAAGAAGTCAATCTGAGAAGGCTACATACTGTATGACTCCAGCTGTGTGACAGTCTTGTAAAGGCAAAAGAGACAGTAAAAAGATCAGTAGTTGCCAGGAGATGAAGAAAGTAGGGAGGAATGATTAGGCAGAACACAGATGACTTTTAGGGGAGTGGAAATACTTGGTGTGATATTCTAATGATGGATACATGTCATTACATATTCATCTAAACATATAGAATGTGCAACACCAAGAATGAACCCTATGATAAAGTACGAACTTTGGGTGACTGTGATGTGTCAGTGTAGGTTCATCAATTATAACAAATGTACCCTTTAGTGATGGATGTTGATAAAAGGGGAGGCTCTGCACGTGTTGAGGTAGGGGGTGCATGGGAAAATCTCTCCATTCTGCTCAGTTTTGCTCTGAATCTAAAACTGCTCTTAAAAAAATAAGGTCTTTAAAAAATGATGATAAGAATGAAGATAGTTTGGAGTAGAAGGTTCTGGAACAAACAATGCTGTTTGAGTGTCTCTGCATGTAGTAATATTTTTACCCAGATGGTATATGGTTAAAAGTTATGGATCAAAAAAAAAAAAGCCTAGAACTTAAAATATCGATTAGCAGGTGTTAGTGATGTAGGGAAGAATTACAGTCAAGAGCAACAAGCTGTCAGAAGGAGATAAAATTGAGAAGTTTGGAAGGAACATATAGGTTGGCAGCAGCAGCAGAGTTTTATTCTAGCTCTTTGAGCTATTGCAAACCTGGCCTCCCACCCTCTCTCTTTCAAAACAGGACCCCAGTGACTGTTCGAATCTCCTAATCCCTGTAATGTCTTGGAATAATAAAAGTGGTTTTTCTTAAAATCTAAATTCTTAACCTGTCATGGCTAGTCCTTTATGATATGATTCCTGCCCATTTTTCTACCATTTTCCCCCAGGCAACCCCATGCTGGCTGAATGTCCTCCAAATGAGCTCTTTCACATCTGAAGTCCTTGTGCAATTTTGTTCTTTCAGACTTGGATGCCCCGCTCTTCCTTTTCTTCTGGGTAGACACTCGCAACTCACAGCTCAAACATCATCTTGTGGATGAATGCCTTCTCCAGGCTCTCTTCTTCCTCCCCAGGCAGAGGGAAAAACTACCTTCTCTGTGTGCCCACAACACCAGGTATACACAGCGTCTCTATTATAGCACTTACCACGTTTTATTATGATCAAGTGTGGGTTTGGCTTTCTCTCCCCCTATACAATGACTTATTTGGAAGCAGCAATAGTCTTATTCCAATACCCACTATGTTTTCTGTATTATCTCTATGGGCCCTGTTGCTGCAATACATGAAACATGACCCACTGGCAGAAACATACCACAGCAGCCACATCATTTAATATTGCATTCCTTAAGCAATCTAATTCTGGGTAGAAAGTATTTGAGGAATAAGCCAGAAAATCTGGAAATGCTCTTCTTAGGGTATAATGTCACAAATCAAGGGGTCCATTTAGGGTTGGATTTGACCAGATTCCTACCTCATATATTTTCTTTCAGATGCAAAAGCATATAGGGGAAAATGTTTGTGAATGTATGTATTTCATATATTTCTAGTATCTCCCGAATGTAACTACCTGGATATCACCAAGTCCTCAGCTTCTGCTGTCATTTTTGTCTTTAATATTCAAATAAAGTGGCTCAAACTGCCCTCTTCTTCCCCCATATCTCTAGAGTATTGAGTCCCATATGTTTTTCCTGATTACCTCTGATTCTAATTTCTCATATTGCATTTCGATCTCTGATCTGAGTCACCTTCTGTATCCTTTTTTCACCCTCCTTCACCCACTCCCACCACATTCCTCCTTGTGTTGGTATGACCCAGAGTCCTTCATTTTCCTAGTGAACCACTAGCATAGACTTGTGTGTAAATCAGGTTTTACTAAAGTTTGAGGGAAGTAGCATAGCATATCTTAAGTGGTAACTTCAAAGTTAATATTAGGCATCACTGTCATAAAATGTCATAAAGAATGTCAGCATTCTTTCTCCCAAGGGAATTCCTTACTAGCCTGAATTCCTTAGGCCAGAGCTTGTCCTCTTTTCTAGACTCCGTTGTTTCCAGTGAGATATTCCAGCTGCCAGTTCACAGTTTTCCAATCTACTTATATTTTGTACAGAGAAATTTAACTGTCTCTACACTCATTCAACCTCCAATATGCTTTCAGTCTACTTTTCATTTCTGAAAACTATTGGGAAACTTGGAAAAACAAAGAGTGATCATCTCAAGCATTCAGCAGCACAAAGAACATGCATAAACACTGAAATTTCAGTTTCTATTCTAATTAAGTTCTTAGGTAGAACTCCTTCTCTACCAGTACACTAAAGGGAGAAGGATTTTTCTCCTCCTGTTCAAAGTCCCCAGAGGGCATGATTCATACAAATAAATACACACACACACACACAAATACATTACACACTGTAGGTACCAAAATATTTAGTCAGGTTCTTGCCTACATAGTTTCTGAATGCTTAATGAAGTGATTCATAATCCACATTCTAGTCACATTTGACAAACTGATAGTCTCAGACTGGGGGGAAGGGTTTCTTAGCCAGGAGTCAGAGGCTGAGAATTTCCTTTGGTTTTCCAGAAAAGGTGTATAAACCAAGCTATTCATGAGGGTATACAAGATCCATCTCTTTGTGTGGGCTTTGCAACAGCCTTGAGAATATTGTGTACATTCCCAAAGGCTTAGACCCAGCACAGCCTAGAATTGAGCACAAAGGCAATATTGTGCCCTGCTATTTTGTGCTAAAATAGTAGACTTGTCTGATCACTGAGGTACTACAAGACAAGCTGGCTCCATTTGGCTGCTTCTGTTGGAGAAACATTATGAGTATTATCTGACTCCTTGTTCCCATTGTCATTGTCTACACGGTACAAGGAAAGTGCAATCAAAGAGAAAAACAATGTTTTTGTGAACTCAGCATCTTAATAACACAGCTGATTTGACTGCTGTACAACAGGAATAAAGCTGAGTTAACAGAGCACTAATAAAGACTGGCCTGAGGCCTCTCTCCCTTGCTGAGCCCTGTAACACATAAACGTCAGCTATTTATTTAACATGTGTGAGCCAGTGTTATGAAGAGGACCAAGGAGGGACATGTGTACTAATACAACTCTCATAAGTATCAAATCAGAAAACAAGCCAGTGAGCAAAACTAATAAGGGTAGGGAATAAGCATGTCCTTACAGCTTTTTGCAGAAATATCTTATCAACTCTACAAGTTAATATGTTATGCTGGAGCAGGAAGTGAGGAAAAAGTGGGGAAAATGCAACATATATTAACCTGACCATTGTTTCACATTTATGCAGCAATATGGAACTTAAAACTTAATCGCTGTAATATAAATCATTTCATTTATCCCATGCTATCTCCAATTCACAGTTGAGGAAACTAAGATTCAAAGAAGTTAGGTAATGTGACCAGGACCACATAGTTGGCAAGGGATAGAGTATGGACTCAAACATTGTGAACTCTATCTAGATTTTCTTCATGTGCATTTGCTGCTTCTGAAACCATGTTTACCCTGCACATGATACAGAAAATTCTATTATTGTCATCTCATCTAATGCCAACAGTTTCCAGAAACCTCTGTGCTGAACCATATGCTCAGCTTTTAGTTAACCTTATTCCCATTCTTTCTTTCTTTTTTTTTTTTTTGTTATATTTTTTGCACATGTTTACAACTCATTACCAGGCATCTTGAATAGATGAAGAAGATTATGGTTTCAAAGAGGATAAATATTTGTTAATTGAGACCTGAGTTAGAATCACCCTAGGTAAAGTCATACTCCAAATGTAAGCAATGCTAGGAAAAAGTAATCTCCCTGGTTGTGTGGTTTCCAAAAGGAGCAGAAGACACACTAGAGACAGGAGGTGCAGCCCTTATCAGAGCCCAGGTTTTCTGCCTTGTGAATAAACAGGAAAGAAGTTGTCCTCTTTTGCACTTAAATCTAGAAACACTTGACATTCTTCTATATGTGGATGAAGTGGGAGGAGAAAAAGAATTCAGCTGTCTTCCTAAATCTCATATTTTAAGTGAAATTTTTACAAAAGCAGTCATTTTGTAGATGATGTTCCTTGAACTTTGCATATATTCAGGATAGAGAGTACCCTTTTTGTTGCATAATTCCAGTTATTTTAAATATACTTCTATGGGGGAAAATAGTTCTGTGAAACCCAGAATCAACATGGCAAGAATTTGTCTCCATTATTCTCTTCTGAGCACATTTATTTTAAGATAAGTTAAATGTGGCAGTGTGGGGCTTCCTGTCTATTCTTTTTTAGCTTTGAGAGTAATAGCCCACAGCAATGATGCAGTAGAAATTGGTGGAATGGGAGGGAGAGAGAGAGAGATGAGGAAAAGATTAGGGCAAAGAGCAACTTGCTGACTTGACCACAAGTTACTGGAGCAGATTAAAGCTGAATACCCTGTGAGAGAGGAGTTGAAAGGAAGAAGCAGAAGGATTTTCTGGTGTTTATGTGATGAAAAGACTACTTGAGGCTAGCAAGGACCCTTCTTAACATCTTATTGGCTCAGAATATATTTATAATCGTTTCCAATGAAGATGAGTTTCTTTCTGATGATGGACTGAATTCATGCATTTTCCAAGCCTTCATTCAGTGTGACAGTAGGATTATGAATGTAATGTTTGCACAGTTTTTAATTTATGAAACATTTATATTCGAGGAGGCATTTGAACCCAGTAGGCTGATCACCCAAGTGAAATGCTAAGTACCCAGATTGTGGAGGTAAACTACCTACCGCGTATTCATGTATCAGCTTCTCCTCCTTCCCTAGAAGTAAAGCGAGTGTTGAATAGTCTCATTAGAACACTAAACATGTGCTTAGGTCACACAATAGCAGAAGCAAAATTCTTGGCTAGAGTTGGGTATTTGATGTTTTTAAAAGCATTAAAGGCCAACAGGTACGTGAAAAGATGCATCACTAATTACTAGAGAAATGAATGTCAAAACCATAGTGAGACACAATGAGATCCTATGAATATAAAAAAGCAAAAGGGCATACTATAAAAATTCTATGTCCTCAAATTTGATAGCCGAAATAAAATGGGCAAATTCCTTGAAAGACACAATCTGCCAAAACTCACACAAAAAGAGGTAAACAATCTGAATAGGTCTGTATCTATTAAAGAAATTGAATCAAAATTGATAACTTTCCAAAACATAAATCACCAGGCATAGATTAGTTCATTAGTGAATTCTGCCAAAAATTAAATGAATAGATTATACTAATTCTATACAATCTCTTTCAGAGGACAGACACAGAAGGAATGCTTCCTAAATCATTCTATAAAGCCACATTACCCTCATACCAAACCAAACAGACATTACCAGAAAACCTGTATTTTTTTAGACCTGTATTTCTCATGAACATACATTCAAAAATCCTCAAAAATATTAGCAAATCAATACACCAATGTATAAAAAGCTTCATATACTAGAACCAAGTAGGATTTACACCAGGTGTGCAACACTGGTTCAGTATTCAAAAATCAGTTAAGAATCCATCACATCAATAGACTAAAGAAAAAAAAGTATATAATCATATCAATAAATGCAGAAAAAAGCATTTGACAAAATCCAACACTCATTCATGATAAAAATCGTCAGTACACTAGGAATAAAATAGAACTTCATCAACTTGACAAATAATGTTTACAAAAAAACCTACAGTTAATATTCTTAATGGCAAGAAAGTTGAGCTTTCCCACTAAGATCAGATACAAGGCAAGGATGTTTCCTCTCACAACTGCTTTTTAACATTACACTGGAAGTCCTTGCTAATGCATTAAGACAAGAAAAGGAAATAAAAGGTATACAGATTTGGAAGAAAAAATAAATCTGTCTTTGTTCACAAACAAGATTTTCTATGCAAAAAATCTGAAAGGATCAATTAAAAAAAACTCCTGGAAATAATAAGTGCAGATTGGAGCAAGGTTAATAATTGCAGCAAGGGTGCAGATTACAAGGTTAATACACAGAAGTCAACTGCTTTCCTATAACCAGCAACAAACAAGTGGAATTTGAAATTAAATGCACAACACAATTTACATTAGCAGCTAAAAATGAAATACTTATGTAGAAATCTAACAAAATATGTATAAGATCTGTATGAGGAAAACTATCAGCTCTGATGAATGAAGTCAAGAAGAACTAAATAAATGGAGAGATATTTCATGCTAATGGATAGGAAGACTCAATATTGTCAAAATGTAACTTCCTCCCTACCTGATCTATAGCTTCAACACAGATTATATACATATATGGATTCCTCAGAATATATACAAAGATAAATTCAAAATGGATTAAATATCTAAATGTAAGACTTGAAACCATAAGGTCCTAGAAGAAAACATAGGCATAAGACTCTAAGTCATAATAAATAAAAGAAAAATAATCAGGTGGGACCTGAAACTAACATAGTATTGTAAATAAAGTATACTTCAATTTTTAAAAGTCTTTATTCTTAGGAAATACGTGATGAAATATTTAAAGATGTAGTGTCACAAAGTATAAAAATTACTTTTAAATGGTATGCAAATATATGAAGCAAATAAGACAAAACGTTAAATCATTTAACCAAATGGTGGGTATAGAGTGTTCATTGTATCATTATTTTTACTATGTTTAAAATCTTTCATATTAAAACATTGATATCAAAGGGGAACTGAGTTCTAATTCTGGATCCAAGGTAGATACATTCCCTCCTAAGCCTCAATTTCCTCATCTGTAAAGTGAGAGAATTGGACTTGCCTGCATCTGTGGTCCCTTCTAGTGTTTATAGTCTATAAATCAGGAAAAGCTAGTTGCCTTTGGATTGGATTTTATTTCTAATAACTGCCTTCTTCTGTGAAATCTGTCACTCCAGGATTTCAAGGGGTGATTCATCAATCTGGGTGACTGAATCAGGGACTGTGTTCTCCTTCACAACTTCTTGGGCATCTCACCCAAAACAGAAGTCAGGGCAGAAAACTGTACTATGATTATAACCAATTCTACTTCCCATCATAGATATTTCCAATGGAGCTTCAGAAGTTATTTGAAAACCCAGGTCATTCTGTTTGCTTATTTTTTCCCCCATTGTTTTAAAAATAGTTTTAGGTGATCAGAAAAGTCACAAAGATAGTACGGAGGTTTCCCATATACTTTACATCTAATTTTGTCTATTTTTAATGAAGTACATTTGTTATAATAAATTAATGAATATTAATACATTATTTTTACTTTATTCAGTTTTTCCTAGTTTTCACCTAGCTTATTTTTCTGTTCCAGGACACCACATTACATTTAGTCATCATGTCTCCTTAGGCTCCTCTCAACATTGACAGTTTCTCAGACTTTCTTTGTATTTGATGACTTTGGCTGTTTTGAGGAGTACTAGGCAAGATGTCTCTTAATTGGGGTCTGTTCAGTGTTTTTCTCATAATTAGATGGGAATTATGGTTTTGAGGGAGGAAGAGCACAAAGGGAAAGTGCCACTCTGGTCACACTTTATCAAGGATGCATGCTATCAACATGAGTTGTATAGTTACTTTCCCCTCTCTATGGTATATTTCAAATTGGTTACATTTACCCTCACACTGCCCAAAATACAAAGGGATTTTTTCCCCTGATTTTCACAGGAAGAACCTGGTGGGGTTTCTAGAGGTACAACCCATGAAAGTATGATCCCCCCAACCCCCATCACTGGGCCTCCTAGAATTTTTAAGTCTCAGCTGGTCCACATTCAGCCTCCAGAGAGTCAAGAAAGTTATCATTAAGTGTTCCTACCAGTTTATGGCTCTAGCGGCTTCTGCTCCAGGAAAGCAGATCATGGCTGTGTCTTTCAGTATACACCTATCTCTCTAGATTTGGGGGTGACTTTTTGCCCTGCAACTTCAGTTCCTTAATAGGTTCAAGAGAAGTCATGGATTTTCAGTTTGTACAGCTTTTACTTGCTGTAAGACTAGGAGTTAAGTCTTCTAGTCTCTTTTCATGTCGAAGTTGAACAGTTCACTATATTTTAACGCAAGTTTATGCAGCACTGCTCCTAACGGAAATAAAATTAGTGGTCTAAAACCCTTGCTTTAGCAGGCAAGTGATCTTTGAATTGAGTTATCCACTAAGCTGGTTTCACTGTATGAAATTTAGAGTGCCTTGGAAACCAGCTTTCAACAAAGACGTATTCCTCTTGATTAATCATTCTGTTTAGAGTTAAAAAGATAAAAGCATCAGATTTTGGGTACAAAGATATAGATTTTGGGGTTCTAAAGTAAAAAATTACTAGACCATCTCTATGTCTCTGAGACTCAGTTTCCTCATTTGTTAAATTTCTTGGCTACAGGGACGTCATGTAATTTATCTTTTTATCTTAAGTGTCTGGCATAAAACCTGGCCCAGAATAGGCTTCCCTGAAAATTGAATTGAAATGCCTTCTCAATCAATCTCAGAGTGTTGTTATGAGGATTAAATAAAATAATGTACATGAAAGCTCTTTGCAAACTTCAGAGAGCCTTACAAATGCTGCGCCTTTATTTATTTATCAGTCATCAATCTTGAGTGTCTGTCTACATGTAAGCATTTCACATTTCTGTGGAGTTTTTTTTTTTTTTTGACACAGTGCAGATAAGGAGGAAGTCACTATAAAGAGTTAATTTTTACTCAAATTGTGGGTTGATTTCTGCTATAGCAACAACAATACACATTCCTCAACTTGTCCAATTTTAAAACCTGGCAGTATTTTGATATTTGACAGCTCTGCTGTCAAGTAATTCTGTTCTACAATTAATCATGCCATAACCATTTCTTCTACTACTGCCACAATATAATGGCATCATTGTCTATGCATACATAGTACACTTGTATACTGTTTAAAAGGAGGCAGAGCAAATGAACTTGAAAAATTTACTACTCTGTAGATCGCAGTTATATTGCCAAGATTTATTATTAAACCCATTCTGTTTTAATGCTATTACTGCTCCAATCTGAGCTTAGATAAAACCAGTCAGACACTGCAGTTTTCTATTTCCTTGCTTGGGAAATCAAGATTCTGCTTTCTTTGAGATGTTTTGAGTGTCAGCTAGGTGCACTGTACCGACGGTTGAGATCTTTAATGACTGAATGTCAGCTCCCGGGTTTTGATTGCTGTTTTGTCTGGATCAGTGCTAGACACAACTACTGCATCTACACCCTCTCCTCCCCCACTGTCAGTGACTTCCTGAGGCAGATGAGTTTGCCACAAATCAAGATGCTTGCAACAAACATCTCTATGAACCTGTTCCATCTCTCCTTGGCAATGTGCCACTTTGCCTCACTCTTAACATTGAAACCCCTGCTTTTACCAAATGTCTTGATTTCTTTGTAGATTAACTATTTCATGGGACTTTGAGCCCTCTACCAGAATCATGTGTTTCTCATAGGGAGGCATTTTACTTTTTAAGCAGTCTCAGGCAGTTTTAAATAAATACATCACTACTGTTTTCCATGAGGATCATTTCCTGTTTAGATGTCTAATTTGTCAAGAAATCAGATCACAAATCACATAAAAGACAGTCTAGAAAGTACAGATTCATGTAAGATAGATTTAATCTTTTACCTTCAGAGGTAATTGAACTACTTACACTGATGATATTTTGTGACTTTCAAACTTTCATCTTTACGAACTTCCACATGGAACATTGGACAATATTTTTATGCAACTGCATAATCTCTGTAACAAGAATGCTGTGAATTGCTACTGAATTACTCAAGAAGAATGTGATGCAAACACAATCACATCCTCATTTTAAGGGTTAAAAAAAACCATCAACATAGAAGTGCACTTTATATGCATGCTGATGAATATCATAATAAGGTACCACACTCACTTAGGGAAGCAAGTGAATGTAATTACTGAGTAAACATAGTCCAGATCACACTGACTATGTGTGAGGAGGGAGCAGGTGGCAGTGCCTAAGATTGGATATGCACTGTCAGAATTTTCAAGCTCCTAATTTTATATTTTTCCTACTGATTCATAGTCTGATTTCAAGTCTGTTCTGAGGTAGGTATTTTTTTTAATAAAAGAGATTATTTCATAATCTAGAAATGCCAGAAATATATGATATAATTTCCCACTAAGTGATTGCCAGCTCTGCATTTGTCAAGAAAAAAATGAGTTCAGTTTCATGCATCAATCTGGCATGGTCAGAGAGGCTGTATGGTGTGGTAGCCTCATGAGATAATAATATTTCTGGGTCAGTCATTCTTGCTGTGGTCTGCAGGCCTGATGTCTAGTCCCTTCACACACGTGTGCACAATTGCTCCTAAACCAGTGCTCCTAAAACTGATGTTTCTCTGGCTCCACCACTGAAGGAAAGAAAATGAAATTGCTCCCACTTTCAGTTTTGTTTTCCAATAGTAAAGATTAATTTTCATTGCTGTGCCCTCTCATTCAGTCCCTTTTGTCATCAGTAGCATTTAGTTGAGTGATAATTATACTCTGTAGTCACAGAAGAGGGCAAATTGAAAAGCATCTTTCAAGAACCAAGTTTACACACATAGCATCATTAGTACTGATGTCCATCTATGTAAGATAACGCAATTTATTAAAATGCTGCCCCAATTTTGTAATGGAGTCAAAGTCTTTGCATATACCTTCCTAGCTACTCTTTCATCCAGAATGTGATGAATTATAGCTTTGAGAAATTAAATCAATGCTCGAGAGATGATTGTACACAAAATAGGTAATATTCAACTTTATCTTAGTCATGTAACTTCTCTGAGTCTGAATTTTCTCATCTGTAAAATGAGATGTCTAATATCTACCCTCTCTGGTAATAATAGCTATCATTTTTTGTACCTCTGCCTTTTGCTGATCTCAGTGAGACAGTCCACAGTCATCACCATTATCCATTCCATTCTGTAAACTAATGTCCATTTTATAAGTAAATATCTCAGGTAGAAGCTAAATAACTTGCTCTAAGTTACAGAACTAGACAGTGGAAGGACTAGGATTTGAACCAGGGTCAATCTGATGCCAAACCATGATTGCTATCCTATGGGATTATTAAAATATGAGAACATATCAAACAAAAATTAACATGCCATATGTAAGTGTCAAAAACATTCTATAAGGCAGTGTTTCTGAGATTTCAGTCATTTGCCCTCCACCATCATGACTTTTGCTCAATTTACTTACTACATATGTGTGATGTATTTAATATTTTCTTTAAGTAGACTTACTTTTTTATTATTATTTTTTTTTTATTTTGAAAGGAAGCATTATAACCCGGAAATGGAAAACCAGCATTATAGTCTGATTTAACTCTGTTCCTGAGGTAGGTATTTTTGCCATGAATAAAAATACATTTCAGAAATAAATACAGTAAGACCAAAACTATATTATTAAAATTTGACTGAAATTTCATTGCCTGCCTGCTGAATGTTCTAGGCCTCAATGAGGTCTGTTCTTTTTTTATTAAAAGGAGATATCAGCAAAGGTTAGAAAAGTATTAAATCTAAGACTTTCTCCTAATATAATCAGAGTTGAAAGAGTATTGAAAAGGAACTACATCTCTCAATATGAATTCAGTATTATATAATGTCACGATTCTCTGCCACCTAAACCACCTTGAATGTTGGCAGAGGAAGGTGTCCCATACTTGGGAAATGTAGCAGGGAGAAAAGCATCCAGAATAGTTTTAAACTTTTATATATCTGTCAATTTCAACCACCTTATTTTCCCTGTCTACCCAAAAACTTAAAGCTATCTTGTGCTCTTTCTCCACTGAAATTTAAGAACACCAGACAAGAAGAATACTGATTATAGTAGGACCTGGGTTCCTCCATGCTATCCTCTAGCATAAATGGTACCAAATGGCAGACATTGGCTGCTGTGGAGTTTTGTTCCCTTTTTGGCTGTCCCAGAGATTTCTGTGAATGATCTGATAATCCTTAATAGATCCTTTTCTGCTTAAACCAGCTGTGGTGAATTCTGTTATTTGCAAGTAAGAATCTTGCAGATCATTAAGTAGAGTAGAATATCCCATATATTTATAGAGAGTTTTATCTTCTTCTTCATACACTAGAATGCCAAAACAGCATATTAATCCTTGAGAGTGAAATTTTATAACTTCAATTGGATGGAGTGGGGATGAGCCATGAAATAATTTAACAATTTTTTTTTACAAGACCACTTATGAACAGCAGACATTTAACCATCTATGGAGCAGCAAGTTCATGGAATAAAATGGGAGGAGGAAGATATGTAAAAAAATACTCCTTTAGGTGGTCCTAATTCAAATTATGTAAGGGAGAAAGGTAAATTTCTACATGTGAAATAATGTGTCTAAGGACTGGGTTTTCCTTGGTAGATTATAAGGAAACATAAGATTACAGCTACACCATGTGTAGTACAATGTGAGACGGGACAATAATGTGAAGTGAAGTGAAGTAGGAAAATTCACACACTCTAATGTATGTGGGTTGACTTTCACATTAATATCTTTCAGATAGGCTTAAATCATATAGACTGAGGGAGTGTCTATCTCCCTTATATATAGTGCCTTTTAGAAATAGAAACTTAAGGAAAGAAGGAAAAGACCTTTTCTCTAACACATACCAGTGAGACACAGGCCCATATTATTCCAAATCATTAAAATTTTAAAGGAATTAACAAATCTAAATTATCTCTTTTTTGCTCCATTAAGACTTGTGTTATCTTTCTGGGTTGTTCCTCTTTGTAAGCAATAATCCCTTTGGAAAACTTCTGCAAAATGAAGTCTCTATTGCTGAAAAGTCTTAAGTCATCTCCTTCAACCATATAGCTCAAATTCCATAAGCGAAAGGATCAACATTCAAAGAGAAGATTGGAATCAACAATTTCATCTGTTTCTCTCTACCTAAAGCTCTCTGCAACAAATCAATATTCTGTTACCTGGGTATACCAAAGTATTAATCTAATGCCCTATCTACTATAAGTGGATTGAGAAATTCTTTGCTCCAAGAGGCCTTTCTTTCTTAGACATTGTTATTTCTCTGTTAGTAAATGTCATGAATTATAGAACGCTTTCTACTTTTTATTTTTTTATTTTTTATTTTTTTAGGTTTCTTTTTTTTTATAACATTTTTTATTGATTTATAATCATTTTACAATGTTGTGTCAAATTCCAGTGTTCAGCACAATTTTTCAGTCATTCATGGACATATACACACTCATTGTCACATTTTTTTTCTCTCTGAGTTATCATAACATTTTGTGTATATTTCCCTGTGCTATACAGTGTAATCTTGTTTATCTGTTCTACAATTTTGAAATCCCAGTCTATCCCTTCCCACCCTCCACCCCCCTGGCAACCACAAGTCTGTATTCTCTGTCTGTGAGTCTATTTCTGTCCTGTATTTATGCTTTGTTTTTGTTTGTTTGTTTGTTTGTTTTTGTTTTTGTTTTTTAGATTCCACATATGAGCGATCTCATACGGTATTTTTCTTTCTCTTTCTGGCTTACTTCACTTAGAATGACATTCTCCAGGAGCATCCATGTTGCTGAAAATGGCATTATGTTGTCGGTTTTTATGGCTGAGTAGTATTCCATTGTATAAATATATGAACCCACAAACTTTTGGTCAACTAATCTTCGACAAAGTAGGCAAGAACATACAATGGAATAAAGACAGTCTCTTCAGCAAATGGTGTTGGGGAA
The DNA here is from genome assembly GCF_048773025.1 of Camelus bactrianus. Taxonomy (NCBI): domain Eukaryota; kingdom Metazoa; phylum Chordata; class Mammalia; order Artiodactyla; family Camelidae; genus Camelus; species Camelus bactrianus. Next base: position 44,589,972 of record NC_133543.1, read on the forward strand.
ACTGGACAGCAGCATGTAAAACAATGAAGCTAGAACACTCCCTTACACCATATACAAAAATCAACTCAAAATGGATTAAAGACTTAAACATAAGACAAGATACAATAAACCTCCTAGAGGAAAACATAGGCAAAACATTATCTGACATACATTTCAAAAATTTTCTCCTAGAAGAAATAAAAGCAAGAATAAACAAATGGGACCTAATGAAACTTACAAGCTTCTGCACAGCAAAGGAAACCAGAAGTAAAACAAGAAGAAAACCTACAGAATGGGAGAAAATTTTTGCAAGTGAAACTGACAAAGGTTTGATCTCCAGAATATATAAGCAGCTCATATGGCTTTCTACTTTTTAGAGTATTTGTTATTCTTTAGCTCACTGATTCTCACACTCATGGTGGGAAGTCCAATAAATATCTTGCTTTCCGATTTTACAGATTAGCAAATTGTGGTGGCTTGCCCCGTTTCACAGAGCAAACTAGTGATAAGATCAAATCTAAATCCATTTCTAGCTCAAGGTCCATTCTCTTTCTCCAATACCACATTGAGTGGTCTAGACATTTAAAAAAAAAATTTTTTTCTCTCTGTTACTTATGCTGCTTTTTTCCTCTTAAGGCTTTTTATAAGACTGTTTTCCTGTCCCAAAGAAGTAGCAGTCACAGTAGTGAGGCTGGCATAAATATTGTATATGTCTTCCCAGTAGCTCTAGTCTTTGAGACAGAAAAAAAAAATTGTCCCCTTAGTGCTTTGACCAGTAAGCAAACTTTTATTTCCATGAAATTAAATAGTTTAGGATTCTTAGCATGCTGAAGCATGGCTGAAGAAGCCAACTTGATATTTCAATTAGCTAGTAATTCCTCTCTAGAAAACCCAGTCATTAGTAAAAAGAAGACTGGAGGTCAGAAAGAGTTAATATTGCTTCCAAAGGTGAATTTATAACCTAGAAGTAATTTAGGCAGCAAGAGAAAATGTCTCACTTCAAAGATGGGAATGCTGAACCATGCATACAAATGTGACTGCTAACTCGTGTGTGACTCAAAATCAGCAACCATAGATTCCAGAGGCTAAAAAGAACCTCAAGAAGCCATCTGGTCCACCTCCACTTTTGCGTACTTAAAGTTTTCTCTTAAGTTAAAAATGTGGTACCTGAAGCCCAGAGATGTAAGTGACCTGGTAGCAGAAAGGCTGGTCTGAGAGAAAAGATGCCTAGAATCCAAGTCTCTAGTTTCCCAATTGTAATTCATTTCTCTTTGCTATGGACTCTGTGTCTTGGCCAGCCCAATTTGTTTCTAGAATGAGGGAATGAACAACATAGCAAATTAGTTAAATGGTCAAGTAAGAAAAGGCCTCAAGGATCCATTAGATTTAGCCATGTAGAGTGACCTTAATAAACACAGTTTTAGTGATAAGTTGGGGAACAGAATCCAGAACAGACAATTAAAGACAACTTGTTAAAGACAGTGCCTCCCAAGACAAAGGAAGAAAGAGGGTTGGAAGAGAATGCAGTGTCCAGGGAGGATACTCTGAGGTTTTGTTTTATTTTTTAAGGAACAAAAGAAAGAAGACTTCCTTTAAGATTGAAGAGTCTACAGTATTTTGAAATGATACTGGGAAGAATCCAGTAAAGAGAAAAATGAAAAAAATTAAAGACAGGAGAAACAGGATAAATTAAGAGTTCTTGAGAAAGTGGTCATGTGTAAGGCCCAGGGAACACAAGAAAGCACAGAAGAAAGGATGTGTAATGCATTGCAATAGGAGGGAACAAGGGGGATTTAAAAACCTCACAGGTGGAGCTGTAGATCTGGTGGGTAGTATATTCAGCAACTACTATTTAAAGGCTTCTAATTTTTCAGTGATACAGGAGGCAAAGTCATAAGCTGAGAGTAGGGAAGCACATCCTACTGGGGAGTGGTAAAAGATATGGGCAAGAGTAGAAAATTTGGGGGTGGTTGTTGAAGAGGGTAGTAGAGGTGTTGCCTAGCAGTGTTGGGAACCCAGTTTAAGTTGGGGACCATGAATATATAGTGATAACCTCAATTGCCTGAGTATATGCAAGGAGAGAAGGTATGGTGGAGTTCCTCAAATTGCTTTTTTTTAAAAGGTGAATGTGATGGAAGGAAACAGTATGGGAAATTATAATACATAAAAAAGTGTTTGAAGTAGAACATGGATGTGAGCTGTAGAGAGAGGGAAGTGAAGACAAGAGGAGTTTGATAGATTAAGAGAGAGTATAGTTATCGATGTTTGGGAAATCCTGATGAAGTGAAAGAACACTGACAGAGGGTGTACTTTACCAAACAAGCTGGAAGTTTAGGAAGTTGTCAGAAAGGGGAACGTTCAAATCAGTAATTTCAGAGGTGGAGCAGTAGTGATGACAAGTTTCAAAGTGTGACTGAGGAAGAAGGGGCTGGAATGGAATGGAGGAGAGAGACATTGGAAATGAGTTCAAAGGTTTAAGAAACAAGAAGTTGAGTGGGTAGCCTATGTGAAGGTAGACTTTGAGGAGATGAAGCTAAACTGTAGGTTTTCAGTGAGTAAAGATATAGGAGGATGATCTGAGTATCATGGGAACAGGTGTGTGTTTGTTAGCAAAGGAGTGAAGATGTAGTCTGGGGCAGAAACGTATCGATGTAGTAAAGGCACTGAGGGAGAGAGCACTGGGTTTACCTCCTAACCCTGATGGAGCTGGTTTGTGAGAAGACAAGAAGTCTCAACCTGAGAGGAATCTCAGAAGGACAGTCAGGTTTTAAAGAAGATAGAAATATATCAAGGAGACTGAGATATGGGAGAAGTTTTTATCATAAGGGGCTACTTGAGAGGACACAGTGGAAGGGGTTCAGATGGAGGGGAAGATAAGCGGGGTCAGAGGGGAAACCCATCAAGGTCCAGTGCAGATGAGGTTCTCTTATGGCTCCCTACCGGGAGCAGTTGACTAAGCTCTGCTCAGCAGCAGTGGGCTCAGTCCCTCTTTATCTCTGCTTCCTTCTCCATATATTTGTAGCAATTACTTCATTCTTTCTTTATGTCAAATATTCCCCAGGAGAGGATCTTTCAGTTAGTTTCCGTCAGTCTGCATGGGCAGAGCTTTCATGTCTGAGCACACCCACTGGCCAGCAGCCCATCCCTGGTTTCAGCCCTGCAGAGTGCATGGTCACATGTACAAGCATGGGAGGTTATTTGACTTGAATCCCCTAGAAAGAAACTGAGGAACTGGAATCCTCACATTTTGTTGATGGGAGTGAAAGATGGAAGAGCCCTTTTGAAAAACATTTTGGTAGTTTCTTAAAAAGTTAAATATAAAATCACACAATGCAACAATTCTATTTCTAGGTACCTACCCAAAAGAAATGAAAATATGTTTACACAAAGACTTGTACATGAATGTTCACAGTAGCATTATTTATAGTAGTCAAAAACTGGAAGCAATCTATATGTCCATCGTCTGATGAATAGAGAAACAAAATGTGGTATGTCTATATAATGAAATATGACTTAACAGTGAAAAGGAACAAACTACTGGTCCATGCAACAAGAGTGAACCTCAGAAACATTATAAATCAAAGAACCATACACCAGAAATTGACACAACATTATAAACTGACTATATTTCAATAAATATATATACCAAAAAAATTGTAAAATTAAAAAAAGAAATAAACCAGATATAAAAGACTATATATTTGATTATTCTACTTATATGAAGTTTCTAGAAAAGGTGAATCTATAGAGACAAAAAGCAGATCTATGATTGCCTGAGAGTGGGAGTGGGGATTGACTGCAAATGTGTAGGAGGGAGCTTTCTAATGTGATGGAAATGTTCTAAAAGTGGATTGTGATGATGGTTGCACAACTGTATAAAGTTATTAGAGATCATTTATCTATATAATTAAAATGGGTAAATTTTACAGTATGTAAATTATACCTTAAGTAAAACTATATTTTAAAATTTTTAGAATTTGTTTTAAAGGGTAAAAGATTTGAAGAGACAATTCATCAAAAAAGATATATAGGTGGCATTTAAATATATGAAAAATGCTCAGCATCATTAGTCAATAAGGAAGTGCAAACCAAAACCACACAGGCCCATTGGAATGGCTTCGTTAAAAGACAAACAGTACCAAATGTAGTTGAGAATGAACAGGAACTAGAACTTTTATACACTGCTGATGGGAATTAATGGCTCAATCATTTTGGAAAGCAGTTCAGTAATTTCTTAAAAAGTTACACATAACATCTAGTGTACAATTCAACTTTCCCATTCCTTTGTATATACCCAAGAGAAACAAAAACATAACATCCACACAAAAACTTGTCCACAAATGTTCATAACAGCTTTAATTTTAATAGCCACAAGTGGGAACCATCCAACTATCCTGCAGTAAGTGAAAGAATAAACAAATTATAGTATATCCATGCAATGGAATACTCTCAGCAATGGAATAAAAAAAGACCTGTGGATGCAGACAATATATTTATGTGAATAAATCACAAAAGAGTTATGCTGAGACCCACAATAAGTAGACAATAAAGGAGTACACAAAGTATAACACCATTCCTATGAAAGCAGATCATTGTTTGCGTGGAATAGGGGTGGGAGATTAGCATGTGAAGGAAGAGATTACAAAAGGTTATATGGAAACTTCTGAGAGTGATGGGTACATTCATTATTTTGATTTTGATGATGGTTTCGTAGATGTAGTAATATTTTTAAACTCTTCAAATAGTTTGTTTAAATATATGAGGGGTTTTTTTTTTTTTTTGCATCAGTTATACCTCAAAACATTTATTTTAAAAGTACCAACCACCACTACCTTCCCCTTCCACAGCAGCGTCAGTATGTCATAAGGGAAAAGGGAAGGGTCCCTCGTCAAAGAGTCCTCTGCCCGAGTATTACTACAATACCTAAAAATCCACCATTGACTTTTTCATTCCCTCTGAGATCATGGCTGTCTCTCAAGGCAGGATTTTTCAAGCACAATTTGAAACCTAACTTGAACTATCTTAAATTAAAAGAGAAATTTTATTGACCAAACCAAAGACAGAATGGACTTGGGAATGGCCTCAGGAGTACATCCTGCACTCCGCTGCAGTCACTTACTGTCCCATTCCCTCTCACTCTCCCAGTCGCTCTCACTCTCTCAGTCTCTCTCTCTCTCTCTCTCTTTCTCTCTCTCTCTCTCTCTCTCTCTCACTTTTCTCTCTAAAATTCTGGAATGTTCTAGTTTGGCTCTATTCTCTCAAACTGGCTGTCCCCAAGAGACCAGAACAATGGCCCCACTCAGCTCCAGCTTACCTTCTTAAAGGTTCACAGCCAAAGAAGAAAGGGGGCTTTCCTCACAAATCCAACTCTTCAAAACAAAAACAAAAACCCAGCTTGGATTCCAGGCTTGTTCTAATGAGTGGGTAGGCTCACTATGATTGGGAGGTTAGTACTTGAAAATTTTTTACTGTATACCTGAGGCGGTTGGGAGTAAGGGGAGGGTGAATAAAAGTGAAGAGCTATATGCAGCAAATTTTCTATTTCCTGATCTTGCCTTGCACCAGCCTGGATCCCAAACTCTGGCAAGATCAAAAACTGTTGTTGTTTACTTTTTCTGTTTTGTTTTGGCTGGCTGTGGCACCAGGCATGGCTTCCTTTCTCAGAACTGCCTTAACAAGTAGGTGACACTGCCGATAGAGCCCTTGAGATCACCTCCCTGCCCATCTAGAACTGTCTTAGGGCATTCTGGTCTTCTCACCTCAAAAACAGAAAACTACAGTAATGCTCATCCTTCTCAGCTTCCCACAAAACAGTGATTGTGATTTTTCATCTTCCAAAGAGATGTCTCATACTCTCCCCATTAGATAAAGAAGCCAAGGGTGGTTGCTTGCAAAATGACTCAGGAAGGAAGTGAGTGTTGGCAGAGGCCGCTGGCTTTTTTGTCCTAGGAGTAGGTTCCCTCCCCCAGAAAGGAGGTCAGTTCAATCTACTCATGTGGGTGAAGAACTAGTTAACAAATAGTTGGACGTACCCAGGCTGCATTGCCTAATAACAGTGAAAATGATGCAACCTAGTATCGTGTTACTAACAACTATTGAGTTAGCAATGGGAAACTATTTAGGAAAATGCAAAAGTACAAAGATTTTTCATTTGACAGATGTCAAAACTTTTACATTTCAAGTTCTGTTTGGTTTGGACAAGAGTCAAGTTGGAAATTGCTGCTTTTTAAAATTTTTAATTTTATCCCATATTACCATTAGAAGCACAAAAACTCCAACAATAATCTTTTCATATTTTATTTTAAAATGTGCTTATTTACCTCCTAAAACAGTCATGAAAATGAAAGCCATTCCTGCCCTTGTCTAACCCCCCACTTCCAAAAGGACATTCTTTGTAAATTATTTTTCACTATTTTGAATTCACTTCAAAGAGTCTGGCTAATATTTAAAAGGTTTTTTCCAAAGTCTTAGACATTACCACATGCATAATTTTGATCTTCCCATAAGCATTACTATTGCAGGCCCATTGGGAATTCTATTGGAAGACTTCAAGTTTCTCTTGTTCCATATCTACTGACATTTCTCAAAAACATCACACACACACACACACACACACACGAATTCCTGGCATAGATATATTATTTCTAAACCTTGCAGCATTGAAAAGTACATTGCAAAATTTGGCTTTTAAATCTTTAATGTTATCTAAACCACTATGCCTGCAAAGGAGTGAATGGATATAATTTACAAATGTAATAGAAAGATTTCCAGGAGAGTCATACATCTTTCCCAAATTCATAGACCACCGCGGAGCCAGTACAAGCCTGAATTGCTTATTTGTTTTTGCTGTCATCATTATTGTTATCAGAAGAAAATATAGTATTTAAATTTTTAGATAGTTTTATTTTCACCAAAGTCATATATCAAATAGTACTAAAAGACTGACAAGGAAAAAAAAAACAATCCCTTTCTTCAGTTCCCACACTTCCTAACTTCCCAGCTCAATTCAGCAGAGGCAGCCACTTTGTATTCTCTCAGCTATTCTATCAGAGAGTTACCTTCTTATTTCCGAATAATTGCATACTGCTACTCCTCAATTTTTTGATTTTAGGCATTAACTTCCTCTTATTATAAACAGGATTTAACTCTCTTAACTGAATATGCAAATATTATTTCTTAAATTTTTTTTCCAAAAAACATCGTAATATCTTTCAACAGTTTATCTCGTTTCTGTTTTGTTTTCTTTTGTTTTTCCAAGTGACCTCTCTTATCAGATGTTCCTTTTCCTGGTGGCCTCCTCCTGGCACCCTCTGTCCTCTGGATGCATTTTGGACCTTTTGCTCCCTCCGCCTGCTGTTCAGCTGTCATCCTGAAACATCTCTTTCCTGTCCTCTTAAGTTTGATACACTGCTTTCTGGATCCCATGTCTCCCTCCTGCTTATTTTAGTACTTCTTTTAATTGGAACCTACCCAACTTCTCAAGAAAGGGATTTGGGAAGTAAATTCTCTGAGTCTAAAAGTGTCAGAAAGTGTCCTTTGCTGCCCTCATACTTTATTAATAAGCTGGATAGCTGTCGCATTCCAAGTTGAAGATCATGTTCTCTCAGGTTTTTGAAGTCTTTGCTCCATTATTGGCTAACATCCAGAGGTGGTGTTGTGAGGTCTAATTTGAATTTATTCTGCAAATATGTATTGATTGTCTGCAAAGTAACCAGCACTGCTGGAAATACAACACTGTGAAAGGAAACATCTCCCACCTTCATGGAGCTGACATTTCAGTGTTGAAAACAGAACCGCCCACCCCTCTACACACACAAAAAACCAAGTAATACATAAATGAGATATTACAGATTATGAAAAGTCTGTGGAGAAAATAAGATGGTATAAAGAGGTGGGAGTAGAGGTGCTGCTTTATGACAGTGGTCAGGGGAGGCTGGACTAGGGAGGCACCATTTATGCTGAAAACAGGACTGTGACTGAAGGGTCTAGAAGTGGGTTAGTTAATTTGAAGTGGCCACGGTCACTGGACCCTGTTGAAAAGTAGTAAGAGGTGAGTAGGTCTGCTCCTGGTCTTAACCACATGAAGATTCTTACAGAATGTGAGGTTTTTCTTCATTGCATCAGAAAGCCACTGGAATGTTTTAAAATAAGGTAATAAAGCCGTCTGATTTAAGTTTTTCAAAAATCATTGCACTATATGAAAACTCTAAGAACAGAAGCAAAGAGACCAGTCATGAGGCTGTTCATTGCTCTAGTCTCCAGAAAAGGTGACAGTGGCTTGGGATGTGGGTATAGCAGTGGACGTATGAGCAGTGACCAGATTGGGGATATATTTGAGGCACAAATCCAACAGGAAATTAGCAAGCGGGCTGAGGGCCTTCAACTGCAAGTGTAATATTTATTTCTTTAAGAAATACATGCCAAGAGAATAGGCGAAAATGTTAATATATTTGTTAAGTCTGGGTTGCATGTGTTCATTGTATTCTCTGCAATTCCCTGTTACCTATTTCATTTCCCCCCCTTCTTAATCATGGTATTAAAGAGCTAGCAAGAGCACCACGTTTGTGGAAAAGGCCTGCAGGCTTGTAACTTCCCTGCTAGGTGACTGAACAGAGGTCAGTACAGGCAGGTCTGCAAACTTTCGGCTGACTCTCTGCTCAGCCCTGCATCTCCTTGTGAGCCCCAAGCCTGTCTCTTTCAGGATGTCTTGACTAGGGACAGACACAAATTTTGTGGAGCCTGAAGGTTTTACATGTGGGTCTTGAATGAAAAGAAGACCAAATTATGAATCCAGATTTAGTACGAAAGTGACTATTTATAATGAGAAAAAGTTACAACAAATAGTACATTTGAAAAAGCTGACAAATTCCACAAATATCGCAAAATCTGAGAAAAAAATGATAGTTTTTATTAATTCACTGTGTAATACTTTTTCTCCTACATTTTTGCTAGACTCTTTGCCTTTTCATATAATAATCATATAATATCATTTCTGTACAGAGGCTGGGAAAATGATTCCTCTAACTGAATATTTTTTTAAAAATATTGATAGCTGAGGGATGCTTCTTTCAGCTTCACAATTCATTGGTGATGTCATGTAAATCCAGATTCCTGGCAAATTTGGAGAACCACCTATTACATATAAGCTGAGAAATTTCAGGGCATTTCAAGGTGTCTTGTGTAATGAGTAGTCTGTAAAAATCTTTAAATTGATGCATTCATTAATGAGCTTGTCATTAGCATCTGCATCATAGTGGCATATTATGAATTTCATGTTATCTTTATAATGTCAATAATTCATGTAAGAGAGCCAGAAATTAAATTTTTCCAATGTGTTCACATGATTCTCATCCAAAAGCCATTATTTCTATTTAAATTTTCTTCTCTCTGTCTCAATGAATTATTGCCTTAGTATAACCTGAAAATTACTTGCTTCAAGTTGCTTCTTTATCTCAGAATAATTTCTACCAATGTCAGTCATCATTGTTATTATTTTTGTTTCATACTTCTTTAAATGTCAATCTAAATTTTCTTTCAGTTTCTAAATAAATACCCATACTATATATTTGGTCTTATGCTCTAATGTATATGAGTTTCAACACTAGAGCCACTTGTTTTAGACCATTTTACCTTGAAGGCAGTCTGGTGCATTGGGACACCTAAATTGTGTGACTTCGCACAAACATACTTGCTGTGTGGATGTGTTTGTGTTCACACATACAGGTATTCTGACTTATTCTATTTTGTGTAATTCACATAAAAATATGTGTGGTACATTTATAATTGTACACATTGCATTATCAAGTATGTTTCTGATTAGACAGAATTTCCATTTTGATCAGACATTGATGGGAACCAAATCTTTTACTTACTATTTATAATTCTGATGTTTGGAAGAATTTTCCATAGACTAACTTGTTTATTCTCCATTATTTATTATTTCTTGTGCTGGGAACTTAAGGACACATTCATACCATTGTGTGACTTTTGTCCCTGCATCTTTGGGCCATAAATGCAGATTTAGTTGGTATGCTGGTTTGTAGCTGGTACAATGGATAGCCCCTTCTATACTGGAACAACTAACACTTTAACTATACACAGAAATGCTTGCAAACCATATGAACATATCTCAGTAAATCCAAGTTAAATGCCTATCCAACTCAATTTTCCCATAGACATATGCCAGAAATGCCTGTAGCCACTCCAAAGTTGTCTGAAATGAAAGAAGAGTGTGATGGAGAGGAACTTAAATTGGAAAGAGATAGCAGTCTTCAATAATTGTAGTTAAAATATTTTAGTTTTGCAAAGTTTAAAAAAAAAATACATGGCCATGTGAACACATTGCAGGGCTTCTTCCAGACCCTCTCTCTTAGAAGGGCCCCACACAGATAAGGAACTTTGAAGTTAAAGCTTTATTATCTTCCCAGTAAATCTGCCCCTGCTCTAGAGGATAAAGCTCTGGTATCTTTCTGTGTGGAGAGGGTGGGAGTGCATAAAAGAGCATCGATCTTATGTTCTGTGCAGGGGGACTGGTGTCAGGGGTGATGGTCTACTCATATAGTCTTTAACTCAGCTCCCATTTGCTCCATCTAGGGCCTCATCTTCTCCTCTGGTGCCTCCAAACACTAACCTTCCCACTGGTTCTGCAGCACCAATCCATCTTCTTCATTCAGCCATCCTCTATGTTAGCACTATAAATCATGGCTCCTCTGCCTGCTCAGTCAGCTACCATGCTTCCATCTACTCCTTGACTGCTTTAAATCTCACATGCACCCTGGGTGCTTCAGCAGGTGATAGGCTGCTCTAATAGGACTTAGGATCCCAGGCTGACCAAGCAGAATTGTTTATAGCCTAGTCCTAGAAGTCAGCAATTTTGTTCTGTTATGAAAAGACATAATTAAATTGGTATAGATGAACTAGGTTACCTAATGGATTAGGTTAGTATATATGAACTAGAGGGAAAAGAGAGTAATTTGCAATCCCATTGCAAAATAATAAATTGAGAGTTTGAGATTTGCAGATATTAACTACTATGTATAAAATAGATAAACAAGTTTATACTGTTCAGTGTGGTTTACATTCCTACTAACAGAGCATATATAAGCAATATAAAAGGAATAAAAACTGTTTTTATAAAACAGAGCACATTCCTCTGTGCCATATGATAGTCCAATCAGAAATATGAACTGAGAGAGAAAAGGAGTCCAGAATAAACTGAAGAAATGATGCATAAAAATTTGAATGTATATTGGAAGGGATAAATTGGGAGTTTGAGATTTGCAAATACTACCTACTATATATAAAATAGATAAAAAAAAAAAACTCTGTTCTGTATACACAGGGAACTATATTCAATATCTTGTAGTAACCTATAATTAAAAATAATGTGAAAACAAATATATTTTTATATATGTATGCCTGAACTATTATGCTATACACCAGAAAATTATACAACATTGTAAACTGACTACTTCAATAAAAATAAATAAATAAAACAAAGTAAATTAAAAACAAAAATTCAACTTCATTAATGTTAAGTCTTCCTTTTTCTTAATCTTATGGGTTTATACTTTTCTTACTCCTTTTTTCCTTCTAGTTTTATTGAGATATAATTGACACACAGCACTGTATAAATTTAAGGTATACAGCATAACGATTTGACTTACATATATCATGAAATGATTACCACAATAAATTTGGTGAACATCCATCATCTCATATAGATACAAAATTAAAGAAATAGAAAATGTTTTCTTGTGATGAGAACTCTTAGGATTTGCTCTCTTAATTACTTTCATGTATAATATACAGCAGTGTTAATTATGTTTATTATGTTGTATATTACATCCCTAGAACTTACTTATCTATAAATAAGTTTGTACCTTTTGACTGCCTTCATCCAGTTCCCTGTCTCTCTGCCACCCGACTTCTGGTAACCACAAATCTGATCTTTTTCTACGCGTTTGTTTGTTTTTGAAGTATAATTGACCTACAATAGTGTGTTATTCCTGTTACACAACATAGTGATTCAAAACTTCTATACATTTCAAAATGATCACTACGATAAATAACATCTGTCACCATACAAAAATATTACATAATTATTGACTATATTCCCCACACTGTACATTTCATACCCATGACTCATTATTTTGCAACTAGAAGTTTGTACCTCTTAATCTCCCTGACGTATCTCTCCTCCCACTCATCTCCCCTCTGGCAATCACCTGTTTGTTCTGTGTATCTGTGAATCTATTTCTGTTTTGTTATGTTGCTCATTTGTTTTAGTTTTTAGATTCCACATATAAGTGAAATCATACAGCATTTGTCCTATACAGTATGTGTCCTCTGTCTGACTTATTTCACTTAGCGTAATACCCTCTAGGTCCACCAGTGTTGTCACAAATGGCAAGATTTCATTATTCTTTATGGCTGAGTAATATTCCATTGTGTATTCATACACCACATCTTCTTTACCCATTCATCTGTTGATGGACACTTTTGTTGCTTCCATATCTTGGTTATTATAAATAATATTATATAAACGTAGGATACATATATCTTTTCTAATTAGTGTTCTTGTTTTCTTTAGATAAATACCCAAGAGTAGAATTGCTGGAACATATGATAGTTCTATTTTTAATTTTTTCAGGAGTCTCCATAGTGGCTGTACCAATTTACATTCCTACCAACAGGGCATGAGGGTTCCCTTTTCTCCACATCTTCTTCAACATAGGTTATTTCTTGTCTTTTTGATAGTAGCCATTCTGACAGGTGCAAAATGATATTTCATTGTGTTTTTGATTTGCATTTCCCTCATGATTAATGATGGTGAGCAACTTTTCATGTACCTGTTGGCCATCTGTTTACCTTCTTTGGAAAAATGTCTATTCAGGTCTTTTGCCTATTTTTTAATTGGGTTGTTTGGAGTTTTTTTTTTACATTGTGTTATGTCAGTTCTTTGTCTATTTTGGATACTAACCACTTATTGAATATATTATTTGCAAATAATCTTCTCCCATTCAGTAGGTGGTCTTTTTGTTTTGAAAGGTTTCTTCATTGTGCAAAAGCTTTTTAGTTTGATGTAACCCCCCATTTGCTTATTCTTGCTTTTCCCTTGCCTAAGGAGACATAATCAAAAAATATTATGAAGATACATATCAAAGAGCATACTGCCTATGTTTTCTTTTATAAGTTTTATAGTTTCAGGTCTCACATTGAGGTCTTTAATCCATTTTGAATTTCTTTTTGTGCATGATATGAGGAGTAGTCCAGTTTGATTCTTTTGCATGTAGTTGTCCAGCTTTCCCAATATTATTTATTGGAGAGGCTATCTTTTCCCCATTGTATATTTTTGACTCCTTTGTCATACATTAATTGCCCATATAAGCATGGGTTAATTTCTGGGCTGTCTACTCTGTTCCATTGATCTATGTGTCTGTTTTGGTGCCAGTACAATGCTGTTTTGATGACTATGACTTTGTAATATAGTTTGAAATCAGGAAACATGATACCTCTAGCTTTGTTTTTCTTTCTCAAGATTGTTTTGGCTATATGAGATCTTTTTGTGTTTCAATACAAATTTTAGAATTATTTGTTCTACTTCTGTAAAATATGCTTTTGGTATTTTGATAGGAATGGTGTTGAATCTATAGGTTGCCTTGGGTAGTATGGTCATTTTATCAATAATTAATTCTTCCATTCCGTGAGCATGGTGTATCTTTCCACCTGTTTGTGACATCTTCAATTTCTTTCATTGTCTTGTAATTTTCCAAGTACATGTCTTTCATTTCCTTAATTAGATTTATTCTTAAGTATTTTATTCTTTTTGATGTAATTGTAAGTGGGATTGTTTTCTTAATTTCTCTTTCTAATAGTTCATTGTTAATATATAAAAATGCAACAGGTTTTTATATATTAATTTTGTATCCTGCAACTTTACTGAATTCATTGATGAGTTCTGGCAGTTTTTGGTAGCATCTTTAGGATTTCCTATGTATAGTATCATATCATCTTCAAAAGTAGTAGTTTTATTTCTTCCTTTCCAATTAGGATTTGCAAACTTCTTTTTCTTCTCTTATTGCTGTGGCTAGAAACTCCAATACTATATTGAATAAAAGTAGTGAGAGTGGACAGCCTTGTCTTATTCTTGATCTAGGAGAAAATGCATTCAGCTTTTTACCATTGAGTATGATGTTAGCTTGTCATATATGGCCTTTATTATGTTGAAGTATTTTCCCTTCAGACCCATTTTGTGGGGAGTTTTTTTTTATCATAAATAGATGTTGAATTTTGTCAAAAGCTTGTTCTACATCTATTGAGATCATGCAATTTTTATTCTTCAGTTTGTTAATGTGGTTTATCACATTGATTTGTGGATATTAAACCATCCTTGCACCTCTAGGATAAATCCCATTTGATAATTGCATATCATCCTTTTAATGTATTGTTGAGTTCAGTTTGCTAATATTTTGTTGTGGATTTTTGCATTTATGTTCAGCTGTGATATTGGCCTATAATTTTTCTTTTTTTGTCTGGTTTTGGTTTTAGGGTGATGCTGGTCTCATTGAATGAGTTTGGAAGCATTCCTTCCTCTGAAATTTTTGGAATAGTTTAAGAAGAATAGGTGTTAACTCTTCTCTAAATGTTTGGTAGAATTCACCTATGAAGCTGTCTGGTCCTGGATTTTTGTTTGTTGGAAGTTTTGTGTATGTGTGTGTGTGTGTGTTTTTAATTACTAATTCCATGTTATTACTGGTAATTTACCTGCTTATATTTTCTATTTCTTATCTGTGGATTTTGTACATTTCAAAGAATTTGTTCATTTCTTCTAGGTTGTCCGTTTTATTAGTGTATAATTGTTCATAATAATCTCATGATTGTTTGTATTTCTATGTTTCTTCTTATTCTTTTTTTTATATCATTTTAGAGAGGTGCTGGAAGGAAAGGAAATTATCTTTCTTTGGGTTCTAAAAATGTTTATTATAATCATCTCTACTGCAAGTCCATATCAAGTTTTCCAAATTTCCAAAGCCATGTTTTCTTCTTCATTTTGGTCACAGAAGAATTTATTCTAAATGCTATTTAGAGTCAGTCATACCCAAGAGAAGTTTTTGCTTGAAAATCTAAGAAGTCTTTATGGAATATGAGTTGGTCCTCAATTCTTAAGAAGCTCTTATTCAATAATCAGATATATCATCCCAGGGTCAAGTCTATGTTATTCTGCTGCTCGCTATCCATGGTGGTTTGTTCTACTATATCTGTTTTTCCATGAATTGCCTACAGCTCATACAGACTGGTCTGATTTTAAAATAGGAAATGAGAGACCTTCAAGTCTCAGGATTAGGAGTTTGAGCCTTGTGGAAAACCAGAGGATTAATATGTACTAAGCAATTAGTTATCAGTGATATTTTTAGCTTTTGGTGAGCACAAGACTGAGAGGAAACGACAAGGTCATTTAGAAGCTCAGAACCTTTCTGGATGGTCTCTGGAAAGTTCTTAGATTTAATTGAAAAGAAGCAATATTTATTCTTTTACTTAATGTACAGTATTAGTACAGTGGTTGTATTTCCTGACCACTATGAAAAGTATCAACACCTAAACATGCTTCTAAAAAATCTGTGACGGCCCATACAATTGTTTGGAATTTGTTCTCAAGTTATTACTAGTCTATAGGGTAAGCCAAATAGCACAAAGTTTCATTTCATCAGCCCAGGTATCATCACCTTGGATCAGCTGCATGTGTAAAACGTATAGTATTCATCCTGATGTGTATATTTGGTTTTCCAGGAACTGAAAAAAACTAATAATAAGAATTCTAACTCTCTGTGAATTCTTCCCTATTCAGAAAATGTGGCATGAAGTTTACTTTGGTATAAAATTTGGGCATGGACTTAACATCTCTGATGAACTATAATAACACCTTTTTCTGTAGAATTGTTCCTTAAATAAAGTGATAAAAAAATATAATGCCCATAGTTATAAAACTGTCTTAATAGATTTATTCAACAAATGTTTTTAAAAATCCGTTATGTGCTAGAAATTATGTTGTAATCTCCATGAGATCAGAGACTTCATCTGTTTTGTCCACCATTGTATTTTCAGCACTGTGAACAGTACCAAGCCCAGAGAAGACCCACCATATGTAATTGTAGTTGATTAAGGAATCAGATATGTAATAGCTAATTGAGGAGACATAACAAATATAGTAACCTACCAGACAAACTAGATAGAGGTATATCTAGTGTATTAGTTTATTATTGCTACTATAACAAATTACCACAAATTTAAGTGACTTAAAACAATACAAATTTATTATCTTATTTCAGAAGCTCAGTAGTCCAAATTCATTGTGTTGGCAGGGATTCCTTCTGGAAGCTGTAGGGGAGAATCTGTTTTCTTGCTTTTTTCAGCTTCTAAAGGCCACCTGCATTCCTTGCTTGGGGCCCCTTCATTCATCTTCAAAGCCAGCAGTGTAGCACCTTCAAATCTCTTCTCTTCTCTCTCTCTCTCTCCCTCCTCACCCCTCTTCTCTCTGCCCTCCCACTTCCTCCTCTGATTGCATTGTCACATCTCCTCTCACTCTGACATTCCTGTTTCCCTCTTATAATGACCTCTTGTGTTTACCTTGAACATACCAGGTAATTCAAGTAATCATCCTATCTCAAAAATTTTAACTGAATCACACCTGCTAAGTCTCTTTCACCATGTAAGGTAACATATTTCAAAGGTCTTGGAATTAATATGTGGACATATGGGAGGTAATTTATTCTTTCCTTCACACCTAGGGTATAATGGGCTACAGAGGAAGGGAGCTTCATTTCAATCTGGCGATACAGAAAACTTTTATAGAGAAGGTTATTGTTGTCCCAAGTCTAAGAACATGAGCAGGTAGTAAAGACTTTTATAGTCACAGAAAACAGCATGAGTATAAGTAAGAAGGCAGGAAACAGCAGGTTTTGCCTGATGACCTCAAGAGGTTTGGTAGGATTTGTGTGTGGATGAAGATGGATAATTAGGGAGCAAGTGTTGAACAGAAAAATAGCTGAAGAAGTCTGTCATGAGCATTTCATGAAGAGCATTGTAGGACTTGCTAAGGAGTTTAAACTTTATCCTCTAGACAAGTTTAATCAATGAAAGATTTTAAATAGCTTAAAACATTTCAAAGGTTTCTCGTTGTACTTGGGATTAAATTTAATATCCTTAACATGGTGCCATGTTGGTCCCCTTTGGTAGTCTGTTAAAATCTATGAACCCCTTCCCAGAATAATACTTTGACATACATAAAATTAAAGTACATAGGATTACAAATGAAATCAATTTTGTTGAAATGTAGAAATGTAAAGTCCTACCTATCAGCCCACTGGCAGTCTGTGGATCCCAGGTTACAAGTCACTCAAGTATCTGGCTTCTATTCTTTCTCTCTCTCTTTCTCTCTCTCCCCACCCCCCACCTCTCTCTCTCTCTTCTATGTTGAGCTCAAAACTCCAAGAACGACCTTTTCTCTGCTCCATTAAAGTGTGAAATTCCTCCTGCCTTGGGACATTGGCACATGCCATTCCTTTTGATTATTTCTCTTCTCCCCAACCCCTTCCCCACCCACACCTGGATAACTCCTATTTGGTTTGAATGTCACTTTATTGGGAAAATTCACATGACCCTCAGACTAGGTTAAGTCTTCCATTAGTATGTCATATCATTCAGTAATTTTCTGTTACAAAACTAATAGTATTTTATAGTCATTTATAGGATTATTTACTAATGGCTGTCCACTGGCCAAACAATAATTTTCATTGGACTATTATCTGCATTCACAACGCCTACCTCAGTGCCTGACACATTGTAGACACCTCATTTTTTAATGAATTTTTTATTTTAAAAGTTTTAAATTTACAGAAAAATTACAGAGAGAGAGTTATCATATAGCCAACATACATTTTTTCCTATTATTAATATCTTACATTAATATGGTTTGTTACAATAAATGAATAAATATTGATGTATTAAGTAAATCCCATACATTATTCAGCTTTTTCATTTTTATCTAATGCTGTTTTTCTGTTCCAGGATCTCATCCAGGATATCACATTTAGTCATCATGTTTCCTTAGACTCCTCTTGACTGTGAGTATTTTACAGACTTTCCTTGCCTTTGATGACTTTGAGAATTTTGAGCAGTACAGGTCAGGTACTTCGTAGAATGTCTCTAATTGGTATTTGTCTGATGATTAAACTGGGGTTATGGGTTTAGGGGAGGAAGACCACAAAAGTAGAGTCATTTTAATCACATCATATCAAGGGTGCATGCTATCAACATGACTTACCACTGTTTGTGTTAATCTTGATCACCCAGCTGTCAGGTTTCTCCACTGTAAAGTTACTTTTTTTTGTCCTTTGCATACTGTATTTTTGGGAGGGAGTCACTGCACAGCCCACATGTAAGTAGTAGGGATTTATACTCTAATTCTTTCAAGTTGGAATGTCTGCATAAACTACATGGGTTTTTTTCTGCATGAGACATGTGTTATTCTTGCCCATTAATCTATTTATTCAATCATGTATTTATATCAGTATTAACTCATGGCATTTATTTTCTATTTTGTGTTATAATTCAATACTACTTTACTTTTTACTCAAATTTTTCCAGCTTTGGTCATTGGGATCTTTTTGACTTGGTTTCTGTGTCCCTCTGACAAACCCTTATTAGTATGTGTATATGGGTGGGTGTGTGGGTGCACATGCCTGCACATGGGTGTTTTCCCCCTCATTTCTTTACTTTCTGGCATAACAAGATACTCAAAGCTCATCACGTATACTTCCTGCCCCAGTCCTAGAATTGGCTATTTTCCAAGAAGCCCTGGTTCCTTTTATTGGGAATCAGATTAGAAACCAAGATCTGAGCATTAGATATGCTTATTGCTACCAAGGGGTCATCGCTTCTCTGCTGACAGAGCAAGGAATACGTTTGCATACTAACCCATGTAATATATACACTTTTCCATAAATATTTCTCTTTGTGACCATCTGGATATATATGGAACTAAACATGAGTTCATATTCACGTCTTCAACCCTGAATCCATTCCCACAGAACAATTCCAGCCTCCTCCCCTTGTTTATCTGTAACTTCACACCGCAACAGTGAGAAACCTGGCTCCAACCATCTGCCATTCATTTACTTATTTGTTTAATTCCATTATACATTATAGTAGTTTCAGAATTGTTAACCCATATGCCCATGGGAAACAACTTCATTAACTAGATTACAAGACTTATGTACAGCTTCTTTCACCTTTAATCTTACAGATTTCAATCATTTCCAAAATTACTGAAGTCAGCACCTTTTTCCTTCACCCACTTCAGTGAGGTTGTTTCATATATTTGTAATACAGTTAGAGTCCTTTGCCACAGTCTGCATCCCATTCTGGGACCTCCATGACCACCTAAATGATTTTTTAATTTGCATACATTAATGTACACTCACTATAGAGTTCTGTGGCTTTTAACAAATGCATAGTGTCACGTGCCCATTACATCATTATACACACTGTTTTCACCATCCTAAAGTATCTCTTGTACTTCTCCTATTCAAGTCTTCCTTCTTCCCAACCCCTGAACTCCTGAGAAACACTTTCTGTTTACCATCTTTATGGTTTTGCCTTTTCCAGAATGTCATATGAATGAAATAATATAATATATAATTTTTTCAGAGTGGCTTTTTTCACTTAGCACAACACATTTAAGATTATCCATGTCTTTGCAAGATTTAAAATCTCGTTTCTCTTTATCTCTGAGTAGTATTTCATGTATGGATGTACCACAGTTTATTTATCCATTCACCTGTCAAGAGGCATCTTGATTGCTTCCAGTTTTTGATAATTGTGAATAAAGCTGCCATAAACACTCTTGTGTAGGTTTTTATGTTGACCTGTGATTTCGAATCAGCTGGGTAAATACCTAAGGGCATAATTGCTAGATTGTGTGGTAAGATTATGTTTAGCTTTGTGGGAAACTGCTAAACTGTCTTCCAAAGTGTCTTATACTTCAGTGCATTCTTTAATGAATTACAGAGAGGTCATTCTGGAGGCAGTGTGCAGATGTCAATAGAATTAAAAGCTAGAGGTTAAATTTAGTTAAAAGACTGCTGCAGTGGTTCTGGCCAGAGATAATGAATGTCTGGAAAAAAGAGCATCTGGGAGGATAGAAGGTAGTTTCATGGCATGAAGAGATAATGATATAGAGTCTATAGGATCTGGCCACTAACTAGATATGGGATTATGATGTTGGATGGTGGTTCCCAGGTTTCTAGTTCACAGTAAATGGGGATAGAGAAGAGGGGCACTTTGGGAAGACTAGGGATATTTTGATCACTTGAGTCCAAAGTGCCTATGAGACTTGTCAGGGGAATTGTCTAGAAGGCAGCTGTGTACATGAGCCTGGGCTGAGAAATAAAACCCGTTTACCAAGATAGAAAGAAATAAAATTACTCACAGTTATAAAGAGAGGCCTGTAGTAAATTCTAACTTAGTAAACTGTCAATTTTAGTTTAAGAATCACCATTTCCATTAAATTTAAATCTTTCCCATACAATGTATTTGTCTGTTAAGTGACAGAGGTTTTAAAATGAAGATAGATATCTGAATCTCCATCCTTGTATGCCTGGTTGCTAAATCATTCTACCTGCCAGCCTGTATAATTCAACCTCCATTCACCAACTGTATTCTGAATATTCCCTTAGATTACCAATATTTTGTGTTTTAAAGCCAAGAAAGAGTTCAGAGACCATCTAGTTCAACTACTTATTCTTGAATATGAACTTAATTGTGTATGTAGTTGAACCTAATCAATTTAATTATTATCATCTTACTATGCTTCCTTGTTTCTTATTAAATCAAGTATCTAGGATCTCTTAAAGAAAAAGCAACATTTACATTGCAATTCACAGGAATAAGTTGTTCCAAACCCTGGAACAAAGGTAATGTTACATCTCTTCATTTTTCTAAATCTAATCAAATCTAACACCAATTATTTGCCCACCAAAATTGGCAGAAAGTCCAGTTCCAGCGTCAGTGGGTTTTGGGAACTCCTCCTCTTTCTTGGGCATATGAAGTCCTAGGAAATGGAAGCAGGACTTGGTCTCAGGTTTTGAATGCTGCTGCTATTGTACTTTGCAGAGGACCCTGAGAGCTAGAAAAAGATGGCTACTCTTATAGTGGCTCTAGTCATTCATAGCAAGCTCAGCTACTGGAGACTCTTACCAAGGCAGAGCCATTAATTTTCAAGGCTCACAGGCTCCTGCCCCTCCTGCATCTGGCCATCTCAGACAAGTGCCTTCCAGAAAGCTCTCTACTGCTTTCCCCTTATCCCTTTTCCATTCCTAGGGAATGCAACTCCACTGGGCTTAAACCACTCCATTTTTTACCTTCAAAGTACAAACCTCCATTCCCTTGGTCCTTCTGGACAATCTATCTTAATTATCTGGATAAGCATAGACAAGGAATTGTCATTTCTGCTGGCCTGACCTTGAAATCAAATGAGAGGTAAGCTGACTAGATGTAAGACTAACAAGTTAGGGACTACATACCCTGAATGTACGATGCAGTCACCACTCAACAACATCAAATTTTTTGGTTCAACCAAAGAAGCCAACAGTACACTCTCTTAGAGAAATTCTTCCAAGTTTCAAAAGTCAGTGATTATTGCAAAATATTTTTAAATGCCCCTCTGACTAAACCAAAAATGCCTATAATCAATGGGCTGTCATTTTGAAATCCTTTACCCAGATCTTCTAAATGCATGTGTACGTTAAGAAAATATTCTTTCTGGAAAATTCTACTTTCCAATCCTAGAATCAAAAATAAAAATAAAAGATAATTACTTCTAACTGAAGTTAAGGGAAATTCACCATACCTCGGGAACAAAGGCTGAGTAGTGGATTAGGGGATTCAGAAAATATTTTTTTTCTAATGACTGTTCAGCAGGAGAATTTACTTGAAAGTTAAATTTTCTGTTTTCAAAAATTTTTAATTGAAGTATAGTCAAACTTACAGTGTTAGTTTCTGGTGTACAACATAGTGATTCACTCATACTCTTTTTCATATTCTTTTTCAATATAGCTTATTATAAGATATTGAATATAGTTCCCTGTACTATACAGTAGGACTTTGTTGTTTATCTAGTTTATATATAGTAGTTAGTATCTGCAAATCCCAAACTCCCAATTTATCCCTCCCCACCCCCTTCCCCCCTGGTAGCCATAAATTTTTTTCTATGTCTGTGACTCTGTATCTGTTTTATAAATGAGTTCATTTGTCTTTTTTTTTAGATTCCACATACAAGTGATATCATACGGTATTTTTCTTTCTCTTTCTGGCTTACTTCACTTAATATGATCATCTCTAGGTCCATCATGTTGCTGCAAATGGCATTATTTCATTCTTTTTTATGGCTGAGTAGTATTCCATTGTATAAATATACCACAACTTCTTTATCCAATCATCTGTCAATGGACATTTAGTTTGTTTCCATGTCTTGGCTAAATAATGCTGCTATGAACATTGAGGTGCTTGTATCTTTTTCAATTAGAGTTTCCTCCTGATATATGCCCAGGAAGGGATTCCTGGATTATATGGCAAGTCTATTTTTAGTGTTTTAAAGAATCTTTATACTGTTTTCATAGGGGCTGCACCAAACTACATTTGCACCAACAGTGTAGGGGGGTTTCCTTTTCTCCACATCCTCTTCAAAGTATATCATTTGTGGACTCTTTAATGATGACAATTCTGACTGGTGTGAGATGATACCTCATTGTAGTTTTGACTTGCATTTCTCTGATAATTAGTGATATTGAACATTTTGGAAGTTAAATTTTAAATCTTATCACATATACCTTACAGTGCTTCACATACATGACCTAATATGAACATGTGTATGATAAATATCTGTTTTAGAAAATAAGGTATTTGGATTAGGGCTGAGTCCTTGGTTTCTCTTCTATTGACTTTTCCAGCACTTTGCTCAGTGAGTGCAATAACTATACCAATGTTTGATGGATTGGTAGAGAGAAGGAAGTGAATAACCTAGTTGCTATTTTCTGGTAATATAACAAGATGACTTAATAATGCATTTCTGTTTGAATAATCTTTTGATAATGGCAAGTGATATGTGTGTGTACATGTGTGTGTGTGTGTGTGTGTATGTGTGTGAAAATTTGGTCATGACTATTAGTCTTAGTCCATTCAGGAGACTATAACAAATTACCGTAGACTGGGTGGCTTATAAACAACAGAAGTTTATTTTTCACAGTTGTGGAGGCTGGAAACTCCAAGATCATGTTGCTGACAGATTCAGTGTCTGATGAGAATCTGCTTCCTGGTTCATAGACAGCTGTCTTCTCTTTGTGCCCTCACATGGTGGAAGAGAGTGAGGGAGCTCTCTGGGGCCTCTTTATAAGAGCAGTAATCCAATTCATTACAGCTCTACCCTTATGACCTAATCACTTCCCAAAGGCCCTATCTCCTAATACTGTCACATTGGAAGTTAGGATTTCAACAGATGAATTGGGCGGGGCGAGGGGGTGGACAAGCATTCAGTCTACAGAAGTATTGAAGTATTTTATGAAAATCATTTGGAGGCATGGGCATAAATTTAATCACAGGACTGGTATAGCAGAGACGTCCCTGCAAAATGAAGATGCCTTTCTCATGGAAGTAAGGAGTAGTCAAGCCCTTTCTTCCGGTTTCAGTTTGGGAAGGCCTGGCTTTTCACTTACTGATGTGAATTAGTAACTCTGTGCCTTGAATTTTCAGAATGTAAAAACTCATTCAAATTTACCGTGATTATAAAAAGATTCACAGCAAATCACTGTGCACGTTTGTCTCCTTGAAATACAAAGAGCTCTGTGCTTAGTATTCAATGCAATGTGATTCTGAATGACAGCCAATCCTAGGAGGACCACTATATTCCACACTCAGAGGCCTCCTTAACTCAGTGGTGTGCACTATGCATTCATTTCCTCATCATCTAATCAATTCTGTTAGCATTTTACCCTACTTCACCCCTGTAATATGCTTCCCCCAAACCCATCATCTCATTCTAATCATGAGAGAAATATCAGACAAACTCAAATTGAAAGACATTTCACAAGATACAAAACCAGTACTCTTCAAACTGTCACTGTCATGAAAACCAAGGGAAAATGGAGAAACTGCTACAGAGCAGAAGAGATTGAGAAGATATGACAACTAAGTGCAATGTGGAATCCTAGATGGGATCCTGGAATAGAGAAAGTAAATGGGAAGCTTGTGAAATCCAAATAAAATCTGTAATTTAGGAAATAGCAATGTACAACTGTTTTGACCAATGTGCCATGGTTATGTGAGATGCTAACAGTAGAAGAAACCAGGCAAACAGTTAAAGGGAACTTTTGAACTTTCTATAATGTCTTTACATTTTCTTGTAAATACATAATTACTCCAAAATAGTTCATTTAAAGCAAAATATATATATTGTCACTCTAAACTTAGCTTCCTGGATAGCCTGTCTAACTTGGCTTCTTTGATCAAGCAACTTGATAATAGACTTCAGACATTAACACAAAGCTTCAGGTAGTCTTGTTTTTCATTACCTTGTGGCCCCAAGAGAGTCTTTCCTGAGTCAATATATCAGTCCGGAAGGAATGTTTTGGTTGCAAGTGACAGAAATTTCAACTTAAAACATCAAACAAAAATGGGAATTTCTTGGTTCATGTAACTGAAAGTCCCAGATTGTACTAGCTCCAGAATAAAGGGAATGATGTCACTGGTTCTTCCTAATCTCTTGGTCCTGCCTTCTGCTTTGTGGCTTCATCTTGAAGCCCTTTATCATGACCCTCTGCAAATGCAGGCTCACATCTTCGAAGTTCACCAGGAAAGAGAGTACGCAGTCTGGGTGGGATAAGCAGAGAAGTGCATGTGGAGAAAGAACCAGGAGGGCCAAAGACTGACCCCTGGACATTCCAACATGAAGAGGGGCTGAGGGATCGGGGTGAGCAGGGAGGTAGGAGGCAAATCAGGTGCAATGTCTGGGAAATCTGTGATTCAGGGAGGAAAGAATAATTTTGTGGAAAGCTGCTGGTAGCGTCGATTAAGATGAGGACTGAAAAGTGGCCATGGATTGAACAGCATGGAGGTTATTGGTCCTGTGCACAGGAGCAGTATGTGCAAAGCGTGAGGTTACACACCTGGCCAAGGCAGGTGAAGAAGATAGGGGATGAGGGGAGCCAGCTGAGCTAAGTGCTATTTCAAAGCATTTTTCTGCTAAAAGGAATAAGAAATAGGATGGGAGCCAGCAAGGGAAGCAGAGTCAGGAAAAGGCTTTGTTGTTTTGTCTTTAAAGAGAGAAGAGCTAACACCATGTTTGTCTTCTAATGGGCACGATCTATTAGGCAGCTAATAATTGATGTTGTAGGAGTGAGAGGGAAGAAATGCTGAACCGATGTCCTCCCACTAGACAGAGGAGAAGTGATATGGTACAAAAGCACATGTTAAGG
Organism: Camelus bactrianus; assembly: GCF_048773025.1. NCBI lineage: Eukaryota > Metazoa > Chordata > Mammalia > Artiodactyla > Camelidae > Camelus > Camelus bactrianus. The sequence continues at coordinate 44,615,477 of NC_133543.1, forward strand.
AAAGTATTAGTATAGAATTCAAAGGCCTGCAGTGAGGAGTGAAAGAAATAATGCATGAAGAACAGTTGTTTCCAGCATCATAATAATAATATTTTGTAATTAATAATTTTAATAACTAATAGTAACATTATTATTAGCTTATCTGGGCCTCATTTTTCTCGTCTATAAAAGGAAGCTGGATATATTTCTAAAGTGCTGTCCAGCTCTGACAAGCTATGAGATGAGATTACTCAAGGAGTTGCACGTGATGTCTAAAGAGGACCTAATTTCCAGGCTGAGATTATCTGAGCTTACTTTAGAATAGTATTTTAAAATGAAACCTAGATACAGCTTAAATGTATACAACCATTGTGAAAACTTAACTGCATGCACTAGGAGGAATTATAATGCCACTGGGCCTATTGCTACAGTAGGAAAACAGTTCAGAAAAGATTCTCGTAATACCTGAGTCTCTAAGACTCTCTAAAAGCAATTGAGTCGTGTAACTCCAGTCCTAGACTGGGTTGCTATGTAAACTGTGCTCCATAAGGCATTTAAAGACTTAGCACAAGTGGCTTGAGGTTTAATCTTTTAATTCCATTGCTCCGTAAGTTCCTTGTAGGTTCAGTGAACAAGGAATTTAGACATAATATTAGAAACCTATTTTCAGGAAAGGGCTTAGGCATGGAAAAAATGTGCTGCATTTTAGTGCACAAAAGAGACTCCAGACTAATCTCTAGATTTACTCAGTCTAAGGGTAATTCTTGTGCAGGGATCCTGCTGAAAAGACTCTTGCTTACAAAGTAAATTGTCTGAGGTATGCTCCTCCATCACCAACCCTCCTCCCTGAGCACCTCCAAAGGCCTCCTTCATTAAAGGGCTTGTGTAGATGGAAAAGCTCACAAACATGCCAATTTAGGTCATTTGCTCTGTGATGAAAGCCTCAGTTCACTGTGAAATGTTATGTGCCACTTATGGACTTGGGACATTTGCACTTTAGAACAGTAGGAGTAATCACATGACCACGTTATCAAACCTAGCGTGGATGTTCAAACCACTTGCTGCTTAGCCAAGCAGAATGAAGGTCGCCGCCTCTCCTGAGGTCCCCCTGCTACCTCAGATGCATGTGCAGTGCTCTGGCTGTGACACTGCTTCATGCTCACACACACAGAGTTTAAGCCATTCTTTGACCATCTTAGAGATTGATGGGATGAAGACTAATTAAAGTCATATAACCCTTGGAGGCAAAGAGACGTGTTTGGATGACATTTAGGAACCACTTCACATATTGAATATGTGTGCATTAGCAGCACCGTGCTAGATGGAGAGATAGTGTTAGGAAAAACAAGTCACAATTTATCCAGCCTGAATAACCAGAGCTATTTACCTATATCAGATTTAATTTTATTTTTCACAAGTCACTTGAGGGCAAGGCACATTTTATATTTGAGCTTTGAGGAAGTGCCGGATTTGCTCTCCTCACCCTTTCCCTCCTCCCCTTGGGAACTTGATGAGTTACTTGACACTTTAATAAAATAAGTTACCAGAATTTTCTTCAATTTTTAATTTTCAGTTCCTTTAACTGTTTAGTAACTCTAGGCACTGGGCCCAGGATTTATGACACAGGAGAGTCATGAGTTCAGTCACTGGGTCAGGAGAGGTTGTAGTGAGCTTGTGGCCCACACATGTTGTCCCAAATTTCTTGTTTGGACAAAGGTCATTATCTCCACTTACATTTTTTCTGTCTGGAAAATCCAGACAATGATAATCCCTTCAAAGTCAGGTTGGATGAATTAGTAAAATGTTCTAAAATCTCGTGGTATTTCTGGATGATAAATTCTACTACTATTTTACATTATCATAAGTATTATGGTTTATTTTGATAATGGCATCGTCAGGGACTTTTCTTTACTCTCTAGTTCTGGGTATCATAGAGTTATTATAAAAGAAAAAAAGAAAAGAAAAACTCATCTTAGGTTGCAGTCAAAGAGAAAAACACAAGAAAAGCATCTTTGATATAGTAAAGCAATTTTACTTTGAGTGTCATCAAGGCAGAAAGGAGAGAGATCTATTGTGGCATGTTTTATCACTTCAAGATAATTAAGTCAAATTTCACTGGTGCTTATAAACGTTTAACACTGAAATGAGAAAATTCCTTTGAAGTTTTCTATTAGAACTGCTATTGTATGTATTCTGCTATGACAAGAATTTGGAATTTCTATCTCCCTTTTCCCACATTGATGCTCAGACTTGCCTGATCTTGATGATTTAACATGCTGAGGTTGCCAGATTTAGCAAATAAAAATACAGGTCACCCATTTAAATGAGAAAATCAAATAAGTAACATAATTTTTAGTGTAACTATGTTCCATGCAATATATGGGACATGCTTATGCTAAAAAAAAATCACTCGTTTATGTGAAATTACAATTCAACTGGACATCTTGTGTCTTATCTGCCAACCCTAAGCCATCTGAGATTTTCTGATAGACCTGTGGGAGAGAGAGGTTAGCTGGGTTTGTCAGAGTTAAGAGGAGTAGGGCTGAATGCCTCGCTAAGAAACACGTCACAGCACTTAAGGGCTGTAGTTACCCTTGGTGAGACTTGATGTGATATGAATACACCAGACAGTAGAGCTGGTGGGGGTGGGCAGCAGAGGCAGGAGAAGAACAGAAAAGATGGAGCTTCTACCCTCTCTGTGCTCATGCTTAGCTAGGTCACCTCACCCAGTGTTCCTGGGACCTATGTGGGGTTGATGCTGGGGTCCGGAGAGCACGGCCCGGGGACTCACCTGGGAATTCTGGCCTTGAACAGCAGAGTGATTCCAGACCTTACCTTCCAGGTCGAAAGTCTAACTCTTCCAGCTAGATGGAGGCCAAGTGGCATGACTTACATCTGTTCTCACATTTTGAACTTCAGCAAGGGATTATTATTTTCACATCATGCTTGATATTTCACCTGTATAAAATCAGGATGCAAAGCATGGGCTTTCAAGTCAGATTGACCTGGGTTTGAATCCTGGCTCCATCTTCTAGCTGTGAGACTTTGAGCCAGTTTTGTGAACTCCCTGAACCCTGTAAAATAAAGATAATAATACTACTTGACAAGGGATGCTGGGAGGATTAAATTAGAAATTTCTAAAATTGTTAATACAGTGTCTGTCATAGAGTAAGATCTCAGTAAATAGTATCTATGTGTTACTATAAACTTTTCTAAAGGTCAAATTCTTAATCTGAACTGAATAGACACAAGAAGCCCTGTTGTAGTTGTGGACTTAAGGGTATTCATTGACAGTCTCTGATGGAAAATCCATAGCAAGTGTTAGAGTGGACCTTAATCATTATCATCCTATTAGGGCCAAAAAGCCATTAGAGTCCAATGATTAAACTTTCTGTTACTTAAGCTGTAACTCTGTAATTACTGACAAGAAAAAGCTTCTCTGATTAACTAAATGCATGAGCTCCAAACCGAGAAAATCCTTCAATTCAATATAGGTATTTGTATTGATCAAAATGAGCTATTTCGCTGATTCTTCAATAACAAATGTCCAAATGTGATACCGCCTGTCTGTGATACTGTCACTCTCCTGACACTTCTTGGGTTCTGAGAGTCAGCACATGTAGAGCAGTGCTTCTCCTCCTGTTTGGACTGAAGCATTGTCTGGAGGGCTTGAAAAAATAAAAATAAAAACAAGGGCTCCCCTACCAGACCAATTTAATTAGACTCCTGAGGTGAGGCATGAGCAGCACTGTTTTAAAAGTTTTATAACTGGTTGTAACAAGAAGCCAATTTGAAAGCCCTGGGTAGAGGAGAGAACATGGGTTTTTAAGCCATTTTGAGTTCAGATCCAGGTCTCTGTTTTATTAGCTATGTCACCTTGTACAAGTTACTCATTTACTAATTTCTCAAAAATTGGAACTATTTAGTCCTCCAAGGATCCATGAAGTTACTCCAAAAATGGAAGTTATTATTCTAGGGTTTGTATGGAAGAAGATGGTCTTGTTTAGACATATCCAGCCAACCAAAGTATTTCTTTCCTTCCATTCACAAACACTGGCAAGTCACAGGGATTCAGCTGGGAATTCTGGCCTTGGACAGCACAGCCTCTACCTTTCAGATCCTTACCTTTCAGGTGGAAAAGTTTTCTCCTGCAGCTAGATGGAGCTAGGCCAGGCCGAGCGGCATGACGCGGAAATGTTCTCACATTTTAAACCTCAGTGAGGGATTATTATGATCCTCATATCGTGTTTGATATTTCACCAGCATAAAATCAGGCTCAAAAGCAAAATAGCAAAATAGTCAATATATATATAGTTGATATATAAGTATTATCATTTTTTTCAGTATTTGTCTTCCTTGACTTTCATTTTTTTTATTGCATGCTTGGAATCTGGTTCTTGCTGTAAAAAATTTTCTAAATTATATTTTATATATATTTTGTGTGTGTGTGTGTGTTTCTTTTTCTTTTTTTTTTTAATCTTTATTTTTATTATTTATTTATTTATTTATTTTTCCATACAAATACAGGCTTTTCTATTGAGGTAAAGTTACATAACATAACATTCATCATTTGAACCATTTTTAAGAGTACAATTCCATGCTATCTTTGGTACTGAGGTTTGTAGTAATTTCCTTACTTTCATTTCTGATTTTAGTAATTTGAGTTTTTTCTCTCTTTTTTTTTTTTTTTTTTTTTTTTTTGGATCAGTCTAGCTAAGGTTTTATTATTATAAGATAATGGCTATAATTCCCTGTGCTACACAATATATCCTTATTGCTTATCTATTTTATACATAATAGTTTGTATCTCTTAATCCCATATTCCTAGTTGCCCCTCCTCCTTCCCTCTCCCCAGTGGTAACTACTAGTTTGTTTTCTGTATCTGTGATTCTGTTTCTGTTCTGCTATATATGTTCGTTTGTTTTATTTTTTAGATTCCACATATGAGTGGTGTCATACAGTATTTGTCTTTCTCTGTCTGACTTATTTCACTAAGCATAGTATTCTCTAGATCTATCCACGTTGCTGCAAATGATAGAATTTCATTCCTTTTTATGGCTGAGCAGCATTCCATTTATATATATACCACATCTGCTTTATCCATTTGTCTGTTGTTGAACATTTAGGTTGCTTCCATATCTTGGCTGTTATAAATAGTGCTGCATGAACATTGAGGTACATGTATCTTTTCAAATTAGTGTTTTCATTTTTTCTAGATGTATACCCAGGAGTGGAATTGCTGGATCATGTGGTAGTTCTATTTTTAGTTTTTTAAGGAATCTAGATACTGTTTTCCATAGTGGCTGCACCAATTTACATTCCCATCAACAGTGTACAAGGATTCCCTTTTTGCCACATCTTCACCAACGTTTGTTATTTGTAGACTTTTTGATGATATCCATTCTGGCAGGTGTGAGATGATATCTCATTATTGTTTTGATCTGTATTTCTCTAATGGTTTGCAATGTTAAGCATCTTTACATGTGCCTATTTGCTATCTGTATGTCTTCTTTGGAAAAATGTCCATTCAGTTCTTCTGCCTATTTTTTGACTGGATTTGATTTTTCTTGGTATTAAGCTGTATGGGCTGATTATATATTTGGGATATTAACCCCTTGTTAGTCATATCATTTGCAAATATTTCTCCCATTGTCTTTTTGTTTTGTTGATGGTTTCCTTTACTGTGCAAAGCTTTTAAGTTTAATTAGGTCCCATTTGTTTATTTTTGCTTTTATTTATTTTTGCCTTAGGAAACAAATCCAAAAAAATATTGCTATGATTTATGTCAGGGTATTCTGCCTATGTTCTTGTCTAGGAGGTTTTTTTTTATCATTTGCTTTTTTTTTTTTTTAACCCTTTACTTCTTTGTGTAGATCTAAACATTTTTTAACCTTTACTTCTTTAAGTCAATCCAACTTTCTATCTGATATAATTTTCATTCTGCCTAAAGAACTTCCTGTAACATTTCTTGTACTGCAAGACTACTGGCAATGAATTTTCTTAATTTTTTGCTTATCTGAAAAAAATCTTTATCTCACTTTCATTTTTGAAAGATATTTTTGCTGGCTACAGAAATACGGACAGAATTTCTTTTTTTCTTCAACACTTGAAAGATGTCCCTCCATTGTCTCCTGGCTTACAAAGGCTTTGACAAGAAGTCTGCTGTGATTGTTTTATTCCTCTGTCTATAGTTTTTCTTTTTTTTTCCTTCAATATTACCTGCAATATTTTTTCCTTTATCTTTGGTTTTCAGCAGTTTGACTATGATATTTCTAGAGGTGTGTGTGTATGTATATTTAATCTTTGGGTTCTTAGGTCTGTGATTTGTTCTCTTTTTATTAATTTTGGAAAATTCTTGATTATTGTCTCTTCACATGTTTCTGTTGCCCAGTTCTCTCTTTTTTCTTATGTAACTCAAATTACATGTATGTTAGACTGTTTGATATTCTACTTGAGTTCTTGGATAATCTCGTCTCTTTTTTTTCACAGATTTATCTCTTTGTTTTTCATCTTGGATAAATTCTGTTCTGTTATCTTCAAATTCAATGATACTTTCCACCGTGGTGTTCAACCTGATTTTAAGCTCATTACAGGACTGCTTCATCTCTAATATTGTGGGGTTTTATTTCCAGCATTTCCATTTAACATTTTTATAGCTTCATCTCTCTACTGAGATTCCCCATCTATGTATGTATATTGCCCACTTTTTCCACCAGATTCTTTAATATTAATATTGGTATTTTAAAGTTCTAGTCTAATAAGTAGTTCCAACATTTAGGTTATCTGTGAATATGGCTGTGTTGATTTCTTATATTTCTTTATAACAATGGGTCCTGTTTTTTGATGCTTTACTATGGGTCTTGTCATTGTTGATCGAATGTTGGATGTTGTAGGTGAAAGGACAGTAGAGACAGGTAAATAGTCTTTTTGTCTGAAAATATCCACATGTCATTCTCTGTCAGACTTTCAATGTGAGAATTCAGTCACTCAAGCAAACATTAGCGCTCATGTGGGTTATATTGTGACCATCGCTACACTTAGTTTACCACAGGTTTCAAATTCCTCCCCAAATCGGCTGCTATTGTCTTGGGCTCAGTGTGAGGTTTTGAGTGCCGGAGGGCTTTTTCTCAGTGTTCCTCTCTGCCCTTAGCTGTCGGCATTCTTTGCATGTTGCACCACAAAATAGGGTTCCTCTGCTCATTCTTGCCTCTCTCCAGTGGACTGTCACTACTTGTTACTCAATATGAGGCCCACAGTGGGGTCAATGGAGAAATTTTAGGTGCTGCTCTCCCAGCCTCTGTATTAAACCAGTCAGCCTAGGCTTTGTGCGGAAGGGGATTGGACCTTCTCATTGTTCTTGCTGCTCCCCCACCCTATCCCATCGCAGCCAAGCTGCACTGTATAGATGATGTGTCTTGGGAAGCAGAGAGTTTCCTGCCTTTCCCCAGGAGTGGAAGTCTTCTTCTTTGTACTGGTCAGAATCCCAGGTCCAAGAAGCTGGGACTTTTTTTTTCCCTTCACTGTATCAGAAGCAAGAGATTTTTTTCTTCTACCTTTTCCCGAGAAGTAATGGCTCTTTATGTGGTTACTCAGCTTGGGGAGAAAAGAGTATCCTAACCCATCCCTACAAGCAGATGTGTTTTATTTCTGTCTGTCCCCGAGAAGCTTTGGAATTGAGAGTTTTTGCTGCTTAAACCCAGTGACTTAAGGCTTTGTTTCACATGAAAGAAGGGGTCAGGAAAATGGGCAGTACTGCATGGCTTTTTTCCCCAGTGGCAGCCAGTCACATCCTGCAAATTTATGTTATTGAGGAAGACTTTCTCTAGTCTCCTTTCCTACCATCTAGTTTTTCTCATGAGCTCACAGAGGAAGCCTGTGGAGAAGAGCTTGAAACTGAATATGAGCTCCTGTGTGTCTGGGGCTTCCAGGTATTTTAATTTTATGTGTTGGTCCATGTTTGCCTTTAGAAATTTATAAAAATCATTGCTGATTTCTTCTAATTCACTTCTACAGTGGCTACCTTTCCCTCCCATGCCCTGCCAAAGGTGAAATAATTTATGTATATTCATGAGTGCTACCTCTGAGACCTCAGACCTCAGACCTCAGATAGCTTCTGATTATGATTGTGTAGATTATTTGACCTTTTTAGGCTTTTACTTATATTAGGATGGAAGTGAAATTTCTTGCGACTTTCACAGCCTAAATGAAAGCAACTCTCTTGTCTTTGTGAATTTGTTAGAACATTCATATATAAGTAGGCATTTAATTCTTCAATGAGATATAACATGCCCCCCCCCAAATTTATCCCAAATGGTTCAAATAAAGAGACTTTAACGAGGGACTATTCACAGAGGTGTAGACAGGTTAGGGGAACAGGCAACTTCCTGAGGATCCTAGTATTTGTACAAGTTCCTTAAACCCTAGAAGTATGTGGAAGAGGAGATATTATAAGCATAGAACAAGTGAGCCTGCTGTTGACTAGATTTCTTTTATTTAAGGCAGTTGTATTAGGGTTCTCTAGAGAAACAGAACCAATAGGATATATACATAATAAAGAGATTTATTATAAGGAATTGGCTCACACAATTATAGAGGCTGGCAAATCTCAAGATCTGCAGGGTGAGTCAGCAAGCTGGAGACGACAAAGAGCTTATGGTTTTGTTCCAGTCTGAGTCCAAAATCCTGAGAACCGGCGGAACCACTAGTATAGTTCCAGTCCAAAGCCTGGAAGACTCAAGATCCAGGAAGAGCAAATGTTTCGTTTTAAGTCCAAAGAGAAAAAAGCCAGTGCCCTAGTTTTAAGGCAGTCAGGCAGGAAGAATTTTCTCTTGCTGGGGGTCAGCCTTTTTATTCTATTTAGGCCTTGCACTGATTGGATGAAGCCTACCTATATTAGGGACAGTAATCTGCTCTACTCAGTCTACTGATTTAAATGTTACTCTCACCCAAAAACATTCTCATAGAAACACCCAGAATAACGTTTCATCAAATACCTGGACACTGAATGGACCAGTCAAATTGACATGTAAAATTAACCATCACAGCTGGGAATAGGCCATCTGCTTATTTCAATTCATGAGGCACTTTATCTTTGAGGATTGTGACTCTTTCCAATTAAGAGCTGATGGTGATGTCCTGTGTGGGTAATATGAGCATGTGTGCATAATGAGTATGTGTGCACATGTGTGTGTAATACATGATATATACACACACACATAGCTAACATATTTTTTCGCAGGAAACACAAGATCTTCGGAGGACAAATGATTTATTATTGACTGAATGTCTTAGCCATGAGCTTCAATTCCTATGGAGTAATTCAATGAGGCCTTGGTGTTACTCTGCACATGCAATGGAATTGCCTCATAGGAGAGGAACCCTCAAGTTATGAAATTCAGAGCTTTTATAGGTTGCTCACATATCTGTTCATCCTACTCTCCAGAAAGGAGAAAGACCTTTACTCCAGAATGTAAACAAAATCTTCTCTGGAGAGGACAGAGAAAAGTGTCTACCTTTCCTTCACTGTCCTATAATGCAAACAATTGTGCCATGGAGATAAGTCTGTAGCTTCTCCAGAGCAATACACTGTGTCTAACTTCCAAGGCACATTTTCCTTTCAAACTTTAAATGCAATGATCTTCTTTTCTGATTTCCTCAGAGTGATCATTAATTACTAAGATTTCAGTTCAGTTGGTAAAATAATCAACTGTAAGCTGCCAGAGATATTTATGAATCACGAAGATAATTTTTTTCTTTAGTTGGTTTTCCTGATCCTTCTCCCCACTGTTGAGCAATGAATCTAGATGGCCTTAGAAGTTTATCTCCTTCTTTCTTTCAGTACCTTAGCTGAGAGCTGGCTTAGCTGGACTAAGCCAATGTGCAAAGGGATAGCAAAGAGTGTTGATGTCAACACGCTCGATAGGCGGGGCTCTTCCCAGGGTCCAGTGTGCATACTCCCGAGGGAGTATGCCTAGCGGTCCCTTGATATATTTATTGCAGTTCAGAAAAATTAGATGTTTCCCCAGCCCCCACTAGGCTAACTTACAAATAAGTACTATGGTTTGGGGGTGGGGGGGACTCATTTTTGTTCCTGAAATGCTCTCTATGACTGTTGGGCAAGGCAGGCCCCTTTCTGCTGGGACCTTGTCCATGGTGGAGACAGGAATGTGCTGTGGAATGAATAAGGGATTGAAGGATTGTGTGCACTTTGCTACTTCTATACTTTTAAATTTTTTCTCTCCATCAGTATAATTTTATATATGCACTATGTATTGATAGTTGTTGTATATAATCATTATCACTCTGCATGGCAGTAAAAAGTACAGATCTTATATTTTGAAAGCCAAAGACAAGATCTTTTCTTTAATCGTTTTTGCCAGGTCCTTTTCCCAGGAGGTAGTTTCCTTATGATCAGACAGCCCATATTCATTCTCTTCAGGCTGAAACTGCCTCATACCACTTATTCTAATTGGAAGTAATGAAATTACTGTTCTCTCTGATATTCTCATTAAAATATTTGTCATTTAGCTTTCATCTGTTTCTAGAAAGTTCTGTGAGTGAGATTTCATCCTTCTAATTGTCTTCGTTTTATGGGATAGGATTTTAAATAAAAAGCTTTTCTTCTTCATGATTATAATTTTTGGCTAAGGACTGTGAAAACTGAAACACAAATCTCTGTATCACATCTCAGACTTGATATCCTTCTACAACAGAAAATATACTTAAAATGCGAGTGTGCTAACCAAGCAGGTGGTGTTTGATAACACTAAGAAGTAGCATGATAATCATGTCTGCCCGGTGAAAAGAGGAAGGTCTGTTTCTCATCTTATATCCCCAAACTAGAAGCTACTTTGCTGTGAAAAGGAGAGGGTTTATATAATTTTTCCACAATGGCAGCCAGAGAAAAGGGACTAACTTAGGTTTACAGCACCCAGACAGCCTGCCCAGTATCACAGAAAGCTCAGAGCAACAGAATAGATATTGCCAAAAATACAGAGTCTCTCAAACAGAGAGAGAGGCTAGACCCTGATCCCAAGAGCAAATGTGCAGACACGTTTGCAGTATACATGAGGAAAGCATAGCCCTTTTAGCAATAAGGTTCCACTTGGGGAAGTGCATGGGGTAATATTCCCTTGGATTCCTAGGGAGGAGGTCTTGGAGGTTGGGTTTTTCACCAAAATATAATCTTATCTGTATCTAGAAAGATGTCATGTCATTTATTTAACTACTGTCTCTCAGATTCAAATCCATTCTTCTGTATTCTGCTCTGTGATGCCAGGACTAGGATTCTGAAAAACACTGCCACCTGATTCTGCCAACAGGAGGCACTAAGCAGTGGATTTCACCCATCACTCTGCATCAGAATGCCCTGGGGACCTTTTGCAAACTACAGGTGACAGGGCTCATACTAGAGACTTTTTTCAAGCTGTCTAGGGGACCCTAGGCATCAGCATTTAACATCTCCCACAGATAATTCTAACGTGCCAGAAGGGGTCAGAGCCACTGCACCAGACAGATTGAGAAGGAGGGGAGAAGTGAATCTCTTCTTTCTATTTGCTTTGCATTCCTAACATTATGGCCCCAGCAGCATTTGTGATTTCTGTCTCCAGCCAGGGCACCTACATATTGTGGGCAAGGCATCCTCTGTCAGGAGGGGCAGCCACCAGCTGCAGCACAACATCTAACTGTTCCTGAGCTCTAATGGTTCCTCTTGGTTTTATGTCCAGATTGTTCGTCTTTGACACTTCTTAACACATCTTCTCAAAGAAGGGACACTGACTACTGCTCCTGCATTCTAGAGATGTAAAAGCCTTATCTGCCTCTGCCCTTACCTTGGCCTGTCTCAACCCACCTATTCTTACAGCATTTAAGCCAATTGTTTCTCCAGCAGTCACAGAACTCACTACTACAGTCAGTCCAGATTGCCTCCACATGGGCTCTTTTGGAGAGACCAGTCCCTGCCCCATTCCATTAAGACTAGAAATTACTAAGGACCAATAAGACAGATACCAAATGAGGGTGGTGGGAAAAATCACTGAGAGTTTGGGTGGTCAAGGCTTCCTGGAAGGGATGGCCTCAGCCAGGTCTTGCAGGGGGAAGGGGTGTTGATAGGAAGGAGGAGGGCATTCCAAGCCATGGCAATGGTGGGGGCAAAGGCAGGATGAAGAATGCTGTCTTCAGAGGACAGTCAGCAGACTATCAGACAGAAGATGTAGGGGCAGGAGAGGGATGGATGGTGGGTGACAGGGTAGGAAAGGTTAAGAGTGTTGCAGCTCAAAAAGGGTTTCAAATTTCAGGCTTAAAATGAGACTTTATTCTGTGAGCCAGAATATGAAAATTTTAGGTAAGTTTCACAATAAAACCAACTTCTTTAGCAAAAATAACAGGATATGGTCAATGCAATTTGAAAAAATAAGTCCAAATATCTTACCACAGCCTCTAAGACCCTCCATGATCTGCCTACCTCCCCAACCCCCTCTCTCTCCCTAAGGAAGGCTATCAGCTGAGAACCATCTTCCCCAGCACTCCCAAAAGCTGGAAAATAAATCCTTTACTGAAGGGCAATCAGGATGGGATATCACATCTGGATTGGGATCACAAAGTCCACCATACACATCAACTTCAGGGCAGTGTTTACCTTGAGCTGTGGGGGAAAAGAGATGGAGTGGTGTGGAACATAAATTGGATCTTAAAAAAGTTTTTTTTGAAGACTAGAGGGTGATCTGAGGCAAATATGGCAATGCTAACATCTTTTATGTGTACTGATTGATTTATCGATGTCTATTGTATTATTTTCTCTATTTTTCAATATGCTTATATACTTGAAATATTCTATAATTATAAATATTTTAGTGTTCAGTCCAATACATTTTGATCACATTTCTAAGTAGAAATTATTAGTGAGTAAACAAAATGATTCTCCCTTGTAATTAATATCACAGCTATTTTAAGGAATAAATATTCTTCCCAATTTTAACTGTTTTTCTAGTATGTACTAGAAAGTCAGAATAGTTGTTTCTGACCTTCAATTTCATATGACTAACATCTCTTTCCCCACAAATGTTCTGTACTCCCCTGGGTGGAGCTGTGTACCCAGGATGAAGAAGGAATGTTATAGGCTAAATGTTTGTGTTCCCCCCAAATTAATATGTTGAAGCCCAAACCCCCAGTGTGATGGTATTTGGAGGTGGAACCTTCAAGAGGTAGGTTTAGATGAGGTCATGATGGTAGGGCCCCCGTGATGGGGTTGGTGCCCTTATAAGAAGAGGAAGACAGAGATCTCTCTTTCCATGTGAGCACAAAAAAGGTCATGTGGTGGGGGTAGGTATAGCTTAGTGGTAGAGCACATACTTAGCATGCAGGAGGCCCTGGGTTCAATCCCTCATACCTCCAAAAAAAGAGGTCATGTGCACACACGGGGAGAAGGCAGCCATCTGCAAGCCAGGAAACAGGTCCTCACCAGGAACAGAATCTGCCGACACCTATCAAGGTCTAAGGTTTGGAGCCAAGGACTTCCCAGGCTCCAAAACTAGAAGAAATAAATGTCTATTGTTTAAACCACCCAGTCTATGGCATTTTGTTATGGCAACCCAAGCAGGCTAAGACACAGGCATTGGGGTAGAGTGGGAGAGAGGAATCGCTGCTTTCTTTCTCTCTTGTAAACACACACTGTGGCTTCTGCTGTTTAAGTTTAAAAACCTCTTCCCTCCTCCCTGACACCAGCCTTCTGATTTCTAGTTCTTTTTTTTTTCTTCCTTCCTGATACCCTTTTCTCTTGCCTTGTCCCAAATTGTGGTGGTAGGTAGGTATGTTTAAGATAGGGAGGCAGGAAACATTTGAGTATTTATTTTTCCCCAACCACCTGCACTGCCAGAAATACTGACTTTTGTTTTCTCAGCTCACTCTCTTGTATCGGTAACCAGATTTTATGTGTAATCTTTTTTTTTTTTTTTTTTTTTTTTTTTTGCTAGTTCATGAGTTACACAGTAGGTAGGCTGTGTCCCGTTATATCATGTTTACTTGTGAGCTCCTTTGGTAATCATATAATTATCTTGGGGAATAATCTGTAGTTCTTAAAATGAGCCATAAAAACCTGGTATAACAGGTTGGCCTTAAACCTGAGATAAGGTTCCAGCATTTGGAAAGAGTAATATTTGGCACTTGACGATACCACCGAGTATTTCACATTCTCATTTTCATTCATCATTGTCAGCTATTTATTGACACCCGGAGTTCATAATATTGTACAGTAGAGCCTAGCACAGGGTCTTGAGCAAAAGACAATAAATCTTGACAGTTTTTAAAGAGTGACTTACAAGCTGCAATCTCTTAGGAAAAGGCAGAATCTTAAAACACTTTTCTTTCCAAGTAAGTCCACAGTGATTATCCCAAGTATCATAATTATATCATTAATTTATGATGATGCCACTTTTAAGTCAAGTAGAGTCTCATAAATTCCACCTGAATTTGTAGGTGTAGTGTGTGTTGAGGGGTGGGAGGGATGGATGAGGAAAACGTGAAAAAGTCTGCTGAAAAAGAAAAATTCAATCAGCACAGGTGAAAATAGAATTAAATCCCATGTTTACTTTTAAAAAGGTCATTAAATCCTCATTTGAGACTAGTTGGAAATTAGTTAATTCTGCCAGCAGTTAAAGGTTTAAAGCCTAAAGCCATTTTATGTAACACTTCTATTTAAGGTTGTGGATGAGAATGGGAGCAGAGTTTAAATACCTCCCAGGTAGCTTGAGCTGTGTGTGTGTGTGTGTGTGTGTGTGTGTGTGTGTGTGTGTGTGTGTTGGGGATCTGGGTGGTTGAAATGCAAGATGTTTATTTTGTGATTTACAAGGCTGTGGGAAGGCTTTTGAATCACCAACTGGGGGGTCCAGGCATTAAATGTGGGCTTCAGCAGGGTAGGGCTTTGCAGGATAGGGCTTCAGTTCACTGATGGGCCAGTAGTTCCGGGGTGTGAGTGCTGGATGTCTTCATGCGAGATTGGAGGGTCATATGGCCTGAGGGCCTTTGAGCCCTGGATAATCTTGAAATCCTAAAATTCTTTGCCTTATTTGGACAATATAGAGTCCTAAAATAAAACATCAGAAGTGGAAAGAATTGGTGGGACTGTAGGATCCAACCTTTTTGTTTTGAATATAAAGAGACCAGGTCCAAGAATCAGAACCAAAGAACTCAGGACAGTTCTGGTAATTACTGCAAAATCAGGCCTAGAAACCAAAATTGGTTATTCTCAGGCCAGTGTTCTTTTCAGCAACCCAAGATAGGTACAAAGGAGCATCATAGAATCCCAAGTCCATGTTCAGGTCTCTCCCTCAATGTCCAGCTTTCATTTCATCCCCCTCTTTTTTTTTTATTGAAGTATAGTCGATTTACAATGTTGTATTAGTGTACAGCATAGTGATTCAATTATACATATATATATATTCCTTTTCACATTCTTTTTCATTTTAGGCTATTGCAAGGCTATTACTATTGAATTTGGTTTCCTGTGCTGTACAGTAGTACTTTGTCGTTTTTCATGCCCCTCTTGACACTTACTTTCTCTCCTAACTGAAATGTATGTGCATACAAGAAGTACCTCGAATGGAAAAAAATCAGAATTTCTTCTTAAAATCTAGCTTAAGGCATCTACCTGGGTAGACTTTTAATCTCATTATGAAGCTATAACTTGTTGTGATCTAAGTGTATCTTAATGTGGTGATAACAGAGCAACATTCTGGTGTGATGAGATCATCTTAATTCACTATAAAACATCTGTGTGGGGGGCATTGTCTGATGCTCTTGAGTATGAATATTGCTTCTCTAGGTAGAATTCTCAGCATCTCAATTTTCTGTCTGGCTTTTAAATTGTGTCTAATTAAAGGATTTCACATTCCTTCATAATATCGCCTCCTCAAGCAGAAATAAAATGACAGAACCACATTTTGTGTTTTTCCCTATGAAAGACATTCTGTTAATATTTGGGTGGGTTATTTTGCCTGAAATGTGTTAATTACATTAATTAGCCTTACTTCAAGAACAGTAGCTAGGAGTTGCTGGAATGAGTCTGAACTAGATCACTGTCCTTGGAAAACCTCCCTTCCCTTCCCCCACCCCCATCCCTCCCCAGCTTTCCCACCACAAGGAGACCAGGATATTGGAAAGCCCTACTCACTTGGAATTGCTGTCACGCATGTGATACTGTTTTTGAGATGAAAGCATAGACCCTACAAAAATAATATTCAGTAATTTTATTAGTCTCATAAAGAATGATGAGGCTTATAGAAGAAAAGCTCCTCAGGAATCAAGGGCACATAATACAGGATTCTAATCTTAATGAGGCAAAGCCATCTTATTTTTCCCCATATGTATTCCTTGAGTCACCCACCTGGAAAAGAGAAGAAAACAAAAAATCCTTCTGTGTGGTGGTAGCCCCGAGCAGGCAGTGGACAGTGAGTTTCCAACCACCTTTACTGAAGCAGAAAATACTGTGGGCTAAACTCCTTCCCCAGACATTACTATTTTGTGGAAACTAAAAAGGACCACAATTTTGTGTGTGTGTACCCTGGCTGCTGATGGAAAATATTACAAAATCCTGAAAGTTCTGTCATCATTTCCAAGGCAGCCATGACCTATGGACTCTGACAAGGGTCACCTCCTATTAACGCAGGCAAGGAAAAACAACCGTGATGCCAGGTCTCTCTTCAAACTTTGCAAAGGTCATTGCCCTCACTCCAGCTCTCAATGAGATGTAGAGATTGTGTTTTACCCTCTTGCACACTCAGTGAAGCTCTCTTCCAGGATGGTGCTTCTCAGACTTCGATGTACACTGAAATCATCTGGAGATAACTGTTTGAAAATACAGAGTCTGGTTCAGTAGGTGGGGGGTGGATCTGCACCTCTAACAAGCTTCCAAAAAGCTGGTGCTGTTGGTGCATAGACCATGCTTTGAGCAGCAAGGGTCTCAGACAGTGGCTTTTAAAGTGGGTTGATCATGCACCACAGTAAGAAATACATTTTATATTATCCATTATATTTATCTATTTTATGACATAATTTATATACATGCATATGATATATATGTGAATATGGATATAAATGAACTTAAAACTGAAACAACAGTTTCATGGAACAACTCTTACCTTTACTAGCTGTGATATTTTCTAGACTAATTTTTTTTTTAATTTTTTATTGAAGTGTAGTTGATTTACAATGTTGTGTTAGTTTCAGGTGTACAACAAAGTGATTCAGTTATATATATATATGTATATAATTATTTTTCAGATTCTTTTAAATTATAGGTTATTACAAGACATTGAATACAGTTCCTTATGCTATATAGTAGGTCCTTGTTGCTTATCTATTTTATATATAGTAATGTGTATATGTTAATCCCAAACTCCTGATTTATCCCTCCCCCCCAACCCTTTTCCCCTTTGGCAACCATAGTTTGTTTTCTATATCTGTGAGCCTATTTCTGGTTTGTAAGTAAGTTCATTTTTATCTTTTTTTAAGATTTCACATATAAGTGATATCATATGGTACTTGTCTTTCTCGTCTGACTTCACTTAATATGAATATCTCTAGGTCCGTCCATGTTGCTACAAATGGCATTATTGTATTCTTTTTTATGGCTGAGTGATATTCCATTGTGTATATATACCACAACTTCTTTATCCATTCATCTGTTGATGAACATTTAGGTTGCTTCCATGGCTTGGCTATTGTAAATAGTGCTGCTATGAACATAGGGGTGCATGTATCTTTTCCAATTAGAGTTTTCTCTGGATATATGCCCAGGAGTGGGAGACAAATTTTGTATCTGGAGTTATCTTGATTGTGTTGGCGGTTACACAAATCTACACCATGTGATAAAATTGCATAGATCTGTACATATACACACTCAAGTACATGTATTGCTCAATCTGTAATGGTAATAAAATATACTGTAATCTGAATAACTCTGAAGACTGTACCAATGTCAAGTTCCCAGTTTGATATTGTGCTATTGTTGTGCAAGACATCAACAGTAGGAGTGGCAAAGCCAAGGGTGTGTGGAGCCTCTCTGTATATTTCTTTACAACATCCTCTGAATCTATAATAATTTCAAAAACAAAAGTTTAGAAATAGAAAGTGGATTGGGACCTGTGAAATTGGTTTCAAGGTCACTAATGCATTAAAAGTCAGAGTTTGGAAAACTCCAGGTTGTAGTGAACTTTGATGGGTGTTTCCCCAGAACAGCTGCTGTAAGTGGGTGAGGCTGACAGGAGCCTGGGATGCAAAGGTGGCAGTGGAATGAGAGGAATGTGTGGAGGAGGGGAGGGGCCTGAGAAGAGGCTCTCTGAGGACCTGCTAGGCGGGAGGTGACACAGATAGTATATCACTGAGCTAGTGGGGAGCCGGGGAGCTTGCATATTAGGGGAAAGAAGAAACACTTGCCAGTGTCGACTGGCCGCCAAAAATGTATCTGCTGACACTTCCAAACTTTCAGAGAGGAGCCCATCCAGGCTTTTGTTTTTGTTTTTAAAGGTGCAGTGTAATGCCATGTAAACACAGGCCCAAGAGGACTTGAAGGAGATGTTTGGGGAGGAGAGAATCTGGAGGAGCTCTGGAACATAAAAAGTGGGAAATTCTTGAATAGAGGCAAGCCTGAAGAAAGGGTCAAGACTTGGGGAATGGCCATGATTTTTAGTCCCAAATTCAGACTAAGGAATCCAGGAGGCAATTTGATGTATTTAACTCTGATGCGCTATAATAGAGCAACAGTACCATGCAAACCACAGCATTGCACAGCCTCATTTTATTAAGAGGAATATAAATCACAAGAAAAACACAGAGGAAGGAAAAGCACATTCCTTGGCCAGAGGCACATGAATGTAGAATGGGTGAGAGGTGTGTTTTAATTTAATCAACTCTTACTTTAATGTCACAAAATGCTGAAAATAGGAATCATACGATTGTTTCAAATTAATACCTAATTGATTTGTTTAAATGTAAGAATGAACTTACACAGTTTTAGAAGGCTTCCTTTCTGTCATTCACCTCATTTTTGCTAAGATGCATATTCCTTTGCTAACAAAATAATTCTGAAGCATTATTTTGCTCTTGTAATTCAATTGCAGGTAAATCAGAGATATCCACAAAGTCTAATTTAGAAGAGAAGGCAGCTTTTTCTGCCTGGTATAATAATTCATTTCAATTAGCATGATGAAACCAAGTACAGAGCCATTTTTCACTGAAAATGTTGTGGTGGAGTTCAGGGAAATATTAAAGACATTTCTAGAAGCACAAACAAGCTTACACATGCACTTAGTTGCCCTAAGGAAAAAGAGAAAATTACAGATTATCTCATCAGACAGATAAGAATGCTCTGTCCTCTTCAACACTTTACATGAAATGGGATCATATGTGGTTTATTTATAGTCACTCGTCGTATGATCCCAGGACATGTCCCATAAAAATATTCCTTTTATTTGCATTATTCTTCTCTAGTGCACTTATCTAAGGAAAAGATAAAATAGAATCTATTGTGGATTTTAATGAAAATATGATAGATAGAAAAATATCCCGAAGAACAGATACTGTTTTTCAGGGACGAAATGATACTGAATAAAACTGATATAAGTAAAAGTTACCAAGAAATTTCTGATATAAGCTTAAGGGGATTTCAAACTCTGTAACTAAGAAATGTAAAAACAATCAATCTATTTAAGGTTGAGTGTGTTTTGTATGTGAATATATGTGTTTGTGAGGGAGATTGAATGAGTACTGTCCGTTGACTTGAAACAAACTGAAGAATGAAGTAGTAGGCACGTAAGACGAGCTGTAAAACTAATTGGGGTCCAATATGTTTGGGGCTGCATTTAATTTTCTGGAGGGGAAAAGAGGTCAGGAATGGAATGAAGTCAGTGAGAACTGGAATAAGACTCACTGGAAAAAGTAAAAAGCAAAATGGCCAACATTGAAAGGTCAGTGAATATCCTAGAGACAGGAAATGAACGTTGCACAAAATAGAAGAGGATGTTTCTATCTGTGTTTGAGAGCTGTTAAAATTGTTATTTAAAAAGGCAACATAAATCGCCAGGTATTGCTTGCATAGAATCTAGTTTGGCATATATTTAATGTGTTAGAAGTATCAAGAGTATAGATGTTTTGAACTAGGCAATAAAATAGATATTTAAACTCAGAGCAAAATTGTTGCTATTTACCAAGACTTATTTCCTGTTTTACTATAATATTTTTTCTTGAAAGGAAAAAAACTCAACTCCTAAATCATCCCTCTAAGAAGTCTTCATTATGCTAATGACTATTAGTATAAAATTTTATCCATAAGTGTGAAATTGAATAGGATAATTTCCTTCTTTTGTTAAAAAGCTACTGCCAGTCAAAACCATTTGGGGTTGATATTTGACATGCAGCGTTTTATACAGGAAAAATGTGAGTGCAAGGTAGGTTGCTGCTCACATGTACCCACTGTCTTCAGCAGTAGCAATGACTGAATAATGCAAATGATGAATTAGCATTCCAATGCTTTCCAAAGTAAGACTAAAGCAAATAATTGCTACTTTGAATTGCCACATCCAAGGGCATCTTTTGATTCTACAAAGACTGGTTTTTAGAAATAAACGCTCATGGTTTCTTTGAAGGTTAATAATCATTAAAATTAACAACAATTGTTATGAGGGTTTCTCTCCTCAAGGAGGCATTCATAAGTGTGATTTATTGGTCCCCTTGTCTTCCCCTGCCTTCCCATCTGATGCTGTGAGATTCTGGGAAAGACCATATGATGTAGCAGGATGATGCTGGGGTAACA
Source organism: Camelus bactrianus (assembly GCF_048773025.1). NCBI lineage: Eukaryota > Metazoa > Chordata > Mammalia > Artiodactyla > Camelidae > Camelus > Camelus bactrianus. The sequence goes on from NC_133543.1 coordinate 44,636,259, forward strand.
GACAGTATAAACAGGCTTGTAAAACTCAAACAGGTCGCCAACAAACCCGATGTTGTGCCTAGAGCTTCCAGTAACACTCGAGTTCTTTCTTTTTCCCCCAAGCAAGCGTTCTGTTAAGCTTTTCCTCATATATCACTATTGCGTGTAAATATTTGGACTGGTCTTGCTGGCACTATACACCTATGTTATGCTTTTAAAACTGTGACTTGTCCTCTTCCACCCACTTGTGGCCAAGACAGTTTTGCCTACATTTTTTCCCCAGTCACATGTATTCTGAATTTTTTTGGCATCGCTGCACGACAGTTCAGTTTGGCTCTGCGATGGAGTGTTACCAAGGCTTGCTTTCCCCCTCCCTTTAAGTAAAGGAATGAGCTGGAATACGTGCTCTACTTTGCTGTCTTGGTGAGAGAGGAGGAGGGTTAGAAAGGAACCCGGAAAGTTCTTTGCCCATGCATGTGGCTGGCGCTCCTATAGAAAGTTGAAATTCAATGGAAGAGCGCCCTGGTGGCCTTCATTATAAAGACATATACCCAAAACTCTTCCAAGTTGCTTAAGGGCAGCACTTCAGTTGTGGAGGGGACAAAGGCACTTGCTTTGAAGCTGTATTTGTTCCACAAATGTGCCTTTTCACTTTGATTGTATGTTTATTTGGGGAGAATGATGGGGTTTGTGGATAGGATTAAAGACCTAGAGATCTCCCCTCCCCACCACTACCACTGCAAAATCCCTTCCTTCTGCCCCACATTTGGCCATCACAAAAATCTCCTGACATTTATTTATAAGGTATTTGAACTATGAAAGTGCAATATATGTTTACACACTGTGTATTTTTTTCCCCTTTGGTCCTTCATTGAGCATATGAATGGCAAGCAGAAAGAACTTATCTTAAAAAATCAGCAGGGTAGCACTAGTTGGAATGTAATTTTACAAAATCTGGCCATCTTTCAACAAGAGTGGGTGGATTTTTAGCGCTACAAATGTTTGTGTATTATGAAGTATTTGCCATGGTGACAAAGCTGGGAGAAACATCCCATTAGCCACAGACGGGCTACAGATTGTTCTGATTATCCATGTCCAAAACTCAGTCTGGCTACGGCTTTGTGTTATTTTCAGTATTTATAAGGGCTCCGTTTTTTTTTTTTTTTTTTCACCCCATGCACTAACCTACAACTTAGCCAATATGGATGTACGTAGGCATTTAATTTAAAGTCCTCTTTAAACATGTTCTTAGGGCTTGCTCATATAACCCACATGTGGATTATGTGTGTGTCATCATTACATTGAGAGTGGATGTGTTTATAGTGTTAAAAATAATAGCTCCGAAAGAATGAAAGATTTGTGAGAAGCATCCTGGAGCACTTATTAAAAATAAGGGGGGGGGGGTCATGGAGAGAGAATGCAAACAAGAAGCAGTGAAGTGTCTGCCCTAATTTATTTGCAGGGATTTCTGACTATCGACTTCAGTTTTAAAAGTTATAACCTCTGTTTTTAAAAGTTACTTTTATCTCAGGTACATGGGGAGAAATGTGAATTACAAATAGCCAACAGAAAATATGCCCCTGCATGTTAAGAATCCACATTTTCCCTCTTCCAAACATTTCCCTGCTAAGAAAAACATGGGAAAAATTTTAATGACTCCTCTTGCCCCTATTTTTGGGGAGAACATTTATAAGCAAATGGTGTTTTATGTAGTAGAATGAATCGCCATGCAATAAAACCTAGTACCAGACAGAGAATTGCTTTGAAGTTACTCATGGCTGTGCCATGTAGAAGGCAGGCAGGAGAAGAAGAAAAGGTAGACCTAAAAAAAAAAAAGAAAGAAAGAAACTCCTTAAGGTCATATAAAGGTTAAAGAAAATAGGTCACAGAAAATTAATCCTTATCATCTTAGTAGCATTGCTGCTAAATTAAACTGCAGTGGAAGCTGGAACAGCCTGAAAATTTAGTGAAAAGACGTTACACAATTAATTCTGCAACTGCCACATCCCAAACTTTTTCTCAGTTTTGTGGGTGACTTTTAGTGGAAGTGACATTGATGTTTCTTTCTCACATAACCAAGGAAGAAATTCTAATTCACTTATTTATCAGTCTTTCATTCAGGGCAGGCAGTGTAGCAGATCATTTCACTAAACAGGACTGAGGAGAGACATTTTAATGAGGAAATAAAATGCCTGTTACAGGTATTTTGTGCAAATAAAGTTTTGCTGACTCCTTCTAAAAATTGTGCTTTCTGCATTCATTTTGAAAAGTACTAATTCAAGTGCACATCTGTGCAAATTGCACAGTTGTTTCAATAAAATATGATAAAGTTTTCATATTCCCTAAATACGCTGTGTTCAAAAGTGGATCTACCAACACGTTACATAATTTTGGAAAAGGCGAATTAGAGAAACTTAGTTTCACAAGATCAAAGGGTTCTTAAGTCTTATTTCTAGGGTATTGACTATGTATTAAACATTTCTAATAATCCTATTTCCAAGATTAGTCTGTTTTGAGGTATGATCCTAATATCAGTTATGTTTGTTCTTGGCAATAAACAAGCTAGTTATGGTTGGGAATATGCATTGAAGACTTCAGCACACATGCGGCCCAGGTTCCTAACACAGCTAAACAATTTCAATGGCCAAGGTATAGAGAGTTAGAATGGGACATGGGCATCGTGGGCAGTATTTTACTTAATAGTTGGCCTTCATCGTTTATTTCTAGCCCACATTTGCTTCAGAGTTCACGTTTGGCACTTTCCAAAAGACAATCTGGATCCCTGCCTTCCAAACTTGAGCTAAGATATTCGTTGGGGATTTCTCTGTCATATTTTGCTCATGACTAAATCAAACTAGACAGACATAAAAGGCCAAATTCCTGACACATCTCTTATAATGGCAAATTTTCATATTTAAAGAATGCCCGGCACATATTTGTGTTTCAATGGAGCCCTACACATCTGTTACTTATTTTGGAGCAGCCTCTATCACATATGCAAAAGTCTTTTGCAGATAAATTACTGCATTTCAAGCTAAAATTACATATAAAAGATTTCATTCTTTAGAAGAAAATTCTTTACACAGTTATCACAAAAGGATCATGTGGGTTCCCCACAAAGGAGTTAGGCATCACACTGTGTGTGCATAAATGTGTGATCAGTTACTGGAGTCGTTGCTATCATAATAGTATGCATGCTTCTTTATTTGAAGACACAGATGCACAGCAACATCCATTGAGGGTCTAGACAAACAAAAGCCTCCTATTTGCCTTACAACTGGGAGCCTAGGATTTCTAGGTTCCTATTTGGAAAATGCATTGTGTACCCACTTCATCCCACAACTTCTCTCCCAAAGCCCAGAGAGTCAGCAGGAAGATACGTGCAAGAATACTTGCTCTGTATTTGCATTTTCCACATACCAGCTTCTTTGCCCCTCCTTCCCACTTGGTTAAGTAGAGCACTAGACACATACCACCCAAAGACCAGCTTTTCAAATCTGGACAGTTTTAAAATCCTGGAGGGTATGGCAGCACTAGAGGACCCTTCCATCCCTTCTCTCTGCTCCCATGGGAAGAGGAGTGACTTATCTGAGACTGGATACAAAACCATACTCCCTATCAGAGACCCAGCCTCTTGGAAGTTCCTTGGACCTGACTCCCCACAAACAAACCACATTCCCCTTTTTGCTTCCTGCTGCCTTGTCTGCACTAACCAGAGAAGCTGCTCTGCTTACCGCCAGGCAAGGCCAATTCAGGGGGAAATAAAGCCCACTGGCCTCAGGTTCAAGCCCCATTCTCCAATCTATTACTAGCAAGAAAGCCTATTTTTGATTCACTATCTGACTGCTTTTATTTAGTTACCTACCTCAAATTCAGAGAGGAGAAGAGGTAAGTTGTCGTGGAGCTTGCAAACAACAACTGCCCTTGATAGCAGTTAACTTACTGTATTTTAATGTTTGCTTGGTCATATAACTTCTAGCTAGAATATAAGCAACTTGACAGCAAGCCCTGTCTCTTTTCATCTTTGTAAACCCTGGCTTAACACATAGTATTACGCCACAGTTAAACCAATGTCATTTGCACCTAATAGAATAGTAATGATAACCTAGTGTTAAGAGATTTCATTCAAGCAATTATATCAGCTGTATTAATAGATATAAAATAATTATCTGGGAAAAAGTGCCATATTGTTTGACTGATTTAATCTAATGGCTATTAGAAGGACTGAAGTGGGGGGATTAACCTCCCCTCCTGCTTACCCCCACCCCACTACCTAATTTCCTTCTACCACATACACACTATTCTAATTTAGAGAATGCTATAATTTTCAACTAGCTATTGTGGATACTGAGTAAATAATAAGGTACTGAGTATGTAAATATCACATATATCAGTACTCTCTAGTCTTTTCTTGAAGAATAACACTTTGTTATTTCCCTAAAGTGTTTTCAATTATTTTAGACCCAAGGACTAAGCTGGGAGGTGCTTCCCTGTTTTTGCCCTCACAGAAAGAAGGGAGGCCCCAGGAGCAAGATGATATGGACCTCTGAAAACCTTCACAATCCTGGTAGAATCTCCTGAAGTTACACACACAAGCTTGAAAATATTCTCGACATAAAATCTGAGTCACGCTGAACACTTTTCCCATAAGTATATGTGGCTTTCAGAGGGCTGTTTCAAGTAAGTTGTTGTTCTTAGTAATAAGCATTAAATTGTCATAACCAAACTAGAAAACTTAATTTTAGAGTCACTTTAAGACAAACAGGCCCCCATGAAGGGAACCAAACCAACATGGATTATGATATCCAGAGAGAGGGCTGAGCAGCTGTGAATGAACAATTCCTATTTTTTGTTTCAGCTACCCAGGGATGAATCTCTGTCACCTATTTTGTTGTTACTGTCATTGCCTTGAGGGGTTACACAGTTTCTGATAACAGGTTGTTATGGTCAAGTCCTTGCATCATTACACCTGTGATGCCCATGTTCTCTCTCAGATAATTGGAGTAAATAACATTTTTTTTCTTGCTGAAAGAGACTACTAAATAAACCTTAAAAACCATTCACAGCACCAATACTTTCTCTTGTGTATTCTGACCCATTAACTTGACTAAATCCACTAAACTAATCCACTAATGTAGTTAACTAAATCAAATCACTTCAAATAACTTGTCTCTCATCCTCTTCTTTATTAAAAGCAAGCATGGGTTTAGTCATACATCTTCTTGCATAGAAGAAACGATTGAGGGAGTAGAGGTGTTTACCTAAGGTCTGGTTTAGTGGTGGGGCAGGGGAGGGTGGATCATGGAAGAGGCAGTAATAGAATACAGATGGTCCCTGTCTTAACAATGATTTGACTTAATGATTTTTCAACTTTAAGATGGTGCAAAAATGATAAGTATTCAGTAGAAACCATACTTTGAATTGTGAATCTTGATTTTTTCCAGGGCTAGCGATATGTGGTACAATACTCTTGTGGTACTGGGCAGTGGCAGCTCCAAAGCAGCCCCACAATCAAGAGGATAAACCACCCATACATTTACAAGCATTCAGTTTTACACTTTCGGTATATATTCAATAAAGTACATGAGATGGTCAACATTTTATTATAAAATAAGCTTTGTGTTAGATGATTTTGCCAAACTGTTAGCTAATGTAAATGTTCAGAGCACATTTATGGTAGGTGAGTCTCAGCTATGATGTTACGGGTAGTAAATGCACTTTCAACTTATATTTTCAACTTATGATGGGTTTATGGGGACATAACCCTATCTAAGCTAAGGAAGATCTGTAGAAGGCTTTGGAGACTGAAGAAGATGAATGAGATTGGCCAAAGACTGAGAGGAAGACGGGAGGGACAGTCAGTGAGAGGAGGCAGGGAACACTGGGAATGTGACCTATTGTTATCGGGAGGATGTAGGGTTGGCTGGCACTGATGTTCCATATAGCATGACTTGTAGACTGTTTTGTAGCTTTTCTAGCAAACTTCCCTCCTAGGCCACCTCCATATTGAAGTGAGGTAGAACTCCAACTGAGGGAGAATAAATAACCCAACTTCTTTGGTTTTCAAAACAAGATGTCCCTTTTGCTGCCTGAGATTGAAAATATATGCATCTGGCTTTAATATAAACTATATCTAAACTCTAGACACTTGTCAGAGAGCTTAACCTAGCCCATTGTGTGCAATTTTCTTGTATTTTACCTTGAGTTGTTTTCAGGAGTAAGTAGGATATAAATTATAAATAACACAAACTTAAAGAACAAACCCTTCAGCTCCAGGGTTGACAGCACTATTAGATATCCCAGGATCAGAAAGAAAATTTGTTTGTACTTTCTTTGCTCTGTTTAACCAGGCAAGAACCTGTTGTCTATTTTAGAAAGATTTTTTATCCACAATCTTACCTTAAAATGTAAAAGTGTTGGTGTGAAAAAGAATTGGCTCCAGTTATCTGGAAAACGTGTTTATGTGGAACTCCTCATTCCCCAGCAATGTCAACCAAATGATGTGTCGTTACAAAAAGCATTGATGCATAACATCAGAGACAGTTGGACCCACCACATTTCATCACACGTCTGCTAGCATTCCACGAGACCTTGTTCTGCCTTCTTTACCACTGCTGCAAGAGCCGAATGAAATATCCGGAGCTACCCCTGCCAATTAAATGGATAATATTTTGATTTTTGAATCTCTGTTAGAAATTAATGCATGGCTACATGGCAAAGGAAAAGGAAGCAATAGGGGGAAAGCCTAGGCACATCATGACACTATCATTTTATATAAAAGTACTTACATTTTAAAATAGACCTCAATGAGTCATTAGAGGAAAGATACTGTACCTTTGTATTACAGTGTTACTGCCCTTAATGCTGAATGTCTTCAGCAGCAGCAGAAAGGGAGGGAGAAGGTAGCATTGCTCTTCACTGACCTCTCAGGCATTATTCAAGACCATGGCCGCATCATACAAATGTTTAATCAGTCCCTGAAAATTGTCAGCAAGAGGCAGTTAGAGGCAGCATTCTTCATTTATTACTGGCATTGCCATAATAGCACTTAAGAAATATAGACGGGCACACTAATCCCCTGTCCTTCAGCTAGGCGACTACGAATTCTCACTCCATCAGCAAAATGTTTCTGCCCAAATCAAGATATAAAGTCCTGAAGACCATTTCATTTGAGAAAATGTGAAAAAGGACTAAATGATGGGCACAAAACCTTGAAATTGTTGATGGGGGTTGGCTTACAAAGGGCTTTTGCTGACCCTCAGATTGTTAAATGTCCCCTTTTCTGATGATAAAATAACAAAGCTCCCTATAATCATCACCTCAATATTTTTTTCTAATCTGTCCAGGAGACCTAATCCAGACCACCATGGAAACCATCCAGACGGAGAGGCTCAGGTTCCAAATCACAGGACCTCTCCTTATCATGTCCGTGTTGTGGGTTCAAGTAGGTCTCTGGACAGCCATGTCAGATGAGGACACAGTGGAAGGGCAAGGCTGCATAAAAAATAGAGTTTTGCAATCCAGAGAGGCTTGTTGACCATAAATTTAGACAAGTCACTTAAGAACAAGGAGAACATACAAACTGCTTTGTCTACACGGCTACTGTCCCAGAATAATTGTAAACAACGCCTCGCTACTCTGAAATGTCCCAGTTTGGGTTCTGCATTATCAGGGAACACCATCATTAGAGACACCATTTATAAAAATGACCTTCTAACTGAAAAATGTATACAAAAAATTTTATAGAAACACTATGTAGATAGCTAAAATAGGTTCTGTTCACTAAAAAGCCAGCTCTGGTAAATTGGCAATGAAAGGTAGAATATTAGAAAAATGTTAACCCTTTTAAAATTGCTATCTTAGTTTCTTCATCTGTGGGTTGGCAATAGTGGTAGTAGTAAGGAAGTTGTGTGTGTGTGTATGAAATTATTAATACCTTCTAAAAGGATTTAGAAACTCTAAGTAACATTTTATACAAAGTAGTATTATTACAACTTGTTGTAATTGATTAAAAAGGGCTTTTTTAAATTGAAGTATTGTCGATTTATAATGTTGTGTTAGTCTCTGGTATACAGCGTACAGCATAATGATTCAGTTACACACATATATACCCATATATTCTTTCTCATTACATGTTATTACAAAATATTGAATATAGTTCCCAGTGCTGTACTATAGGCTTTGTTGTTTAGCTACTTAATATATAGTAGTTAGTATCTGCAAATCCCAAATCCTCAATTTATCCCTCCCCATTTCCCCCCAGTAACCAAAAGTTTGTTTTCTATGTCTGTGAGTCTATTTCTGTTTTGTAAATAAGTTCATCTGTGTAAAATTTTTTTAGATTCCACATATAAGTGATATCATGAGATATTTATTTGTCTTTCTCTTTCTGGCTTACTTTACTTAATATGCTAATCTCTAAGTCCATCCATGTTACTGCAAATGGCATTATTTCATTCTTTCTATGGCTGAGTAATATTCCATTGCATATATATACCACAACTTCTTTATCCAGTCATCAATCTGTTGATGGACTTTGAGATTGCTTCCATGTCTCAGCTATTGTAAATAGCGCTGCTATGAACATTGAGGTGCATGTATTTTTTCAAATTAGAGTTTCCTCCAGATATATGCCCAGGAGCAGGATTTTAAAAGGTTTACAGTGCATTTGACAAGGCTTGAGGCAGGAGATGCATTTCTGAATGACTGTCAGACACTATCTTCTGTCCCAGGAAGAATATGTGGGACAGAACATACACACACACACACGTGCACACTCCCAATGAAACCAGACCCCAACAAGTATATCAGGGCACAATGAGAAACTCGAAGTTTTGTGTTTTTGTCCTTTACTTGAGAGAATGCCGCTGGTCTGGTGGAGCATTTTTGTCTTGGGAAATTGTGGCCAGGCAGAGGAAACTCAATAGTGTTTAATTCCTTACAGAGAGCTCCTTGCTTTTCCCTGGAGAGAGGGCCTGGAGAGTTGGCCTGGAGAGTTAGTTGTCCTACCAGATTGGTTGGGAGTGAAGGGTCCACAGTGGGTGCCTTTGGAGCCTGGAAGCAAAGCACGGATGCTACTCCTGGAAGCAGAGCTGTGCGATGGTGAGCCTTTGGCTGTTTCAGAGTCCTGCTGGGGTCTCTTTAACATCCCCTGGTCACTCTCTAAATCACACCTAGCATGGAAACCACTTCACCACCCTCATTTTATTTCTCCCTTTTTTGTCTATTGCTGAAAAACGCATGAAAAACCTGTGAAGTATAACATAAGAGGGCCTCCGATGATGGTGATTTTGTTCCTCTTCATTCAAGAGGTAGGAGTGAGCCCAGAAAAGGGTAACAGGAGACCAGGAGGTGGAGGCCCCATTTATTTCCTGGTAATGGCTCCAGCCTGAGTTGCCTTGTATCCACTTAGACCCACACAACAAGTTCACTCTGGAAATCTCTTCAGCTTGGCTGCGTGCAGATGTAATCGGACCTGCTCTGGGCAGCCCTAATTGCAAACACATTTCTCTCTCTCCGCGGCCATTCCTAAGCAGGCAGTGGTCAGGGCCTTGCCAGGGTTTTCTGGCATCTTTTGCCTGCTTTGTTTCCAAATCTGCATTTTTCTATGAGAAAAGATGTACGAGAGATTGTAAACAGGATAATTATATGGCAATATGATTTCCAATGCAGGCTTTCCTTGTGGATTATTTCAAATGTGTAGGGGTTTGTTTTGGTGTGTTTTTTTCCACTCTGCCTGTGAGTCAGGGAGATGAAATGCTGTTTTGAAAGCACAAGTATATGGATCCACTAGAAACCTCCTACGATGTTAAGACGTTTTATGAAAGATTATTGGGAGGAACCACAAACAAAAGAGGAGAGAAGGGAGGAAAGAGTAGGTACACAGACTCTGACGTCTGGCTCACATCGCCGTGGACGTGGGGGCTGGACAGTGTGTCCTCTCCTTTCCAGAACAGCCTGGAGAAGTAAGAAAACACGCAACAGCTGCAAATCCAGAATGTTACAAAGTTACAAAGTTACAAAGTTATCTTGCCAGAGGGTGGTGGGTAGGTGGGGTGGGGGGTGCTGAATATGATGATTCTTTAAAAGGACACATCCTCCTGTCTGTCCCTTATGCCCCCACTAAACTTTCCTCTGCAGTTTGCACAGTCCAGTGACATTACTCATCCCAGGTAATGTCAAACACATGCTCAGCCTCCGTGTTGCCTGCATAGACACAGCACATTGGTTTATTTGGGTACATGAAATCATATGATTTGTGGAAGTTTGAGGGAAGCGGCATATCAGGGCCCCCATGGACAGCCATGCAGGCTGTGGGACCCAACCCCAGGCTGCACTGGGCACGTGGACTCTGGCGTGGCTGATGCCCCTGGAGCTCCATGGCAAAGATGCCCTGGGATGATCCGCCTTTTTTTCACTGATGGTTTGTCTTCTGTGCCAGGTTCACAGCCTGGCATATATTAGGTGCTCAATACATATTTAAAAAATTGCTAATCTGCCACCAGAGGATTGAGCTTGTTAGTAATTGAAGTACCTCTGAAAAACAAACTGTTGGTTCATTCCCGCAACAGCCAGGGGTTCAAGGACAAAGAAAGCACCATCCTGCTCTCAGTAAGCTATAGTTGAATGAGAAAACCCCATGTACAGACTTTGTGTGAACACACGGGGAGCACAGAGGAGAATCAGGAAAGGTTTCACACAGCGGACGATCTGGGCAAAGCACACTTGGCAGTCTACAGTCCCAAATGGCACAGAAAACAATGCCAATATCTGATCTCAGTCATTTCCTTCATTTTCCGGAAGAGGGGGAGACAGCAACTTCAGATATATTAGTACCTCGACTAGTTTTTAATAACAGAAACTACCATGATGTTCCTGTGTGTCTCATTCAAACATAACAAGTTCTTTCTGAAGAATTCTTCCTTCAGATACTGTGCAACAGCCTCCTGCAAAAAAGTCAGGCAATCCAAGGTGTATGCTTATTAGTTGAGTGGCCTTGACAACATTACTTTTCATGTGTGGTGATCCCTGAACTCTAAAATGGGGTAGTAAATGTCAAGTGCCCATAAATGCCATTCCCTTTCTCATGGTCCCCACCTGAAGGTACCCTTGGCATGTGGAATTTTTTGTAAATAACCTACTTGGAGAATGGTTGGTAATCATCACATGCAAACAAACAGCTGCAAAAATTCTTAGATGGCTAATAGCTTGCCTCTTATTCTTCTCAAACCTCAACAATAGCACAATAGCTCTTTTTCAACAGCTTCCTGAGGGAGGCATGGAGTGAGACTCTAAAACATCAACCGGGAATGTCAATGGTTTACCATTATCTTTTCCAAAGGAGGAGACTCTTAATACTATCAATGACCACCTCAGCAACTACCAACTGATAATGCAAATTTTTGCAACCAGAAGTACTCTTTAGGCATTCCATTTTTAACATTAGTAAGGTAAATGAACTCTTTCACAGAGTTTTTAAAATTAGGTATATTCAGTAAGTTGATTTTTTTCATGACTCCAAATTATATCTTCATTTTAAAAGTTCTTGACTACTGTCTAATTTCGCTCTAGGAACAATTTAAAAATTGCTGAAAAGAGTTTCAGGAAAGTACATTTGAAGGAACCACTTGAAAGATGTTTAGCAATCTCCATCATTCACAAAAGTAGAGGCAATAAGAAAACTCAGATCAATGACGTTTCAGTTGAATCTCAAGTCTCATTTACAGCAGTTCAGTTGAATTTACTTCAGCTTTCTTCCTGGAAGACTTTTCTCATGGCTGCTAAGTAACATATTCCCTTTCTTAGTCTGATGGTTGTGTTATTAATTATCATCAATATCCCCCCACCCCCGCCAAGTAAAACAGAATAGGAAAATAAATTAGAACCTTATGTAATTAGACCCTAGCTAATACATTGACTTAATAGCTCAGCTATTGTTAATTCTAGATTATCCATCTGTAGATAATGCATAAGACAATAATAATAGAGCATTTATTGTGTGTCATTTGCTTTAGTAGGTACTGAGAAATAAAGGCAAAGCTATCTGAAGACACTTTTTTTTCACTACTATATCTATCCTCAGCACCTAGGATAGCAGCTAGTACATTGTTGGGTCTCAATAAATGTTTGTTGACTGAATAAAAGACCAAAGAAAGGACAACCTGGATCTTTCCATGTGCTCACAGTCTAGTGGGGAAATTGACATATACCCCATTAATTAAATACCTCACTGCCCATCATGGTCTCTTTCCAACCCCTCTTCGTGATCTCTAGACTTTCTTTCAGGCACCTTATAAAATCATTTTTTAATTCCAGAGTAAAATGGAAAAAGAGTTAAAGTGAAAAAGGCTTGGCTTTTAGTTTCTGTTTCACTGCTAGCTGTGTGAGTTCAGACAAATTATTTACGAACTTTAAACTTTAGTCTTTGAGTTATCAAATGGAGGTAATAGTACATGCCATGTAGGGCAGTCTGGAGAGTTAAATGACATTGTATAAAACCCCTAACCAGGGTTTATCACACACTAATTACTTAACTAACTCAATTCCCCACATGTATGCCTCTCTTTCTTCCTCCCTAAGCTTCCTCCCCTAGGCTGCATTCACCTTTCCTAGGGATCATTGTCTTGCTAAGCACTCTAAGCCAGTGGTTCCCCACCCTGGCTGACCTCAGAAGCACTGGGTTCAGCCCAGAACTATGGAATGAGATTGTCTTGAGCAGGTCTGAAAACCCCTGGAGTCTCACTCTCATCCCAGCTGACTGACCAGCTGTCTGGGAACCAGTACTCTCCATCAGACAAATGAAGGATGAAATGAAATGGTTCTCAAACTTGAGTGCTTCAGAATTAACCAGAGGGCTTGTTAAACTATCAGTTGCTGGGTCTAACTCCCAGAGTTTCTGATTCAGTAGGCATGGAGTGTGGCCTAAGAATCTGCATTTCTAACAATTCCCCAGGGGATGCAGATGTTTCTGATGCAAGGACCACACTTTGAGGTCTTATTTAAGGTCTTGCTGCTCATAGTGTCATCTGCTGACCAGCAGCATCAGCATCTCCAGGGAGCACCTTAAAAATGCAGATCCTCACTCCCCATCCCAGGTTGACATTAAGGTTTAAGAAGCACAGATTGAGGGAAGAGTTACATTTACAGAGAGCTTTAAAATGTAGGTTCTTGGGCTGCATATACTAATGGTTCTGCTAGAGTCCAGGAATCTGCATTTTAATAAGCTCCCCATGGCATTCTGATGTGTGCAGTTCCTGAACCACACCTAGAAAAGCACTGCTCGAGAGCTTTGCTGTGGCCGTTTGTTAGCTGCAGAGTCAGTAATGGTGCTTGCTACTGAATATGCTGCATTGAGCCTGGCCAGCCTTGCTAGGTGTCTTGTTGTAACAAGGGTCCTACCAACCAGACAATCACATTGTACTTATTTTTTTCTACATATCAGTCAGAGAGATTATCTGTGCTCCCCAGCAATCTAATCATGGCCTGTTAGAATAAGATAAGGATTGAATTGGATTCATTCTGAAGACATATATTTGAAGAATGTCTGAAATCATGACTTATACCCATTAGTCAAGGCTGTTTTGATTCTAACAGAAATCCACTCTATCTGGCAAGCACACACGCACAAAATGAAAAGGTGAGTCTTCTAGAAAGATACAAGGTGTCTAACAAAAACAAAGGAAGGCAGTGCAATTGGACTTCATCTCTTGATGGTCTAGAATTGAGATTATTCTCTGTAGCAGACTATATTTTCCAAAATTGCCATGGCAATATTCCTGAATGTTACCACTCCTACACCAAGAGTTGTCCCTTCTTTTGAAACTGCTTGGGCCTTTGCGACTGCCTCAAATGACAGAGGACCATGGTGGAAGAGTGCCATGACTTGAGAAGCAAAGCCGTGTCACAGAAGGTGAGGTGGCTTCCACCTGGCGCTCTCTTGTGGAATTTGCCTCTCTTATGCTGAGCCTCGATGTAAGAAGTCCAGATCTCCTGAAGCTGCTTATGTGGGAGAGATCATTTCAAAATGCCACGTGGAGATAGAGATGCCGAAGGAAGCCCAGTTCATAGCTGTTTGAGTCTTCCCAACCCAGAAGCCAGACAACGTGAGACAGCAGTCCTTAGGATGATTCCAAGGATACTGTCTGACTGCAACCACATGAGGAATTCCAAGAACCACCAGCTAACCCCAGAACTGCTAGAGATATGAATAATTGATTGTTGTTGCTTTATACCATGAGGTGCCAATAGTAATGGGAGTGCTCTCACTGTTCGTCTAGAGCTCTGTGATTCTGCCCCTCTGTTTCTCTTTGTGCATCTGCTTTAGTCTCCCCATTCTGTCTACAGATCAGGCTCATACATCTGTTTAGGTATACAAAACAATATGGCTGTCAGGTCAGACCACATGCCTTACAGAATTGCTTCTTAAGCTTTAATGTGCATAGTAATCACCTAGAAATTTTGTTAAAATTCAGATTCTGATTCAGTAGTTCTAGGGGGGACCTAGAAGTCTGCATTTCTAATAAGCTCCCAGGTGTGATGTTGTTACTGATCTGTGGACCACCTGACTTTGCCATTTGCTCACTCACTCTCTCTCTCCCCCTCTAATTATCTTGAATCATTTGAAAGCAAACTACAAACCTCGTGATAGTTTACCGTAGATCCTTTGCATAATTCTTCCAAGAAAAAGAACATTCTTCTATATAATAAGGATTTTACTACTTATGCCAGAAACTTAATTTATTTTTTAAAAAGCCTTATCTAAAATATAACACATATTCAAATTTTCTCATTTGTCTCAAAAATATCTTTCAGAGGAGTTTTTTTCCACCTTTGATCCAAGAGTCAATCATGGATCATGTATCTTTGATATCCTATACTCTAGTATAGTTGTTCCACCTTTTCTTGAAATGCCTTTGATATTCTTGGAGAGTCCAAGCTAGGTGTCTACTAAAATGCCCCATAATCCAGATTTGATTGCTTCCTCATGAATAGACTCAAGTTTTACATTTATTAAAAATACTTCTTAGCTACCAAGGATCTATGTCACATTATAACACATCAGGAGACTCATAATATCATTTTGCCCCTTTTCTGGTGACTAGGTTGGATCACTTAGTTATGGCGATCCTTAGTTATGGTGATATCTTGTGTTCTTTTTTAAGTACAAAGAATTTTTTTTCAAAAGAGGCCCAAACTGATTTCCTTTTTCATCTTATTGGCTAGAACAGATCATATGGTCACCACTAACACACTCATTGACAAGGAGAAGAATATCTTATGACTGGCTTAGGTCAACATGATTCCATCCCTGGGGATGAGGAGCAACCCAGCCTCCCTGGAGGTGGAGATTGTTAACCAGTGGGTGAATTGACAAACGAAGGGAGTTATTAGCCTGGAAGAATGGCATTTGGGTAGACAACCAAGAGTGTGTGCCACACTTACCTGATATTACAGAGCTAGTTAGAAGAACTGCTCTCCGATTCCTAGTTCAACATTGCATGCCGCCTCCTCCGGAGATTAAGGATTTATTGCTTATAAAATACCTTATAGGTCTCTTGTGAGAAATCTAATATTTATTTTCTCTGTAAGATAAAAACAGAAATTTATTTTTTCTTACTTTCTTCTCAGCTTGTCTTAATCCATGACTCTTCACAGTGTGATAATGATATAGCCATACATATGCTCTGCAGAAAAAAAACACATTTTTTCCTTATAAAATGGGCCAATAAGTTACACACAGAATAAGTTCATGAAATGTAAATAGTATAATTTAAAATCATTTTGCACTCTATTATTCTTTTAAGAAGTTCTAGAGATGGAAAATCAAAAAGAGCTATAATTCTATCAGGAGAAGAAGCCAAAATTGTGGATGCTTTTATAAAGTTTATCAGGATCATTAATAATGATCATCCAAACTTCTGGCATCTGCAGAATTGGGTTGGATATTTGCAAAATGTAGTTTTCTTATGAGAATTCTGGCATTTTGGAATATTGCTCCAGCTGGAAACTAGATATGAAAAACATTAAGCTGATTCTGGATCTCAGAAAAGATTTAATTTAATTCTGAAAATCAAATGTAGTGTCTTGGGCTAAGTACAAGGGCCACTGGTTGTGCCATCCAAGTGATACCGTCTTCCAGCTGTAGTAATCTATTGCTCTTTGCCTTCAAAGAAAGTAGGCTAGGCAACTCTCCACACCTTATGATTTAGAGGGTTCAAAGACGGCTCTTTTAATAGCTTGTACCAGTCCCTAAAAGCTTTATCATAAGTCTTAAAGTCATTCCACACCCCACTTCCAGCAAAGATCTCTACCCTCACCTAAACCCATCCTCCCTGGGCCAAAGCGATTTCCTCTCTCTTTTTATCTATATAATGGGCCCAAAGTCAACTCTACATAAGCCTGAGTCACAGTTACCTTTCCCATCTCTCTGAAGTATGAGCGAATATTTTATAGCAATAGAACTTCAGCTTCTATTGAAAGCTAAGTGCGTAGAGGCCCAGGCAGCCATGTGTAGAATGGGCTTTAGGTGGAGGAGAGGAGTAGAGGTGTGTGGGGAGAAGAAGAAGGAAGAATACTGAAGGCAGCCTTTACCTGCTTTACAAATTTGCCAAAACCGGGCTTCCATTTTTAGAGCTCACCACCCTTTCTGTTTTCAATAACCCTGACCTCGACTGTTGTGAACCCTTTCTTTCTTTGTTGTAATCTTGACTCCAGTAGAATGGTGCTTGTGATTTATCTAACCTTGTTTCACCCTGAAACAAAAAAACAGGAGATGGCCAAATACCACAGAGGACTGTGGGGTTATTTTTGTATGGGCACCAGACAAGATTTCCACATAGATTTGTCATCTCTCCCATACAATGAATGGGTTTTTAAAACGTGGAGAGATTTCTCAAAACTATTATTCCAGCTATTTTGTTCTTTGGCATTTACCCATATACCCCAAGAGAGGTAGATATGAAAAAAAAAAAAACAATATTTGACCATGTAGCTATAGTTACAGGCCACAGACTGCCAAGGGAACAGAAATTTAAAGATGAATGTAATATGCAACTTTGCCCTGATTCTGTCTCCCTGGATAAACTCTGCTCACCACTTAAATCTAAGTGTTTCCCAGCCCTAGATAATTGACAGGCAGTGGGAGAAGGTAATATCAAGTAGAAATTGAACACTGAATAAAAAAGCAACTCCTTTCCAAGAAAAATTCCATTTTATTGTGAAATGAGAAAAATGCCCCTTTCTTTTGTTTAGATAAATTCCAATAGTGTTTGTGCTGATTTCTCCGCAGGGAGAAAAAGAGACTTCTTGAAAAGCCATTGATACAAAAAGACTCAAGTTCAATTTGGTTTCATTCTGCAGGTTTGAAGTAAAACAATTCTTTGTGAGGATTTATAAATAAGATATTCATTAATTAAGCTTTACAATATCGCTTTGAAGTGAACACTACTGAATCCATTTAACCAGTGATGAGATTCTGGCAGAGAAATTGAGCAATTAGACTTGTTCAGTAAAGCATTTAAAAGCCTAGAAAAAGAATCCAGGAATTTCCAATGCCTCGTCCTCCATACTGAATCCTCCTCAGTTTTAGAATCAGATATTCAGCGTGTAATTGAAGTAAAGGACTTCTACTGTGACCGAGGTAGAACTGTAAGTATAACCTAGACGGACTGTTTATAGTACCAGTATTTCGCATTTGGAATAGCTGTCTAATACACATCACATCTGGAAGAAGAGGTTCTGGGAAGTCCATGAGTGCGTTCAGAGGCCTTTCACAGAGCTGAACATCTGTCCTGACCTCTTCTCCAGTTCTGAGACTACCTCAGTCCACCATATCAGGGCAGCTGCTAGACAGTTCTGATACGCATGGCCCTAAAGCATCTCAGACATCAAAGGCTTTTCCCCAAGGTCAGCCTAGTGCTCTAACTCTGATGTCACTCTGCCTGCCTCTGAATTCTTTCTTTTCACACCCCACCGACATCCACATATGTCAACTCACTCTTGGTCCCAAAGTCCAGCCGTTTTTTTTTGTTGCCATGTCCCTTTCAGTCTTATTCAGGACCTGATTATAGTTCTTTGTAATCTCTTCTTCAGCACGGCTTTCCTCCCTGTCTGTCGTTCTGTCTATTGCAAAGATGTCTTTCATTTTGTCATGAAGAACACCTTCACTGCCTGCCCGTCACCCTTTGGTCCAAGTCACTTTTCCACTTGAGCTTCAGGGTCTTCTCCCCTGATGTCCAGGACCCCTTATTCTCATCTCTTACTCAGGCAAGCAAGGCCTCTCCGAGTGTCCAGTGGCACAGCCATCTTTCTTTCACTTCTGTACCATTGCTACTGTGACACATCCCTCAGATTTCTTTTTGTGTGTCTTCAAGATCACTGCATCTATTGACCTTTAATTGATCTTGATGCCCCACTTCCTGTCCATGCTTTCCTTGTACAACTTTGCACAATGATTCAATAAGTATTTATTGCAATGTCCTATGTACAAAGCATTGTATGTAGTAAGGAAGATCCAAGGATAATTTAGATACATCCTGAACTTGAGGACCTTCCTGTCTTGTAGAGAGGTCAGACAGGGACAACAAATAATTCCAGTACACAGAAAGTATTACACACCACTAACATGATACTGATAAGGTGATATTGGAGTTCAAAATCAGGAAAAATTACTTCCAAAAAAGATAAACAAGAACTGAATTGGGAAGATTTCATGGAAGAAGAAGCTTCTTAGCATAGCCTTGTAGACAGATATACCAGACAAAGAAAGCTATTTCAGGTATTAAAACAGTACCAATGAAAGCATAGAGTAGGGAGGAAACCAGGAGTAACAAGATGGGGCAACGTTCGGGCTGGCTAGAGCCTGGAGTATGTGGAAAGATGTTGGGGAAAGAAATATGGACCCAAGTGTGCAGCTTCGGGATGGTATGCCAAGGTGTGTAAACTACTGTTTTCAAGCCACTAAAGCTTGTGATGAGGAGCAAGATGATCAGAGCTGGACACGAAGACTAAGCAGGCACTGGGACAGGCACAAACAAGAAGCAAGGAGTTTCCAGAAACTATTACAACCACTGAGAACTGGAACTCAGATAGTGACACTGGAAACAGGAAGGAAGAAAGATCTAAAAATGATTCTAAAAGTAGAATCAACAGAAATTGGCAACTGGCTAAATTAGAGGATAAGAAAGACTGGGGAGGAAATTGACTCCAAAATTTTATAATAGTGCCGGTATATGGATGTACTAGGTAGATAGTTGCTCTTTTATTCAGTTAACAAATACATACTGAGCACTTACTGTGTTCCCAAAATGAGGCAAGAATTTGGAGATACAGCAGCAAATGAGATAAGTAGGCTCCTACCATGAGGGAACTGCCAATCTAAAGGAAGAGCTACATACATAAAAAAAGTGTCGGAAACAGTGTGAGAGGTGCTGGCTCAGACTACAGAGGGTGCCCAAGAAGAGGCTGGTTAAGTCACTAGCTGGATGGAAGTTATCCTCAGAGAGCAGGTTGAGGTTGTCTCAAAGCCGGCTACCCAGGACCATACGTGCAGCTTTGGAGAAGCCCTCTTCCTCTGAGAAAATTCCTCTCCCACCCTTTGGGTGTCTGCATCTTAGCCTCAATACATGGATTACACTGAATTCTTTCTTTCATTGTTCACTATTGCCCAAAAGATTTCATTTCACTTGTACTTGTATCAGCTTATGTGACCTGTGGTGGGAAAGATAGGGAACTGGCATCTTGATGCCTTGCAAGGAGTTCTAAATTCAGCCAGTAAACCAGACTTGCTCTCTGATTCTCCCACTGACCAGCAAGGTGAATGTTAACAAGTATTTGACTTCTCTTAGCCTCAGTTTTCTTATTCATAAAATGGTGATTTTTGTTAATAAAAAAATCTGCTTTACTTATATTTTGTTGTAAAAATCAAAAATAAATATAAAAGCAATTTGCAAAACAAAATATTATCAGTTGCAGAATATTACTAAGTACTTCTGTTTTAGTCAGGATTCCTACAGAAAGCAAATGGCACATTCACATTAGATCAGAGAGGAGTTTATTTACAAAGGGACTATTTTCAAAGTGCAGGCGGGGTCTGGGAAGAGAGCAGTGCTTCAGGACAAGTAACATCAGAGGAGCTGTTGCCACATCTGGGCTCAAAGGGACAAGGAGTGTGAGTCACTGTAGGATAAGAACTGGGAAAAAGAAAGTCCTATGGATTACAGAAGGCTGTCTGCCAGCAACACAGCAGGGGAAGCCCAGGAATTAAATAGCTCTGTCATGCTTCTTTCTGCTAATCAGTTTCCAAGAGCCATTGGCCAGACCCAAGCAGAATGCAGAGAAGGAGAGATCCTGGTTGATATAGTCCATCTAGATCAGCCTCTGGCGTCCGTGAGCTGGGTGGAGAAGGTATCTGGCCCAGCATCAGTGGTTATCTGTTAGTCAACTTCAGTGAACGTAAGAGTCACTGGTGGAGCTTGTTACACATGAAAATCCTATGCCCTCAGCAATATGGCATCTTACTGAGCATCCCACAGATTCAAATGCCCATGGTCGATGGACCACATTTGGAGAACACTGAAGTAGGTAGGTTAATGTCTAGCTAGGCTAATAAGTTATTTCAAAGAGCTTAATCAAGTTATTTTCCCATATGTTGGGGGGATCTTATGGGTAAGATCAGACTAACCCATTAGGGAAGAAAACATTTAATCCTCTTCCCAAGTGACCTGCATATCTTGAAGACTGATGTGTAAGCCTTGGGAGTTGCATTTTTCTAATATTTGTGCCCTGGCACAGTTCAAAAGGGCTCTAAGACCTTCCTTTGATTTCAGTGGGACCCAAATCAGCTAAGAAGAGAGACTTTGGTGCCACAATGTTATGTTTCCTTATGCATTTGTTTAAGGAAATTATACAGAGTGTCACTCCATAGGGAAGAGTTTTTCTTCTTCTTTTTTTTTTCAGTATCCTGTTACACTGGAAATCACTGCATTTTTTCCGGCTTTGTATCTCCAGCACCAGTACACTATATAGATGATAAGGGCTCAGTAAATGTCAGTAAACATCATTTTATTACTGGAGAGAAAGGGAAAATGAATACAGTTTAAATGTATGTCATAAAGTCTAGTGTGTGTTACCAAGAAAAAAAAAGCAAAAAAACCCCAAAAAACCTTTCTTTTAAAAAGCTATCTTCTCCACTTCCACTTTAAAACCAAACCTAACAAAAGTTCAAACAGGTTTTTGAGATTGCATACAGTTGCAGGATCCTTCCAGCATACTGAGCAGGTCCCTGGGAGAAAGAAGCCTGCAGATCTCATTCTGTCACGCCTCCCAGGCTCCCACCTAATGTTTTGCACGTCTGTGTAGCTGTAATTCAAAGTAACTGAATTTTTTAGAAATGATTAGCTTGTGAAGATAATGCCACTGTGGAAATGTAGGCTTCTCTTTTTAAGAGTCTTTCTGCGTTCCTATCATATACCTGTTTTCCTGTGTGTGTAACTCAAAAATCCAATCTTAGCAACTAGATTACATGGCTTCAGACTAAGAGTAAATTTATTTCACTCCAGTGGACACTGTCCATGCCACACCTGTTCCCTGAGACAGATATTAAGCATTTCATGCACACCTACACATACTCTTGGGTCAAGAATCACAGCTGTTTGTGATTTAACTGTAACTGTAAACCCCAGTGTGAAACTGAACTAAAATAGTCAGTTATGAGACGTTAAAATAAGGACTCGTGCAGATGATCCTTTCATGGTCAGGCCTTAAAAGTGTAAAATAAAGAATGAGATAGTTATTCCATAATTTTCAAAAGTAGTGAGCACAGTTTTATTATTTTCTGAATACAAATCAAGTTATAAAGATTTCTTCTGTAGAATGAAACAACCTGTCACCACTGAAGATTTTTTTCCTGCACTTTTTTCCTACTTTTATATCAGTCGTATAGAGACAGAATTATTAGTTTCTGGAATCTTAAATGCATTCATTTAGTCTGACCTAGCCAGTGAAAGTCAGTTGTTATCTGAAAGAAAATGACCCCGAATATCAATATGTCTTTCTCTTCAACTCTCTGGCTGACTGTTTGTGATTCTGTATGGTACTGATTGTCCTCTGATGGTTTCTGTATTAGTTTGGTTGCTTTCAGCTTCAAGTAATAGGCGACCCAACTCAAAATGGCTTAAAGAATAACAGGATTTATTTTTCTCTCATCACAAAAAGTCCAAAATAAGGGAGGCTCCAGGGCTGATTAATTCAGAAGTTAAATCACATTACCAAAGACCCAGGTTCTTTCCATGTTTTCACTCTTTCATCTGAATTTCCAGACTGAAAAAAAGGACAGTGGATCAGACAGTGTTCTCCAAGAAGCAGAACTAGAAGGCTCGCTATCTAGAGAGACTTCAAATAATTGTGTTACGTGATTGTGGTAGCTGCCAAGCCCAGGCTCTGTAGGATAGGCTGGAAAAATCTCAGGCAGGAGCTGATGCTGCAGGCTTGAGGCCGAATTTCTTCTCCTCAAGGGAACAGTTTTGCTCTTAAGATCTTTCAACTGGAAGCCCACAGAGATTATCAAACATAACTCTCTTTACCTAAAATCAACTGGTTGTAGATGGTAACCACATCTATAAAATACTTTCACAGCAACATATAGATTAGTGTTTAACTAAATAACTGGGTATCATAGCCTAGCCAAGTTTACACATAAAACTACCACAGTTTCTTCCTCGTGCTCTTAAGAGCAAAGAAACCTTTCCCAGAGGCCCCTGCAACAGACTTCCTCTCAATTTCTGTTGGCCAGTGCTGGGATCTGTACCCTTGGTGAAAACAACCCTTTGTAAAAGAAATGAACTCAAGATTGCTTTAAACCATTTGCATTTTAGCTGAGCCATGTGGGGCAAGAGTAGGTATTAGGACTAAATTTGAGTTGTGCCATGTGGAGGAAGGGGAATGTTGTTGGTGGGTGGGCAAAAGGAGATTCTGGATCATAGCAGGAGCACAATAAATATTTGAATGAGTGAATTTGTCAGTAAATGAATGGTAATGCATGCTGAGGATAGTGAGTTCTACTGATTTTTCTCCAAGTCTATACCCCATTCAAGAAACAACTTGAGCCAGTAAACAGTGTATATGCTGTATGCATGATGTGTGACTCTAGTTTGTGTGATATCACATTCAAATCTTTGCCACACCCTGCTAGGGATTATCACTCATAAATACTAAATGAATACTAACCATGCTCACGTGGATGAACTGAAAAAGAAAGACAGAGAAATGCTATTCTAAGTTTATAATCTATTTAATATAGTACATTAAATGCAAAAGATTTCATGTTGATGTACTTAAACTCCTAATTCTAGAACACACACCAAGATATTGTTTTTTGATAAATAAGGCTACAATTTAGAGAAATCACCTAGGAAAACAGAGAACCTCACGTGGGGACTGTGCACTTTTCCGGGGAGCATCGAGCATCAAGATATGCTCAGAAAAAAAAAATGATGCTTTTTTTTTTTCACAAGATTTTTATGTTTAACTATCTACTCGGGGCTTCTTTTGATCAAAAGTCTGAGTTCACATAATACGTGATATAAGTACACACATGTGGAGATATGTTCAGAATAAATGGGATACTGATTTATCACACACAAACACACACACACACACACACACACACACACACACACACACACACACACACGTAAAATAAGTACCACCACTACACCTAGTAGTACTATTTTCTCAATACTTTAATAACCAGAGACTGGTTTTTTTCAGGGAAAATACTCAGCTGGTCAACAAAAAATTATTATTTTCCAGTTGTCAAGCTAAAATGCAACTTTATGTATTAAAAATATTATCAGAAAATTGTGAGGTGCTCCTGTGAAGAAGAGGAAGTCTGTGGCTAATATTTTCTTCTTAAGCACTTTGAAAACCACTTCCCCTTCATCTTCGTCCTCTCTGGTGGGTCCTGGGCAATCTGCTGCTCTGAATTAGTCTTGTAACCCTGGCACAGTCCTTTACTCTTTCTAAGATTTAGTTGGTTTCTTTCCATGCAAAATAAGAAGAACAATAGTTTTCTGAAATGTCTTACAAGAGTCTAGATTTCTGTTTCCAATGTCAGTTTTTTCCACTAAAATGTGATATCCTTGGGGACAGGTAAAGAAATATCCATGCCACATCAATTAAGTTTCTACCTCAAGTTTTTTTTTTTTTCAATTGAAGTAGTTAATTACAATGTGTCAATCTCTGGTGTACAGCACAATGTCCCAGTCATGAATATACATACATATATTCATTTTCATATTTTACCTCAAGTATATTGAAAACATTTCCTTCTACCAGCCTATCTTCTGATGGGTCACTTGAGCTCTTGCTCCAATACCACTTTTGTATTGGCCTCTATGCTTCTTCCCAGAGGAGTTGTGTTGAGTGGGAAACTCTTGAGAAGACTGGTCTTGAACTTTGCTTTTGGTCACCATGTCTTACCATTAGCTAAGACTGGTTTACATACGGACAAGATACTAGATGAGGCTTATACCAGATAGGAGGTGGCTAACAAGTATATATTGATAATTATATTTGATAAATATTGATGATGAATCACACATATTACCTGTCATGATATGGTGGTTATCTGGAGGTTTGAATAAGAAATTGAATAGTTAACCAAAAAGACCAAGATTTCTCTGGGAAAATGGCAAAAAGACCAATTGAATGTGGGAAAAACAACAGTAATTGAATCAGTTGTATTAACGAAAAAGATAAAAATTAGGCTCATGCATACTATATCCATTATACCAAACAAAGTATATATGAACAGTGGCAGGTATGTATTTTAAAAATTGTGTGTTGGGGGAGGGTATAGTTCAGTGGTAGAGTGCATACTTAGCATGCATGAGGTCCGGGGTTCAAGCCCCAGCACCTCCACTAAACAAACAAACAAACAAACAAACAGACCTAGTTACCTGCCCCCCCCCCCCAAAATGTGTGGTGTGAACAAAATAACCCTCTCCCTTTGGATTAGTTGAAAGGCCTTCTGGACATGGTTAGAATACAGAGTGGCATTTTAATGAGATTTGAGAGCGTGCCTGATGACCTGGAAGTAAAACTAGGGCTGAGAAAGGCCATGCAAGACGAGAGCGGATGTGTGAGAAGGGAGAGACATGGCAGTGAGATCACAGATAAAGAAAGGCGTGAGAAAAGCTCAAGGGGCAAATGTCTCAAGTAGGACTGTAAGCAGCCCAGGTTCAACATCTGGGTACTAAGGAAGGGGAACAGGCTCATTAATGCTACCATCTTGAATTTACTTCTCAAAATTTTGAGCATATAAAAGGGATTTAATTTTTTATTGAAATATAGTTGAATTACAATATTATATTACCTTCAGGTGTACAACATGGTTATCTGATATTTCTATAGATTACACACCACACAAAGTTATTATATTATTGACTATATTCCCTGTGCTGTACATTACATCCTCATGACATTTATTTTATAACTGGTAGTTTGTGCCTGTTAATCCCCTTCACCTACTATTTCACTCATTTCCCAACTCCTCTCCTCGTGACAACCACTATAGTTTGTTCTCTATATTGGTGAGTCTGTTTCTGTTTTGTTATAGTCATTCATTTGTCTTATTTTGTAGATTCTATATATGAGTGATAACATACAGTATTTGTCTTTCTCTCTCTGAGTTATTTCACTAGCATAGTACCCTCCAGGTCCATCCATGTTGCTGCAAATGGCAAAATTTCATTCTTTTTTCTTTGGCTGAGTAGTATTCCATTTATATATATATACACATACACATATATATATTACATCTTTATCCATTCATCATGGAAGTTCCTCAGAGAATTAAAATTAGAACTATTATGTGATCCAGCAATTTCACCCCTGGGTATGTATCTGAAGAAAATGAAAACACTGATTCAAAAAGATACATGCAACCCAATGTTTATAGAAGCATTGTTTACAATAGCCAAGATATGGAAGTGACCCAAATGCCCATCAACAGATGACTGGATAAAGAAGATGTAATATATAAGTGGTACTGGACATGGTATGGAAAATAGGACAGCTACATGTAAAAGAATGAAACTAGACCATTCTCTCACAGCACATACAAAAATAAACTTAAAATGGATTAAAGACTTAAATATAAGACCTGAAACATAAAACTCCTTGAAGAAAAAATAGGGATTTAATATTCTTAATTTAATTTCCTGTTAGAGACCAGAAGGAATAGTATTAAAAATGCACTCACTATGTTCTTTTTGTGGGTGTGCCTTTAAAAGTGGAGAAGACAAGAAAGAGGTGCTTAAGAGGTGCAGATGCTACAAGACTGAGACTTTTGAAAACTGTTGAACTCTTCTTGTCACTTTCCAAATCTGAAGTGAGAAACTTTCCAAAAATGCAATACTAAAGGGACCACGGGTATCTTCTAATTTACTAGATACCGAGGAAACAGTAGACACTTTTTTTTAAACTAATGTATTGTCTGTGCAGAGGAGTTTAAACTATTTGGCATTCCTAAAAATTGAGAATAGGGGTTTGCAGTTGTGTGGTGGGCAGTGGGCCCTGATGGGGATAGGAGAGAACATAGCATGGCATGTCATTGCTCTACCCACCCAGGGGATGAGTCGGGAGAGGAGAAACCCACCTAGCTTTCTTGCTTTGAGTTTGACTTCTAGATTACAATCACAGAATGCAGATGGCCCTCAGCAAAGTGTTGTTTGAATTTACTGGAATTAGATGTGTACATGCAGACCTAGGACCAGAGTCCACCTTGACATCTATAAAGTCGGTCTGGGTTTTGCTAGATTCCACAGGATTTGAGGTTCTTGTCTCAACCTTCTGATTTCCATCATAGTGTGAAATCATCAACCCCCCAAAATACAGTTAAGATAATTCGCCCCTTGAAGCCCAAATGTGTCACTCTAGACATTATGAAATATTCTTCTCTTCGGGGTACTTGAGATAATGTATATGAGCATGCTTTATAAACTGTAAAGAGCTATCTAAATATAAGTTTTGTGGCTATTGCATGGTTAGACTAAACTTGGCAATGAAAGGAGGATTGTGATTGAACTGCAATGCTCAGTCTGGAGCCTACTTTCACTTCAGTTTACAGTTTCATCAATTTGCTATGTAATTGTTTTAAGTCATCCAAGTGCCAGGCAATGTTCTTGTATTCTTTCTTCCATAAAGTATTAGAACAAATACTTAGTAAGTTTAATGTAAAAGTTGACATAGACAGGGGCAATATTTTTGATTTTAGGACAGTAAAAGACAGATTTTTGGAATCTGGCAAAGTCCATGGCTTTCACCAGCTGTCCCCCTGACTTGTCTCTCTCAGCTTCCTCCCCACCTTCAAGGAGCCCGAATGTAAGCTGTCCTCACTGACATCAGTGGCTCAGCAGCTCTAGGTGAGTGAGGTTGATGTCACTTTACTCCTAGACTCTGAGTGACTTTAAAAGTTAATAAATACCATAATAGGCTTCACAAAATCATGGCACATTTTAAGTGTTTACACTTAACAAATACATGCCCTTAATACACAAAAACAGATACATCAAAAACAAGTTAGTGCACTTAAGTTTGACATACTGGGCATAAAGATGAATAAAACATAATACTCTCCCTCCAGAAATTCTCAGTCCAGCAAACTGTGAAATATTATATAATAAATAATTGCACATAAGTGTTGATAAGGTCATACAATCAGAAAGTACTTAATGAATAGTCTTTTTTCATGAATAATGTCAAAAATTCAAACCAAAGGGCTTTCCTGTGTGGAAGCCTAGACCAAGGCACTTTTCTGACCCCTTCATGGGCCCTGAGCACACTGGTCTGGCTGTTCATCTCCCTGAGGACCCACTCTCTGAGACATCGAACTTGCTGGGTGTATATGCAGCCGCACCCTTGTTTGTCGTTGTTTTCCGGTGACAGTGTGAGTTGCCGTTTCAGAACTGGGAAAGGTCCATCGTCTCCTGGCCCATCTGTGGTGCTGAAGCTTTTTTCAGATTGGTTCTCTCACTTTGAAAGCTCTTTTCATGTTTCAAAATACCAGAGAGAACAAACTGATGCTAAATTATGTAATCTGTAGAGCAATCCGGCGGACTAGAAAAAAAAGTTGGTGTGGCTATTTTGTTCCAGTCTGCACAGATAACACTCATCCTAATGGAATTAAAACACATTACTGTCTAGGAGAGAGAGAGGGAGAATGAGAGAGAGAGACTACAATAACAGGTAGTCAGTTTTCCCTCCTGAACAACTTCATTTTGAGAAGACATATATTCTATACAAATCTTAGTTGCTGCTTGCACATTGTAATGTTTCCATATACCTGAAGGTTTTATGACCTAATAAGGTACCTCACAAACCCATCCACTATATACCTCCTGTCTCACCATCAACTCAGAGCAATTGGAAGAGACTGAGAGATTAAATTCCGAAAAACAAGCTCATTATAATGGAAAATCCAATTAACTTTAGATATAGTAGCTGCATGCCAGCAGCAGTGCTGTAATTTTGCCTTCTATGAAGATGGCTTAGCTGTTCATTAGGTAGCATGTCAAAAATTAAACAATGCCAATTATTTTCCTGGTCTTCAGATCTAGCATTATCTGGGGAATTAGAAGACTGTTGACAGAGATACATTTTAACTAGATGTAATTTCTGGCATCTTTGTTTTTTTGTTTTTTGGGGTTTTTTTTGTTTTTTTTTTTTTTTTTTACTGTTTTATCTTCTATGTTCTGGTATAAGGGAAAATCATTATCTCTGGGGAACCCAGACTGAACTCCTGTTCAGCAGTTTGGAGATTGGGCAATGATGATGTTGATAATGTTGATGTCATTTTTAGCTTTCCTAAGTGAAAAGTGATATGAAGCAGTGATGTTATCATGCTTACTCTCTCAGCTGCTTTGTGAGAGAAATAAGACACTGATTGTTATCCCTGCTTACAGGGAAAGGACTGGGATGCTGCGTGACTTGCTGAAATGTTCATATATGGATGACTGGTTGAGATTAAACTAAAGCCAAGTCTCAACACCAAGCTCAGTATCCAGCCTCCAGACTATGCTCTCTCACACTGGCAAAGCTGACACACCCAAGGTTTCTACTGCCAGCCTTATTTTTAGTACTTTATACAGATTTGATTTAGTTGCATTTAAAAAAATTCATTCTTTACCACAACATGGTGAAGGATAGAAAAATGGTTAAGTCCCAATCCTTGCCCTCTAGAGGGTTGAAACAGTATCACAAATATAAAGCAAAGAAATAATAACTAGCATATTAGACATATAAGAAAAACCCTTCTGAAAGTAGGTAAAATATAAATTATAGGCATACTGATAAGTACACGAGTGACATGGAAGTGAAAGGAGGCCTCATTTGGTTGAGGGCAAAGAAAAATCAAGGAAAGCAAATGAGGAAAGAGGGGAGGAGGACTGGATGGCTTACCCCTCCCCTGTGCTTTCTTTTGGTTTAGCCAGCGTGCGTTTTGCCAGGCAGTGTCTCAACTTCATGCTGTATGTAAGACTTACTGAGGGAGCCTTTTTACAAATGCAGATTCATAGGTTCCACCCACAATTCCATGGGCCTGCCATGGGATCTTGAAATCTGTATTTTTAGCAATCCTCCAGTGGCTGAGAGTCAAGCTTTGGACTTCAAGGTGGGAAACAGTGCTTTGAGATCATGCCATTCACCAGTTTTAAGGAAAGGAGAGCACTGACTTGGAAGATCGGGATGATGCAGGCGTCCACAAAGGGTGGTCTTTGTGATCCCTGTCTGACATCGTGGAAGAATAAGGAAGGAAAGGAAAGGAAAATTGCTCTCAGTAACTGACTAGTACAGCCTTCTTCCAGCCCGGGTGCACTTGGGTGCAGCTCTGTCTGCATGCATCAGGGAAATATGACTCCTGACGGTGCTTCCACTTTCCCTGTCCATCTCCTCCAGTTCCTCTGACCCTCCTATTATGCTCCATCTGGGGCACGGCTGCTCTCATTTTCCATTTATGAATAATTTGGGGCTATAATTAGGCATCTCCAGTCATTGGGTACCCATATTTCTGTATACAGCCTGTAAGGTTTTGTTTTGTTTTCTTTTGTTTTGTTTTAGAATTCAAGAAATTCATGAGAAAGAAAACTCTTAATATTAGGTCACTTAGTCAATTACCTCCTTTCCTGCCTAGTGCAAGATGATTCCCAATAGTCCTGTTTCTAGTGCTCTGTTGCCTATTTTTAAATGTACTATCTGATGGTGATTCTGCCACTCCCCTCAGGAGACCATTATCCTGGCTCACCCCTCTCAGTGTCAGGGGGCTTTCCCTTCCCTGGTAATTAGCTCCAACTTGCTATTTCTTCCCCTTCCCATTATCCTTGGTTATCAATTCCCTTGGAACAATATTATTTCTCTCACATTAGTTATATATTTCTAGGTAGTTTCCACAGTTTCACAAGCCACTGTTAAAAAGCTTCGAGCTACTTAGCATCAGTCCATATCTTAATTAGTCATGCTGTTGGAGGATGAGGATGGAGCTAATGGAAACGGGCATTGGGTTCTGCTGTGTCCGCCACCGGCAGCATTGTCTTGTGCCCGCATCTCTGTGCTTGTCTACATTGATTTTATCAGTCTCAGGTCATCCTTCTCTACAGAGCAGTGTCTCTTTAAGCATTGTGTGTCTAGGTCAGATGAAGATGTATAAGAAAGGGCCACTTCATCATCTGAAAAATGGGAATGAGGCCGCCCACTTGGTTAGATTTCTGTGAATGTTAAGTGATACCAGGTACACAAATAATTTAGCAAAAATCCTAGCATGCAGTAAACATAACAAAATCCTGAGGCATAGCTGTATAGTACTACCATGGATACACCTCGTTCTGCTTTCAGCATTGTCACTTGCTGGTTGTATGACTGCATCAGCACGTATGTGCAATGACTTATTATATAATACCCTACAGTTGCTGGACTAAGTATTCCTTGAGGAGGGGAACTGTGTCTTACTCACTTTTCTGCCCAGTGCATCAAACGTAAATGTATCAGCCTAAGTTGTTTTACCTTCCTGAGCTTCAGTGTTTGCTCCTGTGAAATGAGCACATATGATCTACCCTTGTGTCAGACACATTTTATGCCCTGGCTCACATCTTCTTAGCCCAGTCTTGCTCCAGCTGCTGCAGCTACCACACATGCACAGGAATAGACTGATGACACGTCACCTCATCTGCACCCCAAGGAACCCTGCCATCACCCAGGGGACACCTGCAGGAGCCTGGGTCCAATCACCCAAGCAGTGGTTCTCACCAGGAAGATTTGGTTCTTACAATTGTGGGAGGGAAGTGTTATTGGCATCTTCTAGAAAGAGGCCAGGGACACTGTTAACAACCTACAGTGCACTGATAGCCCCTCAACGATGAAGAATTGTCCAGCCTGTATGCCAATAGGGCTGCCAATAAGTAACTCTGACCAAGAGACCTCATCTGAGGAAGATGCCTTATAAGACAGACTCCCTCCTTTCATGTTCAGACCATGTCCCCTTCACTGCTCCAGGAGGA
This sequence comes from Camelus bactrianus, assembly GCF_048773025.1. Classification (NCBI taxonomy): domain Eukaryota; kingdom Metazoa; phylum Chordata; class Mammalia; order Artiodactyla; family Camelidae; genus Camelus; species Camelus bactrianus. The sequence continues at coordinate 44,667,785 of NC_133543.1, forward strand.
CCCATCAGAAGGTTATTTCTCTATAAGTGTGCACACAAAGAGAGCAGATTTATATTAATAAAGCACAAGTGTAATAGCAGAACCATACACTGGCTCCTATCCTGTGGAGTAAGAGCTGTAATGATAGAAATGTTTAGGTCACAGCCCCACCCCAGGGGATATATTCTCCCTGCTCTGGGAGGAAACAGCACAGCTAAACACTTGTCAGACAGAAACCAGGGGAACAAGTGTAGGAGTAGATCTTGAGGGTGCTCATACATGAGGTTAGAGTTTAAGGTCAGAGAGGGGAGAATTGATTGACACTGGAACCCTCTCCCACGATATAGGTTTCAATGTTTTAGCAAGGACGAACAAAAATGGTCCTAAAACATTGTTGAAATAGTCCTTCAAAGCTTGTAAATCAGGTATAGAACTGCCTTGGCAGAGTATTGGGGAAAGGATCGAAAGGCTGAGAGAGGTAGGAATGTTTTGTAATAGATTTTTATTAGATCAAAGAGCCCACCACCTGACCATGTTCCCTGAGGAGGCCCAAAGGACGCTCTTCCACCTGCTCAATAAGGAATGCGTGGTGAAGGGGAGCTCAGCATTGTGAAGAAGCATGGCCATGGCTGCTGGCTGCTGGTGGGAGATACTACATTGGCACTGGTTTCCCAGGGATTACTGGAATTGATAGGACTCTAAAATAGCAGAGGCTGTTTTGTCTTTACAGAAACAGGGTGAAGATAATTATTGAAGTGAGCAGCAAGGCCAGAGTGACAGAGTGTCTTAACCCATAGGGATCTGTGGAAATTGTTAATAGATCATAGGAGCAAGTAGATTTGTTTTCAGTCTGTATAACCAGAAGTTGAACTTTGGCAAGCAAAACACTGGTGTCAGCCACCACAATGGAAAAATCCCACTCTCACCCACTTTCCAGATCTAAATCAATTCTCAGACCCTGAGCTCAGTCTCAGATCCAGAGCTTACGGACTGATGAAGAGGCTATGTCCCCTTGAAGAAGTATCCTGAAACACCATTGTAAATATATGTAGTAAATATTCCCTGATTCCCAAGGGAATCTGAAACCAGTTGCTCAAATAAGTATGTGGTGGGGAAAGAATACTCAGACCATTCAAGGGCACAGAGTCTGAGCTGCCTCTGATAGCAAGGAATCTAAAATGTCATTGTACCCTTCCTTAGAGAAAGGCTTATGTAAGCCAGGCAATGAATGAAATCCTGGCCCACATCCATCCCAGCACAGCCCAATGGGTCCGCAGACCATCTGTACAGTTACTGTCCATTTCCTTATTGAAATCAAGATTGGCTCCTTGGCCAATGGAACATGAGCAACAGTGTTTAGAAGGGACAAGAGGAAGTCCGTTAAAACTGCAGTTATGTCTCGGGAGGAATTTCAGAAATTAGCACCACTCTCAAAGATCTGAAAGTTGCAGGGATACCCCCAATGCAGTTTACCTGTTTGGCCACTGCAAAAATTAGAAAGATCATGGTGAATGACACGTGGGCCCAAATACACATAAACAAGCGTTAGTCACAATCACAACCGCCATCCCAGCTGTAGTATTTTCCTAGAACAGAATATCACAGCTTCTGGTGCTTAATATGCAGCTTTTGAGCAGAAAAAATGTATTTTTCTCAACCACCATAAATAATAAGGGTCAAAAGCAGTTTTTTTGTGATGTAAAAAAGACCGTAGTATTCATTGTCTGTCTTACTCCAGGACCAGGGTAAGTCTCCTGTTCTTTGTCACAATATGGTCCACAGAGACCTGGATTGTCTTGATACTCCATGGAGCCAGCACGATCGCTGGTTGACAGCACTGATAACGCCATGGCAATTGGACCTGGTGAGCAGGAAACAGCAAGTATTTAGACTGTCCATGGAAGACACAAATATGCCAGAGGATAGATGATAAAACCCTCAAAGTTTCAAGGACCTACCACATGGGTGATGTTTTTGAAGATCCAAGGAATTGGAACATGTAGGAAAATCTCCTTTAATATTATTGACCTGCGTGTCCTATCACTAAGAAAGAGGCACAAACCATGAGAGTATCTATTTCGTGTGCCCACCACAGTGCCAGGGACATGGTTTAAGTATTCAAAACCAATTAGTTTTATTCCCTATCTGTTATTTCTTGTCATCAGAAAACACACAAAGAGTGCATATATAACACATGACATAGATAGAGTTTAAAAAATAACAATAGGAAAAAAATCTGTGCTTCCTCCACCTAGCTTGAAATGTACCTACATGCTTTTTCAATATGCTTAATTTTTGTAGAGAAACCTTCTGTTTTTTACTATGAAAAGCTCTCAACACCCTACTTTTTAAATTTTTTTTTAATTAAAAAATTTTACGTTGTAACTTTAATAACTTTTTATTTTCTCACGTAATTAGGCTGTAGGAAAAAATCCCTGCTACCACCTTTGGCTGTGTGGACTAGGCCCAGGGAGGAGATCTCCTTGAGCCTCAGTTTCTCCTTCTGTAAAATGGTGACCAAAATCCTCACTTTCCCCGCAGGAGCAGCACTGGGAGTATGGAGGGAGGATATAGTGACTGTGGAAGATGTGGTCCATAATAGGTAACTATTACTGTCATTGTTTTGCCTCAGGTAGAGTACAAAGGAGCATAGATGTAAGAGAACACCTGGAATAACACCATGTACCCGCAGTGTGTCTGCTTCCCCCAAGTGAATGCTATCCATTCTGCAGAAATGCTGGGACAGGACTGGTTTTCTCTGGCTAACCTTTCTTTAGTCTTCACGATCTAGGATCTTCACATCCTATTTCACTTTCTTAACCATTAAAAACTGCGTTCCTCAATACATTCTCTTTCCAACACATGAAGGAATCACCACCAAGTTCAAAAAACCACTTGAAGGAAAAGCTAAAATATACAAATGTATCTGTTGCAAGGTGCCAGCAGTAAATTTTCAAAATAGCTCCGTGCACTGGACAGAATTAACTTTCCTTTTATTCTCTGGCAGTATGTCTCTGTAGAGTTTGGCAGAGACATTGAACAGGACAGAACAAAACTTTATTTTCTCCTTGTACTGGTCTGACGCTGTCAGCCTGAACATCTTTTGGAATGCCCCGGTGCCCTCAGAATGGGCTCTGGGAGCTCACGGGAGGCAGGAACAATGGCCCACAGACTGCTGAAGTGGGCAGTGCCGCAACCTGGAGCCCCACCAGCCCTGCTGGGAAGGAAGCCTATCCGTTTATCAAACTGACAGCCAGGCAGCAAAGGGAGCAGCTGAAGCCTCCTTTGCCAAGGACAGGCATAATGCAGAAAAATACGTCATTGCTGCTAGTGAATGAATATATCTCTGGTTCAATTGTTGGACCATATCACTAGTCATCTAAGGTAATGGACAGTAAAGAATGACCAAGAGTCACATCCTTCAAACAAAGCTGAAAATAGGTTTATCTAAAGTGAGTGATTGGTTTGGAGTCAGACTTGCTGGCCTCACATAAGGAATAGAACTCTGACTGGCATCTTACTTCCTTTCCAGAATCTATTAAAGGCTTCACCCTAAAGAAAACCCCAGGTACCATGGCCTTTTCCTGATCATGAGTCAAGTTGACCTGGCTTCAGCTTAGAACCTCCTCTTTCCCACAGGATTCAAACTACACTGGCAAGGAGTTATTACTGTTTAGACAGATTTCAACTAAGCAAATTCTGCAAGACAATACCGGAGCTATGAGTGCCTCTCAGAAGAGTAGTTTACAATGTATTTTCAAATAGGATGAGAAAAATTTGCACTATTTCTAGCTCCTATTTCAGCATCACTACAAAAAGCCATTTTGCTTGGGAAAGCCAATATTACTACTAAAATATTGAAGGCAGAGTAATCTGTTGTCACTCATCTCCATATTTTATGCTTTCCTAAAATCAAATAACTCTCCCTATTGCAATATTACAGTGTTGCATGTATTTATGTGATTATCTGCCTGATGTTATTCTACCACCAAACTATAAACTCCATGAAGCCAGGCAATGTCTCTTTTTGCTCACCTGGTACACAGAACATAACCAAAACGTATTGGTTGAATGAATATTATGTAATAGGATTATGTTTAATGATTTTTATGTTAGTTGCCCGTGGTGTGTTAAGAATTGGATAAGACAGAAAAGAACCAGCAGTGTAGGCTCCGACTGTTGTAGGTAACAGTGAACTGCTAACACCCACACACTCCACCCCAGCATTCCCAGTCCCCTTCTGTCCCTTTCTTTCCCATTGCATTGATCACCTTCTAACACACTATACAATTCACTTTCTTGGTTTTTTTTACTCTATCTCCCCTCACTAGAATGTCAACTTCAGGGGCAGGAGTTTTTCATCTGTTTTGTTTGTGGATGTTGTCCCTGTAACCAGTAATTGGTCATGTTCTCCTCTTTGGAATACCTGTGTACTTCTGACTTGGCCATCATTTCTCTACCCCACTACGGCAGAGTATCTCCTACCCGACTCACAGCATCCCAGCCACATGGAGGTCTTCACTGTTCCTCACACAGGCCAAGTGGCTCCATCCTTGTGGCCTTCGCACTTGCCAGCCCTTCCTGGTAGGAGACTTAGAAGGAGACTCGGGGGTGGGGGGTAACTCTTCCACCGGTTTCCCCCATGGCTCACTCCCTTACCTTCAGATCTTCATTCAAAAGTCACCCTGACAGCAGGGTCTTCCCTGATCATCTTAGTTAAATTTGAACCCCTTTCCTGCAAGACACACACATACCCTTGGAACTTGCCAACTTCCTGCCCAGCCTTTTCTCCACAGCACTCATCACATCTAATACACAATGTTAGTATCAGTTGTCTGTTGTCCTCCTTCCCCACCTGCAGACACTAACATTCTAAGCTCCGTGAGGGCAGACGTTATCTTCTCCCTTGCTCACTGACCTACCCCTGAGAGCTAGAAGACTGTATTACTCTAGGCACTCAGTAAATAGTTGCTGAATACATGAATTATCGTTAAGGCAATTTTTATACATGAAACACTAGATTTTCGAATGTTCCACTTTTGTTCAGAGAGCATACACGTGATTATAATAAGATGTTTGAATTTCAAATAAGAAGATGAATATGAAAGAAAAAATATAATAAGAAGCAGGTGGCTTGGAAAGGTCAAGTAATACAAGGCATACATCTTTGCCTTGTGATGAATACACTGCTAGAGTTTAGGTTGTTGATAAATTTTGGCTTGAAAATCTCTAAGCAGTTGTTTGCTATCATATGCTATTTTTGAAGGCAGCAATCAAAACATATACACACACATACACGCACACCAGCCTTTATATACAAGATTGCGTCTGGTGCCCAGGGAAAATGAGAGGAAATGACTTTTAAATGGCTAAGGAAAGTATTCATGATTTATTAGCTCAGTGAAACGGCAGAGCAGGCATTCACTTAACAAAGCAGGCAGAACAGAACCAGCCTTAACCAGGTAGATGTCGACATGGAGACTCATTGACCAAATGCCTGAAGTTACAGCTGTGTGATTACGAATGACCCTGAGAATCCGAAACCTCAGAGTAACACTGCAAGGTCTCCCTCTTTCTCACCCATCAACCTGAAGACAGGAGATTTGCAGGGAATAATTTTCTCCACGTGAGACGCAATTCAAAATATACATTCTTTCTCCATCCAGGGATTCCAGAGTAGGATTTGGAACTGTAGAAGTAGTTGTTGTGATTGGCATAGAATCACATCACTCCAGAGAGCAGATTTTCATAATCATGCCCTCTGATCGCAGCACTTTATAAAGAAAAAAAAAAAACTGAACCAAGCCAAAAGTTCCCCAGCTAACTTGGAGGGAATACCCCAACAAACCTCAAGATCTCTGAAGCCCGTACCAGTGTCTTCTCCCCAAGATGGAGTGTCATTGCTGGTGTCTTAGGTAGACCTCCAGAGCAAGCACTCATTTTAGCCAGAATAATGCATGCATTCAAATCTCTGTATATATGCATGGGAGAGAGAGAGAGGGATAGACATAGATAAATACAGATACACTATATGTAGAAAGTCAGTGTCATAAACTTCATTGATCTTGTTTGTTTTTTAATAAAGAGAAGAATGAAGGAGAAAATAGAAAGTTTCTCATAATTTCATAGCCCTGATAACACCTGTTGATATTTAAATCCCTATATTTTTAATTATTTTATATCTTCCATCTTACTAATATATAGTCACGATTTCTTGACCAGTTTCTATGTACCAGGTTCAGTCCTAGGTGACCAGGTTCTGTCCTAGGTAACATTTACTTCCACTTCACAACAACTCTATGACGTAGGTATTAATAGCCCCATTTTATAGAGGAAGGGATGGGAGTTCAGGAAGTTTACTCAGAAAGTAACTTGGCCAAAGCCAAACTGGCCAGGTGTGGCAAAGTCTGTCCTGAAACTCAAACCAATCTCCAAGGCCAGTGTTGTCCCTACTGCCCCACACTGCATCCCCGTCTTCCCACCAGGAAATAAAAACCCGATTTCCTTCCTCACCCAAGACAGATACTTAAGCTCGGCATTTATAAGGACAGCTAACAATATCTCAATTACGGTCACTCTATGTAGATAACAGTGAAGTAACATAATTAATGTTGAAATAACAAACTTTACTGCAGTTTAAAAAGCATTTAAGACGACTTTATTTTCCAACCATGCATTTGACAATCCACCCTAACAAACCCCTCTGGGCAGGGAGCAGTACTCGTCCTGCTTGCCAGTTGAAGACTCTTAGCCTCGTGCAGAGAAGCAAACACCTCAGTGATTTTTCTTGTCTATTGCCTGCCTAGAATGGCTTCCTCCAAGCAGAACAGATTTGTAGATTTGTAAGGGAAGGCTGGCTGGACCAGGAAGACATGGTGGCTCCTGTGGAATGAACAGGCAGTGCTGGGAGGAGACTCGGCCACATTCTTCCACAGAGGTGGTGCAGATGAATGAATCATCAGGGCTTGGCCCCCAAACGTGGCTGGGATTCCAAGCACAGCATCTCTCAAGAAAGGGCACAGGGGGCAGGCAGAAAGATCCCTGCTCCTTCAGGTAATTCACTCCTGGCTTCTACACTCTGCCCCCAGGTCAAGGAAAGATTTCTTGTCAAGATCTCTGGCAGGCCGATAATACACCTATAAGTGGTTTCTGGAGTCTTTCCAGAAATAGCCAGAGGGCCAGAACGGGGCTGCCAGTCAACCTCCTGGGATCCAAACTCTGAAAGAGCAGGAGATAGCGTTCCAGAACTCCACCTCCCAGCTCTGATCCGCTTCTGCGTTCTCTCCAGGGAAACTTGCGGGTGGAGGCCCGCAGGAGGGAAGGAAACCTCTGGGTCTGCTCTTTATCCATTGTCCCATCACTCTGGGGCCCGCCAGTCTTTATTTTTTTAAACATTAAACACGTAGACAGCATTGCTTTATTTTTCTTTAAAGGCTCTATTACGAAGGGGGGAAAAACTTGTTTGTTGCTTCCAGAGGAAATGAGATGTTTAGTTTTGACTTCAAACTGAGAGGTTTCAGAATCTGCAAAGTGAGCGCTGCCTTTCTAACTTAAGTTATCCTAGTTTTCACTTTCCTGTTTTCCCACTGACAGAGAATGCACTTATTGCCTCCCTTCTCTGACTAGAGGACTGGCTCTTTCTTACGAAAATGTGAACCATAAGTTGAAGAGGCTACTTGGCAGGTCTGTCTATAGCGAGCTTTTCTGTGCCACAGGTCACTAACTGAAACGCTCTCGGTAGAATTTCCTTGTAATGTTTCTGTTGTACTGTTCTCAGAAGCCACAATCTATTCAGCTGCTTCTACTGGACTACACAGCATAATTCATTCCAGGAGGCTTTCTTTTTAATAGTTTTCACCTCAACCCATTTTATTTCTATTAGTTATGTCCACATGTGTACACATGACAATTCACTGTTGATTCTCAGTAGGCAAAAGTCTCAGAGATGCCACCACCACATACATTTATACATATATATGCAAATAGATAGAGAGATCTAGTAAGGCTGGCGCCCTCAGTCATCCAGCACCAATGATCTCTGCTTTGAGGAATTCAGAATGATATTTGTAGAATGTTTTCATAAATGGAAACATAGATAACCGTTATTCTGTAGAATACAAGATATTATCTCAATATTAACTGGCAGAACAATTCAGATGCTAATAAATATAGTTCACTGAAGTTCAGCATTATTCATGTTCTTTTTATTTTCTTTGTTCAGTTTCTTCCTCAAAACAAAAATGCTTTGCTAAATATGGCTTTGTTTATCAACTTCTCTCTCAATCATTTAGAATGTGTGTGTACATGTTCCTGTTTCCTACTTATTGAATTCAATCACAGGAATTTAAACATGTGTAGACGCTAAGAAAGAAGATAATACCTCTTTGTATTATCTTATCTTTAAACACATTGTCTTTCTAAAACCCATTTTATCACCAAAAAACACTTAGAGCGTTATGGAACAGAAAGCATCCTCCTCATTATAGAGAAAACAAGCCACAAAGAACTCAAGCAAGTTGCTACACAGTCATTGATAAGTTAACAAATGGAACTCAAAAGTCCTATTACTGTCATATATTTTTTCCATGTGCAGACAGATGGAAAGCTGTAGCAAACTTGGGTCAAAATGTCAACTCTCAGAGAGAATACAGTCGGTCCTTCGTATCCACAGGTTCCACATCCACAGATTCAACCAACCAAGGATAGAAAATATCTGAGGGGAAAAAAAAATCTCAGAAAGTTCCAAAAAGCAAAATTTCTCCTTCACCAGCAACTATTTACATAGTATTTACATTGTATTTACAACTATTTACATAGCATTTACACCGTATTAGGTATTATAGGCATCTAGAGATGATTTAAAATACATGGGAAGGTGTGTGTAGATTATATGCAAATACTATGCCATTTTTTATAAGGAACCTGAGTATCTGGGGGGGATCCTAGAACCAACCCCCCTCCACTACCAAGGGACAACTGTAACTTTTAAAATGTAAAAGCCTACACCTGGTATTTTGTTCAGTATACCACTGTGCTTAATGCTAAGAAGAAACAGAATGTTCCTTCATATAGATATATTCCATATCATTCTAAATAATTCATGTTCCTTAAGACACATGTAGACCAAAATCTAACTTCCCTTATAAAGTACACAGTTTTCCCAAAGCAAGTTGGAAACTGGCTTTGTGAAGCCATGGAAGCTTCTGGAAGATTTCCTCTATGACATCTGCATGCTACGCTTTGCCATATGGCAGTATACCACTGCCAGTGAAGATGTGTGGGTAAGTCATCACTCCACGGGCTCGCAAGCTCTGCCCTGCCTAACTCACTTCTGCTGGACCACTAGTATGAAGAGAATAGATGCCAGAATTCTGAAAGAAAGCACAGACTCTCTAGGTCATAAGAGACCATAAATTTCATCCAGTCACACCACACTGGAGTAAACTGCAAGCATCCTTGAAAAGCATTTTAAAGTAAAGTAATATCACAAATTCAGGAAGGACAATGACAGACAAACCACCATAGCAACTATAGGTAAAATGCTTTAAGTACACCAAGGAGAATGTGCTCGGAACTCAGAAAAAGCACACCAAAAAGGTCTTGTTTCTCTTTGAAATTTGAGAGGTAGCAATCCCTTCAACACTTTCCAGTTCTGTAATTCAAGGGCAGGTGTCACAGATTTTGGATTCTTCTTTCTCACTCGTTTATTCAATAATATTTACAAAATGCCTACCATGTGAAAGAGAAATCTATCAAAGTGAAGAATAACATTTATGACCACTACAAAAGTCATTTCTGTTCCCAGAAAAATCTCCACTCAAATTTTTTTTTTACCATGTCTGCATAGGTGACCACAGATCATTTCTACTTTTCTGAAGAGGAAAGTAGTTCATAATAACAAAGATTAAAGGAAAACCTCATGAAAATGATTTTTAAAAATTTACAAATCCTTAATAAGTGATGACTAGTTACTGTTACTAGAGTAAACAGTCACCAAAATCTAATAGATATCTGAACCCAGATATAAAACACCAGAATATTGGTCAGTATGAATGAAGAGAATTAAGAGAATGGGGAAATGAAATCATGTGAAAATGTTAAAGAAGGTGCTGAGGAAAGTTTCAATTAATGACCTGTGGGAGAATATGAAAAGGTAAAGAGCAGAGAGCAGGAATTTTGTGAGGAGGTTCTCCAACACAAGCTGAGCTGTGAGTCCCCATCACCCTCTCCTTCCCCGGCAAAAGGGATTGCTAACACTTCTCTCCAGGACTAGAGGTGAGGGCTTCAACAAGATCCCTCAGAGATGTAAGGTCCTTGAATTTGGAAGGGGTGGTGGACCAGAACTAGACTCACCTGATAAACTTCAAGCAGCCCACGGCAGCACCAAGAGAGGCAGCACCGAGAGGATGCAGCTGGGATGTAAATACACTTCTCTGCAGCATTGCGTCAAACAGCATGCTCCTGGGACCTTGTGTAGATCTAGCCCAAGATAGGAGTGGCAGGATGAGGGAATGTAAAATAGAATTCTGCCTAAGAGAGCAGACCGCCAAGCTGGAGGGACCACAGGTGTAAGAAGCTGAAAGCAGAACATGGTGGGGAGGAGGGATATCATAAGCATTCTCAGCAAGTGTGTGTACCTTGAGTCTTAGACCTTTATCATTAATTCTCCACGACTCTAACTTGCAGACATTAGAGCCAAGTCCATCCTGTCAGACTGGCACCTCCAGAGACTATGAAATGTAGTGGTAATGAGATCACTGAGGTTGTCCAATCAACATGGCAGATGGAACTGACAGAGAAGGTCTCTCCCTTATGGAAAAATTAAACAAAAAACAAAATTTGGATGCATAGTCAAATTTCAGATTCAGACTGTAAAAATCTCTGAGTGTAAAAAGAAGAGCCAAAGTCAGAGAAGTGAATAAGAGTTTAAACCAAAGAACCTCATAGTTTATATCATTAATGGATATAGAATTTAGTAGGGACCAGGGCTTTAGAACCGTCACAAGCAGTGGCATTCAAAATGTCATTCCATGTGTGCAGAGAGACAGCACAGACTGACAGAGATGTCCCACTGGTGACAAAAGATGCCAGAATGCAATGAAGTCATATTTTCCAAGTGGTAAAGGGAAATTACTACCTACCAATTAAACTATGTCAAGTGAAGATAAATAAAGACTGAAACAGTTTATTTACTACCCATAGGAGCTTACTGAAAAAAAATGACTAAGTAACATTCAGCAAGAATAACAGTAACTCTAGAAAAAAAAAGAGTGGATGAAGGAAATGATGAGAAAAAGAAGCTAGTAAGCACATTGGTAAATCTAAATGAACATTAGATGTAAAACTATAACATTAACTAATTTGGTGGCTTCGATGCAAGAAAAAGCTGAAATACTAGATAATAATTCGTCATATATTGTTCTAGAGGAAGATAAAGGATTTGGATAACTTTACATTCTGTTAAGTCAGATATACCTGTTATAAACTTAAAGAAAACTACTAAGAGGAATAAAAATCAATGAGTTGGGAGAAGTAAACGGAATAAAGAAGATTTGGTCAATTAAATAAAAATTAAGAAAAGAGAAAAAGCCCACAAAAACATGAAACCAGATAGTGCAAATAGGCACTAATATATTAATAATCACAATATATATATAAAAGATTAAAATCACCTCAAAATAAATTTTATAAAAAGAGAATAACATCCAGCAATTTTTTTTTTAATTTTAAGAGATATATATAAAGTGTAATGATACAGGAAGAGATTAACAAATACAGGCCAGGTAAACATTGGTCAGAAGATAGCTGGTGTTAAAGACCTAAATGTAAGACTAGAAACCATAAAACTCCTAGAAGAAAATACAGGCAAAACACTCTTTGACATAAATTGTAGCAATATTTTTTGGATCTGTCTCCTAAGGCAAAGGAAACAAAAGCAAAAATAAACAAATGACACCTAATTAAACTTAAAAGCTTTTGCATTGCAAAGGATACCATCTACAAAACAAAAAGACAATTCTTCTACTGAATGGGAGAAAATATTTGCAAATGATACAACTGAGAAAGGGTTAATATCCAAAATATATAAATAGCTCATACAACTCAACATTAAAAAACAAAGCCTGATTTTAAAAAATGGGCAGAAGACCTAAATAGACATTTATCTAGAAAAGACATACAGATGGCCAATAGGTACATGAAAAGGTGCTCAACATAATTGATGATCAGGGAAATGTAAATCAAAACCACAATGAGATATTACCTCACACCTGTCAGAATGGCTATCATCAAAAAGCACACAGATAACAAATACTGGCAAGGATGTGGAGAAAAGGGTACCTTTGTGCACTGTTATTAGGAATGTAAATTGGTGTAGCCACTGTGGAAAACAGTACGGAGGTTCCTCAAAAAACTAAAAATAGAACTACCATGTGATCCAGAATTCTACTCCTGGGTATATATCTGAAGAAAATGAAAGTATTAATTCGAAAAGATATCTGCATCCCAATGTTCATAGAGCATTATTTACAATTGACAAGATACAGAAGCAACCTAAGTGTCCACCAAGATGAATGAATAAAGATGTGAGATAGATAGATACACACACACACACACACACACACACAATGGAATATTACTCAGCCATAAAAAATAAATGTTTGCCATTTGCAACAGCATTGGTGGACTTGGAGGGTATTATGCTTAGTGAAATAAATCAGACAAAGACAAGTACTGTATGATATCACTTATATGTGGAATCTAAAAAAATAAAATGAATGAATATAACAAAATCAAAACAGATTAGAGATAGATATATCTCTGTATCTCTATATATACCTCTATATCTCACAGATGTAGAGGGCAAAACTAGTGGTTACCAATGGGGAGAGGGATGAGGCAAGGGGCAAGATAGGGATATAGGATTAAGAGGTATAAACTACTATGTATAAAATAAGTAGGCTACAGACATACATTGCACAGCATAGGGAATAAAACCAATATTTTATAATAACTATAAATGGAGTATAATCTTTAAAAAAAAAAGATAGCCAGTGTTGCAATATTCAAATCAAACAACATAGAATTTTAAGCCAAGAGGCACTGATAGAAACATAGATACATAAGATAAAAAGAACAACTCAACAAGAAAATAGAACAGTCATGAAATTGTACTTAACATAGCCTCAAAATATGTAAAGTAAAAAATGACAGAATTATAAGGAGGAATTAACAAATCTACAGTCATAGTAGGAGATTTTCATATACCTCCCTCAGAATCTGATACATCAGGCAGACCAAAAATGTATTAAGAATTTAAAATATATTTGAACCACCCAAAAAGCTAATCTAAAAGCCTTGCTATAGTAAAAATCTACATGTAAAGAACAGAAAATAGAAAATACACATTCTTTTGAAGCACAAATGGAACTATCAGAAGAACTGACCACACAGCAGATCACAAAGGAAATTTCAAGAAATACCAAAGAATCTATATCACATCTCTGTATCATAAAAAAGCTAGTAGTCAAAGAGGAAACCACATGAGGATATCATTCAAAATTTTTAATCTGTACAAAAGTGCAAGTGCTGTATGCCAAAATAGGAGGATGTTTCTAAAGCAATATTCTAGCCTTAAATGAATTCACTTAAAAACATGAAAGACTGAAAATACATGAGCCAAAGATTCCACTGATGATTAGAGGGGGGGAAGAACAAGCCCAAAGTAGAAGAAAGATATAGTAAAGATAAGAGAAGAAATTAGTGAAATTGGAAACAAACAAAATCAATAGAGATGATGAGGCCATCAAAATAGTCCATCTGGTTCCTAAAGAGTCCTTCAGAGTGCACTATGAAGGACGAAGCTGCCTCATTCCTCAGCTGCCTCTGGTGTGGATTATCTACCAGTACTGCCTGACAGAAATAAAATGTGAGCCAGGTATGCAATTTCAATTTTATGGTAGCCATATTCTAAAAGTAAGAAGAAACAGATAAATTTAACGATGTTTTATTTAAGCCGATATATCAAAAATATTATTTCAACACATAGTCAATATTAAACAATTGTTGAGCTATTTTACATTCTTTTTTCTATACTAAGTCTTTAAATCTGTTTTGTGTGTTGTAATTGCAGCACATTTCAGTTCCGACTAGCCCTTTTTCAACTGCTCAGTAGCCACATGCTACTGGCTACTGGGTATCAAAATGGACAGAGCAAACCTGTTACCAAATAGCATGTCCTATAATTTCAGAATTCTTCCTTCATAAGCACTGTCATATTTGTTTCTTAATTTGGCCTTTAGGACAAGATAAGGATTTGTACAAGCATCATCATTTTGTCTACATTCTAGGTGCTACAAGGTGGTGGCAAAGCTTCAGTTACCTTGCTGCCAATTTCTGGGTCTTTTCTGGCCAGATGTATTGGCACCACCTTTGCCAAAGTTCTGATGGCCAAGTAGTCGACGGCATCTCAAAGAGTCACCTACTTACTTTTCATATCAGTGTTTGCACAACAGAGCGTCTCTACAGTCATCTCTATTCCCCAAGTGTTTCATGTTGAAATAACAAAATGGCCTAGATCCTCCTGAAGATAAATTGCTTTAATTATTAGGCAGATTGTGAAGCTCACCATTTCAAATATCAGGTCAGTGCAGTGCTCAGCATCGACAGTGGTTTCACTGTGATATTTCTCTAGGTGCTACTGTGGAGCCTTAATATCAATGAAATACCTCCCTTCAGGACTAGCTTTATCTGTGGGATTTGTCCACTTCCTCAATAGAAAAAAGTGATCTCAGTAATTGTGGGAGGAGACTATTATTTTCCAGTGTTGCAATATTTGCTATCTGACATCTTAGTTTAATTGGTAGCACTGTTGCTAATATCTACGGAAATCTCACAGGACAATTTTTTTTTAGACCTTAGAATTGATATAATGAAGCTACATAGATTTTTATCAACTTTTGCATTTTGAGCACTTGATGTGAGGTCACAGAACAGAAGACAGTGGTTAAGACTAACAGTATGTAGAATGAAGTTGGACTACCTGGGTTTGAATCTCATTTACTACTTACCAGTTGTGTGTCTGAACCTCAGCTTCCTCAGTTTCAAAATGGGAAAATATTAATAAAAGTTGCAAAGAGGATCACACAAAGCAACATATAAGGTGCTTAACTCAGTGCTCAGCAGGAGTACCAGAAGTATTTCATAAACGTTGGCTAGCTCATCAGTAGGTTCCTAATTCAGGCAAGTTTGGGAGCATTAAAAAAATGACCATCACTGAAGACAGTTCTTTCCAAAGGAATGCCAGTTGACCTGCCTCTCTCTAAAACCTTCATCAGAAAGGTTTCCCTAAATGTGATGACATGGACTTCCATTCTAGATACCTATATGCAACTATGCTAATGTTTTGGTTTGGAAACTCCCCAATTCAGATTCCATTATCAAAAACCAAGAACCAAGCCAGATTAAAGTTCTCTAAACGTAATAGTGAAGTAACCAAGTTTTGATATGTCACTTTTCCTAATCTTTTTACTCTGAATTAGAAGGCATCATAAAGCCAAATATTTTTTAATCTTTTCTTTTTAATGATTTTTTTATAACACTTTTACTCAGGGTAAGAGGAGGCCAAGTCTAAACTGAATAAATGGAACAATAGAATTCATGCAACCAGGGTACTCAGATAAGAGTTTCATCCCAAGGCATTTCTTCCTCTTTCCTTTACTGTTCGGATGAAGTTCACCTTTAGACACTCCCTCATCTGGGTGGCCAATTCTCCCCTGTTTTGCTTTTTACACTTATACCTCCTCTCTTCGAGGTTTGTGTTCATTAAAGCTATAAACTTCATGCCCACACTATCTATCTGCTGAAGATTTAGTATTCTGGATTTAAAATTGCCCTTTAAGAGCTTTTTATCAATTAATTGATAATGTGGTGTAAAAGCAGACAAGTTTTTGCATTTTTTCTGGTAAATCTGCTTTAATGCTAAAATATTTTCATTTGAAAATACTGGCTAATATTTAATATAAAGATTAATGTGTGCCAGGCACCATTCTATTTTGTTTAATGTAAATAATGCTATTACTCCTCACAACAGCCCTGTAAGGTAGATATTCATTATTATTAGTCCCACTTTATAGATGAGGAAAGTAAAGGATAAAGAGGTAAAGAGCTCTCCTAAGTTCTCATAGTTGCCAAGTGATGAAATCAGGATTGGAATGCAGCACGCATTTCAGAGCCTACGCTTTTAACCATGATGACATATTCTGCTTCTCACAAAAAAATTATTAGTAGCATATTAAAATGAAAAAGAGGACTTTGTGCATTAAAAAGCAAGTTTGTCACATCTTAACATATCTTGGGGACTAAAAATAAATAACCTAATTTATACATGTCTCAGAAACCATATGCCTTATAAATCACCAGGGACACAGGCAAGGATATCAAATAATTATGAAAATTAACCAAAAGGTCAATGTAGTTTCCACCGTGGTTACCGTGGTACTTTGGTGCTCTTTGTTACAAAATTGATGTTCCTCCTTTACCTGTATTTCCAAACTGTAAAAAGGAAGAGAGGAGATCTTGTGCTTTGGACGATGTTTACTTTTTTTGTTTCTCGGTTGAGCAAGAAATCATTATCCAAGCCTAGCCGCAAATATGTGCTACAAAACAATTTATCTACCAAGAGTTCATGGGCAGCTGGATTGGGAAAAAAACACATTAATTATCATTCAAGTGGAAATGCCCCCATAGACATACCATTTAATTAACAGAGAGGCCAGTATTGGAAATGAATAATCTGAGACAAGGCAGAGAGAAATGTGTGAGATAAACCCTTAGGTGATATTATCTGTGGATAAACATTAAAATATATACATATAGATGAAATATATCTCCACCTTATAAACTTAAAAAATAAAAATGTACCTTAGAAAAAGACCCTTTCAAGCCCTTTCTTTGCCCGTGCTAAAAGTCATCGTCTGTGAGCAGGAGCAGAAAGCTAGTTGGAGTCTGCAGGAACATCAATTCCTTCAGAGGCTGGAAGATTCCACTCCCATGAATTCAAACTCTGAAGAGATGAGAGCTAAAATCACTTCGTGTAGCAGACTTCCTCTGTCTCCGAAAACCCTTGAAATTTGTAGCTCTGCTAAGATTATAAATAGAAGTGATATGGCAGCGGCGGATTGATCGTTCTGCTAAATGTGCTCATCCCATTTGGGATAGTTTTATGAAGCATGGCGGCAGCTGGGGCAGTGGTGGCTGCCGCCGCCGCCGCCGCCACTGCTCCTGCTCCTGCTGCAAAATGCCTTTCCATTTTTTATTTCTTTACTGAGAAAAGCCAGGAGAGATTTTCCTAACGCATAAAAAAAAATAAAATAAAATTACAGCCTAAAGGCTGGTTTCTGGAGCCGTCCGAGAGGCAAAGAGCCTGAAATGAAATCAACGTATACCCATTGACTCCCAGCAAATAAGCCAAAAATCAAAATTCTGGGACCCAGCTTGGCATCATTTTGTCAATTTTGTGTTATGATTCTTGAAAATATCACCCTTAATAATATAAGCCAAATGCCATCTCCAGCGGGGGTGGCAGGTAGGCGTTCATTTCTGACCTTGGTATTTCCTTGAAACCATCCGTACAGAAAGACAAGTGATCTTTCCTTTTTGTATTCTCCTCTTGACTTTAAGCTTCTCTGTTCTTTAACAGCACTAGGGTTCTTTATTTAATTCAAGAAGTATTTCTTGAGCACCTACTGAGTGCCCAGTATTGTACTGGATATTTGGAGAAGATAATGTCCTTAAAAAAACAGCATCTTCATAATATGCTCTCACTGGCACTGGAATAAGAACTAGGGTGGAAAGAAGGGTGGGGAGAAGGAGTTTTGTGACCTGATTCCTGCCCCTCTCCCAGATTTTACCTTCACGGTGGAGGCCTTGCCCTCTGGATTTCTCGATCACCTCCATGGCCACCTCTGGGAGTGATCTCACTGTCAGCAAAAACTATTCCCATACCCCAGCTGAGATGCTTTCAACAAAGTTCTTCAAAATATGGAGAATGTAGTCATCAAAATAATCTAGACTACGAGGGAGACTGGTTTGCTCCCCGAATATTTTTTTCAGCACAAAAATCTGTATTTCAAACCAAATCTTAACACAAAGCTCTAACAGATAAAACAGAAAACCTTGGAGCTGCTCTAGTAAGTGCAGAGGAAGGACACTTCTCTAGGCTCTTACTTACTACTGACCTGCACCCCAGAGAGACTCGGGAGGCTCTTCTGTGGGTCTCTAGGAAGTCTCTGAGCATCATTCAAAAACAGCCTTAAGTAGATCACCATGTGGCAGATACTGTCTTTAACACACTTCCTAACCACAACACACACACACATACATACATACATACATACATACATACATACATACATATACATATACATACATACCTCTCACATCCCAACCCTCCTTCAAAGTCAAGATAAAAACAGTACTCCACTCTTCTCTCCTGTACCATCAATGCTGGTCTAATATGTATGCTCCATCCGCAAGTGACAGACATTATACTAGACCTTATTTTTCAGCTGCAGCTAGGTCCCTGGTATGAATGTGAACTGTCCCAAATATAGCACCTGTCCCATAATATAACACCATTTTCATATAAAATAATAACCTTGGGGGGGAGAGTATACCTCAAGTGGTAAAGCACATGCTTAGCATGCATAAGGTCCTGGGTCAATCCCTAGCACCTCCTCTAAGAATAAGTAGGTAAGTAAACCTAATTACCCCCCCAAAAAATAAATAAGATAAAATAATAACCTTGTATTCATGTCCTAGTGAAGTGAGATAGAGGAAGTAGTTTCCTCACAAACCAAAGTGGTTCCCATCTCCTATAAGATTATAATATTTTAGAAGAAACAAAAAATGTCTACACATGAAGCAATCTGACTTGAAACAGAAAATAAAAGAAGGCAAGGTGAACAAGATTTCTAAACTGAGAGTGAACAAATTACTAAATGTGTAAGTACTGAGGTGGTAAGAAAAGAGAGGGGTCAATATTGGCTGGAGTGATCAGGGAATATTTGACGGTAGTTTAGACTTAAGATGGACCCTTGAGGAGGGATAGAGAGAGGAAAGAGGGAGAGAAAGGAAAGGCATGCCTGGCAAGCATCTGGCAAACTAAGGCATGTTCTCCAGGAAGTATTTATATTCTAGGGAATCAATGCCCAAGTAAATCTAAGCTTTGCTCATAAAAATAAATTTCTAAGAAGAAATTTAAATTACACTTAATCCTTGATAGAGGAGGCATTGTCCCACTGAGGACGTAGGTAGAGTTTCTCAAATAACTTTCGGCAACCCAGAGCTATCTCTGATTTCTCTGTGATGAGATCTCTGCCCAAGGCATTTTAGGAAGAAATAGGGATAACCTAGTAGTTTGTATTCCAGTGTGTTGCTATAATAATTTTGAGACCCTAACCGATATATTTCCCATCCTACTTAGACCTTTCTTTGCCTCCCATCCCAGCTGCTCTAAGCTTGTTGCCTGAGAAAGAGAATATTATTGCAGAAAGTAGAAAAGAAAGTAGCCTTTTTCTGGCTCTTGACTTTCAAAAACCTAGATGAAAGATTTGGAAGAAAATAGGTTGACTCCTAGGAGGCTGTCCTCATCCATACTTCCTCCTTCCATCTCTCCATCCTCTCAAAGCTAGAAAAGAATTCCCCCGGCTTGGAGAAGGAGTAAGATAGTACACGAGAGGGAAGTGATGTGAAAGAAAGGTCCTGGAAGAAGACATTGGACCCAGTGAGACCTCAAGAACAAGAGCTGTCCAAGTTCAAAAGCCAGCCTAGCCCAAGGACTGCACTAACTGTCCTTCCCACTGGCAACGAGTGAGGATTTCTCTTCCAGAGCGTTCAGCACTTTGGCCACTGACTCACTCATTTGAACTCCATCTCTTTCTTTCAAATTATGTATAGATGACTACCTAGCCTAGTGGTTTTCAAACATGAATGTGCATCAGAATCACCTGGAAGGCTTGTTAAAACACAAATGGTCAGGCTCCACCCCCAGAATTTCTGATGCAGTAGGTCTGGGCCCAGGCCTGGGAATTTGCATTGCTGACAGGTTCTCAAGGAATGCTAATACTGCAGATCTACAGCTGACACTTTCAGAATGACCACCCTAGGCAATGTTGTAAGATATTCATAAGCACAGAGAAGAGAAATGGGGTTCTATACTTCTAGGTTTTAATGACAAAGATGAAAGAGAAGGTCCCCACATTTGAACTGGGAGGGGGTTAAACAGAACCAGCTTGAGATGGCCTCTGGGCTTGGATGCTGGTACGAAACACTGACGAAAAACACAGTTTGAAAATAATGATGTGTTTTATCCTGGTGTATCTAAAAATACAATCCCAACTGGGTATCCTTGGTCTCCCTAGTTTTATTAGTAAATCTTTGCCCTAGAAATTCTCTGAATAGATCCCACTGGAGAAAGACATGTTGGGTCACTTAGGTATGCTGTTCCACCTTGAGAAAAGAGTTCCATGTGGAGCTTCCCTGCCCAAATGACATACGTGTTCACAGAAGGCCTGGCTTCTTTACAGCTGTGTCAAATTTAGTAGAAGGAAAATAGTACTGGGGTCTAGGTCTCCCCTTCTCAGGAATTCGTTGTTTTTTTTTAATTGGTATATAGTTGATTTACAGTGTTGTGTTAGTATCAGGTGTACAGCAAAGTGATTCAGTTATACATATATATATATATTCTTTTTCAGATTTGTTTCTATTATAGGTTATTATAAGATATTGAATATAGCTCCCTGTGTTATCTAGTAGGTCCTTGTTTATCTATTTTATATATTAGTGGTGTGTATGTGTTAATTTCAAACCCCTAATTTATCCCTCCCCCAACCCTTCTCCCCTTTGGTAACCATAGTTTGTTTTCTATGTCTGTGAGTATATTTACAGTTTGTAAATAAGTTCATTTGTATCATTTTTTTTTAGATTCCACATATAAGCGATAGCATTATGATATTTGTCCTTCTCTGTCTGACTTACTTCACTTAATATGATAATCTCTAGGTCCATCTGTGTTGCTGCAAATGGCATTTCATTATTTTTTATGGCCGAGTAATATTCCATTGTATGTATACACCAAATCTTCTTTGTCTATGCATCTGTCAATGGAAATTTAGGTTGCTTCTGTGTATTAGCTATTGTAAATAGTGCTGCTATGAACATTGGGATGCATGTATCTTTTTGAATTAAAGTATTCTCTTTATATATGCCTAGGAGTGGGATTGCTGAATTATATGGTAACTCTATTTCTAGTATTTTAAGGAACCTCCATACTGTTCTCCATAGTGACTGCACCAATTTACATTCCCACCAATAGTGTAAGAGGGTTCCTTTTTCTCCACACCCTCTCCAGCATTTATTACTTATAGACTTTTTAATGATGGCCATTCTGACTTCTGGCATTGTTAAATGGGTACCAAATATGTTAACTTGAGAGCTTGAGTATATGCTATGCCATCATCTATGAATCAAAATACAAGGCAACGACTGATTACACAGGCTATGGGGTTAGGGGGCTTGACTTTGAATCTCAGCAATTCTACTTACAACTTGCATGACCTGAGCCACATTTCCTAACCTCTCTGTCCCTTAGTTTCCTTATGTTAAAAAAAAAAAAAAATTGGTCATAGTACCCACCTCATACAGTTCTGGTGAAGAGTAAATGAAAAGATGCTAAAGCATTGGCAAGGGGCTGGCTCACAGCACATAAATATTGCTGGCTATTCTTTATAACAGCACTTAATATAATGCCTTTCACATAATCAAGTCTTCAATAAATGTTTTCTGGCTAGTTGAATTCTCACCAAATTTTGAAAGTCTCAAAAGGAAGCTGGATGTATCTGCACACTCCCATCCTCCTCTGTTTTCATGCCCACACCTTAACAATGACAAGACCCAGAAACTTATATTGCCTGGGGCTTGAACATGTGTACCTCTAAACCCATATTCCAGACCCTGCTAACAAAATTTAAAGAATGTCAGACAGCAGGCCTCTGTTATTGAGGAAACCGGGAGAAGCAAGCCCCCAGTGATGTGGTCCCAGTAGGCATTCAAAACCTCCGGTATTCTCAGCTCCCGCTTATCTTGGGTTGAGCCTTTGTTAGGATAAAAAAAAAAAAAAAAAAAAAAAAAAGGCCAAGCGGTCTTGTGAAAACCAGCTTCTCAGTAAAAACTACATAGGCACTTCCTGGTTACCGTGATATGGGAATAACCTTTAAACTATTTCCATTTCTGATCTCGGCTGGAAACAGGAAACGCATGGGGTACAGCTTTAAACAAAAACAAAAGGACCAAAAGATAAACCAAATTGTCCCAGGGTTCAGAAGAGGTTTATGCTAAGTGTTAGAAGGTTCAGATTTAGAGAATCCTCCTCCAGTTTCTGCCATTCCAGAAATTCCTTCTGAGGGGGTGGGGGAGTGAAGGGTTGTACTAAATTGCACAGCACTGCCATCTTCAGGGCCAGTGGGGAAAATTTCTCAGGGTCAGTCAGATAAATTATCCTCCTAAACGCTTCATTTAAATATAATCAGATGGTTAAAAATTTGACAGCAGACAGACTGGAACAGATTTTTCCACTGTTTCCAATGTTTGAAAAGTCAGCAGACACAGCTTTTTGGTGGTGTATGCACATTTAAAAAAATATTTGCTGATTGAAAAGCCACTTACAATAAATAGGAAAGTTTAAATAGCTCATACTGCATTGCCAAATGATGGGAGTAACACGGACACAAACATATTGTTCTGAAAAAAAAAAAATTCCTTAAAGAGAGAAGTATGAATCAAATGATTTTGAAGTGCTGTTTGAACAGATGGTGTGATTAACAACTAGCAATGTTAGCCATCTCAGGAGCTTACAGAGAAGTAAACAAATGCAAGGGGAAAAATCACTTTATTCCCCCAAAGTGAGTTTAGTTCATTTCATTAGGAAAATTTGAAAGTCTGCAATTTGAAAGTTGGGTCTCCCTAGGGGATATTGGGAGTAAGGAGTGAAGGAAGTCTTCGGGAAAAGATCACATCAAGACAAATGCTGATGCTCCATGCACTGCCACGGATGCAGTGGGAGAAGCTTAGGCTGTCGCTGTCATCCAAAATATTGGAGGCAGGGGTTGTGCAGCTCAGAACACACTGGCCTTGAAGTAAGAAGGCTAGGTTCTCACCCTGACTCTAACACTAGCTGCCGCTGGCCTTGGGGCCATCCTTCATCTCCCTGGACCTCAGTTTCTTTGTTTGGAAATTAAGAGGGAGAACTAGATGAGCTGTACAGCTGTGCTTGAAAATGTTCATGTGCACCTGGGGATCTCATTAAAATGCAGATTCTAACTCACAGGCCCTGGTAAGGTCTGAGAGTCTGAATTTCTTCCAGGCTCCCAGGTAATGCTGATACTGCTGATCCACAGACCACATGTTTATTCCCGGGGCTCTAAAATCCCTTCCAGTGATGATACCTCATCTTCTGATGTACTTGGTGTGGCTCAGAGCAAGGTAAAAAAGACCACGTGTAGAATGACTCAGAAATGTGTCTGGATAAAAGTACATAACATGCCAAATAGTGAATTGATTTTAAAAGCAAATCAAGTATTTATTTACAATACATGATCATTTGAACTGACTTTTTGAGCAAGTGATGTGAGGGGAGAGTCCTAGGAATTGGAAGGTGGAGACCAAGTATATGAGGATGAGATGAGAGGGAGGTTGGGAGACTGAGTAATCAACCAGCATCCACACAGAGTATTCAAGACCAATCCTGAGACTTCTTCAGACTTTAAAACTTTTGCTCTATGAAAGACACTGTTAAGAGAATGAAAAGGTAGTCTAAAAACTGGGAGAAAATATTCACAAATCACTTATCTGACAAAGGACTCGTATCTAGAATATATAAAGGATTCTCAATATTCAAAAGTAAGAAAACAACCCATTTTTTAAAATGGGCAAGAAACTTGAACAGATACTTAGCCAGAGAGGAGATATGGATGGAAAATAAACAAATGAAAAGATATTCAACATTATTAGCCACTAAAGAAATTAAAATTAAACCCATGATGAGATACCACCATTCACCTAATACAATGGCTAAATAAAAAATATTGACAATACCAAGTGCTGATAACGATGTGAAAAAACTAGATTACACATATATTGCTGGTGGAAATATAAAAATCATAAAGACACTCTGGAAAACATGCTCAGCAGTTTCTTATGAAGTTAAACATAAATTTACCATATGACCCAGCAATCCCACTTTTACATATTTACCCTAAAGAAATAAAAACTTATATTTGTACAATAACTAGTATAAAAGTGTTTATAGCAATTCTACTCACAATCACCAAAAGCCAGAAGCAACCCAAATGTCTCTCAGTAAATGAGTAGATAAACAAACTGTGGTATATCCATACAGTGGAATATGACTCAGAAATAAAAAGGAGCAAACTGTTGATACACACAACAACTTGCATGAATCTCAAAGGCATTATGCCAAGTGAAAGAAGCCAGTCTCAAAATTTTTCATACTGTATGGTTGCATTTATATGACACTCTCAAAAAGACAAAACTTCAGTGACAGAAAACATATCAGTGGTGGCCAGGGGCTGGAGGTGGGAGGAGAGGTGAGTACAAAGGCATGGCACCAGGGAGTTTCAGATTTCCCATCCTGATTGTGATTGTGGTTACACAGATCTAACCATGTGTTAAAATTCATGAAAATACACAGCCAAAAAAACTCAATGTACTGTATGCTAAATTAATTTTTAACTAATCTGAAAAGTTAACTCATCTGAAAAATTAATTTTTTTTTCTTTTTTAAATTTTGAGTAAAAGTGTGTAGCCAGTACGGAAGACAATATGGAGGTTCCTCAAAAGGCTAAAAATAAAGCTGCCATATGATGCAGCAATCCCACTCCTGGATATATATCCAGAAAAAACCAAAAACTCTAATTCAAGAAGATACATGCTCCCAATGTTCACAGCAGCACTATTTGTAATAGCCAAGACATGGAAACAACCCAAGTGCCCATCAATGGACAATTGACTTAAGGAATTGTGATATATATATGTGATATATATATATATATGAATTGTCACACACACACACACACACACACACACACACACACACACACACACGATGGAATATTACTCAGCCATAAAAAGGAATGAAATATTGCCAATTGCAGCAACATGGATGGACCTAGAGAATATTATACATAGTAAAGTAAGTCAGACAAACAAATACTATATGATATCACATGTGGAAACTAAAAAATAATACAAATGAATCTAAATGCAAAACAGAAACAAACCCACAGACATAGAAAACAAACACAGTTACGAAAGGAGAGAGGGAGATGAAAAGGGACAAATTAGGAGCGTGAGATTAACAGATACACACTACTATACATAAAATAGATAAGCAACAAGGATTTACTGTGTAGCACAGGGAAATATATTCAATATTTTGCAATAACCTATAATGTCATATAATCAGAAATAAAATTCAATCACTATGATGTACATCTGAAGCTAACGCAATATTGTAAATCAACTATACTTCAATTAAAAAAAGAAAAACTGAGTAAAAGTGAAGTTTTTGAAAGCCTGATTAATAAGGTAAATGTTTCCCAAACACCATTATAAGACTTATATACAGTGAACTTTTAGGGTTAACTACCTCTCTTCTATCTCTATACACAACCTTAAAAGCTATACCTGTATTCAAGGCCCAACAACTTATCATATACCCTTTCCTTTTCAGATAGTTTATAAGAAATCAAACAAATATTTCCCTACAAATTACAACCCAATGCTTAACATAAGTCAGTAGTGAGTCCAGGAGACCAAATCATTATCAACAAAGCCTTGCCCTCCAAGAAATGTAATATTTTTGTAGAAATAAACTGACTCAGTTGATTCTCCCATTGTTTTCACCATATAACACTCTCTCAGAAATTTTACAGAAAAAAAATATACAATTCCTTTATTTAAAAAGAAGACAGACAGACATATAGCTATAAGAAAATATTCAACTTCATTAGTAATTTAAGAAATGAAAATTAGGGTGAGATGCCATTTTTTAACCTATTAGCTTATAAATGTTAAATAGAATAATGCTACACTGCTTTGAGGAAGGTGTGGGGAAATGGGATGTGGGAGTAAATGGATTCACCTTTCAAGAGGTCTGTTTAGCAGTATGTATCAAAAGCCTTAAAAATGTGTATCCCCTATGGGATGGAAATTCAACTTGCAGGAATTCATCCTAAGAAATAATCAAGCAAGGCTATTCTGCTTAACATTGTTTTAATGGTAAAATACTGAATGCCAAAGTTCTAAAATCCCTTCCAGTGAATGAATAAAAATACTCTGTCATTCACTGTTGGTGGGACTGTAAACTGGTACAGCCACTATGGAAAACAGTATAGAGGTTCCTCAAAAAATTAAAAATAGAATGACTATACGATCCAGCAATTTCACTTCTGGGAATATAGTCAAAGGAAATAAAAACACAGACTTGAAAAGATATTCGCACCTCCATGTTGATAGCAGCATTATTTACAATAGCCAAGACATGGAAACAATCTAGTTGTCTGTTGATGGATGAATGGATAAAACTGTGGTATATATACAATGGAATATGATTCAGCCATTAAAAATGAAGAAATCCTACCAATAAAACTATTTCTAGAAAGAACTAGCAGATTCGTCCAAGACAGTTTTTTTTTTTTTTAATATTAACATTGTGGCTTTTCTACCCAAGATGGATGTGGATGGATGTGCCTCTTAGGGGTATGGAATCCTGCCTTTCGTCACAGATTCCACAGGCTTGCCAGGGTCTTCAACCACTGGCCCAGAGCATTTAGAGTCACATGGGCAACCCCCCAGCCACTGGCACAGTAGAACAATTAACAGCTAAGGACAGCTACTGAATATACCTGACGTCCATTCTAAGATCTTGGGTGGGGATCAGCCATTCCCAGTGATCTTGCTTCATCCTGACTTTTTGCTTAGTAGCCCACAACTATCTGCTTCCAAAGTTTTCTTGGAAGCGGGATGCAGGCTTAACATCCTTCCATAACATCTTCCTTTGAAATTTAAAAAAAAGCTATGAAACTATTTTCAAACAATTTTCCTTAAAATTGGGTTTTGTTAAAAATTTGGAGTGTTTCTAATTTTTTCAGGTTATAAAAAGTAAGACAGCAAGAGGAAGAAAATCAGTCTTTTCTAAATTAATTCTTTTTTCTTTTTAGATGCTGTTCACATTTCTAGTCAAAGGAAAAAAGGAGTAAATGAATTAACTAGGTTACATGATTTCTTTTCCATCCACATGCATAACATTTTCATAGTTATATAGTTCGCTGGTTTGATATGTCTAAAGACAATCTTGTTATTACTAATTTCAGAAAAGTTTGCAGCGTGCTTCTAGAATCATTTAGTCACTTAATTTCTAGGTCACCCCTAATACCTGGACATTTTATCTTTGGCAAATAATTTTCATGTGTTTATAATGAAGTTTTTAGTCAGCCCTTAGGGTATTTTTTTAAAAGTTGCTATAAAATGTATTTCAGCCAAGTCTTCCTATCAGTGCTTGAATTTTATCTAAAAGGGTGATTTTGGCTTTACCCTACCTGCTAAAATGTTGAACTGATTGTGCTATCATTACATAAACTATCACTCATAACCATCTGACTACACCAGTTCCTGTTCATTACGCAAACACTCTATGTTATGCAGGGTTATTTTACTTTGCTAGAATTAGTCATTTGTCTCATCCTGAAATCTCATCTCTACATTTCATCCTGAATTAGGTAGCCTGACAACTGATGGGTAGATAATTGAAGTTTTTAATTTCTTACCTGACCTAACTTTTCAGCTTCCCCAGTTTCATTGGGAAACTGATTTTCAGTACCCTGGTCAGGTACTGTTTTTCTATTTTTATTGTTTTTAATTTTTGTATAATTATGGAATTCATGCTAGCAGAGACTTCAGAGAAAACACTTGCTTAGAAAAAAATTTTGATGTCATTTCTAATGGTATTTTTCCTCACAAAGAATGATACAACTCCCTGAACTCTAGCCTAGGTATACCATTTGTTACCCATCTTTCTCCAATTATATCAAGACCACTTATTTCACACTGTTCCTTCCCTCACATACCGCCAAGCATTCCATTTCATCCAGCTA
The DNA here is from genome assembly GCF_048773025.1 of Camelus bactrianus. Lineage (NCBI taxonomy): Eukaryota > Metazoa > Chordata > Mammalia > Artiodactyla > Camelidae > Camelus > Camelus bactrianus. The sequence goes on from NC_133543.1 coordinate 44,695,993, forward strand.
ATGGTTTCTGCATTTTTATATTTTGACCTGCCTTTTCTCCCATTTCCCACAGATGTCAAATGGCTTCCTACTGATAAATTGGACACCATTTTCCTCAAATAAATCACTGACTTCCCTCCAGTGACTCTAGCTACTTATCATGTGTTTTTCTTAACTTGTTGGTTTCTCTGTAATTTAGAAACTACTCTATCACCTTAAAAAAATTTAAACCAGCTTCCTGATATTCTTCCTTCCTAATTTATCCCCCATGGCTCCAAAAGTCCTCTACTTAACAACAGTAGCTGCTATTTATCACCTGCAAGGTACCAATCACTTTTGAGACATTAGATCTTATCCTCATAAGAGCACTGTGAAGAAAAATTGTTATTCCAGTTTTTCAAATGAGGAAACTGAGGCTTGGGAGTTTCAGTACTTTTCCATGCCAGCTCAGTTAGTAAGTGACAATCGGAATTCAGATTCAGGTCTCTCTGATGCCAAAGCAACTTCTTTCTTTATGCCACAATGTCTTCCGTGAATCTAACATTCTGGCTCAGGCACCTGTGTCTGACCATCTTGTCTGGTTCATTTAAGGACCACTGCTGCAGAATCGCTGTGGATTCCTAACTTCCTGCCTGCAATTATAACCTATGCCAAATGAGACTGGCATGGGACCAATCATATGTAAGTTCCTCTCTAATTTCATTTATATGGTCTTCTCTTTGGGTCCTTAATGGTCCTCCCAAATGCATTTTTTTTTTCTCTCAAAAACTTAATTCCCTTTCTAAAGTCTTTTGTTGTTCCTTAAGCTAACACTACTTTTCCCTGCTTTCTCAACAAAGCTGATTATTGATTTATTACTTTTTCAGTGTGGCAGTAAATCAATACACCAGGAAGCAGTTTGTCAGATGATCCAAAGAATGCAGAACAATTATTTTCTTAGGGAAATGAACACCAGGGCTTCCTGTTTGGGAATCGTGGGTGATCCCATCTTCCCAGCCTTTTTGTTCTGGAGCAAAAAAAGCTGGTCTGGTGATTACTCACATCACATTTCCAGCTTTGCCATTCCCTTGGGTACTAACTTATTTTCTGGCATTTGAGAAGATTACTCCCCCAGGGTTTAATTGCAATTAGAGGAACAGGTTGGAGGGAACATCAAATTGCGTTCTGGGAAATTTTTTTTTTTTTTTTTTTTTTTAACTGTGGAGAAAGGGAGCTAGATGGTAAGAAAAAGTTATTAATTTCTAAAATGCATTTTACAGAAACACAAAGCTAATAATTAATACTTGGAGTTCATTCTATTTTTGCTATTTGGCTCTTGACAGGTAATTTTATTTACCACTTTCTAAATTAATCATGAAATGCAACTGCTGCATGCCACATCCTCACTCCCCAAATCATCTCTGCATCCGCCAGCTGACAGTTCTGACATGCGCAGATAGCCCCTGACTGAAATGCTGGCATACATTAATTTGAGGTATTGACACCTCCTCTCCATCCTTTCAAGGGAAGAGTTACCCCTTCTGCAGAACAAATCACTGCTGTCTTAGCTACTTAAACTTCCCATGGGGTACCTTTAGCCTTTTGGGCTTCCTGTCTTTTGAAGAGATAGCTTTTAAAATATAAATACTAGCCACTATATATAAAATAGATGAACAATTTTATACTGTATAGCATCGGGAACTATATTCAATACTTTATAGTAACCTATAATGAAAAAGAATATGAAAACAAATCTGTGTATGTATATGTGTGACTGAAACATTGTGCTGTACACCAGAAATTGACACACTGTAAACTGATTATACTTCAATCAAAAATAATGCAAATGAAAAATAAATCACTGTTCTTATGACATTTTGACTAAATAACGTGGGGGGGGGCGGGTAAAGTATAAAGGAACTCTTTTAAACATGCCAAATTTGAGGTCAAATTCATTAACCAAGCACCTTAAAATTAGATTCAATCATAGACTGAATCTGCTTACTCTTCAGAGCTCTGAATTATCTACTCCCACTTGCTGTAGTCCTGGCTCCTTGAAGCGATCCCCCTCACTTCCTGTATGTCTCCTATTTTATACTTATTTTTGTTCTGCTATGTCATTTTTTATATCAATAAGCCACTTTAAATTCTCTTTGAAACAAAAGAAGGTCTACATAAATAAAGTTTCTGGAAAGAATCCTAGACCAGAAATTAAAATTTACCATTAATTAGCATCAGGACCTGGAACAGGTCATTTAAATTTTCTGGGTCTCAGTTTCCTCATCTGTAAAATTAGAAGGTTATAAAAAAAATGATCTTCAAGGTTGTTTTTCTCATTCTGATTTTAGTGTAATAGAATTGTCAATCAAAAGAAGAGATAAAAATAGAGGGGATATCTCAACTACCAGGGCTGAATGTACTCAATTAGCACTTCACATCCATTCCCACTCCCTTCCTGTGTGTTTCTGCACTGCAGAGGCTGCAAAGCTAAAAAGTACATTCCCTGGTTTTGCAGCTAGGGTCCTAGATGTGAATGAGGTTCTATAATTAGATGTACTTGCATGAGATTTCAAAGGTGGAAATGAAGCAGAAAGTACCTTGGTGCTTTTTGTTGCTGTTGGGAATCAGTATGTTGGAAATGCCAGTGTTCAGTCTCTAGCTTCATGGGGCAGGAGGAACTGTAAGGGTGATGGATGTCACATTGTGTGTCTCAGACTCAATCACTACATTTCACTAGGGGTTGTCAAGAAGTGTTTGTGATAAGCAGTGTTTGTGTCTTCCTAAGCCTGGCTTATTTGCTTTCCCTACTTTATATTTTGTTATTGAGAGTGCAGGACCCTGCAAGGGTCATATTGCAAAGGTCTTCTGGATGCCTAAAGACAGGGTACAAATTTCCTTCTATGAAGGTGTCGCCTCTCCCCTCTCCCCTCTCCCCTCTCCAATAAGAGGAAGAGGAGGCAGCTCTTATCACTGGAAAAAGCACTGACTTGAATCTGCATAAATAAACCTTACTGAGATAACCCTTATCTTCCATTAGTTTCCCCCTACCCCTATATTCACTTTCCCACAATTATCACTCCTAGAAGCCCAAACACTTTTCCTCTATCTTGTCACTTCTCCACAAATGCATCACTTTTTGTTAAAATGGTATATAAGCACTCAAGCCTAACCTCTTCTTTGAGTTTTCACTTCCTTATCTATGAGATCCCAGGGTAGACCTAAAAATTAAATTATTAACATGAAATAAAATTTGTATGCCTTTTCTCCGATTAATCTGTCTTTTGTTGGTTTAATTTGCAGGAGCTCAGTTCATGAACATAACAGGATAGAGGAAAAAATTTTTTTACCCTACAATACCTGGAGTAGGGTTTGATTCCTTTCCTCTAGCATATATTTATTTTTAAGTTCTATTTTCTTCTTCCTTGGTTCTTGCTAATTTTTGTTGTTGTTATTTAATTATATTTTGTTTACGTGATGCCAAACCTGGTCCTGTGAGATCTTGTTTTAACACTCATTCCAACTCAACCTTTTTGTTGTTGTTGTTGTTCTTCAAATCAAGCCAAATGTTCTTTCAGACCTGTTCAGTTCTCAGCGTGACTGTCTCCTGACTGTCTTTTGTACCATGGCATGCATGACCCCAGGATTTTCTTGGAAACTACATATACTGTTTTTTCTGTATTTCTTTGCCTCTGGTTTGATCTGTTATTTTGAATTTAGGCTTTTACCCTTCAAATATCTGAATTTAAAAAATATGAAATCTCTAAATACATCTATTTTAAAACTTTTTACTTTGAAATAATTGTAGATTCACTGGAAGTAGAAAAAATAGTACTGAGAGGTCCAGTGTACCCTACAACTTAACAAGTATTTTTTATCATCAATAAAATTTTAGTCACTAACACTCCAACTTTTCTAACACATATCACGCCACATTATTTTCCTCCTCAAAAACTTGAAGTAGAAAGTACATCACTGAAAATGGTAGACTGGAAAATCTCACAGCTCCATTCCTTCATAAAAGCAACTAATAAGTAGTGATGGTTACCCAACAATGTGAATGCGATTAATGCCACTGAATTGTACACTAAAAACTGGTTTAAATAGCACACTTTATGTTATATATGTTTTACCACAATGAAAAAATGATTTCTTTTAATACACAAGAGGAAAAGAGCTGGCAGAAATTGTCAGAATCAAGTTTTGCAAAACACTGGAATCTAGTCAAATGGTTACAACAACCAGGAATACTTTAATGATGAAAGTAGCTGCTGCACCGTGGTAAGAGCACTGGGGCATTTTGTATTGACTGTCTACCATCCCTCGTCCCTCAGAGAGGCAGTGGCCATGTAGATAGTAGTATGCACGCCTGGTCTAAGTCACTAGTGGCAGAGGAAGCAATACAGATATTAGTCTTGAAGAATTCTGGTTGCATGTTTCGACTTCTTTGGTGGCTCCCTAAAGGACCAGTGCAAGGGTATGCCTTTGTTTTACTCTACTCAAAGCATTCCCAGGGCTAGAGTGACTTCCCCAGGTGGTATTTGCCAAAAGCATTTAAAAACAAAAGCACTGACCACAGGAACCTGGGGCAAGGGATAGCAGTCAGGACAAACAATAGACAAACTGAAAAGCCTGGGGAAAGAAGAGATAAGGAAAGGAGATACAAAGGAGCATAAGGGCATTTAGAAGCTCCTACATATACTTGGGGGGTTGAAAAGACCACACACATTCCCAGAGCTGAGTGAATGCTCAGAAGAGTCCTGAGAAGACCCTAAGCTTTCACCTCTGACTGACCTTCACATTCTGAACAGGCAGGAAAAGGTAGAGTTGTAAACAGAATGGCTAGCTCTCTAAGAAGTACCCCCTACCCGAGCCAATCTGCAAAGACTGGAAGAGGTGGGGAGGTTTTCCTTTTCTTTTCTTTTCTTTTCTTTTCTTTTTTTTTTTTTTTTTTGCCTCCAGCCATTTAAGGAAATCCTTTCAAAACACTGACTGACCACCAAGCTAATAGAACACAGATTTCAATAGCTACACATGACAAGAATACAGACTTTATATTTTATTTCTAAACTTATATTTTATTTTTAAAAATAGTTTGGAAAAGTCACTAAGCAAGCAAACAACAGCCCAAAACAAGAAGCATCAACAAAGCCTAGAAAAGGGAGGGAATCTGACTTTCAGAGTTACCACATTATAATATTTAAGATGTCAAATTTTCAACAAAAAAAGTATGAGGCACACAAGAAAATAAGGATATATGGTCATTCACTGGGAGGGGAAAGAGAGAAATTAATAGACACTGCCCCCAAGGAAGCACAAGCATTGAACTTACTAGACAAAGACTTTAAATCAACAATCTTAAATATACTGAAAGAGATTAAAGGCTTCATGGACAAAGAATTAAAGGAAACTGGGAGAACAATGTGCCACAAAATTGATGTACAGATTGAATGCAATCCTTATCAAATCTCAGCAGCACTTTTGGCAGACATGAAAAAGCTGATTCTAAAATTCATATAGAGTTGCGGTAGACAAAATCATCCAGAAAAAGGAAAGCAAAGTTGAAGGAGTCATATTTCCCACTGTCAAAACTACTACAAAGCAGCAACAATCAAAACAGCATAGTATTGACATAAGGATAGTCATGTCATCAATGCACTAGAATTGAGAGTGAGAAATTACACATACATATATGGTGAATTGATTTTTGACAAGAGTACAAAGACCATCCAATGGGAAAATAATAGTATTTTCAACATATGATACTGGATATCCATATGCGACACACTGATGTTGGGCCTTCTTTTCACACTATATACAAAAATTAATTCAAAATGGATCAAAGACCTAAGTTTAAAAGCTAAAACTATAAAATTCTTAGAAGAAACCATGGGGGAAAGTCTTAATGACCTTGGATTGGCAATGGATCTTAGATATGACACAAAAAGCACAAAGAACAGCAATAATAGTAATGGACTTTATCAAAAATTAAAATGTTTGTGACTCAAAAGACACTATCAAGATATAGTGAAGAGACCAAGAAAGTGAAAAGATAATCCACAGAATCGGAGAAAATATTTGCAAATCTTATCGCTAGTAAGAGCCGAACATCCAGAATATGTAAAGAACTCCTACAACTCAACAACAGGAAGGCAATCCAATTAAAATATAGGTAAAGGACTTGAATAGACAATCCTCCAAAGAAGATATACAAATGGCCAACAATAACATGTGGCTGTGGAGAAATTGGAACCTGCTTACATTGCTGGTGGAATGTAAAATACTTCAGTCATTGTGGGAAACATCTTGACAGTTCCTCAAAAAGTTAAGCATAGAATAACTGTATGACCCAGCAATTCCACTCTTAATTATATATCCAAAGAATTTAAAACAGGCATTCCAACAAAAACTTGGACATAAGTGTTCATTGCAGCACTATTCACAATAGGCAAATAGTGGAAATAACCCAAATGTCTATGAAGTCATGAATGGATAAATATGTTGTGATATATCTGTTCAATGGAATATTATTCAGCCATAAAAAGGAATGAGGTACTGATACATACTACAACATGGATGAGACTTAAAAACATTATACTAAGTGGAAGAAGCTAGACACAAAAGTCCACATATTAAATGATTTCATTTAAATGAAATATCCAAAATAGATAAATCCTTAGAGACAGAAAATAGATTAGTGATTGCCAGGGGCTGGGGGGAAAGGGGAGTAGAGAGTGACTGCTTAATGAGTACAGGGTTTCTTTTTTGGATAATGATATGTTTTGGAATTAAATACAGGTGATGGTGCACAACATTGTAAATATACTACGTGCCACCGAATTGTATGTACACTTTAAAATGGTTAGTTCCATGTTATGTGAATTTTGCCTTAAGTAAAAACAAAACCTCAGCTTTCCCTTGTCTTGTCTGCAGAATGAAGTACAAACTCCTTACTTAATCTGGCATTCACCACTTTTCATTATCTAGCCCTGTCTCTCTCCAGTCTCATCTCCTTCCACATCCCAAACTCACCAGTGATGTACTAGCCATTGCTTGAATCTTCTAGGCTCTCACTCACCTCCGTGCCTCTACACGTGAAATGCCCTTGCTTTCCCTTTCTTTTGATTGGTTAACTCTTACTTCTACTTCAAGGTTCTACTTCAGATTTGCCTTCTCTGGAAAGCATTTCCTAATTTCCTCCGCCAGTCTTATTCCTTAGCTCTAGCTGGAGTATAGATTTCTACCCATGGGCTCCCATAACACCCTTTGCAGACAGCGTTTATCATACTGCCTTCTAATTATCTCCCCTTGCAAACTGTGAGATTCTCAAAAGCAGAAATAGCTCCTGACAGTGGTCCTGGCCCACAGCACATGCTCACAAAGTGTTGAATTGTTAAACTGGATCACAACTTTCTTCAGCATGATTTTTGCTCATGTGTTTCCTTGTTTGGGCACCAATCTTCCCCTGTTTCTTCACTTCAGACCACAATCTAATATAGTCAGTGCCCTCATCCTTGTGAGCCATTGGTTACCAACAGCCCCAGGAGGGTGTGTGACTACTTTCTGACAAATACATGACCTCTGGAGAAAGCTCAGCATTCACACACTTTTTCTGTGGATCAGAAATTCCCATCTTTATTCAATGGCATACAAGGGGAAGAACATGAGGGCCTTGGAGTCAAAAGAACAAAGTTCAAGTTCCTATTGCACCGTTCACTTGTGGAACCTTGGCCAAGTCACCCATGCCCTATGAGATTCATTTTCCTCTTCTATAAAACAGGGATAAAAATAACTGCCCTGCCTTATTTACAGAACCTTTGAGGATTAAAATGAAAGCAACCAGTATATTCACATAAATTTTTGTTTTTTAAATGTTACAGGCCGAGCATTTCAAATCCATTCATAGTAGCAATTTAGAGTCAACCAAAATTGATCACCTTCCCAGTCCTGGTGAGCAATTTTTCACAGAATGCATATAAGTAAATAAAAATTCTAACATGGTATATAAGAATGTGGATGATTGTGTATTCATCTTCATTATCTCCCTAAAGCAGCATGATTGAGACTTATTCTTAGAAACAGTAATGTTATGGGGAGTCTCTGTCCCACACACATGAGTAACTGAGCCCATTGGAACAGTCTGAATTCTGGTACCTGACGGATGACGTCATTGTTAGAAAACGAGACCGTGTGGGGTGTCATGTCCATGCTCATCACAACAGAAGCTGCTTAAACTCCTGCCTAGACTTGACAATATGTTTTTTAAATATCCCAATAAATAGCTCCCTGGCTTGAGACTTGAATTAAAATTCTTTAGAAATGGAGTTGTTTGATTTTACCAAATTGGGGAAATATTGCTGTATGTTTTTCCAATAAGCTGTATTTTTTTTTAAGTTATTCTTGCACTGAAATACTTTACGACCCCAGTTTGTAACTCCCACTAGTGTTAACTTAAGGGTCACGTTAACCTGTCCATTCATCATAGACACTTAGTCAACTAGGATTGACCTCCTTTCCCAGCCACAGCCGGTAGTTTTTTTCCCTCCCTGTTAATGGCTAGCCCATAATTATAATAAAATGGGTAAATAAGGGTGATAATTAAGTGGATACTTAAGGCTCCTTTTGTATTTGCCTGCTATGAAATAAAAGTTGAATTTAAGTAAATTTATTTTGTCATAACTTACCATAGAGCATGAAATGATCTAAGAAAAATTCCAAATGATCTAAGAAAAATTCTTGTGAGTCACAAGAGCCTAATAAAGTGAAAGGGAAACCGCTTCTCAGCAGAAATATTGTCTTCCACTTTCAGGTACCAGACAATCTGAAAGCTGTTTTCTTTTCCGTCAAAATTAAGAGCGGCTTATATGGCTTCCCTTTTCCTTCAGCCTGTCCCTACTGACAAAGTAAAGCACAACCAGAGAGAGAAAAGTAAAAGAGACCTAGAGACAAACCTTTCCTGAGCAATAGCAGCTTACAGTTGGCAGGGGCTCTTCTGGAAAAAAGCAAACTTTCTTAAGTCCCAGCTTTGCTTGAATCTGGGCAACAGTAAGCTGGGGACAGGAATAGCTTGAGCAAGAGAAAGATGATGCATGAAGGCTTAACTAAGTCTCAGCTTAGATCCAAGTCTAAACATTGAGCAATTACTGACTCTCCACAAAATTAATATGAAATACTTATGCAAACTGGCATGGAGCAGGGAAGAATGATGTACTGGAATGACCAAAGTAGATGGAAGATGTTTATTTTCTGAAGGAGAGATTGGCAGTTAACTCTTACAATGCATTATGTATTACGTTTAAATTAAATGTTCAAGAAACTCCAAAATATGGCAGATAAGGAAGGCTTTTCCAACTAGTCCCAATTGCTTGGTCTCTGGCCTTGTCTCCTAGCACCCCATCCCAACCAATCACAGCCTCACTGGCCCAAAACATGCCTTTACCCAGGCCATACCCTTAGCAAGTACCTACTCTTTTTTTCATGATCCAGTTCACTTATCTTTTCGGTGAATCCTTCTTTGATTCCCCAGATGCTCCCTTTTATAATATCACAGAGCATTATTCTGTTCTCTATTAAAGCTCGAGTCATTTTAAGTTGCAATTCCTTGGAGTACTTATCTGTTTCCCATGTCTAATATCTTTGTGCTTCTGGGATATGTAAACTGTCCAGCATTGAGCAGGGGTTCATAAATATTTGTTGAACAGTTAGTGAGTCTCCTATTCCTCTTCCAGACAGCCAGCTATTTACCTCCACCACAACCTTGAAAGCCCAGTTCCTATTTCCTACACAGAGTCCAAGATTATAATCCCCTCTGAGATACTAACATGAAGGACCAGTGAGTGAGTTTTGGTTGCAAGATCTTAGCATCGTTAACAGTGACTGTGGAGAACATGTTAATTGCCTAGCAAAGGCCAGAATTGGCCTCGCAGTCTTTGCCGATGGTGAATTTACAACAGGCAAGTCTGAAAACAAGTTGGTGCGTGTCATGCTCTACTTACAAGTGGTAGGAGAAAGGTAAAGCAACTGAAAGAGGTAAGTACTACCCAGCATGCTTTAAGATTCTTTGGCAGGGTTGTTAGTGAAGATGCATTATGAGGATTTATAGTGAAGAGATGGAGTAAATATCTGATTATTTTAATTGCTTTTTCTAAAAAAAAAAAAAAAAAAAAAAAACAGCTCATATACACTGCGCTCTGCTCTCATGGTCTGTAGTTCCTGAAGCATAGTGGTACTGGTTAATTTTTCCTTGCCACTCCACAGCCATGTTCTGCCCTATTCTCTACCTTGCTTTCTGCCCAGGGAGGCTGACTTGGACTGACTGCATCATCAGCTGCTGGCCCTCTGGATTCCAGGTGGTTTTAACCCATAGGAGTCACAGACTGAGGTCAGAGGGCAGGAAATAGACTGATGTCTATTCCCCCTGCCCTCTCCCTACTCAGCATTCTGGCAGTGCCTGCATTCGTGGTAGCCTTTCTTCCATGCCTCCAGCTCTCCCCAGACTCATAGTCCTGTTCCCTGCTAAGGGTGTCTTCTGTTTCCTAGAAGAAGCCTTACTGACTCCCCACCCACAACTGGGAAAAAAAAAAAAAAAGAACAAAAGAAATGCTTGGGTGCTTCCATTTCTTGCTCTTGTGTGTTTCCCACTGAACAATCTCTCTACTTATCATTTTGAGGGGAGATTGTAAGGCTTCAGAAGGACAATGCTAGAAATCTCAGTTATAAGTCCATTGATTTTTGCCCATCCAGAAAGATTACAAGCTTCAGTGGAACAGGAGATGCTTCCTCCTGGTGATTGTTTTGAACGCTGACAATTAGACTTCACCAGGAATGAATGTCTGAAGCTGTACCCCAGACAACAGCTGTGCAACCATGGCTCACTTCCATTCAACTCAATAAATCTGCCTTAAGCATCATCGATGGTTCATTGGTGTCATTAAAAAAAAAAGAGTGAATATCTAGGGAGGCTTGTATGGCCATGTGCTATGTGGTATCTGTGGAAACTTTTACTTATGTTCTTCAGTTTAAAACACTTGGATTCCCTTGAGATGATTACCGATGCAGAACCACATTTTCAAAAATATTTAATTCTTGATGGTAAAAGTAGCTCACCTGGTCTCTGCTCATTTTTCAAAATGGCTTGAGTTTCCATTGCTGGTACCCATCTTATCCTTCCCTCCTCTCCAGTTGCTGAACTCTCATGGCAGATCCCACAGGCATGGGGATGATGTTGTCTGTCATTTATAAGTGACAATTCTAAGTGCCTTTCTCTAGAAAAGAAGATTCCTCTGGGAGTTAAAGGTAATGAATGCCAAAAATTGCTTTTCAGATGTTTGGAGTTTAATGAAACACAGGATGTGCACTGCCAGGTAGCATCAAAGTTCATTTTTAAGCTTTCCTTATGTTACCATATATTTGCCTGAAACACTGCCTTATGTTCCTTTGCCTTTCTGTTTGCCTACATTTCTGTGCAGAATTCCTAGGACTCCAGACTTTTTAAAGCTTATTTTAAAAATAGCCGCCAACAAAAAGAAAGATCTAAAAAAATTTTTTTAAGTCCTCAGGCAATTGCATTCAGGTAGGAGCAAAGAATTTCATTTAACATTCAGAAGTAATGAGGTCTATAGGAATTTCAAACATGACCCAGTGTGCATGCTTGAGACTGTCTTTGTATAAATGTCCTTAACGTCCTTCTCATTGTATTAAAATAACAGTTTGAAGGGAAATGGGTGAACTGTTTTTGGTTTTTTTTTTTAGTATAAATTGAATTTTTTAAAAAACAAGTAGAGGAGGCTGGAGCCTTAGCTCAGGCCTTGTGCTGGCCAGGAGACCTCTGCCCAGCTGTGGGCCTTGGTACTGGCCCTTGCTCCATGTACCTCAAGAATTTTCCTACCAAGAGGTCTCCACCACCGGAGGACACTGGGAAGGGGGGAATCCAGGCAACAAAGAAAGGGGCTCATTTGACAGTGACTCTAAAAAATAAAATAAGTTTGAGTTATCAATAATCTCTACAATATCAACTGTATCCAGAGCCACAAAGACTCATGTTGAGGTGAATGGCTGGTCTCAGCTCTGGGCCCCTGAAAACCTGAGTTTGGAGGTTGATGGCTTGGAGTCAACAGGCACTCTCTAGGTTTCTTCATAACTATAGAGGCCATTGGCCCCCACCTGTCTCAGAGGGTCAAAAGACAGTATTTACTCAGCCCTTGCTCTATCTTGAGTTCGCCGTTAGCATTGCCAATGGTGTAACAAGAGGGAAGGAAGGAAAAGCAGCATCCCTGCCCTCAAGAACATCTAAGAAGTCAGGAACAATCCAGACAAAGTGAGCCCGTGAAAGCCAGGTCCATATAAAGAGAATGTTTCCCAGCTCCATTAGAATGGCGTTCAGGCATGCAGCCTAAAGGAGTTTGTTTTCATCCTCTGTATCATCTGTCTAGGAGAGGAGCGTGATCAAAATGAGCTTGAGTTCACTTTACCTCGAAGCCCTTCTCCATGGCCATGGCATGGCCAAAACATGTCAATTACCATCATGAAGTCCATATTACTGCCTTTCAACCATATTAGATTGTAAGTTAACTAAGCAACTGTATAAAACTGTGTCTACTGAGCACCCTACCAGGTACCTGGGTGAGAGAATACAGATAAATAATCAAATTGGTTCCTGACCTCAGGTTTGCCACCTGGCTGAGAAGAGCAATCATAGTCAGATAATACAGTTGGAGGGAATAAATAAATTCATGCCCCCAAATGCAAAATCCCATAGTACATGTCGACTGCACTGGAGCCAAGGTAGGCAACCATGTTAGTAACAAGCATGGGGTTGAGATCACCAGAATGCCTGTCACCTAATCATTTGGCACTGTAACTTGTGTCTCTCAGGCAAAACCCAGGCCTCCTACCAAGCCCTTCCAGAGAGCTGCAGTTTTATTCCTTTTCTCATGCTGGCTTAGATAAATGGTGTATCAAGCTTTAAGACAGATGTGATCTCGGTTTTTTAAATAATTGTACTTTACTCAGTGCCCAGTGCCTTTAAGACCTGATACAAGTTCTTCCAAATCTCAGGAAATAGTTTTCACAGTGTGTTTTAAGGGCCTCCTACATCAAAATCAACTGAGTGTGTGTTAAAATTCAGTTTTCTGGGCTGCACCATGCCCAAGACTTACTAAACTAAAACATCTGGTAGAACAATCCAAGAATCTTAATCTTAATAAGTATCCAGGTTATTATTATGCCTCCCCTACCAAGAGTTTGAGAACCACTGGTAAAGGGCATGTGCTGATTTTTTGGGCATCTTCCTAACCCTATTCTTACTGATGAAGTCTGTATTAAGAATCACCCTTCTAGTTACATTTGTCTATATTTTGCAGGAATTCTTAGCCCCCCATGCCCATAGATTTTTATGGAATCCCTGGATGGGCTTCAAGACATGCTTAAAAGCCTCTGAATATGTACGCAAAATGGTGTGCGAGTGTATGCTTTTCTCTGGTTTAAGAATCCATAGGTAGCTTCAGATTATCGACGAGGCTCCAGGACGTAAAATAATTGACCCACTGCTTTATAGGACTGATTATATGTAAACTCTAGGTCCCCATCGCTGAAATGAGTTTTCCCTATGACACACATGGATACTATGAAACCCAAGCAACAGGATTATCAACCTAAGTAATAAAATGAACAGATATTGGGCATCATGAGTGATTATGATATAGTGAACACATTTACATTCTTCCTATAACTCGTCAGCTCTTTAGGGTGGAAAGTAGCTTTATCTCCATCTAGGTTTTTAATAATAATAACAATGATTTATTGAGCACTTACTATTTGCCAAGTACTATTCTAAGGACTTCACATGTAGTAGCTTATTTGAATCTTACAACACCTCTGTGAAGTAGGTTATTCTATTATCCCTATTTTACAGATAAGTTAACCGAGACTTTTTATTGTCCTCTTCCCTCATCTCTGTGTCCTAATAATAATACCAACAACAACAATAATAGCTAACTTTCATTGAACCTATTAGGTGCCAGGCCCTATTCTAAGCACTTACTTTATTGAAGAGGAATCCAAGGGGCAAAGAAGTTCAGTAACTTTCCCAAAGCCATCCAGCCAGCAGTAGACAGAGCCAGGATTCAGACTCCAGACTGGCTAGAGGGCCCACATCCAGCCATGCTTTCTAACTGCCACAAGTTTTAGCCTCCAGCTTACCGAATAATTATTGATTCAGTGGGCCTTAGTTTCTGTGGATGCCTGCCCACCTCTAGTCTAATGGATTTCTTTTCTTTCCTCATTTTAAAGCTCCATTTCCATCACAGGCTTGGAGTGGCCCCCACGTTTCCACAGGCATCCCTACGGTCAGCTTAGGCTGCATCTGGGTCCTGGGTTACAGTGTGCCTGGCCACCCTTGCTCCGTTCCGGGTGTCAGACCACACAAGGTCACACCAGTTGCTCAAGGGTGGCGGGGCCCTCAGATGCCTTTAGGATCACAGACACAATAGGACCCGGCAGCCCTGCTGGCTCGCAGAACTGGGCAGTATCACATTTCAAATATTGCCTCTGCGTAATGCTGAGACCATTCAGAGCCCGGTTAAAAAAACACAGTCACGACTCTCCTCGGGACTGGGGCTGTTGATTTTGTTAGCTGAGATCACTTGAGGAATATAAAACACAAGAAAAAGAGTGGCAAAGAGGAAAAACAATAGGTAGGCAGAAAGGGTCACACAAAAGTCACAAAGCGGTGGAGGAAGAGCCTGGCCGCAGCGTTCTGCTCAGTTTAAACCTAGGGTTTAAGAGGCTAAGGAATAATCAATCCCTACTTGTTTCAATTCCTTCCCAGCTGTAAAATGTTTACTTGCTTGGTGGTTTCAATTCAGTGTGTGTGTGTGTGTGTGTGTGTGTAAAAGAAGCTAAACTATGACTCTCTTTAAAAACCTGACAACAGACAATGCTCGGCACACACACAGCAAAGGTTTTATGTTTGAAGCACACATCGTCCGAAGGGCTGAGCATCTATTGATGCTGTGCTTTTAATGTTATGCAAGACTTTTTCCTTCCTTTACTCGCCACTGAGTGGCTGTGCTGATTCAACATTTTATAGATGTGTAAATTTTCCTTTAGAAGCTGTGCCGAGACTCTGTGCCTCCCTGGGCAGCTTCTTATTGAAATCAGATGATGCAGAAAGTATCCTCTCACATTTCAGTGAGAGGCTGCCCCCTAGTGAAAAATTTCAGCTACACATTCAACCCACAAATTTGTTGTTGCAAATACTGCAGAGGTTTCTTGATACAAGGGAGAAACGTCCTTCAGTTGCCAAGAATGTGACAGCTTTGTGTAATTTAACTATCAATCAGATGTTGCTTTCCTTTCAACTTCCCCCAGCCTATTTTCTGTATGTTTCAGTGTTCTGTAAAGTTTTCTTTGATAGTTCAAGATGTCTCTGATTTTTAAAGATACACACAAAATATAGTCTTTCCTAAGCCAATAAAAATATTTTCATGGAACTAAATGTAAGATGCTGATGACAAGAGTCCTTTTCTTGTTGTTTTGACATTGAGTTGTATGTGAATTTCCATTTCCACTTATTTGATTTGGCTATTTCGGGGTACCTTTTTTCCTACCTAGGGTAACTACACAAAGTAAATAATTTTTGCTTTCAGAAGATGACTGTATCAGCATGCTAAATACTTTTTAGTGTTGAATGCCTCGATTTTAAATGAATGTTTAATATTTATCCCCATGCAGTTCTAGGAGATAATTCAGATGAAGCATTTTGAATTGTGTCTTACATGATAAGCCTTAAAAGTAGTCATTACTACTATTATCACAGAATTGTCCATTGCAGGCAAAAATTATTTTGAATGTTAAACAAGAATACAGTTAGTTTTTTGTCTACAGGTTATTTCTCCATCGTTGTACAGAAGTGAAATAGTTACCATGACAAGGCTAAACAGTCTCACGATTAAAAGCTAGTATTTAGAAATTTGAAAACAGTGGCAAATTTGTCCTTCTATGCTATTTTATTTCTCCATCTCCCATCCCTCCCATCCATCTAACATCACTAAAAGGCATAGTATGTTGTCTGAATTAATCTTTTTGAAACTTGTAAGACTTAAAGGTGAAAATTCAATGACTGTAAACAATTGTTATAACATCTGGGTGTTTCGAAACACTCCTCTCTGCTCTTCTGCTATCTAAATTTGTACAGATGTCATCCAAGATTAGAATCAAAGGGTGCTCTTCATTTTATTTTGGTAATTCCTCCATGGATTTTAAACTCTCTAGAATCAAAGTTCTTTTAGTTTCTCCTACTCGTGTGAACTAATGAATACCCTCCATTTTGCAGGTAACTGAGGACTGATTTGTGTGAAACTTAACGATAATGCTGTGAGGGAGGTATCTGTATACCGTCTTTAGAGTTAATGAAATTTGGCTCAGAGAAGTAGTGTCACTTTTCCAAGGACACACAGCTCATTATTGGCATCAGAATTCAAACTTTGGCCAACTGAGGGCAAGCCCTATGCTCTTTCTCATCAAGTTCACTCCACATTCTGCCCTTGGCTTATTGTGTATTAAATTTTAGAGACATAGGCCATGTTGTCCCCATTTTAAGAGAGAAAATTATATCGAGAAGGAATCAAAAGCCAGGAAGTACATACAAACGTCAGCATTTTTCCACTAAGTCTAGCCGGATGTTCTAAATTAAGGAAAGCTACTCTCATTGATCCTTGGGAAGAATGAGGGAGAGCTGTCCCTAAGTGAGGGAGGACTGGTAGTGCCACTCTGCAGTGCTTCTCACCAAGGCTGAACCTTTATCCCAGCCATGAATAAGTTATGAAGGTGAAATTTCTCTACTTACACAGAGATGCTGTCATAATGGGAAAGAAGGGCACTTCAGATAGACATTGCTCAGAGCAGATGGTATCATCTGGAATGACAAACAAACTGCCCCTTGTGGTATTACTGCATCACGGGAGCTCAAAAATGCTGTTTGGACAACAATATCCGTAAACTGGGATTCGGAATTGGATTTGAAATTTCATGGCTGAGAGAATATTGGCAATTTTTTTTCCTTCAGTTATTAAATTGAGTTTGTTTTCTTCTTTTTTTGTTTTGGTTTGATTTTTTGGTCCATTACCTATACTCTTAGGATGAACCACAACCAAGAGTTCTTGCATCTGAAAGTTTTGGAATCTTACTAGAATGCTTAATCTGCCTTTTAAAAACCCATAGCAAGGTGGTCTGGAGTTATTTTTCTTTTTTAAAAAATCTGAACTTACTTATACGAAGGAGCACCTTGGGGTCAATTAAGTAATTGTTCAGCAAATATTCACTTGCTCTCTTTGAGGGGAATATACTTACTTCTCTTCCCTGATGTTGACTTTGACCATGTGATTTGCTATGGCCAGTGGAAGGTGGGTGGCAGTGGAAATATGCCAGGTCCAATCCAAGGTCATGAGAGGCATCCTGTGTCTATGCTCATCCCTATGGTTCTCTCATCTTTGGGATCAAATATTTCCTGGTCCAAGAAGATGTAATAGGACAGCCCTATATCCAGTCCAGAGTTTTGAGCCAAGCCCAACTAAACCCACCTAGATTAGCAAAGCTCTAGCTGACCTGCAAGCAAAGAAAAATAAATGCTTATTGTTGTATGCCACTTAGTTGTGGGATGGGGTGTTATGGGATATGATTTGGTTGTGGGATGGTTTGTTATGCAGCATTACTGTGGCAATTGTTGACTAATGCAAAACCTAATCACACCCTAGTGGACTCTATATTGTATAAACAATACATTCACCTACCTCTCAAGTATCAGGTAATCTTGTAGACTTGGCCATCTAGACCACAAGTGAAAAATGGGAAGAATGCAAACCTGGTCCCTGACTTACCAAAACAGATGCCCACAGTCTGTGCACTAACACTTGCACACTTTATTCATAGGGAAGATTCTCACTAAAAGCCTATTTGGTCTTCTAACAAACTCTTATGTAATTTCCCAGCCACTTTACAATAGGCAGGGAGAAATTCCTAGAAGCAAACTTTCTGATAACAAGAAAAAGGTAACTGATGCATCAGGCAAGGAGGAGACATAAATACTATTAAAAGACAAGGATATATTAATAGGAAAACAATATCCCTAACTCTGTCATTTTTCCAATAGGTGACAAATAAAATAGAAGAGTTAAATCAATTTTAAAAAATTACTTCAACAATTGCTTAACACAGTAGTTCTTAGGGTTTTTTGGATTATGGTCCATTTTGAAAAACTTATAAAAATTATGGATTCTCTCTTCAGAAAAATGCATGTGAGAAAAAAAAAATCTTCCATATAATTTGAGGCAGTTCAAAAACTCCCTAGAACTGATTCATGAACCCTGGGTTATAAACCACTATTTTAAAATAAAAAATAGTCTTACTTCCAGCTGGGGTATAATTTAATTATCTGATTTTTTTTTTCTGTGAAACACAGTTCCAGATAAATAGGGTGTCCTGGAATTCATAAAGCTGTAAGAGGCTCTGACAATCATCACTCTATTACTGGCAAGACTGGCCTTGGAAGAGATTAACGACCTTTACATCTCCAAAGACTCCGTGATAGCCTTTAGAAATACATTTCCTCATGTCTCAAAATACTCTTTTAAACTTCAAGTTTACAAGAGCTTGGTAATTAGGTCATTGTTCTATATGATCCTAACTTTCATGTCACTGGTACACTGCTTGTTAGAAGAATCGAAAGCCATTGGATTCATTTTATTCTTTCTAATGATATAATAAGGGATTTTTTTTTTCCACATCTGCCCCTTAACTTTAATTCCCTCTGTGAAATATGAGGGGTCCATCTTGCCTTTGCTTATAGAGATTCCTACTACCTGAGTAGTTATCAAGTTTTCCATCTCAGATCCCTGAACATTTATTTCTACAACCCCTTATTCTCTCTTCCAAGAAGACAAAAAAAAAGCCCCAAACTGGCAGTTACTGTTGAAGACATCACAACAGCTACAACTGGTAGTTCTTAGGATCAAACTTACAGACTTTAGAAACCAAGGTGGAAGTACAATGATTCTTAATAAAATTACCAATATCATGGTGCTGTTATGACTAATCACACTTTATTAATTATTACATTTTCAGAACACATTTATATTCTAAGAGAAATTATGAGCAATTATGACATTTTCCAAAAAAGGAAATGACACTTATTATATGCTTACTGTGTACTTAATTTGATTCCTTAAACATGTGTCATTAAATCCCCAAACACCTTATAGGATAAGAATTATTACCTTGTTATACAGATGAGGAACCTGAAATCAAAGAAATGAAGTGACTTGCCCAAAGTCACACTACCTGAATGTGCAAACACTCACACCCAGCTCTGTCTCATTATCATATATCATTTTTGGAGAATAGAAGTGACAGACAGGTTTTGATACCCTTCCGGAAAAAATCAAAAGGATGGCCATGTAGAAAAGAGAATAAGATTGTTCTTTGTAAACCCCAAAGATGGGATTTATACCATTGTGTGAATTTAGTAGGAAGTAGATTTGGGTTGAATATTAGAATGTTGATGAGTGTCTCTGAGAGGATATATGATGCCCATTAAGTTATGAAATTGATTTAAAAAAAAAAAAAACGCCCTCATACACAAAGCTGGGGATTTGAGATTGATGGGACTGCATTTGATGACCTACCTTCACAGTGTTCCTGCACCAAAACAGCAACAAGGAACAAAAATTGCACCAGGAGGGGACTACAGCAGCCTTACAGATTCCTAGTGCCCCCATCAAAACATCGGGCACAAATGCACAAACCAGCAACTCCCTTCAAGGCGGAACATTTGCACACAGCTCAGAGAGGCTGGAAAACCTATGGGCGCTTCAATTAGAATGGAGATAACTCTGTGTGTCTAGAGCAGTAACTGTCAAAGTGTGGCCCACAGATTCCTGGGGGTCACTGAGACCCTTTTAGGGCATCGTGAGGTTAAAACTATTTTCATAATAATACTAAGATATTGTTTGCCTTTTTAATTGTGTTGACATTGGAACTAAGGACACAAAAGCAATAGTGAGTTAAACTGTTGGTGCCTTAGCACGGGTCAAGGCAGCAGCACCAAACTGCACTGGCTGTCTTCGTGTTCTTCATCACATCCTCATATTTTTTCATGACAGTTTCACTTAAGAATGTCCTTCATGAGACAGTACAAGTTGTTAAATTTTATTAAATCTAGTCCCTTAAGTATACATATTTTTCATATCCTGTGTAATGAAGCAGAAAGTATACATAAGGCACCTCTGCTGCATTTCAAAGTACAGTGTTGTGTCAGGAACAGCTTAGGTGCCACTGAGTTGCCAGCTGAACTAGCTGCCTTTTTCACAGAACATCATTTTTATTTCTGTGGAAGACTGGACTATAAATTATGATTATCCAGACTTGAGAATTTAATAGACTTGAGTATTTCCTAAGAATAAACCAAATGAGCCTGGTACTTCAAAAAAAAAATTAACACAATTTGTTGCCCATCACACAATTCAAGCTTTCAAGAAAAAAATTAGAATATTGGAAAACTTGTATCTACCACTGTGAGCTTGACTGCTTCCTAGGAATTAGCGTTTTCTCATTAAATAGGTCATGATGTCAATGAATCTGAGTGTTTGATGTTGTATATTAAAATATATCAACATTTAGAAGATCTGCTTTACTCAGGTTGTCAATTTTCCAAATGACCAATGTTACAGAATCATGCAGTGGTAGGAGATCCACTCAGAGTGCAAGATAGAACAATGGATTTAATGTGATGGAATGTGAAAAGCTTGTAGCTATGGTTTCAGATTCCACATTGCAGCTAACCTTTGAGAAACTACCCCTTGTTGACTTTTGGCATAATATTAAAGAAGACTATGGATAGTTATCTGAGAAAGCTGTCAGATACTCATCTCTTTTTCAACTACTTATCTGCATGAGGCCAGATTGTCTTTATGTGCTTCAATCAAAATGGCATATCCCAGCAGATTGAATGCAATAAGAGGTGAAAATCTGACTCTCTGCTATTAAGCCAGATATTGAAGTTTTGCAGAAATGTTCTTAAAGCTAATCTTTTCACTATTTTTTTAATTTTGCAAAATGTAGGTATTTTCAAATACAAGATGTTATTTAAATTCATATGTGATAGCTTTTAGTTTTTAAATGAATGAATAAATATTTCAAAGTGTTCTGTTTTAATTACCAATATGATATGTATTGATAGCCACAACCCACAAAAACAAAATTATTTGGGGTTTCAATAATTTTTAAGAGTGTAAATGGCTTCTGAGACCCAAAAGTTGGAGAACTGCTGGTCCAGGTTGATGACCTGAGATAAGTAGAGACTCAGATGTTGCAGTGGGTACTAATGTGAAAAGAGTCTGTGCCCAGGAAGCAGGCAGGATTGCATATTGCAATGGGTGCCAGTACGGTACATCCTCCAGATCTAGATGCCCCCCAGATACTTTGATACTGTGTAAGCCAGCATGGCACTAAAGCCCCCACCAGTAGAATTGGACTGAAATGCTGAGTTTGAAACCTGAAATGACTAAGAAACCTGGAATTAACTAGGCTAATTTTGCTGTTGCTAGGTAGAATGGGAACTTAAGAGATACAGTCCTGTTCAATCATTGAGAAACAAAAAAAAGCCATATTGTTTGCAGACCTAACTTTATGGCTTTGAAATATCTTGGCCACTGGGATCTCTAGCAGCCCCTCAGTAGAAGCCAAATGACTTTTCTGGGTAGAAATGATGTAAAGGGCTTTCTGCCTGCAGGAAACTTAAGACTACATACAAGTTCTCAAAGTCCTTTTCCAAATCTTCAAAATTCTACATGTTCTCATATGTAATGTTACCAAAAACCCTGTTAAATAGATAAGGTATGATTATTCCCTACAGAAAGAGAAACCAAGACCCGGGAGGCACAGTGTACCAGAGGTGGCCAAGGCAGCAGATCCACCAAAGTCCCCATTAATTAAACAGAAAATGTGTGATTAGCTGGGGGTCTGCAAAGTCTGTGAAATAACTTAATTCCCTCTCACATCAACTGAACAGATGTTCACTCTGTACCTATCAAGGAGAGAGAGAATGTTGAGATGAGCCAGGATGGTCCCCACCCTCCAGGGACTCTCAGTTCAGGTTGGATGGAGGGTATGCTCCACTAAAAGTAGAATATTGTTCTCTAGGAACATAAAGCAAAGAGGAATTCATTCTGATGTCAAGAGTTAATGTCAAGACTTCCAACCCACAGTTCTAGGTCAAGCGGAAGCATTCGATCACTTCTCCAGAAGCCTTCTCCCAAGGGGAGGCTGGCCACTGAATTGGTTTAAAGATGCACACCAGTTTCGATGGAATTTAGCAGAACACAGATCTTTCCACTCTGTGTCCTTGGGGGGGACTCCACAGGACTTCACTGCAACCCATCATTCACAGCCCACAATGACAGTGGTGCCCAAAGTAATTGTACAAGTGGTTATTTTTCTTTACATGCTCATGAGATTTGGCAGGAAGGCAATGTATTTTGCATGAGGAAATAACAGTTTGTTAAACCAAATTGCCCCAGCAGTCATCTCTCTTCCAGGAGGACTCCTGGCTTTCTGACCTTAGCTGGTGGGTGGGGTGCATTATTTTCCTGGGATGAGTTGCTGTTTCTCAAATTCATCTCTCTCCATGCACCAAGGGTAACCAGTGGCTTTGTGTTCTGAAAATACGCCTCCCAGATGCTCTATTCCACCCAAAGGTTGCTATTCTGCTGCTTTTCCAAGTGCAATTAATATTAAAGCTGTGGGTGCTATAGATGACTGATTGTACTAAGCTTTATATTTGGGTCCTACTTGCAGTAAATAAATCACAAATTTTTCTTTTGTTCACTCAGGCATAATTTGTGTTAGGAACTTCAGTCAGTCATCTAAAAATACATATATATTTTTGCAACAGCTGTTATATTATATATTGATTGCCCCCACCAACTCAACCCTCTCCTCCCTTGGAAGAAGAATAAAACACTGAGTGCCAGTAACATAGCAAAATGAAAAACATATGTCCCTGGTTAATAGTATACCAAAATAAAACTATGTACATCTGTAAAGGAAAGAAAGAAAGAAGATAACACAAGCCTTAGTATTTGACCTTAAATGAATATTTGATTCCCCAAAGGTGTGAACTATGGTTTAACACATGGAAAGAAAGAACTTCTGGGAACGGTGCCCTCTTTCTCCTTCAGATGTGTGAGAATCTAAATGGTTTATTTATACAGAGTGTGATGTATTGATTACATTATGTTACATATTACGTGATACGGTAACCATTAAATGCATCCTGATTTCTCCTGGTTCTGTTTGGTTCTAAAATAAACCTCTCATCTTTCAGATTGTGATAAAGCAATGCTATCAAAATTGAATTATATAGTTGAGCTATAATTGAGTATTTGGTTCCAACCCAGGAAGAAGTAGTCAGAAAGACTGGTACATGAGAGTTGTGTGTGAGAGAAAAGAAACTGGGGGTCTTATTCCTCTAGGCTGAGGGGCTCACACCCTCTCAGAGCATTACTGAGCCAACCATCAGAAATAGAAAACTCCCTTGGGAGGGCCTAGAAGTATTGCTTCAGTTAGGGAGAATGGGAGCTCGAGAAAGGTGAAGACCACATTTGTATTGTACATCATTTTAACCCACAGGCCTAACATAATAGTCTGTAGGAGTTGCTCGATAATTATCTGTTGAGTAAATAAATGAAAGGAACCATTTAAATGTCTGGGCAACAAACTCAAGCAGATCATTGACTCTGGTGGTTCTGGAAGAGCAGGAGATAAGGCAGGCCAGGTGCAGCTGAGCCCTACGCGCTGGAGGCATACCAGTGGTAAGGTTCTCAAGAGTCAGATGTGTGTATCTTTTCCCGACTCCACCTTCAGTGACTTTAAACTGGTAGTTGAAATTGGCCATGGTGGAAGGGAAATTAGCAAACACCACAAATCAAGCTTTTTTTCCCTTTTCAAGAGAGCCAGGTTACCAGCACACTACTGGCTTAGCTACTAAACTTGTGTTAGCTCGGAATTCTAACACTAAAAAGTTCTCTAAACCCCGACCAAAACAGGGAGTGTAAGAAGGGAGCTCAGCCAGAGGGGATAAGGAAGGGATTCTCTATCTTCCTTACAAGGTTGTAGAAGGGCTTCTTTTTTTTTTTTTTTTTTTTTTTGGTAGGGGGAGGTAATTAGGTTTATTTAGTTATTTATTTTTAAGTGGAGGTACAAGGGATTGAACCCAGGATCTCATGCATGCTAGGCACGTGCTTTATACCACTGAGCTATACCCATGGAAGGGCTTCTCATGTATAATTAGAGAAGTTAGAATCATCTGAGAAGGTCTCAAATACCTTAAGGAATCCTGTTCTCTTTCCCTTCCAATCCATGACATCTCATAATCTCAAATGTTAAATTGGGACTCCAGCTCTTCTTCTGACCTACATTCAATGACTTATTCAGTCATTGAACAAATATTTGTTGAGTACATACCAAACACCAGGCATAAAAACTATGGTAGATCAGTTGCAAAATAGCCTAAATCCCTCTACAGCCATGCCCTTTGTACTTTGAATTTTCAGCCTCCCCATAAAGGATAGTTTATTTCCCCACCACTTGAGTCTGAGCTGGCCTTGAAATTTGCTTTAACCAACTGAAAGCAGAGAAAATGACTGTGCTAATGACTCTGAGCTTGGGTCTCAAGAGGTCTTGCTCCCCTCACTTCTGACTCTGCCTTAAGAATAAGCCCAGTGTAACCAGAGAATGGATCATATCAATAGAAGAAAGCCAGACTGAGGCTTGAGCATTCAATTGTCTGTGTAAAGGAAGATGAACCTGAAAAAGAGACTGAAACAAGGCACCTGGAAAGGTAAATGTAAAGCTGGGAGTCACAGAAGACAAGAGAAGAATGTTTGAGATAGGCAGCAGTGGTCAGCATTACATTGATGACAAAGGAAAGCATAAGTAAAACAAAAAGACAACCTACAGAATGGGAGAAAATTTTTGCAAATGAAACCGTCAAAGGCCTGATCTCCAGAATATATAAGCAGCTCATACAACTTAATAAGAAACAACCAAACAACCCAATCCAAAAATGGGCAAAAGACCTAAACAAGCAATTCTCCAAGGAAGACATACAAATGATCAATAAGCACATGAAAAAATGCTCAATATCACTAATTGTCAGAGAAATGTAAATCAAAACTACAATGAGGTATCACCTCACACCAGTCAGAATGGCCATCATTCAAAAGTCCACAAATGACAAATGCTGGAGAGGCTGTGGAGAAAGGGGAACCTTCCTACACTGCTGGTGGGAATGCAGTTTGGTGCCACCACTGTAGAAAACAGTATGGAGATTCCTCAAAAGACTAGGAATAGACTTACCATATGACCCAGGAATCCTACTCCTGGACTTATGTCCAGAAGGAACCCTACTTCAGGATGACACCTGCACCCCAATGTTCATAGCAGCACTATTTACAATAGCCAAGACATGGAAACAGCCTAAGTGTCCATCAACGGATGACTGGATAAAGAACATGTGGTATATTTATACAATGGAATACTATTCAGCCATAAAAACCAACAACATAATGCCATTTGCAGCAACATGGATGCTCCTGGAGAATGTCATTCTAAGTGAAGTAAGCCAGAAAGAGAAAGAAAAATACCATATGAGATCACTCATATGTGAAATCTACAAAACAAAAACAAAAAAACAAAACATAAATACAAAACACAAATAGACTCATAGAAATAGAATATAAACTTGTGGTTGCCAAGGGGGCAGAGGGTGGGAAGCGATAGATGGGATTTCAAAATTGTAGAATAGATAAACAAGATTATACTGTATAGCACAGGGAAATATACACAAGATCTTATGGTAGCTCACAGAGAAAAAAATGTGACAATGAATATATATATGTTCATGTATAACTGAAAAATTGTGCTCTACACTGGAATTTGACACAACATTGTAAAATGATTATAAATCAATAAAAAATGTTAAAAAAAAAAAAAAGTGCTGATGAGAATGCAAGTCAGACAAGGACCAGAATATGTCTCTGGATTTGTGGCAATCATATATTGATGACCTCAGCAAGAACTGTTTATATGGAGGGGGCAGGGGCCAGTTGGAGTGGGTTGAAAAATGAATGGGAGGCAAATAACTCTAGAAGCACTGTGTTCATTATGGCATCATCTGCCTGAGCTCATCAAATCCAACCACTCCCATGCCAACTGGTCAAGGTCCATTCTGAGATTTCCTGCCAGCAACTCACTCTGAGTCCAGCCTAGCCTAGACCTGTCTGGAGACTAACGAGGACTCCCACTCCAGGCCTTATTGAGCAGAAGACTGTCTATGTCCTGCAGAGGAAGTAATTTTAATATAATAGAGTATGAAAAGACATTTGCTCTAAATAGTAGTCTAAATAGAATCCTGCTAGAAAGGTTATAGAACTCCCCCCAAATCATTGTCAAATCAGATAAATTTCCTTAGTGTGCCAAAAATTATGGACTAGAGAAAACTTCAGCCAAGTATGAACTGTACCTATTTATTCAACAAACATGTATTGAATCTCATAACACTATTTCCAAAGAAGTAAGGATGCACAGTGAAATAAGATATAGTCCCCTTTTCTATGAAATCTGTAATAGGAAAAAGAAGACAGACATAGAACAGTGGGTACAGTGTGGAGTGTAAGTATTCTGAGAGGGCAAACCCTGGGAAGGAGCAGGTAAATCAGACTGGGATTTCAGAGGAGGCTTTTGAGAAGACATCATTCCCCAGTGGTGTTTTGAATGGTGAATAGAATGAGTTAGAGGCTGAAGAAGAGTAGGACAGGGAAAGGCATTCTTGGTAGAGTACAGCCCAGAACGTAAAGAACTTTGTATGTTAGTGAATCAGTCAGGAATCTTTTTAAGTCATAGAAGAACAATTCAAGTAGCTTAAACAACAAAATTTGGAATAGAGTGACTCAAGTTCCTAAAGAGTTCAAGAGGTAATTTGGTTTTCCAGCCTAGCTGGTATCAGGACTTAGCTAATGCCATCATTCTGGAAGGAATTTCGCCTCAACTCCCAGCCTAACTCTCTTTGGCTTGGATTTTATGCCTGTCCCTGAACAATCTCTACTACTTTGATTAGCCAGGTCTGGGTCATGTACCCACTCAGTGCCATGAAATTTCGTCCAATCCACCCAAGCTACATGGAATGAAGGTGGAGCAGGAAAAAAATAATAGATGTCTACCCCATCATGCAAAAGACTTTAAACTTTATCCTAAGGACAAGGAAGGTCATTGAAGGATTATAAGCAGGGCTGTGGAATGATCTGATTTTCATTTCAGAGAAATCTATGTAACAGCTGTAAACCAAATGGGTCAGAGGAGTTCAAACGAGGCAATTAGAACTCCTGTAGTTGTCCAGAGGACAGTGGTTAGACATGAGCATTGGCCCTGAGGACAGGAAATCATCTTCTTCCCTTTGTGGGATCATTAAGAAGCCCATCAGCCAGCCACAATGATGTGGATTTTTTCCACTTTCTACCTAGATTTTAGTCAGCAGGGGTCTAAGAAATCAGAGACACAACTCGGAAATGGTTCTTCTTTGCCGGCAGCCACTTCTTAAAAGAAAAAAAAAAAAATAGAACAGATCTTAAGTCCTTTAGATCCCTTGACCCTGCGACTCTATGTGTACCCAGGGCAATTCAACCACACATGCTTGTGCTTCATGTTAGCACTGTGAGGATCCTTGATATATAAGACTACACTATGTTTCTCTCCACACGTCTGAAGTGTTATCTTCTAATTTATTCAATTGGAGATAGAAAGTGGCGCAACTGAGAGTTGTTGCCTGTCCCCCAGCATGCCTGCTGGCTTCTGATTTAGGGCATCAACCCTCCCAATGATGCCTTAGATTTATGGAAAAGCCCACATATGATGGTCTTAAACATGTATAGCATCTTCAGCTTACAAAAGCCCTTTCTTATGTGTTAATTCATTGAGAACTTCCAGCAATTCTAGGAGATAGGCAGCGGCACCCCCATTTTATAGATGAAAGAATCAGAGGCTCAGAGAGGGAAAGTGAATGTCCGAAGGTTACGTGCTAGTTAAGTGTCTGGGTGGGGAGGAGGGCAGGTCTTTGGGCTAAAATCCTGTATCTTCTGTGAAACCTACTTTTGAGTAATGATTGTGAGCAGAACCTCTGGAGCAAGCTTCCCAAGTGTGAACTCTTATCTTGCTACTGATTAGCTAAGTGTTTTAAGCAACATGTTACTGTATGTCTCTGACCCTCCATTTTCTCAACTGTAAATAGAAAATTTTTATACAAAAATCTACTTCAGAGTATTATTGTGAAGATTAAATGAGTAAATACAAACAAATATGGTACCCTTATAATTTATTTTCTAAAAAATATACTGCTGAAAGTGAAAAGGAGCACCAAAAATAAGTAAAATAATATCATTTTTGAAATATTTATTTACTGACCAATGTTATTTTTTATTGGTGGATCTATAAAATAGTTCCATTCAAAACCTATTTCAGAAATAAATCTTTTTCCACAAAAATAAAATGTAACATATCAGTATACATTAAAGTCAAACAATTCTTTTCGAAATTTTATAGATGAGTTTCCTAAACATTTGGAAAAAACAATATAAGCAGAATAATAGTTCTTGGTACCTATTCACGCACTTTAATCAGTTTCCTAGCCGTATTTGTCCCCAATGCCTGTTGCTGGCTGTGTCTCACAGGCCTCAGCACATCTGGCTGGTCACCAAGCAGCCAGCAGGGACAGCAGGTGGAACCCTCTTCCTAATCCCACCCAGCCTAGAGGAGGTCAGGATGAATTAGGAGTTTGGGATTAACAGACACACACTACTTTATATAAAATAGATAAACAATGGGGACCTACTATATAGCACAGGGAACTATAATTCAATATCTTGTCATAACATATGATGGAAAAGAATATGAAAAAATATATATGTATGTATATGTATAACTAAATTACTTTGCTGTATACCTGAAAAACTAACATTGCAAATCAAACACAGTTCAATAAAAAATTAAATTAAATTAAAAGTGTACATATTAGAACGCTGTGAGTAAAAAAAAATCCAAAAATATTTCCCTTAAGTTTTTGGCAGCAAAGCTTGCATGTCTAATTTTACTACACCTACAGAGATCTGGGTGTTATGTTTCTCCTAGTCCCTAGTTGCTCCTGCCCAGGGGCACTGCATTTCAACAGTGTGCATTCTGAATGCAGACCGTGAAAAGTAAGTGTTACTTATAGTGTATCTAGAAGGGGTTGGAAAAAAGAAACAGTCACATGGTTGATTCTATCAGAGGTCAGGCAAAGCATGGACAGAAACTTATCCCAACTTATATATCCAGAGGGATCCTTAATTCAAAAAGATAAATGCACCCCAATGTTCCTACCAACTTATTTTAATGCAACTATTCATGAAAATACTGCTTAGGAAAAAGAAAAATTGAAGATCAATGCTAAACTGAACAGGATGCCCCAGGGCTCTCCCAAGCTGATTGGCCATATAGTCATCCTGTTACTGGGAAAAGGGAAATAAGAATTACCTCGGTTCTTAGTCACCCGAAAAAAAAGAATTTTTAATGAGAGACAGAAAGCGTGACATAAGCAAGATTTTTATTAGTAAAGTAAAAAGGTAATAAAAAATAGTACACTCCCAAGAATTGGGAGTGGGCCAATCCAAGAGAGGGAAAAATGGCACCGTTCCTTTGTTTTTCGTGTTTTTATATCCTGGCTTAGGGGCATTTTCGTGATTGATTGATTGATTGGTTTGCAGCTCAGGTTCTTTGAGTGATCAGGCTGATTGACAGCTCAGGTTCCTAGCACTCAGGTTGATTGAAAACTCAGGTCCCTTGTGCTCTGGCACGCCCGTCCCCTTTTAGGCAGGTTCATTGGGTCAAGTTACGCCGGGTCCTTCTCTTATGTGCAGCTGCAGGATTTTGATTTTTGCTGGCTTCTTTTGCTGGCCCTCATTTAGGGAAAGTAAAAGTTTCTGGAGTCCCTTATCCTGAGAGCAGACGTACTGTTATTTTCTTGGTTGTTCCTTTCCCCTTCCCCTCCCCCTGCTCAGTGCTCATTTCTATCTAAGTGCCTAACAACCCTAAGAATAAAGCACCACAACACAGTCTGGCTCACAGAAGGCACTCAGTCCTGGCTGTTTTTATTGCTGTAGCCCTCGTCGTTGCTGTCATTGCTATAGTACCACTTTTGTGCATTTACTGTAAACAATACACTGTGCTTTACAAACATCACCTCATATCATTTTCCTCAAGCTCCCACCAGCTGCATTCATTTACTTTACTGGCGTGGCTCTTAAAGTCATGTGAGTTGGGACTTCCTGAATCCAGTCTGGAGCCTGAATCATTACACAACTTTCTCTTCCTATTCTCTATTCCTATAGTATTTTTAGGTATAAAGCACAATGTATTGGACATAATCTGGTGCACTGTCTTATATATTCCACGTTTCATGTCCGCTAGTCACCACCAACACAACCAAAGACTACAAATCCCTGAGGGCATGGGCCAACAGATCAATGGCAGTTCTCAAGCAATAGGAACCACCAACTTTGGCTAAGGAAAGTGGGAAAATAATGTATGAAAACATGTAGCTCGCAGCAGCTCCAGGAGGGCTGGAAAACTAGGCTGAGAGGCTATGCAGCCAAGATCAAGGCCCCACTCATACCACGGAACTGCTTGGTCCCGTGAAGACAGACTACCAGCATCACCGGACATAGCCCTCCCAACGGACACCCAGCAACCCCATGGCGAGACTGAACATACAAATAGAACTGCTACCATGACCACCTCAGAAAGCCCTGCATAGCTGCTGCTGTGATCACATTCCTCCTTAGGGTAAAATTTGAGTATTCTGCATTTCTATTTCATTAGCTTCTCAAAAAGGGGTGAGTACACCCATTTGATAGAATCTAGGTGTCTTTGTCTGCTCAGGCTGCTATAAGAAAATACCTCGGAGTGGTGGTTTACACATCAACATTTGTTTCTTACAGTTTAGAAGCTGTGAAGTCTGAGCCCAATGTGATGGCAGATTTGGTCTCTGTTGAAGACTTTCCTCCTGGCTTGCAAACAGCTGCCTTCTTGCTATGACCTCACATGTGGTGGAGAGAGAGAACAAGCTCTCTGGTCTCTTCTTACAAGGGCACTAATCCCATCATAAGAACCTCACCTTCATGACCTTTTCTAAACCTAATTACCTCTCAGATACCTCCAAATACCATCACATTGAGAGTCGGTATTTTGAGGGCTTCCACATACTAATTTGGGGGAGATGCATTCAGTCCAAAGCACCAAGCCACCTGCCCATGCTCTGATGCAAGGAAGGCCAAGAAAGGAAACAGCTGACATTTTCACCTTCTTTGGTGATACAAAGACTTTGCCTTACAAGATGAAAATTCCCCCCGAACAGGCAGAGAGTCCAGCTACTAGGCAGTCAAACAGCATGACGAATGTCTACTACAGCCCTGAACTGCATTTCTTTAGTGCCCTTCTCAAAGCTGAGCACCATTGAACCCTGAGGACTTGCTCACACTGGTGTCATCAATGATCAAAGTGATGCCATGGGGACCAATTTAAAAAGCAGGACTTCAGACAGCTGGGAAAGTGAGAATGTGAATATTAGATTCCAGAGCTGCTTCCACCTAATGTCTCTTTAACATACAAGGGTTCAAAGTAGTCTACAAATTCACTGATAAACTTAGAACAAAAGGAGGACTGTACCTACCATAAATTGCTTTGGTCTCTTGACTTTAAAGCAAAGTAGGGGAAAAAATAATCAAAGAGAAAATGTCTCTCTATATCCATTAATCAAGTGATGGCTTCCCAGTAAAACACTTGACACCTTAATAGTCATTGTTCAGTTAAACCTCAAACCTTTCTACCAAATTTCCCCTGATTTTGAGACCACTGAGTTTATGGCAGTTGGTGCATGTCATTCTTAGTACCATGGTACTGGGCAAAAAATACAAGAAAAATGATGATAAAAACAAAAATCCCAGGATTGTAATCCAAAGCTGAAGAATAACACAGAACATACAAGTTGACTCCGCACAAAATGAAATGAAAGATTTCAACTACCGCTCATCAGACTGCCTGCGGCTGCAGGACTGACTGAGACATGTGCCCTTAATAGGGAGCTGAGAATCGTTCCCAGACACCAGGCACTTGCCTTGATGGGGACAGTGTTGGTTTTTTCATGACTTCCACGCTGGACACTGAGAACTCACTAAACATCTATGTGCCAGTCATTTGCTTAGTACTTTGATGAAAAATCAAGGTGAAAATAAAAGGCCATCTCTGATGCCCCCAAATTTAAAATCTATAGAAAATGAGAAATCAAGCATTCAAACTGCTATAAGGCAGAACATGACAAATGTCCCAAGAGTTGTGCATGAGGATTCAGTGGAAAGAGAGGGCAGGGAACTCAAGAAAGGCAAATGGTAGGAAAGAGAAAGTGCAACGTCTAAATCCTCTTTCATGACTGCAAGTCATTTCCACAGATTACCAAAGACAGTCAAGGCTACAGCAGACCCTACAGGTCATCCAGAAAAATCTCCTCTCTTTTGTGCTTGAAGAAAATGAGATGCTCAAGAAAAATGAGAAGCAGAGTCAGAATTAGAACCCAGGTTTCCTGACTCCAAAACCCATGTGATTCCTCTACAGTCATGAGACAATTACGAAAAGGAAATTGTCCTATCCATTCCTGTACCCTAAACACCACTATGTCCTTATACCTTAAACATGGAGAAAGGCCATTTGGTCTTGTCACTTGGTGGTGTGGCACTGAGCTGTACACGTTTGGGGAGGAGGGTGAACACGGACTCTGAGGGACTGACCTGGTACCCAACAGAGATAGCTACTTAGCTCAGCTGAGGCACTGACAGACCTACTGTTCTATGAAAGACTTTCAGCACACAGGCTCCTGGAGACAGTTGGGAAAGGCGCAGAGATTGCCAATATCTGATCCAGGAGCTTGAGGCTCTGAAGTGAGAATTGAAAATTCAATCTAAAATTGAGCCGATTTGGCTGTCGTTCTGTCTGAGCAGGTGTAAACTCAGATGTCTCAGGTTCAGGGTGTCATCAGGTGACACCTAAGGACACAGTGTGGGGCTGGCTTGGCAGCAGCATGGAAGAAAATGGGAACACCACCCACCCTGTCCATGGCCAAGAAATCAGAGCCAAGGAGGCCTAATTAAGCTTTGAAATGAGCACTTCACAAAAAGAAGGTTGATTCCTCCTCAGTTCTGTTCCCTCCACCCCCAACTCTGGCAGAAGATTCCACCTCGTAATTAGCTGGGAACATTCCACATCATTGCCTTTCCAGGAAGCTCCAGAGTTTCATATTCCCTTGATACACCCATGCTAATTTTTTTTCCCTCTATTTTCTGGGCATGGTGTTTTGGTTCTTGTTTTGTTTTGTTTATTGTTTGGTTTTGGTCCCCAAAGGAGTTAATTGGCCCCATTAACTAATCTAGTGGATTTCTCTCTTGGTTTTCAGATATTTTCTTCCCTTTAATAGCAAGACCATGAACCAGCTATGAGCAAAAATCCTGACCACAGGCTGGAGTCTCTAGGTCTTCACAGTGTCACTAGGCTACTTGTTGGAATGTAGTTGACAAAGAAATGCCCATGACTGTCACCCTATTGGCATGAGGCTTTCTTGTGGGAACCTATTTCCTGCAAATAATGGGTCCTCTGTAGTTAGCTGTGACCAGTCTGGTCTTAATAGCATTTTTGCTGCCACCAAAACCAAAATGATTCCTGATAGATCATAACCTTCTCCCATTATCCCACCTGCCAGCTTCCAAATCCTTAACTATTATAAAACTTGGTGTTTTGGTTTTTGTTTTTCAACAGACGTACTGGGGATTGAACCCAGGACCTTGTGCATCTACCTTTGAGCTGTACCCAGTGCCCTGCCCTAAACTCTGTGAAGATGACTCTATAATATTTTCTGTCATGTGCTGAAGTCTGCATGGCATGTTTTTCTATGGAAGATCTCCTTAATCAGGCATCACAGTCAACTTTTCTCTCATATTGACCAGATCAAGTTCAAGAGGGAAGGGAAAGCAGATGTCATCTGAAGCCCAAACATTCCTGAGTTGTGTCCTCTTCCATAGCCTCCTCACAAAGCAGAGACCGGAAAATATCTTACCTTAGAAACTTTACAGTGTCTACAAATGCAAGAACTGTTCACATGGGGTCATGCCTCTTTTAGTCTATGGCAATGAATGCATTTCCTCATCATTCGGACATTCTTTTCTTGTGAAGTGAGTTGCAGCTGGGTTCAGAAACACAAGAACTTTGAGGAGTACTTTGCCTTTACAAGCGCAGTTTATCTTGCTGCCGAAAGAAAGTGCACCAGCTGGGCCCCACTGTGTGTGAGCTTTAAGTCCTCAGTTCCCACATCTCAGCCTCCAGGGCCAGCCTGATTAGCACGAGAATCAGATTTTCTTTCTCACATTTTACAGAATAAATTAAAAGATGAAATATTTGGATTAGATAAGTTAGAGTAAGGAAGAATTTTCTAATTGGGAGTTCGAACACTAAAACATTGATGGAGTGTTAGTTCCTCAGGACTCCTTTCAGATTAGGGTGGATGATATCAAGTCCCGGGCATTGAAACTTGATAATAGAAGGAAGAGAAACTCATACTGTTTGCTTAGAAGTTATGAATGTATCATGTCACTTAAACACTCAGCACTCTGAGGCAGGTATTAATGTACCCATTTTATAGATGAGGAAATAATGACTTTCTCAAATTCATATATTTTAAAATAGAAAGTCAACATTCTACCTAAAGCTGTCAGACATCAAAGTTTATGATTTTTCCAATACAGCAATTCATCAAAAGGGAGCCATGTTATAATTTCATTATAGACCTCCAATTCCACAATTCCATTGTTTAAGCCCCTGGTCTAGCACCATCAGACCCTTTAATTCTTTGTCAATAAGCCAGTATTTGCCTGTAGGAAGGCTTTGCCTTAATGAAAAACATGAGAGATTCTAAAATAACTTGGGAAATAAAAACACTTAGAAAAAAAACAAAAATAAAGTAAAATAACTGTCCAGGTAAAATCTTTGGTGTAACAACACCCTATGGCCTGACAAGGGTGACAGGACGTGGAGGGGACAGCCTCCTGAAGGCTGTCTCAGCCCCAGATGCCAGGTCTATTTCATAAAAGTGGAGAAGGGGAGGGTAGAGCTCAGTGGTAGCTTAGCATGCATGAGGTACTGGGTTCAAACCCCAGTACCTCCATTAAAAAAAAAAAAAA
This sequence comes from Camelus bactrianus, assembly GCF_048773025.1. Lineage (NCBI taxonomy): Eukaryota > Metazoa > Chordata > Mammalia > Artiodactyla > Camelidae > Camelus > Camelus bactrianus. The sequence goes on from NC_133543.1 coordinate 44,731,308, forward strand.
TATATATATATATATATAGGAAGAAATGAGGAACTGAGCAGGGATGTTGAAAGTCCTGACCAAGTGGTAATTGTCCTCCATTCTACACCCAGTGTGAATAGTGACAAATTTTCCAAAAATCCTGTCTTGTCAATGGAGATCTTGGGAGGTCAGAAATCAAGTTCACATACGCTGGTGCAGAGATTCTTCTGATCATCTGGTCACACCATGGCTCTCTTGAGTTCTAGGATCTGGAATAAACAGATGTGGTTCAGCTTAAGAAGGCCCCAAGTCCAAGTTGGTACAAACAGGACTTTCTTATGTCATCTCAAAACAAAGATACTCTTTGAAAGTTCAGTAACCCAGTATTTAAGATCTCTGTAAAAAAGGAACAGCCTTGCAGACATAGTAAACAATCTTATGGTTACTAGGGGAAGGCAGGTGGGAAGAGATGAATTTGGGAGCTTGAGATTTGCAAATGTTATCCAGTATATATAAAAATAGATTTTAAAAATCCAAATTTCTTCTGTATAGCACAGGGAACTATATTCAACATCTTATACAATAACCTTTAATGAAAAAGAATATGAAAACAATTATATATATATATATGCACAACTGGGACATTGTGCTGTACGCCAGAAATTGACACATTGTAACTGATTGTACTTCAATAAAAAAATAAACAAATAAATTAGATCTCTGTAAAAGGACTGACCCTCATTGACTGGCCATCCCCCTTTAACTCTATCCTTGACTGACTTCCAGAGCTGGCTGGTAGATTGGGTTCTCTCCAGGGCAAATATGTGTTCACAGGATGCTACCTCCCATTTTCTTGCCTCTGGCACACATCACTAATTGATTATAGTGCTCTTTCCTGCTGAGGCCAGATGCAGCCTCAGAATCCTTCTCAGCACAGCTTCAGGCAACCACTACCAATCGTTGGGAGCTGGCATTCAAAAGGAAATCTATTTCACTAAATTGCCCTAGGGACCTCCCTATAATGTTTCAAAACCCCTTGTCAGATGTTTTGTTGAGCCCATCCTCCCAGAATCTAAGCCATCATTCAGAGAAGCACCCAGCAGAAGATGAAAGAAGAGCTTTGTTAAGTACTGTTTTAAGAAAAAGACTTGAGAATAGTTTATTCAAGCATTCAACAACAACAAAATTGTTTCTTTCTTCTAGGCTCTATACTATTCTTTACAGATAGAGAGAAGATACATTTCTTACTCTCAAGATGCTCATAGTCTAGAAAGAGATAGAGACAAGTAATTCATGATGGCTGATCTCAATCAACAAGGCCAAAAAGAGGCACAATCCTTATGTACTTGCACACACACACACACACACACACCACTTCCTTACTTCCTCACCTGACTGCCTGGGGAAACTCATCCCTCTTTTTTGTTTTCCCCAAAGTACTATTCTTGCATCAGATAGCTACTTGGGCTGAATGGAATATACAGGGTTGTGTGCTCCTCTGATTAATACAAGATATGGGTAAAGAGTTCCACTTGGCTTTCCAGTTTTCAGATTTTTCTCCTAGACTTCTCAAAACCTCAGTAAGAAAAACTTTTTCTCAGCCCAGCTATTTTGGCTTCAGCATCGCCAACTGGGACTAATTACTAAAGCAGTCTTATCAATCTTTAAAGTGCACATGAATCACCCAGGGATTTGTTAAAACTTTTATTTTTATTCACAAGGGCTAGGATTTATTCCTTGTCTCTTAGTTTTTGTTTTTGGTTTTTTTTTTCTATCTGTTTATCTCTTTGTGCTGCATTTTGAGAAATGTTGAGAGTTGGTATTATAATGCAGTGATTAAATACAAGGTCTCCCCTTGAATTCAAAAGTAGTTGTATGACTTTGGGTAAATTACTTCTCTTCTCTTTGTCTTGGTTTCCTAATCAGTAAAGTGGGGATATATAATTCTTGTAAGAATTAAATGAGATAATACATGGTAAATGCTTGAATGATGTCTAGCACATAGTAAGCACTCAACTTATATTAGATCATATTAGTATTTCTCCAGCTCAATTTTATGGTTCACTAATTCTCTCTTTAGTTATATCCAGTCCACTATGTTTAGTTTTATTATTTCAACAACCTTATTTTTCATTAAATTGGTTCTTTTCCATAATATCCCATTCTGGATTCATAGTATCTTATTCTTATATCATAAGCTCTTGTTCTTGTTTTACAGATACTTTCACTCCTTTATCTCCTCAAGGTTATTAAATATATTTACAGTTTTCATCCCATAAAACTACCACATTTTCTTTACTTCCTCAAATGTAAATTCTTTCTTTTCTTGTGTGTTCCCTTTATATCTAGAGGGCTCTAGCCTTGAACTCATGGCCGGGAGATTTTTCAAGGCTCTGTGCTGGATTACAGAGTTGGAGCAGGGCATAGCACAAGTGCACAGTCTTGCTGAGGTAGTGGTGGAGAGAACACCATACCAGGAGGTATGGTTCCAGACCCTGTTCCTGCAGGTGCAACACACTCTAGCCATTGGGTTTGACACAGGTGTTGTTGGAGCAGGCAGATAGCTAGATATGAGCAGAGAAAGGGGGACATAGACCAAATGGCAGGAATTGGGCAGAAAGGAGGGGCACAGGCCAAATGCAGGAAACCACACATCATGTAAGCAGCAGGGATCCTTGGGTAGTGAAAGAAAAGCAGGAACCTTGGGGCTGATAAGGGATCATGCCTTTTGGGATGACAAGTGGCCTGGAGAAGAACAAAGAAAGGTGAGAAAAGACAGGAATTTCTAGTGTCTGAATGTAACCTTTTGCTCATTATGCCCTCATTTCAATAAAATCAGCCTTGCAGATCAGAAGTACCCATCATGCACCAATGCCATGACACTGCAGATCCAGACTAAATAAGGACAAAAATCCCTCCTCCCTTTGGGAAGGTGGAGTCGGGATGATAATCAGGGAATACGACCCCAAACCCTTCCCTCCCCAATGAATATTCCGCCCATTCAGTTTTACACCCTATGTAACTAACTTGCCAAAGAAACTCAGGGCAGCTGCTCACCTGAGCCTGCCCGCTCTCCCCTGAGAGTGTGCTATCCATCCTTTAATATAATCCTCACTTTACCTTTTTTTAACCCCTAAGTCTTGTCTCTGAATTCTTTCTGGGACGGGACAAGAACCTGGAACACCAGTTGCATCTATCGGCAACAGTGTCACTACTCTGACTACTGGCCTTGTGCTGGCTGCCCAGCTTTGACTTCAGCTGGTTCCCATTGGCATACCGGCAAGGTAGTTCTGTTGCAAGAGCTGCTCCAAGTCCTTGCTCACAACCCTCCTTAGCAGGAGTGTCCTTGCTTAAAACCTGCCAACCTCCACCATCAGCAGGAGTTAATATAAACCTTTAAGTTGAAAGGTCCAGAGATAAGAAAGGAAGCTGCAAACAGACAAAAGAAAAAAAAAATAGATTTAACTAGCTGGGACCAAGACGGTGACAAATCTGACCTCCAACATACTGAGTCTTATTATAGGTTGACTTTACTACATTAGCATATTAAATGACATCTACCAATGGCCATGACTGGACACTAAAGATGGATAAGAAAGGGGGTGGCACCCACTCCCTGGGAAAAGCCCTGCCCCTTCCCCAGGAGACATTCATGTGCCTTCTCATCATAAGCCTCACTCCTCCTCCCTTTTCTTTACTCTTTTTTTTTTTCTGCAGTGGATTTTTTTTTCCTTTTTCTTTTTTTCATTGAACTATAGTCAGTTTACAGTGTTATGTCAAATAATCAAAGTCTCGTGTTTGTATTTTTTTCCTTAATGGAGTCGCTGGGGATTGAACCTTGAGCATGCTCTACCAATGAGCTGTACCCCAACCCCTCTTTGTCTTTACTCTTTAAAATTAAATCCCTCTTACCAGGTGGGCAAGAAATTGATCTGTGCTTCTCCATTCTTTGGCCACTGAATAAAACTCATGCTGTGTGGATCTCAGCTTCGATATCATTACTGGCTCCTTAAACTCAAATGGAAGAAGACCCCTCCCCCACTGAGGCAGAAGGGCTTGGGCGGGCTGGGGCCCAAGCAGAGTTCATACAGCTTAATTCCTGGCATCCTCTGGCCCGTGCAGGCCCACCTTCTTGGACCCTTATATCTTCCAGAGTCAACCATTTATTCATTCAATAATGATATGAATGAATCTGAGCCCAATCCAGCATTTTTCCATTCAGTTTCTTTCTCAGGCTCCTCTCCTATGCTTTACATCTTCCCACACTCCCCTGTTGCACGTTACCCCCTTAACTCTGTCCTTGACACTACACTTACATTGACTGAAACAAGATAGTCTTTATCAGAAATACTTAGGGACATGTTTTTCCCCTCCTCTCTACCTCTCTAGCCCCTAGTTGCAGAAGCTTACAAACTTGTCAGGCCATACTCTCAAAAAACCTACAATTTGTGGGGGAAAGTATAGCTCAGCTTAGCATGCATGAAGTCCTGGGTTCAATCCCCAGTACCTCTATTAAATTAATTAATTAATTAATTAATTAATTAATTAATTAATAGACCTAATCCCCTCCCCCCAAAAGAGTAGAAGTTAAAAAAAAAATATATTTTAACTCTACAATTTCTCCAAGCCTCTCATTTCCCTCCACAGGAATCCTTGCAAGAGACACCAATACTAGGAGCTATTTGGGCTTTGGCCCCACCAGTCCCTTGATGTGACAGCAAGTCTTGAATCCAGGAAGTGGGGGTGGGGTTCAATAAAAGTGCCAGGAAGTGAAGGAGATTACCAGATTCATTCAGATCTCAGCTCTCTGCAACCCCTCCCCTTGCTCTATGGCTTTCTCTTCATATTTAATGGAGAATTCCCCTACAAGATATAGTTTACAGATAGCACCACAGAACACAGTAACTCTCATGACAACCTCATGGTAGACACCTTTTTCCTCTCTCAGTAGTATGGACTGGACTTAATAACTTTTTCTTCCTCCAATCACATATAGATGAAGAAAGTTAACTAGTGTGTGTGCATATGTGTGTATGAACACACACACGCATCTCAAGATGAAATAAATTGTACGGTAATATTGGCTGCCTTTTTCCATGATGCATTTCCCCCTTTTCCATATGCTGTCTGCCTACAGAAATACCTTTAGCCTGTTCATTAATTCCTTGGTAAATATATTCAATTCTTCCCTCTGTTCCTTTTCTCCAACGCTCCAGTTGCTTTTGAGAAGTTTTAGCTCTAACCTTATGCTCTCTGTCTCTCTAGCCCCGCAGTGATTGTCACTATCTTTCTGTGTTTCTCCTTCCTCAAAGTCTTGTAAAATATAACATACTGCAAAGCAGTGGTGTTCCTGGGATTTAGCATTTGGGGTGGCAGATGGGGTGGTAACGAATCTGCTTGTGGGGGCTGGGTACCTCCCCCAGCACTCTCAACCCACTGCATACATTTTGAATTAAAAATATTAAAGATAATGAAATTAGAAGCACATTAGTGTCACTTAATCTATTTAGGAGTAGTTGAGAAAACAAACTCTTTACTGATACTTAATCCAACACAACTAACATATAACTAAACATAATCCCCTTGACAGCAAACTGCTACAAAGATTTTGCTTTTTGGTCTCATTATAACTTAGCCATTGGTAAAGAAGGCGTTGACAAAGGAGTAACTCCACAAGAAGGTGAGGTTGGCTGCCAACCATGTTTCATTCAGACTTTCTTCTTGAACCCAGGTTACCACCTGTTCTTTGAGCCCCAACTATTCATAGACCCATTTTTTAATAAGCCAGGACAGCTGTTGCTTACTCTTTTTTTTTTTTATGGTTCTCCATCTATTCTTTTTTTTTTTATACATACATATATATGTTTTTCCAGATTCTTTTCCATTACAGTTCAGCTGTTGCTTACTCAATGTTATAATTATTCCTCTTTCCATATCCCTATCTAGATTTTGTAAACTCTTTTGAGGACAAGGACTGTGTTAATCCCCTGCGGTGGGATGCATGGCGAGCATAGTAGTTAGAAAGTACATTACGTTGTAGAGCAATACACTGTGCAGGCATTTCAGTTACATGTTCTCTTGTATCCATCACAGCCACCCCCCTCCATAGATGTCATCACAGAAGCTCATAAAGCGGAAGGAATTTTACTGAGATTTTACTGAGGCTAGTAAAAGAGGCTGGATGCAAACTCCAATTTTCTTAACTCTAAAACAGTTGTTCTCTGCACCACATTATGCCACTCAATGCTGAACGAACACATGATGAGGGGATGCATAAATCAATCAATCCTGGGCCCAAGACACTTCAGTTCAGCCAGCTCAGCTCTCCGCAGAATAAAGGGTGGTCACTTACCCACGGATGTGGAAAAGCAGGAGTGTTCTGTGAAAAGAACAACATTGGGCTCTAACTAAAATTTTCAGCATTTAGCTATGTTAAAACTGCACAGCCACAATTCTCCTTACAAAGCTAGAAGGCATATCAGTTGTATTATCCCATCTGACAACTGACTGAATGGAAACAGAGACTAAGAGAGGCCTGGGTCAGTGTCACATGGGCTGTTGTTGTCAATCTAGAATTAGAACCAAGAGCCTTTGAAAGCTGCATCCTCTGCTCAGCAATCCATAATTTTTAAAATACTAATGTGCAATTCTTCTTCCCAAACGCTAATGGAAACTGTGAACCAGAAGGAAACCTTTATTATCAATTAACCAGTATTGAATCCCGATCTAGGACAGACACTGCGCGGCGGCTGTGGGGTTCTCTAGAGCAGAAAACAGACTTCAGCTCCCGCCTCCTTTGTGATGTAACCGCAGTGAAGCCAGAGAGTTGCATCAAGCACTGCAGATGGTACAGAACATCCCAATTACAATTCCAAATTGCACTAAATGCTTTTCTAAATAGCCAAAGCCCCAGATAAATTAATTTGAAAGGACATATAAAATGGCAGTCATAGGGAGATAAAGCTTTCATTAGCAAATTTTTCCATTTTGCCTGACCACTTCCAAGGAACTTTTAGATCACTAAGGACACACAGACACACACACAATTTTCTATGGCTTATGAAAAAAGGAAAAGCATTTCCATTATGCTCTGCTTCTGTTGAAGAATTCCCTGAGGAATTCTTCTAAAGTTGAGGCAAATCAGCATACGCAAATACATCCATTTACCATCTCCTTGGAAACTGGAATTCCTGGCCAATTCATGCAGCAAGCAGCTAAATGTTTTCTCTAGGTTTACTTGAAGAGAGAAAAATATTGTGAAAAATGCAAAGGAAGGTATATGTTGGGTTTCAGGGTTGGATGTGCTATCCTCCAGGGTCCTACATTTCCGTGCACCAGAACGACGGCTGCTTTATGCCAAGTCTGTGTGCTGTGCCATCAAAATGAAATATGCCAAAGAAAAATGATGAGAGTAAAAATGGCTACCGTTTATAGAGCACTTAGCAGGTGCAGGCACTACACCGAGCAGTTTCCCTACCTTATCTCATGCCATTCTCACAGACCACCCTAGGATGGAGGCATCATTTCCCTCATTTTACAGGTTAGGGAAATGGAGGCTCAGTGATGTTAAGGAGCTCAGCTAAGGTCACACAGCCAATAAGACTGAGTGGACATCAACCCAGTTCCCTGACTCGAAAGCCATCAGCAGTGCCTGTGTTCGGAACACACAGCTCCATCCCACAGGCGCAAGTGTGTTGTCAATAAGACCACCTTGACTGTCCCTCCACAGTTCATTGATGTAGTTAATGCCAACCTTCAGAGGGGATTTTCCATTGAAAATGCTTGAAAGCAGTCTGGGTTTTCAGCGCAGATACAGAACCGTTAAAATAAAGATAAAGGAGCTGTTCCCCCAGATCCTATGGTCATCAATAGATTTACCTATTTTCCACATGCTCCTTTCAGCACAAATCTATCCCGGAAGGAAAAATCCACAAGGAAAGCAAATTATTTGTGCTCTACCTCTAGATGGACAAAAAGATTAAGAGGCATACTGACACACTCATGCACACACAAATGGAAAACACAGATTTGTTTTGACAGTCTATTATACTACAAAAATATTTATGACTCTCAGAGGCAGCAAAGTGCAGCCATCTTCCAAAAGCACACACACCCCGCCAATGCCTGCCTAGATGTGGGGAAGGTGAGAATAACCCCCCAAAATCAATTGCCCTCAGGCTATGGGGGTGCCTAGGAGGGAAGCCTCCAGTTGTCTATTATCAGGATTTCTCGTAATGTTCTTTTCACAGAACGCTCGTAGTCTTCACATCCACAGTTAAGTGACCACCCTTTATTTTGCAATCAGAGAGCGTCGAGCTGGCAGAACTAAAGTGGCTTGGCAGCTGCGGAGATGAAACTCAACTGAACAAACAGATTCTTAAGTGATGCTTAGATGGAAGAACTTGGACATGGTTCAGATTTTTTTAAAAATTCATTTCAATGTGTGATTGAATCCTGCTCATTACCCTCTCGGCAGTGTATTATATATTCCACTCTTTATTGTATAATAATGTGGAGGGTGGAAAATAAGAAAGGTACAGGATTACCAACTCTTCCTATTATAGAAGAAGAGCAGCTTTGTTTATGGTATAAACAATAGTCAATAAATGCATATAGCAAGTTAATTTTTCACAGCAACCCGTACCCAGAACTTGAAATATGCTATTTTGTTCTTTGGTCCAAATTTCTTGAGACAAATAAATCCTTCTGCACAGTAATCATACTAAAATCGTGGAGTAAACAGTGCATAAGAGCTTACCCGTGGGTTTAGAACGTTGCTTAGTGCAAACTGGTGACAGATGACTTTCTCAGCACTCCCCACACCTCTGTGACCCCCTTCCCAGCCCTCTTCTCTGCTCACTCTTCCCAGTCTGGCCACTAGGACCCACTTGCTTTGAGCAGCCCAAGAATGCGCCCTCTGCTTGTCCTCCTCTTGCACTCGCCCTAGAGAGACACGTGACTAAGCCCTCACTTCTTTTGAGTCTCTACTCACATGTCACTTACATCTACACCCATCATTTTCTGTCCTCCAGACCTGATCATTATTTTCTGCGTATTTGAGTCATCTGATGTTTATTTACTTGACCTTTGACTCTCTTCTCCTACTCGGAGATAAGCTGAGTAAGGACAGTAACCTCAACACCTAGAACAATTCTTGGATAGAGCAAGTGCTCAGTTCACGAAGGAAAAAATGAACGGATGTCACAGAGCCAGTTCAGGGCTGGGGCTACAGCAGGGGTGGCTGCCTAAGGTGTCACTCTATAAAAGGGGGCACAAACATCACTGGAAAGGTAATGAGATGTAGAGCATTTGTTTTAGAACCCTCAAAAAGAAATCTTGCAAATGTTTAGAAAGAAGAATTTGATAACCACATGGGGCTGGAGGAGGATGAGCCTCCCACTATGGGCGTGTTAGATAAACCGCCTCTAAGGAGGGCATGTACAATCAGCTATAAGGCTTTTCTTCTACTGAGTGGAGTTCACCAGCTTGGGTCAGAGCAGAATTGCCTGGTCTCAGGCCAAAAACGGCCCTCCCTTCCCTACGTACTGCTCAGCCCCGCCTCAAAGTTAGTGTTGCATGAATGGTTAAATAATACTGGTTTAAAGGAATTCCATGTTATCAGCCTGCCCCGGGTACCGACACACCTCTCCTCTGTTTAAGGACCTACAGTGCTTCTCAATTACCTTTTGGATCCCATTCAAACCCCTCTGCTTTGGCACTGAGTTCTGGAACCCAAAACTTTACATGGCAAAGGGACCTTGCATATAGAATTAGGATTACAGACCTTGCAATAGGGAGTTTAGGAGATGATCTGATTGGGCCCAATGTAATCATATGGGTCCTTAAAAGTGGAAGAGGAAAGCAGAAGAATCAGAGAGACTTGGCAGAAGAGGGAGGGAGAGGGGTGATTCAAGGTGTGAAAAAGATTCAAACTGCTATTTTTGGCTTTGAAGATGGAGGACAGGGACTACAAGCAAAGAATGTAGGTAGCCTCTAGAGGCTGAGAACAGCCTCCCTCCAACAGCCAGCAAGGAGACAGGTGCCTCAGTCCTATTGTTCCTGATTCCAAGCTCATACTGCTCACCACAGGACAGGCCAATAAATCGAGAGACAAGTCATTGGGACAAAGAATAGCAACTTTATTCAGAAAGCCAGCAAATCAAGACAATGGTGGACTAGTGTCCCAAAGAACCATCTTGCCTGAGCTAGAATCCAGGCTTCTTTTATACTAAAAGGAGAGGAGGTAAAATCAAACATTTCCTGGTTCTCATAGCCTCCAGAGAGGATGTGTTCATTTCTTCCTTCCTGCAGTCATTCATAGGTGGGTCTGGTCAGGATGTTTCCTGTGAGCTAAACAGAGGTATTTTGGCTTAACACTCATTACCTGGGAAGCAGGGTTCCCAGAAATGAGCCATTATGTGTAATTTAAGCTTATAGGCAATATCCCTTTAGTGATTAACAATCAATAGACTGTTTAAAAGAAACAGATCTAATACAGAGTCAGATTTGTTCTCACCTATAACCACTATAACCACATGGAATTAACTCTGCCAACAACTTGACTGGGTTCCCCCCCCACCAGAGCCCAGCCACACCCTCACCTTAACCTTGGTCATATGAGCTCAAAGCCGAGAAACCAGCCCAGGCCACTGGATTTCTGACCTACAAAACTACATGATAATAACTTTGTGTTCTTTAAGACTGCTAAATTTGTGGTAATTTGTTATGGCAGCAGTAGAAAAATAAATCAAGACCCTTTGCAAATTGGATCCAACATATATACTCAAACATCCCATTGCTCTCAAATCTGTATCCACTGCTCCAGTCAACCTGTCTCCTTTCAGTCCATAAACATGCTCATTTGTTATTAATCCCACACTGTCCCTCCACTTGAGCTGTTTCTCTTGCCACACCAACTCAAATCCAGTCCTTTAAGCCTGAGTCAGACCCAGGTCCCACCTTTTTCACCCTTTAATCAGGTTGACAAACAGGATTTTCCACTTAGGGACTTCCAAGTATCACACTATGCTTCATATAATTGCGTATTTTTGTTAAGTGTCTTATCATTTTCTTTCCCAACAAAACCCTGAGGCCTTCATAAGCTGAAATCATGTCTCCTATATGTCTGGCAAAGCGCAAAACCATGGACACATCGTAAACATTTCTCAGGAATTCACTTCACTTTATAATGCCCACTTGGAGCTTTTCACATGTAGAATATTTTCTAATCTGCTAACATGTCAGGAAGCAAATTTTTTTTGCAACATAGTTGATTTCAGCTTGTGTCAGAGATCACATGTGCAGAGTCCTAGCAACTCTGATCCAGTAACAGGAAACACTTAATCTCATTTCTTTCTTACAGCTGGGTGTTCTTTGCCAGCACAGCATTCTCATCCGGCACCTACTTTTCCACTCCATCCTGATTCCATGGAACTTAGTACTGACAGCATAAAAGTCATAATCATACCACATGGGGACGGCTCCTCTACCATAGTTAGAGCAGTTTTGAGTCTCACTGCCTGAACAATACCTCCACCTTTCATTGCCATAAACAGAGCAGATAAACAATGACACCTGCTTTCCTCACAAGAATAAGTTCTCACTTTTCAGAGCAAAGAGAATTTGAAGTTTTTGTCTTGATACTAAGAGATTTTTAGTCAGTACACATACAGTGAACAAACATGCTCTACGGACCTCATAAAAGCAATCTGAAAGGTAGCAAGTTGTAAAATATTCATTATGTAGTCCTGTGTTAATCTTACATTTACCCTCTCCACACTCTCATAGATGATAACCAACAGGTTCAGACATCTATTCAGTAAGAAAACAGTCTATTTTGCATAGCAATGCTAATAGTTTTCATTATAAATTGTGTCCATTTTAATACAAAGTCATTCAGGGAGCACCTACTAAGTACCTCCTATATGGCTGAAACCTCCTACCCACTCTGTGTGATTTAACCAAGATGAGAACTCTTGGTTTCTCCCCTTCATCTTAGCGTATGAAGCCTGTTTGATCTGTCTCCTCCACAACTTTCCAGCTGTGGTTCCCACCAACCTCTGACCCCACTGTCTCCAATAACCCTGTAGTTTTTCACACACGGACACACATCACGAGGTATGACTTCTGTGATCTTGTTCATACTATCTTCTCTGCCTAAAATTGTTTTATCTCCTAACATCCCCAGCCTAGTTAACCCCAATTCAACCTTTAGAACTCAGTTTAAATGTCACCTCCTCTAGGAAGACTTTCTTATCCCTCTCACCTCTTAGCCTTCCCTGCCTCCTCAAAAAACATGATTTCTTGAGGACAGGAATGAGATCTTAGTAGTTTTTGTAGCTTTGAGACCCAAAAGAGTACCTGACACATAACTGAGTCTCAAGAAATTACTGTTGAATGAAAAAGTCTCAGGTACAGTGATTGTCAACAACTCCTCAAGTAGCTCATAAGAAACCCAAAACATGGATGCAACTATTAAGCATCAGTATAGGATGTATCACAGGATGGGACAGGTACATTAGCCTCCTAGAGCTGCCATAAAAATTATCACAAATGTGGTGGCTTAAATCAGTAATGTATTCTCCCACAGTTCTGGAGACCAGAAATCCAAAATCAAGGTGCCAGCCCACACTCCCTACAGAGGCTCTAGAGTAGAATTCTTTGCATGCCTCTCCTAGCTTCTGATGCCTGCTGGCAATCCTTAGTGTTCCTTAACTGAGAGCTACAGCACCCCAACCTCTTCCTCCATCATCACATCGACTTCACCTCCAAATGTCTTCTTCTGTGTGTCCGTCTTACAAGGATATATGTGATTGAATTTCGTATCCACCAAGATAATGTGAGGTAAGCTTCTCTCTCAAGAGCCTCAACTTAGTCACATCCTTTACCTTACTAGGTAACATTTACTCTTTGACCATGTCGTGTACTATTCACAGGTTCCAGGGATTAGGGTGTAGACATGTGTTTTCAGAGCTAGTGCCCAACTGTAGCAGGTGTAAGTTAGTAGAGTATCCAAGAAGAGTCAAGGAAATTTAGAGGAAAGAGCACAAAGGCTTGGAGTGATGGCCACAGAGCTTCAACACTTCAAAGTGGCAGGTCATCTGCTGTTACGCAAATGGCCCTTTTGTTTTGGTAATGGCTCCTTTGAGATAACACAGGGATACTGATCCCACTGAAGAAGAAACTAAGAAATGGAAAAAATCCATCCACAATACAAAAATGCTAGTGATGAGGTCAAGATGGAAATTTAACTCTCCTCTCCACTTGTCTTTATTTATTACCTATACTCTGTTATCATCCAAAAAGAATTTGAGAGATTGAACGACAGATGTACCACAGAGCTTCTTACCATCATTTAATAAATTTTTCATATCTTCTTTTATTCTTGTTGAAGTTCTCATAGTGCAGATGATAATACTATACACTGGACAAAAGGAACATAGTAAGAAAAGCTGGGTGCTTCCCACAGTCAATACTGTCTCAGCATCTGCCCTTAGCAAAATATTTTGGGGAAAATAAAGATGAACTAGACGTGCATGCACACTCAAGAGCTACCATCTCACAGAAGATGCAATCAAGTGACAAGCACAAGGCAGGGTGCCTCATAGGGGCCCCTGGAAAATGGGGTGGGGGTCAGGGCAAGAGAGATCATTCCTGGTGAAAGGCATCAGGAAAGACTTCATGGAGCAGGTGGCATTTGAACAGGGCATGGAAACAAAAGTGCTTTAATAATTACAGCTGGAGGCAGAGGAGAGGGGGACATGGATGAGGGTGATGTGAGCAGAAAGGAGAAGATACACAAAAGCATGGAGGTAAAAGACTGTAAAGTGTATTGGGAAAGAATGAGAGTTTCAGGATATGTGCAGGAGAACAGTGGGAGATAAAAAGGAAAAGAAAAATTGTTGTACATGGTTGGTCCTCGACTGTCAAGCAAATGATGAGGACTTGATCAAATAGGCATGGAGCCGTCGTTAAAGATATTTTGAATAAAGAAAAGACATAATCAGACATAATCAGAGTTCTTTGGGAAGATTACTCTGGCAGTGGTGTGAAGGATGTATTAGAAGGTGGGGTAGGCTAGCTGCTCACAGACTGCTGCAGTAGTACAGCCAAGAGCTAAATAAGGGTCTTGATTAGCAAGGCAGCCAGGTGAGAGGCGGGTGAAAGGAAAAGAAGAAGTGAGAGCAATTTCAAAGGAAAACTCAATGGGACATAATGACTTATTGGGCACAGGGGATTGGAGATACAGGCGGCATCAGAGAGGAGTTTGAGACATGGTAATGCGAAGCAGCGAAGCCACTGGAAGAACTTGGAAAGTCAGGAGGAGGAACAAGTTTAACAGCAAAAAATGATTAACTTAGTTGGCAGGTGTTAAGTTTCAAAAACCAGCAGGACGTAAAATAAAGGTGCCAAGAAAAGACATGAGTGGAATATAAATGCAAGAATCATTCCATGGAGAAAATAATTGAAGTCATAGACATTTATAGCATCACAAAGGGAGAGAGAAAATATCCTAAAACTTAAGGAACATACATAATTAATGACTAGTGGAAGGGTAGGAGCGAGCCAAGAGGACCGAGACCAAGACGTGATTTCACCAAAGACGTAATGAGAGCCCAAATGCCGAAAAGAACAGAACTCAAGGCAGAAGTGGGTATTATGGAGGGAACATCAACATCAAACACTGCAGATTTCAAAAATGTATTATCAAGGCACAGACTGCATCTGTTTAGGAGATTGTTTTTTCAGTGGACACAGAGGCCAGATTGCAAGGGAATAAATACCAACTGGTAATGAATAAGGATTGTAGATAAATGTTTCAAGAAGTTTAAGGAAAAAATACCATAAGCCAATATCCAAGGAGGAATAGGGTCAAAAGAAAGTTGGCATGTTTAGGTATGCGCTGCATTTTTTTTTCTTTTTAGAATACATGGTTATGTTCCAATCAGTGTTTAGTATCTAGTGCCTACCTTATGCTATTGGGCTAGTTGGTGAGATTCAGAGATGATTAGAACTTGATCCTTATGCTCAAGCAGTAAACAATTCAGTGGATAAACTAGAAATGTACATACCTTGCTCATCACAGTGTGGTAAGGACTGGGATCAAGGTAGGCAGCACTGGAGAGGGGCCCGCGCCTGGTCTGGGACAAGGAGAGGTAACGGTGCCAAAGGACTCCCTGGACACAGGCTGCCCATGGAGTCTTGAGAGACTAGGAGTTAGACTGGCATGTTTCACTAAGGAGTAGAAAAGAGCATACTTCATGGTTTCTGCAAAGACAGAGAACCTTACAGGAAAGAATAACAGAAGTCGACAGGAAAGAGAGAAATTAATGGCAGCTTGGCTCTGAGGTGGGAAAGGATGAGATCAAGCAGGCCTGTAAAGGGATCCGCCCTTCCCAGGGGGAGACAACAGGGAAGGAAACAGAAACTGATGGAGAAACAGGGCAGCATCCAAGCAGTGAGGAAAGAGGCTGAGCGAGCCAGGTGTTCTGCCTCATTCCTCTTTGCACAATGGAAGGTCACCATCTGCTGAGAGCTGGGAGGGGCAGGGGAGGGCAGAGACGTGATGATGACTAGATTATAGACTTTAAGTCTTTTTAAATAAAAGCATTTATTGAAATCAAAGCTAGTTTGGGGCTGAATCTCTTCCTAGTGCATGTAGAATTTGATCAGAAGGTACAGAGTTTGCAGTCTGAAACCAGACCGCCTGGATTTGTTTTGTCTGTGCCACACATGAGCAGTGTGACGCAAGTGGCTTCCTGATACAAATAATCTCTCTGTGCCTAGGTCTGCTCATCTGGAAATGGGGCAGATGATAGCACCTAACTCATAGGTCTGTGAGGAGGAGGAAGAGGATTAATGTCTGTAAACTGCTGAGAATAGTGCCTGGCACATGACACGTGCTCAAAAATGTTAACTCTTACTACTGTTAGACCAGTGCTATTTACTGGAACTTTCTGGGGTGGTAGAAATGTCCACCGTGCTGTCCAACACAGTAACCACTGGCTGCTTGTAGCTATTGAACTCTGGAGCTGTGGCTAGTATAACTGAAATTTTAATTTTTATTCATTTAAATTAAAAGCCACAGGTGGCTCTGCAGGAGAAGGAGCAACCTTTTAAAACAGGGTTTCATTGGTGTTAAAAAAAAAAAAAAAAAAAAAGACCCTGAAGTCCCTCCTCCAGGGACCGTGGTCCTCAAAGACTGAAGAACAGGCCCAACCAATGAAACATTCAGTTGTAGCTCTTAGGACTCAGCCTTATTTTGTTGGTGCTGATAATCAAAAAGAGTATGGAGAAAAGATGTGTTCATGGCCCCTGTAATTCCAAAGGAGGTTTTACTATCTGGTAGGGTATTTGTTAGATAAACAAGAGGCCAGTGGCATATCCCCAGGTGAACAGAACAGAGGTTTAGCCAGCTTTCTGCTGAAGTTGGTCAGTTAAGAGCCATTAAGAAGGACAGCTGGAGCTTTAAGAGAAGCTGAGAGCTGCTCCCCAGATGCGGTCCTGGGCCCTGATGATATCTGATGACAATGGAATCATCTCACATCAGAGCCACTAAAAAGAGCCGATATCACAGTCTGTGAGACGACATGAAACTCCGATAGTCTCTAGTATTGATAAAACACAAAAGGAGAGAGAAAGGTTATCAATGAATAATGCATTTCCTTTTGTGGAAGCAGGAGGAGAAAAACAAATGGATCGTTACTGGGCCTATTGCCATTAGGGTCCCTGGTGGGAGGGGCCCAGCACCGGAGGCCGCCGTGAAGTGCAAGAGGCAGGGGCGATTTGTGAGGGAGGTATTTTGGAGCTGCTGCTTTTACTTTTCAGTGTTTTCAAAGCCTCCTCTTGAATCCAAGATTGATTGTGTTACCTCTGTTTCTAGAACAAAATAGCATAGTCGTGAAAACAGTGGACTCCTAAAAATTTATGAAAAGGTATTATCACATTTGAAAAGCTTAATTAAGATGGTAGTGTGGGGAACTGAAAGATAAAGCAACTCAAAGAAAAGAACGGGAAGTAATCAAGTGACGAAAAACATTCTTAAGCCTTGCCCAGCGGACAGACACACGAATGTTGCAAGCTGTAGTTTGCTTTGTGCAATAGGGCACTTTCCTATGGCCTGAGATAACTTGCTCTTTTCAAAATGAAATGTTTGAAATTCGCTAATACATTTCCCTGTTGAGGGGAATTCTGTGTGCTTAATGTGTGTGCACATGAAAAAGAAAAAAAGAAGACCTCTTTCTGGTGTAAGTAATGCTGCCTAACCAAGGTCCCACTGCGGGAATTTCTCTTCCTGTCCGTAGAGCAGTTAGGGGCTGTGGAGGGCAGGAGACCTAGGTTCAAACCAAGCTCCATTCCTTATTGGCTGTGTGATCTTGGGTGAGTCATTTTACCTCTTTGAGCCTTAATGTCCTTAGCAGTAAGACGCTGATGAGAATATATACTCCTGCGATACTGTAGAATTGAATTTAATGAAGTGGCCTCTACAAAATACCCATATGCCTTCTTCCTAGTGAGAGCTTAATAAATGCTCATTGCTCCTTCAGGAAGGGGTCAGGGCGTGTATTCTCCTGAGAGGAGTCAGACTCCGCAGAAGTTCAACTCAACCAAGGGCTGACTTGGCCCGCATTTAGACACAGAAACCAAGAAACTCTCAGCTCTCGAATTCCTTCTCCCTGGAACCACACTTGTCCTGGTGGCTCTGTTAGGCCTTCAGGAAAAGCCAGAGACCAGGAATAAAGAGCAGCTTCTGCCTCAGGCTCCAGATAAGCCCTCACTCCTACCAACTCCCCCAAGGCTATTAGGACCCTCACACCAGCGGCCAGTGTCAGCATGGAACTGCAACCCATTCTGACCCCATCTGCCATCCCAACCTCCAGCATCAGCCCTTGAATTCTCAGCTGGTCAGCCAAGCTTCCTGTTCCCACCCAGAACAAGGAGCACTGCCTAGTCCGCCAGAATTGAGGTTGTGATGATTTCAAGTATTATCTTTCCTGACATTGAACGATGTGTGTCTGTACCACAGCAAAAGACATAGAAGCATGTTTAAGGAAGCAAACTGCCAGCCTTGCCCAAGGCAGACAATGGGATTAGACAGTGATCGAGGCTGGCTGTGGGTGGCTCTGGGGTTTGGCGTAGGTCCAAGGAGGTCAGACACAGTTTGAGATGAGTAGTTGCCCAGGAGGTAGTCAAGCCAGTTAGGACATGGGTTAGAGTGGCCTGACAGCAGAGCAGAGAGGACTGAGCGCAGACATGGGCCACCCAGCAGGGAGAGCTCCAGGCAGAGATGGTTCTGTTCCTGTTCTAGGTTTTTGTTAGAGAAGGTGACCTGGAAGCCTCATTGGCTCAGATTCCTCCCAGAACTCTCCAGATCTTAAAGGAACCACAGTGCTTTGTACCTGTGATGTTGGAAAGCATCCTTATGCGCCCATGAATCTCCGGTACCCCTCAGGAGGGAGGACAATCTTCTAGCCTGGCAAAAGCCTCCATAGAAGAACCACATCTTTTTGGAAATACATTCTGATCATGCTTAGAAATTTTATGAGGACTCAAATTTTCCAGTCTCTCCTCTTGCTGGAGCAGGAACTTAGCATCAGGCTAGAATCCCAAAATATTTAGAAAATAGGTGGTGGAAAGATGCTAAAAACTGGCTTATCGATACAAAGCAGTTGTCAGGATTAATATGGGGACTGTTTTGAGAAGATACAGAAAGTGAAGCCCTCTTGAACGTACACGAGGCCTCCATGCTGTAGCCATCAACACGCATGTGTTCCTGTGATGCTGTCACACAACGGCATGTCCTTTTATTTTAGGATCTGGCCCTAAACGACAAGCATGGTCTCAGTGGTGTGGATCCACAAGAAGGAATCCCACTTGCCTGACCCTTAGGATGAAACCTCGTGTTCTCATAAGAGGTCCATGAAGGATAGCTCTGTTACAGAACATGATCCACTTTAGGCCTCAGAATTCAATTAGAGATAAAAAGATGCATTTACAATCGTCCAGGGCCTGTGTTCCATTTCTGTCCGGTGCCTCAGTATTCTTCACAAGCATCCAAGAGGATCCCTGCCTCCCGCCAGGATGAATGAACAAGATGCTGAAGTCTAAGCTGCCACCCACTCCCCACCTCCCATCTAGAAAATGAGCAAGAATTTGAGTCTTACGGTGATCCCGCAATAAATTATATGATCAGGAAGGACACACTCATCTCCCCTTTTCTGCAAGTGCTCTTGAAAAAATGCATATAATGTCACAGCTGGTTTATCCTCATCAAGAAGACCTAGAATTTCTAATACCCTTGAGTTCCTGTAAGAAAGCCCACATTCCTGTGAAATACAAATAGAGACAGAGAAACGCCCTGAACTGAAACTGGTTTCCATTTCAAGGGAACTGGAACAAAAGGTCACTTTGAAATGTAAGAGCAAGATAAGAAAAACACATAGCAGCCCAGATGTTCTGCTTCCCTCTCAGTGAGGACGGCCTGGCCAGGCCTGGCTGCAGGTGAGGGCTGAATTACAACAACAGAAAGCACCTGTTGATCCAAACCACCTGTGCTGGAACTCGCCGGCCCTCTGGTCCCAGGTGGGCCTTTATCACAGAAGCATTGCCTGGTCCCCTTCACTAACAGGATAGCATCGTGAACAGATGTGGTAAGAGTCATTGCCAAAAAAAAAAGGGTTAAAATGAAAGCCTCTAGACTATTCCAAGGGTGCCTTGCTGTCACTCCACCACTTCTGTACCCTAATAAGTTCTCCTTTCCACTTCATCCAATCCTTGTCTCCTCTCCCTTGCTTTGCTCTAGGAATTAAGGTGGGGCTTGTGGGGAGAAGGAAGCCACAGCTCATATTTCAAGGGCTTCAAGCTGGAAGGAGACACCAGCTGCTTCCCACCCACTCTTCCCTCACACAGACCACCTCTTTCCCCTCCATCTCAATCCTGAGTTATTGTGCTTATTGTCTGTGATGCACTTCACAAGCTGTATGTAGTAGAATTCCCTAAGAACTCTCCCCTTTAATTCATTGTTTTAAATACCCATTGATAGAGATTTATTTTGCCAGATCAATATATTAAAATGTTTCCCTCCGCATGTAGTTTTGTAGAACATACACGCAAAATGTTGAAGACCTGCTCTTTGAATATTACTCATCTCTGGGCTATAAAATCTCAAAACAGCTCCAAGGGCAATTGACAGTTTCTTGCACACCACTCACCTGCAACATCTTTTTGTTTCAGAAATGAAACAGGGCAGTCTAGCCAGCTGCTATCTCAGAAGTGAATTATGTACCTTTTACCAAAGCTTAGCCCGATGTCCTCCTCCTTCCATTTCTTGGTTTTGTATTTTTGCTGCTTCCTTTTCTTCTTGAAAATTATAGGCATGATAATTCACTTGCTATGTGCTGAGAATCTTAATCTGGCACCGACGTTCTGGTAAATTGCTTCCTTTTAGTATGAGATCGGGCAGCTCGCACTTGCCGTGATGGGTCACACAGCCATTTCCATGCCTCTCCACAATAACAAGCAGAAG
The DNA here is from genome assembly GCF_048773025.1 of Camelus bactrianus. Lineage (NCBI taxonomy): Eukaryota > Metazoa > Chordata > Mammalia > Artiodactyla > Camelidae > Camelus > Camelus bactrianus. The sequence continues at coordinate 44,751,793 of NC_133543.1, forward strand.
CTCACGTTTTCTAACAGAACAACCATGTTTCTGTCTCAGAATAACAAGTGAAAAGCACGATGACTTATTTGGGAGCTAGAGGAGAGAGAATCCCAACTCACCACCAAAAAATCCCAATGAAGCACCCCGAGTTAGTGTGGATAGTTGTGTGGATTTGCAGGAAGGGGAGCACAGAAAAGGAATCATCACCTGTTTAATATCTCTCCATCAAATTATACCAGTTCACTAGCTGAATGCAAGAACCCTGAATTCTAATTCTAGACACTGGGCAGTGAAGACTGGCCAGGATTGCCAGCAGTTGGGGTGTCAGAAGAATATGCCATAATCTGTCACATTAATTCTCTCTTTTTCCTGTTTCTCCATTTTGTAATAAGAATGCCTCTGGCTGAGCAGCTTCTTTACGGTCACTTGATGTTCTCATTTTGGGGGCTTGGCTGTTGCGACATTTCTTTCTCTATTGGGGATTTGACTGTAAAAGCCAGTCCTGGTAGACAAGACTCCCCCTGGGCTGCACCCACTAGCCACGTGGCATTTCACAAGGAAATGAGCAGCCTGTGTCTCTCTCATTTAGAGCAAACTTCCTGAGCCAAATGAAGGACAAGTGTCCTGTTAATCAAGCGCTCCGTGGTCTTAACAGCTGTGCTGATACAAAAGAGCATATTTTTTTGCATCATGTGCCTAGTGTAAGGTCCTATGTAACATCTATGCAAAGGGGCCTACTCCCAGTGTGCCCTGCATTTTCAGCAAGGCACTGAGAACTTCAGACAGGACAAGCCTGCAACAGGCAAATGCAATATATCTCTTATGTCATCCTGAGCTTTTTCCCAAGCAGCTGCTATTTCTAATGTGTGAGGCTCCAACCCTTTCTGCTTGTCATTTTTGATGTTTTGATTCTTGGCTACCGAGGTAACAATGAGGCCACTGAAGAAGACCCGTCATTGCCATGTCCCTGTCATTTTGGCACGCCTCTTCTCAATATTACTAACTCCAGGTTGTCAGATAGAAAACTGCTGGGGTTTCCTCTGAGCTAAACAATGACCTAACAGGCAGTCACTGCCCACTCTGGCTCTTTCTTATGGACAATGTTTACCGTTGCCTCGGTGGCACACCCCCCAACCTGCCTCTACCATGGCTTACTCAGAAAACCAGACAGAAACTTCACATTTCCAAGAGAAATGCCCCCTCTTGTGGTGGCTGATGAATACTGCAGTCCTAGCTTCCAGCCAGAGCGCTGTAAAATCCCAGACAACCTCCTACATGCAGACCTGTGGGGATAGTAGGAACTCTAGTTAGCCCAGAGTGTTAAAAAGCTTTGAACTTCTTGCTGTGAGAACTAAATCCTCTCTAACTGCATCAGGCTTTCAGAAATATTTTGAACCACATGAAATTGCCAAAAGCCAACCATTTTTTATCTATACAATGGCAATTTTATACAGTTCAATGTAATATATAAAGATAAGCCAGGCAGGGAAACTTCTGCCAGCTTCTATGGTTTTAGCTGAGCCTATGAATACCAGCCAAGAATGGAAATCCTTTCTATTCTGGTAACTACAGTGAGAAGATTTAAACACAATAAATAAATATTTTTCAAGCCTTGAATGCTAGGTACTTTGCCAAGCTCTGAATATTACCTTCTCATGTTTCTTGGTCAATTGGCAGTTGATTATAAAGAGCAGACTTAGAAAGTTGGACTTCCGTAGATCTGTCATTTATTTGTTAAGGAGCATTTGCCAAATAAATGACAAAACTACCTCCACCCCAGCACAAGTAGCTGGTATTCTGAACAGGCTTCTTTATCTGAGGCAAAGCAAATACAGTAATGCTAAATGCAATGTTGCATCTTTCTTGTAGATATGAAGATGTGATTATTTTTGCAAGTCCCTGATTTATTTGCTTTTTAATATGAGAAAGGAAATAGTGTGTGATGAATCATGTTAAACAATCTTTTTCATCATACTAACAAAATTTTATAATGAAATTTTATGTTTAATTATTTACTATTAAAAATCACTGCTGTCAAATGGGAATAAACATCTGTAACCTCATATCAAAAATTCTTTATAATAAATACCAAAAAAATCAACAACTCAGTATGGCAAATAGTGTGATAATTCACATGTTTTTAAAAAATGAGTTAAACACATGAAAAGGAGCTCAACTTTACTCAAACTTAGAGAAATGAAAATTAAACCTATACTGAGATATCACTTTTCACCTCTTAGAATGGCAAAAATTAAAAGCTTTGTTGACACATTCTTGGCAAGGTTTTGAAGAAACCAGCACCCCAAGAACTAAATTTTGCCCCTGTCAAAAAGGCATGAATTATATCCTCAAGAAAGATCTGTAAGATTCGTTCTAGCTGTAAAACTGAGGGAGTGGTGAGTGCCGTGGGGAAACGCATGGACCTGTGCACTAGATGCTTTTGAGTCAAATCCCAGCTCTCCCACTTGGTTATCACATGACTTTAAGTACATTATTTAACTTGGCCTCATGTGTAGAACAGGTGTGATGATACCTCCCACGGGGCATCTCATTGGCTACGGCAAGGTTGGTAAAGCCCTTGGCACTGGACCTGGCACACTGTAAGCAACCAATAACTGGCACCTTTTCGTTTGTTTGATTAAAGCAAATCTAAACCAAACATCTCTATATCCCAAAGGTGAAGCACTGGTCACAGTAACCTACACCATACTTGTAATCAATGACTCAATAACCTACAACATGCTTTCATTTGTGCCTGGAATGTAGCCTTACCCCAAATGCTCGCTCTATTGTGACTTCAAAATTCTCTCCAACTTACAGAGACCGACATGAAACGTCACCTGCTTCAATGAAACTTTTCCCAGTTTCAGCAAATGTAAATCTCCCCATCCTTTCACTTCCCATAGTGTACTTTGTTCACAGCACTGACAGGGTGCTGAACACATTGTGCTTTATAATTTATGTAGATTTTAAGTGTCTTAAGAATGGGAACTCTTATTCCTCTATGCCCCCTCCCCACAGACTCAACATAATAGATTTTTGGTCTTTGTTCAATAAACAAACTAATGCTGCAAAATTGGACCCCAAAGATCAAATGTAACATTAGCACATAAAAACAAAAGGAAATGGATATCTCAAATTAATATCTATGTTAACATAATGATCTAGAAAAGAAGCTAAAATAAAGATAGAATTGAGGGTGGGGCGCGGTTATTCATTATTTATCCTTGGAATCCAAAGCATGAATCCGCACGTAAGAGCTCATCTTTTCACATTGCAGAGATTAGTGAAAAATCCTTCTGGTAATAGTCAGAATTTATGAGACATGTGAATGAAAACAGGCTATTCCAGGGAGGGTTAGGCTGCCTCCTCATATGTATCAAACTTGAGTTCTATTAAAATTGTACAGAGTATCTGTGTAACAGACAGTTTTCTGGATCTCTTATTCTATTACTATTATTGATGGTCGGTTTCCGTTGTGCTCCTGCTTCAGCTGGGGGAAATTCTGTGATAAAAGAAACACATACGTCAAATGTAATAGCAGAAAGCAAAGAGGAGCCAGAAAGAGAGAGTGGCTATGTGAAGCATTTGTTTTTGAGACCCTATGATGTTTTAAGCATATACCTAATGCTTTTTACACATGCCGAATAACCAGGCTAATTAAAAAGCCCATACAGCTCTTGTTAAAATCTGTTCAAATTTTTTGGAGCACCTGTTATAACAGAATGCCCACAGACTTGATAGTTTAGAGCCAAGACACCTGCTACCTTATGTCTCACAGTATGTTCAGTTTTATACTGTTAGCAAAAAAATAAACACTTTTTGACATTTAGCAATCTTATACAAATGATATGAAATATAGTCAAGAAAGAGTGATAGTTTAACCCTTCCTGTGCTGCTCTGGGAAACCCCACCCTTTCTTCTCTATGAAATGGATTGCGATGGTTCTCCCAGAAAGTACTTTTTAGTCATCCCTAATCATGCAAGGTTTTCTAAAGAGTTCAGGAATCTTCTTGGACATACAGAGCAGTGAAGCAGGGAATTTTCTAGTTAAAAGAAGTTCTCAGTGATACCCCTAAAGAAGCATACCGCTTTTTTGACTCTGTTAACTGTTTCTGAAAGTCCAAGACAGGTTTTAATATTATTATTCCTGGTGAGGATTTCACCAGAACATTATTTGAAAATGCATTTCCTTTTGAAGGAGAAATATTATAACAATTTTTCACAGTTAAGGAATTTTCATAGTCCAGACATGCACTTAGGAACATTTAAATATCCCTCTTAGATTCAATTTTATGGTTTATAAACAAGTCTTATCAGGATATGTAAGAATGGTTTTCAAGCTACATAATTTCTAAACATTGCCATTTTATCTACAGTATTTAAGTCCCTTGAGGTCTGGAACCATGTCTAATTTGACCGCTAGCCCAGAGTTGCACAATAGAGTGAACAAATGTTTCACCTTGATAGAAGACTTTTTCAAGTTTATGCTGTCACAGTTAAAAATTTAATTCATGTTAATTACATCTTGATTAGGAAAAATCTGCCTTTGATCTAGCAATGCCATTTCTAGAATTATGTCCTACAATAAAGTCACATATATACAGAAAGACTTAAATACAAGAATTGTCCATAAAGCAAAATATTTAAAACAGCATAAAAGTCCATTAATAGAGAACCAGGTAAATAAATTGATAGATCAATACAATAGAATACTATGTAGTTGGTAAGTGAATAAAGCAGCTCTGTATAGTGATTTGAAACAATCCCCACGATATACTGTTAAGTGAAAAGCAAAGTGTTAAAGCAAACAAATAAACACACACACACACACACACACACACACACACACACAAGCACATTTGAAAATTCATAGCAATATGGAATATCTTTGGAAGGAAACACAATAAACTGACGGTGGTTATCTCTGAGGAGGGGAATTCAAGGATTAGGGGACAGGGATAGAAGGAGCACTTACTTTACACTAAAAAAACCCTTTGTAACTTTAGCTATTTGTATTACATATACATCTTACCTATTCAAAATATTTTAAGATAAAAATTAAAATAATCTATTCAGTTTGGGAGAAAAAATGTGATACATTCTAGGCATACTTTAATATAACATAATATTCTAAAGTACTTCTAAATTTCTAGACTGTTACATAGTTAACTCCAAATCAGTATTTAACAATATAAATCACAATTTAATGTCTAATTATCATGATGAAAACAGCTTTTGAATGTTGATTGTGTATAGCTGTATTCAAATACAAGCTGTTTTGACTTTTAACCAACATACCGGAACTGGGAGTGATTTTGTTGCATAATTAGAAAACAACCTAGAATATATTTTTCTAAGATGTTTTTAAAGATCATGGGAAGCAGATTTTAAATGTTCAAGAGAAGGGGTGTTTCAGTTCCTGGGCATCTATCAGGAAAGAAAAGCAGAATTCTATTTGTATTGAGTGCCGTAGTTCATCGTGCACCCTGGCGTTTTGGGCTGGAAGGGTCCCACCCCTGAAATTTCTAAGGCCTGTTTCCTAAAATGGGCAGGAGTGGATCCCAAGACTTCTCTGGGGCTTGCAAGTGCAAAGCCATACACAGTGCACAGCCCTATAAACCAATCCCCACCCCCACCCCCACCCCCACCACAGGTCAGGACCTGCTCTAGGCAGTGTACTGAAGCAGGTGACTTACTTCAGACATCCTTTTTCCCCTTCATAGAAAGGGGTTTTAGTCTTTCCAAAACAACTTTTCCATTCTCAAGAGCCCTGCAGCAACATCTGTTGATGGATATTTAAATAATAATTTATCATGTATTTGTTCCATAAAATTTTTTTCCTGCTTTGATTTTAGTACAATCACTAATACTGTCATTAAAATCAAAATTTTCACATTATTTGTGTCTTATAGACAATAATGCCAAATTAGACAATCTTCCGTGAGTCGTTTTCTCTAAGTAGATTTTTATTAATTCTGGTCTGAAAAAACTTTGATCTGCTGAGGCAACAGCAACAGGAATTGTCAAATTACTAATGCAATAAACTTAGAAACGAATAAGACATATATGTATGTATCTTGCTCAAACATTATAATAGAGTAATACATGATAAACTATTATTGGTATAGAAAACATTACAAAATGTTTTTCATTTCACCATCTGAGCAACTATCATTTATATTACAACCATTATCTCTTTAAGCAGTATGTAAATTCATTGTGTAATGTACAGAATCAGTATTCTTTACATGCTTCATGCATTTTAAGTTAATACCTACATATATACAAAGTTGAGTAATATAAAGTATTTAATATTGCCGAATTCCTACAGCCTTGTGCACCTGTCTCAAATATTGTGCTAATTTATGAGTACTGGAACCATGAACTGGAACAAGAAGTGAAGCAAGAAAACAGACACACTCGTGGGGGAGGGTTAGTTCAGTGGTAAAGCACATGCTTAGCCTGCATGAGGGCCTGGATTCCATCCCCAGTGCCTCCGTTAGAATAAACAAATAAATAAAATAAACCTAACTTCCCCCTCCCCACCAAAAAAAGAAAAAAAAAATAGACATGCTCAGTACTATTGGGATTCTTCATCAGCGTCTATTTCATTCATGCTAATTAAGAGAAAGAATTTTACAAATTAATGCATTTACATTTTTTCTTGCCTAGGTGTTTCCAATTTTTAAATTACCTCCCTGGACTCTAAGTAGGGCATATCTCCAATAATAATAGTGATTCAAACTGTACACGTTTGAGTTTTGTTTGGAGGACATCAAGCACATTTAGAGAAGTGCCCTCTGGAGCCGGGATGGTGTTAGTCATGAGAATGATTGCCTGGCATCACCAGGTGAGAGAGGCACCACGTGCCCTTTAATGACTGTTTTACGTGTGATACGGGGGTCCTCTCCAGGGTGGAACTTGCACAGAGGCCCCTCTGGCCTGGGCTGAGAGCTGTGCTGCTGGAGACCCACTGCAGCGACACTGGGGGACATTCCAAGGGGTACTAAGCTGCTTTTGTAAATTCTTCAGGAGAGGTTTTCCCAGCCTGCCTTTTACTTTCCTTGTTCATCATCAATTATTTATATTGTAAATATAATCATGTAAACAAAAGAAAATAGTGCTGTTTAGCACACATATTCTCGGGTGTTGATACAAGCATTTTCCATGCATTATCATATTTAATCCTGACAGCCATCAGTGAGGTAGCTAATCTTACTCTTTCCCCCTTTCATAAAGGAGGACATTGAGACACACGAAGGTTAAGCAACCTGCTTCAGGTCCCAGAGCTGGTAAGGTGGAGCGACTTAAAATGAGGAAGGCTGCCTCCGGAGCCCTCACTCACAGGACATAAATTAGTCATGACAGTTTTATTTTATAACATTCTCCTTCCTCAGTTCTCAGTTCTGATCTGCTTTTTGATCACTTATAAAGTAATTTATTTAAGTACACGTAGAGGAGCAGGGAGAGAATGTTGGAAGTGCTTGGGTTCCAGTCCTAGCTCAAACCCTTACCAACTGCATGGCCTTGGAAAGCTCACTCTGTAAAGCAGAGATCATCACAATACGCACCTCATAGGGTTGGTATGAGGAGTAAATGAGTTATTAATATAAAGCACTCATAATAGTAAGTGCCATGTAAATATTTGCTTTTTTGCTGGTGTTGTTATATATGGTTTGTTTTCTGAGCTCTCCAACTGAGATAAAAATAGTACCTTCCTCAGAGGTTTGTTGAGTATTAGATGAGTTGAAATATGGAAGGCACTTAGAACAATGTCTGCCACCAAGTAAATTCTGTGTTTGCTAATTATATCATCACCATTCTTATTCTTATTCTTATTCTTATTCTTATTCTTATTCTTCTAACATGTGGGGTGTTTTCTGAGCCTCCCAAAACCTGAGAAAAATCTTTTCATTTCTTCCACTCATGAATAAAAATTCAGCTCAATATAAGTAGTCGGGTCACTGCTTTTAGTGCCTCAAAATTTTACGTACAAGTGGGGCTCATCTCAACATTTAGTTTTTGTTTTGTGCCAGCACCCTGAGACACACCCAGCAGTAGCAGGGCCTCTTGAAATCCTTGAGGCTATTTAAATGGTGAGCAGAAAGAACAAATAGGGGAAGAGAAGAGAGAGAGAGTTAAACACAAAAAAGAAATAAAGAAGGATGACAAGAGTGAGGCTTGGAAGAATGGTGAAAAATGAAATTCCAAGCAATTATTAAGGACTTTTAACCTTCACAAGGAAGAGGGGCAGGTCTTCACTTGTAATGGGAGGTCAGGAAGTGCTGAGAAAGCTGGGAAGTTTGCAGGCTTGTTGATGGGATGTGGGAAAATTTCTCTCCAGTGACCTCAATTTCCCCTACAACATAGGAAGTGAAGTCATCTGCTGGCAGAGACGGTGGAGGTGGCAAGGTCCAGGTTTTGAAGAAGAGAATAGAGGAAGTTTGCAGTAGTGGTTGTGGGGAAGGAAAGAGATGATGGGCAGCATTGAGGGCCTAAATGACTTTACTGTGGCTCAGCAGACATGGTGTGGTCATGCGGTTTCCTTCAGCAATGCCCAGCAATGCTGCATGGGCACAGCCAAGGCAGACCGACAGGGTAGGGGTTTTGGAGGCTGTTGCAATAGTAGGAAAATAGAAGTTTGAAGATACTGACAAGACAGGATGAAGTGATAAACCAGAACATCCAGATTAAGTGGAGGAGGAAGAAGACAGAAGGTAATTGGGAGAGAGGAAGCGGGGTGTATTCGGGAAGATCAGTGAGAATAAAGAACAGACTAGGTGGAGTAGCCTAGTGTGAAGCTGCAAGGCAGTGTGACAGTCAGAGGTTAGTTAACGGTACAGGTTTGAGTATAATATTTCAGAAGTTAGAGGTTTTGGATTATGACAACATCATGGTGCTGCCCTGGGGGGTTGGGAGGGAGCACTGAAGAGAAACAAAAGTCAAAGTCCCTGGAGCTGAAAAAATACAGAAACTGAGAGTCCAGACGACTGGATGATGTGTTAGTTTACTAAGGCTGCCACTACAAAGCACTACAGACCGGGGGCTTAAACAACAGGAACTGTTCTCCTCACAGTTCTGGGGGCTGGAAATCTGAGAACACAGTGTCAGCAGATGGGGTTTCTTTGAGGTCTCTCTCCTCAACTTGCATGAGGCCGCTTTTCCTCCCAGTGCCTTCATGTCACCTTTCTTCTGTGCGTGTCTGCGTCCTAATCTCCTCCTCTTGTAAGGACACCAGTCCTATTGGATTAGGGCCCATCTCAATGATCTCCTCTTATCTTAATTATGCCCCAGAGACCCCATCTCCAAATACAGTCATATTCTGAGGTACCAGAGGTTTGGACTTCAACATATGAATTTTGGAAGGATGCAGTTCATACCATAACAGATGGGTCACCTACAAAGAGGCTGAAGGCACTCAAACGATGGTACAATGCAAGGTAGAGGTGAAGCAGGTGGATGAGGTACAAACTCTTCAGTGATGGGGGGGACTGGCTAATCCGCTTTCTGTTGTTTTACAGAGGCCATGTCTTCTGGCGTATTACTTAGGATTCCAAACATTTTCTACTTGTAGTATTTTTTTTCATAGACTCATAACCCATGTTAGTTTTTCTGTTGCAGTGTTAGTTGTTTTTTTTTTTTTTTCTTTTGCAGAATCCTATCTGCTTGGGCATTGGTGTGATCCCCTCACTGACTACGAACTGGAGGTGTGGCTGGGGTGGAAAGCACCTGGCCTTGCTCTTTATTATCTTTATTATCTGTCAGGCATTCATCTTGTGTGACTGTGCTAGGCTGAGGTAGAACTCACTCTCATCTCTTGGCTAGATTCTCTGACACACTGAACATAGAGACAGCATAAAACAAAGCCACATCTACAATACACATACCCATATACTTGGTAGAACTGTTTGAACTTTCCCATTTTCCACCCTTCTTGTCATACTAAAAATAATATGTACGTTCTATGGAAGAAAGCATTGTATCAGGCCTTGTGATTTGATCTCTACATTTGTTACCTCATTTAATATTTAGAGCAACCCCAAATGAGGAAATTGAGTAAAGAGAGGTTAAATAACCTACCCAGAGTCACCCAGCTAGTAAGTGGGAAGTCTGGCTGGCTCTTAACTACCTCACTCAACTACCACGCTTTATGTGTGGGGACCAGATCTCCCTCACTGCAGTAACACACCACCAATCCCATTTTCTGCCAGGATGCTTAGGACCTGATGCAGCAAGTGAGAATGAGGCAGAACAGTATGCTTCACAAAGCGCTTCTTACGCCGTCCATTTTTTCCCCAATTGTTCTAAACCCTGATCAATTCACCTGGGGTCAGTGGAGAAATACATGGCTTTTTACCTCCTTTCAGCTTAGCTGGACTGTTCTATTTCAGGAGGCAAAGATTAGTTAGGTCACAAATTGGTTTTTTTCTATTTATTTGGCTTGCGATAATAGGTAAATTCTTCACAGGTTTTAGCAATAGATTATCTGTCAGTTTTAGTTTTTTGCATGAGGTAATGTGAGCTTTTTGTCTTTTTGTCAATGTTTCATAGACATTTTAGTGTGAGATTGAGAGAAACTGAATCTGGGGCTAATATTTGCATGCCATTTTATCAGAGAGTTTGTACCCCTTTTTTAACCTCTTTCTTTATTAAACTTTCTACTACCTCCGAAAATCACTGAGTCATAGACAATTTGGTATTTGAAGATGCTGAGCTAATGCTGGGAGGGATATTTCTGTTAAATCATAATGAGAATCCACCTACCCATTAATTAAGTAGGTTTTTCCTCTCTGTGGACACTTCAGCAGAATACAGAGAATAATCTCTTGCTCTGGAAATTTGCCTTTTCAACATCCACTCTACTTGACCTGGGTTCAGATAATTAAACTCATGAGGCACAAAAGATTTCACCCATCTCCAAATTTACTCACTAAGAGAATATCAGGACAGATAACAGCACAGTATACAAGTAAAAGTGTAGTAGAGGTCTCATGACTCCCAGGGACCACTCCCAGTGTCCCAGTATACTGTATACTGGGGACAGGCATGATGACAGATGAAGTTCAGTGAACACAGACTCACCCTCTCAGCTCAAGGAAATCATAGGTTCTGAGGTAGCTTCAGCTTTTATGTCTAACTAATCATGCAGCCCCCTCAGGGGTTCAAGACTCATGCCCATTCTCGGCATCTCATCAATACAGGTTACTTATTACCTGATGCACAGTCTCAACCAAGAGGTGCAGATGCTTGGTTTGATATGTAACCAGATTCTCACCTATTTGGGAACTGGCAGAGGGAACTCCTAACAGTTTCTTGAGTTGTGTTGCAAAAAGGGTCAAATCCAAAGGCACCCTGATGTTAATGAGCCAGAAACCGATGTGAACCCTTTCCCTGAGCCTGCAAAGCCAACTATAAAACAAGCTCCCGTTTCCAAAAGTTCCCTTACTTTACAGGAAGCACTTTTCATTGTTCAAAAGACAAATGCACCTTTAAAATTAAAAGAAAACAAAACAAAACAAAGGGAGAGGAGAATTTCAATTCCTGAAATTCATTTTCCTTTTTTGAAGTAAGTAAATATTGGCTCTCTAACCCAAAACATCTGTTTTATTCTAACATTCTCCCTATCAAATAACATCCAGGAACATCGTAATTAGAATACAGTTTGCGGGGATCTAACTGATCAGAAAACTGTATCAAAAATCAGACACATACGTTCACTGATCACTCATTTCTGCTGTTTTGCTAATCTTATACAGAGGAAGGTATCACTCAGGATGTGGATAACTTTTATTTCTTTATGCGTGTATACGAGGAACATTATATTGTTTAATCTATAAAGCATCTAATAGCTTTCTTTTATACGCTCTTGTCCTCAACCATCTGTTATAGTTATTTATCCTGAAAAAATATAATGATTTTTTATATATTTACATATGTATATATTTATATATATCTCTTAAATTTTAAAAAATCTTGGGGAAAACTTTATTATGCCTTTAAAATTCTTAGTATTTTGACACATTTCATTGCTAAATAAAACTTTTAATTTAAGCTAAGAAAACTAATTGGTATCAGATACTAAAGTTCTTGTAAGTTGTTGAAAGTGTTAGTTCTGGGAGTAGCATTTTTATATTTTTCGTATTGATTTGCCTTTGAGACAAACTGCAACAAGAAAGCAGGTGATAAGCCTTTGTTAATGCCTCTGGGAGAAAATGCTGTAGCTACAGACTACTGTTGATAAACAGATTTTGAATTAATTACTTCTGCATAATTATGTGAGGCATCAAGTCACTTAAACCAAATGCAACTGATTTATATAGAGAGAAATTGCTTAATATAGAAAGAAAAAAAGAAAAAGTTTTTGTTGTTTTATAACTTACCTTTTTTAGAGTCTAGTTTTAATTTTTTTGCCATGATTACAACTTTTAAATGGCATATGTTCAAAGTATACTATACATTTACTTTTAGATTTATAAAATGAGATAAGAAGGGATTCACTCTTTATAAATTGTTACATTAGTGGTAGGACTGGGACTCAGAACATGCTACTATTCCTGCCTTATATTTAGTGGAAGTTATATTTTATTACCATAAAATGTCAAAGTGAATATCTCAAGAAAAATAGCCTGACAAAAAAAGGGCAAAACTTTCAGTAAGATACTTATAAGAATTTTGCCTACACATCTACAATTGCAACAATTTTTTTTAATTTAAGAAAAATGCTTAAAAAAGTAATAAGCAGGGGAAAACTGCAGATATTTCTGAGAGACATAAAATGAAGCATCAATAAATGGAGAGATCTATGAGGAAATGAGATAAGAAGATTCAATATTGTAGAGATGTTAATCATCACCGAGTTAATATATAGGTTTATTACAATTTAATCAGAAGTTCTGTTAGGTTTTTTTGGAATTGGGGCCAATATTAAAAGAAATTATCTAGAAGAAAAAACCCAGTGATAAGGAATATATTTTTAAAAAGATTTGTGTGGGGGTAGTTTGCTCTATTAGAAACTGACATATATTATAAACTACAATAATTTTTTAAAGTGATACTGACTAATGTAAGAATATGCAGAAAATCAAAAAAATTGAATAGATGGCCCAATGACAGACCAGCATAAATTAAAATTTATCCTAAGGACAGAATCCAAGCTTTGTACTCAATTGATTGGTTTTAATATTTCCTTAAATAACAAAAATCTTAAGAAACCATTGAAATAGCCAACCAAAAAGAGTAATTAAACAAATGAAGTCACATCTATCCAGGTGATGAAGTGTTGTATAACCATTTAAAAATGTAATTTTGACAAAGAAATAATTGCATGAAAAATTGTTCATGAAAAAATAAGTGAAATATTAATGTTCATGATTTGAGACTATGTATATACTCATATATACTTTTACATGAGTATATAGAAATAAAAAATAAATACATATTCATTTATATTTACAAACTTAATTTTGAAAAGATTTAAAGGGATACATCAAAGAATAAAATTAGTTAGTTGTGTATAATAAAATTATCTGTTACTTTTTAATTTCTCTTTTACATTTGTCAATATTTTCCAATTGTCCTATGATTTTTAGCATCTAGGAGACTTTATATCTACCTCAATAAAAGAATGAGATATATAAAATATTTTAAAAGCTGATTTTTAATTAGATTTAATTTAATTTTTATAGGCAGGTTATGACTTATCTGACTCTGTTAATAATGACTTCAGCAACTTAAAATTCAAAGTCTGGTTTCTCTGTCATCTCAAATTCCCAAAACTCAAATGTCATGTTTTCCTTTGGGAACTACATGAACCACCAAACAACCAGACAAGAGCATATAAATAAGATACATGCCAGTTTATCAATACTAATAACAATTTGCCATTCCAGATCTGACTGTTGTACAATTACATTAAGTCCGATGTTATGCTTCTCAGCAGAACAAAGCCCACTTTTTTATACCAGGATAAGAAGTCTTATGAAACGAGGCCTATTTATAATTCGTCTTTGAATCACTCCCTACGTACTGGGCTACAAATAACAGAGATCTTCAACTCAAATTTATTTGAGCAATGAGGAAATTCATTATCCTACATATGACGTATGGAGCTTGGGAAGCTCCAAGCAGTATGATCAATGGCTCAGTTGTGCCAAAAGAGGCCCAAATCCTTTCTGTTTCTCCAAGCAGGCATTGCTGATGTCTCAGCTTTATTCCCAGGCTGGTTCCTTTCAGGGGAACAAGAAGGAGACAGCAGTTTTAGTCATAAAAATGTCAGGAAGAATAAAAAGAACCAGCTCTTCCTGTTTCTCTTTCTTAGAAATAAGGAAAACTTTCACAGAAGCTCTCATCAGGTTACTCCTCAAATCTCCTTGGCCAGAGCTGATCATGTGGCCATTCTTCAATCAACAGTAAGGCAAAGGAGATGAATATAATTGTCATAGACAAATCAGACATGGAGTTGCTTCCCTTGAAACACTTGGAGGATGGGTGTTTGGACACAATCTGGGTTCTGCTGTGAAAAAAGATTAGGAGTGGAGGCAGGGGCAGTGATGGGGTAAGGGTGAGGTGTGTGGCCTGAATGTTGGGTGGGCAATCTTTTCTGCCCCAGTCCTCCATGTTGTTAATGACATGAGAAGAGGGAGGAATCTTTTTAAATTGAAGATGATAACAGATACTGTGATCAATGCTGAGGATATAATAGTGGACAGGACCTAACACCTTTCCTCCAGGAGCTTACATTTTTAAGAGAGAAGGTGTACAAGTAAATGGGCAGTTACAACTACTCAGCCATGAAAAAAAGAATGAAATAATGCCATTTGCAGCAACATAGATGGACCTGGAAATCATCATACTAAGTAAAGTCAGACAGAGAGAGAAAGACAAATACCATGTGATGTCACTTACATGTGGAATCTAAAATGTGATACAAATGAGCTTATTTACAAAACAGAAAGAGACTCACAGACATGGAAAACAAACTTATGGTTACCAAAGGGGAAAGGGGGTGGGGGAGGGATAAATTAGGAATTTGGGCTAGCAGGTACACACTACTATATATAAAATAGATAAACAAAAAGGACCTATTGTATAGCACAGGGAACTATATTCAATATCCTATAATAAACCATAAAGGGAAAGAATATGAAAGAGAAATATATATACATATATGTATGTGTGTATATATATGTGTGTGTGTGTACATGTGTATATATGTGTGTGTGTACGTGTGTGTGTGTATATATATATATATATATCTGAACCACTTTGCTGTATACCAGAAATTAACACAACATTGTAAGTCAATTATACTTCCATTAGGAAAAAAGGCAACTACAACATAGAGTGTTACATCATGGTGCCAGGAAAACCCCTTGGGTAGGGTACTTAACCAGCCTTGAATACCAAAGAAGGCAACACGCGAGCTGGGTTCTAAAAGTTGAGAAGGAGCCAGTACTGTGACAATCGAAAATGTGGTGTATCTGGGGAACTAGAAAGCTTTGAGGCTAAATGTCTAAGCAGAATAGAGATCAGATAGGGCCTTCAAGACCAATCTTACATTTGGTCCTGAAGACAATGGGATTCCAATAAAAGACTGTAAGCAAGAAATAACATGATCTGGTTTCCTTTTAGAGCATCTGCAGAGTGAATAACTCAGAGGGACTCAAGTCTAGATATAGAGACCATTCCAATGCATTTACAGTAATCCCACTCAGAAATCTAGAAATTACAGGATGATTTAAATTCATGGTTTAGGCAACTAAATGGATGCTGGTACACAGATGAGGAACTCAAAGGGTAAAAATAAGGATGGGGAAGATTATGAGTTTAGTCTGGGATACTGTAATTTTGAAGTGCTTATGGGATAACTAAGTGAAAATGTGCAGTAGACGGTACTGCTTGGTTAGGCTTCTTGTGATTATAAATAGCATTATTAACTTGCTATTAAATATTCCCATGAAAACCTTATCAAATAATATTAATAATTGCCAGATTATCCAGGCATTTTTTTCTTTCTAGCTCTGACATGATTTGAGTGATATGATGAGAAAAAGTCATAGCAAATGTTTTACATGCTGACAATTTAAACTAATAGATATTTTTAGATGTTGTGTAAGAAAAGATCTCTGGGCTAAAAATGATGCTGACATTTAAAGGCTCTCTGTAAACTTCAGAAATGTGTAGCCTTAGACACCAAAGCTAGTAGTTTAGAAATAATGCTTAGCATCTAAACTTAATGCTTTTCCAACTTTGTTTTCTGTCTTGGACTCAGATGTTCCCACCCTTGTGCATTTTTAAGATGTTTATTCTTTTATGTTGGGCCCTGAGAGCCTCACTTACATTGGGTAAGGGTATTTCTGACAAGTCTTTTGAAGTCCCTCTGGAGGGCAGAAAGTCTAGGTATTGGTCCCCATTTAAGACAAATGTTCCTCTGTCTAAAGAAAATGGATATAAATCCTTTTTAAGATACATCCAAACTGTATTTTCAATTATATTTTTGTTTTGCATAGTTGTGTTATATAGGTTCATGGTAAAAATTTGGAAAATGCAGGAAAGTATAAAGAAAGTAAAGTTGGATCATAATGGAACTACTCAGAAATAACAATGGTTAACATTTTGCTATCTTTATAGTCTTGTCTGTATAAATATGTATGTATATGTATATATATATAGAGAGAGAGTTTTCTTGCAAATTTGGATTATATCATACACAATATTCTGTAGACGTGACTTTTTTTGTTTACCATTTATCATGATAATCTTTCAATATCTTTAAGTATGTTTCAAGAACATGACCTTAAATTCTAATTTTGTATTAAAGTGTAGTCAATTTACAACATTAGTTTTATGTGTACAGCAAAGCAATTCAGTCATACATATACATACATATATTTTTTTCAGATTCTTTTTTCCACTGCAGCTCATTATAAGAAATTAAATATAATTCCCTGTGCTATTCAGCAGGTCCTTTTGTTTGTCTATTTTACATATAGTAATGTGTATCTATTAATCCCAAACTCCTAGTCTATCCCTCCCTCTGCCCCTGGTGACCATAGTTTGTCTTCTATGTCCATGAGTCTATATCTGGTAAGAATATGTTTTTTTAAATGGCTGGATTATATTCCATCATATTATGTGATGGAAACAGTATTTTACCAAGCAATTCTAGCTTCTGTGGACATATAGGCAATTTCCAATTTTTTATAATATAAATAAATGCTGGGTGAACATCCATAACCGTAAGTCTTCATGACTTTCTCTTGATTATTAGGAAAATTTCCAGAAGTTGAATTACTGGGTCAAAACTGTGAACATTTTTAAAGCTTTTGGTGCATACTGCCAAATGTTTATTTCCAGGAAATCTAGACAAATCTGTACTCTCACCACTAGTTTATTATACCACCCAGTTCAGAGTAGATGACCTTTGCTTTTTCCTCTCTAATAAATTACATAAGAACAAGTCTTTTTAATATTTTCATAGTTGCTAATCAGCAGTCAAACTGTGAGACTGACCAATGAGGTTCTTCAACTCGTTCTGAAGCTACAGCCCCCTGAGAGGAGGAAAGAGCCATGAATGTGGGGCTAGAGAACCAGGTTCTAGTCTTTTACAAATTTACAGTGTTGATTTTGGCAACTTAACTTCCTTGGGATCTGGTTTTCTCTGTCCAAATGACAAGACGGTACAAAAGATCTCTATATTCCCCTTCGCTAAGTGGAGGGATAACAACAGCAACGAAATTTCTACAAGCAGAACAAGAATTTTGCAAACAGACTAACGGTCTCAGTAAATAATGTAGAATCTGATCCGAGAACATAACAGGAAGGTCTTTTCCAAGCAAATTTTTCTTGCTTTGGCAAACTAGTATCCTTCCTCTGCAAGCAGATTCTGAGGCTTAGACAGGGCTGAACTTGGAATTAGTGGGGTGGTGATGTGATATGGAGAGACCCCAAAATCTCCACCCCATTTCATTTATTCAACCTTTAGAGCTTATTCCTTACATATTTAGTTTAAATAATCCTAGGAGGAAATTCATAATCATGGCCTTCAAGAGGCAAGGCCTCTGCAGGGAGCAGGAATCCTGGGTCCATTTAAACTAGCCAGTAGTGAGAGCCAATGATATAAAAACAGCACTAAAGTCCCTTAGAAATCATCACAAGACAGTGTCTATAAACATTCAAGAGGATTTGATAGCACGACCCAAAGTCACTAGATTCCATTTCTTCTACTTTTTTTCACCATCACCCAGGGGCAATCAAAAGTGTTTTCCAGCCATTTTTCTTCTTGCCAGATTTTCAAAGCTTTCAGCTCATCCATATTTAAATCCTAAGAGGCAATATATCTGTTGAGCACAATATTTCAGCTATGTTTGGTTGACAGATTTTGAGCAAGACGTTATTTTTCTGAAAAAGGAAAAGCAAAGCCTTAGCAACACACCAAGAAAAAAAAAAACTTTCCAAATGATTCAGTGAAGTACCAAATTATCTTACAGATAATAGGGTACCATAGGTATCTTTGGTTCCTAAGAACCCTTTTTTGCCACTGTTCACTCATGATAAGCAAGAAGATATGCAACTACCAAGTGTTTTGTGACTCCAGTGAGAGAACACAGGATTACAGCAAGAGTTTGAGGTGACAGGCAGGCAAGTGTCTTCATGCCAAGGCCACCCAGGCTCAATCCCAGAGGGAACCTGACCCTGGATTGTTATTACATCTCAAATGTGCATGGCTCAACTCTTAAATTTTGTTAGCTATTGAACCCCAAAGTCCTTGTGCAAATGAACTCTGACTAAACCGATTTGTTTTACCTTTTTAGAGAAAGTGAATGTCAATGTTTTTACCTAAATAGACTCAGTAAAAGTGGTTCTCAAACTTGGCTACCTGTTAGAATCAACTGGAGAGCTTTTAAAATCCCAAATCCTGTGCTACAGCCCTAACCAATTAAATCAATATTTCTAACAGTAGGGCCCAGACATCAGTATTTTTTAAGACTCCCCAGGCAATTCAAAAATGTGGCCAAAGCTGAGACCCACTAATATAAGATGTACCTTAAGTAATTGTGATATACATTTGAGTTTCTTGTGATTATTTGATCAATATAGAGTCAAAAATTATGGGAACAATTAATGAAGTGAGTTCCCCCCTAGCCCTGGGAGATCAAACTACTTTTGGCCCTTACCTTCTTTGTGGGGTATCAGCTGTGGTGTTTATTGTATCCCAACCTGAATCCTCAATCCTCTGCTTGGGAGTCCTAAGGTTATCCCAGGATTTCTGACACACCTCATAACATCTTTCATCTTTTTTCTCAGCCTACTCCCAAACCACTTAGCTCAGAATTTCTGAGAGGGCCCAGAACCATCTCTCCACTTGAGACGCTAACGTAACCTAAGGGGGATGGATGTAAATTGACATGAATCTTCTGGGCTCTTTTAGTTCTACAAAGTATTTAGAAAAGTCTAGGACATGGCAGCTTCAGGGGATGATTGGGAGAGAAGGAAGGCTGAGGGAGAATCTCGAGGCCCTCCTCAATCTTCACTTCCTTTCCTCCTTCTATTCTTTGTGATATGAACAATTCACATTCTCTCTACATCCTGTATATCTTACAGAAGGTGGCATAAGAACACAGCTTCAGTGTTAGAAGGATTCTTTTGGCAAAAAGCAAGCACCCACTCAACCTCTCTACTTAGTCACCTATGCTCTCTCCTGGGGTGAAGATAAGTATCCCAGTACATTTAAAAAAAAAAAAAGGTGTATTTGAATTATCCTGTTAGAATTTTTTCTCATGACCAATTTATAAATATGCACTGTGATGTCTGCACAATTGGCCTTCCAAAATCAAGGCCAGAATTTTTTAAATGTTGTGGGTTGTTTTTTAACTTAGATTGACTACATTTACACCTACACATTTAGGAAGTAGATAAATGTTGTTTGTGTGATACAGTTGTGATGAGCATATTGAATACAATGATTGTCAAGCAAAATTTCTGTGTGCAATTTTAGACAACAGAGTCCAAAATGTGACCATATATAATCACCCCTTCCCTACTGAGTTATGACAAATTATGTTGTTAAAAATCATGGTTAGTCCTTTTTCTCAGACTAAATATAGGAATCTTCTTAGCAAAAATCTGTTTGGCTTAAAGAACAACTTCAGTTTCCTCGGAGAGTCACTGAACCCAGATCTGCGGTTCCAACACAGCGGCTCTCAACTTCTGTCTGGCCTTTCTTTTTTCCCGGCTTTGTTTGCAGCCTGAGGTTGCTGCATTACATCTCCTCACTTCATCCTATGGTTCTGTACATTGTATGTGCCCCAAATCATCTGGTGACGTAAGACACAGCTACTCTAGTCCCTGACCATTTGCCTATCACGCCTGTGTGTTACATTTCGTTACCTCTGGGACTGCATTGGCTTCAGTGAGTATGACGCGATAAAATTATAGCTCAGTTCAGATCTCAACAGCACGAGAAGAGGTTTGCAGGGTTCGTTTACAAGTAAGGATGCCGTATGCTCCTCTAAGAAAAAAAAAATGCTAATTACTAAGGAAGAAATGAGATGAGAAAACAGAATTGCTGCAGACCTACTACGTAAACAAGCAGGATACTTTCTGTGCAATGGGAATCAATGAGGTAAATCCATCCATTTGTGTTTTCTTGTTTGGCTAAAACTACACAGAAAAGGATAAAGAGCAAGAAAAAGCCACTTTCTGGCAGCTACGTAGTATGTATGTAGATTGACGTAGTTCATATTTTAAGTCCAAACTGTCTCACATCCTTGTTTTGGTCCTGGTAGGATTAAATATAAAATAAGATCCTGAATCCAAATCTGTGGACAAGAGCAACCTGAACTGAGTAATTGCAATTGACCAAATAAAAGCAGATTTTCCTCCTTTATTTTGTGCTTCTTGAACTTGCTGCCCTTCTCCAACTTTGCGTCTTCACGCTAGAACTTGTTACTGGGGGGCAATGTTAAGTTCAGATGATCATTTGTCTCCAAAATAATTGCCAGTGTTTGAATTCAACTCTACAGAGTTTCTCCTTTCCTCCAGCTGGTTTGTGATTATAGATAAAGCTTTGTTTAATGGCAAAAAAAAAAAAAAAAAAAAAAAAAAAAAAAAAACCAAGCGTAAAGAAGGAAACCACGTAGCTTTTCTAGCCAAAAATACATGGGCAGGACATTCTGGCACAGTGAGCTATGCCTTAAAGCAGAGGTCTCATACCAAAGCACCTTCCTCCATGCCACACATATGACCCAAGCCTTTCCAAACACAGCGTCCACATGGGACTTCCTCCAGGAGAACACTGAGGCAATGTGTCTAATATCCATTTATAACCTGGAATCCCGACAAGTTAGACCTGTACTAGCAGTCTAGAACAAGGGCCAGCCCTCAGCAATTTTGTAAAGTAGGCAAATAGGCAAGTAGGTTTAGTCTGTTTTGCTGGCAGAACTAAAATAAGAAAAATACAGGCAAACTTTTAGCAAATGACCTCTTAATGAGGGGAAAGCATCTGAGGGCTAACTCCACTTCTAGTCAGTTTAGCCTAAAATGACAAGAATTCCAAAGGGATGAACACTTAACATTTAGCCATGTGTTTTCCCAGGAGACACAAAGCTCCTCATCTCCTTAGCTCTCGATATTTTATCCACCAAGGAATCAGGAATGTGTACAACTTTGGAACCAGACAGACTCGAGTTCAAGTCCTGTAAGTTGTGTAACACAGATAAGCCTCGGGCTCGGTTTCCTCATTGTCAAACTGGAGACATAATTTTGCAGAATCATGAATATTTGAGGGGTTTTTTCTCACCACTTACTTGCCTTTACCTAGAGGGTACTTCACCCACCGTGCTCTCTCCCTCAAACAAGAAGGCATTGGGTGGAATGAATACTGTCTTCATGTTGGCAAATTCAACCACAGCAAAATTTCTGTACATAAATTTTCAGTAGGCTCGTGACACAGTAAGAAGTAAAACACAAAAGTAGGTAACTGTGGCAGAGTAAGACTTGAGTTTATACTTACTTCCACCTTTGCTGGTTATTTTTTTCCCAGTATTTGTCTCTTAACTTTTTTAATAATGTGGGATTTTTTTCTATTTAGAAGTCTTAAATTTTCACTAGTCAAGTGTATGTCTCTTCCTTTATGATTTCTAGATTCTTTTGTTATGCTTAGGGGGAAAAAAGCCTTCCCTGCTCCAATTTTTTAAATTACTCATGTTTTTGTCCAATGTTTCTTACAGTTTTATTTTTTACGTTCAATATTTGATTTGTCTGCAACTTATTTCAGCCATGGAGTAAGTTAGTGATACAACTTTATGTTTTTCAGATAGCTAGCCAGAACCCCAACATTTTTGCTGACTATGAATATCTACGTCTCTAATTTAAAATTCCAATGTTCCATTTCTGGACTCTCATTTCTATTCTGTTGGTCAGTCTAGTTTCAAAGTTTTTAAATTGCTATACACTTACATATATATTTTTTGGTGTGGCTGTTTCTCCGCTGCTGGTCCCACCCCTCATTATTACACTTTTGTTTCATAATTTTCCTGGTTCTTTCTCTACCCTAACCCTGAAATAAACTATAGTATCATTTTGCATGATGTCTGACCTCAGGAATGCAGCAAGAAATGGGAACTGAGAGGCTAGTGCCTGCTAATGGGATACCACACAGACTGTAGACCTTGACCCACAGGCTCTAATTAGTTTCCTTTGCTTTCATAGTTTCTGTAGAACAGCAGGGCTAGTGCTCACAACTGAACCTGGCCAGTTCGTCTCTGGCCAGTTGAAGCACGTGATATAACTGCTCCTCCGATTGCTGGTAAGCAAGAAGGCCATATGAAATCAGCTCCTAGCTAGACTATGGGCAGCAGGGAAGTCTGGGAATATTGCTCCTGTCACTGCAACACTGCTGGTTAACACAAGTGGGTGGGAGAGGAAACGGGCAATGAAGATTACATTTGCCATTCAGAAAACACAGGGTTAAGAGAAACTATACTCCTGTTTTTAATCTCCAAGGTGAGCAACCAAAGTCATTTCCTTGCTTCCTACATCAAAGAGCAAATAGATGGGCTATCCTACGAATTCAGAATGGAATAAACCAACTTGGAGTGGAGGAAGTAGAGAATTTGACTTGCATACTCCCAAGTAGGTCTGGTGTACGTCTCCTAGGAAGTTATCTCCTTTCCTGCTATGGAGAGCACTCACAGTAATTGGAATAATACAGTCTTACTAACCAGATCTTTTTTCAGAAAAAAATAAAAATATAAAATGTGGGAGGTTTTTTGTGAAGTGTGGTTGGAAAACCTCATCATGAAATCCACATCAAAGCTGATTCTGCAAATTGTAGTCTGAAATAGGAAAAAAAAAAAATCGGAGTAGCAGCAAATGGCACATCTGTGCAATGGAAGGCTTCTCCAGGCTATAGATTTCATCTGTGAAACTGAAAGCTTCAGTCACTGTGTTGTTATGAGCTACCAGAACCAGAGCTGCTTCCCTGACACTGAGCTAAGTTTTACTTAGGTTTTCTCATCACAGTGAAAAGGAAGTTTGAAGTGAAATGCTTCTGTTCTCCCTTTATCCCCCAACACGTGCAGCACTCAACAATATTCAAATAATACCTCACAATTCTTAGGCATCTGTTGAAGGTGGGATACTGTGCATCTGAGATCCCCTCCAGACTGCTACTCTTGGTCTTAGGAATGGCTTCTTTGACCTCAGACTACAGCTAAGCTCCAAGGTGGTAAGTGTGCAATTGCTTCCAACGAGAAAAAGATGATTTCCCCTTTTATTACCTCCACTGAAGCAGAAATTGGGAGATCACAGGGGTCTTATGTAAGCCCAGGTCTATGGTGATATGAATCTCAAATTTCTTGATTTATTCAGTGCATTGAAAAGCAAGTCCTGCTCTATTCTCTAATAGAAACAGAGTAAACAGGCATAATTTCTTGATAATGAGGGACTTTTCACGATCCCTGTACAAATGTTACATAATCTCTTCCCTTGCTGCCATATGTAATAATTTATCTTTTGGGAAGAGACTTAACAGATCCATCTCTAGTACCTCACAGTTGTGGTCACAGTTTATTGACCCCAAAATATGTTAAGAATCTGTAAAATGCACACGCTCTTCCACCCAGTAATTCCACTTGTAGCATTTTATCCAAAGTACAAAATTAGTAAATTAAAGAAAACAAAAATTATATATATCAAAAATTATTTCTAATAATAAAAATGGAAAATGAAATGTCCAATAAATAACTGTTCATCCATGTGATAAGTTTTTATATAACTGTTAAAGAGCATATTCCAAAGAATAATGATATAGAGAGATATGTGCTAAAACTAATGTAAAGTATTTATTAAAATATTCACAGAATATCTATAAATGTGTAGAGTAGTCATAAAAATTTTAATATGTAAATCTGAATTTCCCCTAGGTCCCATCAGCCTATTTGTAAGAAAGGTCAGTAAATCCAAGGGATAATTAGCTCTTTTTTTAAAATATTCTTTATTTGGTTTAACAGATAGTTTACAGCTTAAACATTTTTTATCTTTTTTTAAATTGAGTACAGTTGATTTACAATATTGTGTTAGTTTCATGCCTGCAGCAGTTCAGTTATACATATACATCTGTATTCTTTTTTTAAAAATTCTTTTCCTTTATAGTTTATAATAAGATATTGAATATTGTTCCCTGTGGGGATCATTAGCTCTTAACTTCCAAATTACAAACCCTCAGGCTTTCTTCTGCTGAATACACATTAAGAAGTCCCCAAGGGCACATGAAGAGCAAGGGCAGGACCCAGGCTGGGGTGGGTGCACGTGCCATTTCCCACTTAGCCTTGAACTCCAGCTCCCTCCTAGCAGTCAAGCCTTGTGAATGGGAATGAAACAGAGGAACAGGGCTCCAGCAATACCTTACAGAAAATGACCAGAAATTCCATATAGGACTTTTGCTCATGTTTGATAGCTAAGAAGTTTGTCACATGGCTGCACCAGCCTCAAGAAGCCTTGAAAATGTTGATTTTAGTTGAACAGCCATGTATCCAGGAAGAAGAGCAGAATGAATTTTGAAGTCAACCAGTAGCCTACCACATCACATTATACACTGTTTGGAAAAAAAAAAAAAAAAGCAAGCAAGAAATATACCCAAAAGTTCAAAGTGGCCATCTCTAGTACGGTTCGGGGTAATTTTTCTCTTTATATTTTCTGAATTTTCTAAACTTTCCACAATGGCTATCTATTTCCTTCATAAGGTAACTAGGAACATTATTAATTTAAAAGAAAAAAGACTAGAAATAAATATTCTAAAACATTATCAGCAGTTGTCTTTGGAAGATGAAATTACACATAATTTTTTCTTTATATTTTCTAAATTTTTAATAATTTATTTGAAGTTTTAGAAAGTAGTTCACCAAAGGTCTTAGTTCCTGCAGGGGCAGGTAGAAGTAAGTGTTATGGCCTATATTTGGGTTTCACACATGGTCACAATTACAGTGTGCTTCTGTCAGAGCCCTCTGTTTTCTTTGTTTCAAAATAGAAAGTAAGCCTGTTTGTATATCACTCTCAGTCAAATGATGAACGACATGAAATTCTTCAACCTGCCCCCCAAAGCAACCATTTTAAGTAACTCATCTGTTCAGTTCTGGGATGGAAGCTATATTCAACTGCCAACTAGTTCTCTTCATAGCGAGTTACCACTTTCCCAGTCTACATCACAACTTCTCACCTCCATGCTCAGCTATCCTCTTGGAACATTGCTGTCCCTCCTATCCTCGCACTTAGCCTGTATTACATTCAAGCAAGTGTATCGCACTGTAAGTCCACTTCCCACCCACCACACCCTGGTTTCCACCATCAGAAGTTCAAGATGTTATCTTTCCCCGTATAACTAAATTTCAATGGGACATTTTTGAAGACCTGAAGAAATCAATTCTGAATAGTCAAACCATAGAGAGTGAAAAAGTAAGAAACTAAAAATATTTTGGAAGAGATAAGATTATCTTGGTAACGCTGAAATCCTACTGTATGAGGAACATTTGACTCAAAGACAGCTCTGTTTAGAAACATGTACAAGAGAGAAAAATCAATTAAAGCAAACTTAAAAAAAAAAGTAGGCACCAGTACTCTGGAAATATTACAGAATTGCAAAATACTTCTCTCATCTTTTCCCCTTCTTGCTTATCTTTCTACCCCTGGAATACCCAGTACCTGAACATCACATGGAATGCAAATACC
Organism: Camelus bactrianus; assembly: GCF_048773025.1. Classification (NCBI taxonomy): domain Eukaryota; kingdom Metazoa; phylum Chordata; class Mammalia; order Artiodactyla; family Camelidae; genus Camelus; species Camelus bactrianus. The sequence continues at coordinate 44,778,004 of NC_133543.1, forward strand.
ATTGTAAAAAACAAGCACTAATAGAAATACTATCTATCAGTATTGACAAGCACATAAACTCCACCTGTACTTTTTCAGGGGACAACTGATACGGTACATAGTGTGGCAGTTTACCCTGTGATTCCTACCAAATGGTTTAGTTGAAATGTGAAAATGTATTTACTTAAGCACATTTGTCAAAACCACTCTGAATAAGGGATCAGACGTCCTGGATGACTGGTGCACACCTTCCTGGGAAACCCGTCCTAGTCGACAGGTTTCACTGGCCATCTACATGATGACTGGCCGGGGATGCAGGAAGTGAGGAGACAGAATGACAGCAATGAATGTGGCTCTATTTCATTTCCTATTGTACGTGAAGGTTCCAAAGTATCTTCTTTCTTTCTCACCTCCCACTTCCAAAACCTACTGACTGCTCCACTCTCGGTCGTTTTTCTCCTTCCGTTGTTCTCCTGATAATACAGTTCTTCTCAACTTCCCAGTGTTGTAATTCGTTAATCATTTGTCCTGGCGTAGTCCTTATTTCCTTCAGTTTTCCTTCATTCTCCTCTAAGAAACAAAAATTACACTGATTCCTGGCAGCTGTAATGCATTTCTTTGTGTAAAGACTGAGACAATTAGCTAGGTCTGATACATTTGTCAGCCAAATTACCCCAGGATTTTGTATTTATAATTACCATTTCATTTATAATATAAAGAGAGTAAGCTTTTATTCTTTTCCCTACCTCCAGTTTTCATTTCCCTCACCTAAACTGTCATATATGAAATACAATAGACAACTAAGACATAGGTAGGTAATTTACTTATCTTTTAAAAAGAAAGATGAAGAGGAGGAAGAGGAGAAACTTACTTGAAACATGCAGTAACTCAGGGCTTTGTAGAGTAACCCAAAGATTATTGCAATCTTTGTAGGCATAGCTTTCCGTAATCCCCAACCCTTTATATTCTCCAGGTCTTAGAGCTTTTTGACTTCTGAGTTAGTTAGGAACTATAATGTTTGCATCCATACCAGTAAATTTCCTTTAAAATGTTGGTCCTGGTAACTGTGCTAGTTAGAGTCATCATTATCTAGAAAATACTTTTTAAAGATCCTTTGTTGCAGTCTGTTTCTAGCACAAACCAATATATTAGGTCACTGCCAATTTTTGACTGAACTAGGAATCCTTTCTTTCTAACAAATGGGTCCTCCGGAAGAGAATGACATATCCAGAATGAAGGGTTTGATGATAATAAATATGTTTGTCTTACTAGAGCACCCTTCCACAGTCTCCCCAAGAGAAGGAGAGTCCCCACAGGTTCCAGGACCACAGAACTGCAGAGAGCTAAGACGTGAAATAAGGCTGAGTTATTTAAGTGGTAGTCTCCTTTCTAAAATAAAAAGCGTAGGTGCTATTTTTTTGGTAATAGGGAGGGAGTGAATTCTTGATGTAAATTTTGCAAATCTGTGAACTGGTAATAAATTGTCAATCAGGAATAAGCGATTTTTTTAAAGATAAGCTCTATGAAATTATGAACACAGAACATGTAGAGGAAATTTGGTTGCTATTGCCATCTGGAAGGCAAACTAGGAAGGTCAAAGGCTTCCAAGGCCTGGAGAAATGTAGATGAGCCGACAGGATGAGTAGCTGCTCCTTTTGTGAAAGCTGTTGATTTTCTTAACAACTAGCAAATCTAGAATTTTTATTGGATGCTTTATTGATTATTGTTTATAGCAGCATACGATGAAAGAATATAAATATGCAGACGGGTTCTGAACAGTGAATTGCAAGGGGAAAATGTCAAATTTTAAAGAATAAATCTGAACAGGGAACATACATGGATAATTCATTTTGACATCTCAAACGAATTGCACATTATGAAATAGAATAAAATTCCCATTTGCCTCCATGTAATAAATGCTGCCCAGATTTGCATGGCCCTAATACAATAAGATTAGGAATATTCTATCATTGTTTATCCCTTGTGATCAGTTGTTTATCCCGTGTTAAACAAATATTGTGGGAAGAATAGATGGGAACAGGCTCCAAAACCATTCCTTGGATGCTCATCAACAGAAACACAGAAAGACAGCAGAGCTCAGAACTTGGACAGATAAAATTCAACAGGAAAACCAAAAGAAAACTGACTAGAATTTTAAATCTTTTAACAATGAATAGCATCGTGGGATGACTGGTATCAATGCAAACCTGATGCTGCAGAAAGTAACTAACTCTGGATTTTTTTTAATTCCAAAAAATAAATATATCAACTTGACTTTCCAAGGAGATCCTTAATGATACATGTGCCAAGGAAATGTATGCATGTATATATATATATCTATATATATATAATGTATTTTATATATAGTCTTTTTGAAAAAAACAAGAGGGAAAAAAAAAAAGCATGAAGAACATATAACATATGGCATTCCCTATCGCCTCAGCTGGTGTTTGCCATTTCCTGCTTGTAACTTTCTTTATTTTACATCTTCTCCTCAATTTCAATATACTAGACATTTTAATCAGATTTGCAAGCTGGCCTTCCCGGTTTCTTCATTTGCTGCTGCAGCTCCTATTAATCTTTTCAGTTATATGACTACGCCTATTCGATTTGAAGAAAAGCTAATAATTACAATGCCCGGGGTGTCTTCATGAATAATCAATAACGTGCTCACTGTGATGGGCTGTCTGGGTAGGCTCTGCTCAGATGCAAAAGGCAATAAAATAAAAATGTATTCTAATATTTTAATCAAATTTTATGGGCTGAATATGCATGATGTTATTGAGAGTAAAAACCACTGAGTGATGTGGAGGCAGCCAGTGAAACTAAAACTATAACTTACTTCGAGCAGCTCAAGGATTTGTGCCTCAGAGTTGGGCCTGAGTTTCATTAACGTCTAGCCCTGGCCAAAGGTAGGCTGCACGATGCAGCAGTTCTCCTTAAAAAGGCAGCAAAACAATAAAAGAATACTATGAACAAGTTTATGCTTATAAATTTAATAACTTAAAATAAAGAAATCAATTCCTCAAAACTCACAACTACCAAAACTCAACCAAGATGAGATAGGTAGTCTGAATAGTCTTATAATCATTAAGAAATGAAATTTGTAATTGAAGGTCCCTTGAAAATTTAAAAAAAAAAAAAGGCAGCAAAACAAAACTGGCCATTTCCCCTCAGGCATATGGGCTGGAAGACCCCTGCCTCAAAGCAGCTAACAAGGAGTTCCAGGCCACTAGGCCTGGCAAAACCTTCCTCACCAGTTCCAAGGTCAGAAGTGAAAGCAAACCAAAACAAGACAAAAAATGAAAGCCATTTCACAGATTCTAAAATAAATGCTGAGTTGTTTTCAACTAGAAATCAGAGTTACTGAGAAATGTTAGCAATGCAGGGTGACTCTCCTGCCCACCACCCCAAGCTTCTTACTGCAGCCCTGAGAACGTGACAGACCTCCGAGCTCTTGTAGTTGGCTTCAGCCATTAACTCTGCACCTCTAGACACCCCCAAAGAGTATTGCTGGCAAATGCAAAGAGTAACCTGCTCAGAACACACTTTTTCACATCCTGGCAGCACAGTCTAAGACTACACATATCAGCGAAGGAATTAATGTGACCAGCCAGGGCTCAAGATGTTGATATCTCAGACGTTAAGATTTTCCTGAGGGATACCGAGCTAATTTCCTAAAAGCATACATACATAAACAGGAATTCCATCACGTTTTCTCAGCTTCACTAATCAAGGTGGTTACTAGGAGCTAGGACTTCACATTATTCTAAATGTCCTAGCACCTGTGATTGCAAATTCAACCCAGCACCTTCTCTGTGTAGCTCTTCACAAGGCCGTCTAAAGGAGAACATGATTGATGACCTCTTTACAGGTCCTTCTCCCCATTAGGAGATCAGGTTTTAATGGAACATTTACAGATACTTATAGAGGAATCTATAAAATTTGAGAAGAGAGATACGAGGAAAAAGATCACTCTCTAGGCAACCAATTTGGATGTGGTATTGTCAAGAGTCATTTCCCATTTATCATCTAACTCTTGATATAAAAGTTCATACATCAAAGCATGAGTCCACAAATGCAGAACCAGGACGCCAGATATCAAACAGCATAGACATCCTTCTTCAGTTACAGAATTAAAACTCTTTTTTGGTCATAAACATCCTGTTTAGAATTTTTTAAATTTACTCATAAAAAGAGCCTTCATTACCTTATGTCAAAATTAATCTCTCTACAAAACAAAATCAGACAAATTCAAAATGAAAACATCTCTGAATCTCATATGGATCAGAGTTTCAAAACTGGTAGCTGTAATTAAGACTAGAGGTGTCAGAATGAAATTTTGAGGCAAGAAAATCTTCAAATCTGAAAGAAATCATGTCTGAATAATACTCCATATAAAAATTTACACTAACAAATGAGACGGTCACGTGGATAAAAATGACACAGTTAAGGAAAGCCAAAATTTAGCCAGTTGTCACATAAAAGTTAACATTTCCATTCCTTGCCCTAACACCTTACCCTAGCCTAGAGAATTCACAGGAAACTAAAACCTAAAGCAATTAGGTACAGCCATCTGTAACTCACCCAGAAAATGATTGAAAGTGTAGTATCAGAAGACTGACAAGAAGGAACTCTTATGATGAGAATTTACAGCATTTAAGGAAAAAAAAAGCAGTGAAGCCAGATGTCAAAATATGTATTTAGTGACTCATAAAATTTCATTGCCCCAAAGTGAAAAAAAAAAATGAATATCACAGTTAGGCAACATTTTCAGCAGATGCCCCTAAAATACTTCTAACTTTAAAATAGTTCTTTAAGTTGTCTGGAAGTGCTTCCTATTCACTCGTATTTCTTTTAGTTTACTCACATTTTCTTACCACTGCCCTACAGGATTTGGACTGGATCCAGAAGCAGAAGAAATCGAGGTAAACTGGACGTCAAGTTCCCCAAACTCCGCTTACCCACACCCCACTCAAACTTGCTCCAAACATGTCGTCAGATGGGATAAACTGGAGGATAAAATGAGAGAAGGAAATGAATCCATTTGAATCATATTCCTCTTCTCCATTTTTGTAAAAGGCAATCTACAAGATACACTTCTTACATTTAATGTTTTCACATTGTTTTAAAAACCTAAAAAAGAAAATAGCACTGACTATTCCACACCAGAGAAGCTGAAGAGAAGTCCGGGCGTGGGAAGGGTCTCCCCCTCCCCTCAGCCCCCAGAAGACTTCATACTCAGGCAGAAGTGGCAGCCTAAGGGCCACGTCTGTCCACAGATGTGTTTTGTTAGCTGGAAAGCCTTTCTGTAGAGTGTCACTCTCTAATTTGCCGCCACCCCCACCACCACATGTTATATTTCACAGACCCACTCCTCAAGTCACTTTACCTATTAGTCCCTGTATACATTTCAGATTTCAACCCCTGCAAATGAAGATTTACCTTCACACTTTCATATAAACTCAGCATTGGCGAGTTTATATGAAACTTCAAGGAGGCTTGAAGTCCATCTCCTAGAACAATCACCCATTAGATAATTAGATTCTCTAGTACATTTCTGCCTAGCTTTTTGGCACATCAGAAACACCAGAAGAACTTCTTACAAATATAGATGCCTGAAACCCATCCTTGACCTGCAGGATTAAAAACCCAAGGGGGGAAAGGGGCTGGGGATGCCTCAGCACCTACACAGGTGAATCTGATGAGCCTCTGGGGTTACAAAGCATTTCTTTATTATATTCAGGAATGAAGAACTCACTCTCCCAATAGTTTTTTTGGATAGCAATGAAAGAAAGTTCTTTCCGCAGGCAGATCTTAGTGTTCAGACTAGAACTGCAGAAGCACTACCTGCCTCTCAGCCCTGGGGTGATTTGACAGTATATCAGAGAGCCTTGTCAAAACTCGCAGGAGTTTGTTACAGAAACCAGTCTTCACTTCCTCCACTTGCTGCCATATGTTTCATTCCCTGCTGGCTCCCTTCTGAGAACAAGTTCCATGTCTATGTCCATATGAAAGCTGAAGCTACCTATTCAGGTGTTGCAGCTGTCACCAGCAATATCCTGGTGATGGGATGAAATAGATTTTGCTTCAGAAACTATGAAAAGAAATCCGGTGTGCAGAAATGACACATTGTGAAATGGTGAAGTACAACATCTGGCTCAAAAGTGAGTCATACAGGTGCCATTAGTGAGACAAACAGGAAGCCTCTTTATTAAATAGCCAAGTTAGATTTCCAGGCTATTTTGGACTTTCTCGATACAGGCCTATCAATCAATTCAGTCAAAATAACATGACAGAGGGGAGGGTATAGCCCAGTGGTAGAGCACATGCTTAGCACGCAGGAGGTCCTGAATTCAACCCCCAGTACATCCATTAAATAAATAAATAAACAAACCTAATTACCCCCCCAATTTTTTTTTAAATAAATAAAATTACAATGGATTTGACCAGACGTTTGGCTGAATTAGATGAAATTGCTGATTATTACAATATAACAAAGTTTCATTCACCAGATTGCCAACAGAAATTTGATAGCTATATGTCAGAAAAATACATTATTATAATACCAAGTCCAAACTGGACAACATTTTATACCTTTCAAAGCACTTGTTCACAAATAATCTCTTTGAAACTTTAAAGAAATCCTTTTGTCAGGTGATAAAAAATAAAAAACTCCATACAATAGAAGAAGAAACAGAGACTTCTGTCAAATGACTTACCCAAATTCATTCAATTAGGATCAGAGCCTGTAAGGCTCCCAGATTCCTCAAATCTAAGGACATGCCCAAGTTCTAAGGACCTTTGGCTTCTTAGATGACAAGAGACAGCTAAAACAAAACAAAACAAAACAAAATGATAACCAGCATAAACCTAACCATGATTCTGGAAAACACATGACCAAACAGGAAGACATGTGATGAAGAAAGAAAACGTGAGAAACTTCTATCCTGGACGGCCAAGGGGCCATGTCGGTTTTCAGACTGAGCCCTCAGCTACTTCTGGTGGCATAAATATCGGCAACCAATTCCCAGGCCCACAGGGAGGCAGCTGTCAAAGGCACAGAAGAATGAGGCCGCCTTACGGATGTGCAGCCCTGCACACAGTTACACAGAAGGGATGAGACATTTTCCCTGCCAGGTAAACGCTGGCTGAGGGGTACTGAGACACAGGAACACTTTGGGAAAGAACACGCGAAGTGCAGCTGAAAGGGCTCTTTGAACTTCAGCCACGACCATGCTTTCAACCGTCAGATGGAAAGTGCTAGACATACTCAAATTTGGTGAACAAATAACTTTGAAAACATGGTAAATGATGCATTGTTTTATTCCACCATATTTGGTTCAGCCTGCAAAGTTAAGTCATGGTAAAATGAGGAAGAATGTCTCTTAAATACCAAGATCTGAATGCCCTAAATGATTAAGCCCCTGGATCGTGAGTCTAAGATAAGAAGAAATTGACAGTGAAAACAGCAGCATCCTCTGTTTAAATGTGAAAATGAAATTAGATGTGGCATGAATCCCTCTTCCTCCATATCCCTTGCTGTTTAGGACATTTTATTAGAACTCTGCTATGAAATTGTTAGCAGATCGTAAATCTCTTACAGGTATGAACCACATAGTTTCATTTTATTTTACTCTCCAAATTTTATTAATTTTCACTGTTGATTTTTGGGATGGGGGAACATTCAAAAATGTTATGTATCCCTATAGTAATATTTCTTAACGGGATATATGTATCTATACACACACACCTGTTCTAGGAAAAGCCAATTTAATTTTATTCATACATAGTCTAGCTTAAGAAAAAGCCAATGTAATAAAATTTAAAATAATAAAATGGACAATTAGGAGTGATTATTTGCCTTCATTAATTCAACAAATATTTACTAAGTTCCCATCTTGTAAGACACTATGTGAGATACAGGATACAAAGATAATACAGAGCTCTGCCCTCAGGAGGTTCACTAGAAAAGGAGAAGCAATTTAGTGCTATGAGGGGGAAAAAATGGTATTCAGGGTGTCATGGAAACACAAATCAATAATCAAAACTCAGACAAGAAATAGCCTTATATTCTGTGCTAAGGAGTCTAGACTTTTTATTACAGGGCAGGAGAGCCATGAAAAGTTTCAAACAGCCAGTAATTGTCAAAATTATATTTTATAAATAGTGACACTCCAGCAACAGGGAACAGAATAGTTTGGAAGGATCAAGACCAGAGATGGGGAAACCAAATAGAAAATTATTGCAAGAGTTTACATGAAAAATGATCAGGGCTTGAACTAGAATCAAAGCAGAGAAGATGGAATTTAAGTGGAGGTAGAGTGGAGAGCAAGAAATGAATGTTGTTAAAGAAGCTTATTGAGTGGATTCATATGTTGCTTTGGGAAAATCTCCCTCCACAATAAATCCTAAAGTGAGGAATTCATCACTTGTTTAGTCAATAGGAAGACAATGGTCTAAAACAAGTTATTTTGATTTGCAATATTCAGGCTTTACTTGTGAAGCTGAACTTTATTTCTCAAGAACCAGGTATAGAATAGTGGAGCATAGGATTTTACAAAAACCATGGAGTAGGGGAGATAAGACTATTAGCTATAGGAATTTCCTGACCCAAGAAAAGAAGTTTTCTTCTACAAAGTAGAAGGAGTTATCAGAAAAAAGAGAGAGAGAGAAGGAAAATGGGCACAGGACTTGGAGACTTTTCTCCAAAGAAGATATACAAATGGCCAACATGCATATGAAAAGATAAGCAACATCATTAATCATCAGAGAAATGCAAATCAAAACCACAATGAGATAGCACCTCATGCCCATGAGGATGGCTACTATCAAAAAAACAAAACCAAAAACAAAACATGAAGTAAAAATGTTGACAAGAATAGAGAGAAATTGGAATGCTTGTGCACTGTCGGTGGGACTGTAAAACAGTGCAGATGTCAATGGAAGACAGTATAGAGGTTGCTTACAAAATTAAAAATAGAACTACCACATGGTCCAGCAATTCCACTTCTAGATATATATTCAAAAGAATTGAAAGTAGGGTCTCAGAGAGACATTTGAACATCCATTTTCATGGCAGCACTACTCACAATAGCCAAGAAGTGAAAACAACCCAAATGTCCAACAACAGATGAATGGATAGACAAAATGTGGTCTATATATACAATGGAATATTATCCAGTCTTAAAAAGAGCGGAAATCCTGTCACATTACAGCATGGATGAACCTCAAAGACATCATGCTAATTGAAATAAGCCAGTCACAGAAAGATGAATACTGTACACTTACACAAAGTGCCTATAGTAGTCAAATTCGTAGAGACAGAAAGTAGAATATTTGCTAGAGGCTTGGGGCACGGGGAAAGGGGAGTTGTTGTTTATGGGTATACAGTTTCAGATTTGCAAGATGAGAAAGTTCTGGATATCTGTTAACACTATGGAACTGTACACTTAAAAATGGCTAAGGTTGTTTGAAAAAAAAAAAAAGAGGAGGAAGAGGAGACAAGAGATCAGATCAAATGCGCTCACCCCCGCATCAGGATACCTTCAGGGTAGACTTCAGATGGACTGAGTGACAGAAACACTCAGAGTGGTTGAGGAGAGCAGGTTCCCAGAGAAGGAGCATTTCTCCTGGACCAGCTACGAGCCTCTCAGAGGAGCCCCACCGTCACATGGACCCTGAGCAATAGAAGAGGAGTAACTAAACAAGGTGCCTGAGCAGAAGGGCCTAGAAAAGCACCTTGTCCCTGGAGGCCAGCATGTGGCTGGGGTGGTCACAGAAGACTGCTGAAAATGTTGGCCGTCAAGCTTATGGGCGGCTCACTAAGATTACAGGCGAACCATTGCTAAGCCCGGGATGGCAGCCAGACCCCAGGAGGTTTAACTCACTACAGCTGAGGGGAGGGTCAAGTCAGCACAGAATGGTGCTGCTGGGGCACTTCAGACCTCATGCAGCAAAAACCCAGAGTGCAGCAGGAGCAGACATCACTCACCCATTGCCAAAAGGATAATAGCATCTCCTCTCACCTAGATGCCACCTTGAGAAGAGAGAAGGGAAGACTCTGGTGAAGGGGGAGGGAAAAACAAATCCAGATTTTGCAGTGCCTGAAGCTTTTACAATGTAAAGACTCATCTTTCAGGAAAAAAAATAATACAAGATTATAAACAGAAAATTGCTAGGGTACCTCCCAGGGACTTGAAAGTTCCCAGGCAAGCGAGTCCCTGAAGCATAAGCTTCCCTTAAATTCACCTCTGGGAAGAGACCCTGAAAACCTGACTAATTACAGAAAAGAGACTGTTTTGAGCCTACAGAGACGAAGGTATGTGCTCTTGGCATAGCCATGCGCTCTGCCACCAGTGGGAATAAGGTCTCCTGAGTACAGTGAAATCAGCGGTAGAAAATAAAGTGAAAATATGAGTCTTGGTGTGTAAATTTCTACCACCTGCTACATTTTCTATGTTCAGAAATTTAAAAGTCACTTTGTAAATCACTCAAAAAGGAATAAGCTACTAAAAGTCGGATTTTAGTTTTATTGCTGTCTGAGTTTAACCCAACACATGCCCATAACAAGGAGGGATGTAAAACACTTAAAAGTCATAAATGTGAGGATGATTGAGATCACCAGACATCTTCCTTCCCATGAATATTTTTCACTTTTCCTGAAGTTGAGCTAAAAACTACTCTATGACGGTAGGTTCTCAGAGGATACATGAGGTCCCCCCTTTTCCAACTACAAAACTGTGTAAGACTGCATTTTTTAAAAATATACACTTCAACCAAAACAACATTTCACAACAGATTGAAGGCAGGAGCAGACATGCAAATCCAGCTGTCTTCTATTAAGCCAAAATAAGATGAAGATTTTCAAAAATGTAAAACAAAGTGAACCACTCTCCTACTTTTTTGTTTTAAAAATAATTCTATTTATAGATGGATGTATGAGATATAAATATATGTTACTTATGTTAACAATAATAAACCCATCGCATATTATTTTTAAATAATTTAATTAATATGTTTAAATTTCTCTAATTATTAAAATGGTAAATATTAATACAACCCACATAAACCCAAGATCTTTGGGGTCCTCAACTGTTGTTAAGGGTGTTAAGGGATGCTGAAAACCATGGGTCAGTGAGAACCAAGGTGAGTGTTGTGTAGCAAGCTTTACTGCAAAGGAATCAATAATGAAATATTGTTCTACTTTTACAGCACTAGGGATCCAGTAGGGAGGAAGGAACACATAAACAGCACAAATATCAGATTAATAATGGCTCTAAGCTTCAGCTTCAAAGTCACTTTCTTGGAAAATCTTCCCTGACCACCCTGTTCAAAGGAGCCTCCCCTGGTATATCTCCCCGCCTGTCTCTTACTCTCTCGCTCTCTTTCTGAGTGTGTGTGTGTGTCTTAACCCTATTTCCTTCAGAGCACTTTAAAAAAAAAAAATCTCTAATTAGCTTATTTCTCTGTTTTGTTTCCAATGGCTTTATTTTCTATAGTCCCCACTCTTTCCTTGCTTACTACCTCTCCCCTCAAATATCAGTTCCATGTAGACAGGGACTTGGATTGTCTTGTTCAAGGCTCTGTCCCCAGCACCCACATAAAGGTCTGACACATAGCAGGAGCTTAGTTAATATTTTTGATTGACTGAATGCTGACTAAATCTATTAAATCCTTGCTTCCAGAGCTATAAAATAAGAACTGAGAAATCTAGATGCCATTTTAAAAAATGTGATGCTTGCCCTTCTTTTCTGAAATACTAAACGTTTCTTAAATATTAAAGGAGCTGCTGTTCCCCCTATGTATAGTTTTTCTTGTGAAGCACTGTGGTCTTGCCCACAGCCAAGTAGACTTTGGCCTCCAACTAGGAATATTTTCCGATGGTGGAAGATGACTACATACGCCGAGGCAACCTGCTGGAGTGCATGTAAGACTGACAGAACTTTGTAACATTTTTATCTCTGACAGGACTTATTGCTGCTTTTTGTCTAAATGTGAACTAAATGTGAACTAATAACAGGAGTTCAGATTTGACCAGCATATCAAAAAGTCCCACACCTAAACACACACACACACACACAAGAACTGAACTCAGGCTGTGATAAACAAGTATTTCCATGAAAACAATAAATTTGTGCTGGAGAAAGGCCATTAAGAGAAAGTCCTTTAAGTGTTTTCACCCGGGCATTGGACATGTATTATGCATTTAATGAACACATATTATTATGTATGCAACCAGGATTCCCTTAGGCAGAGGAGCTGATCTTTGCCCACAATTAGTTTATGGACAGTCCTGTTCAGGTCATTACATTACATCTGGATCTGGGTCTGCATAGATCTAAACAACGTAGCTGCTGCAAAGGTGTACCATAGTCACAGCCCATGGCACACGTCCTCTACCTGCCCTGACGAATGGTATGACCCTGCTTAAACCACTAACCTCTGCCACAGTGGGTTTCAATTTGTAAGACATAGACAATAATTCCTGTCCCAGGTGCTTCTAGAAGGATATTGTAAAAGATGAGATTAGCGACAGCCAAGCTCTTTGAAAGGTGCTATTTCAATCACAAGTACTATTATTAGGGCTCTCTGCAATTTCTCGGCTAATGGCAACAGATGGAACCTAGAAGATGTTTGATATTATTGATATTTCCCTTGGATTTTTTTTTCTTCTTCCCACCTCTCTTATTTATTATTTATTAAAATTCTAGCTCTGATCTACATAACAAGAGAGAAACAGAAGGCTTGTGTGTTCGGGCTGAATTTGTGAAGATCGTCTTATCCAGACAGTTTAAAATATGTTAGTCCCGTGCACGTGTAACTGAATTGAGGTCTTACAAGCAGGAACAACTGACACAACTTATTAAGGAGTTACTGATGCAACAAGGTTTCTTTCTTTTCTTTTAGAAAATTCTTTTTAGGTGTTTGATGTTTATAAAATTAAAACTGAAAAAAATTAAAAACCCTACCTATACCAAAAATGCTGATCCGGGAGGTCTAACATCACCACTTTAGGCTAAACTAATAGAGTAGCATTAACTACTAACCAGAGATACACTGAGCATTTATAGTTCCATGAAGGAGGGGAATCAGAACACAGTAATGAGGGCACTGGCCACCAGGAGACAGGAGGAGAGGGGTGGAGGGTTAGATCTGGCAGGTGGAGGTGTGATAGCCAAGATATGAAAGGTTAAAAAGAGCAGCTTGATCCATAGACCTAACATCCCAGTCTCATGCCGGGCAGCCTCCACCATCTGCTTGCTTCCTGCTTAAAGTCACCTCTGGCCAAACCAATTCCACTTTGAGTGTGACTTAATCTTTCTTTTCATACAAGTTATTTCAACGGTTAACTCACTACCAAGATGCACTTTAAACTGTAAAACACACCCAAGATTAGACAGAGAGAGAGATGCCTAGCAAGACACTTTATTTGGCCCCGATTTGGTTTAACCCAGTCACCCAAAGGATGCTGCTGCTGCTGCTGCTGAAGCGAGTCTCCAACGACAGGCTGCTGCTGGGCAGAATAGGGGAGAAAGGAACAGGTTGTGCCTGTTTATTGCTGCGTGGTGTTGATCCCAAATAAATGGATGCTAATTGAGAGGGAGTGTGGCTTCATATTTTATGACACCCTGAGTGTATGCTAGGAAGTCTCAGGAGGGCCGCTTTAAATTAAAGCTAACATTAAACTCTGCTTAGTTAGCACTGCTGTAGCGGATTCCACTTTTCCCTGTTAGGAGAAGAATGTGGTAGGTTCCAGTTTTCCTGCTGCAAAATATTAAATTATGTGATGGAGGGTGAAGAAGTGATTCAGAAACTGAATGACTTGCTGGCAAGGGAGAGCCGGACAGGATGGCATTTTACTAATTAAGAGGAGTGGTGTACTAGCCAGATGGGAGGGATACAGAGTGGAACAATGGGAAGAAATCCTCAGAATGACACCATTATTTAAGAAATGGTTATAAATCAGATGGGGGTTGGGGACCTATAAGCAATTCCCAATAAAAAATGAGTCAGTCACTATTGAACATTCGGAGATAAAAAGCATTAAGGATACTGAGGACTAAAACTCCTGACTCCAAATAATTCATCTGTACCTGATGGGAGTATAATAGGAATAGCAGAGGTGGGAATAGCCCCTACTATTGCCAAATATCACCACCAGTCAGCACACTGATTGCTCTGCCTCTGACCTCCTTTAATCTTATCTCCGACACTCGCTTTTGCTTTGTTCCCATTTACACATAAGCTGTGCAGGCTTTATGCATTAGTTCGAGTTCCTTTCTTGAGAGTCAGCACAAGACAAGCCACTTTGGCTGCCAGTCACCTCACCTGTCGGCGACTTCATCTGCAGTGGACACGGAAGTACAGGATTGTTTGTTTCTGGACTGACCCCCAGACACGAAGCTCTGGGCATTGCAGAAAGTACAGCTGGGCCAGAGGGGCTTTCACAGGTGGATAGAGCAACAAGTTAACCAGAGGAAGAAATTCAAGCTTGTCATCATACCTAAAATAGTTTACTAAGTGAACTGTCCTCCTCAAAGTCTCCAGAGGAAAACTCTGAGGTCAGTCATCAGTCTGCTGCCTGCATCTGCCAAAGACGACTATTGTCATCTCAGAATAAAGAGATGATTATTAGGCTCTCTGATGCAAGTCAAAACACTCACATCTCCTGCTCACAAGGAGCCAGCATAAAATGGGTACTGAGCTGGGAGAACAGGTGTGTTTGTGCTTGGAGGAAGCAGCTAGGGATATGGAAATGACTTAGCAGCTGGTGAAAAAGAAGATTGAAGTCGTGCCAGGCAAAGGGTGTTTTTTTTTCCCCCTAATTATGCAAAAGCCTTAATTTCATTGATCATGTTGTTCTCTTCTTTCTCCATCTAAATAATATAAAATCTATGTAACAACTCTTTGGGGAAGTCAAAAACATTGCCAGGGATGCTTATTAAGGGAATGAGGGTCAAAAAAACACTCTTTAGTGGATAACCTTGCTATTTTCTCAGGGTTTGTGGACCATGGTAAGCTTAATTAGAAAAAAAATTAAAGATGTAATAAAATGAGATGTAGTCATTAGAGCTGAAAAAATGGCCCAGAAAGAGTAACCTCTGAAAACAAGACCCAGGAAACCTGAAGAGCTCTTTTTTTTTTTTTAATTTGCACTGTTATTTAATTGTTGGCATTCATTCCTTTACTCATTTGACAAAAATCTATCAAATATGTATTTCATGCCAAGCAGTTTTAGAGTACAAGGACGAAAAATGCATTTTCTGCCTTCCACAATGGCAGATAATCTAGGGGTGAAAAAACATTTCACCCTAATTCGGTTGAGATGGTGTCTGGGGCAGCTGCTCAGACAGGACTTCATTCTAATTGAGGTTAGTCTGACCTTTCATTCCAGATGCAAATTTCATTATTAAAGTTGAAGCTTAGTTGAATTCTTGGGATGATTTGTGAGAAACTTAGCAAATGATTTAAATTGAGGGCAAGGACCTTGCTCACCCACGTATGATCCTTATATGATCGTGCAACCCAGATATGCTCCTCTTTTCCAAACCAAATAAAGCAAAAGACCAAAATCAACAAATAAGAGTCCCCCACACACATTCACATAAAAAAGAACAACCGTTTGAAAATGTGTTAGCAGCGTCACTGCCCTTTGCCTCGGTTCTTTCCCCCTCAAGGAAGCCACGTGAGCCAAGCCACCGAGGAGTGGAAGCTGCCTTCTGATTCTACAGCTTGTGGTTGCAAACCAGCATGACACATCTCTCCACATTGGCAGAAACTGCATCAGCCGTGCTCAGAGCTGGAAACAGCAGTCAGAGGATGAGGTTCCATGTCTCTCTGTTTGACATAGAAAGTGTCAATCACTGTGTGGTCTCAGATACATTGACTTGCTCACTGTTTGGTAACACTGCAATGACAATGTGTTTTAAATATATGCTGGAAGGACAATTTAAACACTTGACAGCAGTGAGAGTCAAGACAGACCATATTTTCTTTTCTGAATGTAGTATGCAAGGGAATCTGCACATACTGCCAGTGTTTTATTGTCATTTACATAGTCTTCAAATGTAAAAGTGTTGTTTAAGCAGGCATTTTGCTGGTTGGTTTTACCTTGAGACCCGATAGAGAGAGGAAAGTTCACTAGTTAAAGAGAACAAAGGACTAGAGCCAAAGGCATCAACCTACAGGTTTCCAATTTGTTTTCTTTGCTCTCTGTATGTGTCTCCTTTTTCCTTAAACCCCACTTCTACCCCCAGGCTACTGTCCTGGAACTTACATCCTTAATATGGTCCATGCAACACTTTTAAAATGATCATTCCCTTTTATTAAAGGAAAGGATCCAAGAGAATGTAAAGGAAGAAAAGATATAAAACACAGTGTGGCAGGATAATTTACTGAGATATTAAATCATGCTTTATTCTTAAATTACACTTCCCTCTTCAGTCCCTTTCAAGAAAAAGAACCATGCACTTTGGATCCCTTTGCCCCAGGAGCCCAATGTTTCCTTTCTGATTTTGTTTTCCAAAAATTGCAATCTCCTTGAAGGTATTACAGTATTGTTACAAGGATGATAAGAAAGAAGTTGGCCTGAAAGAGAAACGAGATTTCCCCTCATCTGGAAGGAGAAGGAGGAGCCTGCAACTTGCACCTCCTTCCCGAGGTGGAGCCTCAGCAGAGATGATGTCCAAGGTCAGGTGTCACAGAAGCTGCAGGGTTGGCTGCTTCAAGGGGAACCTCACTGGCTTAGATAAAGTGCTTATCAGTGGTGACCATACTGAACCATACTGGCTCTGCCCCCATTTTCTGGGCAAAATTTAAACTTCTGGGAGGAAGGAAAAGGAGCACGATGATGACAAAGATTGGATTTTTTAATCTGTTCAGTAAGTAAAGTGCACAGAAGTAAAGTAATATGACATTTCTTGGTCACACACATTTATGATTCCAAATTCAATAGTTTCAAATACAAACAAAATAGATTGAGCACATTTGTTAGCAGTGCCTGCTGCCTGGGTGTCTTTTTCTCCCAGGGGATGTGTGGCTGCTGTTAGTCCTTCTTTGGCTATACTTTGTAGGGCACAGCTGACTTATCCAAGCACCATGAATTTATGGTCAGAAGACCCAGAGTCTATTACTTGGGTCGTGATTCTATTCCACTGTCTTTAATTGAATGCCATTTCGTGGTTGTCAAGAACTGTGAAGGCTGGAGACTTTATCCTATTGATTAGATATCGAATTCGCCTGCCATGGATTCATGATTGTTGACTGATGACATGAGACTCTTGGGTCAAAGATGAAGAACTTTATTACTCACAGCACAGCAAGCAGCATGGATAGGATATTTTTCTCAGTTCTTCCTATCTTCAAATCCCACGGAGGCAACGTAGATGGATCCAGATGCATGCCTGTGCATGCGGTGGGTTGCATTTCAGGAAAGGAACTTTGAACTTAGAGAGCTTAGATCTTTTATACTGGACAGCAAGCGTGCCTGCCTTTTGCTCTGGTGGGAAACACTATTTTGTCTTCAAAGGCTATTCGTTATACAAACCTTCTTGAAAGGACATTCCATAGCAATGGGCAATCTGTGTCTCTGCTCCTAAGACATGCAGAAATGGGAAGGATACATGAAAAACAGTGCTAAGCCTGCTAAAGCATTTCGAAAGGCTAAGAAAACAACATGACCTCAACCCTCAAATAATCCAGTAAATAAGATCTATTAGCTGGTAGGAAACTGCAAGCAAAAAAGTTCATTTTTCAGTGCTTCTCCTCCTGTGGTTATAAAACAGAAATCATATCAGCCCACTCACTGCTTATTTTGAGAAGTAAAGGAAAAAGAACAGTCTGACAAATGCTTTGAGTTTCATGATGGGCACACTAAATTAGAAGAACATAATATAAAAACACACTAGGTCCTAATCACACTTTTATACTCTGATGACTTTGAAGGAAGTATGATAAACATAAAGATACCTTATTCTGATAAGGTGAAAGTATTCATTTTTTAACGCTGAACATGAATTTAAGCCATTAGATTTATCAAACTATAAAGCTGACTAGATGTGTTTAAATACTGTGTTTTTATTGAAATCACTACTGAGGTCTCTTAAGAGATCCAATAGATTTGCTGTCTCTTTATCACATTGTTTTGTAGCTCAGGGATCCCTGAGTCCCCCTTACAACATCTTCCCAACACCGCACATCATGTCACACACACGGTGGGCAGGACTGCCTCCCTGTCTGTCTCCCAGCTCGGGCGTAGCTGATCTTCTCTTCATTCCTCCAGGCTCACCTCCTCTCTGCTGCTTAGTGAGTGATGGCATAAGTCAAAACTAGATTTTATGCTTACAGAGGGAAGAATCATTAGGTTTTACAGCCTATCTTTAAAAGTTTACTTAAACTAAAATATAGAAACTAAGCATTCTATGGTTAATTCTAGTAGCAATTGTGTTAAAAGATGTCCTAGATTCTCCTGAAGACAGCGTTCATCACATGTGCTCTAAGATCCCTACACAAGAAAGTCTAGGCCCACACTCCAGATCTAGTTAATCAAAACATCTAAGGATAGAGCCAGAAATATGTTTTTTAATAAGCCCCACAGGTGATTCTGATAGTCACTAAAGTTTGAGATCTTGTCTTTTAAAATAATCACCAATAGAATTTCAATAATTATGTTTATCTTCTAAATTAGAGAATATAAGACAAAGCATAGGCCATTCATTGAAGGCAAAAAAAAAAAAAGAGCAAGAGACAAGAAATGTTTTTTAAACAAATAAAATAATTTCTAAAGACCAAGTGCATCTAAATAATATACGTATAGTATATTATCTTTATATAATTATAAAGCCTGATTATCTTTATTAAAAAGCAGAGTCTATACTATATATAAAATAGATAAACAACAAGGACCTACTGTATAGCACAGGGAACTATATTCAATTTCTTGTAATGAGCCATAATGAAAAAGAAACTAAAAATATGTATATATATACATGCATATGTGTAACTGAATCGTTTTGCTGTACAGCTGAAACTAACATTGTAAATCCACTACACTTCAATAAAAAATTTTTTTAAAAAGCAGAGTCTAAATGTATTGAATACCCAACAATAGGAAAAGAGTTAACTATATAGTACATCCTCTCAATGGAATATTTTGCAGTTGTTACAAGTGATCATTATGAAAACTGTTAAGCAATATAAAAACACCTATGAGAAAATACACAAAAATGTAGGGCACAAACCTGCATGCACATAATTGCTACAACTAAATATATGTAAGTGTTTGGAAAAAAAAAGAGAAAAGTTATAAGATTATGGATGAATATCTCGCTCCATTTTTTTTTCAAAAATATATTTAGTGTATATTTTCTACGATTTAAGCTAAAGAAATAGATTGTGAGAGAGCTTGGGAATACAAATTGTAGCCTCAGACTATTCTATCAAGTAGATTAACAACACCATCTTGCAAGTATTATGAAACAAGAGAATAAGTGAAAGCGACTAATTCTGTTTACCTAGATTTCTGATGGGACTTAGATTTCACTTTACCATAGTAAGCTCTTTTCATTTCCATCATCTTCCCCCTAATATCCAAACACTTATCATTAAGACTTTAACTCACTCCTCAAACTAGAAATCAAATCCTCTCCTTCTTCTCCTCCCTCCCCTACTGGCCTCAAGTTCCTGCATCTGTTTACGGTCTCCCTAAGGGTAGCACCAAGATCTACCCTCCAGAAAGTACCTACATTTCCCCTCTCTGGAAACCCACAGTAGAATCCACAATAAATTTTGCTCTGAAGTGCAAAAGCCACTGGTTGACCTATGAAAATTGGACATACTTGGTTTTTGTTGTAGTTTTTGTTCTTAGAGTTTCAATTTGGGAGGAGAGAATTTTTTTCCCTCTACTTATAAGTTGAAAACATAAGTTATTGAGAATCTGAAAATGAAATACTCTTCTTAAACTATCCCCTTATTTTACAAGCAATAAACTATCATAAATAAAATAAAATCTTGTGTCAGGGATGCCATGAAAGGTTGTTCAGGAGGTGTACTACCCAAGAGCTCAGGCAAGAGGTTGAATGGCAGTCAACATCCAGTCAGAACTCTGTTCACCAGATCTGTTCATTTGCTGATATAACACCTAGAAGGGAGTGTACATTCTCCCTGGGGAGAAGAAATCTGCTATATAAATTTGTCTATTTTTAAAGCCCCTTGATTGCATGATTTTCACCCCATCAAAAATGTCTATCTAGGAAAGGCTTCCATATAACAGACAACCTGTGAATACAGAATTGTTCCCTTCCTTAGTACTTTTTTCCTCTGTCCTTTTAACTGTACTAGGAAACAAAGGAATTGGATCAGACCCTGCCAAGAGTACCCCCAGTGTTCAATTTCTTCAGGGCACAAAGACTCCTGAACAGAGTATGACTTGTGTTTCCCTGACTTAACTCTAGTATCTGTCCCACTCAAGCACAATTCCACGAGAACTCAATAATAATGATGCTGGTGTCCCTGAAAATACCATAGCTTCTTCAGGATAAGGAATAAAAGATACAAGCTGGCACAATGTATCTATAATAAGTCCTCTCAATCAAAAGGTACAAATTTCCAGTTATAAATCAGTACTAGGGATATAAGGTACCACATGGTAAATGTAATCAACACGGCTTTATGTTATATATGAAAGTTTTTTAAGAGCATAAATCCTAAGAGTTCTCATCACAAGAAAAAAAATTATTTTTTCTATTTCTTTAATTTTGTCCCTATATGAGATAATGGATGTTCACTAAACTTATTGTGGTCATCACTTCATAATGTATGTAAATTAAATCATTATGTATACCTTAAACTGTATACCTTAAACTCATACAGTGCTGCATGTGGATTATACCTCAGTAAAACTGGAAGAAAAAAATTTGAAATTAAAAAAATGCCTTCTCTATTTGTGAGATTTAACTTCAGGGCTAATGGATGCACACAAGTGCCTAACACAAAACCTGGAACAACTGTGTACCTAGTGAATCATAAATATTAATCTCATCATTGTTGTTTCTCTTATCTAAACTTTGAGTAAAGAGGAAATCAGTCAAACATTAAATTGGAGGTGGGGAGATCCCAAAGTAATGCACTGGGTAAGTTTCAGGCTGGTTACAAAACAGTATTTTCCGCTTAGCTAACCCTTACCCAGATTAAGGCATGTTCACACCACACTTAGTATCGAAACCGTAACTCGTGACAGTCATGTGCCCATACAGTTGTCCCACACCACTACCAGGTTACTTCTATCACCAAGCCCATCTCACAACTCTTAGCAATTCTTTAACCACCAGTATTTTTTAAAATAGATTTGCTTACTTTTAGCACTTCCTCTAATTCAAATCCAACAAGAATTACAGTTTTAATTTTAGTTATTTAATATTGAGTGTTCACTTTGTGGAATTGCTATCAAAAAAATTTTCCCATGAGCTCACCCTACTGATTCAAGCAGTCTTAAATACATCAAATTCTACAGAAAAGGCAGCCCCAAAATTAACCTTTGAAAACAGTTTTACTCCGTTCCATCAATAATTCGGAAATAGAAGAGTCTCAGAAACCCCTAATGTTAACTATTGAGGGTTAAGCCTGAACTAATCTCTGAAGTAGAGTGTTTGCTGTTACAATTCTATCCCAATTCCACCAGGATTTTTTTTTTTTTTTTGAAGTACAGTCAATTTACGATGTGTCAGTTTCTGGTGTACAGCACAATGTCCCAGTCGTACATATACAGGCATATATTTGTGTTCATATTCTTTTTCATTACAGGTTACTACAAGATATTGAATATAGTTCCCTGTGCTATACAGAAGAAGTTGTTGTTTATCTAATTCCACCAGGATTTAACTCAAATCAAGGCTCTAGCACCATACAGCTCAGTGAATTCTCCCGGCTTGGTCCAATCTGACCCTTCCCCTAAAATGGCAAAGATTGTCAGGCCAGAATCAGCGGACATAGGATTTATGGAGACTCTGGGATTTAGGCCGGCATTTGGCTCTTCAGCTCCACTGGGAGAGAAGGAGCACATCATAGGATGGGGACAGCTGAAGGTTTAGCAGAAAGAGAATGATGGGGGTGATGGGGAGTGAGAGGAGTCAGACCACAGCCCACTGCCGCCATGTAACACACAGCCGGACACAGCTGCCTAATACCTGTTTCACATGCAGCTTCGTTGTGAATTCTTAAAGACATACTTGTCAGCCATCTATCATGTGTGGGAAATATCTTTGCAGACTTAGGGGAAAAAACGCCAACAGGCCCTTCTGCCCTCTGGGGAACACAGCATGTGTGTCACGCAAAGACCGCAGGCCTTGGAGACAGACATACCTGAATTCAGATCCTGATCTGCCCTTTACTCTCTGGGTCCGAGTTACTTGGTCTCCGGACCCTGCTTTATCCTCTGAAAAACATCTAAGTCCCCAAGTAGTTGTGAAAATGAAAAGAGAAAGCCCAGCCCAGCAGAGAACAGGCCTCCCAATAAAAGTTCGCTTCCTGCTTCTTTCCTTTATAGGAATTTGCAAACTAGGTGGTAAGGTGATAAGAAGCATCTCTGCATTTCCCAGATTAGCCTTTTGTGGAGCTGCTCGACTTCCAGGCAGTCTAATTAACACCCACTCCTCGCCTTCACCCGCGCCTCCGCCAGTCTCAACATGGTTAGTCACCAGCAGGAGGTCACAGAGCTGATCCAGGCCTCCCGGTTCTTAATACCAACTTAAATTTCTGAGTATCTGTTTGTGACAGGAAATCTAAAGAAAGGGCAGATTCTTTATTTGTAGTTTTAGAAAAACATATAGATCTTCAAATTCATGCTCCCCTCATCCTCCTCGGTTCTAACACAATGAAAAGGATTATTTCTAATTAAATGTTTACTCTCATGTTTATATTGATTTATGTGGCATATGTGTAATGACTTTGCAATGCTCTTTGCACAGAACAATCAACTGGAGAAATTTTAAAAATACTGACACTTGGGACAGACCTCCAGCCAATTAAATCAGAATCTCTTGGGGTGGTACCCAGGCACTGGAGAGTTTCTAAGGTTACCCAGACGATGTTAATGAGCGGCCGGGGGGGGGGGGGGGGGGGGAGTCGGGTGGAAAAGACATGACTACTTCTCTCCCCTTTTGTTGATTATACCTCAGAGCCCTGCTGCCCACTGATTAATCTCTGAGCCTCAACTCCAACCAGGGCACTGGTTGGGGTTTTAGAAGAGCCACATCACCTCTTCCCAGGAGGCCGCCCGGTGAGTTCGCACAGACTTTCCAGGCACAGCCCAGCAGCACTTCCCATGACACAGCTGTTCCTCTCAGGCCTCCTGATGACCCGACCTGGTCCTGTGTCCTCGCTGCTCTGAGCTCCTCTTTTAAACTTATGCCCAGGATGCCCCCATCTTGTGGTCATAATAGACTTCGTTCTGAGTTCTAGTGCTCCAGGTCCTGGTTCCCTTGACAGCAAGAATCACCTGGGGTCTAGTCAAAACACTGATCTGGGTTGAGAAATGCAGAAGCAGGGCCCTAAGATTCTGCATTTCTAGTAGTCTCACAGTGTTGATGCTGCGGATCTGTCCACCACCCAGACATAGCAAGGACATGGATGGTCTTTTTCATCTCTAAATTCTGGGGAAGGAAGCAATTCTGTTATTTCGAGCCCTTTTTTCTTTTGTAGGTCATTTTTTGCTTGTTATTTCTGGCATATTCGATGTTGAGTCTGTGGGTGGAAATGTATCCCACAATTAAAGCATTGCTCCCATGGAAAAGCGTCATCCATTTTATGAAAATCCACTTTTATACTCAGTTCACAGGAAGTACCATGGTGGAAAAAAGGAGTTTTCCTGTATGAATTCACCAGTAGCTACAGTTTGCAGTAGTGTATGCTAAATACCAAATGAGGGTGTCTTACTGAGTGGATAAGCACACAGCCAGCACACACGTGTCCCCTGCCTCCCCTCTGGAGTCCTTGGCAGAAATCAGTGGCTTTTCATAGCATCCTTCCTCTCTGAGCACACATTTAGCCTTAGAATCCTTCCCAACACAGCAACTTAACTGAATATCCAATATTTGCATCCCTGACATGAAGATGATACGAGTTTAGAAGAGGAAACAATCAACTCCATGAGGAGCATGTTCTGAAGGGAGGGGATTGTGATTCGGCCTGGCCGGACAAGTCAGCAACAGCATCTCTCTGTGACACCAACCTGACAGTGATAATAAGTAGTATGTTTGAAGTTCACACACCTAAGATAACATGAAATCTTCATTTTACCTGTACTCTGTAATTATAGTTTGTGCTTATCAACAGTTCTCATGAAATCCTTAATTTTCATCTTCCTTATTTACTATCAGTAACAACAAAACAACAACAATAATTTCAAATGGTATGCAAAAATAGCTTTGCTGGGACACCCATGGATGACATTTATGATGGTCGGCAGCCCCTACTGCTGACTTAGAGAACTGGGTCTGGAATTTGATGCCAGTTCTGCCCCATACCCTGTCCGCTACCATCCAGAGAACATGGTCTCTCCCTAATTAGGTTTCCTGTTTCTTTCTCAGTTGCCACATCACTGGACAGTGTGTGGCTTAAATCAGAACTTCCAAAATGTTTGGATTTTAGGAACTAGTAATATTTTCAAAAAAACATTTTGGAGAACAGTATAAGGTTGTTAATCTTTAATTTACTAAGCAAAGGTATAAAAACAAATAACTAACATCCACTAAGGCTGTTGTTTTACTTTTACAGAGCACCTATTAATACCAAAAAGTCAAGTAGGAGGGAACAACTCTCAGAATAAAAAGCAGTTTTTTGAAGTGAATGAATTTAGCTTTAGAGGAAAAAATCACTACATTATCCTTCTCATTTCACACAGTCTGATAAAAACTTTCTCGATGACAAAAGTTCATATACTGCCCTCTGGGTACCACAGGCTTAAGTAACTGGAACTTTTGGCAGCAGGTAATGTTTCCCTCATGAACAAGGACTAGGGTCTTTGCTCAGGGAACAAATTGGCTCTTTTAGAACCAGGCTTGAAAATCAGCGCCTG
The DNA here is from genome assembly GCF_048773025.1 of Camelus bactrianus. Lineage (NCBI taxonomy): Eukaryota > Metazoa > Chordata > Mammalia > Artiodactyla > Camelidae > Camelus > Camelus bactrianus. The sequence goes on from NC_133543.1 coordinate 44,803,055, forward strand.
CCTAATCCAGGCCTGTGCCTGTCATGCTTGCTGTGGTCTGTGTGGAGGACCCCAGCTGTCCCTGGAAGGCCAGTTTCTGTCCATCTGTCCCATCTTAGCTCCTTTCCCTCACCTGCTCTTCGACACTGATAGGTTCTATCGCATCCAAGTATGGCAATCCTCTCTACTATCTATTGAGGAAATACCCGGTTATGGACAAAAGCGAGTTTTTCCTTTTCTCATTTATTCCGGAATGTGAATCTCTGATTTCAATCAGGTTGACACAGACTGTCCCACCCTGTGTGGGCTGAGTTTCTGAGCCTGTTCATGAGGCAGGCCACACAGTGTAAATATTTAGAAGAGGAACAAGTTTCTGAGTCTCTGTCAGGTTTTAATCCTGCCATCCCTTTTAAGAAGTTGTGTTGGCTTTGAAGAGAAGACAAAACAGCTCTGTTTTCTCCTGTGTTTTAAACTGACCTCAATGACAGCAAAGATGAAGTCAAAGAAAAGATTTTGGGGATTAGAGATATATTAACTTTTGAAATCCTTTCTCGTAGGCAAGCTGTGAAAGCATTGGCAGGAGCCTTCCTGGTGAGTCACAACAATGGAGTGAATCACAGGCAAGCACATTTAAGGCCGCAGACACCAGAATGCAAGCAAGGGAGAAGCAGGAATCAGGCCAAGATTGTAAAGTGAAGATTGGAACTATGATCATTGAAACCAGGAGTAAAGTAGGAAACCGCACCAGCCACAGGCTATGTGAGCCCAGTGATTAAGCCAAAATTAGGAACACAATAGATCAGAATTAGATCATTATTTGAGGATCGGGAACAGAAAAGACCAGAGATAGATGGATGCTAGGTGACGCCCCTTGATTTGGGCTTTCTGGGAAAAAAGGTCTAAGAAACCTTAAATAGTCCTCTTGGAAACCTGTTCCTCTGCTGGCTCTAACCTAACAAAATCACTCTCATTTGCTCGGTCTGTTCATTGCCTGTCTGTGGGAGCCACCCTGAAAGAATGATGAAAGTCTCTGAGGCTAATTCTACACACCAAACTGGTTCAACCATATTGACTGAAGCAATTCTTTGAGAAAACAAGTCTGTAAGTTAAGCCACCGTGTTCTGTTGATAGATGTAGCCTGAATCTACATTTTGTGCCTAAATTGTCTCAATAATAAAATTACTGATGTGGGTAGCAGAATGAGTCAACTTGTTCCTGTTGCCTCTGATTTTCTGAAGCCCCAGAGTAGAAAATCAGGTTAAGAGCCCACATTATCTATAAATTTGCTCAGGGATCACCCAAAAAGCTAATCCAGAAACTCAACCCCCAAAATAATTGGAGGCAAGGTGATGACTCTTGACTATAGAGTATAGTTGGCATGGGGGTTGTGGGTGGAGCAGGAATTGTTCAGAGAGAGTAATCATTTGTCAAAAACTTTCAAAAGGGAATGATGACAAAAAGATAAAAGATAAATGCTGGTGTGGATGTAGAGAAAAGGGAACCCTTGTGCACTGCTGGTGGGATTGTAAAGCGGTACAGCCACCATGGAAAACCGTATGGAGGTTACTCAAAAAATTAAAAATTGAACTACCATGTGATCCAGCAACTCCACTTCTGGGAATATATCCAAAGGAAATGAAAACACTGACTTGAAAAAATATCTGCATCCCCATGTTCATTACAGCATTATTTACAACAGTCAAGACAGGGGAGCAACCTAAGTGTTCATCAATGGATGAGTGGATAAAAAGATTGTTTATGTATATATAAATGTATATATACATACATATATATACAATGGAATATTATTCACTCATTCGAAAATGAGGAAATCCTATCATTTGTGACAGCACGGATGGACCTTGAAGGCATTATGCTAAGTGCAATAAGTAAAACAAAGAAGGAATAAGATCTCACTTATATATGGAATCTAACTGAAAAAAAAAAACCACACTAAACTCATAGAAAAAGAGATCAGATTTGTGGTTACCAGAGGCATAGGGCAGGGAGAGGGGAAACTGGAGGAAAGTGGTTAACAGATACAAACTTCTAGCTATAAACAAGTACCAGGGATGTAATGTACAACGTGATGACTATAGTTAACACTGCTGTATGATATATAGGAAAGTTGTTAACAGAGTGGATCCTCAGAGTTCTCATCACAAGGGTTTTTTTTGTTCCCTTTTATTTTTATTGTATCTATAAAACATGATGGATGTTAACTGAACCTGTTGTGGTAATTGTTTCACAATATTTGTAAATCAAACTATCATTACATACACCTTAAACTTACACAGTGACGTATGTCAATTATTTCTCAGTAAAACTGTGGGGGAATATGGAATAATGATGAAGATACAGAACTTCAGTTAAAGCCTGCTCAGACTCTTAGTAAGATTTACCACCTTAAGACTTTAATGGGTGAATTGAAACCCTTGCTATAAGATACTTGCACGCGGCAGCTAGAACCGCATCTGACACAGCAGTTACTCTCAGTCCGTGGGAGCACCAGCTTTCCAGTCATCCACTTAGAAACCCAGTAGCGTCATCAATAACTCCTTTTCCTTGATTTCCCACACTTAACCAGTCCCCATATTTCCGCCAATTTTACAATCAAATAATCATTCCTAACTGATCTCCCTGCCTCTAATCTCTCGCCTTTTCATTAGATTATAATGTTTTATATTTCTCCATACCCCACATACTAGTGCAAAGTAATTTCTTCTACTCAGAGTTTTCAGCAATTAAATAACCATTTCCTCTAAAGCCTCAGAAAAAGAGTGTGTATATGCAAAAAAGTGTCTCCTCTAGTTGACAGAAATTTTAAAAATGTAATGGGAAATCCCAGTGAATAAATATTTCAGGTACTTTTAGCTTCAGAAATTTACCAAGCTCCAAAGCTATCCCAGCTGTGGTACCACCTGTTTCCACAGCATGTCCCCTCACTTTGGCAAGGAGCACCCAACTGGAACAGAAACCTTCCCCAGGACATCCCCTCCCTGCCGGGCCACCAGATGAATTAAAACTGTGGTTCTGGTCTAGGCAGTTTCTCTGACAAGCCCCCACTTCATTCTAGCCAATTTCATTCAAAGCTACCAATCCAATCCCTATAGAAGATGTTCTCTGCTCTTAGAGGAGGCCCAGGTCATCCACCTAAACTAAGACTTTCTTGTTTAGAGTGACTGTGTCACATGGTAGAAAGGGCCTGGGCTCCAGAGTTAGAAAGGCCTCAATTCAAAACCTGGTTCCACAGTAGTAACTGTGTGACTCTGCCATCCCTGTTTTCTCATCTGCAGGATGAGAACAAAATCAGCTTAATAGTGTCGTTGAGGTGAGTCATTAAGATAACGTATTTGTAGATGTAAAACAAGGTCCTACTGTATAGTCCAGGGACCTATATTCAATATCTTGTGGTAACGTATAATGAAAAAGGATATGAAAACCAACATACGTATGTGTATGTGTGACTGAAACATTTTGCTGTATACCAGAAATTGATGCATTGTAAAGTGACTATACTTTAATAAAAAATTTTTTTCAAGATAATGTATTTGAACATAGCAGCTAGTATGGCACCGGGCACAATGAAGTTACTTAATAAATACGTTTCTCTTGTCTTCTTTATTAATATTTTTTTTTTTTGGCTCTCTCTTCTTGCACTGTGAATTATTTTGAGGATCTCGGGGAAAAGCCTGGAGTCCTGCCAGTAATGACTTTAGCTCGTACTGGGTATTGTTGTAAAGTTTCTTTGTTTAATACCTTGAACCATAATTCTTATAAATGGATAGGACCAAGGTATTCAATTGGGTAGTTTCCTCAAGTTTTTGGGTGGGACTCAATCCAAAAAAAAAAGAGTGAATGCCCAAATCCTTTAGACTCTTGTTTTCATGAATAAGAGTCTTGTCACTATAGGAAGTTTTTCTTAACATGCAATGACAAGTAGGAAATTCTTCCCTCTGATGTGTTATTAAGTGCCTAGCACAGGCATAGCATTTCTAGGTGCTGTGAGAATACAAATTATGTGCAAGCCATGGCCTCTACTCTCAAAATATGTGGAATAATTCCAGAGGATGAGGGAATATATGAGATATAGCTAATGTGTGTGTTTCAGAGTCTTGGTGCTAGAAAAGTTTAGAAGAGACAGGGAAGTTACCCTAATGGTAGGGGAAAGTTTCAGGTTGGGGCAATAAATGACTTCTAATTTAAGAACAGAATGTTCACAATGAATATGCCATCAAATACTAAATTCACTGTATTTGTTTCAAGTTGGGTAGTTTCATTTTTCTTCTCAAGAACCCCAACCTCAGCCTTGAACACTGGGCAAGAACCCATCTCTGCAGCCCACCATTCTTGTACACATTTTTGTTCTGCACTTTTACCCCCACTCCACCTTCTTTTCTTCTCAGTTTTCTTCTTGGTCCTATCCCCTCATAAACAAGCTCTGTTTGAGAAATTCAATCATGCCAAAGAATAAAATGATAAGTTACTGGTATGTTAGAGCTGGATGGCATCTTAGATATCACAGATTACCCTTCTCTTCATCCACTGTAGGCAGTCGAAGACTTTCCATCTCCTACTATCCTTCAGTCATTCATTATTTCACTTCAAAAACATCTAAGCCACCCTATTATATACAGAGTTCCCAGTAACTGTATTTACTGCTAACTTTCCCTTGTCCTTAAGAATTTTATGCCCTGCTTCTTTTGTATGTAATCAGTTTAGACAAAACTGAGAAATAGACACACTGTTTTTTTGTGCTCTTAGCCTCTTCATTCTGAGCCCATGTTCCTCTTCAGTGACCACCTCCATCCCAGTTCCTCAAAAACTTCTCATTTCCCTTATCAAAAGTTATCATTAGAGTCTTCAGCCACCTAAAAGTTTAATGGCCCATAACAGTATAACAGCAGGTTCTCCTGCATGGGGTAGCTACATTTTATTTGGGGTCAAGGTCTTATATTACAAACAAAAGTCTAACTTATTTTGGACATCAGTCAAGGAGGATTTGAGGAGCCCCAAGACCTTGGTGGGGACCATACCTGAAGAGACATTTTAGAGTTAACACCTGTTTTACCTACATTCAAGTAATATAGACAATCTACTTAAACAAAAGCTACTGTTGAATATTGACATAGCAGGGTAAATTTAAGACTAATTCCTTACATTCAGAAGTGTGCCAGCCTCCCAGTCCAAAGCCACCCTTTGTTGTCTGCCCTGAAAAAAATGGAGCTGGAATGTTAGAATATTTCTTTGCAATGATCATGAGCTGCATCAGTATAGGGAACTGGAGAAACTCTACAAGAGGAACAGGGCTTCTCCTGCTGGTTCTGGTGTTTTCCATTTGTTTCATCTTTTTCGTAACCCATGACTGCCAGCTTCACGCTTGGGGTTCATCCAGTGGCACTCACCCCATCAAGTTTCTGTGGCACATGTATGGACAGCTTCTCATCAAGTTTCAGCAGCATCCCTAATGACAGCTTCCCAATGAGTCTCACAGGTATCCCAGAAGCGAATTCCCCAACCTTGGCCCACCTGTACCTTGGAGGAGTGTTTCCTGCTTGCCCAGTATCTGTGACTCAGTTCTGGCCTGGGCAACTGGATTGAAAAATTCTCTGCAATCCAGTGGTCCCCACCTTCTCCAACATGGCCTGAATCTCAGCCTTGGGGAAAGGGAATCTTTTCCACATTTGTTCCTTCCTTGGGTACCCTCCCTGAGCCCTAAGCTATTCTTTTAAGCTTTCTTTATGCTTTATAAGACCACTACCAGTTACAGTTAATAATTCTTTGTATTAAGCTTTCCCTGTTTAAATTACTCTATGGTGTCTGTTTCTTCATTGACCTCTCACTGATATGAGAGTTTATATCCTGAGGAATAAACCTTCAAAGCATTTGTTTAAAAACCCCAAAGAATGCAAAGCACCAGAGAGAGAGTTTGACCTTCTGTCAGAGTAATCTATTGCAAATGAGTCTAACATCTCGGTTACAATAAATGATATAGGAAAAAAAGGGCACTGAAAAATTTTAGAAAAAAGGATTCTCATATTAAACCTGCAGTAAAATAAAACAAAATAAACAAGCAAATTAAAAATTCAAACCTAAAGACACAAGGGTCTTAATCAGTTGTCAAGTTTCAGTATTGTTGCGCTCAAGTGAGTATCTTCTGTATTTAGTTTAAAATTTTTTCTGGGAGATCAAGGAAGAGAAAGCCTGACTAATTAGGCTTTTACATTTGTTTTCCCCCAAAAAATGTAAGCATGAACTAGGCCACAAATAGGCCTACTGGGAGTATAAGGTCTGCAGTCATGAAACATTGCACATGGTGTTTAAAGTTTCACTCTTTGAATAGGAGAGAAAGAGAATCATACTACCCAGCCCATGGGGTTATTGTAAAGATCAGAACCTAGGACAGGGCTTGCCATGTAGCAACGTCTCTAAAAGGCTATTTTTTTGTAGTTTTTTCTGTTATTTATGACTATTTTTTTTTTTACTATATTGAGTATTATAGCAAAAAGATTTCAGTCTCTAGTAACAGAAAATCTAAGTCCAACTAGATTAAACAATAAAAAAGGGCTTTGGGAACTACATAATAGGAAAGTCAAGAGGTAAAGGGGAAGTGAGCTCTGTATTCCAAACCAGAGTCCTTGGATTCATCCAGATTAGATTGGCTTGGGTCACAGGCTCACCCCAGTAGCAAAGCTCAGGGAAATGTAATGTGCTGGCTGGCTTAAGCCAGTCTTCGCTTTCTCATGGAATCGGGGGTGGACTTTTCCCATACGGCACATAGGCTATAAGGGGGAAGAGGGAGAGGCAACATGGATGTTGCCTAGACAAACAAAAGGATCTTGCTTAATTAATTTAATTACTCTCTGTCTAGTTTTCCTGTAATGCTTGTATAAACTCACATTATGATTTTATAGAGAAAATGAACATAAATACAACAAACAATAAACAAGAATCTCTTATATAGTCTCATCATGTGCTCAGTGGTTTAAATGCTTTAGATATACTCATTCATTTAATCCTCAAGACCACCGTAAGATTTAGGCAAGGAGCTACTAAGAATGGAGCCAGAATTTCGGAACCTAGACAATAAGGCTCCAGCAACTGAGTGCCTAACCCTTCTGCTAGACTGTCTCTCAACAAAGAGGCGATTTTTAATTCCTCTGATGTGCTACAGAAAGGTTGTGGAGTATGGTTCTATGATGCCCTTTCCCCAGAGGTGATCAGCATAGAGCAATTGATGAATGAAGGACAAATGAGTAAATGAATGACATGGGAAGGAGGTGTTCCTAGAGAGCTTTTTTCCATTCTAACAGTATTTTAAAACCTGAAACCCAATGACAAGAGACAAAGCACATAGACCTTTCACCAACAGAGTAATCTGAAGTTCTCCAGTCCCATTCCACTCAGCTTCCAAACCTTACCAGCATCCTCAAATTATAAAGTCAGAGGTGATAAGGTACTTTGGATCGGGGATCTCTGATTCCAGTGCAAAGCTGTCAACACCATCAATCAGCCACTTGGTACTGAGAAAATCAATCTGAGTCTCAATTTCTTCCTCTTTGAAGTAAAGGAGTATAACAAGGTTATCTGAAAAACAGCACATGCACACCTATACACACACACACACACACACACAATTACTCGTACACTCCTAGCACTACCTCATTTTCCCCACTCCCCCAGATAATAGCTTGTGATTTTACTTGGAACCCATGTTTATTGGATCTTTCATCATGGCTCTGGCATCCCTCCAAATATGATCAAATTAAAAAGGAACTTAACTGGTAAACCAAAGAATAAATAACACACAAGGAACCTTGAAATCTCTCTGCAAGCTTCAGCCAGTTAATCCTCCCAACATCCCCCTGGAGTCAAGCTAAATAGTTTTCAAAGGTCAGATCTTTGAAAGCCTGACTTATTTTATTAAAGCTATAGAAAAACCCAGAGTTTATGGATTATCCTTTCTGTCTCTCCCTCTTTTCTGTAATTTCTCTCTCACTGCCATTGTGTCTTAGAGGTTATAGATAGGCTATAGATTTTTTTATCTCCTCATGTATATAGAATTGCAGGTATGAACTCTTAATCCTGATAATATTAGAAACTATATCAGGAATAAATTACTATACTGTATGCTCACATAGAAACTTATTGATGACCTTAAGCATCTTATAGCAATTTCATAAATTTATATATCCAAACTAAATATGTTTCAGGTAATGCAAAGTTTGTTTCCTACAATTTAGAAATTCTGGACCTCTGTGAAAGATCCAAGTAATTTCCATTTTCTTTATTCTGGTATCTAAACCACTTTCTGAGTTTCTCAGTTTAGAAAGAAAGTGCCTGTAAGAATCATTCCTTTTGGTTCATGATTCTCATTAACTTTAGACAGTAGAAAGCCTAGTATATAGATCAAAATAAAAGGGCTGTTTGGCAATGAACTAAATGTATTCTACCTTGGCCACTAAAAGAGAAAGTGGAATGTGTAATACCTGAAACAAACTTTTCCATGGTGAGATCCCTTCATTTCCTGATGAAATTCTGTCAACTTACAGAGATTTTTTTATGGAGAGTTAGATAGTTTACCTTGTACCCTGTGGAAAGTATCATGGATTTTTTTTATGAGACTTACTAAGCTATCCATAACAGATTAGAAAGGAAAAAAAAAAGTGAAGGATAAGTAATTCTGCAGAAGCAAAATGTGCACTGTCATCTTCCTTAACTAATGTCACTGAATCTGCTCCAAGGCTGCCCTTTTTTCATAAATTGGCATTTGAGAAAAGGCAGCGAGTCTAGTACGCCCTCCACTTCTCTAACTGAGCCCCAGTCCTGCCCCACCCTCCTTTTCCTCGCCCATCCTCTTGCTGTCTCCCATTGTACAATTCTTATATTCCCCTCCTAAGACCAAACTGGTAGATGTTGAGCAGGGATTGGAGGTGACATATTCTCAGTTCATTAATTTCTTGCAGGCTGGAAGCTTTCAAAATTGGGCATAAGAAGGAATAAAAAATGATAGGGAAAACATCTGAATTTCTTTTCACCTCCTCCAAACTTCCACACTCTCTGTGAATGAGGGAATCTGTATTTGATGAAGTGTACTATAATGGACATCCTGGCTTCACTATAGTAAAGTTGTTAAAAGCATGGACTTTGGAGACAGATGCCTGAGTTTCTACTTACTAGCTACATGTACTTGGATAAATTAGTTAACTTCTTTATGCCTCAATTTTTGTGTCTATAGAAGAGTACCTTCTTCATAAGGTACGTATAAGGGTTAAATGAGATGATACACATAGAGCACTTAGAATTGTGCCAGCACTGCCCTAAATTCTATATAGGTACTCATCTCATCTGAGATTTTAATAAACTTTCAACGTTCCCAAGCACTGGTCATTTATATTATGCTTGATTTTCCTCTGGAGCATGGAACTCATTGTCTCCCAAGATGCCTTACTGTTATTCTTACTACTGGAAAGTTGATCTTTCCACAGTGAACTAAAATTTGTTTTCCTCTTAGCTCCTCTTTACTGGTTTGAGATCTATCTTGGAGCTGTATAGAAAAACTTAGTTGATGTTTAAATATTGTTATTTCTGTCTCATTTTCTTTACACTAAACATCCTCCATTTCTGTAATTATACACATGTAATAGGGATAAGTATTTAATAACTAGTTTGTCTCTGGTCTTTTAAAGAGTGGTACCTGGAAAGATGGGTCTGAAAGCAGAACTAGTGCTTCCCTCATTCTAGAGGGAATTCAAAGGTCCTGTTCATTTTAGAATTTTTTTAGCATCCCCATGTTAACACCTCAAGTAAAACTCTTAAGTCATTTTTGTATGGCTGCTACAAATTGCATCTCATCATCCTTCTCTGCAAATTTTTTTCTTGTTTTTTGTTTCTTTGTAGGGTAATGCAGGACGTAAGTGGGAGTAGGAACTAGACAGCTTTATGATAACTCCTGTTACATTTCATGTCGACATCAGCCTATAATATGTGTTTGTCAAGATATTTTTGGACTTTAATTCTATCAACCTTTATTTCATTATATGTCATGAAGTGTCCTCTTTCTTTTAAGAGCCAAAAAGATGTAGTTATACAATGAGGAAGACAGAGTGCTGGGGAAGCCAGAGTCCCACTTTTATTCCTAGTCTCAAAAATAATAGGCCTAACATGCTTCTTAACTGTTCAGGTTATCTGTGCACCTCACAGCTTTGTTTTTTCTTAAGGATAGATGCCAAAAACACTAAAAAAAAAAAAAAAATCTAATTATCATCAAGACTATAAATAATCCTCTATAATGTTAAAAAGCAAATTCAGATTTTAGAAATTTTTTACTTTAAAAAGCTATGAAAATGAGCAGAAAGCCACAAGTTTAGCCTAAAACAAATCAGAATAAATTTACTGAGAATATTCAAAAAGGTATAAAATTGATTTTTAACCCTTGATCCTTTTCCTTGTTCAGTTCCTGGATGTCTAGGCATCTCTTCATGAGGCTCCAGCTCTGAGAACTTCTCTGCTCACAGAGCACTTTGTACATTTCTCTGCTCTCATCTTTGGCAATGGGAGGACGAAAGTGTTGTTTGCCTGTCTGTCTCTTCCTCAAGATCACGAGGTCCTCAAGGGCAAGGGAAAGCATTTTAATGACTCTTACACCCAGCACAGGACCTAATAGATAATATGAGTTTATTGAATAACTAATTAAGCAAACATGTTAACCACATGTCTCTACTCATGCAAGGCCCACCATTAACTTAGGTTACGGCTTAAGTAGAAGAATTGTAAGGAGTAAGGACATTTCCCCTCCCCCACTTCCTCCGACTTCCATCAAACCCCCTTCCCCTGCTCACTATGGCCAGAAATTCAATTAGATAAAGACACTGTAATTCTACTACTCTGTACAACATAAAATGCATGTATCCTCACCAGAGTGATACTTTGGCATAAGTTTGTTAAGTTGCAAAGTAGTGATACCAACTACTGTCCCCCTACTCCCCGCTGTGAAGTCTATAGAGATAGGGGTGGTGGTGAAAAAGAGTATCCATCATCCCTGCAGGTCCCAGCCCCACTGTGGCCATTGGCCAATGAAGGCCTGGAGCATCAGCCCACCAGCAAGTAGAGGCTAGAAAACTCTGCTCCTCCCACAAATACCATGCCTGGAACATGGATTTATACTGCAGGTGTCCTTGTGATTGTCTGAACCAAGTTTCTCAATTAAACACCTACCCCACGCAGCCTGGCTGCCTAATTCACTCCCTGGCCAGAGTTATAAGCACCTGGGTCCCCTCCTGAAGGAGGAAGCCCATCTCTGCATCCCAGTCAGCAATGTAGAACACTGGCTTTTGTGCCCTCCATCGTCCCCAGGGAAGATTCTGCTTTCCAGGAATTCTTAGGGAGGGGCCTTTTACTCAGACCTGCCTTGAGAACCTTGTTCCTCATGTTGGTGATCTCTTCATTCTTTTCTTTGCTTACCAAACCCTTGGCCATTCACCTCTGCCTAAATGGGAATTTTGCCTGCCTTCTTCTCATTTGGGCTTGGAGCTCCCGCACCCCCTGAATCCCCTCCTGTCCTCATCATTGTACCCTAACCCTTGCCACTCCTGACTTGGTACCAATCTGCTCCTTCCTCCCCTGCAGAATCTCTGCATTTCTATCTGCCTGCCCAGGTCACATGGCTTATGGCTGAGAAGAAAAAAGGAGGAGGAGGGAATAGGAAAAGAAACCGCGAGAGACAACAAAGACAAAACTTCCATCTGCCTCACATGTTTTGCCTAGAGCCAGAACCAGTCCATGGCGTAGGTTTTAAATTCCACAAACACAGCCAGAATTTCCTCAAAAAGCGTCTCTAACCATAGCTTCCCTGTCCTGGCCCCACGACCTTCTTACAAGCAGTGTCCCACCAGATTGAGACCAAATACCCAGGGTTAAACAGTTCTGCTGGAGCTTGGGCTCAGGCCAAGTTCACGTGCCAAAGTAAATAGAAAAGGGAAGGGGCACAGAATGGAGAGACCAAAGGGGCATTTCCCAGTTAAAACATCAGCACTACTTTAAAGAAAAAAAAGAAAGTAGGAAGAAAAAAAAAGTGGGGGGGGGGGGAAGCTGTTTTTAAAATCGTGCTCCTCCCAAACTGTTAAGTCTTGAGAAGAAACTTTTCCTTCCACCAGTGAATATGTCACTTTTTTGCTTTGTTTTGCTATATTTATGGTATTAGATAGATTTTATTTTTCCATTACACACAAGGAAGTTTAATGTCTGGTATCAGTAAGATAATTATAAAATACAGGGTGCTGAAGGAACTTAATACTTCATTATGTGTTAAATCAGTAAAGCGATGTGTTTAATCATAAGCTTATTGATCATTTTAGGTTAATTCAGAATTATTTCCTTTTTATAGGATAATTTCTTCATGAGTAGAAGTATCTCAGGTTTATTTAACATCTAATTTAAAAGAAGGTTGTGTTTTAAAGGGGAAAAGAAACTAGACTGAGCATCAGAAGTTCTAAATTCTAGCTCTTTTACTAACTCTGGACCTTTGGGTAAGGTCTCAGACTCCTCGTCTGCAAAATGCAGGAGCTGAACAAAGCGACGGTTCAACTGCTACCATCCTTTTCCTGCTCAATAACTCAAGACAATGAAACACACTCCAATTCAGAAGACAGATTTTACTCTGAGTGCTGCCTCTAACTTTCTTTGTGACTTTGAGCATTTACCCTCTCCTGTTTCCTCATCTGTAATAAAAAGGAAATGGAACAGATGGTGTGTAAGAACATTTCCAGCTCTAAAATTTTAAAACAAAGGAAAATGTCTGGGATGCATATGCCGCCTTCCACTTGCATGTAGAACTTGATGTTTTGCTCCAAGTAGCCTGAGAAGGGTACATGCGTTTGGAAAGCGTTTCCCCGGTGTGCTGAAACATACACTCATCCACACGAACAGCGCATCTTAGTTCCCGGGGAGAAAATCTCTTAAGAGCCGTCTTTGCTTCCCCTCTCTTCTCCGTACCTGAGGTCAGGCTCTGGAATCCAGCATAAAGTCTATCATTACTAGGCTTCATCCATGACCTCTGTAGGCCGTGAAGCGAAGACGGCTATACTCAAATCTAGTCTTCACCTGCTGTTTATAAATACCCTCCTGAGGTCAAAAAGTGACTTCTTAAACCTAAAAAAGCCACTTATCCAATAAGCTAACTTTTCAATTTTCTTACATGACAATGTGCTTAATCCAAATATATTCTGGGGTTTACAGTTTCTGGATTTTTGTTAAAATGTCCTAACTATTCAAGTAGCATGTCTTTGCTTCAAAAGGAAGTCAAAGCTACAGTTACGGTGGTTTACAGAACATTTTCTGGTAGTCTTTGCTTCATTTCAATATCTTGCCATGATTGGCTGTTGATAGTTACAAAAAAGGAAGTCTTCAAGTCAGGGGATTTCTCAGTGGAAGTTCCCAGTTTAACACAAGGGAGATCTCAGGACGGTTTGGGCGGCACTGCTAGAGCCTGCAAATAAAGCTTCCAGACCCTGTAACTGCCGAATTCTCTAAAGAGCAAGAGTCTATGAAGGAAGACTTGTAACCTGGAGAAGAGGTAAGCAAAACTTCAGCAGCTCCTACTGATTCTCAGACTAGCAGTGTGGCCTGGATGTCTTAAACTGAAGTGTTGCAGATTTGTTCTACAATTGCTTCTATTAAGTGAGTAATTTATGACTTGATTCATTAATGCCTTTTATTCATTGCCATAGTGGGAAATTTGGCCTTTAAAAAATGGGGTACCTAGCCAAGACTAAGGGAAAATTTAAAATACAATGATCTCTTTGCGTTCTTCTCAACTTTTAAGATAGAATTTATGTCTCTGCTTGAAATGACTTTTCAAAGTTTCTATCCGGAATATAGCTTTCTCCAATGAGTGGTTATTATAACATAATGTGAGACTTTAAAGATATGTATTTGGCATAAGTAAGTTGTATATAGCTTACTAGGTTGAAAAGTAAGCTAATACTGTATATATTTATACTTTTTTGGTTAAATTTTTAAAGATCAATTCTGGCCTGATCCAGTGTGTTCATTCAAACATTAACTCACATTTAGTATTTTTCCATCCTCTAAGGAACACATTAATGAATATTTCTTTACAGTAAAGTATTAACCTTATAGAAAACTTTGCATTTCCTACCTTGGAACATTTATATTTACATAATAATAGTAATCTAGTCTTATTCTATTACCAATTGGCTTTTATTTTTACAAAAAGTGAATATTAAAGATGGTGTAGTTTTTTAAAGGATAATCCTAGGACAAGTTGATTGTTCAAAAGGATTAAACTTTAAGAATCATCACTATTGTTATATTAATAGCCTCCATTTATTGAATGTCTGCTGGAGGGAAATGGTCACAGGATCTTCCAGCTAGTACGTGGTAGAGCCAAGGCTTAACCATAAATCCACATCACTTCTTTTTCTGTAGCTCTCTGTTACCACTGCCCTGCCTTCTTACAATATTGAAAAAGTATTTTGAGATCTCTTATCCAAACTGCAAAATTATGGGGTCGGGGAGGGGAGAAAGGACAACACTTGGTTAAAGTCACTGAGAAGCCGTCATTCATAGAAGCTTAAAACTCATTCCTGGGTCTCCCTTGTCCTCACGTGCTCACCCCACCCCCTCAGTCCCTCCAGGGCACACTTCCACCTGTGCACACGTGCACCATTTGTTTGCTTCCATGCAAGAGGGGAGACCTGGGGCTATATACACCAGGTCCAACCTGACTGAAGTTTCCTGCTAGCAGTCAACTAGGGCCCTAAAGCAATGTCCAATTCTTTCTCTTAAACACTTGTGACAGTGAAAGAGATGGCCAAATGGAAGATTTAAAATAAATCTGTTCGTTTCCTCCAAAAATTTCATGAAATTTATGTACTAATTTGGTGAAAATAATCATCCTGACAGTAGAGAACCCTCCTGTCTAAGAAATATCTTTCTCCTCATGTATTAAGGCCTCAGGAAACATAGGTTCTTTACTATAAAATGTATTCCAATATATTTCATCTTCTTCATGTGTGTAATAGGATGCTACCTTGATAGGGACATTCTTTTCATTGTATTTTCTACCTAATTACGGCTGACATTTAGGACAGTTCTAGATATCATAATTTTGTCTTGTGTCCAGTCATTGTATTGATATTTTATTTATTCTGAATTATCTTAGGTAATTCACATGTGATGCCTAGATAGGAAAAATTTAATTTTTTCTTCTCTCTTTTTTCCTTCTCACCACATTGGCCAGAACGTCTAGAACAGTGTTTAATAACAGAGGAGATAGCAGCCAACCTCGTCTTGTTCTCATCTCAGTGGGAATTTCCCTAGTGGTTAACATTGAGAATGACGTTGGCTGTTGGTTTGAGACAAACACATTAATCATAAAAACCAAATAACTACCAAGTATATTTCTAACCATAGTTTGCTAAAAGTGTATCAAGACTTCATGTTAAACTGTATTCACTGTCTTTTTGGTACCATTAGAGACAACTGTATGGTTTTTCTTCTTTAAACTATACAATGCTCTGCTGTTACACAATACAGTAACTGCATTTTTAAAAACTTAAATGATGTTAAAAACCATGCCTCAGTAATAAAAGTAGGTGTATAGTTATAAAGTATATTTTGTTATTGCTCTAGTTAAGATAATAAATTGTTTGATCAAACAAAACAAACCAAGCCTACACATTTCCTCATTTTCTCTTCAATCCACATGCTTAAACGCCTCTCCTCTATTATTTTGGCTTCACAATTCGGTTCACAACTCAAATTAACAGAAAAGAATGAAAACAATGTGGCATAGCCAAGGAACCCTATCAAGGCAGAGCAACCAGATACTCAAACAAAGCAGCTGTTCCTACACGTGTGCAAAAAGCTTTCTCCCAATTTTAACAGTGCAAACTGCAAACCATGATTCAGTTACAACCAACAGTGGTGTGCAAAATGTGTGTCCAAACTGATTAATCTTACACCAATTCATATTAAGAAAATATATACTGAAAAAGAAATGTCTGTAATTTATTGAGAACTCTTGCATTCATATTCATAAGTGAAATTAATCTGAATTTTTATTTTCTGATAAAAATACCAAACTTTTCCATGATCTAAAGAAGTTTAATGGAAGCTATTGGCTCCTTGAAATGTTTAAAGAGCAAATCTTAACACTGTCCTGGGCACCTACTTTTATTTCCTTTTTTTCTTGGCACTCACTTTTAGAAGTAATTCTTTCAAAGCTTTTCAGTGTTTTCTATTGTTATT
The DNA here is from genome assembly GCF_048773025.1 of Camelus bactrianus. Classification (NCBI taxonomy): domain Eukaryota; kingdom Metazoa; phylum Chordata; class Mammalia; order Artiodactyla; family Camelidae; genus Camelus; species Camelus bactrianus. The sequence continues at coordinate 44,819,306 of NC_133543.1, forward strand.
GATCTATTCAGGTTTTATGCTATTTTTTCACACAAGTTAGGTTATTTGTGTTGCTTATAAATAATCCTCTTTATCAAATTTTTCAAATGTATTAGTATACACAGTATTGTGCTTTTTTGTCATCTCTATAACCATATGGATCACCCTTTCATTACTAATTTTGTCCATTTATGTTTTCTTTCTCTTTTTTCCCCGATTGAATGTGTCAAAGGGTTACTTTCTTGGATTTGTCACTTTTATGATTAGATCGTTTTAAAATAATTAGTTTTTTGCTTTTCTCTTTACTACTATTTTCTTACTGCCTGTCCCTCTTTTTAGACTATTTTGCTTTTCCTTTTCTTGGTTTTGGCAATGAATGCTTAGTTCATTTATTTTTATTTTTTCTTATTTTGTAATGAAAGTATTTAAGGCTAGGAATTTTTCCTAAGTACCAGGTTAACTACTCATACTTTTGATATGTCACTTTCACATTATTTTATGTTTTTTAATTGCAATTTTATTTCCTTTTTGGTCCAAGAGTTATTTGGGAGAATAAATTTTTTTAGTTAATATATTTTATTTTTTTAGGAAAGTTTTCGATTTAGGGGAAAAAGGAGTAAATACTACAGAGAGTTCCTATCTACCACCCCACCTCCTCCCCACTGCCTGCCCCAACCCAAACATATGAAGTTTTCCCTACTACTAGCATCATAATGTATGGTACGCTTGTGACAGAGGAATGATATTAATACATTTTTATTAACTCAGTTTATAGTTTATTCAGATTTCCTTATTTTTCCTTCTTAAAAAATTGAGGTAAAATTCACATAAAACTAAGCATTATAAAGTGAATGATCCAGTGCAATCATGATGTTGTGCAACTACCACTTCTATCTAGTTTCAAAGCGTTTTTATCACCCTAAAAGGAAACCCTGTACCCATTAAGTAGTTGCTCTGCATTTCCTGCTCTCCTCAATCCCTGGCAACCACCAATCTGTCCTGTCTATATAAATCTACCAATTCAGGATCTTTCATATAAATCATATAATATGCGACTTTTTCTGTCTGGCTTTTTCATTTAGCATAGTGTTTTTGAGATTCATCCATGTCATAGCATATATCAGTACTTCATTCCTTTTATGGCCAAACAATATTCTGTTGTATGTATGTGATGTGTGTGTGTGTGTGTGTGTGTGTGTGTGTGTGTGTGTGTGTATATATATAATTTGTTTATCCATTCCTCTATTGATGAACAGGCTAGTTGGGCTATTTTCACTTTCTGGCTTTGTAAATAGTGCTGCTATCACTGTGCATTTACATTGTTTGACTACCTGTTGTCAGTTCTTTTGAGTATATACCTAGCAGTGGGATTGTGGGGTCATATGGTAATTCTATGTTTAACTTTTTAAGAAACTACCCAATTGCTTTCCACAATGGCTGAATTATTTTATATTCCCACCAGCAATATAGGAGAGTCTCAGTTTCTCCACATTCTTGCCAATACGTGTAATTTTCTGGTTTATTATTGTTATGATTATAGCCATCCTAATGGATATGACATGGTACCTCACTATGGTTTTGATTTGCATTTCCCTAATAACTAATGATGTCAAGCATCTTTTCATGTGCTTGTTGGCCACTTGTACAGTCTCCTTGGAAAAATGTCTCCGAGTCTTTTACCCATTTTTTAATTGGGTTGTCTTTCTGTTATCATGCTACTATACAAAGAGTTCTTTGTATATTCTGGATATAAGACTCATGAAATACATGATTTGCAAACATTTTCTCTCATTCTGTAGATTGCCTTTTGATAATGTCTTTCAATGCACAAAAGTTTATTTCTTTAATTTTTAGGAAATTCTATTTTTTTTTCTTTTCATGATTTTGGTATCGTACATAGGAATCCATTGCCAAATTCAAGGTTATGATGATTTACCTTTTATCTAAGACTTGCATAGTTTTAGCTCTTACATTTAGATTATTTTTCCATTTCAAGTTGATTTTTGTATATAGTGTGAGATAGGGGTCCAGTTTCATTATTTTGATTATGGATATCAGTTGTTCCAATATCATTTGTTGAAAAGACTATACTTTCTCCATTGAATGGTCTTTGTACCCTGGTCAGAATCAATTGGCCTAGATGTAAGTATTTATTTCTGAACTCTCAATTCTATTCCTGTGGTTTATATGTCTGTCTTTATGCTGGTATCACACTATTTTGATTACAGTAGCTTTGTAGTGAGTTTGAAAATTGGAAAGTGTGGGTCCTCCAACTCTGTTTTTGTTTTTCAATATTCTTTAGCCACTCAGGTCTCCTTGCAATTCCATATGAAATTGAGGATTGGCTTTTCCATTTCTGAAAAAAAACTCATTGGAATTTTGACACAGGTTGCATTAAATCTGTAGATCATTTCGGGGAGTATTGCCATCATAACACTAATAATTCTTCCAATCCATGAATACAGAATGTCTTTCCACTTACTTGAGTCTTCTTTAATTTCTTTCAGCAATGTTTTGTAGTTTTCAGTGTACAAGTCTTTTGCCTCTTTGGTTAAATTTATTCCTAGATATTTCATTCTTTTGGGTGCTATTATAAGTAAAATTGCTTTCTTAATTTTCTTTTTGAATTGTTCATTGGTGATGGATAGAAATACAACTGATTTTTGAGTGCTGATCTTGTATCCTGCAACTTTCCTAAATTCATTTATTAGCTCAAATAGTTTTCTTGTGGATTCTTTGGGACTTTCTACATGTAAGATATCATCAGCAGATAGAGATAGTTCTACTTCTTTCTTTTAAATTTGGATGCCTTTTATTTCTTTTTCTTGTTTAATTGCTCTGGCTAGATCTACTGTGACCATGTTGAATAGCAGTAGTGAAAGAAAGCACCCTTGTCTTATTTCTGATCTTAGGGGGATATCTTTCAGTCTTTCATCATTGACTATGATGTTAGCTGTGGGCTTTCCAAAAATTCTCTTTATCATATTAAGGAAGTTCCCTTATATTCCTAGTTTTCTGTCTTTTTTTAAAAAATTATGACAGGGTGTTGGATTTTGTCAAATACCTTTTCTGCATTAATGGAGATGATCGTGTGGCCATGTTTTTCCTTTATTGTATAATGTGGTATATTGCACTGAATGATTTTCTTATGTCTAACCGCCCCTTTACATTCCAGGGATAAATCAAACTTGGTCATGCTACATAATCCACTTAATATGCTATTGGATTCACTTTGCAAGTATTTCATGGAAAATTGTTGCCTCTTCATCCATAAAGAATATTGGTTTTTAGTTTTCTTTTCTTGTGGTGTCTTTGTTTGGCTTTGGTATCATGGTAATTCTGGCCTCACAGAATGAGTTAGAGAGTGTTCTCTCCTCCTCTATTTTTTAAGAGTTTGAGAAGGATTGATGTTCATTCTTCTTTAAGTATTTGGTAGAATTCACCAGTGAAGCCATCTGGTCCTGGGCTTTTCTTTGTTGGGAGGGTTTTGATTACTGATTTAATCTCTTTATTTGTTATAGGTCTGTTCAGATTTTTTATTTCCTCTAGATTCAATTTTGGTAGTTTGTGTTTCTAGGAACTCGTACATTTCATCTAGATTAACTAATTTGTTGGTGTACAATTGTTCACAATGTTCTCTTATAATCCTTGTTATTTCTATTTGGTGTGGTAATGTCCTTTTTTGTGGACTAACATTTGATCTATCCTAGAGAAGGTTCTACATCCACTTGAGAAGAATGTGTATTGTCCAAGATTCCCTTTAGCTCTCTGGGAATATGTTAGACAATTGATTTAGTAGAAGATTTTTGTAATAAGTACAATCTCTAGGTTTCCTTAGTGTGAACTTTTAAAGACGTTTTAAATAATAATTCTGACTATTTAAATTAAAAATCAACTGTATGTAGAACCACTTACTTAACTTACGGATGTTATCTATGCAGTTGATCCTTGAACAACATGGGTTTGAACTGTGCAGGTCCACATATACATGGATTTTTTTCAATAAATATGTACTATAGTACTACACAATCTGCAGTTGGTTAAATCTGCAAATAATGAACCATGGATATGGAGGGATCACTGTAAAGTTATATGTAGATTTTTCAACTGGGGGGGGGTTGGTGCCCCAACCCTCACATTGTTCAAATGTCAGCAATATTAGCTAATATCTATTCAGTTCCTCCTATAATCCAGTCGCTGTTCATATATTATCTCATTGTACACACACACATACACACACAACCTTTGAGGCAAGTATTATTACAATCTACATTTGATAGAAGAAGAAACTGAAGCTCATGGTTAGCAAAGTCATATGGTTAGTAAATGGCAATACCAACATTTGAATGAGGCAATATTATTGAGAACTCTCATTTAAGACCTACATACATTAACCTACCTCAGCTTGAGTTTGCCTTTCTGAAGGCAATGACCATCTAGGCCTCAGACTAATGGTTGCAAGTTTAATTAATGTCAGTTATAATAGCCATTCTAACTTCAAAAACATCCAAATGTATATCTTGGGATTTCAAGTGTGTTGTATGTCATAAAAGGGAAAGGACAGGGTAAAATAGGAGGCCGTAATTCTCCAGCAGATATCTTGAGCTGGAGATACGTAGACATACATAGCTCACAGCTAACTTTTGGACCTAAAGCTAACATTTATCAACTTTGTCACTATTAGTATTGGCCTGAGGGGAGATCCCTCAGCCTTATTGCCTAGTTATTTTACTACGAAGAGAAGAATTCCTGGTTAATCAGAAAAAAAAAAAAAATGTTGGTCTTTTCTTTGACAGGAGCCATGTATGAAAAATTAAACTCCCAGAGAGTCAGGCACACAGATCTGTCTGTCCAGGCCCTTCCATTATTTGCTTCACATACCCTTAGATACAGAATATCACATCTGTCCTCGCCCATGGGGATCATGTTGGTGTACTCCAAACCATGGCTCCAAAATGGATAATCAAAAGAAATTCTAATGGGGGACAATGGGGCAACAAGGTGTAAAATATTACTTGTAAGTAACACGTAGTAGTAGGGTTACCGTCCAGTTCACTGGTAGGTGCCATGAGGCAGACAGCTTTCTTTCTATCCTTCAGGGCTGCAGATTTGCTCACCTTCCAACAGTAAAAGTTCATGTTCACTTCAGCCCTATAGTTCTTGCAAATGGTGGAAAATCCTGTCAAAGCCTGTCAGTGGGATGCTTTTCAGCAGGTTTACAGCTACTCTGGAAGACTCAAACCCAGGGTGGCAAGGCTTGGCAAGAGAGCACTTATGTCAGCTGGGTACCCTATACAGGGCACAGCCTCTCAGCCATACACGTGGCCCTGGTCATCAGTCCCGCCTTTTGATGCTATTATGAGTCCTGATACTTTTCTGATTTTTCATTAGGTGTGTAATTCAGAGAATCTGAGACACAAACAGCTAGTCCAGATGTCATCCTAAATCAGAAGACTACCAGATTCTATTAATAGTGATATTTCACATCAAAGATTTGACTGAGATCATTGATGTACACCTGACATTCCAAGTTGTAGTAAGTGTTTATACTGGCAGCTTTCCTTGTTTCTAGATTGATATTCAGGATTCTCAGTAAAATATTAATCAGTTTTGGAAATAGGTCCTGAAATAGTTTAATAAGCCTGCAGTTCTCATTTTCATTTCACTCTACCCCCAGCACTGCTTGCTAACCTGAGGTATACAATAATATGAGGAAAACTGGAGTGAAATTATGTCATTTTTAAAAAAGAATTATTCCTCAAATAAGTGTCTCTACTCAATTCCTAACCTTAATTAAACATACTGTATGTCAATTCTAAAAAATTCATCATCATTATAAAAAAGGAAAATGTTTGACATCACTTTAGCACAAAATTCATCCATCTACCCCAGCACTGATGCATGTTTCACACACTGAAGAAGTATGCAGTCACTTCTTTTCATGACGACAAATCACAGGAGTCGAAAGAGATAAAAATGTACATTTCATTTTTCTTTCCTTATTCAAAGTATTTAGCACTTCCATTTTTCAAAATGCTCATGAATTCAGTTTTAGATTCTGAGTGTATTATTAAATTCTACTATTTCAATTAGAAATAGTCAAAGCAGCTCCTTCAATTTGCTCAAAAGCAATGCTGGGTAAGTTAGACTTCATTAAAATTAAATTTTTCTGCTCTGCAAAAGGAATGAAAAGACAAACCACAGACAGGGAGAAACTACTTTCAAAAGATACATTGGATAAAGGACTGTTATCCAAATATACAAAGAACACTTAAAATTCAACAATAAGAAAACAAACAACCCAATTTTGGGCCAAAATCCTTAACAGATATTTCACAAAAGAAGATATACAAATTGCAAATAACCATGTGAAAAGATGCTCCACATCATATGTCATCAGGGAGATGAACATTAAAACACAACAAGATATCACTACACTTCTATTAAAATGGCCAAAATCCAGAACATTGAAAACACCAAATGCTGATGAGGATGTGGAGCAACAGGAACTCTCATTCACTGCTGGTAGGAATGCAAAATGGTACGGCCACTTTGGAAGACAGTGTGGTATCTTGTTACAAAACTAAACACACTTGTGCCATATAACCCAACAATCATGCTCTTTGGTATTTATCCAAGGTAGCTGAAAACTTATGTGCACACAAAAACCTGCACACTAATATTTATAGCAGCTTTATTCATAATTGCCAAAAGTTGGAAGCAGTCAAGATGTCCTTCAGTAGGTGAAGGGATAAACTGAGGTACATGAAGACAATGGAATATTATTCAGCACTGAAAGGAAACGAGCTGTCAAGCCACGGAAAGACAAACTCAAATGCATATTACTAAACCAATCTAAAAGTTCTGCATTCTGTATGACTCCAACTATATGACATTCTAGAAAAGGCAAAACTATGGAGATGGTAAAAAGATCAGTGGTTGTCAGAGATGGGGGGAGACAGGTGGAGCACAGAGGACTTTAAGGGCAATGAAACTGCTCTAGTATAGTATGATACTATAATGATGGAAGTGTGTCATTATGCCTCTGCTCACACCCAGAGAATGTAGGACATCAAGAGTGAACCCTAATGTAAACTATGGACTTTGGGTGATAATGATGTGCCAGTGTAAGTTCAGTTGTGACAAATGTACCACTCTGGTGGGACGTGTTGATGACAAAAGAGTCTTATGCATGTTTCAGGGTAGGGAGCATATGGTAAATCTCTGTATCTTCCTCTCAAATTTACTGTGAACTTAAAATTACTCTTAAAAATTCTTTTTTAAAAAAAGTGCTATATTGTCATCTTTAACTCAATTACTTATTACAAGAAAATAGTTCAATTGGTCACAATGCTATATACAAGAAGTTTCTGTTTGTTAAAAAGAAAACATCTTTAAAATTATGTTTTGGTTTTGCCTTTTTAAAGTAAGCCCAATACGCAAAATAATCAAGTAGAACACACTGCAACTTGGCAAGTTTTTAAATCCTCAAACTTACTGGCCTAAGGAAAGAAGTATAAACGTCCATGATTCAGAAGTGTAGGGAGAAACTGAGGCAGTCAGAATCTGCTCCTCCTGATCTAACAGAGAAAAGATACTATCCCAGGAGGAGCAAACTCCTGGGCTCCTTTGGGGAGATAGCCGCTTCTAAGTTACATGGGACAATATGACTAGAAAAAAAGAAGCTCAAGACACCAGAGCTTGGCTTGAATCTTTCAAGATGAAGAAAGAATCATGGGTGGACTGAAGACCTGTCCAAGCAAGTCTTGGCCAAAATCATTAGGGCAAAAGTGTTCCCAGCTTTGGAAATTTTGTCAAGTCTATGGATGTAGAGCTGTGTTCTAGAGAAGACTCTGCTTGACAACAATACACAGCACTCATGGTCATTTTAATCTTGGTTATCAAATTGCTATTTCAACATTGCTAGTATGCTTGTGTTTAGTGATAGAGTCTTTTTCAAACACCATTAACCTTTGTCAGATATATGCAAAAATAATGAGAGTTTTAAAAATATTGTTTAAATAAACAGTAGGTCAACACCATGGAAGTTTCTGGAAGTACTACATGTATTCAGCCAGATACAGTCATGCTCCAGTCAAGGTAGAGAGTCTCAGCCTTCAGTGCTCTCAAGAAGCTTCCACATGGGCTGTAGATTTGACTGCTCTCTTCTTAAAAGGAGTCCTAGGGATGACCCTGGTGGTGGAAAGGAGTTAGCATGACACCCATGACACCACGACACCAGACAACACCTTTCATTTGCAGAGCATTCTAAACTTTACCATGAGCTTTTGCTTACATTATTGATTGATCCTGTAACCATCTATCCAGTGGAGTAGGTTATTATTGTTCTCATTTGTAAGAGTTTAAAAACTCAAGGTTCATTAGGTTAAGCAACTTGCCTGAAGTACTAGATATCAGAGCTAAAATTTTCTTGAAGTATCTGTCTAAATTATCTATCTTGGACAATATTCAAGCACGGCTAGGAAGTGGAATAACGGGGAAGTTGTTAAGTCATGGAAATTTTTCTAATAAAGGTCTACTCACTTGTAGCAACCAACTTTGGCAAGTACATCAATGAAACGTGTTACTAGTTGGGGGGAAAAACAAACTCTGTGTGTATGTGTGTGTGTGTGTGTAGTTTTTCTCAGAGTGTAGACCTTAATCACCTTAATCACATTCACATAAGAATCTGTTGAAAATGTGGGTTCCTGGGCTTCATCCCAGTTGCTCTGAAATCTGGGAATCTCTAGGGATGAATCTACAACTTTAGGATCTACAACTGTCAGGTGATTCTCAGCTACACACTGGATAATGTTAGACTTTGTTATCTATTGTTTGGCAAAAAGCAAGCCAAGACCCTCAGGTGACCTTTAAACTTGACAGTGGATGCCTTTCCGCGGCTGTTGTTTTCCCTGCGAGGTGGGGCGGGGTGAGAGAGGGGGAGGCAGGAATGGGCGGGGCGGGAAGAGCCCAGCCGGGCCCGGCGGGGTGGCGGGTGAAGGGTTAATGGCTCCGCGCGCAGGCGCTGCCCTCTGAACTGGAACGGAAAACAACTTCCGGTTGGAGTCTCCGCCGGGCGCCGGCGACCGGAGGCGTGAGAGACCGGCGCAGAATCCCGGAACTGTGAGTAAGAAACTTTGTGAGCGAGTTGATGTGTCCGAATCCGTCGGGCACGGTGACACAGAACTTGTGTGTGTGTGTGTGTGCGCGAGAGGGCTCTGCTGCCCCTGTGGGCGCCGCGGGGAGAGAAGCCGAGGAACTGCAGAGAGAACTAGTTCTCGGCGTGGGGAGGGACTTTGTGTGAGAGAAGCGACCTGGGTCGGCGTGCGGGAGCGGCCCGGGGAGGGGCTTTCCGGGCCCGCGACGTCAGCGCAGCAACGACGTCCCCCGCTGCGACGGCCCCCGGGGCGGGATCCTGCCTGACTGCGCGTCAGCCGCTGTCGGTGACGTGACTTCTTGGCCGGCCAGCCCGGGGAGGCAGGGCTTGCCGTGTCAGGGCGAGCTGTGGACCCCGCCGGGAGTGTCCCAGCTTCCCTTCCGGACAGAGGCTGCCTTCCAGAAGCTAGTACTACCGTTGTTACTCTTTCGAAAACTTCCTAGGATCTTTCTGTTGTTTTTCTCAAGGTTCTTGCACAATTCCGCTCTCAGCTTTCCTGTGGGGTGTCATCATAGCCTTGTCAATGAGAAGTTGGGTAACTTCCCCGAGGGTCATGGAGAGAATGGGTGGCTGAGGCGGAAGTAACGGAAGCAAACTCTGCCCCCAGTGGGAACCGGGCGTTCGGTGGTGGAATCCCCATTGCGGTGTAAACTGATGAGCGATGAGTTAAGGGTGTAACAAGCTGTGTTTGTCACGAAGTGAAGAAAGAAGCGGGAAGATACTCAAACCAAAGTCTTTGTGTCTCTTGTTGGTATACTGCAACAAGCAAAAAAGTAAAGCAGCCTTGCTACCTAGAGTGTCATTTATCTCACAGGTTCTTTTGACAGGTTATGTCATAAGGGAGAAATGGTAGTAAAGGAAGTGAAGTAAATGCAAGTGAAAGAAGATAAAATGATCTGCCTTCCTATCAAGATTGGAATACATATGTCAAACGAGAGGTTGCGGAGAAGCAAGCTCTGTATTCTGCTGAAAAATTATTTTGTCCCTCTCATAGGGGAGGGGAGGAAAATCCTAAAGTGATACAGTCGTGTATAAAGCAGAAAATGAAACTTGTTCTCAGCCCTCTCCCCAACCACAGGTACTCCAGCGCCTTCCAGGTTGCTCTTGTGTGTACATAAACGTGTTATTTTGCTTTCTTATGAAAATGAGACTTTACATGCATACAATTCTATTACCTGCTTTTTCAGATTAAAAAAAAAAATGATGAAAATCTTACCATATGTAGCCCAGCTTTATCTTAATGTCAGCATGGTATTCCTTTGCCTGGATGTACCATAATGTAGTTAACCATCACATATATATTCACATATTTCGCCCTTTTTCTTCAAAATTAGTTGTCTGTATTTCATTAGGATACAGATATATTAATCCTTTGTGAATTATATGGCAAATGTTTTCAAGAATTATCAGTCTTTCTTTTAAAATACCCAGGTTTTGTATTGCTTAAGAAGGTAGTCCCCACTCAAAAATTATTAAAGTATTTTCCTATATTGTCTATTAGTTCTTTTTATAGTTTTGTATGCTTTACTTATTAAAATATATGAAAATTATTTTTGTACATTGTATAAGATAGGGACTTAGCCATTTTTCCTGAGATCATTTGTTGAAATCAGTTTCTTGACAACTAACTAGAAATACTACCTAATATAGTAAATTTCCATATGTACATGGGTCTTTTTTTTAATTCTTCTGTTGCTTTGTTCTCTTTGTTTCTTTACAAATAACAGTCTTTTTGATTGAACACTTTTTAGTCATTTACAAAGCAAGTCCCTCTTTTCTTTGCCTTTTTCAAAATGCCCTTGATTATTGCATTCTCTCTCAAGTAAAATTTAAAGTAAACTGTTTATGTTTCATTAGCATAATCCTTTTGCGGTTTTAGTTATTCACTAATATTTTGTGCCTGGTATGTAGATGATTTATGTATCTGGCCAACTTTATAAACTTACTAATTTTAATAAATTGTTTCTCTTGAATTTTCTAGAAAAAATGATCATCTAAATATAATCTTACCTATTTCTTTATACTTCTTTGTTTCTTTGATTTAATAATTTCAAGCTTCTCCAGAACAGTGATATATAATAATAGTGATTCTGGCCATCTCTTTCTTATTTCCTAGTCTTAGATGTTTTTACTGTGTCATCATTGAATATGAATTTTATAATTAATTTCAAGTAAATTTTATTTATCAAGGAAGTGACCAATATTTCTAGCTTACTGAGATTTTTGCAGAGAATGGATTTTGGATTGTGTCTAAAGTTTTTGTTTTGTTGTTTTTTTTTCATTTGTTTGATTGTCTAGCATGTTGAGAGCAATTTTAAATAATAGATGTTGAATGTTCATTTGGTCTGTATATTTTTTGTTGTTAAAATAATGTCTTTTCATTACTACTTAACTAAATTTTTATCAGGAATGGAGGTTGAGTTTTGTCATATGGCAGTTTGGCATCTGTCATGTCCTATCATGTGCTTCTCTTCTTTGACCTAATGGCAAATTATTTTAGTAGATTTCCAGTTTTTGAACCAGCCTTACCCTTGGTCGTTGTGTCATATTTAAGCAGATAGTTTCCTCTTTGGTAACATTTTTATTTAAAATCAATAGTTGAGTTTCATCTGTAGTCATCTTTTTTCTGTGTTTTCTTTGCCGGAGTTTGTTACCAAGGTTATACTGGTTTCCTGAAAAAACTGAGAAGAGTTCCTTCTTTCTCTGCTTTGAGGTAGTTTAATTAGCTTAAGGGCTATCTGTTCTTTGAACATCTGAAAGAATTCATGAAATCGTCTAAAAGTACGATGGACCCTTGAACAACAGTTGGGTGTTAGGGGTGCTGAGCCTCCAAGCAGTGAAATTCTACTTGTAATTTATGGTCAGCCCTCGATACCTGAGGTTCTGCATCCTCAGATTTAACCAACTGCAAATAGTGTAGTACTAAAGTATGTATTTAGTGGGAAAAAAAAATTTTGCCTGTAAGTGTATCCATGCAGTTAAGACCCATGTTGTTCAAGGGTCAACTGTATGTTGTTTTTAAAAGGTAGAGAACTTTAAAAAGCAAACAAATAAAAACTCCTTAGAGTTTTCCTTATAAATGAAAGGGTGTGAAACACCAATAATATCAAGAACAAAGAACTGCTGTACTGATGCTGGTCATTTTTATCCCGTGCCCTTTTTTTTTTTTTTTCTCACGTTCAGGGAAAATGCTGTAGGTAGGCTGAGGCTGATAATGAAGTGTTTTACTGTTTTTTTTTTCTCTCCTCTACTCCAGTTTATAAAAGAGGGTATTGCTTCTACATGGGCAAGCTCTTCTATGCCCTGAAAGAAACCAAGAGTGAAACTCAGCTGAGAAAGCATCAGTTTCACTTTGTTGTCATCAGCTTCCCAATTTTGCCGGGAAATTTCTTGCTTTAGAGGTATAGTCAAGCTGACATTCTACTCTAGACAAATCCTATAGGGGTATTTCAGAATGAGTGGGTAAGAAAATATGCAAGCTCAGCAGCATGTTTTTACTTAACATGAAGTGAAAATCATTAGTAGGCTGGCTTCTAAGAAATGCAAACCATCTAACCACCGTTTTACTCAACTCTTTACTGTTAATGTGTGTACAGTAGTGTATTATGTAATCTTTGGTAGAGTTATTAACTTTTATAAGTGGCTATTTGAAATACTTTTTGATTACTTTCAAGACTATGACTTTAGATAATGCAATTTAACAATGTACATCTGTGAACTGTGGAGGATTCTTCAAGAACCTCATAAATGTTGTATCAACGCTTGGATATTTGAATATTTTAGTTTAGAACAATTTAATAATCTAGAACAAATAATTATTGACATAATTTGGGGATGTGCCCTGTAACAAAGACATTGCATGTTTTTTAAAAACATAGCTGTTATCCATAAGGAAATGGTAAATAAAAATAGATAGCCTATTAACGTAAAACTTCACTACTCAAACTGTAGTTGGCCCTTCAACAGCACAGGGGTTAGGGATGCTTACCCTCTGCACAGTTGAAAATCTGCATATAATTTACAGTCAGCCTACTGTATCCAAGATTCCTCTGCATCTGTGGTTTCACCATTTCTGCAGGTCCACATCCAGGGATTCAGCCAACCACAAATCATACAGTACCATAATATTTACTCTTGAAAAAAAATCCCACGGATAGATGGACCTGTACAGTTCAAACCTGTGTTGTTCAAGAGCCAAGAGCCAACTGTATTCTCGTGCTTTAGCTGATATAGCTGTTCCTACTGTTTATCCTTTTGTTTTATAACTCCTTTCTAAGCATGTGTATTACTGGTCAATTTCAACTCATTTGTGTTTAATTATGTCAAGCCAAGTTTTAGGTTCTATTTTCTGTAGGATTTATGTTGTGACTGCCATTCCTCCCATGCTGTCTTCTATGCTTGCTGCTGTGGTTTGCAGTCGTGGATGGAGGGAAAGAGGAGGCTGTTATCTAGAATAGGTAACAAAATCTCTTTATAGTCCAGGACCAAGATTCTGAGTTATCTTCAAAAAAGGATAACAGAGAATATGAAATGAACTGCTGTGCTGGTGGGTAGCTAATTAATGTACAGAGTCTTTTGAACTATGTGCAGTGTTTGACAACTGTTCCCAAAAGTTGAAGAGACTTAGAACAGGCAGTGGTACCAGTTCCTTTGCAACTGAAAACAAGCCTTTGGGACCTGTGTAATGCATATGTCATAGTTTTTCAATCCATAGTGTATAAAAACATTTTTTTAATTGTGGTAAAACACACATAATGTGAAATTTACCACCTTAGCCATTTTTAATTACATAGTTCAGTAGTGTTGAATGTATTCACATTGTTGTACAAGCAAGAAAAAATTTCCTAAGAGATTTACTTTTTTTAAGAAAAATGTTTGGAAAGTAAATAATAATTCTTTGTCTCACGGAGGAAATACCCTGGATAGCAACCTGAGCTTTCTTCCTTTTATCTTCAGAGATATACTCTCATGATGGTAATTATTATTACTAAATTATGAGAGTAAACAATTTGAGCACCTGTAATCTGTAATACCTTTCACTTACCACCAGTACTTTTTCTTTGCAAAAAAGAAGGATCTGTTGAAAATAGGTTGTTAGCAGTGAAAACAATGTCTGTCTTTCACGTCATTGCAGTAAGGAATTATTGGAAATTAAGTGCACTGAGAAAAATAACATGAGTTCCATTTTGATGGTTACTTAGTAAGTTGAAATTGTAATAATCTTTGAGATATTTGCAGTAGAATGAGATATAGAGAATTGTTCTCTTGAGCAGCAGAATAAACATAATCAGGTAATTTTGCTGTGGAGAATAATTTTCTATAAGGACAGAAATCAGGGACACGGGTCCCTTCAAGATAATATATTATTTTCAAGATAATATATTATTTTAAATTGCTTGAAGAAAATCAGCTGATCTTATGGGATATTTAAATGGTTTTACTTTTACAGCCATTTATTATGTGATTTTTACTATAATGTAATTTTATGACTTTATATATTTGCTGTCCCTAAATTAGAAATGCCTTTCTTTCCCTTAATAATGATGCTTTTCAACCTTTTAAAATCCATATTTCCTTTTTGATAAACACAAAATATCACAAATTCTTCCTCAAAGTCCTCTCTTACACCTCCTCATACTGAATATAAACTTTCTCTTGTAGTTCTCCCATCCAAGAATATTCTGTACAGCTCTACTTTATATAATTTATGAAAACAGATTTTTTAACATTAAATAGCCATTTTAAACTGATAATCCCCCCTATCCTGTCTTCAGATTCTAACATGCTCTCCTGCTCAACGGAGAGGATACCCCTTACGTGGCTGAGCAAGCTGAGCAGTGCAGTGTTTGTGTTTACCTTGATGGGTACATCACATGCCTAATTTCTGTTTTGGTGTTTACTTCTGCACTTCAACCCATAGAATTTGATAAATAGTCTGAGGGAAAGAAGTACTACTGGAGGAAAAAAAAAAAGAAGGAAGTGAGGCAAAGCTGAGACTTATGGATATGGTCTTTGGCTATAAAATCTTCTTTTAATTCTTAGAAGATAGCACAAAAACTCTCATCTGAATTCTGACATCCAGCAAAATCGAAAACCTGGTCTGGGGAGTTTTGGGTTTGATCAGTGCAGTTGACTTACCTTGTTTATCCTGATGCATCCTGCCAACCAGCCTATGGGAAAAAATGCAAAATCCAAATTCTGACCCTGCTGGATCTATGATATTTAAGTTTCTATTATTTTCAGCTACTGATTGGAATGTAGTAACAGGGTAGTGCAGTGTGCTACGGGTATATCCATAACCAAAGTTTACAATCTGGAAAGTGAGAATAGAAATGCAAGCTGTCATTTTGGGGAATTGGCTGCTTGTGTTATGGAACTCACTTGGGCTCGCTCTCTCAATCTCTCTCCCTCTCTCTCTCTCTCTTTCTCTCTCTCCCTCTCTCTCTCTCTCTCTCTCTTTCTCTCTTTCTCTTTTTTAATTAAAGTATAGTCAGTTTACAATATTGTATCACTTTCTGGTGTCAATTTCTGCATAATGTTTCAGTCATACATATATATACATATATTCCTTTTCATACTCTTTTTCATTATAGGTTACTATGAGATATTAGATGTAGTTCCCTGTGCTATACAGTAGAAACTTGTTGTTTATCTATTTTATATGTAGCAGTTAGTATCTGCAAATCTCGAACTCTCTTAAAAGTGGGAAATGATCATAAGTAAATGTTAGGAGTGACAGTTCTCTTCCATTTCCTTTCTTCAAATAAGAAAAACACATACTTTTGAGTGTCTTTTAGAGGTTTACCTTAACCATCTAAGACAGAGGATGTTCTTTTTATGTGTATGTACTTCATTATTGACTTATTTTCTGCTTTTTGCTTCTGTTGCTTTTTGTTGGTGAGCAGGCAGACATAGAGCTAAGATACAGAAAAGACAGGATGTATCTCTCACTCATTTATTCACCTCTTCATTTGCTAAGATGGCAACTTTTCTGAAATAGAATGTGAACTCTTATTATTATTCATACCCCAAGGGGTTAGGAAAAGCAGCTGATTTTCTTTTCTAGGGCAGAGTAGAAGAGGTAACAGTTACTCTACGTGATTTCCTTCCCCCCATCCTGAAATTGCTTTAACTGGCCTCTTACCACAAGTATGAACCTGGCAGAACACTTACCCAGAAGCAGAATAGTTTCAATAGTGGTGGAAACCCAGCAGAGGACCCTTTCCCACCTCCCAAATCACCCATACTTGTCTCTACCACCCCACAAAAAAGTAGACCTTGTTAAAAATTTATAAATCATTGTGGCAGTAGAAGTGGTGGTAATATATCTTGCGTAAGCCTGTGATTCTTTTCAAACTTGAAAGCCCAATATATATAACTAATCAAAGTGGAGCTGCTCTGGTTGAACTGGGCAATTGATGGTCGAACATTGTTTTCCTCACACACCCACAGCCTCAGTGAAGTTTTAGAAGCACCATTACTTTCCTTGATTATTACTTTATTTATTCAGGAATGGTTAACTATCATTTGGCAGCATAATACTGGTTGCAAAAGACAACAGACTTAAGGTATTTTTAATATAAAATAAGAAAATTGTTTTAAAAAGAGAAAGAGGGTAGGAGGAGTTAGAGTACCGCTTCAGAAAATTTAACATCCAGAGAGTAGGTGTCCCAGAAAGGGACACAGAAGGAATGAAATTGCCCGAAAGTAATTCAAGAAAATTTGCAAGAACTGAAGAACGAACTTACAGTTTGGTTAAGTACAAGATCAGGGATCAGAATGGCTCTGGACTTAACAAAAACAAGATGGAAGCTAGAAGGGAGCAGAGCAAAACTTACAAAATTCTGAGGAAAAATTATTTCCAGTCTAAAAATCTTAACCTGGCAAACTGTCAGTTAAATTTGAGAGTTAAGATATTTTCAGTTATGCAAGGTCTCAAAAAATTTACTTTGAGGACATTTTATCAGGAGGCTACTGGAGGGTTTACTCCACTAAATTGGAGAATAAAACAAGAAGGATGAAGATTTGGGATACTGAAAATGAGGGATTCGGCTAGAGAGAGAAATGAACAAAAGAAATTACCAAATTTGAATTGAAAGAAGGTCTCAAGATGAAAGTGTTTCTCTAGACATAGAGATCAACAAGTCTAGACTAGAGCAAGTCAGAAAACTCAAGGAGAGATTCTTACTCTTCTAAGAAGATGAAATTGATAGGATGATTGAAGCATCTGAGTGGATTGAGGAGTTGTATTAGTGTAAGAAATAAAGCAAACAAGTTTTTTCAAAGAAAATGTTTTTCAGGAAAGGAAAAGGAGCCATAGTATTTTATACGGCTCAACAGTGAATAGCATGACATAGTCATAAGAAAGTAAAAATGGAATGCAAATCTAACTAAAAGTAGGATGTAAACTATATTGGGAGAATGGGGAAGATAAAAAGAGAGGGGAGGTTTTAAAGAGAGCTGAATCCTTACTTTGCTTAGCGGGAGACAAGTAAAACTAAGAAATCAGTAGTAGCGGTATTAGCATGTTATTTTAGAGATACAGAGTTAAATACCAAAAGGAATCAACCAAAATGCTGAAGATTATTGCAAAGGTGAAGCAGGAGATGGGGAGTAGGAAGAGGAGAGCAAGACTACTGTTTTTCTTAAGCTTTGTAAAGCTATTTGACTCATTAAAATAGAGATATGTTATGCTTTGATTAAAAATAAAAACTAAATTAGGGTGAAAAGATCTAGATACTGTACTCTCACATCAGAGAAACCTGGATTTATCTGGGTCTTCCATTTTCTAATTCTGTGACTGTAGAATTTATTAACCATTTGAAACTCAGCTTCCTTATCTGAAAAAGGAAGATAATATATGCTCCTACAAAGGGAAGATTAAAGTAAGGTAGTTTAGGTGAAGCAGCTGGCAAGTGATTTTACTTCAGTAGGTGTCAGTCCCTACCACTGTCCCTAATGTTTCCCATGGGGAAATAGGGAACCAGCACCCTTGTTGGGATGCTTGCTATTCAAATACAGACTAAGATTGCCCTTCTGGTCCATAGCTCTGTGCCTGTTCAGATGGAAGGCATGTCATTGGGATCTATGTCCATTCTCAGCTATCTATACAGATAGTTAAAGAATTTAAATAGAGTTGAAATGATTTAGAGTATTGATGGGGGAACATTAAGTTAAAAGGACCATTGCTGCTTGGTAGGAGAACAGCTGTGGTCATACTCAGATTTCTTTCTCAACATGAACTTCAGTGAAAATGCCATTAATGGTGTCTCTTCGTTAATACAGATAACGCTTGTCATATAGACTGAGTTATGGAAATTTCATGGAACCAAGATCAACAGAGTGCTGTTGCTCCAGGCCTTCTGCCAAAGTATCAGAATACCTTTTTTTTCCCTTAAGAACATCTACCTTAGCAACTGCTATTTTTGTTTCCAAATTCTATGCACTTCTGGAACAATTCAAAAATCAGATGATCACTGTGGAACAGAAGGACACTTTATGAAAGCCTGTTTCTCTGCCTTGGTGCATATTTGTGTAATGTTTTACAGAGTACAGTGCTTTCCCAGTTATGTCTTTACCCCCATGTCAGTGATTCTAAATCTCTCACATTTGCTTCTTCCTCGTCCTCCCCTCACCTGAGGTCCACAGAAAGGTTACAGCTTGTTCACTCTTACCCATCAACAAACATATCTAGACTGGACATGTATTCTGCACTCCAAATCTGATTTTATCTTTGGTTGAGTAGGCTTTTTCATTTTGATTCTCTAATTTGAATTTAGAAATTAATACATTTTACACAAGATGTGGTCTTGTTGAAAATTAGATTTGAAATCTTTATGTTATAATGTCTTTTAATTTTTTCCAGATACAAAAGGACGTGAAACAGCAAACCAAAATTTTTAATAAACTCTTGCTTTTCCACGGTAGGATAGCATAGCAAGTTTTAGGATTCACTAGATCTGAATATTCACATTTGAGAAAAACTGGTGTGACCCTGAAAGTGTGGAAACTTGGGTAATTTTGGCACAGAGGCAGGTTTGAGAAGTTGATTTGCCAGACTACCCAAGAATTTTTGGTCCTGCCTTCAGGAGTATTCAAGAATTGGAGTAAAAGAGTATGTTGCATGGTATAAAAATACTGTATCTGGTTTTAAATTTTTATCATATTATACATTTAAAGTCACACCCTAAACATCTTGGGATCACACCCTAAACATCTTGGGAATGACTGGAAATAGAGACCTGAAAATCTCTGAAACCTTATTTATTTTCTCACTGGAGTTCTCTCAGTTACTTCTAATAAAACAAGTTGTGACTTGCAAACATTTGCCCAACAGCCTCTAAGTGTCCTCAGGGAAATTAAAAGCAGGGGTATGAAGAGCTGTAGAGTTCTGTGCCAGTGGTTAAGAGCACAGAGTACAACTTACAATTATGTGGGCTTTTGCCTGTTCCCATTTATCATTGGTCGTATTCTCAAGGCTAAATGACTGCTCAGCAATTTAAACTGCTATTTAAGAGGAAACAGGTCTTTTTGTGAAAAAGTCTTCTGTCTACTGAAGTTTCTTTCTCTTTTCATAAAAGAGCTCTCTCCTTTCATAGTAGTTCTGATACAGTAAATGACTCAGAGATGCTGGAGGGGCCCCTAATCTGTTAACTCATGAGATTTTAACTACTCCTTTTTCAAAGACAAATTTGCCCTTTATGAATCTGGCATAGCCTGTGACATTTCTTACATTATTGTCTTCTGTTCGGGGAGACCTTTTTTAAGATTACCGAAAACATTTTTTTCAAACTCCTCTGTTTAAAACCAGAAGATAGGTACAACCTGTTCTACTCTTGTGAAAGATCATTAATAATACTATTTTCATTGTCATAAATCCAGTAGAGTAGAAGAGACTTAAGAAAAATCACGGATTCAAACTTTCAAAACTTTCTCTACTAGAAATTTATTTTTCCTGTTATTTAACAGTGTATAAGGTTAACAGAACAGCATTAGATAACATTCCTACTTATTTGGCTAATAGTCTCTTCACATAAGATAATAAACTTATGCCAAAATGCCTGAATATTTTAAACATTTCCTAATTTTCCTTCTGACATCATCCAGATAATAAGTGGGCCTGTCCTGGTTTTGATCTATATTTGGGAGGGAAAAAAAGTGTACATCTTGTGACACAAAGTGGTACAATAATGCATATTGCTTCTTTCTCTCTCCACTGTCTTTTCAAAAATGTAGGGGTTCTTTTGTTGGTTTTGGTTTTTGTTTTTTGGTAAAAAGATTTTGGCCTGGTTGACTGTCAAGTAGTGTTAGAGGACATTCAGATAGAACTTTAAGAATATAAGCAGGAGGGAAGGCTTACTTAGCCACCAATTCTTCCTCTAGATTTCATTATCACTCAATTGGTACATTTTTCTTGCCTATTGTTAATTATGTCTCTGTTAGCACTTAAAATTGAATTCAGTATCCTCTCCCCACCCCCTCAGTTTTTCTTCCTGTTTCTCTGTGGCAGGCTGTCATCACTGTTTGCCTAGTATTTTGAAAACTGTGGCTGATGAATCATCTTTAACAAAATAACCTCGTTACTTTGCTTATTAAAATGCAGATTCCATGGCTGCATCCCAGGCCAACTGATTTTAGAATTGCTGGGACATGAATGTTTCCTTCTTGTCTCTTGTGCAGATCCAGTTGGCCAATGAATCCTGTTGATTCTGCCTTTTAAATATCTCTTGAATCCATTCATGTTGCATTTCCCCTACTCTAGTACAAGTCTTCATCTTTCACCCAGAATACAGCAGTAGTTTCCTATGAATATCCTCACTTTGTCTCCCTCACTGGTTTATATTCCATGCTTATATCCAGCTTATCTTTCTAAAACATAGCCATCTCCTGCTTGAAAATCCTCCGTTATTCCTTAATGTCAGCAAGTTAAAGTCTAAATTTCTTAGAGTGACATTCAAGGTCTGCTCCAGTCTGACCATAGCTAAGTCTGCTGCATATAGTTTATGTATGTAGTTACACACTCTGTAATTCTAGGGGGCTTCATTTCAATTATGGTCTACATGAATGGTGCCCCTAGGGTTTTTCGAGTACAACACAGTCATACATGGTGGCCCTGACCATACTGTCTTAGCACCCTGACCCCTCATCCTCTCTGCACACACACTAGGCTTGCGTAAATAGAATACTCACCACCAGTCCCTAAATGCACTATACTAGTGACTTCTCAGGGCCTTTGCTCTTTCAGAGCCAATGTTCTTTCCCCTCTCATTCTCTATTTGTTGAAATCCTTCTCATATTTCAGGTCCCAGTTCATGTGTCACATCTTTGAAGCCTTCCATATTTCCTCTTATTTTAATTGTTCCTTCCTTTGAGCCTTTTTCCTGCTTATACTTCTTATTTAAGTTCTTTCTTCTTCTTTCTATGTAAAACTTAAATACAAAGAAACAAATCTTTTTTTTTTTTTAATTGAAGTGTAGTTGATTCATGATGTTGTATTAGTTTCTGGGGTACAACATAGTGATTCAGTTATACATAAATATATTCTTTTCTCAAATTCTTTTTCATTTTAGTTTATTGCAAGATATTGAATATAGGTCTCTATGCTGTACAGTAGGACCTTGTTGTTTATCTATTTTATATGTAGTAATTAGTATCTGCAAATCCCAAGCTCCTAATTTATCCCTCCCCCTTTCCGCTTTGCTAACCAGGAGTTTATTTTCTATGTCTGTGAGTTTATGTCTGTTTTGTAAATAAGTTCATTTGTGTCGTTGTTTAATAGATTCGACATACAAGTGATATTGTATGATAATTTGTTTTCTCTGTCTGACTTACTTCACTTAGTATGATCTCTCGATCCATCCATGTTGCTGCAAATGGCATTATTTCATTCTTTTTATGGCTGAGTAGTGTTCCATTGTGTGTGAGTGTGTGTGTGTGTGAATATACACATACACATACCACACCTTCTTTATCCAGTCATCTATTGATGGACATTTAGGTTGCTTCCATGTTTTGGCTATTGTCAGTGGTGCTGCTATGAACTTTGGAGTGCATGTATCTTTTCAAATTAAGAGTTTGCTCCTGATATAGAAAAAGCATAAATCTTGAGTGAACCACTGAGTGAGTTCCTACAATGCTTTTACTTGTGTTTCCCAGACTCCTATCAAGGTATGCTCATACCTTTTCACACATTTATAATTGACCTAATATCATTAATCATTTTCATGTGTTTCCTCCTTACTAAATTATAAGTTCTAATTAGAGGAAAAGGCAAGGACTGTGACTTTGTCTCTTTCCCATGGATAAAAGGAGTGCCTACTATGTGTTCAGCACTGAGTCAGTCTAGAATATTTTATCAGTTAGGATACAGCTCAGCTCTTCTCTTAAAGGACCCACAAAGACAGTGGCTTAAATGAGGCAGATATTTTATTTCTCTCACATATTACAGTTCAAACTATAAGATGTCCAGGGCTGATCTGGCAGCTCCACGGTATCAAGGACCAAGGCATCTTCATTCTTGTTGTTCCACATCCATCAGTTTAAAACAAACAGATGTAGTAATGGGTTAATATACGTACTAAACAGGGTAACCACAAGCCAAAAGCTTACAATAGAATCACAAAAACTAAAAAGAAGCCAAGATAATACAAAGGAAAATTATCAAACCACATCCACTTGTTGTTCCAGCATCCTGGAAGTCTTACCCTCACCACAGTGTTTTGGTTGACTCACCACAGCATTCCATCCAGCTGGGAAAGGGAAAAAGGTGAGGAGAAGAGCTGTCTTGGAAGTTACACTTACTTGCCGATGACCAGAACATAGTCACATGACTACATCAGCTAAAAATCAGGAATACTAGAGGAGGAGAAAATGGATATTGAGGAACAGTTAACATATATGCTTCATGTATGATCTCATTTAATCTTCACAATAACCCTACAAACTGCTTATAGAAAAACTAATAATCAGAGAAGCTAAGTAAATGGCTAGAAAATTGAAGACCTGAGATCTGAATTCAAAGCCTGTATCTTTCATTCTACCTAGTAAAATGTTAGGAGGGAATATATGACTGTTATTAAATAAAGTCATTTTCACAGTGTTATAACACATATTTTCATGTTATGTATTTTCACAGTATCATATCATCACTTTACTGCTAGGACACCCTGTATAACTTTACTCCGTACTTCTCACTGCCTTTAAATGAAGTGCTATATCAACTGGTTTGTAACTTTTAAATCTGTGATGTCAATAAATCACATATTTGCCCAGCAAAAGCTTCTGTATTCTGTAATTGTTTAGAAGTGCTATCTAATCATAAAGTTGGAGATTATACCATGTAATGCCTTCATTTTAAAAGCAAGGAAGATCGAGGTCCAGAAGTGATAACAGAACTTGTCCTTTATTTCATTACCACCCCTGCTTCTTCTCAAGCATCATGGGAAAAGCACTAGCTAGTTAATCATTTCTGTAAGTAACCGTCATTGTTGTATTTAAGAATTGTCTCAGGTTTGCGGAGTTGTCCTGATCTGGAAATTCAAGCTGAACAATGTGTAAGAAATGTATATAATCCTGGCCTATTTTAGTGAATAATGGATATTATTTAGCATTAAAAACATCTTTATAGCTATCAGGAACCTGTTTTAGAAAGGGTAACTGCTATTTGACAGTTAAATAAAAGGAATGCGTGAGGTCATTCCTACCCATAATTCAAAACCCAAGTCAAATGCCACCTACCTCTCAAAGCCTCTCCTAAACCTCGTAAATAGATGTGACCACTTTCTTTTCCAAACTCTAGTCTTTGGATATCTCCAGGTACTCAAATACAGTAAGTTATAGAGAATGATGCCTTCTTGAGAGTAGGTTTCATGTCTGTCTTGTTCTCACTGCATCAGTGGTGCCCATCCCAGGCTTTGTTTTTAGTTAACACTCAGTAAATGTTTATTGAATGAAATATCCACATGCACCATAGGAGAATACTTTGTAGCTGGCTTTAATAAACAGTCCTTGAACTAAGAATTTCAGAGATTTAGTCCCAGTCACTCGCTTATAGCTTTGTAGCTGTGTGCAGGTCATTCAACTCCTCTGAGCCTTATCAGTCAAATGGGAACATGAATAATAGGAAATGAAGACCTGATTGGGGAAAAAAAAAAAAAAAAACCTTTGTGGAAAGAACACAAGTCTAAGGTGGTACTATCCCTCAGGCCCCTTGCTGCTTCCCACACAGTACTCTACATGTATTAGGCAAACAAATACTTCATTTTTTCTAATTTAATTGAATAGTAATGGTATGTATTTTATTCAAGTCAAAGTTTGGCCCTAGCAGTTGACAGATCATTGTTGAAGCCTGGAAATTTTACCAAGGGAAAATAAAATGATCTCCCTTGTGGAGGCTGACTCTGCTACCCTAGGACAGTTTCATTATTGAACCAAGGATCAATGGAAGAGGAAGCAGCCTGATGCCCAGGGATTTTCTTGGTGCTTCCTCCTGGGCAGGCACATGCTGGACCTGGGAGGCAGAACAGGAACTTGCTACCTTCCATCTTCCCTCTCACAGGAACCACTCAAAGGAAAAAAGGAACTACTGCCAGAGGAACAGAGGTGGCTGAGTCAGGACCATCCTGGCTGCTGGAGGATTGCCCCGGGACTGGGATGCTTTGTATTCTCACCCAGCTACCTTCTGTGGCGTCAGTGACTTAATCTTTTCCTTGTGTGGTATGAGGAAACCAGCAAATGAAACCCAGAATAAAGACATTACCATGAAGGCTTTCCTTAAAATACATTTGAAAGAGTGAAACTGTAACTAGAAGAGTATTTCCAAGGCAAAGGTTATTCTAGCTTAGACCTCCTGGGTTTAGGGGATAAGAGTGGCCCTTAGATAAGAGTTTGAGCATGTTTGTTATAAATAAAGCCATTTCCCTAGAGCCTGGCAAGTTTTGCAGAAGGCATACCAAAATGTAATTGAAATGTGACTGCCTCTTAAATTGTGAGATTAATTTTACACTTAACAAATGCTTTAAAAAAAAATAAATGAACAAGTGGTCTTAAAGTTCAGGGTGTTAATATTTGAAATCTGCCCAATTTAATTAGCAGGGTCTTAGAGACTGTTTCCTTTTTCTCTGGTCAGTGTCACTGATCTAACACCCAATTTTCTTCTTGGTTGTGAGATAGAAATTAAATGTATTATTTATTTAGCTGTATTGTCCTGAATCATATCTTCCCAGCATACATTTTTATTTCAGGAAATAGGATGCATCCATGTGGAATTTACTCAGTAACTCTTCCTAGTGACATTTGTGTGATCTAATTAAAGGACCTGACGTGGTCTCCACATGATTTACTTGCATATGATGCAGTTATTTTTAGTACTGTATTTACATTTTTAAAAACAAGAATGCACCTTCTTGATGGAACAGACATGCATTTTTAGATTCACAGACTCAAAACCTATGGAACGAAACAGTTTCTTACAAATTGAGTCCAAATATCTTTTTTTGTATCAAAGAGATAGAAACTTGAGTCCAAAAAGAGTTAGTGGCCCTGAACTAAGGTCACAGGGTCAGTCAGTAATAGAACAAAATAAGAAACTAGATGGGCTCCCAATTCAAGGTTCTTCTTTGTCCCAGATTTTAAAATATGGGTGTGGTTTACATTAACAGTTTGTTATGACATCTGCAGCTTGTTAAAACAGTGATAGACTACCTAGCCACATAGCTACTTAGATTATCTAATTTCTGCATGAACATATTACAGTATATCATAGTCCCTGTAGC
This sequence comes from Camelus bactrianus, assembly GCF_048773025.1. Classification (NCBI taxonomy): domain Eukaryota; kingdom Metazoa; phylum Chordata; class Mammalia; order Artiodactyla; family Camelidae; genus Camelus; species Camelus bactrianus. The sequence goes on from NC_133543.1 coordinate 44,845,214, forward strand.
TACCTGCCCTGGTTTTTCTTTCCCTGCTTATATACTTATTTTAAACCTCGTGTGTTTTTTTAAGCCACCCTGAATCCTTCTTTGAATGATACAGTGTCTAAATAAATACTCAAAGTGATGCTTTGTATTAATGCTAATTACCTGTGTTTCCATAGTGTCTTTGACATATCAGAGATCTTAGCAATGTTAATTATCTTAACAGTATTTTGTCTTTTCCACTTATCAGAGGTAGCAGTAAAAGCAAACTTCCTAAATGGAATGCCTAAAAAAATTATCATTCTTTCATTGCTTCAGAAGGTAAAGACACTGTGCTCCCCATAATAAAAACCTTGAAATTGTTTCTGTTCAGCCTAAAAAATGACTTAGGAGTGTATTTAGTATCTTAAAATGGAAGACTGGCCGATAGGATTGAAATATTACCTAGGTATTTAAAAGAGCATTGTGATTTATGGTCAACTGGTTTTCAACAAGGGTACCAAGGGCATTCAGTGGAAAAAGAATAGCCTTTTCAACAAATGATGCCAGGACAGCTGGATAGTCACATGCAGAATGAATCTGGAACCCTACCTCATACCATATACATGTTAACTCAGTATCAATCAAAGATCTAAATGTAAAAGCTAAAATTATAAAATTTCTAAAAGGAAATATAGATGAAAATTTGTGTGATCTTAGATTAGGTATTGGTTTCTTAGATATGACATGAAAAGCATAACCAACAAAGAAAAAACAAATAAATTAGACTATCAAAATTAAAAACTTTGTGTGTCAAAGGACACTGTCAAAGAAATGAAAAGATAATCTACAAAAAAAAAGATAAGATAATTTACAGAATGGGAGAAAATATTTATAAATTTTGTGAATATATCTGGTAAGGGTCTAGTTTCCAGACTGTATAAAGAGCCCTTACAACTCAACAATAGACACAAATAACCCAATTAAAAAATGGCTAAAGGATTTGGTCAGACATTGCTCTAAAGAAGATAAACAGATGACCAATACGCATTGTAAAGATGCTCAGCATCGAAAGTATGATGAGGTATTACTTCACACCCACAAGGATCCTAGCATATAATTTTAAAATGGACAATAATTGTTGGTAAAGACATGGACATTGCTGGTTGAAATGTAAAATGATACAGCTTCTGTGGAAACTTCTGGTACTTCTGTGGCAGTTCCTCAAGAAGTTAAACATAATTATCATCTGTCCCAGCAATTCTGCTCCTAGATATATATCTAAGATTATTGAAAGCATATGTTCACACAAATATCTATGCACAAATAATAGCTTTATTCAAAATAACCAAAAAGTCGAAACAACCCACATGTCCATTGACTAGGGAGTGGACAAACAAAATGTGGTATAGCCATAAAATGGAATATTGTTCACACATAAAAAGCAATGAAGTAGTATTACATGTTGCTAAATGGATAAAATTTGGAAATTTTATGCTACGTGAAAAAAGCCAGACATGAAAGCCATGTATTATAATGACTCCAAATATCCAAAGTAGGCAAATCCATAGAGTTAGAAAGCAGATTAGTGATTGTCTGGGGATAGAGGGAAGAGAGGAATTGGGACTAATTGCTAATGGGTGCAGAGTGTCTTTCTGTGATGATAATGTTTTGGAATTAGATAATGGTGATGGTTGCACAACATAGCGACTATACTAAAAACAACAGAAGTGTATACTTTAAAGTGGTGAATTTTATGTTATATGAATTAAATCTTAATGTAAAATACTAAAAAATTTTAAAGCATGTGTACCCAAAGATAAAGATGTTATGAAAGATTAGAGACAGATTATGAAGGATTTCTAGTGCTAAAGAAGTGAAATAATTTGGTACCCTCCCAAAACCCCTATGACTGAAAGAGAACTTTGTCTATTCTGTGGCTTTCAGAGGATTAAGAAAAAGGCTCTGGTTTGGTTTTTACAGCTTGACAGGAAGAATCATAGTCATTAGATGGCCTTCTGCTCAGAGCCGAGGGATGTCATTAGAGATGTTACGCAAATTGAGATGATGAAACTAAATTACGTCCACTGAGTAGATCACCTGTAGTTCAGAAATAGCATAGGAGTTGGAAAACTAACAGAGGGTTGGGGTAGACTAATGGGATGTGATTTTTCTTTTTTAATGTAGTACAATCCAACAGCAGCTTTCCCTAGATTTTGTGCTAAAATAAGAGCATTTTCACACATTTTAATTGCTCTGTGATAACAACAGTGTGAGCTCCATCCACAAACATTTATTATCTACTTAATTTTGCTTTAATTTCAGTGTAGCAAGCATTCACCTTGTAAGTGGGAGTAACTGTCCATTTAGTAAAAAGAAATCCCTTCTCACATTGCTAATCCTGTTGTGCATTTCAAGATTAATAACAAATGACCTTTTATATTTTTCCATTTTTAGGTTGCATTTATAGAGTACTATTTCCAAAGTAGCATCTTTATGAACTGGAACCCCAATTGCTCCTTAAACAATAGTAAGGAGTATTTTTTTTTAATTGTAGAAGTTAAGGTTTCACAACATTTATAATCAGGATTTTAGATGAGACTTTTTTGCATTTATAAATCTTTAAGTACTTGGTGCTATAATGTTCATGATAAACCATATAGAACTGTCCTTGAGGTACATTTTAAAAATGAGATTTATATAACTTAATAGCTATCTGAATTGTTCATTTATTTTCCAGACCTGTCATTTACTCCATCCTTTATAGTGATGCTACAGGACAGAGAGGAATGGATAAAAACATTGGTGAGCAACTCAATAAAGCTTACGAAGCCTATCGACAGGCATGCATGGATAGAGATTCTGCAATAAAAGAACTACAGCAGAAGGTATATAGTTTTGGTTTTGAAAGTTGTTATTTATCTTAGTAAATGGAATTTGAAAGTCTTATGCAATGGAAGAATATTATATTGTTAGTAAGTACCTTGAAGAACTAAAACACAGGGATATATTAATGAATGAAAGTTGAGATTTTTATTTGCTATTTTTTTTAAAAACATTGTGAACTGTGGGAAGAATTCATTTAAGATGATTATGCTGAGGAAATGTGAAGAAAGTTATCTTGCATAAATGTTTTTTAAATAAAATGACAAACTGAAAATCAGAAATATCAGCTAGTTTTATTTTTTGTTTTTTTACATTGTTACTTGGCTGGCAGGAATGCTGTACAAATCTTAAAATATCCTGGAACTAAATTTGTTATTAACTTATAGTGGTCTTCCACTCTTTAACTGTAACAGTTTAAAGTAAACTGTTTCAGTGAAATCTTTAATGACTTATCAGAAGTTTCAGCTTTCTAAAACTACTCTTGGACACACAAAATTTCTGTTTAGTACTTTCAGTTTCAAAAGAAAGTAAATTGGAGGAAAGATATATCCAGACAAAAATTACTTGGTCTGTAGTTCCCAGGTACATGTCTGTTGTTGGTCAATGATAAGGTTTTCACCAATCTACAGCAAGATGAGAAAAATGAGAACAATGTAATGAACTTTCTATAAATACTAAATTTATTCAGTTTAAAATTGTGTCCTTTATTCTGATGCTGTTTCCATGTTTCCATACTATCAGAATAAAGGGCAAAATTTTATTAGCATACACATTTGTCAAACAATGATCATAGTTTTTTGTTTGTTTTTCATTACTTAGTGCTTTAGAGGTTCACAGTACTACCCACACATTCTGTTATTCTCTACAAGGATTCACAGGAGTGAGTACCCAGTCATATTCAGAGCTAACATTTATTATTACAGTGACATGGTAAAGATAAGCAGCCAGGCATTAATGGGAAAAGACATCAGGTGGAATCTAGAGGAGTTCATATACAGGCTTCTTATGCTCTTTCATTCATTTGAAGGGTCACACAGAACGCATCCTCTCTCCAGCTTAAAAAATTCACTCAACACATGTGCAGTGCTTCTGTACAGGGAATTCCATTTGAGACTCAAGAGTTTGGGGCTTTACTAAGGAATGGTTACACAGGCACCCTCTGTCAACCAAAGTTTTAGATTCTTGAAGGGAAAGTACTTATTCACCTTAAATTTCATTGTACAGTCTAATTAGGAGGCTGGCATAGCACTTAGAACCTTATCACTTAGGAAGTGTTTTCAAATGTCAAGTTTCTAGATGCCAATCAAGGGCTAGCCTCGCAAATAGGCCTTTCTGAAGATAAATAGCCTAAGGCCTGCTATGTTATATTATTCCTGTATAGTCAGTTTAAAGTGGAGGATCTTTCGTTGGTTCCCTCAACTGAAAAAAATTTTACTAGCCTATGAAATTCTGAAGTCTAAGAAATACGCTAGCCACACAGTTCTTAGTTTCTTCCATAAATATAGGAACTACACAATTCCCTTCCTCCTTTCTATTTAATATACCTACTGTAAAACTAGCTATAGTACTTAATTTCCTGCATTCCATAGAAATTATCATTATTCTTTGTGATTCTCCTGTTGGTTTACAAAAGAATTCTTCCAGTTATATAGGTAAATTTATGGACTAGAGGTCTTCATTAGGGGTGCATAAGAAAAATAGAGAATGATAATGACAGGGCACTTTCTCAGTTATTGAAATGAAATTTAGAATTTAGATTTCTTTTCCTATCCAGTTTAGATATAAGGCATAATCACTTTTTAAAAAAACAAAATAAAACCTTCCAACTTTTATTATTCTTACTTTACTATTAGGTTCACTAAGAAACTTCAACAATGCTATACTTGTTCTCAGAAAGTTAGGAAACACAGAATTAAGGAAAAGGAGTATTGAGATATTTTGGGTAAAGGCAGAAGGAGGAATTTCTCTATCTCCTCCTCTTCCTACACTGGTCAGTGGTAAGCAACTGAAAATTTTTGTAATTTAATCTCTTATCTGCCGTGGAAGAAGACTTCACTCACAGCAGCAATTATCCTAAAGAGGGTAAAGAGAAATGTTTTTTGTATTTCTCAAGAATAGGAGAAGAAAAAATATATACTGTATGTTCATATATGTTAAACTCTAAATATCCTGATTTTAGAAACATAAAATGTCTGCTCTATATTGGGCCATTAATGAGGTTCTGAGAATACTGAAATAAAACATGGTTTGTGCCCTTAAGGAACTTTTCAATAAGTAAAAAAGAAAATCAGCAATTATTACCACAGCATACAAAGTGCTACAGTAGAGCTCTGTGCAGGATAATATGAGCCCAGAGAAGAGGCACTTAACTCATTCTGGGAGGATCAGGTCATAAGCCCACTACCAAGCCCAACACGAGGTAAGATAAGGAAGAGTTGGGTAAATTAGACAAGAAGGGTCCTGCAAGCAGGAGGAGCATTATATATAAAATAAAAACTCAGAAGTGAAGGAAGGTTTGGTATATTCTGTGTACTGTAAGGTGATCCTGTGGCTCCAGGGAGAACAATAGGACAATATAAGAAAAGAAGCTGTGAAGGTAGATTAGGGCCTTAACATGATGACTATGACTAAGTAGTCTGTACTATATTCTTATTCATTCAGAATTTACTGAAGGGTTTAATATATGCTTTAGAAAAGTCTTCCTGACAGTGGGATAGATGATACATAGGATAGAGAATAATGTGGATTTCACTCAACAAACATATATTGAGGCTAGGCAATGTTCTGAGACCCAGGAGTATAAAAATAAGTGGCAACCATCAAGTTGCACTAAATATATATATAGTGCAATATATACACACACATACATATAATTATATATAGTATCTATTAATATACATATATTAAATATATATGTATGGTATATTATACTTCAACTTTCAAAAGAAGAAATGAATGGAAGTCATTTCAAGCAATCAAAATAAGGACTTAAATTAAGCATTGGGGATGAATTGGGAGATTTAAGATTTATTTAGGCAATAGAATGGAAAGCAGGTGGCACCTGAATATAAGTCAATTCTGAGGGTTATGGCATAGATTCTAGGATAATACTCAGGTATCTGGAAGAGAAGATGGATTATTGGTGGTGCTGATGACTGAAACCAAGAATGGAGAAGGTTCAGATTCAATAAATGGGGAAATAAGATGTATAATTAGTTTTTAGTTATTAGATTTGGTTACCTATGGGACATGCAGGTGAAAATGTCCAGTGAATGATTGCAAATACAGAGCTAGGAGCCTAGGTAGAGTTCTGAATTGGAGATTAGAGATACAGATTATAGAACAGCAGATTTCATTATAGTCTTGAATGTGTGTAACATTTTCAAGTTAGAGTATTTAGGGGGAAGTACTATTTGAAGGACAGGAGGGCAAGAGGAAGGAAATAAGGCCCCAACCAGTTGGTCGCTGGAATTTCAGAAGTATGTTAAGGAATTGATTATGAACAAGAGGAGAAATACAGGTTTCTCTGAGAACTGGAGGGAACAAGAGAGGAAAAGTAGCTGCAGATGAAAATAAATCTGCAGATAGGAGGTGGAGGTGGCAAGATGTTAACAGGATTATCATGTATGACTTGCAGCTGGAATCCAAAAAAGTCAAACCTATTTTAAAAAAATGCAAAACCAGAGAGTAAAATGGTGGTTACCCAGGAATTGGAGGGAGCAGATAAAATTGACGGTGTTGAAATTTGTAACAAGTGGTAAATAAACCATAGAGATCTAATTACAGTATAATGAATATAGACAATAATATGTACTATAATAATTTAATGTGATAAATATACAACAGCAATCATATTAGAATATATAAATGTATCAGTAACACACTGTACACCTTAAACTTGCACAATGTGACATGTCAAATTTATTCAATTAAAAAAAAATCAACAAAAAAATAGAAGGTTTATCATATAAGAGTCTTTTTTCCTGTGAAATACAAGATGAGGTCATCTACTGAGTGAAGTAATTTTAGGATATTCTGTAAGTGGTAGTAAATAACTTCAGTTAAAAAATGAAAGAAGACAACAAGTTTCTACTGTATAGCACAGGTAACTATATTCAATATCTTGTAGTAACCTATAATGAAAAAGAATATGAAAATGAATGTATGTGTTTATGTATGATTGAAATATTATGCTGCACACCAGAAATTGACAGAACATTGTAAACTAATTGTACTTCAATTTAAAAAGAAAAAAGAAAGGAAATGAAAGAAGAAAAATGTTACATCCAGCCTTTACGATGAATTTTTGTCAGTCCATGTTTGTTGGTTATTTTTTCAGCAATGTTCTTAATATACAAGTGGAACAGCTAGGTGGCCAAATCCAGGATTAAGAGATTGTAGAGTTTAGAGTAGAAGAATTTCTGATTAGGTGACCAGAAAGTGCATACAAAAGCAATTGAAATTATATGCTTTGCAATATAAGCTAAAATCAGAAAGAAGCTACTCTAGAAGGAGTCCAATAGACTAAGAACAAAAAGGGGGTTTATGGCTGAAGTATTCATGAAGTAAGAGAACAGATACAGAAAGAGTAGAAGAATGTGAGTGTTCAAAGGATGGGTTATTGTCAATGAGTAAATATTGATGTTTAGGATTTTCTGTCTTCATAATGAGTATGCTTAAAGAGCTAAAGAAAAACAGAATCAAAGAACTAAAAGAAATCAGGAAAGCATAATATGAAGAAAATGAGAAAATCAACAGGATTAAAAATATTAAAAAAAGAATGAACAGAAAATCTAGCTGAAATATGTAATAAGTGAATTGAAAATTTCACTAGAGGGGTTCAAGGATACACTTGAACTGGCAGAAGGAAGAGTCAGCAAACTTAAAGACAGGTCATTTGAAAGAATGGAGTCTGAGGAACAAAAAGAAAAGAGAAAGAAAAAAGTTAGCAGAGCCTAAGGGACTGAGAGGACACTATCAAGTGGAGGAATATATTCATTGTGGGAGGAGAAGAGAGAGATTATTTTGAAAAAATTGATTATTTGAATAATAATAAAAAATTCTCAAATTTGAGGAAGGACATGGATATACAAATCCAAGAAACTCAACAAACTTCATGTAGGATAAATCCAGAAAGTCTTACATTAAGATATATCATAATCAAACCATTAAAAGACAAAGATAGAACCTAGAAAAAAGCAAGAGAATAGTGACTCATTATGTACAAGGGAGCCCCAATAAGACAGTCAGTGGATTTCTCAGCAGAACCCTGGCAGGCCAGAAAGCAATGGGATGATATTTAAAGTACTGAAGAAAAATACCTGTTAACCAAGAATTTCATATCTGGCAAAACTGTTCTTCAAAAATGAGGAGAAATTAAAATATTAACAGATAAACAAGTAGAAGGAGTTCATTATCACTAGACCTGAGCTACAAGAAATGCTGAGGAATGTCCTTTAAGTTGAAATGAAAGGATACTAGAGAGTAACTTGAAGCCAAGTGAAAATATAAAATTCTCTGGGAAAGGCAAATATATACACAAATATAAAAACCAGTATTATTGTAATTTTGGTTTGTAACTCTGCTTTTTATTTTCTATAGGACTTAAATGAAAATGTATAAAAATAATTGTATGTCTTTATTAATGGGTACACAATATATAAAGATGTAATTTGTGACATCAATAACAAAGTGGGGGTGGAGCTATAAAGGCATAAGATTTTTGTATACAACTGAAGTTGGTGTCGATTTAAGATAGATTGTCATAAATTTAGGATGTTATATGTAATCTCAATGATAACCACAAAGAAAATACAGATTATGCACAAGGAAATCAAAATGTATCTCTACAAAAAAATCAACTATATATAGAGAAAGACAGTAGTGGAAGAAATGAGAAACAAAAAGCTATAAGGCATACATACAATAAGGAATAAAATGATAAACGTTATTACTTTTCTACCAGTAATTATTTTAAGTGTAGATGGGTCACACCCTAATCAAAAGACATGGGTTAGCAGAATGGATAAAAACAACAGGATCCCACTATATGCTGTCATTAAGACTCACTTTAGATTTAAGAACATGCATACATTGAAAATGAAAGGATGGGAAAAGATGTCATGCAAAAAGTAACCAAAATAGAACAAGTATGACTATACAAATATCAGATGAAACTGATACTATGTCAAAAGCTGTCACAAAAATAAGGAAGGACATTATAGATGATAAAAGGATCAAGTCATCAAGAAGATATAGCAGTTATAAACATATATGCACTGAACATCAAAACTCCAAAATATATGATGCAAACATTTATAGTATTAAAGGAAGAAATAGATAGTTCTACAATAGTAGTAGACTTCAGTTTCTTACTTTCAACACTTCCAGTAATAGACAGAACAACCAGACAGAAGATCAATAAGGAAATAGAAGACTTGAACAACATTATGGACCAATTGGAACTAATAAACATATATAGACTATTCCACCCAGCAATAGCAGAATTCACATGTTTTTCAAATTAACATGGAGCATTCTCTAGGATAGACCATATTTTAGACCATTAAAAATGACTTAATAAATTTAAAAAGATTAAAATCATACAAAGTGGAATGAAACTAGAAATCAGTAGCAGAAAGAAAACTGGGAAATTCACAAATATGCAGAAATTAGATAATACACTCTTACATAACCAGTAGATCAAAGAAAAACTCAGTAGGGAAATTAGAAAATGTCTTGGAGACAAATGAAAATGAAAGCACAACATATCAAAACTTATGGGATGCAATGAAAGCAGTGCTGAAAGGGAGAAGAAATATCTAAAATCAGTAACCTAACTTTACACCTTAAGAAACAAAAAAGAACAAAGTAAACCCAAAGCTAGCAGAAAGGAGATAGTAAAGATTAGAGCAATGATAAACAAAATAGAGAATAGGAAACTAATAAAGCCAATGAAACAAGAATTGGTTCTTCTGAAAGATCAACAAAATTGACAAATATTTAGCCAGATTGATTAAGAAAAAGAATACTCAGATAACTAAAATCAGAGATGAAAGGGGACAATACTACCAATTTTATAGAAATAAAAAATTATAAAAGCACTATTAACAATTATATATCAACAAATTGGGTAACCTAGTAAAATCGAAAATTCCTAGAAACACACAACCTACCAAGACTGAAACATGAAGAAATAGAAAATCTGAATAGACCTAGAATGGGACACTTCCTAACTCATTCAGTGAGGCCATTATTACCCTAATTCCAAAGCCAGACAAAGGTGCCATGAGAAAACTATAGACTGATATCCCCTAAGAATATATGCAGAAAATCCTCAACAAAATACTAGCAAGCCAAATTCAGCAGCGTGTTAAAAGGCTTATACACCTTGACCAAGTGGGATTTATTCCTGCAATGCAAGGATGGTCAAATCAGTCAGTGTAATATACCACTTAAACAGAATAGTGGAGGATAAAGACCACATGATCATCTCAATTGATGTAGAAGATTGATAAAATTCAATACCTTTTTATGATAAAAATGCTCAACAAACTAGAAATAAAAAGAAACTTTCAATATAATAAAGGCCATATATGAGAAGCCCATAGCTAACATAATACTTCATGATGAAAGACTGAAAGCTTTTTCTCTTGAGATCAGGAACAAGACAAGGATGTCCACTTTCACTACTTCTGTTCAACATAATAGGACTTCAGTGAGTCCTACCCAAAGCATTTAGGCAAGAAAAACATTATTTAAATTGGAAAGGGAGAAGAAAAACTCTCTGTTTGCAGATTACTTGATCTTCTGTATAGAAAACCCTAAAGATTCCATCAAATAGAATGTTAGAAGTAATAAACAAATTAAGCAAAGTTCTAAGATACTAAAGCAACTTTACATTATATACATTATTGTATACATTAGCATTAAACAAACTGAAAAGGAAATTAAGAAAATTCAATTTACAGTAGTATCAAAATGAATAATATACTTAAGAATAAACTTAAGTAGGTGACAGACTTACACACTGAAAACTACAAAGTGTTTCTGAAAGAAATTAAAAGAGGAAACCAACATATGGGGGAAATCTGTGTTCATGGGTTGGACCCTTAATCTTTCACCATATACAGATTAACTTAAACCAGATCAAAGACCTAAATGCAAGAGCTAATACTATAAAATTCTTAGAAGAAATCATAGGACTTGATATATACAACACCAAAAACATAGACAACAAAAGAAAAATTAGATAAGTTGGACTTCATCAAAATTAAACTTTTGTGCATCAAAGGACACTATCAACAGAGTGAAAAGGCAACCCAAGGAATGAGGGAGATCCTTGCAAATCATAAATCTGATAAAGGATTGATATCTAGAATATATAAAGAACTCCTATGCTTAACAACAAAAGAACAACCTGATGAAAAAGTAGTCAAAAGACTTGAAATAGACACTCCCCAAAGGAGTTATACAAATGATGAATATGTAAATGAAAAGATGCTTGACATCATTAGGGAAATGCAAGCCAAAACCACAATGAGATACTGCTTTGTACCCATTGGGATGGCTATTATAAAAAAGAATTTTTTTTAGGTAAGTATTGGTGAGGATATGGAGAAATTAGAACTCTTGTGCATTGCTTATGGGAATGTAAAACGGTATAGCCACTGTGGAAAATAAATGATGTTTCCTCAAAACAAAACAGAATTTCCATGTAACCCAGCAATTCCACTTCTGGGTATATACCCAAATGAATTGAAAGCAGGGATTCAAAGAGATATCCTGTACACCCACGTTTGTAGCAATATTATTTACAGTAGCCAAAAGGTAGAAGCAAACCAAGTGCCCCTCAGTGGATGAATGGATAAACAAAATGCTGTGTATACATACAATGGGTAGAACAGTTGGTTCATAGAGACGGAAAGTAGTAGAGTGGTTCCTAGAGGCTGAGGGAAGGGAGTGGGGAGTTAGTGTTTAATAAGTACAGAGTTTCAGTTGGGGAAGATGAAAAAGTTCTGGAGATTGATGGTAGTAATGGTTGTACAGCAACATGAGTGCACTTAATGCCACAGAACTGTACATTTAAAAATGGTTAAAATGGTAAATTTTATCTTGTATATATTTCACAAAAACTTTTTTAAAATATTACCAAAAACCAAAAGTTAATATAGCCTAGATTCTCCTAGCTATGTTTTATTACCATTCATCTGTCATTCATCAGTTTGTATAGACTCACCAGCCTTTTACCACTTAGCTGTCCATACTCCAAGCCAGTTCTTCTCACAGTGTTTCTTCTAGTTCACTGCAGTTTAAGGCTCAGAAGCTCCTCTTTGAGAAATCAGTGTGCTACATCCATTTAAGAACATTTTGTCAAGCAAAGGCATCTGAGTATTCTAAATCAATAAAGGAGACAAAGACAAATAAGGCTGGTAAGTGATTTTTTAAAATATTATTGACCAAAATTACAAAAGCAGCACATACTTAATGAAAAAAATGGAAGTAATTCAAGACATACAGAATTTTAAGTAATGGTCCTGTCCCTCATTCCCCAGAGGTAACCATTGTTAGTAATTTGATATATATACTAACATATATATATATATACTTCCAGAATGTGTGAATTATATTTTTTCAAAAATGGAATTGTGCTAATTTGAACAAGGTTTTAAATGTTTTTAAAATGTCTTTATCTTCACTACCATCATCACTAAGATTTATTGAGGCTTATGTTAGTCAAAGTGCTTTACAGTCATCTGATTTAATCATTATACAGATCTTATGAAGAAGTCTTATTTAATTTTTCAGTTGAGGAAATTAAGTGCAGAGAGATGAAATGACTTGCCCACAACCACACCACTAACAAGTAGTTAAGCGAGTAGAACTATGATTTGAAAAAAATTGCTTGATCATAAATTTCATGTCTATAACTTCTTTGCCTAAAATCATTGATAGATAGTCTTTCAAGTTCACACATATAGAACTACCTCATTCCATTTAATAACTGATCATACCACTACGTCTTCCTTAAAACATTATTTTTCTTTAACATTCCAGACACCATGTTTGATTTTTCTCATTCCCTCTTGGGCTGCAGTTCCTCAAATCTTTTTTTTTTTTTTAAGCCGAATTGTTTAATGAATGTATTCATATAAGTGCATTTTTTTTACAATTTTTTTGATGGGGAGGTAATTAGGTTTTTATTTATAACCTCCTCCCTCCTCAATCTTTTTTGTAGATTTATTCTCTACTACCAGGCTACTGCTTATTAGAGGTTTTCAAAGCCTTCATTGCTCTTACTTTATATTCTTGCATGAGCTGTTTCATCTTCTCCTGTGGCTTCAGATACCTATGACAGTGACTCCTAAATTTATCTCCCACTCCAGACTTAACTCTCTGAGCTCTAGACCCATATATCTCAGTGCCACTTGGACAGCACATTAAACTGAATGTCAGACCTGAACTTATATATCCACTGTTTTTTCTTACCTGCACCGTATCAAAGGAGTAATGAGTTTATAAGCTGCTGTGTGAAATAATACTGCCTTTTATGTATCCTAAATTACCTCATTTAAATTTCAAAGGATGATCCCTCATACTTGATCATCAAGTATATTTACTTTCCCTGGTCCCTAATAGTGTTTCTCTCTACCAAATTTTCCATTATTATACCTGCCACCACCATGACATTAAATTGTCTTAGAACCTTTAGTCTTTAGGAAAACATGACTATTTTTAGCTTTTCCTTGCAGTAGAATCTTTTCTAGACCATAGTAAAATGTCAGGTAATCTGTGTATTAAATGCTAGGGATTCAAAGATAGATAAAACATAGAATGCGCACTTAAAGTATTCATGGTCTAATATTGGTTATTTTGTTTCTTGCTTTGTATAAGCATTCATGTATACTCAGACTAAAAGGTCTTCTGACTGTTCCAAAGTAGAGAAAATTTTCAATCATAGTAGCCCCTGGCATAGACAACTTTTAATGTGCATATAGTATAAGGGAAGAGATTATTATATAGGGCAATGGTAGAGTTGGCTTGGCCCCAGAATTTGGTATAGGTAGGATAAGCTGTTGTTACAAAGAGACCAAGAAATATCATACTTAAATAAGATAGAAGTTTATTTCTCATGTAACAGCAGTCCAGAAGTGAGTACCAGGGCTGGTAAGGCAGCTTGTATCATCCTTAAAATGTGGTTTGCCTCTCTGGAATCATAGTGGCTGCTCTACTTGTTATCATCTCCCTGCTAGTGAGAAGAGAGAAAGAAGTGGGGCAGAGCAGACAACTTCCCTTTAATGATGTGGTCCAGGATTTGTGCAGGTCACTTCTGTTCATGCCCCATTAGGCGGAACTTAGTTACATGGTCACATCTCATAGTGAGGAAGGCCAATAAATACATTCTCTAGCTGGATGATGTGTCCCCAGTTAAAAATCTGTATTACTAAAAGAAAGAATGAGAATGTATGTGGTAATAATTAGCGGTCTTTGCCATATCTTGTGACTGACTAGTAAAAGTTGCCTGGAGAGTTTCAAATATCACAAGACTCCATAATGTGGAATTAAATGTTTAATCAGTTTTATCAGTTATACGAAGTTGCTTGTCATTCATTTCTGCCATTGTTCTGTGGGAGATACCAAATATATTTAATAAAGATTTAATTAAGTACCCTCTATTGCTTCTTTGAACATCTTTCCAAGAGAAGAATCAGTAATAAAATTATCAAACATCTGAAAATTTTAAAACTAATTGCCAATTTAAAGTCAGATTATCATAGTCATAAATGATTAAGTTACAGAAAACTTCCTACAACTGATCTGCTTGTCCCAAGATCCTTTGTATTATGTAATCAGAAAATATCTCCTTGTTGAGAAGAGAAATATGGAATAAAATGTATTTGTCTCTTCTTGCCCAGTTCTTGATTAAAAGAAAAAAATCAACAATAACTTGTATAGAAAGGAAGAAATAATTCTAAAATAGTTCAGATGTTGTGCTGTAAATTGCTTTTCTTTAATACTGATAAGAAAGGTGAAGGACATAGAATGTTTAAAATCATCTCACTTGCTAAGCAAAGAGGCTTATTGACTGACCAATGAGTCTAAGGTGAAGACCTCAAATAAGACTATTTGTGCTGCCTTTTTATCATAAATTACAGATCTAAACATTTTTCCGGCAATAAATGTAAAGCCATAGGACTGTGTTGTCAGATTGCTTTATTCTTGACCTAGTCTTGACCCATCTGAAATGTAAACTCTCAAGGCTTATGGTTACCTCTAAAAGCTTGTAAAACATGTTTTAGAGGATTGCATGAAGGCATAAAATTTATTTTAGGTACTACTTTATTTGGAAATGCCTTTAGCTTCACACTATTGTTTGCTACCCTTCCTTTTTTCCTTTCTTTGTTCCTCAAAACTTTTATCTCAGTGTGAAGTGTGAGTCGGGGTGGTAGGGGAATAAAGTAGTTCACTCTGGTTTTTCTCTACTGAAGCTTCTAGTATTAGAATAAAGGTGCTTCTGGTTGTTTCTGATCAAAGCCTTATTTCTTCTATTATACATTGTCAGTACTTTGCCATAAACTCATTTTCCACCTATCAGAATTTAAAATGTTTGTATCCTTTGTTCCAAGTCTTTATTTCCAGAAATATGTTCTGTCAAAATATTTAGATAGGTATGCTAGAATATATGTTCAAGTAAGGGAAGAGAGTGTCACTTTTTACTTTGTACATATATGGGTTTTTGTTATGGTGATGATGGTGGACATTTTGTTGTTTTTTGTTGTCTTTAACAAATGTGCTACTTTTGGGATTTTTAACAACCATTTTGTTTCTTAATCATCTTTGAGCCTATTTTGTCTCTTTGTAAACTTAGAACAACCAGAGTTTTTGTTTTGTTTTGTTCTTTTTTTTGCTTGACAGAATGTTTTTGATTCAATGGAGATACCACACTGATTTCTCAAAAAGAAACTTCTGAGTCCTAGATTACAATGAGCTAGAAGAAAGACTGAGAAAACTGGCTTAGAGCCCGGCGTGGTTGTGTGGTAAGTCTGGTGACAAAATTGGCTATATTTGATGGTAATCAGAGCCTTAGTTAATGGACATATGCATTACATGGTAAGAGATATTATGCAGAAACTTTGTTCATTCTTAAAGGAAAGGAACTAGAATTTGCAGATAGCTTATTATGTGCCATATATTTTATACATGCCATCTCCTTCAATCTTTCAAGTAAATAATTATTTTCATTTCAAAGAGAAAGAAACCAAGGCTCAAAGAAGCTGAGTAAATTAATCAAGACCAAAATACAAGATCGTAAAATAAAAACTTAAAATAGTTTGTCGTAGTTTACTATTTGGCATGCAGAGAAATTGCTGACAGCACTGTCACCTAATAGTAGATAATCAGATGGATAATCTGATCTGCCAAATTGCTGATCTCCTAGTTTAGTCTTGGTATCAGGAGGGTAGGGGAGAGCAGGGTTTATAACCTAGTTATAGGAGACTCAACAGAGGATGGCTGAGGAATGAACTGTGTAAACCAGGATCTCTGAATTGTTAATCCTATACAGTCTCATTTTTTATAACCTGAAATTGAAGTTGATGTTTTTATTTTATCAAAGTTTTACATTAAACAGTTAGTTTGTGTCTAAAGTGTTATGTATTAGGATAATATTTAATTATCATCCTTCATAAACTGTGGAGCTCCCTTGAGAGCTTTTGTGGTAGCCAAGCAATCCTTCAATAAAGCTTTTGTTCTCTTTGTTAATCTTGAAACAGTTGGAAAGGTTTTTAAACCAAGGTTATTTCTTTTAATCCATGCAACATTTACTCCATTTCTGTTCTTTTTAATAGAATTGGAGGAAAAGAATGGTATTTTTTCAGAATATTGGGATTCATTCTTGAGGAAGAGAAGAGAGAGTGTTTGACCTATTCAGAGTATTATGGATGACTTAAGGACACTGGAACTTTTTTTTCCCCTGTCTAGGAAATAAGTGCTTTGGAAAATATGAAAAATGAGAATTTTTAATGTCAGCAATAGGGAAAAAATTCAATTTATAGAACTCTTATTTTAATATTTATGAAACCCATGAAAACTTGAGCAGCTGTATGTCCAAAATTACGGAGAATGTGCTGCCTTAGTTTTGAAGATGAATTGAAATTTTGCCTAGATAAAGGGACGTTTCTTAAGCTTTTTGCTTTATTTATGATAGTCAAGAGTGTGTATGGACAACCATTTTTAGTAAATTCAAGATGTGTACTATATTTGATCACCATTGTTTTAAGTTTTGCTTTTGAACACTGAGAAAGAATACAAAGAATATTATGGCACAAGTACCTAAGTACCTGTTTACCTCTTTAGATGCTGGTAGACCACTTGTTCTGATAGTCTTTAGAATTGGAAAGAGTGTCAAATACACAGAAGCCAGAGTCATCTTGGCCAGATGGTGTTTGATACAGATGGATGGTTAGTTGTCATGCAGATCTCCTAGTTGGTAACTTGTTGCTGCCATCTGACTCAAAGAATCATTCACACACACTGGCTGTCAAAAGCATCTTCTCTTCTGTCTGTTTTAGCTGTCATGTCTGTGCTCTGTACAGAAGTGTTGACAAGACATTGCTGTTGTACATTTTCAATGTGGTTGTTAGTGATTTTTCTGTTTTGTGGGTTCTTTGATAGTGCTGGAATGTACTTTGTAATTGTATTATTTTTAAAAAACTACTGTAATAGTGCAACAATTATCTGACCTTTTAAAAGGACTTTTCAAATTTTAAGTTTATTAACATCTTGCTCAATGAACAAAAGCATTTAATAAAAAGGAAAAAAGCTTCTTATTTCTGTTAGTTTCCAAACATAGCAAATGAACTGAATTCTGCTGGTTATTTCCCAATTTGATAGACTATCCTCTTCTGGACTTTCCCTCTCATAACCTGGTGGCCAAAATCTTTAAACTATTTTCTGAATATGTATTTTCTCTTCTTGGTTTAGTACCTTTGTTTCTGATGGTATAAGCTTCCCTTTTTTTCCGATGGTATAAGCTCCCCCAAAAAAGGAGGAAAAAATCGTCACACATTGCCTTTTTTTTTTTTTTTTTGGAATCTGTTTTCTGAAACTTAATTTCCTTTTGTCTTATTTACCTACTGACCTACTCTCTCTGTTTTGTTTTCCTTATAGAAATATGAACAAAACCTTTTCTCCATTCTTCAGGTCACTTCTGAAGGCATACCTATTTGTCTGATATTTCCTTAACAACTTAATTCATTTATTTATTTGACTAGTATTTATTGAGCATCTCATTATGTGCCAGGTAGTGTCCTATACTCTGGAGATATCAGGAGAAAATAGTCTCTGCCTTTGAGTTTAAGGAGGTCATATTCTAAAGGGAAATCACACATGTAAACAACTAGACTAGAATACTGTAATTGGTATAATGTAAGTATAGGGAAAGAGCAGTAAAAGAACATGGATCATTGTTACTCTGTTTCCCCTGATATCTTCCAGAGTATTCGTTTTCAAATTATTACAGAATTTGCTTGAGTTTATAAAGTACTTTATTAAGTGGTTTAAGAAATAGTTTAAAACTTCAACTTGAAATTGTTGATCTATTGATTTTTTCCAGCTAATGAATATATTTTCAGTATTACTCACTTATTATATGTTATATGCAGATGTGCTTAAGTATGTTTTTTAAGCCAGAAACTAGAAGATGAAAATTACCTGGCAGAGGTTTTCTGAGTTGGTTCCAAAAGAAAATACATGTCGTTTGGTTTCCCATTAAGGGGACGGAAAATATGTAGTAGATGGGCAATGGGCTGAGGCTTGAACAACTTAACATATTTATTTTGAGCCTGTTTGTAACTTACTCCTTTTTTGTACTGGTTACTTACAAAAAAGGTATATAGTAGAATATATACCTATCAAAAAGTAGTGAAAGAATAGGTAACTATTGTTTGATGTTTATGAAAAGCTTTGCCTTCTTTAGAGAAAATTCTAAATACACAGAAGTAGATAGAAGACTATAACATCAACATTTTTGCTGATTCCTCAGTCCTGGTGGCTCTGTGTAGCCAGGTAAATTAAGTTATTACAGAATTTGCACTTGGGGTTTAAATCCTCCTCATAGTCAATCTACCCACTCTTTCTCGGGGCTTGGATATAAATTTATGTAGGAATAAGAAGTCTTATTCTGGGAAGCCTAGCCCTAGACTGGAATTTGGTATTTAAGGTTCTGTTTTGAGACTCCTAGTCATAGGACATATGGTTCAGACAGATTCACAAGATTCATTGTTATATTCATAATAATAAAATTTACTTGGATTTTCTTTAATTGGATTCCTTTTCTTTTCTTTTTTTTTTCCAGTAAGCATGTACTGAATACCTCCTGTGTATAAGTTACTTTGCAGAGTTTAATGGGAGTATCGAGTTATATAAGATTACCTCTAAGCAACATGCAAAGACAACACACAGCTTGGGTTACTGATCAGCTTTGTCAGTTACTCATGTTTGAAGTGTATTACTTACAAAATTTCACCTTTTATTTGGGAAAATGTGGTATTTTGCTTTCATTTCTTAAGCTAATTTATTTTGGTAATATAGGAATAGCTGTGTAATTTATAAAGAATTTTAGGCTTATTGGTCTTTGAAAATAATATTGCTTCACTAATTTTGAACTTTAAGAATTAATTCCAGATCAACTATTTAGTGTCTACTAAAGAACATTTGAGATTATTAGGACCTCATTTCATATTTCAAGGAATTTACAATTTAGTCATTTATTTATTTCTTCTTCCAATGATAGAAATTAGTAAAGAAGTTTTTAATAGAGTAATATATTTTTAAGGTTCTGTATTAATTTGGTAATTGTAATGAAACATTTTCAAATTTCAGGTCTGCAACATTTGTATTCTCTAAAGCAAACTCATACTGTCTTTCACTGCTTAATTCTCACGATCATTGCATTAAGTAGCAAGATGAATGAATTAAAAATGTTAAGGGAAATTGTGGTATTAAAGATAACCACTAAAGATTAACCATATGTGCTCAAGACACCTTAAAACTTAATCTAGGAAAGAAGTTTCTGATCAATATAATTTTTAAATTTATACTTGTCCCTTTGATTTTCATAGTGTTTTAGTTAGAGCTACTTCCTTTGTGTGTTTTTATACTCTAAAAATAAAATCAAAAGTGTATGTATTTAAAAGACATGAAACCCTAACTTTTTAAAGTTAGTTGATATTTATAGAATAACTTTAATATAGCATCTATTTTATCATTCATGCTTTTTTTTATCATTAAGGATTAAATTCTAAATTACTGTTTTTATCCAAGAAATCATACATTGAAACTCTTAATGGAAATTTCTGTAATTAAGATGACTTTTTAAATTTTACAGTGTTTTAAATGACTTAGTTTGTAATGATTATAAATACATTGCTGGAGCCTATTTTTAGCTCATAAATAAATGCTCAGTACTTGGGAAATGGCAATATGGGTAATTCGTATCTATGCAATTATTAATGGACAGTAAATGTATATACATGTCTGTCAGTAAATATCAGGTTAACTGGTTTTTATGTCAGCAGACTGAGAACTATGAGCAGAGAATACGTGAGCAACAGGAACAGCTGTCACTTCAACAAACTATTATTGACAAGCTAAAATCACAGTTACTCCTTGTGAATTCCAGTCGAGGTATGCTTATGTTAATTTTTTATGTATTTCTGAAACTTCTTGGAGAAAAGAAAGGTGGTGGTGAAATTTTTGTATTTTATTTCTCCATTGTTTCTCAATAGTTCTGATATTTTAATAACTGTAGTGCAGTTACTTACTATATTTATTTAAGAAATGAACACTTGCAGGAAATGGGAAAATGGATATGGACAGATACTATATGGTGGAACTCTAAGTTGACAGAACTTCCTAGAAGTCAATTTGGCAATAAATAGCAAAAGCTTTTAAAATGTCTGTGCCTTTTAAACCAAAAATTCAAGTTCTTAGAATGTATCATAAGAAAGTATTTCTTTAAGTACTCAAAGATATATATGCAAGAATGCTCATCACAGTATAATTTTCTAATAATGGAAGACTAGAAATAGAGAAATGTTCAGTAGTTAAATATTACAGTCATTCATGTAGTGAACAGCTATATAGCCAAGAAAAGTGGTAATAGGTATTCGCTTACTAACATGAGACATATTCATGATATATAGCAAAATGAGCAAAGCAAGATAAATAATAAGTGTAATTTTATTTTATCTGTGCAAAAACAAAGATTCTTGTGTGAATTTATATGTACTGAAAGAGAAAAATTCTGATAAAATATAAATCAAAATGTTAGCAAGAATAATTCACAGATAAAAATTGTGGGTAGCTTTTATTTTTTATTCTTTTTGGCATGACTGTATTTTTCTAATATTTTTATAATAAGCATGAAGTAGTTATGCAAATAATTATCTTAAATAAATGCATACCTGAAAATATGACATATAAAAGTTTAATTCCTGTTACTGATGGTAAGCTAAAGAGAGCATACTTCTAGTTTTCTAAATTCTACATATTTTATATACTACTGATATTGGAAGAGTAAGGGTTTTTTGAATTTAGTGGGAATGAAAAAAATTTTGAAGCAAATATGCTAAAATCTAAAGGGGCAAATCTAAATTGTCAAAATAACTTACTTAAAGAATTTTTTAAACTCATAGGTTAAAATCTCTACTCTTTAAAATTAGGGCTTTGGATTTGTATTCTTTTTACTTTTCCAGGTGGTACCAAAAACAAAGATTTCCCACTTATATCCAAGAGGCTTTTATCTTACAGATAATAGTTATGGCTGTGTCCCCCTGCGTGAAGACAGTGAAGCAAAGAAGAATAATTTGACTCTTGATGAGCCACATGAGAAAGGAAAATCAGGAATACCAAGAGAAAATGAATCAAAGGTAGGCTGTGCTGCCAGTTTATTCCCTGAGGGAAATAAGTGAGAAATCAGGTCCCATAGACTTCCTGAATTACTTTCTCAGTATTCTGTCACAATTGGGAGTGAGCAGGAACCAGGAAGAAAGTAGACAAAATTCTTTTCAACCTTAACATTGCTTCTGCAAAAACCAAAGTTCAAATGGTGATACATAACACGTCTTCTTCATTTTATTTTCCTGGAGTGGATCCACGACTGGAATTCTAAACAGAAGTTCTGTATATACAAACAAATGACTTACATGTTCCTAAATAGAAGCACTACTTCCAAGTAAAATAGAGGCTTAAATTTCATATTTCCTACTTTTCTCTTTTCTATTATCATAGGCATTTAACAAAGAAATAAAAGATTTAACAAACAAAGATTAAACTAAGAAAGTAAGACACAGATGATTCTGGGCTAGAAAATAGCACTCCAGCTTTCCAATTGCCTTTGCTTAATTAAAACACAAAATCCATGTAAAAAGCTTAAGCAAAAATCTTCACTAAAGCAATGTAGAGAGGAATATTGCATATCTGCAGACATGTACAAGGATGTTCATGCTACATGGGTTAGAAACAACCTAAACATCCATCAAGAGCAGAATGGCCCATCTTTACAATTAAACATTTTAGAAGAATTAAACTAAATACTTATATGTTAATATGCCTAGATTTCAAAAACAAGGTTGAATAAAAAATGGAAATTACAAAATGATAAATTGGGAATAATTAATGTAGGTTTTTCAATCATATAAAACATTCTGACATCATTTATAAAAACACAAATATGTAGTAAAACTATGAAAACATAGACAGGGAGGGTGTACACATCTCCCAGTTCATATTTCTTTATTCAGAATCATTATTGGGTTTTTAACTTTCTTGTTTGTTTGTTTTGGGGGGGTAGTTAGGTTTATTTATTTTTTAATTTATTTTAATGGAAGTACCAGGGATTGAACCCAGGACCTTGTGCATGCTAGGCATGCACTCTACCACTGACCTATACCCTCCTCACCAAGAATCATTATTGGTTTTTTTATTTGAATCATTTAGCTCTCTTCTCCCCCACTCCAATTTCCATTTATCTAAAAATGCTAATAAAGACAAGAAACCATGACACTGGAATATGTTTAGGTTTATTTTGCAAAAGACAAAATTCAGGAATGCTGCTTATAAATTTAGTGCTTAAGTAAATAATGTTTACAGTCCATTTTCCTATTTCTAGGACTTCTATATGTCATTGTTTACCATTAATTTTTAGTCAAAATTCTTATATTTATTACAATTTTAACATTTCTTTGAAGATAATAAAATATCTCCAGTTCAAAATACATACAAGGTATTTCTGAAAATAGCAATCTAGATTAGAACAAAAGGGATGATGTGAAAAGCTCTAACGTATATTAATAGTATAATTTATTTTAAACTTGGATAATTTGTCATTATTTATAAAAGTTTTCAGTTTGTCAATTAGTGTTCAAAGGGAATCTTCAATAGAATTCTTTTTTTTTCTTCTTTTGAGTAAAGGTGGATTTATTTAGAAATACATACTGCATAGAATGTAGGCTGTTTCAAAAGGCAAAAGAAAGGCCATGAGGTGTGGGGGTTGGGTGCTCAAATTAAAGTAAAAGTAGTTACATACTCCATAGACAAGAGTGCAGGCCATCTCCGAAGATGAGGGAGTGAGAGGTGGCCACGAGGCACTGTGTTGCCAGTTGTTTATGGGAACAGAATTCTTTTTTAAATGACATTGGTTTTAATTTGTAAGATATTTTTATCTATAAAATATGTATCTGGACACCTGGGCTGAAATTAAGTGTAAGAAACAGAAATCATGTCAAAGATAGCTTATTTCCAAAAAATTAATAATGTTGCATCAATTGTAACTTATATTTGTGGACAGACAATAAGAGGGAAAAAATCTAAATCTCCAACTAAGAAATAAATCTAAATTCATTGAGTTCTCTTAATTATCTTTACTAATAGGAAAAAGATTTATTTGCCACTTATTTAATACTTTGAATAGCTCATCAACTCAGTCTTCTTATACTATGATAAAAGTTAATGGTCTTATATTTCAACTTTCTCATCTTTCTTTATACATATAGAGCCAAAGTGCTAATGAGGCCTAAATATGTAAAGGATTAAAGAGAAAAGAAAATACATTTTAAAAGAATGGATAAATTGGATTTGTTGAATATTTAAGAGCTGGCTGTATATTCATTGTAAACAATTAAGCTGAATTTAGAAAAATACTGGCCAATTGAAATTAAAATGTTTTCCATTGGCATATATGTTGATCTATGCTTATTAAGTTATAATTAAATTCACTTTTAGCTAATACAAGTGAAATCCTTTCCTGAAGAACTTTGAATGATGTGGATATATTAGGGTTTTTCCAAAATGAAAAAGTTCCATATTGGTTGGTTGCAATTTTGCAAAAGTATGCACGTACACACAAGACAAGAACTAGAAGGCAGTATGCAGAAATGCTAAGGGAATGGTACAGTTTTTTTGTTTTTAACATGCTTTTATATTATTAGTCTTCTCAAAAACTAACTGATTTTAGAAATCACATTCCCAGTCAGTTGGCCTACCCTCTGTAATGGATCAGCAAGTTAATAGAAATCCTTTGAACTAGTAACAGAAGGAAGCTACTACTACCCACCTACAGCGCTTTCCTCCTCCTGTTGGTGGGTAGTTTGAAGATTTGTTTTCTTTAGACTGTTTATCTTGCTTATCTTGGTTAGGATATTTGAGAAGGGAAAGACCCTTAGACATTTTGGCAAATGACCACTCAGGCTGCCTTGGAAAATGAGACACAGAGCAGAGGGAAAAGGAAGGAGTATATTGAGGGGAAAGAGGCCCTTTTAGAAAATTATATTTGAGAAACGTGAAATTTATAGTTGAGTTTTTGTTCTTGGTAATCCTACACAAAGAGCATGCAAGAGCGGTTGATTTCTAAAAGGACATATAGAAGTCAAGATAGCAGAACCTGTATCATTGGATGACCCTTAGTATTCTCCTTATAGTTCAGAAGCATTACAGAAGTATTCAGTTTAATGGAAAACCTGAGTTTCACTTCTTGTACACAACAGTAGTTTGCTCAGTATTTCTTGATGAGCTAGGATTCATTGTATTATCAGTCATATAACAAAGTACCCCAAATTTACCCCAATACTTAGCAACAGCTATTTATTGTCTCACTTTCTGTGGGTCAGAAATTCAGGAGTGACTTAGCTGCGTGGTTCTGATTCAGGATCTCATGTGATTGAAGTCAGATGACTGAAGCCCTTGCCCATAGTGGAAGGATCCACTTTCAGGATGGCTCACTCACATGACTGTTGGCAGGAGACCTCACCATATGATCCTCTCCTCACAGAGTGCCAGCTATCTTCTAAGAAATCTAAGAGAGCATGGAGGAAGCCACTGTACTTTCTACAGTCTAGTCTCTAAAATCACATACCTTCACTTCCACTTCATTCTGTTCATTAGAAATAAGTCACTAAGTGCTCCAGAGACAAGGAAATAAGCTCTTCATCTTGAAAGAAAGAATCAAAGATTTTGTAGACGTATTTTAAAAGCATCCCAGGGATTGCAGATTGTGGTGTGTAGAAGAGGGTATCAGAGATCAAGGGTGTGGTGGGGAGTGGTACTTCATTTGCCATATGATAAATATTAATGAAAGGTAAAGGAACCTGGCAGAACTTAATAATCAATTCAGCTTCCTGAATCCTATCATTATTAATCTCAGAGGAAAGAAATATCATAATTTATCTTGAGAATAATTTCAGAAATTCTGTTATGAATATAGACGTTCCAGGGATTAGCTGAGCAGTGCTTTAGAGAATCAAGAAACTGTTGCATGTTATTACTTACTCTCTTTTATAACTGATTTTTAAAATTAAAAATATTTATATGTAAGAAATCAAATAACACAAAAATATACACACTTATTCTTGACAAAGACTACTATCTCGTTTGCAGGACACCATTGTCAGACATAGTAACATATGTCATGACAGTTATTATTTAACAAATTATAGTTTAATGTAAATACATATTGGCATTGTTTAATTCACTTTTTTTTAAACTACGATTGTAATATACTGGGTCATTTTTATGATCTTAGAAATGAGATATTTTAATAATACTGTTTCTGGGAAGCACTTCAGTTGCCAAACTGAATGCTATCCTTGATGTCTAGGGTTTGACAAAAAATTTTGCCCTCATCTTTCTATCCTATTTTTTGTTTTTGTAGAAGTTATACAAAAGTCTAGAATGTTTTGATGCAAGAAAAAATGTAGAGTGCAGTAATATAGAATACATAAAAGAATTTGGGGATATTGGTAATTTTTCTTTACTCATTCATTCAGTAACTCTGAACTGCCCTCCGACTTAGAGTCTTGGTTTAATAACCAAAATAGACATTATTGAATGTTGTAAAGTTATTTCAGATTCTAGGATCCAAGATATGAAGTAGATTATAGTATGAGTTTATTTGAAGTTTTAACTATTTAGAGATCATGTGTTCATGTGTACAAAGAGCTTTTATTTAATTTTTTTAGAGGAGGTACTGGTGATTGAACCCAGGACTTCATGCATGCTCAGCATGTGCTCTAGCACTTTGAGCTATACCCTCCCCACAAAGAGCTTTTTTATGCTTTATTTGTTTTTCTATATACATGATTTATTCTTTTTATATATCTTTTTTCGTCTGAGTTACAAGCTTTAGTCAAAAATTTAAAAACACAAAGAATGCAGTTGTTACTGAAAGATGCCAGACAGTTGGCAGAATTCTAATGTAGCTACTATCATTGTGATTAGATCAGCAGATACATGGTAGCTTTGAGCAGGAAAGATTTTGTAGGTTTAGAATAGTAAAACAGTGATGAAGCTGGGGAGCTGCCATCAGTGCTAACATTAAGGAAATAAGATTGCTGTACCTGGCAACTGCAAGTAAATATAGAAGCTCTGACATGTTTGAAGAAAGCTGATGTCTGAAAATTCACTTGTCAGTCACTTAGACAAAAAGTATTTCTTGAACTCCGTTTATTTGCCCAGTCTTGCTAGTCCTGGATAGGAATACAAAAAAAGAGTAAGACAAGATCTGTCCCCTTTAAGGAGCTACAGTCTGGTTGGGGAAACAAAGATTTGGAGACCCAAAAGCAATTAGCAAGCATTATGACAATGTAAAGTCCTAATTACATGACAAAATGAAATCCTAATTATCAATTTATGGTACAGAGAAAACATATAGGACCTTAATTTAAAAATAAAAACTCCCACTGAGCTGAAAGTAGGCTTGAGCAGGTGCTCAACATTTAGTTTAAGTAGGGAAAAGAAAACAAATTCTTAACTTGCTTATATCTTGGTAGTTAGTATGTGCATAGATATGTAGACTTAAATTTTCTGCAGTATTTTAATGGAAGAAGAATAATTTCTAGGCAAGAATCAGTATTATTCCAGGCCACTTTGGAGAACATTAAATAAACTGAAAGCTAAAACGGAGGGTTTTGGAAGAACAATTTCATTTACTATAACCTTTTTTAAATTATTGACATAATTATGACTTGAGAGGAGAGAGTGTTTCTTAACCTTTTTGTTAACTTTAATCTATGGACAGTTTTAGTGAGAGACATTTACCCATGATGTGTTTCTCGAGTTACTATGTATGACATTTTCTACAGGAAGTGTATGAACTTTAACCTGATCTGCTTTCTGGGCTTCTGTAGCTTATAAAATCCTAGTCTCACAAGTTTAGGTCTTGGATGGCATCCCCATCCTTGAACTGTTCATATCTCATATACTCTGGACTTGAGGTGCACCTCCCACTCAGGGATCTCCATCTGAGTTTCAGGCCCCCATAGCTTCTCTCAGCGCTCTGGATACTTTCTGTATCGCAAATCTCTTTGGTTAAATAGCTATATATTGTCAGGTACCTGATTTTATATACATTGTAAAGGCTTTAGAGTATCATATACAGGTATATGATAAAAATGTTTTTATTATTTGAAAAAAAGTTAAAAACTAGACCATTAGTCAAGATATGTAACTATCAAGTGGTTTCCGTGGCGAAGCAAATGTGGTTTGTATTATCTTTATCATAGTACCTTTCTTCAGAGAAGAACTTGAAAAAAATATGACTACTTATGTTCATTACTCAAGTTTAAAAAAAAATTATCCCTATATTCCTTTAATGCTTGATTCCTCCTTTTTGTAATCTTTTATTAAATAGAAATGCCCACAATGCAGTGGCATATGCCAGTCTAGCCTGGGGATTCCAGAGCATTGGAGAAGATGTGCACGTGTATAGCAACGTGGCTTCTTGGTCAGAGCAAATGTCCCATTCCTCCTGGTTTTATTTCTGGAGATTGGATCAAATATGCCTTCTTTTTATATATAACACTTCTATATTACTTTTCTTTTGAGATTAGTCTTGCTTATAGACTCTCTGGTAGAGTAATAATTAGAAGGAAAAAAGTTACTTTCAGCAAGTTCATTTATTAAAGTTCAGAGTTTTTCCCAAAGTGTTATAATAAATATATCATGAACTCTAAGGGAAAAAAATGTTGATTTCCAAAGCATTTTAATATTTACATTGAAACTTCTGTTGTAGAAATTGTTTGCAAAGCTGAATTAGTAATCCATCATAACCCTTTCCTGTTCTGGGTCTCTTAATATATAATTTTAGGGTTTTTGCTTTGTTATTAATACTGGAAATAATTTTTGAGAGGAGAAGAAAATGAGAAGCAGCATATCACTGTTTAAATTCTTTTCCTTGGCTTCTAAACAAATTTGAATATCTCTAATGTGGCTTTTCTCCCCTTATTTCCCCTTATTGTACCCTTTCTCATATTTCCCATTTTTCTTTTTTCTACTCTTCTCCAGAGCCTACAAACAGAGTTGGTATATTCTATTCAGCCTTAATTTCTTTTGACTAAGGCATGAAAGGCTGTTTTTTCAACCTCAGCAGGTTAGGGCTGTTCCCCTAAAACAATCTAGTTTCTCTTATTAATGTAATCTGTTATCCCAAAAGTTCTCAAAGTCTATTTTGAAGGTGTTTGTTTTTCAGAGTTAGAAATCCTTCTGCATTTGATCTGTTGTGATATGTTGTGGTGGGTGGTTTTGGGGTTTGGGGGCTTTGGGGGGTTTTTTGGTTGAATTACATGGAGAACATCCAGCCTTACATAGATATGTTGTTGGGAAAGGGAAGAGTATTTTAATAATCTTTTTAGAAATTGTGGATATTCTTCTTTGATACTATACCCAAACTTGATAGTGGTAGTTTCTTAAATGTTAGCTGCAGTATAAAAGCTGAAACCAACAGACTTTTCCGCTACATTAAAAGCCATTGGTCTGTCTTATACTTTGTATGTATCATTTACTTCATTATGATTTTGTAGCATCATAAATTGGTCATTAGGAAAATATTGGTTCACTGAGCTCTGCAGACCTTCCAAATATTGACTTATTTCATGCTGTAATATTTTAAATCGCATTTAACATCATCAATTATCAGAAGAGTCTTTTTACTGGGCAGCTGTCAAGGTTACTGTAACAGGTGTGAGTTTTTCAAAATTTTCACTTGAATACTTAAATTTTTTCATAGACAACAAATCTTGCCAGTTGTTTTCCTTAAAGTAAGAAACTAGCTTCATTTGCTTTTGAGAAAGTGTCTGAATAACCATAGCTTGCATGATAGTCATTCTTTCAAATGAAAAATGGCATTCCATTAAAAAAGTGACTGGCTCAGCTTGCAGCTCAAACAAACACTAGCACAAGTGCTTTTCCCCAAGACGGCTCTGTACTTCAGTATGAAACATAAGTCCTTTGTGTATATTTCCCATTTTGTCACATGTAATATTAAAAAATGTTAACTTGGGATCAAAATTCAATAAAATTAATAATTTTTACTGTGTCATCAAGGACATTCTGAGGTGAAACGCTTCTTTTTTTTACTGGATGTATGGCATTGAAGAGTAAATAACTACAGTTTGCTACCATGGTGTTGGTCATACTCAGGCATCAGCAGTTTTACTCATCATTGCTTCTGCATCATTAGTATAAATGTCAACACAGTAAAAAAAAAAAATTTTTTTTAAAGGCAAATGATACCTAATACTGTTGTGACAGTTGTTGACCCCATGTATTTCAGTGTCTGGGATTTGATTTTACCCTACCTACAAGCTAATAAGTTAAACAGTTACTACTTCATGGATGCTGGAAGAAGACACAAGACTCTTGAATCAGAGAAAAGAGGTCTTTGTTATTCATAGAACAGTGAGCAATAAGAGCATTATATTTACATTGGTCCCATGGTAGAGGACACAAGGAAGACCCAGATGGTTGCCTACATATGCAATGGATTGCATTAAAGGAGAGAAACTGGGACGAGGGTATAGATTAGTAGTAAAGTGCATGCCTAGCATGCACAAGATCCTGGGTTCAATTCCCAGTACCTCTGTTTAAAAAAAATTTTTCAATAAAATAAATAAATGAACAAATAGATAAACCTAAAGTTACCTCCCCCCATTTAAATAAGTAAGTAAGTAAGTAAGTAAGTAAGTAAGTAAGTAAATTAAATAAATAAATAAATAAATAAATAAATAAATAAATAAATAAATAAATAAATAAAGGACAGAAACAGTTGAGCTTGGGAAACCTACCATTTTATAGCAAGCAGTAAGCAGCCTGCTTGTTGGCCAAGAGGGAGACATCCTTCAAGTTTGTGCTTTGCAAACACAACCCTGAGAAATGTCCCAGGTAAAGGGACAATCAGAGCCTTATATTCTTGGCACACATAGCAGAAATGTGCAGGAACACTCAGGGCCCATGCAGATTTCCTGTCCCAACAGTGCATCCCTTGAAGGGATCTCAGGACCCACAGTGAACCTAGATCGTATTTTGAGAACCACTGGTTTTACCAGATTATAATTTCCTGTTAGAAAAATCACGTTAACTTTTTTCCTCAGTAAGTTATTTACTTTTCATCCTACTGAAAAAATGTCAGGTTCTTAAGAGTTCTTTAGCATCTCAGGTACCCTTATTTGTGCATAGAGGTCATGGAGCTTGCTTATCAGTTCCTTTCACATTTATTGAGTACTTACTTGTTTTACATCTTTATACTGTAAATCATAATACCTGTAAATTAATCCTGGTTACTTATCTACACATACTGTATTAAGTCTAAAGTAAACTAAACTGCCTCTAATCTGTTAAAAGATAGTGTGGTGAGTGATGTATTTCTTGAGGTGTTCTACAGAACCCTAGACCTGTGAAATGCTGCGTACTATGTATTCTCTGTGGTAATTTTTAAAGGCACAAGAATATACTATAGGATCTGAAATCAACAGTAAGAAAATAACTTAGCTTCATTTTACCACAAAGTCTCTAGCTAGCACTTTTCCCAATATTGTATTTTAACAACTCCTACTGAACTTGTAGTCCCCTTGAAGATATTGCTAGAATTTGGTGGAAGAGAGATGGGAAAGGCTCACCTGGTTTTTCATTTGCAACTAATAGGTTATATTCTCTCAACTTATTTGTTGCTTTGCTTAAGGCACTCTTGCCATGTTATAAAAGCTGATTTTTTTCCCTGAAAGACTTTTTTCTTTGCCAATTAGAAATCTTTTCGTACACTTGATACTTTGCTCTAAGATAGATCGATCGATCGATCAATCCTAGAATCCTAATGAATCTATTGTAAAGTGGTTCCCAGGCATTCTGTAAGTCATTAACCTGTGGTTTTTGTTTTTTCTTTTTCTTTCCTGGTTAAGTTCTTCTGGAAAACCAAATAATTTCAAGATGGATATCTTTTGTTTTCTCTCTCTGGTTGTGTTTATCAATGGTGGTGTGATTTTTGTATTCCATATTGGTTGGGTTCACCCACTGTTATTTCTACCCCTAATTGCTCTTTACTATTTAACAGTATTTCCCTCTGTGTTCCATCTAAATAATGCCACAGGGGTCACAGGCTTGTCCAAATTCCCTGACAGTGTCATCTAGCACGTACTCCTGCTGGACGTAGTAGTAGTCCTGTTGCTTTCCCTTCTTGCTGCTGCTGATTGAACATTCTCTCCTCCCCTTTCCCCAAGCTGCAGCCTCAGAATCCCTCTTCTTGTCCCCAGCTCTTGTGACTCATCTTGTTCTGAGGACAAAGTGAAAACTTTATAAAGCTGAGTCTAAAACTCCATCCTACATTTTGGTAAATATCCATTTCTTTTTTACATGAAGAAAATAGTAGATTTTAATAGTTAGTTGTTTTCACTAAGTTCTTTCTTGGCAAAATAAAAAGTTGGTAGCCTTTTATAAGACCTGCAGTTTTGTTTTGAATTTCACTATTTCAGGAAAGCCTAAACTCCGTTTCTTTAAGGTTTTATATTGCCCTAAGATTTTTTGATGCTAAGCAGTATGGCCTTCATTAATAAAGGAAAATGAAGATTAGAAGTGTGAACCAGATTTGAGGAAGAGGTGATTATGTTATGTTTTAAATCTTGGTGCTCTACAGTAGACAGTAGAACAAGTGAAAATATATTGGACTGAAAGAGAATTTGGGAGTGGCTATCAGAGAGGGTGAGCCTGAAGATACAGACTTTAGGAAATGAATATTCAATAGATTTAACATGAGAATGAGTAATAAGGTGTATAATGGGGAGAACAGCGTACCCATGCCTGAACCTTAGAGAATGCCCGCATTTTTGGCCTACAAAGAACAGGGACTAATGAAAACACTAAAACTTAAGAAGGAAACCTAAATATTATACTGGTAGTCAAAGTCTCAAGAAGGAGCTGTTCCTAAGTGTGAAGTAATGTCAAATGAGCAGTAAGCAGAAGTAGAGCTTTAGGAAGTCATTGGATTGGTGATTAAGACATCTCAGGAAAATCGTGGGGAATCCTTAGAAGAATGGAGGGATTAAAACAAATCTGAGTTTGGGAGTTCATCTGTTACAAAGGAATGAGTGCCCAACAAACCAGTCCTCTATAGATAACATTAATAACTCTGTAGAGCACACACATAAAAAACAACTACCTGAGGACTTTGGATATAAACTTTGCATAGTTTGGAGAAGAGTGAAAATGTGGAGCATGTAATCAGCTCAGAGTAAATTCCCAGTTTTCTGTGGTTTTATCCTTTGTGGCCACAGATGCAGTGACTGAAATTCCAACTGAAAGCCCACCACCATTCTGACTGGAAGAATCAGAAAGGAAAATGAGCCCAGAATAACCATGGTCACCAGAGTGAGAGGAACCCCAGAGAGAAGAAAGCTAGGAAAAGAAAACCCACGTTCTGTGTTTAAACTCAGCCCAATTCTCTAGCTCTCCCTGAGCCCAAGGATGTGCAGGCAAACTGAAAGCAGTTTGCAGCTAAGACGTAAAGGAATGAACTGCGATCCGAGTTTTTGCTCTTCAGTGGAGTGACAATTTGGAGTCTGAGTGTAACCAACTTAATTGCCTGCAAAACCAAAAATACCAACCCCCTTTGGCACCATATAACATAATTTCTCTCCAACATAATATTTACCATGTTCAGAGTACAGTCCAAAATTAATTCAACATATGAAGAGTCAAGAAAATGTGACCTAATTTTAAGGAACAGATACCAACCCTAAGATGATGCAGATTTTGAGACTATCAGACAAGGATTTTAAATCAGCTACTGTAACTATGCCCAGTCTTCTATTAAGAAGCAGGAAGTTATTTAGGAGTCTTCTATTACGGAGGCAGGACAGGAAGAGAATTAAGGTTTTGAGAGGATAGAATTAACAGTAAGGTACACCATTGTCATGCTTTGTCAAATGGTTAACTTTTAATAACAAGTTTGAGAAATATTTAAACTATGAAATTTTGGTTAAGAAACTATTGCTGAATTGCCCATGTCAACAAATGATCTGGCTTGGCAGAACTTGAGTAAATCTGTCTAGTAAACCTATTTGAGGGTGTAAATTTTTACTTGGACATTCTTGAGCGCAAAAAAGTCCATATCAAAGGTTTTTCCCTCTGTAGTATTTAAACGTCAAAACTTGGCATAATACTGTGCCTTATTTACTATAGAAAACTTTAAAATCAAAATACTTAATTCACAGGATTTTGTGGATTAAGTTAAATAAGTAATATATGCAAATTGCTTAAATAACAGCTATTTTCATGAAGTTATTTTATGTTCACCATGAAATGGTGTAACAAAATTTGTGACTAATGAAAAGGGTTTTCCCAGATAATTTCATTTTAAATGCAGTGTTTGAAGAAGGGAAGAGGGAAGCATGGAAAACCTTACTTTTTAAAGTTGGTCATTTATGTTATTTTTCTATTTTGCATTCATAAAAAGAGATTTTCACAATTCAGTATTTCTTCCTATGAAGAAAATAAAGATTTTTTAAACTACTAAGAAAGACTCAAAAGACAGGGAGTAGGAAAGTGTTAATCTCACTCTGCTTCAAATTAACTTCGTGGAATTAAAATTATAGTAAATGTGCAGTACTGGTAAAGGAATTTATTTTTTTTTAATGTTTTATTGTTAACATTGAACTAATAGAGGCTTTGGGGGATTTACATTAAAACCAAAACTTTGAAAGACTTTGGAAGTGATTGGGATATTTAATTTTATTTCTATATTGTTTATTTTCTTGCCACTTTCTTTAGAACTCTGGGATGGATCCCATTTTGTCCTGGAATTGTTCCCGCCCTGGCAGTGGGTTTGCCTAGCACACTGACATGCGGAACAGACAAGCCTTTTAGGATTTTTGTTCCTTTTGCTTTTCTAGGTTTTTAGTAAAATTATTGAGGGTGAGAGAACCATAGATTTCACATGGCTGTAAGTTCTTATAAATACAATTTCCTTGTATTTTTTAAAATTATCTTTTGTCTTCAAACTTTTCTTTTACTGTGTCTTATATTCCTATCAAATCTCTTGTAATTTTTTTCTGTTCCTATTTTCTTTTCTCTTCCGTCTTAGCCTTTTTCTCACTTTCTCTCTAATTCAGCCATATTCAGTGCTTCACTTCACCATAACATCTTTGTCTCAATATATCTAAAACTGGTAAATATTCAACTTCAGTTTCTCCTTTAACCTTTTATTCTTGATTTCAGAAATCTAAGTGATAAGTGAATCCTTATTTTCAGTTTCTTTTTCCACTGCTCATTTTTGCTTTTTCTGTAGTAAATTTTATCGAGTTAGTATTTATAACTATTCCACAATTTATATTCCCTTTACTAATCCATCTCATCTCACCGTGGCTTCTTTCTTGGTTTACATTGTTCCAAGTAAGAACATAACTCTCTTTTTTGTTTTTAAAATATAATCTCAGAAACGAAATCAAATATGGCTACACTCAGTTGCCTGAGCCACCTGAAAATAAATACTCTTATTGTGTGAAAGGATCTCAACCAGAGTGTGGAGGGAATTTTTCTTATGAACCCTGGAATAAAGCAATAGTCATTGCTATAGTTCAAACATACATCATTGAAAACTTACCACCTTAATTCAGTATTAGCCTTTTAAAGTTTAGATTTCTTCCATATGAGAGAATATACCAATAGGTATTAAGGAGTTTGAACTGAATTATCTTTAAAAGTTCCATAGCTCAATTTAATTTTGCTGACTTTAGTTGCGTAAAGTTTTTAAGAAGAAACATGATGCTGATTAAAATTTTTCATTGCGTTTCTATTTTCCCCCTGGCCTTGTGGCGGTATAAATTGACGAATAAAAATTGTATATATTTACGGTGTACAACATGATGCTTTGATATATGTATACATTATTAAATGATTATCACAGTCATCTTAGTAACATATCCATCACTTCACATAATTATCTTTCTTTTTTATTGTAGTGAAAACATTTAAGATTTACACTTGTAGCAAATTTCAAGTATACAATGTAGTAGTATTAACTGTAGTTGCTGTGCTATACATTAGATCTCCAGAACTTATTCATCCTGCATAACTGAAATTTTGTATTCTTTGACCAACATCTCCTGGTTGCCCCCACCTCCCAAACCCTAGCAACCACCATTCTACTCTGCTTCTATGAGTTCAGCTTTTTTAGCTTTCACATGTAAGTGAGATCATGCTGTAGTTTTCTGTGCCAGCCTTACTGCATGTAGCATGATGTCCTCCG
Source organism: Camelus bactrianus (assembly GCF_048773025.1). Lineage (NCBI taxonomy): Eukaryota > Metazoa > Chordata > Mammalia > Artiodactyla > Camelidae > Camelus > Camelus bactrianus. The sequence goes on from NC_133543.1 coordinate 44,881,119, forward strand.
GGTTTACCCATATTGTCTCAAGTGACAGGATTTCCTTCTTTTTTTTTTAAGGCTGCTGTATTCATTCTTAGAATACTCCTGTATACATATATGTAAACATATATTTGCACACAACATTCTACTGCATATCTACCACATTTTCTTTATCCATTCATCTATCGATGGACACTTAGATTGAATCCGTATCTTGGCTATTGTGACTCATCTCCTTATTTTTCATATTGGTTTATGAAAGGAACAAAATGTTTCTGCTTTTAGTACCAAATATTAAAAGGGCAGGCATTGGGGAAAATATACATTTCTTTCTTTGAAATGTTGATGTCTAACAGATCCTATATTCCAACACAAAAACATTTCCCAAGATCTTTCCATTAAGAATAAATGTGGTTTTGGACTAATGAAATATTAGCCACTTTTTGTTTTTTCTCCTTCTTAAATATCATTGCATATTCAACTAGGCCTTGAACAGAACATTTTTTTATATATATAATACACATCTATGAGAAGCTTAAACTGATTTACACTAAAACAAATTCTCCCAATTTACATAAGAGGAAATTTAAGGAATCATTTCACAACGTCTTCCAACTGTTTCAAATGGGTTTATCTTAATGATTTAGTTGAATGACTTATCCCCGTGCCATACTGGAAGTGTAAATGAAAAGTACGACGTGTAAAACTCTTATTTCAGTATTCATTCCACAAGTTCGCCATTTCCAAACTAGTACTTGGAACAGTTTATAATGTTAAGTATTTTAAGTTTTAGTACCTCAAAATAAATTCATTTGTTGAATGATTTAACGTTTAAAACCTCCAAAAATATAGTGTTCTGAGTTCTCTTGCTTTCTTATTTGAAGTTGTAATAACTTCAACTTCCTGCAGTACAGGGTCCACCTGGATAATATTTGAGAATAGAAAGAAAAATACTGGGGGAGTTGGGGAAGGGACAGTGGTAGAGTACATGCTTAGCATGCATGAGGTCCTGGGTTCAATCCCTAGTACCTCCATTTAAATAAATAACTAAATATAAATAAATAAATCTAATTATCTCTCCCCCTCCAAAAAAAAACAAAAAACATTTTTTAAAGAAAAATACAAGTTATCTCTTCAGATGTTTACTCTCTGGGATGCTCAGCAAACTGAGTAATCTTCATTAGGTAAGATAATTTAGCATTTAAAAGAAAGTCTTGAGTTTCTGGGGAAAGTGTTGGAGTTGCTATTGACTATACTAATTCTAAATCCTTTGAAGGAAAGAAATGATAATTTTCAGAAAGTTGTATCAGATTGCTATAATAGAAAATACTAACATTCTACACCCATCCTAGATAAACCTACTTCAAAAATGTCTGTCAGAGAACTGCTTTTGCCTTTTGAGTGGGAGTGGAGGCAGCTAACATGTTAAGGTCCCTTTTAAAATTTTTTCTTGGGATGTGCGGACATAAAACTTTCATTTGAAATATATCAACAGATTTATTTGGTGTGAATGAGAGAATTTATTTGGTGTGATTTATTTGGTGTGATTATACTTAGTATAATCAGCAATACTTTTCTTCAATAATTATAACAGAAATAATAGTAAACAGAGGTGTTCCTAACCCTAAAGAAGCTTGAAGACCTTAGTTTAGATACTTCATAGAAATTCCGCAATAAAGCAGTCCTCCCTTTACCCCCTGCCAAAACACCTAAGGAATCTTTACCAAATACATTCACCCACACCAGCTATCAAATCTAGACACCACAGAAGTCAACACCAGTTATTTGGCAAGCCAAACAAAAATTTACCATTCTTTTCCTACACCTCATTCTCCCCCTGCCTCCCCCACTTTAGCTTTCAAGGTTTAACTTCAGAAGCAGTCATTCCTACTTTATGTCAAAGTCAGTACTGTGAAAACTAGAATAGTATTCATTACTGTTTCTATGTTAACTATCTTCATTTTCAGGCTAAAATTACAGAGCACTACTTTTTGGTTCTTTCTGGCTCCTAATAAAATGGGATTTTTCATATTGAGAGTTTCTAATAGTAAATTTTAAAAGAAGATTAATCATTCCATTTAATTTAGTCACGTTTTTTTTATTTAATATATCAAATTGTCAAATGTTTCTGTTCTCTTAATATTACCTCTTCTCTGATTTTGTTGCTACAGATTTAATATAAAACAACTTTTTAAGGGTTTGTTTTCATACTTGTAGCATTCCGAATGATTGGTTAGCTTTAAAATGTTGCCTTTCTTCCTAGTCCACACTAAAATCCATTGAGTGTTCTAATTACACGTAACACTAAAGAAAAACCTTGTCTACCACTTTTAAAAACAAACTGTGAATGTGAAAATGTCTTCTGATAAGACTGCTTTATAAAGCTCAACAAAGCAGTTTTAATCTAGAAGAAAAGGCCTAAGTATTTGTCAGACAAAAAGTATGCAGCAGCAAATGATCTTTATTTTACCTCAATCTGACGACATAATATATAAAATCACAAATTGTTTGGGTTGCCAAGATTATATCTTACTAATTTACTAAACTGTAAAATAATACTCTATTTTAGAAATGTTATGCAAACACTAGTATTTAGAAAAAGCTGAGAAAGTAGAATAATAAACTGAAAAAATTGGCAAAGATACTAATTTTAAGAGAAACAAACTGGAATCAAGTTTTTTCCCTAAAGAACAAATAAGACTCCTAAGAAATTGGAAGAACCTTTTGAAAAGCAAGATTAAGGGAGATGTACTCAGATGATAAGAAACAATGAAGTAAAATTATCCATTTTAGTAATAGCTACAATGACCTTAATTGAATAAAATATAAAAAGTCACTAAATATAAAAGACTGGCTTGAATTTGAACTTAAATAAGACCTATACAGTTTTGGCTGAATTATAATTTATGATTGAATAATATTAGGACTCCTTCAAAGATTTGAATTTATCAGTTTGTAGCTTTAAAAGGTACACAAAATTTTCTAGGTATGACCGAAGATTTTTTTACAGCTCTGAACTATACAGTCAATTATTACTTGTTCTTTAATGTTGATTTTTAAATGTCATAATAAGTGTAATACCAGTGGAAGCCACAGGGTGGGAGTGGAAGGCAAGAACTTGTGTTAAAGCAGCTTAAATACATAATTGCACTATCTTTAAAATGCTTGTTAAATGCTAAGGACTGTAGCTTAGTTTTCTTTATTCCTGTAATACAGCTGCATTCCTCAGCAAAGACTCTATAACAAAATACAAAGACATTGATTTAAATGTATAGGCCAGTAATGGAAAAGAAGTAAACACACACAAACACAGGGATTTTTTTTTCCTTAAGTTTCTAGTCATGTCAGTTGCTTGTTGGTCAGAGTAGCAATTTGATCAATATATGAATTTGAGGAAATTTCTTGAATTATCAATACTGGAAATAGTAATTGAAGAAGTTACCAGAAATACATCATGTCTTCATCTTATTTTTCTGCCTTCACTTTCCTTTTTCCCTGCTCTCATTTTAAAAATTCTGTTGTACATTATATATGTATATATCTGTAAGCTAACTAAACTTTCTTTTTGATGAAGATGTGTTTTCTGTCAACCCATTCTCATTTGAGTATAGAAGCAATTTAAAGTGGTAATTATTTTATATCTTTAAGGTAAGAAGACAAGAGATTTCTTCTCCAAGAAAAGAAACATCACCAAGGAGTCTTGGCATTCATTCATTCCATGAAAGGTAGTTCTATATTCTTTTTTGCCAACTCTACAAATTATAAAATTGAAATATGTTTTTATTTACATATTTTAAAATTTTAGCAATCGTGAGAAAATATAGCAGCCTTTTACAACTAGAAGAGACCATCTCAAGCCTCCTCCATGTTAAAGTGACCTAAATAAGCTACACAGTTAATAGCAGAGATGGGTCTAAAACCTGAATTTTCTGGAGCTCTCATACTTCAGTAGAACAAATATTATGGCCACATTGTTTGATATGGATGGATTTTAATGTTAACCTTATCAAAGTGAGGAATATTTTCCTTCTGTTTACAGAGAACGAAAAGTCAATACAGCATAGTGTGATATATGAATAAGTAGATATGCTAGTGTGCGCTACATTCATGTATTAGAACTTTGTCACTTTGTGTCTGGCTCTCCAAATATTAGAGCTATTTTAGGAGACATTTTAGGAATTTAAAGTGATTTTTTTTAACTTTAACCTTTCTTTAATACTTTTGTTTTTTATAGAAGCACAAGATTACAGCTTTCCAGAGACTATTTCTTTAAAACAGTAAAATTAATTAAATAAAAATAGCAGTTATCTTTAGTATCTGTTGCATTTCCTGATTCTAAAAAGAATACATGTTTATTGACAAATTAAAATGGAAAATATGCAAAGTACAAAATGGAAGTTTCCCCAAGTCTAGCCACTTCACCAGCACTTCTAAACAAACATTTTGTTATATGCTTTAAAATAGAGAGGAAGAGAAAATCCCTGCTCCCTTCCCACCCTCCTCCTTGACCCTCCCCAAGAGGTGGGGATGCTTATCCAGTCAGATTCCAAGACACTTTGCATTACAAGACGGCACCCCTTAGTGAAGCTGTTCTCTTATGCTTCCTCCTTCCTTGTGATTGGTGCTGAATAAAAGGTCAAGGGGATATCTGGTCTTTTTTCCTCTCAAATGTCTGCTGAAACTCCCTTCCCCCGAATCTCCTGTTATTCCGTGTGGCTTACTGGAATATCAGTAAGATCCCAAGACGCTGTATGTATTTAGACAAATAAAGAAGCTAGAGTACATGTTCCATATGCGCTCACTAGATTCCTAATAATAAAATGATTCTTTATGTTTTAAACTTCAAATTTCGGTGATTATTTTGTGGTACATTAAAAGGTGCTGTGCCAATTAAATCATAACAAAAAAATTTGAAGATATAGCCTTACATTTCAGAATACTGATTTGCTTTTAGGGGTTCTATAGAGAAGACTTTCCGGGATCTGAAAGAAGAATTTCATAGAATATGCATGCTGGCAAAAGCACAAAAAGACCACTTAAGCAAACTTAATGTACCAACCACTGCAACTGGTAAGGTTTGATTTAATGTACAGTAATACTAACTTTATTGGTTGAATTTGATTTCTTTTTGATTGTGAAAATATTTCTAAATGCTTATTAAGTGCTGAGGATCTGCATCTTGTGCCTCTCACCACCTATAATGGGTAAGTTCTGTTTTAAGTTCTGTAATGTATGACCTTATATAATTACTGGCCTTTCCCCCTCCCTCTATTTTGTGTGGCACTGTATAGATTGAATTGAATGACACAATTACTAATCATCTTAATGAGGAGTCCCACCTTGGAAAAGTAATACAGGATATATCACTCAAAGTCTTCAGTTGCTATTTGGGAGTCTTATTGAATATTAATTGATATGTGAGGAAGCAGCCTTGGAGCTGCACTACCATGTATAAGCAAAGTAAAATTATAACATTAGGTTTGTTTTTAACTTCTGCCTGAAAGTTAAACACCATGGATAGATTCTTATAATTTGGTTCAAGAAATAAACATTTCACATTTCATGAGGCCAATTCTGTTGGAGGCACAATGTACAAATGTAGTATAAAATATAACTTAAAAGGAGTATCTGTTTTACAGATACGTTGCAGCGTGTTTTTTAAAAGCTCCACCCTTCCCTAAAACCCCAGACTGGCTTCCTGGTGTTTGCTCCAGTAGGTCGGTATGAATAGCAAAATACTAGGGATTGAATCTGGCTACCAAGCACTCTGTAAACAAAAGGAAGGTAAGCCGATCATTTATAATGATAAATTCTCCTTTACCCTTGTGATTTGAGATATGCTGCATATAATTCCCAAGAGATGTGATTTACAGTTTTCACTCTGAAAGACGTTGCAGCAGTGCTAACACTCCTTTAATTAAAGATCACTTTGCATTTCTTACAGCTCTTATAGCTAGGTTATTTAAAAATCATTTCATAGTGCAAATTCACTTTTTGCTTACTACTACCATCTTATTTTCAGAAAAGGTATACGTGTGCTGTTGGAGAAGCAAAACAATCTTTGTAGACAGACTTAATTTATCTCTTCCCCTCCCTTCCCTCTACTTCCCCAAAAAGAACTCCAATTTTTCCACCTTAATTTTTGTAATTTTCATGAGAAATTGATTTTTGTGCAGACTAAAGACACTAGGTACTTCTGAAGTAAAAGAAATATTTTTATTTATTTAAACTCTACTAGCTACAGAGATGTACCCAGAATTCATAAACATGCTTTTTTTGAACATCAGCATCTTTTCAAAGCATTGTAATGGTGACATATTCGTAGTTACACAGAGAACCTACCCCATTATCAATGGCTTAATACTTTGACCATTTTTAAATTGCACAGATCTAAATCTGAGTATGTATCTGTCAACTAGAATACAGTGTTTAACTTCAATTTCTTCCCCACTAAAATGCTTTCTAACATTATTCTTGTGCTTTATATTAACTGCATCACAAATAATAAATACAACATTATTCTTGAAATGTTTTAGATCCTCTGTGCTACTGACTCCAGTGAAGTTTTGCTGGGTCTAAACAAACCAAAATATCAAATACTGTGTTTCTGACAGTAGTAGATCAAAGAGGGAAAGAAACAAAAAGAAATGTCAGAAAAAAATGCCTATTCAGGTTTTTTTTAAGCATAAACAGTACATTTAATACAAATATAAAGGAACTATTTTTAATATGATTTGCATAATACAACTTATTGTCCTGTTATTTTTTATTAAAATTTGATTTTTACTTTAAATAAACAGATATAATTCATGAATTGCTGAGTTAGTAGACTTGTACATTTCCTTTTTATTACTTTTTTCTTCTCCTCATTCATATATTGACAATAGCCTTGAGAAAGGATAAAGGTAAAATGCATGTTTAAGCAAATGTGGTTTCACAAAAAGCACTATTTAGTCCATAAAGCAGGGTCATATTTCAGTGGAGATCAGGAGAGAAGGATACAGGATTAGAGGTGACAAACAACCATCAGACCTTTTTTTTTGGTCAATATACAAGGTAGTCAAAGTAAGAAGCAGTCTAAATGGACAGCCTGTACTTAAAATTTAGAAATTTAAAAAAATTTCTTATTTTACTTTTTTTCCTTGCAGAAATGTGTCCTTGAAGTTTAAAAAAAAGGCAGTTTGCTCATCTGATCATATTTCTTAGTGTGGTGTCAGAATAGCAAGTGCTTTCATGTACCTCGTTTGGGTTTTATGCTTTCTAAGCTTGGATTTCTAGTAGCCTTAGAAATCTTAGGTTTAAATTTTTTTATTTTTATATGTTAATAGATAGTAACTCTCACTGCTTGAGCAGATTAATCAGATTATTTTAATGTGCTGAGTTATGCTAGCTAGCTATACTGAAGGAAAATACATGCTTTATTGCACCTGTTTGGGTTTTCCATGTTTTGTTCACAAGGGGATTAGGGCTACAACTGGAAAAGAAATTCAGAGCACATTTCTGCCATTTTGGAGACTCTTCTCTATAATGAAGAAACTAACATGTTCAATTTAGCATAATGGTTCAGAGCATAGGCTGCTGGGATCCAGTTCCAGATCTACTACTCATTCATTAGCTGTGTGGCCTTGGGATCAATCTCTCCATGTCTCCGTTCCTTTACACATAAAGTGGGGATAATATAGTGCCTATCACACACTGGTTCTGAATGTGAAATGAATTAATGCACATAGAATGGTTATAACCGTGTGTGGCACATAGAAGTGCTATTAATGTTAATACTGGTCATTAGCAGCTGCAGCACATTCTTCAGCATTCACTTGTTCTCCTATTGAAGAACATTTTGATAAGTGTTTCCTCCTTCTCAGGTTTACATAACTTGGTTGCCTCAACAGCTGGTTTTCCTGATTTGTTATTTGCAATTAGTAAATGTAATCTACAAAGAAAGTACTGTTTCTTAAAATTTCCTGCTACTTTTAAGTTTACTACAAGGAAAAATGACTACTTGAGAGTTAATAGACTTGAAGAACCTCAGAGGACAAAGAAATCCTGTTAAACAGTTGAGCTTGGTCTCAGTTACTATACCTCTCCTAGTCAGACAGATTATCTAGTAAAAGTAGATTATTATACTAGGATATGTGGGAAAGAATGTATTTATTGAGGGGTACTGGGATAAGTGGGAAACAATACATAGTTTAGGACCTCAAGAGACCTACTTTAATGAGAGAAAGAGGTATATTTGAAAATACGATACAGAGTGTTTAGTCCTCAGGGCACCAGGAGTCATGCCTAGACCGATCTTGGGAAGCCAGCGAGCCATCCAGAGAAAATAGTATCTAAGCCAAGAAGTGAAGGACAAATAAGAGTCAGGCTAAGAGTAATAATGGAAGGAGACAGTTCTGGCAGTCCCAGAGACGAGAGCATGGCTGTTCGGAGAACTGTACCAAAGTTCATTACAGCCAGGAGTGAAACAGATATGGTGAAAGATTAGAGCATGGAGAGGTAACTAAGGGCCAATCATGAGTAGTTTTATATGAGTTTTAAGGCTGAAGGCCTTGGAGAGCCATGAAAAAGTTTTATTAAAAGGATAACATGATCAGATCTGTACTTTAGAAAAACTAAGGGAGGGTAGGGGGAAAGCAGTGTGCACAACAGAGTGTATATGAGAGAAATTTAGAAGCAAGGAAACAGGCCAAAGGCTGCTGTAATAATTCAGTAAGAGAAGAAGGTATGTACTAAAGAGAGGCAGTAGGTATATGAAAGGGTGAACCAAAGAAGTTGTTTGCATTGTACTGCAATCGTGTCCAAACAGAAAACATCTCATGTTGGAATGTGCTGTGCCCAAGACAGAAGGGTGTCATGAGATTGCAAAGACCAGAGGAAGGGAAAGGAACTGACATTTGCTGAGTGCCTACTAACCTGGACGGACACTGTGTGCAGGGCTCTGTATACTGTGTCTGCTTAAATCGGCATCATTGGTTAATGTACAGCTTCACTGATGACTACCTTTTAAAGTGCTAATTAAAAAAATTTTTTTACCATTTGTTCATTTGATGAAAATACACACATTACCAACCTCCAACCTCACTGCTTTCTTGAAGTAACATTGTGGAACATAACTTAGCTTTTTATAATGTCTTAGTACCATCAACATGGAGAATGCTTTGATCATTGCTTTTTTTTGCATTGAAAAATGTAGCCCTTATTGGCTCTTTGCTAAACTGTAGTGTTTTCTGAGTTCTTATATCTGCTTTTTTGTTTGTTGTGTCCTCTAGTGCTTTTAGCTCTTATTGATTTGTATATCTGCTTTCAACAACTCATATCCATACTTTGTAACCTGCTGCTTCTAACCAGGTATGAACTAGAGAAACATCGTCAAGCTTGTTAGGACAAGTCTCAAATTAGAATAAGAGCAAAATTCATCTTTCTCTGGGCCTTGTGGCTGTAAGCTGGACCCCTCAAAAGCAGTTTTACTTACTTTCTAGCTTTTGCCTATGTCCTAGAGGTGAGTTAGTTAGATAAGTGGCTTCTACATAAATGAGCTACAGAGACCCTGGTGTCTACCTGATACTTATCTGTTATCTGCAGAGGCTTTTTTTTTTTTTTAATAAGATGAGAGAATCATATATTCACATAAATTTTCTGAACATGCATCATAAAATGTCATCCTTCTTTTGTCTCCACAGTCTACTCTCTCTCCAACCCCTCCACCAGCACCACTCACTCACATAGATTGTTGAGGGTAGACAATGGCTAAGTTGATTGGTGACACACTTCGTCACTCAGGGATGTTAGGGAATGTAAATGACCTAATTCATATACATTCTTAACCTGTATAATATATTCCTGGTAAGGATTTTCCCTTTTAATAACTTATTTGTCTAAGTAAGCTCACAGTTGCAGCTTCCATTACTGACAAAATGTTTAAGTGTATACACTACAAGCAAATTTTTCTTAAGTGTAGAGCAGTATAACTGTGAACAAGATGCAAAGCTTACCGTGCAAGACCCAGGAAAAGACAAAGTTAAACTGTGACTAATAATCTACATTCCACTTCACCCGCTGGAGACTGCTAATATTTCTGTGTTAGGTGGTAGCAAATGTAAAAATTCCCAGTTGTCTTCAGTTGCTATAAAAATCAATAGAAAAAATAATACTCATCTATCCAAGGCGAATTGAACATTCAGATTTTTAAGAATGATTGAAATGCAACTGTTTTCCCTTTCTGTTTTTTTCCCTGCAGAGACACAGTGTTCTGTGCCTATACAGTGTACGGATAAAACAGATAAGCAAGAAGTGCTGTTTAAGCCTCAGGCTAAAGATGATATAAATAGAGGTGCACCGTGCATCACATCTGTCACACCAAGAGGATTGGCCCGAGATGAGGAAGACAACTCTGTCGAATCACTTTCTAAATTCAATGTCAAGTTTCCACCTACAGACAGTGACTCTACTTTCTTACATAGCACTCCGGAAAGACCCAATGTCCTTGGTCCCACCGCATTTGAGGCTGTGTGCCAGGATACATTTAATATGGAGCCCAGAGACAACCCGGGAAACTTTGTTAAAACAGAAGAAACTTTATTTGACATTCAGGGCATTGAACTGATAGCTTCAGCTACACAAAACCTTAAAACAACTGACAAAACAAAACCCTCAAGTCTTGTGAACACTTGTATCAGGACAACTCTGGATAGAGCTCCGTGTTTGCCACCTGCAGACCATAACAAATTATGTATAAATACATTCCCACTTCAGGACCCATCTGATGCACCTTTTACTTCACTTGATTCCCCAGGAAAAGCTATCCGAGGACCACAGCAGGTAACTGTTTTGCATTAACAAACATTATGTGTGAACACACGTTTTGCTATGCGTGCACAGATACGCGTCTCTTTCAGGTTATCAGACATCCTTTTTTAAACTAATGACTTGCCAAAGTTAAGCTTTCAATAAAAATTCCAAGTCCTATAATAAATGACATGAAATTATAAAAGATGAATATGGTGAGGCTCTATTATAAAGTGCCTTAAAATTTATGGCACATTTAAAAATACATGTAAACCTTATCCATATCTAGTGGGTTATCACTTTCTGAGCCCCTTATTCAAAGCTTTTACTCAGCATCAGTATTATAATAGGATTCTTTATTACATTTCATTCTGTGAAGCAAATGGCATTTTTTATCAAAAAGTTGTGTACATCATATCTTTACAAGAATGCATGATTTTATAAGTAATCACATTGTATATTTCTCTTTATCAAAGTAAGTGAACCGTCTTTTAACTAACACTTCTATTATATTCTTAGTTATACAGAAGTAGATCCGTAGGGCTTGGGTTTGGTTTTGGTTTTGGTTTCTAATCTGCCACTGAATAAGCAGCCTAATATATTTTTTAAATAATCTCTACATATGTGTGATTTTAATCAAACACTTTAATGTTACTAAAGCTTGCAAACTACTTACAATCCCTCCACCCCTACCCCAATCCACTCCTGTGCTCCCTTTTATTCAGGTCTATTACAGAATGATTCTTTTACTTCAATAAAAAATTTTTAAGGCAAGTGAAAAGCATATAATTGTTACATTAAATAGAAATCTGTAAAAATACTGATCAGTGTAAATGCTTATATAATTTGCAAACATTTGTCTGATTTCTCTTTGCCTTGAGGTATTTAATTTACAAAAAACAAACAAATACCATCAACTTGTTTAATATCCTTTGGCTTTATAAGTACTTTTGTAGGTTATAGACTTCTTTAGATTTTTTTTTTAATTTATTTTTTCTAATTGAGTTATAGTCAGTTTACAATGTGTCAATTTCTGGTATACTAGACTTTTAAATCAGCATACAAAGAAAGCAGTAGTCAAGCTGTGGTATATTTTAGTAGTGCAGAAAACTAAGCATCTCTGCAATAAGCTTTAATTATAAACTCACTTATGTTCTACATTGTACCTTATTTCACATCATAGCCACAGTTACAGTTACTACTTAGTGAAACAAATTAAACAATTTCATTTACTGCAAGTAGAATTCCTGGGGAGCTGTGAAGTGCATCAGTTCTAATGCTTGTTACTTTTTTCTCCTCTCTGTCTTGCTTGTTCTTTTACTAGTCTGTGCATTCATGTTTCAGTAGATGGCACCCTGCATTGTGCATTTGCTTTCTATGCTACAGCAAGGGAAACAGCTGGTATGTGATTACTTGATGGAAAAGTATTCAGCTAAAAAATGCAGGAGAATTGGTGTTGAGCTGTCACAAGACATGGGGCATAAGGTTAGATAATTGATATTTTGGCAGAAAAGGCATAGAAATTCATTTACTTTGAAGGCCATGTTACAGTTTAGGATTGAAAGAATATTTCTTAAAATGGGGTTTTAAAAAACATTTTGTTTTATTTGTATTAATAAAGCTATTATGATAAATATAAAATTCTTGAGTTGTTGATAACAAAGGGAAGTGAAATTTTGGTTGCATAGTTCAGATTTTTATTTTATGTCAATTGTTATTACCTAACACCTTTCTTATACATTCAGCTATCATAATAAATTCTAAAATATATTTGCTTATTTTTGTTCTATGCGATTTTCTTTTCTTCCTGTATTTGCTGAGTCAGTGATTGGGGTCCCAACTAAATTCTATGAAAAGACCAAATCTGAACTAATAGCCCCTAATAGAGAAGGATAAGTATCTTTGCAGATAAATTGGGCAAGGCTTACCAAATTTAGAAGCTAAATTGCGTCTGAGTCTATTTTTTAACTATTTTATAGATCTCAATTAAAATTATCTTCAACACAATAACCTTTTACTTATATCCATGTCAATTTCCCATTAGAGTAGTACATATTAATCAATTGCACTTTTTGCTTAAACTGACAACAGTAAAATTTAGTTAGCTCTGTTATATACTGACAGTACTGTTTGTCCTTTATCATGGAAGAAAGATGTTTCCAAAAAAAATAACTTTACCCCAAATTTCAAAATATGTATTTTAAACATTACTGTTTTTTTGTAATAAAATTGCCGCTTCTCACAAAAAGATTGAGTCAGTGTTATTATAAGCCCTCTGTACTAATATTTAAATATATCTCAGAGCTTAGACAGACTTTGTATATTGACACCAACTGTACACAGCTGTCCAGTAAAATGTTTATAAGAAGACAGTGATATCGTGAAACCCAAATGCTTCAATTAATAATATACTGTTTATGTAATGATTGGTTAACTAGAATGAAAGAGATTGGTTAAGGGAATGAAAACTAACACTGTGTCAGGTATTGGACTAGGCAGTTATTTTAAAAATATATTAGTAGTAGGAGCACAAAGCAATCTCTTTAAGTTGAATTTTTAATGTGATTTTCCTCAAAGTGTAAGAATTTAGTTATGCCAAGGTAAGAAAGCAAATTTTTAAAATACTGTGGTTTACCACATTTATGGAAAATTAGATAGTCCAGTCAACATTTATTGCACACCTGCTGCTGAACTAAATGCTTTTTCTTGCCCTTCTAGATGTTTTTTTAAAAAATTAAGTTATTTAAGGTATCTATGTGCTGCTTATAATGGAGGTGTAGTTCAATTGAATTAGACTTTTCCATAATTCTTTAATTGGGCAACTGTTAACAAGTTTCCCTTTAGTTAGCCACAAGGAAGGGTAAGAAGGCCAAACTATGGGCTATATAACAGGAGCAAAATAAGAAGTCAAAAGAATGCATCTGATTTTAGATTTTATTGAATGATTAAATATTTGAGGTTTCAAAAAACAACTAATAATGCAATTTGTTTAGTACTTTAAAAGAAAAAAATTACTTTCAAAAATCAGAACACTTACTCCTGTATGATCTATTCATTGTATATTTGCTTACAAATAGTAGTGAAATTTAAATTGCTCTTGATCAAAATGCATGTACACACACACACACACATCATGTCTGGTGTGCTGTGTATTAATAAAGGCCCTACAACTTAAGGCTTCCAATATAAAATAGAAAGATAGAATTTAATTTTTTGAAAGTCTTAATTATTAACTGTTGATCCAAAACTTATGCCATTGTGATAACAGGTATTAAAACATGCTGGTGCTGGTGTTACAGCTGGAAGAGTTTTTAATACGTGAAGAAAGTGCATGAATGTGTATTTTAAGTGATTCTTAAAGTTATGTCCTTTATGAAAAAGAGAATTGAGTCATGTCCTCATGCTAATACTATGGAAAGTTAATTTGCTTTCATATTAGGGAATTTCATATATGTGCACATAACCCATTCAGAAAAGTTGAATTTGAAATTAAGTGCAAGTGGATCTTAAATACAAATAACAGAAGATGTTTTTGTTTGTTTTCTGCAGCCCATTTGGAAGCCCTTTCCTAATCAAGACAGCGACTTATCGGTACTAAGTGGCACAGGCTCAGAACTGCGTATACCTCGAGTATGTGAATTCTGTCAAGCAGTTTTCCCACCATCCATTACATCCAGGGGGGATTTCCTCCGGCATCTTAATTCACACTTTAATGGGGAGACTTAAGACACATTTGAAAACAGACATACCAAGTTCTATGTGATGATTTGGGGTTTGTAATACTAGGTACTTGGTTGCAAATGTAGTTCAAGATCATTTGTTGAAAAATCAGTGTCACAGATGTTTGAGTTTTTCCTAAACTTACACTGTAACTTTCTTGTATTACCTTTTAAAAGATCATTCTGTAGAAAACTAATTCATTATATTCATGTTTACAGTGTTTATTACCATAATTCAAAGTTGTGTATGTGACTTATGGAATTGTGTAACAATAACTTATGTTTGCTTCAATTGTCTAAGCTTATTGCTTGGATTTCTAGTTAGATCTGTTGAATTTGGTGATGTCATGTTTATAGGGTTTTTTTCATTTGTTTTCATTTTAAGTTTTTGATTATTTATGCTATAGGTGATGTTCTTTTTGAATAAACCTATAATAGAGAATAGCATCTAAGTAAATACAAAACATAAGACATTTGTTGCTCAGTGATAAAAATCATGATAGGATTATTTAAAACACTTTAGATTGTTGGGGTTTTTTTATTAATAGATATGGCTTTAATTTTTACTGTGTGTCTAGCTACATGATGAAACATTATGTTGTGATCATTAATGTGTTCTTTGTTCCCGAATTGAAGAAATAAATCACATTTGGGGGAAGTTTATAAAATCCTTGTTTTTTTATCCAGTAACCTGATAGAAGGGTGATACCAGTTCTGGTGACATTTTATTACAACCAGTAGGTCACTGGATTTTAAAATTATTTTTCAAACTAAACTTTCTAAAGAAACACAGTTGTATTTAATGGGAGCAAATCTAAAATCCTGTAAGGACAATCCATATTTATTAATTTATATTAGAAATGTTCACATTCTTGTTGAGAAATTTGTTACTCATTGCTAGCAGCCTGACTGATGACCACTGGAAACATTTAAGAGACAGGATACCAAAATCAGAAGGCTGGAGAGTTTTGTTTAAAAGAGACTTCCCTTTCATTTTTCTTCCCTATGATTCTCATCTTTTAGGTTTCTGTCCACCCCCACCCCACCCTACCCCCCCCCCACACACACACAGGATTTTTTTAAATGTTTGAGGCATGGCTTCCATTTTATGAAATAAACGTTGATTTGCAACTCTCAAGGCAGAAATTTAAGCCTTCTTTGGAGCAAGTGTTTTTAGAAAACTGGAGGGTTTCAGATAGGGGAGTTGGAGCAGGCAGGCCCCTGTGCCACAGTGAAGAGCCTTAACTTGTGGAAGAATGAGAGTGGTGCCTCGACTTCTCAGGGTGCCAAGCACATCACACTGACATCTTCCTCCCCAAGGTGACATCGTGATTATTAAGCATTCACTGTGAAGGGTTCTGAGGCATGTGCATCTTTCTTTCATTGCCACTGGGGCTGCATGGAAATGCCTAGACAATTATCCAAATCTTCCCTTCCCCACAACCTCCCGCCCACCAAGCCACCCCTCTCACTCCTCCCACACACACACCAAATTAAAAATAAAAATTTCCCAGCGTGTACCAGCCAGGATGCACCACCCTACCTATCTCGTGAAAGGGGATTCTTTTTCTTTCTCTTTTTCTAGGTGAGGAAGTGTCCCCCGCACACGGTTGACATCTACTAGCCCGCTGACAACCAAAGGAAATTATGGTCCTGAAAGCGACTCAAATTAAAGTGTATCACTGACCCTTCTCCAGTCCACCCTTTTCCCAACTCCAGCACTTTCAGTAAGAGCGGGGAACTCTTGTTTTCTTTGGGGTTCCAGTGCACCCCATGCTCCCACTTCCGAGGGACAGAGGCCCACCCGAGCCACAGGACAGGCATCCTGGAGAACAGGCTTCGGCCGGCACAGCAGTGGTGGCGCTGACTGCCGCTCGAAAGGTGGGGTGGACCCCCGCCAGGTCTCCACTCTAATCCTGAGTCGTACTAGGGTTGCATTTGGCATCTGCTACGCGTGGCCGGGTAAGAACAGCTCCCAGGTAAAAAAGCTTCACACGCGAAACGCTGAGTCTGAAAAAACCACCCCCGCCGAGTCGAGGCAGTTGTGAGCGGGATGCCTGAGAAGTGGGAGGTGAATGTCCTCGGGAGGGCCCCCCCGGTGCAGCTTTCCCCGGAGGCTGAGGCTGCTGCCAGCGGGGACATCTGCTTTCTTACACTCCAGCCTGGCTCACCCCGCCCCCTCAGCCCCGGGTTGCGTGGTTATTTTACCAACACGGCGGGGAGGGAGAGCTCGAGGAGGTAGAAGAGGGGTGGATGGAAGCTCGGGAGATGTTCTTCCCACTCCCCCACGTCCCCTCCTTTTTTCTTCACATCTTTTAACCTTCAAGGTAAAGACTTTATAAACATGAAACGATAAAGCGTGTCCGCTGGCTCTCAGGCCCACCTTCTGCTCGCGGGACTCTCGGGTGAGGGGCCTTGCCCTCCTCTCCAGCCTTCCCGGAGGCGGCCCGGGTTTTGGCGGTTCCGCCGGGCGCAGGGGCCGGCCGGGTGCGCTCAGCCTGTGGCGCCTTCTCTCCCGGGCTGCTGCCTCGACAGCTGCTTGTAGCTACAGTAATTAGACTGTCAGTGCTTGTTAAAGGAGAGAGGGGAAAACACGCTTCTGACAGCAGATTCCGAGACTCCCCAGTTTGTTAATTTCTAAGAGATCTTTAAAGCATTAATTGAGGTCTCCCCAACTCTCCCCTCCCGTCCCTCTCCGCAACTCCTCCCTTCCCAAAAGAATCTTCGGGGAAGAGAATTTTCTCCGCGTGGAAGCAGTGTTTCCCGCAAAACTGCAAGTCCGCCCCACTCACGTACGCACACTATTTTACTTATACATCTATATGCACACATGTATACGCGGAAGGTTAACTCAGCTGAGGCCTCGTCCAAATAGGAACCAGGACTGCATTTAAAATAATAATAGTAAATAAATAAATAAATAAATAAATAAATAAATAAATAAATAAATAAATAAATAAATAAATAAATAAATAAAAAAAAAAAACTAGGAAGGAAAGGGGGGAGGGAAGCAGAAGTCGGAAAGAAAAGAGAAAAGCAGCAGGCTGATTACGAGGTGTCAAAACTGCCAGGAGCAAGAAGGTGATAGCAATCAGGGGTGAGAAGAGTGCGGCATTCGTGCGGGGCAACTAATTATCCGTCTCATTTGAGAAGAGCAGCATTTGAGGCAGCAGCGTTCGCCTGCTGAACGGTGACAGATTGGCGCGGAGGAGAGGGGAGGTGTTAAAACAATGGAGCCGGGCGCGCGAGCGCTGCTGCATGCTAATCAGCCCTCCCTCCGCCTGCCTGCCGCGCTCCCTCCTTCCTCCTGGCCTCCCTCCTCCGCGCTCCCCCTCCCGCCTGCGGCGCTCCCTCCTTTCCAGCGGGCCCGCCGCCGCCGTCACCCGCATCCTGCTCCCTCGCTCTCCCGCGCGTCCTTCCCGCCGCTGGCAAGTGGAGCCCGGGCCCGGCCACCGCGTACCCCGCGGCCCAGGAGCCCCGCGCAGTCCCCCGCGGGCGCCCTCCGGGCCCAGGCCGCCCGCGAGTCGCCGGTGGGCACTGCCCCGGGCGGCTCTTCGAGGGCCGGCCCGCACCCAGCGCCCGCTCTCCTGGCGCGTTCTCGGGTCCCCGTCTTGGAGGAGACGCCGGGGAGCCTGCATTCCCCAGCCCACTCGCTTTCTGCTGGTGAACTGAACGCGGTGGGCAGCGAGTGGGAAGCCAAAAGAAGTCTGTAAGAGCGAGGGGCAGCCAGGGGTGGAAGAGAGTAGGGCCAGGAAGGCGGAGAAGGCCCCCGGACCGACGGCAGATCTCTGGACGCGGCCCCAGCGTCGCCGCCGCCCCTCCTGACCCCCCAGCCCCGCCACGAGCAGTCGCGCGGACCACGGGCGAGGTCACCCCCCAGCAGTCTTCCTGGTCGCGCCCCGCAGGCCGCAGCGGCTCCCCTCGCCGGCCAGGCCAGAACTAGACGTGTACGATTTAAAAAGCACCAAGAGAAAGACAGATGAAGGGCCTTAGTGTTAGTTGTGCTTCCAAGGCTTGACCTCCTGACCCCAAGACTAGACTAAGGGGCTTCCGGACCCCCAGAGACACACTATTCAACTGTCGCGGGGGAGAGAAAGCCTTAAAGAAACCGGCCACCACCACCCGCTCCGCCGCAGCGACCCGAGGCCGGAAGGGGCCGGGACATCTCCGGCAGCACCGCTCCCCGCCTGGCTGCTGCGCTCCGCTCTCTGGCCTCTGAGAAGCTGGTCAAAACCGCAGGCCCGTGGCCGCCCCCGGACAGACAATCCACCAGAACCTGAGTCTCTGCTGGAAAAGGTCTTACACCTGTTGAGGCGGGCCCAGGACCCGAATTTCTTCCTCCTTTTTGAATTTAAAACCTGGTTATTGAGTTTACAGCTTTTGCTTAAAATACACTTTTGTTCGTATGTTTCTACTAGTACAGATTTACATTATCTACCCTTAGAGATTAAAAACATTGAAAGACACCTTCTTATGGCTTAAGTAGGTTAACAGAAACAGCTACAGAGAACTGGTAGGAATTAGGATTGAATGAGAATGCAATTCCTTATGTTCCCTGCTATTTAGCTACCCAGGTGTCTAAACAACAAAATTTTCTTTCCCCAAGCCATAGGTGGAAAAGGAAAGCAGCTGAAAGATAATCCATGCAGTTTAATTTTTGTTGTGCTGACCTTTGCCACTGCATAACTTTACACACACAACTGTTCGTTTAAAAATCAATAAAAAATGGTAAAGTTTGATAAAGCTGTTCATATATACAGGAAGATTTCATTGATATTATTCTCTCTACCCTGCTCTGTAATGTTTCATAGTAAACGTACAAGACAACAAATAAAATAAAAACGACAAGTAAATTCTGGTATTTTCTATCTTCATCACTGACTAGTCATACGAAAAACTACACAAAGCCACAGAGTGAATAATTTTTCCTTTTAGAATATGGACAGGCATATCAATACAACAGTTGAATTCAAAGTTGTTAGGATCTACTGACATAATACAGGATGTTTAAAAGTTTTTAAATTGAGAATTCTTAAGAGAGTTGTATGAAGACTTGTGTGTGAATAAATATTAATGCTTTTTCATTTCCACTCTTCAGAAAACCACTAAGCAGGCCTCTCTGCCCTTAGTGCATCACAGACTTTTTAGTGCTGGAGTATTATCTGGCATTTGGAAAATCCCTGGCATCTGAATCTGTTAAAATAGCAACCTAACAGAAGAAAAAAAAATTAACTTTACATTTATTAATGTAAACTTGGAGATGCAGATGCTCCATCAGCATCAAAATTAAGCAATTTATTAACTATTCATCAGCCTTTTCTTCATTAACCATTTCTTCAGAAGCAAAATGTCTCTGATACAGTAAACTTAGAGAGTTCAAATAAATTTAGTTCAATTCCATGCTGTCATGTGTTTCTAATATATAATCAAATTCCTTACCTTCCAACAACTTGGTTGTTATGGATTGAATGTAATTTCTTCTCAGTCTATAGACTTCACAAATCTGCATGATTGTTTTAATGGTGTATTTACAGATAAGTTTTTATTTGCACATAAGGACAAAAAGGTGAAGTGAAATTTGGTCCCAATGGAAACCTGTTAGGTTCCCTGAACATATGGCTCATTGGGCTGTTACTTCCTCTTTGAGATCATCTTCCAAGATTTTTTAATATATACATCAACTTGACACCAGTTATAAAGAAAATATATTGGCTTTGAAGATGCCTCCACCTGGGGCATATCTCTCAATAACAAACCATCTAGTCAAGTGTACCTCTGAATGTACAGGTGTCCAGTCTCCAAGAACAGGGCATAATTTGAAACTAGTCAGAAGTGACAGTTGATTTTACACTATCTATGAAATTAGGTAGTTCTGTGGATTCTTAGCATGCCAAAATGATTTGATTAATACAGTTTAGGGGTGACTGCTTAAAACTCTTTTTTCAGAAGGCTGTACATTTGGAATCCACAGTATTACGATGACTTTTCTCAGTAAATACAAGTGATGTAAGTCTCATTGAAAGTGTGTGGTGCCAGCTTAAGACTTAAGGGGAAAATCACAGCACTTTGAAAAAGATGTAAATGTTCAATTGGTAAAAAAGGGAAGAAAATCGTGCTAAAACATGTGCCTATTTCCATTATGCTTAATTTACTATTCTAAAACAAGTTTTTCCTAATAAGCTCTATTGTTTCTTTCTGTTTTGTAAAATTTAATATGTGTGAGACAAAAACCAGATTCAGAATGTGAATGAAGTCTGTTTAGCGAAAGCTTGTTGGAGCTTACAGTTCAAGGAGAGCCTTAAATTAAAAGACACATCACCTTTCGACACTGACAGGATGAGGAAGCAAGTCTCTTAGGTCATTTCTAGAACCGGTTACAACTAGATTGCTAACTTCCTCCAGCCTCAGAGTGAATTCACACACTTAAAGTGCAGCAAACATGAGAATATTTGGAATGACGATGTCGTGTATATTTACTAAAGAACTTTAGCTTTCACTTTATTGTAGTTCTCTTCTTTCTGAGGTCTCAATTCCCAAACTTGACTGAAGTGTAAGTTCTCCAACATGTTATCCCCTGTCCTGTTAGGGTTGTTTGTCTTTAAGTCACTCACACATCTCCAGAGTTTTTGCACCTGATTATGGAAGCCCTTGATGTTGAACTGGTCTCCATCATTTGAATATCCCCTAGGGACCTGGAATGCCTGGACAGCCTGGAGCGTGCTTATGCTTTCTTTGTTGTGTAGGGCTATATCATGAATAGATTTTTGGAAGTATCTTGCTTATATCCTTTGGAAGCAGTGTACAAAAGATGAGTTATCACTTATTAATTCAGGGAATAATTGTTTCAGAAATAACATCTTAAAGATTGCCTAATCCAACTTTCTTTTTGTGTGGACAAAAAAAAAAAAACAAAAAACCTCAAACCAAAAACTGTCGCTAAAGAGAATGAATGAGTCCTTCAAACCCAGTCTTATAGCTATAACCCAACTCAAGCTCTCCTGCCTTTTAATCCACTATTTTTTCTGTAATAATCCTCCATCTCAAAAAAGATATCCTTTTGCACTGGCTTTGTACTTGGCTTCATAGGAAGCTTATATCCAGAATCTTTTGTTCACAAAGGGACTAACCATTATGCTAAACCACTGAGACAGTAGGGAGCCTGACTTACTTGATATGGGATGAGGTGTACTATTGAGGGATTATCAATTTATCACCACCCTGAGACAGGGCCAGAACTTGTCTGCTGGGAAGAAGAAGCATCTCAGCGCACTGTGTTGAGATTTCTCATGCCTGCTCCAGTCAGCAAACAGCAAGTGTTGGAATGTATTCTGTAGCGTGAGACACCAACTAAGGTAGGAGAGAAGGTAAAAGGATTTGTACCTCTAAAGCATGGAGTTAAACCTCACTATAACACCAAAAGTACAATGATAACAATTTAACAGTCCAAACTCAAGACCAAAGGTTATAGTTTGTATGGGAAAGGAAAAAAAGTAAACCAGAATGAGCTGGAAGTGAGCCTATGCAATTTCCAAAACTATTAATCTGGAGCTAAAACATTCTCTAAACCACTCTACTTGGTTCAAGAGCTGGCCTTCACTTGTCTTGATGGACTGAGGCTCCTAAAGGTGTCTCAGCTTTATGCTATCTTCCCCAGAGTATTAAGTGAATCAACTCTGAAAACAGCTCTCATTAGACAAATAGTTTCTCCATTTGCAGTTGTTAGATAGCACTAATCGCCAGTAAGAAAGGGGCGTCCTGTGTGGGTGTATCCATACAACTTCAAGCAATTGGCTTAAAAAGAAGGCAAGCTCACTAGGAATCCAAAGTATCAGTAAGGGTGATAAAGCTTCCTTGGAAAAGCTCTCTAACGAGGGCTGAGGAAGAAATGCAAGCAGCAGGCTTCCTCCGTTAAGCAGCTCTGTGACTCTCTCTCTCTCTCTCTCACTCTCTCACTCTCTCACTCTCTCTCTCTCTCTCTCTCTCTCTCTCACACACACACACACACACACACACACACACACACACACACACACACACACCCAATATCCTGAGGTTTTACCACTGGCACTCTGAAAGTCTTTTTCATAAGCATCTACGAGGCAAGGCCTAGATGAGATCAATTTCTAGGTTAGAGCACTTGATAAATTTCAAATCAGATTTTGCTCTACCCTTCCACATTTCAAGTTGTCATGTCCCAACTTAATTTCTTTTGAAATAAAATTAGTACCATGCTCTGGTACCCTCCACTGGCCTGGAAAGGAGCCAGCCTCAGGGAAGGAGGCTGGTCCACTGTTCAGTCAAGAGTCAAACAACTCTGCCACTTCCCCCAAAATATAAGGACATTTCCAAGTGTTTCATTTCCTCCTCCTCCACTCTACAATGTCCTTGGGAAAATGTCCGGCAGGGAGTGGGGTGGGGTGGTAACTCGTTTCCTTTCTACGATAAAGTCAGTTTTAAAATGTCCTGATTAATATACTTCAGAGAATGAGCCTTGCTTCTCTTACAGTTTTCTTCAATAAAGTATTTTTTAGTTAGGATTGCCAGGTTTAGCAAACAATAATACAGGATGCCCAATTAAATGTGAATTTTAAATTAAAAAAAAATTTTTTTTACGGTATGCCCTATGCAATATTTGGCATCCCTGTTTTTAATACCTTGTTAACTAAAAAGATGTGAGGTCAAGTCTTTCTTAGCAGATTTTCCCCTAGTTTTTTGCTTTCTGTGGATTTGGGGGCGGTGGGGGTGGATTAGGTGTAGAGCAAGGATGTCTTTGTAGCTGGAATTTTGTTTCTTCCTTTCTCATTCCGCAGGGAGAGTCTCAGTGCCTCATAAATCTCTCTCAGCCTCTGCTGTACACAGTGCTCTTCTCGCTTTTTCATATACGTTTTGTGTTGTGTTGAAACGTGGGTTTATCGTCTAAACTCCCCCAGGATGATGTGAGCTGCTCAGAGAGAGCGCGCTGCTCACCTAGCTTCCTCCCTTCCACTGGGTTCCCGGGCGTCCTGCAGCCTCTCCTTCCGGGCCGCCCCAGGTGGGCGAGGAGGCGCAGCGGGAATCCTTCAGTCCCACCTCTGACCCAGGTGCCAAGGGAAACTGAGACTCGGGAAGTGGGCCCTGGGGGCGTCGGGAAGGGAAGGGGGACAGTCAGCGGGGCGTTTCGGTCCTTCCGGCCCCGCACAGGGAGGGGGAGGGCCTAGCAGGCCTTGCCCGAGGCCGGGCCTGGAGGCCTCCTCCGGCCGCCCGAGGCCTGCGGATCCGCCCTGCCGGGGCCCGCGAGGCCGGGAGCCGGGGCGCCTGGGCCCGGGGGTCCCCCTGCCCGGCCGACGGCTCCGGGCGCCCGGAGTCTGGGAGGCCGGAAAGCTCGGCCCCGGGGCGGGAGGCGCCCAGGCCCTTCCCCGCCGGCCGACCGCTCCGCGCCTCGCTTCCGCCAGGCGAGTCTTCGCCTCATTTGTTGCATTGTTTGCATTAATACGAATATCTTGTTCTGTTTGTTTTGTCTCCTGGGAGCCAATAAAGCTGTGATTTTTTTCTTTACACCAAATGCAGCTCTACGGGCGATCAATCAATGGGTAGTCTTCGGATAATCTGTGAGAGTGAGAAATCTAATAAAGCTAGCGACTAAAAAAGGAAAACAAAATCTATTTCTCTCTTAGGTTAACTACGTCAGGATGTGTTCCACTTCTGCTGCTTGAGGTGGGTTTAACTTTTTTTTTTTTTTTTTTTGGCTTGTTTTGCTTGTTTGTTTTAAACAAATGGATTCAAATGTCAGGATGGGAGGGGAAGAGATTTGAGGGGAAAGAGATAAAAAGAGGGATGTTTGGGTGCTTTTTACGTTTTCTGATAATGGGGCGGTTCTCGCAAGAAGTGGAAGGAAGGTACTTTATAACATCCCAGGAAATGAGAGAGATGTAGGATTCTAATAAGATGCATTTCGTCAAAGAGGCCTTCCCCCAGTTTTCCAAGCAGGCAGGGAACGTAAATTCATAGAGAAGTTAACTAAGGAATGGTAATAAATGAAGTTATTTTAGTGTCCCCTGCCCCCATCCCTTGTTTCCTCCTCGAGACGCTCAACTCCCCAGACGAGTTTTTGGGCGCCCCCTCCGCCACCCTGGGCCAGGCGAGGAGGATGAGAAGGACCTGCCTCAGCTGCTGCTCTTCTCCTCACAGCACAATGCAACTGAAATCACTTATAAACAGATCAAAATAACAATCTGAATTATCTAACATTAACAGCTGAGCTGAAAAGTCCAAGATTATGTGATGAATTGTTAAATTGCAGCAGCATTGTTTTGGATTGCTAATTTAAAAAAATAAGCAAACCCCATTGACTCCAGATATGACAACTGAAAATACCCACAAATTATTTAATAAATGAAGCGTCTAACAACTTTAACACTTCCTGGTCGCCTTGTTAATAAATGTAATTTGAGGTAGATTTTTAAAATCTTCAATCTAAACAGTGAATTCATTACGCGCCATTCAGATCTCTGGATGCCTATGGACTTCTTGGAATTAGGTGTTAAATAGACAAAAGTGAACCAAACTGCCTTTAAAAGCACAGCATGACCATGTAATTCTTTTTCCAGTTTGTGGTAAAAAATGATGAAACTTCTTTCCAAGTAGCTATCACCCAGATTTAGTGTGAAAAGTAGTGTAATTGTAATTCACGCCATCAGGGTCTATCGCTGATAGACGATCAGCTGTTCTGTAGTGGGGAGAGGCTTTCTTTTCAAATAGGAAAGCTGCCAAGTGCTCTGCGATACCTCCAGCAAGCTTATCGGATTGAGTTCAGAGCCAAAACAGCAGCTGCACACATATGCAAATTGGCAATTAATAGTATAACATTCTGCAAAAAAAAAAAATGTTTAAAAAAATTTTTAAGAAAATAGAAAGAAGCTACCTGAACATTAACCTTAACTGTAACTGGGACTTCTAGGATGAATGACTAAGGATTAATTACCCTCTGGAGAGGGCTTGCTCTTTATTATCTTCTCTCCTGCAGATCGTCTTTGTTGTCTTGCTGAGTTTTGTCTGTTTTATGGAACACAACAATGGACTCTAAAGGAAGAAGTTTAAAAATAACTTAAAAAAAAAACTTAGATTTTGATTCCAGAAAAGGGTGGAAATTTAGCCCTTTCCACTGATCATTCTTTCTCTGCACAGAGATCACAAAGCAAGAGCTTTAGTATCCTCGTGAAAAAGACATTTTGTTCTGGATGTCATCATCTCCTTGCACTACAGCTTGCAGTAGGAACAAGCTTCACGTCCGGGGGGTGCTGCCTGTCTCTGTCTTGATTTCTGTCTGTCTCTTCTTCCCATTGACAGGAATGCCGTTTGTATGCTTTCTGCAGCAGTTTGCAGAAATCCAGCAAGATTTATGGTTTATGTTGCCCAGCATGTATAAACACAGCACTCTCAAATGTTTAAAGGGAAAAAAATCATGAATTTGTTAAATTTCTTAACATCTCGGTCCCCCCACCCCACCCCAATTCTGACACACAAGTGCACTGTTTCCCCTGATACAGTCATACAGTAGTTGTGGTTGGAATTCAGTTGACAACCTAAACCCCAAGAAAGGCCTGGCATTTTTCACAGCAGGCTTTGCCCACTGATTGGAGTCTTCCCCTCTCTCCAGAACAGGGGTGGGGTGGTTAGCAAATGTATCAGATAATTTGTGAATTCTTAATAATCATATTTCCATGGTCTGCCTATTTCTGGGATGTGGCAGGTTTCAGAAACATCGGTGTTTGGGGTTTTGCAGGTCTTTCCAAGTTCCAGGAGTTTGAAATTTGAGTCAGGATCCTGATTCCCTTCAATGTGTAAGGGTGAAGTAGGTTTTATTTTGCTTTATTTTTCTGGATGTTTTGGGATGAGATTGTATCAGTCCTGGCTGTAGCATGTATCATAAATGCAGAATCGCGACCATTATTTCTCCCTTTTTCTCCTTTTATCACCTACGCTTCTGGCATTAGTGCTTCCAGTTTTATTGCGAATCAAGTGTGCCTTTAGTTTAAAAACATTCTTTTTCTTACACCCTAGGAACACTTCTTTTATAATCTGAGACAAGTTTTGGATTATTAACATTCCAGTTGAAAGGATACTGTACATTTTCCTTGCCAATATGGGCTCTGAAGTTTGAATACTAAATTTTTAATAAGAACTTCACTCATGTAGAATTTAAATATGTTTGTATTTCTTGGGAAAAAGGTTTTGGATAACTGTCAATTAAACACCAATCCCATTTGGGGTATGGAACATTTTTAGCCCTTAGTAAGAAGCACACACACACACACACACACACACACACAAAATCCTTTCCTCTAAATAACCAGCTCTGGGTCGGTTATGCACTCTTTTAAACATTTGTCATTAACAGAACATTTTTTATCTGATTCCAATAAAAGTATCCTATGTTCTGAAGATTTTAAGGTATAGGAGAAAAACTGTCAAGCCTAAATTTTATTCATAAGTAAAGTATTATTTTTCTTGACTTCTGATCCAATTTGAATGAATTGTTAGGCTCTTCTGTTTTCTTATGACTAAATAAAAACTGGTTTAAAATGATATATAGTAAGTCAGTTGAAAAGTTGCTTTTGAATAAAACAGAACAATGGGAATGCCAACTTTCTTTCCTCCTCTATAACTTCATTAACATGGTTGTATAGACATTTGCATGCAAAATGTAGTTAACAAAAATTACACAGAAGTAAATTTAGTCCTTTAGTGCCTACCTCTATGGTAAAATCAGACCATTTGGCATAGTTTGAAGTCTTCCAAGAAGCCTGGTTTCCACCTGGAAAATAAATTACTAAATTTGAATGTGTTACTTATACTATGATGAGTTGTCTATCTGTTACATTTTATTTTAGTGCATATACTAGAAGTTGTACTTAGAGTTTTCTAAAATTGTCATCTGTCAAGGTAGAGAATTATAATATAATTATACCCAGAAAAAGTGTTCTGACTTTAGATTATTTTGGTACTGTTACAAATATGATGCATTTTTAAAAATTCAGAATGTTTGTCACAATTTCATATGTTCCATTGTCAAATTTTGGGATTAATTTAGATTAGCTATAACTATTTTAACCAAAGCTTATTTTATTTGCATTTATTGATCCATAGATCAAGCATCCATCCAGGCTTCGATGTCACACATATACATTGTTACAATCTGTAGCTATACTTTGCTTCATCCTTAAATGGAACATCATCTCAAAATTTTCTAAGCATCGGATAGATATAAAATATTTATCAAATCATTGTTGTATTCTCAATTTGACATATCGAAATGGTCTTGTTTTAAATCATAAACAGTTTGCATTATAGGAACTATTTTGATTAATCGAAGAGTCTGTGTTGTATGACACAAAGTATCATGAGATGATTGGTGAGATGTCATGGACAGTGAGGAGAACACTCAATTAACTTCTCCAGAGAGGAATGATGTTTTCTAGTGCTGCAGGTGTGCACAGTGGGAGGAGATGAGATGTGGGACCGTGGCTCAGTAAAAACCCTTTACAGCAGCTAGTGACAAGGAGAAATCATGTGTCTCATTAAAATGTGTTTGTAGGTTTTTCTTCATCTTAAAGGAAAGTGCATTAATCTCCTAAAGAGAGCAATATTTCTTTCTGAAGTGTGCACCTTCTAAGTTGAGTTAAATAACCAGAACAGGTGTGGTTGTGGACCTCTATATTCTCAAGCCCAGAAACTTTATAATTCACTAAAATATACCCAAGTGTGTCTAATCCCTATACCACTTTCATAATAATTATAAGTTCTATTTTTGACTTTTTAAAATTATAAAGCACTTTGTGAATCCAGGTGAATATATAATAGATACCACCTTCCGTGGGAGCGAAAAGAAGAAAAAATTGATTCATATTTAAAGGTGCTCTATTGGCGCAATATGATGTTAAAATATTTTATCACAGCACAGGGTATTTGTTTTGAAGAATTTATCTGGAGGATTCCATATAGTCTTTACTTAACATGATAAAAGAGTCATATTTTTAGAAAATCATGCCTCTAAGAAATCTACTTGGCCATCAGATTTAGTCTAAGAAGTGATGGCGAAAGAATAATACTAATTTATTGGTTAAGTCCTTTCTCTATGCAAGATACACAGTCCCTCATTCAATCATACTAGCCACCTTTTGAGATCAGCATTATCATTTTACTGATGAGGAAAATGAGGCTAAGTTTAAGTCACATAGCTAGTAATGGACAAGCCCCTATGGCCTTGGATCTCTGAGGTCTGCACTCTTATCATGTGAGGCACTTCCATTCTGATGTCTGAAGGATGTAGGCATGGAGGAGGTTAGAAAACCATCTCTCCCCTCTTAAAATTCCACTTTTCCTTTACTAAATCAAAGAGAGTCAATGAAGTGGTCCAAGAATTTAGCAGTGTAGTCAAGGTCCATTTGATTGGAAAGTCTTTATATGACTAGAAGCAGGATTGCTTTGGCACATGCATAAAGACTCAGGCGATCTACACATCCATCCTCAAATTTAGCAATTCGAAGCAGTTAGCTTCACGGACAGTTTTGTATGCATTGCTAAATGCAGACACAAAAACTGCATTTGCAAAAAGAGGAAACCCAGTTAAACTAGGTTGCAAATTTGGCCCTAATTTAGCGTAGCATTTGTGATACATATAGGTTAGAGTGACATTTATATAATGGTGTGAAATATGAGAAAGTTCCAATGCTAGACACAAAGACTTTTTAAAATTGCTTTTGCCTACTTTGGTTAGTTTAAGAAACAGGAGGAAGAATTTGGTTTTTCAAGTGATGGGAAGCTTTTGAGGATGTTGGAACACTGTTCGGTCCCCTGGGGTTCTGCCTGCTGTACAATTTTAAATGTCTTTTAGCTAAAAAATTGGCCAACAAGGGAAACACAGAGATGAAATCTCTTCTTCCTTATCTGAGAAGTGAGAAGTTCTAGGTGGCTAACACAATCCAATTGTGATAGTCAAATAAACGGTCAGCTTTGGTGGTCAGATGCCATAATCATTCCTCGTAGTTAATATTGCTATTTAACTAGAGTAACTACCTATATATTTGAATTTACTTTGCAGGTTTTGTCCTTATGCTCTGTTAGAGACATAAGTTTCAGCTTAAGCAAGATAGCCGGAAATGAAACTAGATAAAATATTCACGATGTTTTACATGAATGCTGCAGTCATGGTACCTGAAACTATTTCCATTTCTCCAGTGAAGACCACTGGAGGGCAGTGTTTTCTCCTTTGGGAACAGCACCAGGTTTCTGATGGAGAATGCATTAATGGCTTAAAAAGGCATCTGGGTTATGGAAAATGAGTTGCACTTCTAATTCAGACTGTGTTTGGAATTTACCCCTCCTAGTTACCTGTCATTCAGGTTGTTGCTTATCATACTGAGTCAAATTAGTCATACCTAAAATTGGAACCTAAAAGAAGATCGTGCACAATATTTGCTATTTGGGAGTCTTTTGATATTTTATTTTAATTGACCATTTGAGGATTTTGCAAAGTTTGCTTTATTAATATAAATAGAAAATGAAAGATGGATATATGAGTCAGAATGGGGCATTTTAAGTAGCTGCTTTGCACTTCACAATTTCAATATTTCCTTAAGTTTACATTAAATTTATTTTCAATATATCTATGTATGCTTGTCACAAAATCATTGCCAGCATTTTCTAGAAAGAACAAATGAAGACGTTTCTACAAGTTATTTGCCATATTTTATGGTATGACTTGTTCCTTAGGTATAGTATGTAGAAAAATATTTAGAAAATTTGAATTTACAAACTGATCTGTTACTGAGTATTAAATTATAAAATTACACTTATTTGTGTTCCCATTATTAAAAAAATGAAGCTCAATTACACAATATAATTTGAGGGAGGGCCATTTATTTAATCTTTACTTAGAGGCATATAATGCTAACTGAATTCTTTTAATTATACTAATTTGTTTCATTTTTAAAAATGAAAATATATTTTCACTCTGCTTTTTTTTAAATCAATATATAATTTTATTATGATGATTTATTTCATTTATTTTTTTCAATGAAATGCCTACGAGCTGGCCTCAGATCATTCCTAATCCACACCAAACATTCCAAAGCCACCCATCACTTGAGGAAAACCATATGTTTCAATGTCCACATCTTAAATATTTGCTTAAAGCATTTTATTTTTGTAACATTATTTCTGGTTATAAGACTAGTAAGTATTTATTGTGGAAATTATAGAAATAATATAATGAAATAAAATCACCCATAACCTAGCCAGTTAGAGAGAACCACTCTTAATTTTTTAGAGTATATCCTTATAGCATATTTTCCTATGCACTAATATGTTAAATTAAATGACATCGCTCATTTGTGAACTACATTTTTCACTTAAAATGTATCACAGATATTTCCCCATGTCATTAAATACTTGTCAACAGAATTATTTTGAATGCCTATATACTGCACCATAGTTTATCTAACAATTTCTCTAACAAGGTGTATTTGGTGGTTTCTAATTTTCCCACATTATAAACAATGCTATGATGAACATCTCTGTAGACAATATTTGAATACATCTATAATTATTTCCTCCAGATAAATTTCTGAAAGAAGAATGTCAGGGTCAAAAAGTTTGTGTGTGTTTTTTTTTTTTTTAACAAGTTCTGATACTTAAAGCCAAAGTGTCTTCCAAAATGAAAGTGTGTAATAGGAGTCTCTAGTTATCCATACCTTCACCAGCACTGAATGTTAGGTTTTTAACCTTCTCTAATTTGATGTTTGAAAAACAAAAAAAAGTGTTCTTTTAGTTTCAGTTACTTTGGCCACTTGAAAAATTTAATGTTTCACATGTTTATTAGCCATTTATATTATTTCATTATGGCTTGCTTTTTCCTATACATCATCCTTTTATTTTCTATTGGGATGTTTGTATTTATAAATTAATTACGATAGTTCTTCATATAATAAGGATACTGACCATATGTCATACATTTTACAAGTATTTTTCCAACTTAATATCATATTTTGTTATTGACAATTTTTAAATTATCAATTTCTCAAATGTTTTAAATGAAAATTTCTATCCTTGCTTATACATTTAGAAAATATTCTTCACAAAGATTATTCACTTATATTTTCTCCTACACATTTGATAACTTGTTTCCTTTTTGTTTTTTGTTTTTATTTCATGCTTTTAATGCTTTAATCTGCAATTTATTGTAGTTTATCATGTGAAGTGAAGATTTGATCATTTTTTCCAATTGTTAAGCAGTTGTCTCTGGATATTTGTTGAATAGTATACTTCTTTCCTACTGATTTAAAAAGAATTTTTGAATCAAACCGAAAGCTTTTATATTCCAGGGCCCACTCCTTAGATTAATTTCTGTTCCACTGATTACTCTTCTACTTTTATCACAATATTTTAAGTATACATTTTTACATCTAGTATTGCAGGTCCCTCTTAAGTAGTTTTTTTTTTTTTTCTGAAAGTTTTCTTTGTTGTTCTTGCCTATTTATTCTTTATATCCTTCAGATTTACTTTATTAAGTTAAAAAAATTCACTTGAGAACTTATGTTTTGCTATGGAAAAATGCCCAGTATATATTAAGTGAAAAGCAAGTTATAGAACAATAAGTATAATATTATCCATCCTAGAATTTAAAAAAAAAAAAGTCAGAAAGAGCATAGAAGTGTGTGTGTGGTTATGTGTGTGTGAGTACACACCTTGTAGATACCTATGGAATTTCTGGAAGAATAGACAAAAAAATTGTTAACAGTGATTACCTTTGGGGATTGGGAATGGACACTGTGGGAAAGAGGAACTTCTGCTTTTTACTATAATGTAGTCCTTTTTAGGTAGTTTGGATTTAAAATTTTACCTTAACTTCTAAACAGAATTACATTTAATTTACAAACAAAGTGGGATATCCTTATAATATTATCATTTTCCATATAAGAGCACTTTTATAAAAGTTTTATGTTCCTCAGTAAAAGTTTTGTAATTTTCTTCAGGTGAGTACTACACAAGCCCTATAGTTTACTAGTTTATCCCTAGATTTTATATATCTATAAATATATGTAAATTATATATCTATATCTATAGATTGATATACAGAAATATAAAGATATATTTCATACATATGTATGTTGAATAATTGTTATTTGTATATTTGTCTCATTGAAGACTATTATCTGTTTTTCTTTAAATTATTGAAAGAAATGGTTGATTTTTAAATTTTCTTGACTTTAAAAATAATCCTAAAGTAATTTGTCAGTTCAAGTTCAGGTTAAAGTTGTTGGTTTAGGTAGAAGTATTCTAGTTTACTCAATATAATTGTTTTTATTTATATGATTTTTAATAGCAATTATGAAGAATTCTCTAAAATATAAATGACTGCAGAATATATTACCTGTCATTTTCTGAAAAGAAATGCAAAAGAATAATGAACAAAATAATTATTAGTATAGATAGGATTTCTATGAATAATTTATGAGAACCTAGACAAGGAAGAAACAATAAATATGACCTATTTTGAGACCTGTAGACTTTTTTCCATATTTGTAGTAGAAGATACCTATGCTATTTTTCATATTTTTTCTTTTCAAAAGGAAAGTATTTTACTGCTATTATTTCTGACTATAAATATATAACATTCTCATTGTAAAAAGCATTCAAATATTATAGGAAAAAAGTATTCTCTTTTTTGAAGATCGACCATAATGCTATCATTCAGACAAAAAGCTACTGTTAGTATTTTGCCTATTCTTCAAGAATTAATTCTAATCATGTATATTTCATATATTTATAAATGAGACCACACTATACATACTGTTTTATAGCCTCCTTTTTTCAGTTAATGTATAAACACTGCTGTCTTTTAATGTTCATAAATGCAGAACTTCATAATTCTTAGTGGGTACCATAGAAGTGTTTATTTTATTTAACAATGTTCCAAAATTTATTTGATCAATACTCCATTGATCAACATTTAGTTTTCAATATTTTGCAATGAATGTTCTAAAATATCTTTTTATATTTGATACATTATTTCCTTAAGAAATAGAAATGCTAGATCTATGAGTCTGCATAATTTTAAGACTTGATACATACTGCCTAACATTTCACCAAAAAGTCATAGTAATATTTCTCTCAGGCCTTTCCAATACTAAGTGTTAATACTGTTTTTAAAATCTTTTATTATCTGACAGGTGGGAAATGGTATTTCATTGTTCTTTTAATTTCCATAATTTGATTAGTAATGAGGTTTATCATGTTTTCATATGTTCATGGTCTGTTGTTATTTCCATATTTGTGAATTAACTATTCTATTTTATTCCTCTTTTTCTTCTGGAGTATATATCTTGTTTTTGACTTGTAAGTGGCTCTTTAAAGATTGAAAGTATGAACTTTTTTTGTGATATATATTTCTTTCAGTGTGTCTTTAGTCTTTTTACCTTATTTGTGTCATTTTTGTCTTATAAAGTTTTTATGTAATCAAATTTACACGTTATCACTGAATTCAGTGTCTTTGGTATCATTATTAGAAAGAAATCCTCTATGACAACATTAGTAAGAAAAATTTCTTCTATGTTTTATTCTAACTATATTTATGTTTTCATATTTTGCACTTATATCTTTAACCTATCTAGACTTTCTTTTTTAAGATGTAAGTAGAAATCTAACCAGATTTTTTTTCCACGTGTTTATGTCCCCATACCATTTTTGAGCAATGTATATTTTCTCCACTAAGTTCTTGGATATAATGTAATCTAGGTCCAGATTTTATCTTCCATTTCACTGATCTGTATTAATGCGATCTGTATTAGTGAGATTCTGAGAATATTGTTCAGGTTTTTTCTGCAATAGTGCTGTGTAACAACCACTCCCTTTCATCTCAGTGTCTCACAACACCAAACATTTATTCCTCTTTCATGGGTATCTGGGTCAACTGTGACACTGCAGTGTCCGCTGGACACAAATGGACTTTACTCCAGGCTCCTGGTCAGGTATTATGACTGTTTCACATGCATCTCTTTTCAGACTGAAGTAACAGTAGCTCCCTAGAACATATTCTTCTCATGGTAAGTGGCAGGAGTTCAAGAAAACTTGGCCACATTTTAAAAATCTCAACATTCTCTTTTCCATTCACATTCTATTATTCCACATGGCCAAGCCCTAAGTGAATAGGAAAGGAAAGTATGTTGCCTTCACAGGTTAAGGACTTAAAGAAAATGAAGAATTATAAACAAATGATACAATCTACCATGTTGTGCTAGTTATATTTTTTAAGTCTCAGATTCCTCACTGTTAAAGTATGATTATTGTGAAGAGTCAATGATATGTATGATAAATGTCAAACACATTGCACCTGGCATCTAGTAATTCAAAAAATATACATACACTTCCTCACAGTATACTACAGCTTTGTAAGATACTTTAATATGTGGAAAACATAATAGCTCCTACTTTATCACTATTTCTTTTATAGGATTTTTCTGACTATTCTTTACTATTTTTTCCCAAATGAATAGACTTTTGAGTCCATCACATATGTTCATCTCATTGATAATTAAGGAAAATACCTTCTCAATCATACTACTTTTAGAATGTTGAGCAAGTTGTTTCAAAGCCTTACCAAGAGATGATTTAGGGATTATTCTTGGGACCCTCTAATAATCAACGTATTTTCTGCTTATTCAAAAAAGCCAAAACTATACTGCACAAATTGTCAAATGATATTCAATTAATTGGGGTGATCAGTATCTTGAAAAAATAAAATTCAATTTAGGATAATGATTGTATAAAAATGAGGCTCAGAAGTAGCAAATGCTCATAAATATTCAGTGCAATATAGGATTATATAGTAGCATCTAGGCAAAAAGGACAGGAGAAAATACTTTAAGGTTTATCAGCAAAGTACAAATAGTCAACGGTGTGGGAGAAAGCAAGCACGATCTTCGTGATTTCCCTAAATAACCTCAAATAGTCAAGGGACAGTTTCTCTTCTGTATCAGGTATTAATTATACTTTCATTTGAAAATTACTCCCTGTTTTGGATCACATTTTTACAGGATATGGAGAAATTGATGAGAGTTGAAAGAACAACAACAACAAAAAAAATAGCTAAAGAGATCTAATTTCGGTCCCTGAGGAAAGCTAAGGATTGCCATTATTTAGTCTTAAAAGGCTAGGGTGTGACTTGCTTGATATTCAATTGTAAGATTTATTTTCAGAGAAAAGATGCCGAGCAGGGGTTCCTCATGTCTAAATAAGAAAAAGTTGTTTATTAAAACAGACAGTTTTATGTGACTTTGTTTTTAAATTGAAGTATAGTGGGTTTAAATGTTGTGCTAATTTCTGGTATATGGCACAGAGATTCAGTTTTATATATATATATATATATATATATATATATATATATATATATATATATATATATATTCCTTTTCATGATCTTTTTCATTATAGGCTATTACAAGGTATTGAATATAGTTCCCTATGTATGTGGCTTTTATAAGGAAGCAATGTTTGTTAGGTCAAGAAAACACTAGAGATAAATACCAAGAAAGATACTTAAATTTCATTTCTAGAAAGACAAATATTCTATTTTATAAGTAAGAGAACAGGCAATTATCAATCTGCTTAAAACTGTCATTTGAAGGTCAGTGACAGATCAAGTGACCCCTTCTAACACTGTGAGCCTGTGCATTTATCTCAAGTTGTCTAACACTTTAATCTGTATTATTCGTTAATGAATTAACTCAAATGTTTATTATGTGATTTCATCATAGCAATACACTGACACATTTATGTACATTTTGAATATAAAGCAAATAGCACAGTTGTCTAATTTACTCTTATTTTCTCTTAATAAATAGCAATAAATATATTAGAAACACATCAGTTATTCTGTGTGGGTCATTTGGGGCTATTATTCACAAGCTTTTAATAAAATGTTGCCCAAACTCTACCCGTTCATTCTTAATTATAACATAGAAATTTGGGGTTTTAAATGTACTTTCAAGTATTACTTTGAGGCTTAAATTTAGAGCCATATATTCAAAGTTGTCCTTCAAAGACCCAAGTTTTGGAAATAAAATGCTCTCTTAAATGTTATTTGTTCTGAAAAAATGAATTTTGAAAGGGGGCATCTTCAAAGCATTTAAAAAGGGGTCTGTAATACAAAATCCAAGAAATTATCAATAAAAGGGCAATTGGGAGGAGCTGAGACATACTCTGCTTTTAGTCTTATCGGCACTGACTGTTCCGTGTGTGTGTGTATCATATATATATATGAAGAGAATTTTTAAGAAAGAATAAATGTCACTTTTCAAAAATGTAACACAAACCTGTCAATTAATTTAGATCCAATCATAAGAAGTATGTTTTGGTAGAAAGCAAGAATGAGGTAAATTGGTTTTATTTTTATTTAATCATCTGCCAGTGATTCTGAGAAATGTGTAAATGTATGTGGAAAGCACATTAGTGTATTCCTAAGTCTTAACTCAGTGGTGTAACAATGTATTTGCATATTATAAATGGGTCAATTAATCTTTCTCAACTTTTTAAAGAATAGTCTTTCCAAATTAATGATATTATTTGCCATGATTTTATTTTGGCCCAAGTGAAGCCCTGTTCTCACTCTTCACTGCTTTACTCATTTCTACCCGATTAAACAGCCTTCACTTCTTGAAAGCCTTCCAGTGGGTTCCATGGGTTTTTTCACTGCATTTTCCAGCTATTGATAACTTCATATTTGCATAACTAATAGGCTGTCAAAGTGTGTTGATGTCTGTGTTAGTTTTGAATATCCCTTAACATTTTCTTTGCACTGGAGCTAGAGAGATCAACTTATTTGGAAGATAGTTTGTTCAAAAGTGATAGCCTTGCTGTCTTGGTCACAGAATTGCCAATGCATGCACACACATGCACAAGTTGAAATTGATGTAGGATGCCTACTTCAAGTTGAAAGATCAAGTTAGCTTTATATTATTTTGTATTTTATTCAAACATCCATTCCTTTTTTGTAAAACAAAGGGGAAAACAGTACCATAGGACTCTGCTTTCAGAACTGATTATGATCTTAAGGGTGAAGATAATGTTTATTCTGCCCTGTAACTTACTGTCCCACCACTAACCTGCACCTGAGTTATGGCAGCACTCAATACGTATTTGTTGCTTAGATGAACTAACAATGTAATATAATGGTCAAAACTGGTCCTTTGGTTCTTCGAATTTCTACATAACTTTGTTGTTTTTAAAGCTACCGTTTAAAAGTATTTAGCTGGCACTTTCGTTCATTATAATCAGCGGTTTAGCAGTGTTCACCAAAATATAACACACATGCATTTGATCCAGCTTTCCAGTCCTTTGAACCTATCCTGTAAATTACTCAAACTTACCCACAAAGACAGGTATGCAAGGCTACTCACTGCATCATTATTTTCAATACAAAATACTTGAAAGAAACTGGAAGTTCATCACTGGCAGAATAAATAAATTGGGGTACATCTATCTGTACTTTGGAATACTATACAGCAGTTTTAAAAGAAGGATATAGATCAACATATGAGTACATGGAAAAAATCTACAAGATTTATGGTTGAGAGTTAAAAAACCGAACAAGCAAAACTCTCCAAATAATTTATGTCATGTAAATGCAGAAGAATATGTTCTGAAGTGATAGACACCACACATTTAATCTTATTTACCTCTGGGATAGGGAGATACATTGATAATAAAATGATGTGCTTTAAAGGTACAAATAAGAGCTTTCTTTTTTTTTTAACATTTTTTATTGATTTATAATCATTTTACAGTGTTGTGTCAAATTCCAGTGTAGAGCACAATTTTTCAGTTATACAGAGCTTCCACTTTTTACTCTAATACATTGGTGTATTGTTTTAATTTTTAACAATGAGCATGCATTTGTGTAGTCAATAATTAAATAAACCTGTGACTTTTTAAAAACAATACTTTTTTATATAGAGAAACTCTTCCTTGGTAAACAATGGTTAAAGTATAGTGTAAACTATTTATAATTATTCTCTCCATCTCTGTCTTTTTTGCCTCTCCTCTCTTCACAAATCCCACCCATTACAAGGTACGAAGAGCAAAGAAAGAAAAATCTCTTAAAAAATAAAAAATGGAAATAAATAAAGATATGCCTTAAAAATGCCTTGTTCAGATTATGTCCCTCTCTTTCTTTAGTGGCAAAATAACTATTTATACACATGATATTGAGACCACTGGAGGACCTGGAGTGTTGGTCCCCCTTGGTAAACTTCTAGGGAGATGCAGTTAGTTGATCATTTCTACCAAGACTTAAAGATAGAATAGTTCTGAAATCATTTTTTGTGTGAGAAAAAATGGTTTTTTGAACATCCAATGTTAGGATTTTATCTCTTTGTCTTATACTGATTAACATCTGACTAGATTATTTTTCTTCAAGTACTTCTTCACATTGCTTTAATTTCACTACTAGGTATTAATGTTTATTAACGTATATTCCATTGTGGTGTAGTATTTCCTATTTATTTGCCTACCTCATGCATGACATTATTTATTGCTGAGACTGTCTCGTCCATGCCCTTGCAATCCAGGTATAAAAACAACAAAAGCATTACTCATCTCTTGTCATTTCTTACTGTCTAGTTTTATATATACTTGTATACAATTTAACATTTTGTTATAAAATTATTTTCCTGTTTCTATCTGTATTATCATATGGGAAATATTTTAAATAATGAATAAGGAAGAGTAAAGCTGACATACAATGAGAAATTGCCTTTCAAAGAGGGTAAATTTTAAAATGTTATAAATGCTTAAACTTGTGCTTGCTCTATGCAAACTCTCATTTAAATTTTGAAGTTTTGAGTTCCACTTTTCAAAACTTCTAGTATCTAAGCCAAGTCTGTCATTATTTTCTCTGACGCCTAACTAAATCTGAACAGATTTCTGTCTTGAAAAGAAGAAACACTTTTTATGATTGAGGCCCAAGGTTGTCTCATTCAACGATATTCTGAGCTGACTTCTAACGTAAGACTATTAAGAATAAATTTGGGCATCACCTGTCCCGTTAGCCGCCACAGAATCTGATCTGGTCAGTAGAAGAACTACTAACCAAATAATCATTTCATAAAACATCACTATTTTCCAAATTAAAAAGCATTACGCTAATAAGATGAAATAAAATCTCATGGTAGTTACCCCTTTTTGCTGTAACTACTCAAATTCAGAAATAGCCACTCCCTTTTCCAAGAAGAGAAGAATTTTAACTAAACAAGGAGAAAATAAGTCCACTTTAACACATTTTTCTATTAAAACGTTCCAAGGAAAAAAAAAGCCAGGTAAAACCCTTAAAGCAGGAAAATACAACAAGAAATAGTGTGGCTTTTTGTTTGTTTTTAATCATTCATATTATTTTCTCTATTCTTTAAATCTACTTTTCCCTTCCTTCTAAAAGAGTTGTATATCTACAGTCAATGGAAAGTGAAGACATTGTTGCAGGCCAAGTAATAAAAGATATGTTAATGATGTTTAAAAATATGGAAAATCCTCCCGAGGCCTTTCCAGTCCTTTAGAACATTGGCCTCTCCTTACATTCTATTTTCTCACCCTCCACCACCTCCATCTTTAATCAGTAGTGCCATCATTACAGCCAGCAGAACAAACGGTGCTGTGGGAACTACAACTTTCATTTAAATATAATTCAAATTCTAAAATAGTTGGTGTAATAAGATAGACAAGTCCAAAATGAATTCACTTAAAATAAGCTGTTATGGATTAATTAGTTATTCTAGTTATTTTTTTATAAGATTGCTTATTGTATAGATATTTATATGCATCTGTTACATATATTACTACATGTGAAAAAAAAAAGAAATATGCACATGAAAGGGAGGAAGTGGTCAATTGTTCTGTGTTAATCAGAAATGGCTTCTAAGAGAAAGGGACTCCACATATCTCGACATATGGATGGCTGATAATTTCACGTCTGTAGAAAGCTTTAAGATTATAATGGACCAAAGGACTACCTGAACTTTTTACTTCTAGAAATTGCAGTGTTGTCACAGGAATGGAACAACTAAAAAATATACAGAGAGAGAAAATTATTATTATATACAATTCTTATTATTGGTCTGTTCGTGTTAAGGTGAAAAACTTCCCTTCTTTGAGCTTTGTTTTAAAGCTTTATTTCTGATAAACTGGAAATAACTTCATATATGACAAAGAAATCTTTCTTTCTGTTTTCCATTTCCATTTCCACAGAACAACATGCACAACAAAAAAACACAGTTTGATAACTGAATTCTACTTTAGGACCATTTTCACACAAATCTAAATATTACACTGGGGAGTGTATAGCTCAGTGGTAGAGTGTGTGCTTAGCATGCATGATGTCCTGGGTTCAAATCCCAGTACCTCCATTAAATAATTAATTAATTAATTAATTAATTAATTAATTAATTAAAAAAAAAAACACATTGAAAGAAATGTCTGTGTTGTCAGCAGGAATGAAAATTTTAAATTACTTTCCTAGAACTACAACCAGTCCTCATGTAACCTCCACTCGAAAGAGCCAAGAGCAAGATGAATGTATTCCATTTACTAAAACCACCATTTATCTTTCTAACATTGATGATTTTAGTAAGATTATACTTTTAAAAAAGTAACAGACTAAAAGGATTATATGTACCTGTACCTGATGAAGAAATTAATGAGACTATAAAACTAATTTTACCTATTTATTTGCTAGCCTATGTTTCTATAGAAATTGAGCTCTAAGAAATCTGCTCCTAATGATCTTTTTCATGTCCTTGTTGGGGTGAACTAGGATACCATTTCTGATATTTTTTATACTGAGAATACTTCATAGTACTTCAAAATTCAAATAATCTTGAAGATCCCATCTAGCATAACTTTGGCTAAGGGTTTATTATCTACCGGTAACTAGATGTCAAAAGTAAATCTTTGTTCAATAGCAGGGTGGGGAAAGTATTCTGTTACTCTCAAACTTGGTCCACTTCTCTTAAGGGTACACTGAATAATTAACTTTATTTATTTTATTTTTTCTATTTTCTTGGCTAAACGGACTTCAAATAGTACAACAAGCCACCTAAATGGCTTTCTTTTGAGATAAGACGTCCTGTAGAGACTTCGGATAATTTTACCCAACGCTTTCTGCCTTGACCAACATGGTTATGTTCTGAACTAGAAGTTACAGGTCTTTCATGGTCTCATTTTATAGGTTCTGAGGAATGGAGCTTCCACTACTTTCCTGGGAAGACAGTTCTCCAGTGTAGTCCCTCTAATTATTTAAGGTAGGTCTTCATTTATTTAAAATAGCTGAGTTATTCAAGTTTGAAAAGCAGCTACTGCGTAAGCAGCCTGACTTAAAACTGACAAAAGCAAGGAAATTCTGGATCCATAATTCACCTTCCACCCCTTGACCCCACAAGCCGCCATATTAGCGTGATCACACCAAAATACCAGCTTGTGTTTACAGTTTCAGTCCTCCTGATGGCGGACGGGCGCGTGTACACGAGCACTCGCTCTGTGTGCACTGAATAGGATCACGATCCGGAGAGCTGAAAATGTAAACACAAGCTGGTATTATGGTGTGACTGGCGGTTTGTGGTTCTTTGTTTGAATACTTTAAAAATGGGCACCCTGGCAAGAACAAAAGAGGCAGAAAGCAGAACTGCTCTTAAATGGCTTCTCTCATCTTTGTTCCTCCTCAGGTAGACCCAAAATAACTTATCCACTTGACGGGGGTCCCCCGCAACCATTTGTTTTTGCCTAGTTGGCTACACTTCAACACAACAGTTTTGTTTTCAAATGCAGGCCGTTAATACTTTGCGTTTGGTAATTCTAAATTATTCTCTGAGTATTTGCAAGCAGTACACTTCTCTAGTCATCGTTTGTAGCAAAACCTTCCATGTGGCAAATTCATTGATGTGTTTGATGTGTTCAGGCAGGAACCTAAATGCCTTATGTGGCCTTGTTTTAGTATTTGTAAATCAGCAATCGTTCTTTTACCTCAAATGAGGATTGGCATCGTGGTAGCCCTATTAGACAACACATCTACCTAGTCTTCTTGCTTATGCTATTTTAGTCATTGATTATGAAGTGCAGAAGTTAACTTCAAGAGAAATGTAAAGGGTAAAAAATCCAAAATTTTAAACTTTATTTTAGCATAACATCTACTTGCATTGGTGGTCCTTTAGTTTTCTCTGCATCTTTGTCATTTCTCCATCTTAACACTGAGTTCATTCATTAGCTCCTCACTGTGAACTTTGATTCTGAAATAGATTTACTTGTAAGATAAAGAATGATCATATCATTTCAGGGAGAAAATTAAGACCCAGAAAGAAGGAAGGTTGAAAACAAACTCATTTCCTGAAAAATGTCAAGGTGACTCATGATATGCTTGACTTTGCAGTAAAGTACATTGTCTTATTTTTTAAAAAACCAAAATTTCTCTCTGGAATTAGGTATACCATCACTACCCCAAATTGGAAAGCAAAGGAACAGTGGGTAGCTTGGCAGATCCCTCTTCTTAAATAAAAATTACAAATTGATTTTACACCTATTGAGGTAGCTGTTCATCACTGTAAACTTATTTCTGACATCTGTTTCTTTTAGAATCTTACAAGTAATTGAAAAACAAAAGTGATTTTTGTCAATACAATCGAGAGGCACTTAATGTAAAGATATAAACACAAACAACTCATGGTTGTAGACAGTTTTGATGTAGACTGCAGTACTTAATAAAGGAATAAGAGGAGTCTTAGCTTGGGATTTTTAATGAAATGCCACTCAAATGGAAGCAAGTAATTTCAGAAGTGTTGTCAGTCACTTTAGACTGAAAAGAAATAACAAGAAACAGCTTTTAAGATATCAAATAATCTGCACTCAAATGCTGTACTATAGCACCTTACCTTTGAATAGGCCAACAATTTACCTTGTTTGTTTAAAACCTATTGTCCTTGATCACTTCACAAAACTGCACAGCTTGATTGATCTTTGCCATCTTGTATCTTGCTTCTTTCTCTCAGTCTGAGATCCCTCACCAAGAGAGCATGCAAGCATTTCACAAATTATAATAAAGGAACCACCTACATGTACATCAATACTGACAGATCTGGATCATCTTATTTTCACCTGATATATGTTCAGGCTCAACTGAAAACTAAATTATGGAATGAATAGATATACGGGAAGAGTGAGTTTATCCTTATCTTACACATATGTTTTGAGAACAGCTGTATGAAGCTATTTTGGAGATTCAATATCTATGGCAACATGTTCAGATATACAAATAATTAATGTATAAAAAATTGACATTTCCACAGATTTTATCCCCAAAATCATATAATTTAATATCTTGTGTTTTCTATTTCATATTCGGGAGAAAAAAGTCAATGCCACAGCATTTCATAGCTTTAAACTTTAGCTTTTGGTTTTAGAAATCTTTAAAAAATTATTTATTTCAAATATATGATTGTAATTTTACAGAAAGTTCAAAACATCTTTGAACCTGTAAACATTCTTATTACTCCTCATAATTTGCATTGACCCTCATAATTTGCATTGACCCATCTACTTTCCAATGTCATCACTTTCCTTAGCTACCTCATGCCACTAAATCTGTTGGTAGCAAATACAGATAAACAAAAGTGCCCTTGGGTTAGAAGACCTTTGGCAAGTTTATCTTGTGGAAACCAGCTAAGAAAGGTAAAGTAGGGGTCAGAAAAGCTGCAGCAATGGCC
This sequence comes from Camelus bactrianus, assembly GCF_048773025.1. NCBI lineage: Eukaryota > Metazoa > Chordata > Mammalia > Artiodactyla > Camelidae > Camelus > Camelus bactrianus. Next base: position 44,925,373 of record NC_133543.1, read on the forward strand.
CAGTTCTACATTTGTAGTAAAAATAAATGGACGGATGGAGATGGATGGTGGTGATAATTGTACAACAATGTGAATGTACTTAATGCCACAGACTGTACACTTTAAATGGTAAAGTTTATGTATGCTTTACCACAGTAAAAAAAAAAAAAAAAAAGAGAGAGAGAGAGAGGCTAAAATTGACTTGATTGAGAAATTATGGACTGACTCTAAGAACTTAACTTGCCCAGCAAAAAAGCAACTAAACTACAAAAAAGATGTAAACATACCTGACAGCAGGAAAAACCAAACTTTCTTTCCAGTTCATTGGAGCAAACACTTAAGAATTCTTTGCCCCTGGAATTTTTTCAAACACAAACTATCATGTAAAATAGCCAAAGGATAATATTAAATTAAGACCAAGTTTATTAAATATTCTTTAGTCCCTCCTCTGTATTTTTTGCAACAGGTTCCAGGTTCCCATTTTTTTAAAGCCCATGCACATGAGCATATAACTTACTTGTATGACTATTTATAACAATGAAAGGGAATAAAGTTAAAATAAGTGAAAAATAACACTGCCTTAAATACTAATGAATTTTAAGTAGTTGAATTTTTTAGAAGTAAACTCTAAGTCATACTGTAGGGCCTACTTTTCTAACTTTTAATAGCTTTCTAAAAAAGCCTCAAACCTTGAAGTGCATGCAATTAGAAACATGCAACAGTGAGGCTAGGCTTAGTCACAGTACTATTTCAATGCAAGCTGCTTCTGTTTTTGGTGTCCTACAGAGAAATGGAATTAGAATGTTCTAACCTCTGCTCATTCTGTAGGTGAGAGTATAAAGCTGACTGCTTTAAAAAATGGGGTAGGGGGAGTCCTTTCTAGCCAATTCTTTCTCATGTTTTATGTATTAGGTGATTATTTTACTATGATGTGGATGATTAAGGACAAACAATTGTGTATACATAATCAGCTCCAAACACTCCTGGACAGATTGCCATGAATGTGACCTCTCTGTGAGCAGCAGAACATGGTTTATGCCTCATATTTGTATTATCTTGCTGGAGTTTTTTTCCCCTGCTGTATGGCTTTTAAGGCTAAAAGAGAGCAGTGTTATATAAATTTATAGAATCTCAGGGTTGGATGAATTTTAAACTCATCCAGTTCAAGCACCCATCTGATGTTTGAATCTCTTCAAGTACTTACACAGCCTTAGCTTTAATAACTTAAGTGATGGTAATGCTTACTTCTGCTGAAGCATTTATGAGAACAGGAAAACTAAGAAGTCAGGAATAAATTACTATTTCCTCATCTGCAAGAAAAAGTATACAATTGAGGATTGAATGAAATAACCTATATGATCAGGCCTAGCACAGTGCTAGAAATATCATACATACTTAAAATAGCTAACACTTTAATTCATTTATATGTTTCAAGTGTCTAGTGCTTGTAAATGTCACATAATTTTTTGAGTCCCTGGTCGTCTGTTATTGCATTAAGATTGGTGTCACTGAAGTGTCATTAGACTAATATGATTATATAGAACCAGGTCACAATTTTTTTAACATTGAAAAAATAAAGATAATTCTATTATATACTAGATTCTTATGGTGTTAGGGTAAGGGCTATGTCATGATATATTCACATAAATATTTACCTGTTCATTTAGTTTACTTCCCCACTCACTCACTAATGCTAAAATCTTATCATGGGCCATAAAAGCCAGCAGAAATCTTATGATGGCCTCAATAAATGCTCATCTTCACAAATACAAAGTTGCTTTTTGCTTCATTCAGATATCCTGATTGACTAGATATTGAGGAGGACAAAACCCTACTAACTTCTGCATCTAAAATATCCCACAGGTCTATTAATTTCATATTCAGATATTTAAAAAAAAAACCCACAAGACTACTCTCTGGTAAAATTGCCTTCAACTATTATAGTCTCTGAGCTATGTTTTTAAATGTTCCTAAAAATTTCTAGCTCTATGATGATGATTATTATTAAAGTAATCTGAATGTAAGCAGTTTGTTGAAGACAAATTAGTTCAAAATATGAATATGTAACCTAAAATTTCTTAAAGTAATTAGCAGCTCTGCTTTACCTGAAAGATGCAGTTATCAGGAGCATGTAGTTTAATATCAGCACATCTCTAATATCGATGTTATTTAAAGCCATACATTAAGAGTCATAAGCATCTGTAGTGACAGAAGAAGCATGCAGCAAAGTACTGAAAAAGTGGAATAGAATTAATTGGTTTTGGTCTACCCACTTCAAATGAGAAAATAGCAACAGGAAAAAAAATTAAACACTAAATGTATTCGTTAGGCAGGATCAGCAATCATGCTGCCCACACATGATCTGCAATTAATTTGTAAATAAGAAGATTCATCACCTGGAGGATAATAAACTCTAGTTTTATGGCCCCAAAGACTAGACAAGTAAAAACCACTAATGAACATACTGTATAAACACAGGGGCAAGAATGTACATTGGTGAGCAAGTGAGGATAACAAGGAGATTCTGTTTTGTTATTAAAGCAGACCAAAAGATACATGACACATATCTGGAGATCTTTCTGAAGTGTTAACACTGCTCAAAACAGGGTCACTTAAAAGGCATGGAAAAGTGTTACAACAAGGTAAGAAGGGCAAAAGTTGATTTTTAGAAAGAGCATTTTTTAAAAAAGGAAAGATCAGTGTTTAAAAAATACCCCTGAGATCCTTATCTTAATTTTAACTAATTTTTATAACTGTACATTAGAAAAGTCTTACTAATGAATAATAAATAATCTGATACGATTTTAGTTTACCATCTTCAGATGTGACTTGGACTATGAAGAGATGTCTTCAAATATTATTTATTGAGAAATTAAGTATTAAATGGAATTTCCAATTTTGCTTTACTTTGGAAGAGGCTCTGATGTGAAAACTAATTTCTTTACTGTAAGTTACAGTTGTATAACACACCTTAAGTTTGAATCCAAAACAAAACTCTCTATATCCATTCAAATATAAAATGTCTTCTTTAGTTCCAGCAAAGAATTCTGAGAAACACAGAGAGGTAAGAGAATCAATTGGGATGTTTATTTAAAAATACAGAGTACTAGGGGGAGGGTACAGCTCAGTAGTAGAGCTCATGCTTAGCATGGACTAGGTCCTGGGTTCAACCCCTGGTACCACCACTTTAAATAAATGAATGAATGAATAAATAAATTTGCCTCCTCCCACAAAATTAATAAATAAATTTTTAAAATTTAAAAAAGAATGTTAAAAAATATAATAAAGTCCTGATCTCCACCTCATACCAATTGAAATAAAATCCTGACAGTGGGGCCTTAGACTCTGCATGCAGTTTAGCAAAATCCCTACTTGATTCTGATGCATGCTAAAGTTTAAGAATGACTTTACTGGCTAGTCAATATTTATTATTATCACCAAATATTTCCTTTCCATAAACAAAAAATTTTTTAATGGACATATGGAAATAATTTTGCAAAGTACAAAAAATAGACCTGAAATTACTTTTATGAAATAAGTTCTCAGACCTGGAGTCACCTTAATGGGATCAACAATATTATTAATGCTAAAATTAAAAAAGGAGAAGGAAGTCAAGGGAAGTCATAATAAATAGCATTCAAATTTTTGAATGCTCTAGAAATCAATTATTAATTATAAATATAATTAATATATTAAAATATATCACTTACTGAGCAACTTCAACTATCAAAACATCTCAGTACTAAAAACAAATGTCATAGAGTATTCAAAACAGATTCAATAAAATATACTGAAGTCTATGTAATTCATTAATGTCATTTATATTTGACCTAATTCTGATAACTGTATCTATATGGTTTTTTTAAATCATATTAGAGGTAGCAATATTTCAGAACAAAGTTTGGGGAAAGGAGACATTTGCTGCTGGCAGTTACTTTTACATAGAATCTGGGAAGAAGAGAAAGAAAACTTATTTAAAAATAACCCCACAAATACTAGACTATACAAATATACTGTAAAAATGAGCTCAGAAAGTATAGATATCTGGAGACATTTAATGTAGGGTTAAACACTAGAATAATCTGTATATTCTGTGTAGTACTGTAACTGATGCTCACGATGATCACTGTCAATCATCAGGAAACAGATTCATATGCTCTAGTTTAAAAAGGGAGAGAAATGTATAGACCATTTTAGAAACATCTTAATCCAGGTTGTTTAAAATTAACAATTCTTACAAATATTAAAGAGATAAATTTCACCTATCATGAAAATTCACTAGTGTGATTTACCTCAAAGGGAGACAAGGATTTTTCCAAATAGTTTAACTTAAAGAATGGAGATTGTGTTACTTAGACATAGGCTCCATCTAGTGGCAAAAGGCGATAGTTTCGGGGTAACTGTGTTGTTGCTAGATTAGGACAATGTGGAACTGGCTACATCCAGAGGTTATTGTTAAAGGCTTAAAAAATGTCTATTTTAAGTTGCACAGGTTAAACTGAAAATTATTTATTTAATTTAAAAAGAATTGAGACTAATGAAGATCACAGAGTGAGGAAGAAGTTGAAGACGATAAAGGTAGTGTCAACATAAATAGTAAAGATATGGGAGGTATAAAATGGAAAATCAATACAAATAGAGTTAAATAAAAAACTTTATTGAATATTGATTATAGATTTATTATTTATTATATACACATATTTTTGGAGAATTGTTTTCTTACTTTCAGAGCTCTTTTAAAAATTATTAATATGGGGTGGAATTCTACTTTCTCTGATGAAGGTGGTCACAAGCAGTATCATTATGCATTCAAAAATTAGTCCATTGTAAGGAAAGCTGGATTTTCTGATTAATTATTGTTAACCAACAAACATTTATTAAATAAGTACTCTGTATAACTAAACAAGTTCCAGGGAATGAATCAGATTGAAAAAAATATATAGTCTCTGTTTATAATCTAACAAAATACAGCTGAAATGACAAGAGATTAATTACGACAGAAAATATTTAGTAAGGAAAGCAATTCAAAAGGCCTTCAAAACCTATAATCACTGTAAAATCAAAGCTCAGGAAAGGGCATACCTGCTTATTCTGGTGCTTTGTACCAGTCTAAAAGAAAACATCTCCATTAATAGTTTATTGTGTGTGCTTATTATTTGGTTTGACATACATTTCTATAACTTCTGACACTGCTATGTTCAAAAATAAATACAATATTCTCTTCTCTATATAATGAATAATGTCAATTATGTGAAACCATATGTGACATTCTCTGGCTATGGTAGATATTTAGTTCCTTTAATCCTTTCATTAATATAGATAAGCAAGGTCAGTTAATAGTAAAACCTGAACAAGTAGTAAAGGGAAATATTTCATATGGGATATGATTAGACAAGAAAGGATTTAAGATATTTTGAGTAAGATCAAGAACAGAGTGATAGGATTAAAATAACAAAGAGGGAGCAAAAAGGCAAATAAACTAGGAGCAAAAAATTATAATTAATATGCTGTATTTTTTGAGGGCAATTTGTATATTTTTATTAAAGTATGGTTGGTTTACAATGTGTTAATTTCTAGTGTACAGCATAGTGATCTGGTTATATATATGTATATATATATTCCTTTTCATATTTTTTCATTATAGGTGATTACAAGATATTGAATATAGTTCCCTGTTCTATACAGTAGGACCTTGTTGTTTATCTATTTTATATAGTTAGTATCTACAAATCCTGAACTCCCAACTCATATTGTCCTGGCCAACTCCTAGGGGGCTGAGAATTACGATCTTCTGTGAACTCAGGGAGGAAAATGGACATAGAATACTTACCATTGTGGTATAATAAGCAATACATTTGGCCTTTGTCCCTGATTCCTGGCACAGGGTTCCTAAAGCCCTTGTAATTATCTGAGTACTAGGAGTGACTTTTGTCATTCATAATAAGCCCCTTTTGATCACACTGGAGTTTATGCTAATGAGATAACTTAGAGTAGGGTCCCTAGATAGTCCCAGGATGGGACTGGTCACTAGAAAGACCAAGTGATTAGAGGGTAGGAATGTTCACCCCCACCCAGTGACTTCCTGGGAGGGAAGAGCTCTATAAAAACTCTTGAACAGTGAGATTCAGAGAACTTTCAGATTGGCGAACACATCAAGGTGCTGGGAGGGTGGCACACCTGGAGAGGGCATGGTGCCCTTCGCCCCTTATGTACTTCTTCACCTGCCTGTTCAGTTGTATATTTCATAATAAACTGGAATAGTAAGCATAGCATTTTCTTGAGTTCTGTGGGTCATTCTAGCAAATTATCAAGCCTTGGAGGGAGAAGAGGTTATAGGAACCCTGGATTTGTAGGTAACCTGGGGACCTGGTACTTGGGACATGTTTCAGTGAAGGCAACCTTATGAGATTGAGCCCTTAAATGTCTGAAGTCTGACACTGACTCTGGGTAATTAGTGTCAGAATAGGATTGAATTGTAGGGCACCCAGATGGTGTTAGAGAATCAGAGAGTTGGAGAAGTGGTGTTGGAAAAGACACCATATGATGTCAGGGAAAGAATCCTAGAACCATAAAGAACTGTTTATCTAAATAATGTGATTGATGAAACTTTACCATTAAGGGCTCTAGGTAATCTCATGCCCCTCTCACTATTTCTTACCCTACCAAGAACAAATGATCTAACAAATCCCTAAACCCTCTGCCTTTTTAAGATTCTTTTAGCAAGAGAGCTGCACATGAAGAAATTCAAAAGTCAAGTCCCCCTGAAAATATTTTTCACAGTGATTGGAAATAGAATGAATCAGCTGAAAGAACTGGAATGAAATGGTCATGGGCAAATAAAATTTGACATTATTAATGTAAAGTCACACAACCTTTGCCACCAATAAGCAAGTAGCACTGAAACCTAGAAGCAGGTAAAGGAAGCAGTCACTGATGGACAAGTACTATGGCTTCACTAGACTTAGGAAATGGACTATTCTGAGATTTAAAAGTCTGTTTTCATATTTTTTTATTTACTTTCCACAAGCTGAGTTATTTTAAACTCTTGTATTTAAATATGTAATTTTATTTATAGCTTTTAATTTATAATGCCCTTATTCTGACAACATGGTATCTTAGTTAACAAAGGCCCTCCCTCATCCCCCACACCACCTATTATATAAACCCAAAGAAAATATTAATTACTATAGGAAAAATATTTCTTGAATATATATGTGCTTGAAAGTAAAAAGGGAGAATCAGAGATATGAGAAGTAAAGAGGGAACTCCCAGCCATAGCAGTAAGCCTGTGAGGAAATGCTGAAGTAAGCTGAATAATGCCTCCCCCCAGCAAGATGTTTATGTCTTAATCCCTAGAATTTGTGAATATGTTACCTTATATGGGGAAAGGATTTGGCAGATGTGATTAAATGCAGGATTTTTGAGATGAGATTATTTTGGATTATCTGGGTGGGACCCAATGTAATCACATGGGTTCTTCGTAAGAGCAAGGGAGGAGGTCAGAGGGAGGAGAAGGTGATGGGTTGAGGAAGCCGATTAGAAAGATGCTAACACAACCAGTCAGTGCTGGCCCCTTGAGAAGTTAGAAGAGGGAAGGAACAGGTTTTCTACTGAAGCCTCCAGAAAGATTCAGCCCTTCCCACTCCTTAATTTTAGCCCATAAAGCTCATTTCAGATTTCTGATCTCCAGAACTGTAAGAGAATAAATGTGTGTTGTTTTAAGTCACTAAATTTGTGGTAATTTGACACAGCAGCAAGAGTAAACTAATATAGATGCAAGGCCACCAAGAGGAGTTTTCAGACTGGGACATGGATCAAATCTGATAGGAAACAGGGAGCTAACTCCCAGGCAGAAACGAGAGACTTGGTCCTGAGCCCCTGCCCAAAGAAGAGCAAGAACTGAAACCATGACTTGCAGCAGGGAGTCCGAATTGCTGCTGAACCATGCACAGATATGGAGTCTGAATTTACACGGCTGGAACGGTACCAGAAACCACGCAGAAAGGAAGCTAAGAGAGCTGAAAGGTTAGAAGCTGAAGAGGGAATTAGTAAACTGAAGGACAGATGGGGAAAATTAGCTAGAACCCAGCATACTGGGATTAAACACATAGAAAATATAAAAAATAGATTAAGAGGTTTGAGAATAAATGAGAAATAAACCCTACATCCAATAGAATTTCCTGATAAAAGGACTGGAGAGAAGTGGGGAGTGGCAAAGAAAAGAAAATGACTGAGAATTTTTTGGAATTGATGAAAAACTTGAGTCTTCAAATTGAAGAAGGGCACTGAAATCTAAAGAGTTAAATAAAAATGAAGCCATTACAGGGTGAGGGGAGGGATAAATTAGGAGTTTGGGGTTAACATATACACACTACTATATATAAGATGGATAACAAGGAACTACTGTGTAGCACAGGGAACTATATCCAGTATCTGTTAATAACCAATAATAGAAAAGAATCTGAAAAAGAATATATACATGTACAACTGAATCACTTTTCTGTACACCTGAAACTAATACAAATTGTAAATTAACTATACTTCAATTAAAAAATAGTGAAAAAAAAAATCCATTACCAGATACATTAAAATGTAACTGCAAAGACTAAGTTTAAGGAGAGAATCTTAAAAGTAAAAACAAAACAAAACCAGCCAAAACCCAAACAATAACCCTCAAAAACAGAGTACCCACAAAAGACAACAAAAATAAATGACAAGATAACAGAACAATGTTTTTAATATTTAATATTAAATAATATTTAACAATGTATTTAATATTTAATTTTCAAACTTTGAAAAATAATTGATAACATAGAATGTAATAGCTAGTTAAATTATTATTCAAGAGAGAGCAAAATATGTTTTCAAAGTCTAGGTGTTTACCACTCACAGACTTTCACTGAAAGAAATAACAAAGGATGTGTTTCCACAAGAAGGCAATAAAACCAGCAAGCAAAAGCAATGGTGAGTAAATAAATTAACAGCTATGTAAGTAAGCCTAACATTGACTTGAAGAAAAATGAACATAATGATTAATTATGGGAATTTTGAAAGCAAGATGGAACTGGACAATAATAATACAGAAGATGGAAGAGAAGTTTACTGGAGTTCAGGCATCTTAGATCCTTGGTTTGGGAGGAATGAGAGAGATACTGACAAAATGTAGACATTGATCATCTAAATTGCCACACTAAAATTTAAGGGTAGTAACTAAAAAAGGATAAAGTATCATGTACAAACTAAATCAACTGATTTCTAGGTTATATGCAATAATTATAATAATAATAACACATAATGTTTACTAAGCGCTTTACAAATATTGTCATTTAATCCTCACAACAACCCTATTTACTAAGCAGCATAATTGTCCCCATTCTGGCTCTAGAATTCATACTCTTAACTATGCTAATGTTTTACATATGTCTTATTTGATTACAATTGTAATCGATGTTAACATTTTTTACACTGTTGGCAATAAAGAATGGTAAATGGGGCATGAAAAGACACACAAACTGCCAACAATTAGTATATGAAACAAAGCCTTCATAATTTAAAAAAAAAAAAAAAGCATTTATTTTTACCAATCGGTGGAGGATGGGGAGGGACGGAAGCATCCCTAAAACTAAAGTACCAGAAAACAGAAATAGATTTGAAGATAGGTGAGAATTTATCACAGGAGAACGGTGACATTTCAAATCAGTTGGAAAAAGACAAATTACTTAATAAACAGAGGAACAATTAGTATTAATCTTGAGAAGTGAGACTTGAGAGACCTATCTTACTCCTTACACAAAAATGAAATCCAGATAGATCCAGGGTTTAAATGTAAAAGCCTTTGAAGAAGGAAGATACAATTGTTTAAAATTTTTTATGTTGTGAAATCCTTTTCTGAGTATGTACAACCTAGAAGCAAAAGCAAAGTCAGCAAACTTTGAGTTTTCTACAGCAAGAAATAGCATAAGCAAATCTGCAGAGGGCTCCAGGTTTTCCCATTCACCACCTCAACAGAGCACTTCTGGCTTTACCTGTTTTATATATCGGTGCTCCATGTAAGGTTGCATTTGACAAAATGTTCTATTGCTAGAATAAGAAAAAGGAGGAAGAGGAAGAAGTTGAAAACGACTCTCAAATTGGACACACTGAGGCCCAGAGCAGTTAGTCACAGTTAGCAGCATAATCTGGTCTGGACTTGTGCTGTTTTCTTTTTCGTTTAGTTTTTTTCTTCTTAGTATCCCTTTGTTAAGATTAAATGAAACATTACATAGCCATGTAAATAAATCCTCTTTTGCCATTAATTAAATAGCCTATTGACTTTTTCCATTTGTTTAGTTCTTAGTAGTTTTGAATCTTTTGCATGTGTCCCATTATTGATTATCTGATTACTTATTGGCACTGTACAGTCCAAACATATGCAGGTTAGAGAAAAACTGAATAGACCTTTCAAAGACATATACAATGTGCATGTTTCTTTTAGAGCTATTTTGAAATTCCTCCAACAATTAAAAATTCATTAGAAACATTTACAACCTAATGAAATTTGGCATAATGCTCAATTTCCAAAGTATCGCATTATAAAGTGATGTCATTCAAGGCAATTCCATAGCACAGATACCATGGTTAGTATTACAAATCCAATGAGCATTTTTGCATGCTGGTCTCATAAAGTTACTTCAAATAAATATGTACAAAATAGAATATACATGTGTATATATGTGTGTGTGTATATATATTATATATATATATATATATGATTTGATGTTGTGTTGCATGTGAGATTTTCAAATTTTTTTTGGTCAGAATGATTAATAGTTCAGTTGCTCTGGTAAGCATTAATGTAAGTCCAATCATGTTTTGAAACATAAAATAAAAAAATTATCTCTTGGTAAGGAAAAATAATCAGCCTTTATTTAATTCTTAATTAAATTATTTGTACTCTTAGAATTACCATTTTTGGAACCCATCACTCAATGGCTGAGATTTATTTAAAATGTTACTATCTACCTGTAAAGAACTTGTCATTTTATGAATGAATATTAAATCCTCTCCTTGAATGAGCTCATTTTCACTCAAATTGTTTGAAATTCATCTATTACACTAACATTTTAAAGCATTAAGGTTATTGCTTAATTTATTAAATACACAATAATTATAGAAAGTTATCACAAAATGCTAAGAAAACTAATATAAAGATTAACAGGTTTTAGAGTAAACTAATCTACAAATCAAATATGTTCATTGCAAAAATAGTTATACTCTAATAATAGGACTCTTTAGAGACCCAATTAATATCATCCAACAAAGATGCTCTTGTTTAATCTACCTCATTAGAGGCTAAGAAAGCTTTTGAAGTTTAAATGGAGCAACATTTTCTGATACTTAACACATTCTGATTTAATTCTCATATTTATAAGTGGATCAAGTTTATTTTATAAAAGGTTCAGAGCTTTCTGTAAGACCTATGTCTTACATAATGAATCACTAATATTTTTACTCTTAAAATAGGAGCTAAGTGTCAGTTTTGGGATTTTATAACATTAAGAAAAATATTTTATTCTACTTCTTGAGAATACAATTTTATGCAAACAGTATTCTGCATATTGAAACAAATAATAAATGACAGTACTATACTTCTCTGAATCCCAGAATTAAAAAAAAAAAGTTCACTAAGAATCTTTAGTAGTGATCTGATACAGCCAATTGCCTTAAGCAAGAATACACATAAATAGTGTCACCAAATGGTCCCTTACACGAGTTTGAAAAAGGTTATAATCTAGAGATACTGAGCCATTAGGTCTTCACTCTTCTACTTTCTTTTGTACCCTAACAATTTTAGGATTTTAGTTTTAGTTTCTTTCATCTACAAACTCTTCAAGTAGTAAATGGAAGATAGGACATTATTATTCAAAAAGTTGGGTACCTCCCTGTGCATCTTATTTTAAAGCTCTTAAAAACTAAAATACTTGATACTATTTTTACAGTTGATAAGACCTTCTTTGTTTACAGCTAAAGTTTTTCAAAATTGTCATTCTATGTCTCATATGGAATAGAGAACATTCAATATTTTTCTTGATATAACTTAGCATTTAATTGAATTCGTCCTTTAGTTTTATTTTCTAGGTTAAAATCCCCAAATTACTCTCATCTTTATTCATGCTTTCTATTATTACAACAATTATTGTTGTTTGTTCTTTTTCTTAAAACGTGGTGATAAAAGCTAGATATAGGACTTAAAGGGGCCTACTCAATGCCAAAAATAGGAAGAAATTACTTCCTGTACATGCTCATTAGAATAAGAATGGAGGATTTTAAGAAGTATGCAAATGAAAAAGATGGAGATTTTGATGAGCTTCACAATCTTAGGTAGATGTAAGGGAAGAGAAATACACCCTAAGCACTGAATGTGCCCATGAAAATGGCCAGAAGTAGAACACTGTATGGAAAGGGGCAGCTTTTTGGGGATGATTAGAGAGACTATAATGGAGTTTAATCCACCAAAATGGAAACTAGACTTTTTTAGATTCCAATAATTTATTATTTGTCAGCCATAATGCATAATGAGCCTTTAATTGTGAATTATCAGTCATTTTTCTCCTGAGTATACTGGGAGAATCACATTGCATGCCAGTTACAATGTCACTGAAAAAAGTCAAAATTGGGAGTATTTATACAACATTAATAACACCAAAGAGGACATGCATATTTTGAAGTGAAAAACAATGAGAAAAATTTAAAAACTGACTCAGAACTATGTAAAACCACTAAAAAGGGATCAGGTGGTTTGGATAGCAGTTTTAAGGAACTGCTTGGGGCATTTGTGTTGGGATTTGAAGTACAACAAGCAGGATTCTTTTTTTTTTTTTTAACTGTAAAGTAAAGGGGTAGATTCTGGAGATGTGAAATAGCGGTCATTAAATATTTACATTTGAAGTCTTATAAACTAAATTCTATGCAAAATGACTCAGTATCATGCTAAATTTAAAAATAATAGCATTTGTTTACACTTCAACTTATAGGCCACCATGGCTATTCTAAATATGCTATTCGGAAACTAGAGCCTTTTCTTGTAATTTAATATTACTATCTATGCCTCTAATTTGGGATTACTAGAAGTAAAGTTTAAATTGTTGGAAAATTCTACCTATCACACTATACTCTTTGGTTATTCATATTTTTCAAGCTGAATATTCTTAATTCTAATAACTATCCTAACCAAAATGTTACAAAGCTGCTTTTAAAATCCTACATAAATAAACATTAAGGTATTCTAAAGCCAAAGTATTTGAGAATAAGGGAGAAGGTGTGAATCACTAGATAAGAATGACCTGGGCTTGAAACCTGGGTTCTCTAAATTTCATATTCACCATTTGAAAAGTGATAGTGTTGGCCTCGTAGACACTACCTTAAGTTCTTTAACTATACGGTTAACTGATTTCTTGTTAAGTCTTTGAGATAGTTGAACCTCACTTTCCTTCTAAGGCCCTAAGGATACAGTGATAATCAAGACAGGTACAGTCCCTGCCTTACAGAGCCTGGGGTTGAGTGGATCATAAAAGCCGTCGTTCTTTACACAGGTCCCATGCTGTGCTAAGTGCTTTATATACACTATTTCATTTAGTCACATAATCCTATGCAGTTTTTAATATTTTCATTTTACAGATAAGAAAACTGAAGCTTATGATGATTAGGTGACTTGCCCAGAGTAAGAAAGAGATGGAACTGGGATTAGATTCCAAAACTGTCAAATACCACAGTCTGGATTATTGTAACTGTATAATAAGTCTTGGAGTCAGGTAGTGTAAGTCCTTTAACTTTATTTTTCTCAGAGTTGTTTCACTTATTTTAAGTCCTCTGCATTTCCATATGAATATTAGAATCAGCTTGGAGAGCACTGATACCCTACTATTGAATCTGATTCAGTTACTTAGAAATACCTTGATTCTTTGGGTCCAGCTTTTACGGTTTTAAAGCAGGACCAGACCTGGATGTAGTCTAGGATTAATTATTCCCCACTACTGAAGCATACCATTCTTGGCGCTCTTACGATGCTGCTCCAATTATGAGGTTTTTTTCCTCCAAGTCTAGCTGTCGGGAACAGGTATTTTTCCTGGTCCTTACAAACCAGTCACTATTCCTTTTAATCCTTTCACATGGTTCTTTCCCCAGCTATACACACAAACTGATCATCACTCAGCTGAATATTCAAGGAGGTCTCTCAGCAGATGTCTGGTGTTCTCCCTGAGCATCTCTCTCCTCCTTGGTACCCTGCCCTATGAATTCTAGCAGCCTGGCTTCCCCAGACTTGCACCTGTTTCCTCAGTTTGGGTAGACTTTGGGTTCTGCCTAAGTTCTCCCTTCCTGTGCTCAGGTTTGGAAATTTTCTCCAGGCAGTAAATTGGGACAATTTGGGGAACAACGGGGCTCCCTTCATTTGTTTTCCACCCTCAGGGTTCACTGTCTTTTTTTGTTTAATGTCCATTGTCTTAAGTTCCATTATTTCCTTCCTTCCCACTAGAGATGACAGTCTCCTTTGCAGTTAGCCATTAGAATGTAAGCAAAAGTGATATGCATAAGTTCTAGTTCATGCTCTTAACAGAAAGCTGCTTGCCCCATAATTCCTCTTTTCCCCTTCCCACACACTGTAGTGTAAATGGATGATGGCACAGCTAGATAGAAGGACCCGAGGCTTCTGATAACCTCATGCAGCAGTGCCACTCTGGCCCCCTCACCACCTTGATCTTCATGTGAGATAGAGAGGAGTGTAACAACTTGTTTAAGCCATTACTACGTTGGTTTTTGCTAAAGCCAATTAATATACTAATCAGTACAGCCAAGGAAAGTAAACAACTTCCCAAGTTCCCACACACGGGACATAATGGAGTCAATTTATAAACCTGGAATTATCCATAATCAAAATAATTGTCCAGTGTTTTCCAAATTTTGGCCATTTACATGCCATTTTCACAATTTTTCCCACCCATTTACTATTTGTGTTATTGTTTACTTAATATTTTTCTTTAAATATATGCCTTTAAAAGAACTGAATGTTGTCTTAAGCCACTAATAGCTGCTAAATCACAGGTCTGATATGCTCTTTATGGTTTTCTAGCATACGTCAAAATAAGTATATATCCATTAATGTAAAAAATGTCCACGGACTAGCTAAAATCATCTTATGGTATCCATCATAAACAATGAGAAATACTTTGTGTTTTTATTTTGCCTCTCAATTACGTTAGACAATGAGTAGATAGATCACAATGAGTAGAAAGATTAGACTTATCTGGGGATCTTCATTACACTACGCACTTCCCTCACTCTATTCCTGAAATTTGAGTTCCAAGATAGTTAATCCTCTGTTATTTGCAAATATAATAAACAAACATATGACTTCTCAAGGTTCACTACTGAATGTAGTCCCTTTGGAGCAGCATTCCAATCTCAGTGGACTGCTAAACCCAAATATCTGCCTGGCTGAGAAAGAAGGTAGTTGCATGCAGTCTAAAGTGTCATAGAAATCTAACGTTACACATGTTTCTTTCCACTTTAGAAAAATAAAATAATAACATAGAAGGAAATGACATTAGTTGCACATAAGTTGCTTTTCCACCAAAAAAATATCACTGGTTACTATGAATTTTCACTCTGCTACTAACTAGGTACATGAGCTTTCCCATGCAAGGTATCCTCTTTGGGTTTCATTTTACTGAAGTGCAAAATGAAGAGTTTCAAAGTATGCATAACAACAACAACAACAACAACAACCACCACCATAGTAAAGAATGTGCCAAAGTCATGAATTGTCATTTCAGAAAAGAGTAAATATAAATGGCCAACAAACATTTGAAAGATGTTCAACCTTAATAGTAATCAGGAACATGCAAATTAAAGCAAAATTATCTACCATTTAATTCCCATTAGATTAGCAAAAACTAAGAAGTCCAACAAAATTAAGTGTTAGTGATGATGCAGAGCAATGAGAAAGTTTGAACATTATATAGGGTTACAGTTTGGTAGTATCAAGTAAAATTGACAACATGCATGCCTTAGAACCATTGTAGGCATATACTCTTGAGGTATATACTCTTGAGAATCTCTTGGTCAGGTAGACCAGGGAACACATAGAATGTCTATAGCACTGTTGTTCATAATAGCAAAAAACTGAAAACAATAAACTGGAAACCACCCAAATGTCCATCAACTGGAGTATGGTTAACAACATTGGAGTCTGACAACAATGGAGAAGAGATATGTACAGACAATAGAAATTTGCAAGTCTTTAGAATGTACATGGTAATTCAAACTTTCAGCCTGAGTAAAATCATACATAGAGCCCTGTAGAATGAAAAGAGAAATGAGAGGAGAATGTTAGAAGAAAACAGACCAACAAATTCCCGATTCAAAAGGCAGAGGAAACAAAGGCATATAAAACCTTTAATAATCATCTAATATCAATTTCCTTTTTTTCATTATAGATTGAATGCTATTTTCTGTGTCTTCCATATGGTTTCTTTCACTAGAAACCCTTTGGTATTGTACAAATTATTTTGTAATATAAATAATCACCCTTTTATTTTATCTTAAAAACACACTGGGTTTCTGAACTTAAGGCACATCAATTTGGAATTATTTGAGTTACTCTGTATATTTTATTTACTTTGCTAGAATATAATAAATTAAATTTAAGAGACTTCTTGAAAACAGATTATGCTTTTTCACCCAGTAGTAACTTGAATATAGACTCTGGATTCTGATTTATACTCTTTATGGCATCTTTTCTTTGTGGATGCTAAAAAAATTCTTTGTTGAATTATTTGTTCAAACAGTCAAAGAGCAATAAAGAAATTACTTGAGAAGATTAAATTTTATTGACACCAAGGATACTTAGGCCACATCACCAAAAAAATTTATGGCAGTATCAGTAGTGCCTTTTAAATTAAATGACAAATTGGAAGTGTTTAACAACATATGGTCGCTTTTTCTTGACATATATGATTAAGAATATATCTTTTTATCAAAATGTAAAATACCATCTGGCAGAAGTAACAATTATTCTATTGGCTTTATACATTAAATTCAATCACTATACTTTAAAAAGTAAATATTTTCTTATTTTTCCTTTTTCTTGTGCAAGACCTATATTTATTTATAATATTCAAAAACTGCATAATTCAAAAATTATAATTAGGTGTAACAATTTAAATTGGTTTTGAATTTTGAACAGAAAACAATGTGTTTCTTAAATTCTTTCCAAATATTTCTATAAAATTCAAATAGCAATAACTGTTTTCTAATATTCATAATTGTAAAGTTAGGCTATCTGAAAATTTACTGTTGCAATTCCTTGTTAGACACATATTCAGACTTCGTATATGAAAGAAGTTATGTGTATATGCACATAGTGCTCTTTACAAATATGAAGACATTTTTATAATAAGGTTGATGCATTTTGAATAGGTTTGTAGTAATGCTACTAGCCAGTTATTCATTCATTTGACAAACGTGTCAGGTTCAGAAGATACCAAGTAAGCAGGAAAGTTTCTCTCTGACATATGTACAGTATATATGTAATAATGTGAACTTTTGGCAACTTATAATTTTATGAAACATATTAAACAAGTCACAATTCTGTGCATATAATGTTCTCCAAGGCTGGATTGGAACTAACTCAAACAATTAATGCTTTAAGAATTAGATGTAATATTCTTATCACATATGTGACCTAAATTCCATAAATTTGGTTGTTTATTTATTTTTAAAGAATTGATTATTTCAAGAAGGGCTGTATCCGGATTTTTAATGTTTCTGATCCCTTTGAGTATTCTTAGCAAGCAAAGTATTTAGACAAATATCACTCCAATATTCAACAACAGTTTTTAGTACCTACATGGCTAGTCCATACCCACTGCTTTCAAGAATCTGAAAGTATAGATGTGAAGACAGATAAGTAAAACAAGGATAGAGTAGGACTGCAGAGTAAGCAACATGACCAGCTTTAACTGAGCATGCTCCAAAAAGTTGGGGTGAAGTGTGGTGATAGGAGATGGAAGAAAGGACATTGCAGACAGGCATCATGCTTTGGTATGACTAAGGAAAAGGGATAAACTAACAAATCTGAGAATTTTTTTCCTTCTTTTAAATCAACTTTATGTTGTAGTATAAATTATATATAATAAAATGTACCTATTTTAAGCGTACAGTTTGATGAGTTTTGATAAACTGCTACCACAATAAAGAGAACATTTCCAACAACCCAAATAGTTCTTTCACACCCCATGCAGTCAGTCCTCCCCACTAACTCCACTCTGAACCTCCAGGATAATTACTGATCTGCTTTCTGTCACTATACATTTGATTCCATTTGTTTAGTTTTATTAAAATAGTATATACAGTATGTACTCTTTTGTGTCTCACTTCTTTTCATCAGCATGTTTTTGAAAGTCATCCATATTGTTGCATATATAAGTAGTTTCCTTTTTATTGCTGAGCATTATTGCACTGTAAGGACATACCACACTTTATTCATTTATCAGTTTGGAAACATCTGGATTATTTTTACTTTGGAGTTATTATAAATAAAACTGCTATGAATGTTATCATATTTAAGTCCTGGTGTGGAATTATGTTTTTATTTACTTTTGGTAAATATGTAAAGTGGAGTTGCTAGGTCAAATGGTAATTGTATTTTTAACTTTATTTTAAAAATGCCAGAACAATTTCCTGTTACTGTTTGCATGATATATACTTTTTTCATCCTTTTAGTTTCAACATACTTGTGTCTTCAAATCTAAAATGCATCTATTGTGGACTGCATAGAATTGGGTATTTTTAACCCTATTCTGCCTTTTAATTGGAATATTTAATCCATTTACATTTAACATAATTATTGATACAATATTTACACCTACCATTTTGCTATTTGTTTTCTAAATGTCATGTTTTTCTGTTCTCTCCTCCATTACTTCTGCCTTTTGTCTTAAATACGTATTATATTTTCTAGTGTACCATCATAATTCCTTTGTCATTTCTTTTATTATATATTTTTTGAGTATTTTCTTAGTGGTTGCCCTGGGGATTACTTACCAAGTAATAACAATATAGCTTGGATTAATAGTGATTTAATTTCAATAGTATCCAATAACTTTGCTACTATATAGCTTTATTCCCTCCCTCTTCCTCGTGCTATAATTGTGATACAAATTATATCTTTATACGTAATATACCTATCAACACAGATGTATAATTATTGCTTTATGCAATTGTCTTTTAAATCAAATAGGAGAAAAGAGAATTATAAACAAAAAAATACATGTATACTGTCTTTTATAATTACTTATATAGTTATCTTTTATAAGTCCTTTATTCCTTCATGTAGATTTGAGATGTCTAGTCTCTTCATTTCAGTGGGAAGGACTCTCTTTAGTTTTTCTTCTATGGCCAGTTTCCTAGAGACAAATTCTCTTTATTTTTGTTAATACACATATTTTTGGGAACATATTAAATTCTCCTTCATTTTTGAAGGACACTTTTCCAAATACAGAATTCTTGGTTGACGGTTTCTTCCAGCATTTTGAGTATGTCATCCTGCTGTTTTCTGCTTCCATAGCTTTGGTTGTGAATCTTATTGAGGATTATGTAATGAGTGGCTTCTCTCTTGACACTTTCAAGATTCTCCCCTTGACTTTGGATTTCAAAAGGTTGATTATAATGTGTCCAGGTGTGAACTCCTTTGATTTTACTGCATTTGGAGTTTGTTAAGCTTCTTGGATGTGTAGATTAATGTTTCTCATCAAATTTGAGGATTTTATTACCATTATTTCTTCAAATATTATTTCTTCTCTTTTTTACTTCTTTTCTCTTTCTAGGATTCCCATTACATATAGTATGCTTGATTGTGCTGACAGTCCTCTGAGGCTCTGTTCATATATCTTTAGCCTCTTTTCTATTTGTTACCCAGACTGGATAAACTCAACTGACCTATATTCAAATTTGTTCTTTCTTTCTTCCACTAACTCAAATCTTTTGTTGAGTCCCTCTAATGAATTTTTCACCTCAGTTATTATACTTTTCAACTCCAGAATTTTTTTTAAACAATTTCTTATTAATATTATCTATTTGGTGAAACATTCTTCTCATACTTTCCTCTAGTTCTTTAGACATGATTCCTTTCAGCTCTGTGAACATATTTAAAATATCTTAAAATCTTTACATAGGAAGCCTAACATATAGGCTTCCTCAGAAATAGTTTCTATTGATTGTTTTGTTTTGTTTTCTGTGTGTGAGCCATACGTTCTTATTTCTCACATGTATCATCCTTTTTAAATTTTTTATTTTGAAAACTGGACATCTTGAATCAGTTAATGTGGCCACTCCAGAAATCAAGATTCTACCATCCCCCCCCCCTAGAGTTTTTGCTGTTTTTGTGTAGTAGTTGTTGGTTTAGTGACTTTTCTGAATTTATTCTTTAAAGTCTGTATTCTTTGTTGTGAATGACCACTGGTGTCTTTGCTCAGCTTAGCGGTCATCTGATGACTGGTATAGCTTTGACAATCAGTCAGGGAATTTACAACTTTATCTTTACACTTCTTTCTTGTGTAGCGCCTCAAGGTTAGCCAGGGGTGAGAGCTTAGAGTCTTCTCAGGTCTTTCCTGAGCATCCACACAGCCCTAGGCATTCACACAATCCTAAACATGCAGCTACCTTTCAGATTCCTAGAAATATGTCAGAGTTTTTTAAGTCCCTATGGACATCTCATATCCCAGTTAAATACTTTAGTATGGCTAGAGCAAGTGTGCTACAAACAAACTTGAGGGATTTTTTACCTTTGTAATGGATATTAGGGAAAGCCATGTGTGAAATTTTAAGTAAAGAAGAGGCATGACTGTATTTGTACAGCAGAAAAAAGCCCTTTACCAATGAAGTGGAGAATGGATTAAGGGCGACAGACTGGAGGTAGGGAGATCAAGGAGGTAATTGCAGTATTCTAGGAAAAGAGCAAGGAAGGCTTGAATTAAGGTTGGTGTAGAGTGAGTGGAGAAAGGGGAGTGCAAAAGCTATTTTACAGATTAGACCTTTCATGATCTCCAGGGTGTTTAACTGGGAGGCCAGTGGGAACAGGTGAATCAGAGGGAAGGGTCTACTTTCAGGTCTGATTAGAGAAACTAGTTGGAGGAGGATGCGAATATCTACAAAAAAAGAGGCACAAGTCTGAGGGGAAACAAAGACATGGATCCAAATACAATTAATATTACCTATTATTAAAATAACATATATATATGTATGTATGTATGTATTTAGAGTGGTATCTTTCAATAGGAAATTCTATGTAATTGTGTCACTCAAATAGCTTTGGATTCAGATACTGCAATCCGTCCTTTCCCTCCATCCAGTAAATTCCTCACCATTCTTGATTTAGGAATGCTTTAAAGATGCTAGTTATTTGAAACATACTGACAAAGTGAGATGAACTCAGTAAACGTGCTGCCCTAAACAGAGCCTTATGAAGATGTGATATAAACTTGACAACAGTAAGTTATTTCTTGGGCGATTTTGCTCCCTTGAAAACCTAGCACAAAGCAGATAATGGGTAAAATGTTATTTTTGATGGCAATTACGTGGGGAAACGTGAGTAAATGATTTCTTAAGCCATGTAAATTAAACTGGACATAAAATAGACGGTTTTACCGTTTGGCAAACGTTGTTTTCCTTGAAATCCAGACTTTGCAAAGCGGTAAAGACGAGAAGGTGGGTAGACTGCACTGTGGAAAAGAGCATCCGACAGATTTCCCCTCTTTTCACATCCCTCCCTTTTCTCTTCTGCTTCTCAGATGATGAAGTTAAGTTTAGTTCAACTGAACTTTTTAGTTTTTAAGTAGGGCCGCGGTGAATACCAAAACGAAAAGGGGTTCCAGTCTTCTCACTCCTGGCATTCCACTGAACAGTCAGGCCCCTCCCGGGCTGCGCAGGCCGGCGCCCCAGACCTCCGCGCCCAGAAGAGGGAGGAAAAGGCGGGGGCAGAAAGGGAGGACGTCGGAAGGGCGGGAGCGGTCCTGGCGCTAATTTCCGCCCCACCCTCCAAGCCGAGACTGGAGGAGTCGGCGGCCCGCGACGTCCGCCCGGGGCGCTCCTCCTGGGACGCCCGCCTGTCTCCCAGGTCGTCTCCAATTGGCCGTCAGGGGAACGGAAGCCGAAGCAGAGCAGTGAACCCGGAAGTGCTTCCCGGCGGAGGCCTGGGCGACTCTTTTGAATGGAATCGGGCTGATTCATCGCCGGTTCGCGGAGCCAGAGCCTGGCCGAGTCTGAGCTGCTGCTGCCGCTGTCACCGCCGCCGCTGCCGCTGCCGCTGCCTCTGCGTCACCGCTGCCGGCGGACAAGAGTCCAGACCGCAGCCTCCCGCCCCTCCTGCCTTCAGGTAAGACGGGGAAGGCAGGCCCCGGAGGTCCGCGGAGGCTGCCGCGCTAGGCCGCTGCCAGCCCCGTGCTTTCCTGAGTCACGTTGCCCAGCCGAGTTGCCACTCGGGGCCCGAGCGGCGAGGGTGGAGTCCAGGTTCCTTCGTCTTCCTCGCCGGCTACCCGGGTCTCTAAGTTAGGTCGGTATTTGGTCACTTGGCTTCCAGGCGTTTCTGCTCTGCTGAATTCAGAACATCTTGAGAACCTCTCCTCCCCATACTGGGAGAACCCTTGTTTTTGCCTCTGTTTGTCTGTGCTCTGTTGATAGTTGCCCCGTGTGTTGAAAAACTTCCCACCAGACAGTAAACAAGCACTAGAGAATACAATCAACTTTCCCGTTGAGTGCATGTTTGCTTTATCCCTTGTCCTAACCATAGGCCTTGACCCCTTTTCTCTTAGTGTTAGCTTTTCATCTCCCTTCGAAAACAAACAAAAACCTCAGAGATGCGGTGGTTTTTAACCTTGAAACTCTTCAAAACAAAGTGTAGTTCATTCCTGCTATGTCTTTTAACTTTCAGGTTGTTCCAATTGAATAGTTGTTGCTGAATTGATTACATTTTCTGTTTTTAATAAAGTAGAAATCTGCTGCTGTGTGTTACTTCTCGGAACTTAATTTTCCTGGTAGCGTTACTTTGTGTCAGGTAAAAGAAGAAAGATGTAAACTTCTCGAAAAATTTTGTATATAAATCCAGTGACCAAAGAAAGATTCCTGAAATTAAAATGATAATCAAAAGTTGGTAAAAGATTTAATGGGAAAGGCAGGGAAAAGGCTTTAAAAATTAGCACAGAAATGTAGTTCTTGAGTGAAAAAATTTTTTTCACTGCTCACAAAAGTGTGTTTTTAGTGCTACTGACTTAATGTTTATGAGTAAGCAAGAAGACAGCTGCTGTTAATGTTGAAATAACAAAAACTGAGTACAGTTTTAGTGGCAATGATTAGCATAATAGTGGCCTTGTCTTGTCGTATAAAGATAGCAACTGGCTCATTTAAAGTTTAAATTATGTATGTTATAAACATATAAACTTAGTGGGTTATTGTGCATTTGAAGAGATTAAGATATGTAGCGGCTCAGAATTAACTACAAGATGCATTTAGTGAAGTTGTATTTAGTGAAAAGCCTGAACAGTGTCTTGAATTTGTCCCAGAACAAAATTACATCTGGCCAGCAGAAGAAAATTTGAAGTCGTGATCATTCAATGAAGCCGCACCTTTTGAGTTTGGGAGATTTTTTTCCCCTAGAGCCTGTTAAGCAATATTGCTGTACTAAGTGAAAAGCTGGATTTTAACCTGTCCGATATGGATTTATTCTATTTTTATACTTGTCTGTAAACCTTGTGTTTAGTATCTAGTTTCAGAACCCCTGTTTGAAAATCAGTAACAAGAAATAATTGTGCTTTTATTTAATTGCTTTCAATTTGATAGCAATGTTTGTTTCATCGGTCAGTGTCTATCTGTGAAAGCCTTACCTAAATACTCATGATTTGTTACTCATGAACTTGTCATGTACCCTGTTTGTTGCACTCATTTGACATTCATGTTCTGTTTTATGGTATTTTAGTAGCCCCATCTGTAAAATGAGCACTGGGTTAAAAATCTCTTCTGGCTCTAAGATAATAATGGTAATAACAACAATGACAACATTGTTGAGTACCTGTGAATGTTTCAGGCACTGTATTAGGTGCTTTGTATTTTTTCTTACAACAGATTTACAAGGAAGATATTACCCTCATTTTATAGATAAGGTCTAAAGTCCAGAAGAGGGTAACTTGTTCCACATCATAGAGAGGGGAGGTGATGAAGCCAGGATTCAAATCTAGGTCTGATTGCCTCCAGAGCCTTTTTAGTTCCACACTGCTATCCCTTCACTTTATGTATTTTCCATGGGTTTATACCATGCCTCCCTAGGTAGATTGTAAGTTCTTTTCAGTGAAAGCCACAGAATTTCTTAGTGGCTCTATTTCTGTATCATCTTATATACAAGATAATATTTAATAAATGTTTTACTTGAATACTGTAATTAGGAGATGGCACAAGAAGATATTTATGACAATTCTATCCTCACTGTTCTAAAGGGTTGGGGGGAGATGATGCTTCAAAATCCTACTTATATGATTAAGTTTAATGTTGACTCTATTTCTTCCATTGAAAAAAGCCCTTAAGAAAGTGAGAGAAAGAAATTTCTAATTACTTTCCATAAATCAGAGAGTAGAGGAATTAAAAACACAGTGAGATCTCAAATATGGAGTAGT
Source organism: Camelus bactrianus (assembly GCF_048773025.1). Taxonomy (NCBI): domain Eukaryota; kingdom Metazoa; phylum Chordata; class Mammalia; order Artiodactyla; family Camelidae; genus Camelus; species Camelus bactrianus. The sequence continues at coordinate 44,950,047 of NC_133543.1, forward strand.
TAAAAAAGGAGTTAGCATCAATCTGAGAAGTAATAGAATTTAACTGCAGCATGGTTTGAGGAGTAAAAAATGAAAAATGAACTAGGTAACAGAATGATAAACCCAAACAGCTAAGGGCTTCATGATTTTGTTTGAATTTTGTGAATTATCGGACACCAGCATTCCTTGTGAAAAGGTTGAGAAGTTTAAGAAAAATTGTCACATTCCAAATCCAGATTAAGATAATTTTGAAGGATCTGTTTTTTAGGGTTATTCATGATTCCATATATTTTCTGTAAATATTTGAGAATTGATTTATTGTAATTCCAGCATGAACACCATGTCAGGTTCTGACTAGCTATTAACTCATTTGGGAGATGAAGAAGTTGAAAATCATTATCCTTTTGAAAGTACTGATACTTATTTTATACTGTTTTTACCAATTAGGATTCTAAACATGTATGACATAGTAGGCATAGTTATCTAATAATGTTTTAGTTAATCATACCATAAATGAGCTTTTGAGTCTTGTGCTTTTTGATAGGTGTAAAAATGGTTTAGATCCACAGACCTTTTGTATTGCTTTTATTTCTAAACATTGGAAGTATTCTCTTTTATGTTATATGAACCCCTTTGCTAAATTCTGCAAAGTGCAAGTCCCTCCTCTCCAGTGTGATTCATGTACTACTGTGAAATATGCCCAGTGATTTGAAATTCACTAAGTGGCAAACTATATGGGAAGAAGGATCTGTGTTGGATGATCCATAGCTATGTTCATAGGATGGTAGTGTTGATAAGAGCAGCTAGCAGTCATTGTTTACTCACTATATGCCAAGTAGTGTGTTAAATGTTGTTTGTGTTCATTGTCTTTAATTTTCTAAACAACTCTATGATGTGGACACTATCATTATCCCCATTTTGCAGATGAGGAAACTGAGGCTGAGAGAGGTAACTGACCCAGTGACACAGAGCTAATAATAAGTGTTAGACTCAGGATTTGAATCCTGGCACTTAGACTGCAGACTCATAGGTTTTAACCTCATGTATGAAGGAAAAAAGTCATCAGCATTTACCATCTGGATCCAGTAGACCTTTTAAAATTTTTACACCTTTAAGTCATTTTATGAGTAATTTACAGAAATAAAATTAAAGGCATAGTAAAGAAAAAAAAAACTATATCAGAAATGTTAATAAAGTTTAAACATAGTGCATACCCATTTTTATTCCATATATTCCTGGTTTTAAAGGTATATATACCTGAAATGGACAACATTGTTTGAATGTAATTAAGTGCTCATCATTCATTATGCATGAACCTGGAACATACTCATCATGTAAAGATCAGTTTCACTTTTTAAATACATCTCTAATAGACCCTAGCTTATTTTTTCCTATGGTTCTGCTTGCACTGGCAATATTTTGTATGTGTGTATGTGTGTTACAGTATGCATATCATAAATTATACCATTTTAACTACTTTTAGGCATATGGTTCAGTGGCATTAAGTACCTTCACTTTGTTGTGCAGTCATCACCACCATCCATCGCCAGAACTTTTTCATCTTCTCTGATGCAGTCCTTTTGAAAACATAGCTTATAATTTTGTTGAAGAGGGGATGGCCATCATCTTTGTTCACAGAACAGTTTTATTTTTTGATTTATAAACACCAATTTATATAGTTATTCCAATGATTTTTAAAATTTCTACATTATTTCCTTTTATTCACCTTTGTGTACACTTCAGCATTTATCCACATATGAACGTATTATAAAAGAGAAAAGAATATGTTGCACACCTTTTTAGCAAAACGGGTTCTTATAAAATAGTGTGAGATAGAGTCCTTTTGAATACTAACTGGATGAGAATGTCATAGTTCCTTTTTGATCTTGGAACTATATTGTTCAGCTCATCAGTCTCTTAAAAAATAATTTATTGAGGCAAAGTTCACATAACATAAAATTAACCATTTTAAAGTGAACAGTTCAGTGTCATTTAGTATATTCACACTGTTATGCAACTATCACCTTTGTCTAGTTCCAAAACATTTCCATTTTTCTAAAGTAAAAGCCCTGACCCATTAAGCAATTTTTACATTTTATTCCACTCTCCCCAGCCTCTGGCAGTCACCAGTCTGCACTTTGTCTCTATAGATTTATATATTTTGGGTATTTCATATAAATGGAATCATACAATATGTGACCTTTTGTGCATGGCTTCTTTCACATAGCGTAATGTTTTGAGGTTCATCCACGTTGTAAATTGTATTAATATTTCATTTCTTTTTATGCCTGAATGATATTCCATATGTTCCATCGTATATATACATAGAATTTATTTACCTTTTCATCCTTTAATGGACATTTGGGCTGTTTCCACCTTTGGCTGTTCGCTGTTGTGAATAGTGATGCTATAAATATGCCTGTACATGTACTTGTTTTGAATACCTGTTTTTAGTTCTTTTGGATATATACCTAGGAATAGAATTTCTGGATAACATTGAACTTTTTGAAGAGTTCTCAAGCTGTTTCCAACACTCATTGGTTTTTAAGTTTGAGGAAATTGATCTACGATATTGTCAGTGGTCTGAGATTTTGTTTATATGAGTGGATTTAAACTGGGATGATTTTGCCCTCCCAGGGGACAATTGGCTGTCTGCAGACTTTTTTTAATTGAAATATTTGATTTAGTTGATTTATAATATTGTGTTAGTTTCAGGTGTACAGCATAGTGATTCAGATATATATGTATTCCAGATTAGTTTCCATTATAGTTTATTATAATATAATTGAATTATGGGTTCCTGTGTTGTACAGCAAATCCTTATTGCTTATCTATTTTATGTACAGTCGTTCGTATCTGTTAACCCCATACTCCTAATTTATCCCCCCGCCCTGGTAACCATAAGTTTATTTTCAATGTTTGTGTCTGTTTTTGTTTTGTGTATAGATTCATTTGTATTTTTTAGATTCTACATATAAGTGATACCGTGTAATATTTGTCTTTGTCTGTCTGACTTACTTCACTTAGTATGACATACTCTAGGTCCATCTACGCTCCTGCAAATGGCAATACTTCATTCTTTTTATGGCTGAATATATTCCATTGTGTGTGTATAAACCATACCTTCTTTTCTGGAGGGAGGAGGTAATTAGGTTTATTTAATTAATTTGTTTATTTTAACAGAGGTGTTGGGGATTGAACCCAGGACTTGTGCATGCTAAGCATGCATTCTACCACTGACCTAAACCTGCCCCCCTATATATACCACAACTTCTTAAACTAGTCATCTGTTGACGGGCATTTGGTTTATATCAATGTCTTGGCTATTGTAAGTAGTGCTGCTGTGACCATTGGGGTGCATGTATCTTTTTGAATTAGAGTTCTTATCTTTTTGGATATGTATATTTGGTTCTGAATATCAGCTGGGGGGAAGAAACCTTGGCTTATATCATTTGTGTTGTTATCATTAGAAACTAGAGTTCTGTTAACTTATTTCTTTATATTCACTTTGTGATTCCCTAATAATTGTGAAACGTTTTTTCTCCTTTTTTCTCTGTCATTTCTCTCTTTTCCATTATGGAAGGAATATGAAAAATCTGAATTCTCAACTGTGTTCAATGAAAGCTAAAAAAAGACTGCAAAGATGATGTCTCTCGTCTTTTATATCTTTAAAAGATGAAGCAGTGCTTGGGGCAGCACAATAAAAACTGAAGGATGATGCAATAGCTATAATGTATTTCACTACTGCATCATTTGGGATTATCCTTGTTGTTTTTCCATTTTCTTATTTTAGTCTTTTTTGGCATAGTTGGGAATAATTGATTAAGACATGACAAAGTGATTCCTAGGGTAATGAAATAACAAACTTTCAAGATACAGGAAAAGTAACCACTAAGATTCGATAATGTATTTTAGATTTGTAATAATGTGCAATTGAATGAATTTTGTTCTATTTGAAAAAATATTTTGTTCTATTTAAAAATAAATGAATTTTCTTTGTTCTTTGAAACACCTTTGAAAGACTAGAAGTCATGAAATGTCAGTCCTTACATAGAATTAGAACTGCTCAAAAAAGAAACTTCAGAAATAAAATTTGGGTACAGGGTTAATCACTATGCTCCATAAAGTCCCAGGGATGGTATTTCACTCCATGCTTGGTATTTCATTCCACAGTGGTGATTAAAAGTCAATTTTGATTTCTATTTTGTTTTTAAGAATTTTACTTCTTTTAAAGCTCTTGGCATATTACCCTGCTTAGTTCTCAGAGTAATTATATCTTATTAATTTTTTTTAGGAGAGAGAAAACAAACTTGGGAAAAGTTATACCTGCCAGTATTAGCAAGAGCTTGAGTTAAGAAGAAATTTGTCAAACTCAAGAAATTGAAGCTTAACACCACAAGAGTTGTAGTTCCTGACCAGGTGAGAATTAAGAATGTATTTTACTTTTACCTGTTCTTTCAGGATATGTTATAAAGATGCTATGAAAATGTTTTTTTTTTTTAACACACATCAGATTATAAATATGTGGTAGATAACCAGATTTAAGGGCCCAATAAAGTCAGATAACTAGCATTTTTGTTCTTGTTTGCTTTCTATAATTTTTTTAAGTAGTGTGATTTAGAACATTTATCAGTGTTTCATTTTCAAATGTTAGCATTTTTATTAAACCTGATTATCTTACCTTAAATGTTTTAGTTTGTTAAATATTTTTTCCTGTTTGCTGAGACATCTAATTTTGCTAAAAACACAGATTTGACCTGCCAGATTTTCTTTCCCTCTGCTCCCCACATTGCTCATGTATATTCACAGCATCTGGAGTCTGTGTAAAGTCATCAGAAACAACACAGGGGGAACAGATAAACTGAACACAGCTGGGAATTGACTTTGGCCTGGAATATATAATGTCTAAAGTTTTTTTTTCCATGGTTCTTTATGTTTATAAGCTTGAACCTGGTCCAGAAGAATTTGGGGGGAGAGGTAATATATTGTAGAGAAATAAATGTCTTATATTTTAAAATACACAGGGTTTTATGTTTGTTTTCTTCAGTCTATAGCCTTTAAAAAAGTGCTATGTATTGAATGCCATGTTTGAATTGAGGGATTTTAATGAGCATTTGATGGAGATTTTATTTGCAAATGTTGCTATTGGGAGGATGAGTTGAGGTTGTAGAGTGGAAATTTTGTCTGGACTATCAAGTTTTCTTATGTGCCTTTTTATTTTTTAAAATGAGTTTATCCATTGTCAGTCTCACAAACTTGCGAAGTGAAACAAACCAAACAAAAAGTATATTATTTATGTAAAATCCAAAAACAGTAGAAGTAATCTATGCCGTTAGAAGTTGTAATTCTACTTTTGCAGGGTGGTGGGAACCAGGTGTGAGAGGTTCTTAGGTGCTGGTAAGTTTTTCTCTCTTCACCTAGGTGGTTATGGTGGTGTGTTCACCTTGTGCAGATTCTATGACTGTATCATTTGTGTACTTTTCTAAATGTGGACTTGAATAAAGTTTACAACATTAACAGTGTTACATAGTCCCAAGATTAAATTGTTAGCAGGATTCACCGAACATGATTAGTCAGTAATGTAATGATGTAATGTATTGAGTTTATTGAGTTTTGGTTTGCATAGCAGTGCTAACTAGTAAAACATCATGGACAAATGACTAAACTAATCTGTTAGCACTTAAGTTAGAATATGATTTGTAGTAATACCATTTTCCAAAGTATTCACTTAGGAAGAAGAGGAATTTTAAGGCATAGTAGCAATTTTCAAGTAGAAAAAAATGCATCGTTTTCATGTTTAAAGTATTTAGTTGTACTGGAATTAATTTTTATAATCTGATTAATCTTTCTGTGTATTTGAGGCCATATTAGTACCTTTGCTACTTCTTTCCTTTGATTTCTTCTGTAAATTTTTCAAGCTTATGAGAATGTCTTTTGTAGTTCCTGTCATAAAAAACAAATCAGATTGATATTTCAAAGTTAATCTGCTTTGTGTTGATTAATTCTAAAATTATGATTGAGAACAGCAGCTGAACTTCCTTAGTGAAAAAGGTGTATATCTTCACAGTATCTGAAATAATACAAAATATCTGTGTGGGTTCTAGAGCCCTATCTTAATGCATTTAATGTTTATAATATTTCTTTTAGTATAATGAGTTCATTTTTTAAGTCTTTGATGCTAATTCAGAGATCCATAATCTGCTCACAATGTCTTTCACATGTAGTTTTGATGATAACTGACAAGCTGTAAGTTAATTAGCACAGAACTTACTAATGAGGATGTTAAAATTTAATTTAAAAGTGAGGATTTTTATTTGTACACTCTGGACAAATTGAAGGAAATTCAATCATATGTATGATAAGCATTTCAGGCACTTTTTCTTCATTCAGGTACTTTATTAGATAACAATAAGAAAATATAATTAACTTAATGATAGCAAAGTTTTGAAAGTATGCTAAGATTGCTTGTCTTTAAAACTGGGGATAACCCAAAACCAAAGCAGTAAAATAAGGTCTGTTAATTAGCATGGAAGACAGCTTCTTGAATTAATATGTGGTGTTAATTAACAGGAAGTCTGATGTTGTGTTGTAATTACCACCAATATTTTTGACATACTGAGTGACTGAAGGTGAATTATATAGATAGCAATTGAGTAAACACTTTTGTGCTTAGGAACGTTTTCCTTTGTTTCTGTCTTCTAGAAATATGGACAGACTTCTTCGACTTGGAGGAGGTATGCCTGGACTGGGCCAGGTTAGTATATAGAATCTAAGTAGTTCTTTGTGTGTAAACTACAAGCCTTTTACTAGTTATCCAAAGAGAAGGAAATCAGTCCCAAGAAAATCACCTCACAGATAACCTTATGGTAAGAAGGTTCCCTTGCTGCTTGTTGCTGTGTTGCAACACTAAATAACATGTGGAGAATATTTTCTACTATCTTAATTTAATTTTCTCCTAGGAATAAGAATTTTCTCTGTTTGCTTTGATTTAAACGTTTGGGATTATCAAACTTGCCTTTTGGTTTAAAGAAGACTCAAAATATCTTATTTCTGGGTTTACAATGTAGACTTTAAAAGTAACACATGAAAAAGTAAAAATGGCAAGATCCAGAAAACCGACCTGTAGAATGTTTGTATGAACAGTCTTAATGCTGATAAATTCCTTCGAGTAACTATATACATAGATAAATTAAAAACTAGTACGTCTTTTTTCTTTGAATTTGGTGAATATGGTTTCTTTTACATTCTTATTAAAATAAAATGAATTTTCAGTTGTTTTAATGTTACCATTTATCTTATTCCATGCTGTTGGGCAAAGGGCCTCCAGATAGATTTCTGTCTCAGGAGATTCTGCCTGCTTTCAGGTAAAGAAGAAATTTCTGCCTCTTTTGAGTTCTACACTGATTATCTTTCTAGTCCTCCATTCACAGAACAGATGACTATGTGTTGTTCCTTTCCTGAGACTTTTATGTAATATATTGTTTTATGTGCAAATTTTGGTATAGTATTTTTATAACCACCTTTAGGACCCTTTTAGTTGCCAGGTTCCTTCTATTTCCATGATACTATCAATGACTTTGCTTTCCTTTATTCAAAGTAGTTCAATATTTTGTGTAAGAAATAGTTTTGTTTGATATTTCATGAAAATTTCAATGTTTTGTAGGCACTTTTACAAGAATTCTTTGATTAGGTCTATCTGGTTTGTGACTAATAAACCTTTTCCTATTAGAAAGTCGAACTGATTTTGTGATTCTGTATCACATCCTTGCATAGACTTCAGTTATTTTTCATTTACTCTTGTTAGTTTTGGATATTTCTCGCATTCCTTTACTGTAACCATGTTTCTTCATGATTTTTCATTTTGTAAGATCGGTATAATACATTCTCTTAAGAGGCCTAAGCCATTCTGGCCTTGACCTAGTAACGCTGCTTCCATACTTTTGTAAGTATTCTGAATAGCTTCTAGAATTTCTCTAATTCATTCTGAAATTAGCAATAACAATGTTAAGACATATAAGAATATGAGAAGTGAACTGAGGTGGTATATAGATGCTGCACATTGAATTGCAAATTATAGGTACAGGTGTTGTCTTAGTGGAATTCTAAGGGAAGTTGCATCAAAATTAAATTCCAAAGTAACTTTTAAGTATTAGATGCAATAAATTATATATCCATGCTGGGAAATTGCTAGACATGAAGTAATGGTTTTACTGACCACAGACTGAGTTACATCAAATCTAAATGACCACTACAAACCTTTGCATTAAGTGGAAAACTAAGTGTTGGTTCAGTAAGCTGTCCTTGTTTTCTGATAATTTAATCAACCGTGTGTGCTCAGTTTGTGTTCTTACTTGAACTTAAAAAATGTTGCTTGAGAATCTGTTATTTCATGTATGTGTTTCATCTTCCCAATTAAATGACAAATGCTCAACAGAATATTTTATGGGATTCTTATTTCTGTGATACCTCCTTTATCAAATACTAGGAGTTCAATGAGTAAATTTTTTTCTTAAAATTTTATTTTACTCTTGTTCTAAACCAATTTGATGAACAGATAAAGATGTTACTTCTACAACATGAAATGTAAAGTTTTTCTAATAAACAGGCAGGAAATATTAAGTGTACTGTTTATTTTTAATAAGTCTAAGATGTTTGGATTGATAATAGCTTCTCTTTCCATTTCATAATGCATAGGAGCCAATAAAAATAGGAGAGGAGATATAGTTGTTTTACCCCTCCAAAAATCAGTGGAAAATACTATGTTACCTTATAATGGAAAAGACAGAATTTCCTCATAAATAGGGGCAGGTTACTTGCTGTTAAGTTTGCATATGGCCCTTTTAAAACATGGGAATGGTAGTAAAACAGGGTTTTCCATCCATTCTAATGACTCTTAACTTTCTTTGAATAGCAATGACCTTTCTCTTTTCTGTGGTTAATCCTTCCACTTATTCTCTTGAAACCGTGCTCATCTCTACTGACCCCTCTCTCTGCCTACAAAGATGTTTAAGTGTCCTGTATCCAAAAACCAATAAAACTTCACTGTATGCTGCTATTAAATCTTTTCTTCCATTTATGTCCAGAACTTCTGAAATAATAGCATATACTCACATGTTCTACCTCCTTAATATCCATTGACCCTCATGAGATTGTATTCTGACTCCTCCTCCATTACTGTACTGGAATTGCTCAAAATTGCCAAGTTTATTGGCCTACTTTTTGTTCTCTTTTCACTAGACTTTAATATATACATTGTTTATAATGTCTTTCTTAAAACTTTCTCTTCTGTTAGCTTTATCATGGTACTTTTTCCTAGTTCTTCATTATGATGTGCATGCCTATACAACAACTTGAAGTATTATTTTTTTTAATACTGCATTTTAAAATGTTAATACTTGAACAGTGGCAAGCCAAAATCATTGAGTCTGTCCACAAGCCCCTACTTTAACTTATCAGTAGTTTGAAGCAGAAGCAGATGTTATAATAGAACAATTAAGATTGTATGCTTAGCATGCACGAGGTCCTGGGTTCAATCCCCAGTGCCTTCATTAAAATAAATAAATAAACAAACAGACAAACAAACAAACAAACCTAATGACCTGGGGGGTAGGGTATAGCTCGGTGGTAGAGCACATGCTTAGCACACACAAGGTCCTGGGTTCAATCCCAGTGCCTCCATTAAAATAAATAAATAAATGAAGGAAGGGAGAAAGACAGATAGATTTGTGAACTAATAGCTTTATATTTCATTGTGTTTTTTAATTTACTTTGCTAAAGTGCTTACAAACTTGAAATTACTGAAAGATGTGAGATGATTGTATTAAAAGCATTTACTGCTGTAGGTTGACTGCTTGATTGTCTTTGTAACTATCTCACCTTAGGTCTTGGCAACTAAACTATTTCCAAAAACAGTCAAGACTAAACCCAAGAGATGGGCATAGCCAAAGCATAGTCTCTAGTCTCTTTTAAAAATTTAAGTCTCTGGGTCTATTTTAGCTTGAGAAAGAGTCAAGGTAAGCTTAAAAGTAAATGAACCTTAAATAAAATGTCAGTGTCATTTATTATCTTGTCTTGTATTTGAATTCTGTAGGCGAATATTTTGAGTTTTGTGTGTTGGGTGTTAGGCTGTAGGGAATACCAGGGTAAACAAGAACATTGCTACTTAATCTTATATTCTAGTAGACACACTGCAGTTATGTTTTAAGTGCCTGGCACGTATTGACTACTTTGAGGGAATACTAGTGCTCATTATAAATAATGTGAATTATAAGTATAGTGGATGTGGAGTTTAATTTTTTCCACAAAAAGGGAAAGTGAGACTGAATTGAGGAAATGAAGCTTGAGCTAAATTTTGGAGTATGGCCAAGATGTATTCAGAAAGGAGAGAGAATAGGCAGGAATAGGCGATGTGAGGGGGAATAACGGGAAAAGAAGCTGGTAAAGGAGTTTGGAGTAGACTATAAACGGTGTTGAATGTCATTGTTAGTGATTTTTACTTTTTTTTTCCCATAGATGTTATACTTTCATGATGTTTTTTAAGCAGTGTTGTGAGATAAATCTGTCTGTGTTTTTGAAAAATAATTCTAGTGGTAGTTTGGAGATAGGTAGAATGAAAGAGTTTGAAGGCAGGGTCTTCAGTTATTTCAAATATTTCTGACTTCTAACCTTCTAGGAACATAATAGGATTATACTCTTTTCATCATTCTTGAAATTAGCCTGCTCATGATTTTGTTTTGGCCAATGGAATGTGAGTTGGAAATTAACCAGTCACTTTTGTGTAGAAACTTTAAGAATCAGTGTGTGCTTTGCCGACCCTGATAATTAAGGAAACATGGAAATGGACTCTCTCTTAACTGCGTCCCTGCAAGAGAGTGACATACAATCTGCAAGTCAGAAATCCTATGATTTTTGTGTGAAGTTCCCTATTTTTCTAGTGTCTGGTTTTTAAGAAACATGGTATAGGCCAAACTAAGCACAAACTGAAAACACATGTGTTCTCCGTAAGTTATCAGTTTGTATCTTTCTAACACAGACCCAGTAATTTCCAGATGGAAAAATAAGGGAAAATACTGTAGGTTAGTGTTCAGAGAAGACTTTCTGAAAGTGGTGAGATGTAAGCTACATTTTGAAGGATTATTTCAGGTGGCTAGCCTTAAGAAAATAACTTTATTAATTGGATATGCTCTATTTTATTTGTTGTAACTCTCAAGTCCACACAGTATATGGATTTTGTATATATAATATAACCAGCAACTATTTTTCTGAATTCTGTTACGAGTCTTGGAGTAGAAGTGTTTTTTTCCAATTATTTGTCCTTTAAGTTTTGGTCTAATGTTTTATAGAAAGGGTTAATTTTATATAGTAATGTGGGAAAATGATTGGGATAAATGAAGAAACAGTACCATTTTCATGGATGATGAGTCTCAATACCACGTGCCAATTCTCTCCAATTAATCATAAATTTAATGCAGTTCTAATAGAAATACCAACCAGAATTTTCAGGAATTAGAAAGCTGATTCTTAAATTCACATAGGAGAAAACAATCTAAGAATAGCAAAGAAAGTCTTAGGAAGGAAAAAGAAACTGCCAAATATCAAAATATATTTTCATGTTTTGTTGACTCAAGTAATGCTATACTGGTATACAGGTAGTCAGGTAGATCAGTATAGTCAAATAGAAAGCCCAGAAATAAACTCATGCATATATGAGAACTTGATTATGGTATTAAAAGTTAGTGGGAAAGGGGAGGCCTGTTCATTAAATGATACTGAAGCAATTGGCTTTCTTTATGGGGGGGGAATGAGTATTAGATTCCTACCTTATTCTGTATTCAAAAAATGTATACCATACAGACTGAAGACCTGACTGTGAAAATTAATCTTTGTAGTATTGGAAGACACACACATTAGGATGGCTGTTATCCAAAAAAAAAGTAGGAAATAACAACTGTTGGTGAGGATGTAGAGAAACCCTTGTGCATTGCTAGTAGGAATGTAAAATTGTGTGGCCTCTGTGGAAAATGGTATGGTGGTTCTTCAAAAAATTAAACAAAATTACCGTATGAGCCACCAATTCCATGTCTGGGTACATACCCCAAAGAACTGAAAGTAGGGAACTGAGACAGGTATTTGTACATCAATGTTCATAGCAACATTATTTGCAAAAGCCAAAAAGTAAAAACAATCTGTATTTATTGATGACTGAATGGATAAGCAAAATGTGGTGTATTAATACTATGGGTTATTTATTATTCAGTCTTAAAAAGTAAGGAAATTCTGGCATATGCTACAGCATCAGTGAACCTTGAAGACATGCTAGTGAAAGAAGCCAATCTCAAAGGGACAAATATTTTATGATTCCACTTAAGTGAGGTACTAGATTAGTCAGATTCTTAGAGACAAAAAGTAGAATGGTGGTTGTCAAGAATTGGGGGATGTAGTAGAATGAGAAGTTAGTGTTCAGTGGTACAGAGTTTCAGTTTGGGAAAATGAAACCTCTAGACATAGATGGTGGTGATGGTTGCATGACATTGTGAATGTCCTTAATGCCACAGAACTGTCCAGTTAAATATGGATAAAATGGTCAATTTTATGTTATATATATTTTACCACAATAAAACTTCAATTACCATATCTTTAAAATGAGAGTAATAATACTTTATTCGGATGATTCTTAAAAGGATTAAATAAACTAACATGTGGCCATATCAGATACACAGTAGATAGCCCCCAAAAATATTTTTTGGAAGAAAATTTAATCTTTATGACCTCAAAATAGGATAGCATAACTCAAAAGAAAAGATTGGTAATTGGATTACCTCAATACATTACTAATTCTTGTCCCAAGAAAGACAATAGAAACAAACTTAAAAGACAAGTGATGGAGAGGAGATATTTGCAGTAGGTTCATCCATGACACATTTAAATCAAGACACACACAGCACATATAAATCAGAAAGACAAAAAAGGTCTCAGAAAAAAAAGATCATGAAATGATAATCAGTAGAACAGGAATTGCCAACAAGCATATGAAAAGATACTCAATCTCACTGTTATATCAGAGAAATGAAAATTAAAACAGGTATTAGATTTTTTTAAACAAATTCTCTCGTTTTAAGTGTTAATGAAGATTTGAGGAAGCCAAAATTCTCATGTAAGCTTTTTTCCCTTAGGGTGGGTGTGAGTGTGGCACTTTGGTTTTTTGAAAAATTGCAAAGTATTTAAATGTCTATCTGTGCCAAAATGCCTTATAATGGAATATTATGCAGCAGTTAAAATGATCTCAATTCTGTATCTCAATATGCATAATAGACTTTACAAACATATTAAGATAAAAATTTAGGTTGTAGATATATGCATATAATATGAAATCATGCTGATTTTAAAAACATAAAATATCATTTTTAAGGGCATGTAACCCTTGAGTAAAAGTATTAACACGTTCTGTAGCAGCACTTTTTAGTAGAACTTTCTGTAAGGAAAGAAATGTTCCATATCTGTTCTGTCTAATACAGTAGCTACTATCCACATGTGGCTGTTAAGCCCTTGAAATGTGACTGGAGCAACTGAAGAACTGAATTTTAAATTTTATTTAATTTTAATTTTAATTGATTTAAGTGTTACAGCCACATATAACTGTTCCACGAGATGTGCCTAGTGTGATGGAAGAACTGAATTTTTAATTATATTTAAATTTAAGTAGTCACATGTAATTAATGGCTCCCATATTGTAAATCACAAGCCTGGATAACCCACACCAAATTCATTAGAAGGGAGGGAGGCAAAAATAACTTCCACTTCATGTATGATGTTCTCTCTTTTTAAAAAACAAAAAGACTGAAGCAAACAAAACAAAGCAAAACAGGTCAATGCATAACATTAAATAACGTTTTCCTTTAGTAAAACTTTTTTTAAAAGCTGCCAAGTAAAACAAAGCCAGAAATTCATTTAAATTTATTTTTCGGAACTTTTTTTCTTGCCTTACTTAGGCATTCCATATTCTCCCCTAGTCTTAGAGTTGAAGAGAATGATAGTATATAGGTTGCCAGAGACTATCCTGCAGGGCCTTGTAGAAAATTCTCTTCTGAGTGAGTTGAGAAGTTGTTAGAAATTTTTGAGCAAAGGAGTGATGCTCATCAGACTTCCATTTTTAAAGAACCTCGATATTCTGGAAATGAGACTTAAGGCAAGAATGGAAGTGGAGATAAGAAACTATTACCATACTGTTTTAAAATAAATTACAGATTATGATGTTTTATTTTTATTGTGTATTTATCTGCTAGAGAGATTCTGATGTGGCTTCAGCCAACATAGATTAATGTGTACAATTAATCTTTACACCTGTCACATTTGAAATAAAACCTTTATTTACTGCTGGTGCAGTAGCATGAAAACGGGCAAAGCGTTTAGTTTTACAAAAGGATTTTTATGAGTTCTCTTTGTATTCCTTGAGCTCTTTAACTTGTCTGTGTCACAGTTTTTACATACTGATGGATGCTTCTGTTTACCTTTTTCCCTATTTGATTCTTTAAGTATTTATCCTGAGGTGATCCTCTGAGCATTTACAAAGAGCCATTCTTAACATTGGTAGAATGATTTGGCCATTTTTCTTCCTCTTAAGAAGTAGGGAAGGGTCAAGAAATTTTAATTGTTTTATTTCTTTGCTTAACTACAAATGAACAGTGATTTTGCTTTAGAAACAAAGCAGAAATACAAAATGCTCTTTTTTTTTATTTGCTGTTGTCATGTAATTTATTATTTTAAAAAGTATACTTCCTAATTATTGATGTACTTGAGCTGATGTTTCTACTATAGAAAATTTAAGAAAGAGGTCAGGTCAAAAGCAGGCTAATTAGAGCTTATTCTTTCTAGGTGTCATTGTAGTATAATTCTTCTGAAGAGATATTAAACCCTATGAAATATGTGGTGCTCCTGAGAAGTCTCAGATCTATTCTTGAGAGTTCTCAAGTGAAAGGGAAACAGATTTCTGGTGGGTGCATTGCAGTTAATCGGTGTTACTTTGAACATTCTAGTTGTGACTGGTCTTTCAAGGGGAAGGGTCTTTGACACTTTGGAATGTAAAATTTCTGTTTTGATATGAAATTACTATACATGACTTTGCTTGCATTCTTTAGAACATAAGGGGAGCAGTGATGTGTTTTCAGTTACAGCGAAATTGTCTTCCAAAATTAATCGCATTCTGATGAAATAGAAAATCGAAATTATGAGAAAAAATGAAATGTTAAGATTTTAAATTGAAGTCAAGGATGGATCTATGACATCTGGTACTGCTTTTGGTAGAAAGGGTATATGGGATGAGAAATAAGTTAGAAGATAACCTTTGTCTAATATAGGAAGCTAAGGTATTGCAGTATAACCTCAATATTCCAAATGTATGGGATATTATAATCATGAAAATCCAAACTATGTCTTTTCCTTCCCTACCCTCAACATTGTTTTACATGTTTGTTTTACTGGTAACATTGCTCATTTGGCACACTGATGTTTGGGTTTCCTATCTTAAACTTGTGTAACATAATTTCTAATTTTTTCAGTTCATATTATCATTTGGACACTTCTTTAAATATGATACTCATTCAAAGTCTGGGCAAACATGGCAAACATCTCTCCCACAACACACATTCAGGGTGGTTCTTTGTGGGTTGTTATTTGAGTTGAGTGCCCTGGAAGCATGCCGCCAGAGCAGGGCAGTGGTCTCTACCGGGCAGCCTCCCGTGCTGCTTTTCAGACTCTTGCCAGCGATTTCACAGGCTCTCCCCTCTAGGAGACTGTATGCCTGTGTTGGGCACAATGGGAGGACTTGGGGACAATTAAGAGTAATGACTATGATAGTTATACTTTTCTTTATTTCTTTTATTTTTAAATGTATGTGCATTTCCTCTCTTTACTTGATTACATTCTTTTCTGCCTGTATCTATCTGTTCATTATTAGTTCTTTATTCCTTTGTGTTGTAAACACCAGAGCCTGAGTAATTGGAAGAAAATGCTTATCAGAAGTGGTTAGTAGAATAATAAAATCTAGTTTTGGAAAAGCACCCCTTTCTGTTTTATAGAAAAGATACTCGTACTTCATGGGAAACTATTTTATTACCTAGTAAAATACACTTTTGTTACTGTCATATGGCTATATATCATTGTAGGGCGATAATTTTGATTTCACTTTACACCTAGCTCCACAGTTTCTTGCTACTGTTTCCTTCCCACTTGCAGGCTCTTGTTACTATGTACATTTCCTTATTTCTATCTTATAGACTACTTGAGGTCTTCAGATATTTTATAGCTCAGTCTTTCTACAAGGCTCTTCCCTGGGGACTTTTCTGGGGGCTTTGAAAATTGTGGCAATATAGGAAGATAGCCAGGTACTCTGAATAGGGAATGTAAGTTTTAGTGGGATCTGGAGCAAATGTATGCATCTGTAAAGAGAACTTACGTATTTTGACAGTTGTATCAGATTCCTCTCTAGAATTTATAGAAGTGGGATGAGGAAAGGGATGAGAGGCAAATGGACGAATGCTGAGGGCTCCCATGTTTTAATGTGAGATGTTCTGTGTATTTAATCTCCTCATTTAATCCTCACAACAATCCTATATGGGTAGGGATAATTATTTCCATGTTATAGGGTCAAGTCACGGAACTAACAAGAAGTGGAGCTAGAGTTGGAACACAAGTCTTTCTGATGCCAAAGCCTATTCTACATCAACAACATGTTCTCAGGTAGATAATATCTATAATGTTGTCACTGGCTACTTGCTTCATAAACTGAAAAATCTTAAACAGTCTGGAAATTTTTATTGCAAAATATAGGTGAAGAGTAAGACATTTGCTTTAAAAATTTTTAGGAAACCGAAGTATTTGAGGGTTTTTTCCCCCTTTATTCTGACATGTAGTACTTGATCTATGTTTTGAAAATATTTAAGGAATGAATAAAAATTTCATTCATTTCATTCCCTATGATAATGCATATCTTGATGTATTTATGAAACAGAGGAAACAAAAGTACAACTTTTTAAAGAAGGTTTATATATCTTACTCTTTTTAGTTTATAAAACATTTTCCTTACTATTCAGAAACTGATTAGTGCTCTAAATTAATTGTCAAAATATGTAATTTCATTAAAAAAATTATTTCGGGAGAGAAGCTTCTATTATTAAACTAATTTGAATGACCAGTCTTGTACCTTGACTTGTAGTAATGAAAGAAGAGGTACAGAGAGCTGTTTTATTTGAATAATAGACTTGCCAATTAGCCATCAAGTGCTTCCATCTGTGAAATTGTTGATCAGATGGGTTAGCTGGGATGTTTCCAGACTAGGGCATCATAAATGGCACTTGAAAACTGTCACTTTGATGATGAGGTTTCAAGTATTACACTGCTTGATGCTGTGGAACCTTTTTTTCCTTTTGCAGTACCATGTTTTTTTAGAACATACTGATCCCACTTACGAATTCTGTGGCATCAAGAGAACTTGGGAGACCTGCCACTGATGCAAAGTTCTGCTTAATCTGCTGCTCTGGCCTGTGCTGAGATTAAACCAGGGTTTTAACAGCTTCTTTCATGGCCTTCAACAGTAATGTTGGTTGGTGATCTGACTGGCAGACAGGTGATGCTCATTGCCCATGGGTCATGGAGCTGGCACACATTGGCAAGTTTCTTTGTACTTTCCCATTAATATAAACTTATCTTCAAATGTCTCACTCCCTTAAATAAACATATAGTAGTCTAAGGCTGCTTGAGTATTGAGATTTTATACATGTATCTGTTGTATGAAATGAATTTAACATCCGTCTTATAAATTTTTAAGGATTTAAATTACATATTGATAATTATTACACTTAAAATTTTGTTTAATAATAACTTGGAAATACAGATTTCTAGAAATAATTGTCATACGTCCTTTCTCACTATGCCATATCTTCCTTGCTTGGTCTTATATTTTGTAGGATGTTTTCTTCAGTAAGTTGACTTCCTTGAATGTTTGTGGATATGATTAGCCATTAGAGTCCCTGAATGACATTCCTATCTGATAGGACTGTTATACTTTTCTTTTCCCATAAACCCAGATTCCTGAAATTTGGGCAGGCTTCCTGGCTGCCAGTCTGTGTGGGGACAAATTCATGTCCTTGACACTTTGTGGACACCAGCTTGGCCTTCTGTCTGCCCTGGCACAGATCTTTGTCCTGCCTAAACTCGCTGTGAAAGATAGTATGTTTTGAGCAACAATGAAAGGCCATGCTCCAGAGCTAGACTAGATCTAAACAATGACAGAGCTCCATGGAAGAGGAAGAGAGTGAGAATCCCAAGTCGGTGTGCGGAAAAGTGGGTGGTTTGGGAACTTGTTCCTATGCATTTTTCTTACAGGGCAGATTTTCATCTATTAGAATCATCCCTAGGCCCTTCAAGCCTCCTCAGCCTGACCATCTCCCAATGAGAGAAAAGAATCAGTTCAGATTCTTTTGTTGTTGTTGTTACATTGGAGTATCTGACTACTGTGCCTCTTTTCTCAAAGGTTTGGCTGTTTCCTGTCTTAGGCAGAAATGTCCAGTAGTTAGTGAAACATTGGTTAAACAACAGGTTGTTGTTTTACAGGTGAGGAAATTGAGGCATATAGCAATTAACTTGTTCAGTGTATTTTGTCATTTAAAGAACTAATGACATTTTGGGGGAAAAAATGCCACTTCAAAGCAGAACTGAAAGACTGTCACTTTCAAGTGCTCCTCTGTAGAGAATTAAATGGAAGTATAAGAAAAGGAGAATAGATGTGACAGTGTGACCTGTGCCTTCCTTCCCAAAAGAATATAACTTACCCCTCTGCCTTTTGACCAGTTATGCTTTCATACTTTGTAAGCATTTTTCTTGTAATGTTTTTTTCTGTCTCTCCTTAATTCCATAGAAATGGCAATTGTGTAATCTTTTGCTTGTTATCCCAGATAGTATTGTGAATAGGTGAATGTTTACTGAAGTTAGGGTAGTAGTCAGCCGTATTTCTAGGGAGCCTTGAGAGGTGATTTTTGTCCCTTCACCTCTATCTGTTATGCTTCAGAACTTCTGAGCCCTTTATGCTTCTAAGTAGCGTAAATCAAGAAGTTGGTTTGTTTTTTTTTTTTTTGAGAACTACACAAGATACTTTAAAATAGGTAAACAGTTACTTAAAAATAGGTAGTATGTGACATGTTACAGAGTTCAGAAGTTAACTGTGCATATACTGAATAAGTACCCTAGCTATTTCTGCCCCCTTCCCTAGAAACAACCACTGTTACCAGTTTCTGTTCTTCCAAAGATACTCTGTATCAGTGCTGTCCAATAGAACATTCTGTGAGGGTAGAAACTGTATTATACCTAGCTGCTTAATATGGTAGCCACTAGCCATGTGGCTGTCAAACCCTTGAAATGTGGGTAATATGACTGAAAAACTAGAAGTTTAAATTTCATTTTAAATAATTTAAGTTTAAATAGCTGCATGTGGCCAGTGGCTACTATATTAGACAGTGCAGTATGTAGGTACTTAATACTATGTTCTAGAGATTGTCCCATTGCATATCTATACATATAAAGCTGCCTCACTTTCTTTAGATGATTATTTTCTGCTCCATTTTATGGATGAACCATGATTTATATGACCAGTCCTCTGTCAATATGCACTCAGGTTGTTTCCTTAATGTTTTCAAAAGGATATCTACTACAACATTGGCAGCTTTGAATTTAGGTTTCACCACTTACCTTTGTCACCTTGGACACATTGGTTAACTTTGAGCCTCAGTTTCCTCATTTATACAGTAGGTGCAGTAGTTTCCATTTTGCAGGCTTATGTGATTTTTAGAAGTAATTTATATAATGGACTCAAGAATGGTGTTCGGAGCTCAAATTACAAGTCGTATTTAATAGTCTTATTATTACTTATTATTTTAATAATGAGACCATAACTACCCCAGAGGCCAATGTTTAATGTTGAATTGTGACACAACATTCAGAAGGCTTTGCTTATTAGCCCATTTTAGGTTTGTAAGTATAGGCATTCTCTACCTCTTATTCAGTTGACTTCTCTGAATTGTACATAGCCTCTGTGGATTACTTTTCATATGCTAATTTAGAATTTTTGTATATCAGCTGGCAAAATTGTACATTTCAGGTTGTTAACATGGTACCTTGCCTTTCAGCCAATGGTTAAATTTAAGCAAGATCACTGTACTGATACAGCATTGCTTGTGTTTGAATATTCTATGGTATATTGGAATATTGGTGGAAAACAGGGAAATAAAAATAGCAATAACTGTTTAGAAGCAGCCATAGGTCCTTAAATTATATGGATTATAGAAACATATTAGAGTTAGGATACAATTTTTTCTTTAGTGTTTTCCGTGGTATTGCTTGTTTAAAATAAAGCCCTTAGAATTATTTTGAAAAAGTACACTTTTTTGCAACTTGATTCCTTGACCACAGGCAATTTTTACATTCTTAATACACTGGCAACTATTAATAAGCTCATTTTTAGGTTTCCTTGACTTTACTTTTTATAAACATTAAGATCTGTTATCAACACTTTGTACTGTCAGATGAGTAGTTTTCTTATTCAAAGTTATTTAAATAAAAATTTATTTTTTAAAACCAGTAGCCAAAATTTTCATAAGTATACAGATTAAGAACCAATTTCAGGTATGTTCTATGTCTGTATTATACTATGAAGGAAATGTGCTGGGGGGGCGGTTTGTTGTTTTTAATCTTAGTACTGAAAAGGGATGTTTGTGAGTGAAACTCAGTCAAGGAAAAACAAAATATTAATCTTTTTATATCTAAATTTAGCATTTATTTCTAAAGTGTATATTATATTAAAATTAGAATTGCTGGTTTTTTGATAGACATCAGTAATTTAAGTATCAAAAGTTTATCATTTGAAGTAGTAGGTGGTGTAGTAGCAGCTATGTGCCAGGCACTATAAAATGGAGTGCATATGTTCATACCATTTAATCCTCATAGTAACCAGTACCATGGGTATGATTAGCTCCATTTCATAAGGGAAAGTGAGCCTTAGATTTATGCAGTGAAATGATTCAGCCTTATATTTAGTTCTTCTGATTCTAAAATACCTATGCCCCTTACCAATATTTTAGTTTGGGAGGGAGTTTTATCAGATTGTTCATAGGCATTGTCATCTTCCTCGTATACTGACTTTACAGGAATTACCCAGTGCAGATGATTAGTCTTTGTTTATGGTGGTGGTCTCAGGGCTGCCTCTGCAGATGACTTTGAGCAATAATATTTTTCAGTGTTAAAACAGTAAGGTACATATGTGATAATTGAAATGATGCACTGTAGCAGAAAAGGGATTGGACTGTGGGTCAGGAGATTTGATTCTGAATGTACCTCTTGACCTGTAGATTGCACAATTATTTAAATTACCTATGTTTATTTTCCTGTCTATTTCTATCTGTATGCTCAATAAAAGTGTGATTAAACCTCTCTGACTACTTTATTGCTGTAAGGATCAATAAAAAATGATGAGAGGATCTAAAAATGTTTTGTAGTATCATACAGCACTCAACAAGTACTTTAATCTAAAATATTGGTTGTCTCCAAGCAGATAATATTGTGATGAGTTGTCGAGCCTTGATGAAGCACCCCTAAACTAGATTTGTTTCCCTAGGCCACAATTTCTCTTAAAGAACTTTTGGAACTATCTTTGGAACTACAAATTATGAGATACGAAGTTTGGAAACTGTAGATTGTGTGTGTGTGTTTGTGTTTAAACACAGGTGCTGTAATCCAATCACATTGTAGATAGAGTCAGGAGATTTTATTTTTGAAAGATGGGAAAACTGCTCTTAAAATTTTTAATTGGTCATGTCTGAATGAACGCTGCTTTATTTATTTATTTTTTTACCATGATTTCTGAATTTGCTGAGCTGGTTTAACGAATCATATTATTTACCCTATTTGTAAACCTTTTTTCAAGTTTAGCTTACAAAAGAGTTTTATTTTGTAGTCATTATATTTGAAAATTATCAGAAGAGGAGGCACTAAAAAAGGCATTAAATAACTTTACAGTATTCTTTCAATTAGAATAAGTCATTTTGGAATATTTGTAAACCTTTTATTTTTGTTTTGTTTTTTAATAGCTTTATTGAGATAAAAATTATATACTTAAAGTATATAATCTGATGAGTTTTGACCAGTGTACATAAACTTGCGAAGCCATCACTATAATCATGATGGTGAACATCCATCACTCCCCACATTTACTTATGCCACTTCGTAATCCCTTTCCTTTCAAACTTCCCCATTCCCCAGGCAACCACTGACCTGCTATTATACATTAGTTTTCATTTTCTAGAATGTTAAATAAGTGGAATCATACAATAGATAATCTTTTTTTGTCTGACTTTCATCATCATAAGTGTTTTGAGATTCTTTTAAGTGTTTGTCAACAGCACATTCTCTTTTATTACTGAGTAGTATTTCATTGCATGAATATACCATACTTTGTTTATCCATTCACCTATTCATGAATATTTTAGTGTTTTCTGGTTTGGGGCTATTACAAATAAAGCTGCTGTGAACATTGTTTCATTTCTCTTGGATAAATAGCTGAGTGGAATGGCTGGGTCATATGGCAGATGTGTGTTTAACTTATTGAAAAACTGCTAAACTTCTCCAAAGTGGTTTGCCATTTTACATTCCCACCAGCAGTGTGAGAGTTCTAGTTCCTTCACATCGTTACTAACACTTGGTACTTGATATAGTTAATCTTTTTAATTTTAGCCATTCTAATAGGTAGTAGTGTCTGATGGTGGTTTTAGTTTGCGTTTTCTTAATGACTGGTGATGTTGAGCATCTTTTCATGTGCTAATTTGTTACTTAATATATCTTTTCTAGTGAGGTCTTTATTCAGGTCTGTTGTCCAGTTTTTACTGGGCTGTTTTATTAATGAGTTTTGTGAATTCTTTATATAGACTAGGTATAAATCCTTTAAAAAATATGTGATTTGCAGATATCTTCTACTAGTCTTTGGTTTATATATTTTTTACTCTGTTAGTGTTTTTTAAAGAGCAGAGTTCTTAATTTTGAAGTCTAATTTACAAAAATTTTCTCTTATGAAATAAACTTTGGTGTAATATCTAGGAAACTTGTGCTAACCAAAGGTCACAAAGATGCTCTCTTATGTTTTCTTCTAGAAGTTTTATAGCTTACAGTTTTACATTTAGCTCTGTGATCCATTTTGAATTATATATATATGGTCAAGATATGGCTCATGTTCATTTTTAAAACAGTTTTTACATGTGAATATCCAATTGGATTATTCTTCTCTACCTTTGCATTTATACCTTTGTTGGAAATTAGTTGTTCCTATATGTAAGGCTCTTTTTCTGGAATCTCTTTTCTGTTCCATTATCTGTTTTTCTTTTTAAGCCAGTACTGCACTGCCTTGAATACTATAGCTGTATAACGTGTTGAAATCAGGTTGTGTCAGTCCTCCAGTTTTTTTTTTTTTTAAACAGCATTTTGGCTGTACTAGGTCCTTTGCATCTTCATATATAGCTAAAATTAAATATGTCAATTTCTATAAATAAAAATTACTGAGGTTTTGATTTGCCGTTCCGTCACTAGCTTATTTCACTTAGCATAATGTCTTCAGGGTTCATCCATGTTGTAGCATGTGTCAGAACTTACTTCCTTTTTAAAGGCTGAATAATACTCCATTGTATTGATATACTACATTTGTTTATTCATCTGATGATGGACATTAGGGTTGTTTCTACCTTTTGGCTATTATGAATAATGCTTCTGTGACCACTGATGTGCAAATATCCATTCTGATCACTGTGTTCAATTTTGGGGGGTATAATTCCAGAAGTGGAATTGTTGGATCATGTATTAATCCTATTTTTAAGTTTTGGGGAACTGCTATGCTATTTTTTATAGCAATGTATTATCTTCTAAAGAGATTTAAATAATAAGAAAAATCATAAGTCTACCTATGCAGTTATCATTTCCTGTGTTCTTTCTTTTGTAGATCTATATTTTTATCTGGTATTATTTGCTTTCTGCCTGATGGGCATAACATTTTTGTAATGCAGGTCAGCTACCCATTAAAAAAATGGGGCTATTTTTCATTTTAATATTGAGTTGTAAAAGTTCCTTATACATTGTGGGCACAAGCTCCTTTTTATGATTTGCAAATATTTTCTTCCAGTCTGTGGACTCTCTCTTCACTTTCTTGATGGAGACCTTGGAAGCACAAATGTTTTTACTTTTAAGTCCAGTGTGTCATTCTCCTCTTTTATGACTTGTGCTTTTGATATTATACTATGAAATTATTGTTTAACAAAAGTTCATGAAGATTTACTGTTTTCTTCTAAGAGTTTAGTGATTTTTATCTCTTACATTTAGTTCTGTGGTCCACTTCATGCATAGTGTGAGATGGGGATCATATCATGGTTTTGCATGTAGATATCCAGTTGTTCCAGCACCACTTGTTGAGAAGACTCTTCTTTCCCCATTGAATTGTCTTGGCCCCTTTGTCAAAGATCTATTGATCATAAGTGTTAAGACTGAATTTTCAATTCTGTTCCGTTGATCTCTGTATTTATCCTTATTGTAACACTTTAAAGATTTTTTTCTCTTTATCACTGGTTTTTAGTTATAATGTGCATCAATGTAGTTTTCTTCATATTTCTTGTGTTTATGGTTTGTTGAGCTTCCCTATCTGTAGGTTTATTATTTTCATCAAGTTTCAACAAATTTTGACATTTTTTCTGTTCTCCTACCACCTTTCCCACCATTTCAAGGATCCCATTAAACGTGTATTTTTCTTATTGTAGTTGTCCCATAATTAACTGATGGCTCTGTTATTTGTTTATTCATTCATTCATTCATTCATTCATTCTTTCTTTCCCCAGTGTTTTTGGTCTCTGTGTTTCATTTCCTATTATTTTGTCTTCAAGTTCACTTTTTTTTTTTCTTATGCAGTTTCAGTCTTCTATTAATCCTATCCAATGTATTTTTCATCTTACAGCATTTTTTTCACCTTTTGGCCACCCATGGACACCCTAAAGATGAACTCTACCAAGCCTCTAAGTCCATCCCCGACTTCATCCTGTTGCCACTGATATATTGTGGTTTTCATCACAAAAAGTTTGATTTGGGTTGTTTTTATGTTTTTCATGTCTCTACTTAACTTTTTGACAGTACAAGAGTTTGATATTCTTGTCTACTAATTTTAACATCTGTGTTGTTTCTGGTTTCAGTTAATTGATTTATGTCCTGATTGTGGGGGCCCATATTTTCTTTTCTTTTCTTTTCTTTTTTTCATATTTTTTTATTTGCATTTTCTCAATGCCTGACATTGTGAATTTTACCTTGTATACTGGCTGTGTTTTATTCTTATAAAGTATTCCTGATATTTGTTATGGAATGTAGTTAAATTACTTGGAACCTGTTTGATTCTTTCTATCTTTGCTTTTAAAATTTGTTAGGTGAGACTGGAGCAGTGTCTAGGACTTAGTCTAGGGGTCTTTATTTTTCACTATTTAGGCAATACTCTCCTGTCTAATCAATGCCTTGTGCATTTTGAAGTTTTTCAGCTTGGCTGATGGGAATAAGCAGTATTTCCAGTGCTATGTAGGTATTCTTTCCTCTGATCCTTTTGGGTGGTTCTTTCCCCAGCCTCCGTTTCCTCATACACATTCACTGATTAGTACTCAGCTGAATATTCAAGGAGGACCCTCAGAAGATCTCAAGGGTTTTCTCTCTTTGTAGCTATTTTCTCTCTGGTACTCTGTGCTGGTAACTGTAGCTGCTTTGGTCTCCCAGTAATTTCAGCTCCATCACCTTAACTCAGGGAGTCCGGGAGGCTCAGCCTGGTTTCCTTCTCATTGCACTCAGCCTGGAATCTGTCTCAAGGCAATAAGCTAGTGTAGTAGTAGGGCTCACTTCCTTTGTTTCCCAGTTCTCAGAAATCACTGTCTTTTGTTGCTTTATCAACAGTGCCTTACAATCTATTGTTTTATATAGCTTTATCTGTTTTTTATTTATTTCAGGTGGAAATGTAAATTTAGTCTCTGTTACTCTGTCTTGAACCTAAGAAGATGTCTCTTTTATTTAATTTTTAATAGGAAAAAATTTGTGTTAGTCTGGATATTCTAGATGGGGTTTCCTTTTCTATCAGCACTTTATAGAGAGATCAGGATTGAAATTATACTTAGATTTTAAGAAAATATGCTGAAATTGAATAGTTAATTGAAACCAAAATAACAGAAAGTACTGTTCTTTCTTAGCATTCAGAGGTAGTAAATAAACAAGATAGGCTGAGACCTATATTGTTTTATGGACACATAAATTGAGTATGTAGGACAGGATTTCTTAAACAAGATAGATAGCACAGGTACTAAAGGGACAGATTGATAAATTTACATTGAAATTTAAAATTTGTTTTCCTTTAAAAACACCATTATAAAATAAATAGTTAACATTTGTGAAACACATGTATCAGGCACTGTTCTAAGTACTTTAAATATATTAATGCGTGTAACCTTTTCAACAACTATATGAAGTTCAGTTATTCAGACAAAACTGAGGCATGAAGAAATGTAAAAAGCAAAACGGTAAGCCGCAGATTGGGAGAGATATCTAACATATAATGGACAAAGTTTTAGTCATCAATATATATATATTTAGCTTCTACAAATCAGTAAGAAAAAGACATCCATTATTAAATGGGCAAAAGATAATGAACATTAGAAGAAGAAACACAGTTTGTAAACATGTATGAACTAATGGTAGTGTACAGCCACCTGGTATATTTTGGTAAAAATCTGATAACAGTAAAGATTTGCTACCCTGCATTGTAGGCGATCTCTTCCTAATTATGTTCCCTAGGGAAAGTCTCCTACATGGATACAAGGACATTCATAACAGCATTGTTTATATCGGGTCTGTACTCCTTTCTTAAAGGGCCAGATAGTAAATATTTTAGACTTGGACCAAATGGTCTCTGTTGCAACCACTCATTTTCATTCTGCCATTGAAGTGTTAGAGCAGCCATACATAATATAAAATGAATGGGCCTGGCTGTGTTCCAATAAAACTTCATTTTTAAAAACAATCAGCTGGTTCTTCCAGAGACCCTAGTTTGCTGATTTCCAGTTTATAATATCAAAAAATTGAAAACAACCTAATTGTCCATCGGTAGGAGAATGAATACATTACTTGGCTGTTAACAGTGGACTTTTGTAAAGTAGGTGATCTTCACATATTAGCACGATTAATCTGTATTAACATACTGGAGGGAAAAAAGCAAGTGGAGGAATAATAATACATTCCATGTGAAGTTTTTATATACAATTAAAAATATGCAAATGCTATAATGCTATGTGTTACCTATATATTACTTATGTGGTGAAAGTATAAGGAAGTGCATGATAGTCACCAAAATTAGAAGAGTGGCTACAACTGGGTTATGGAGAGGATGCAGTCAATCAGGCAGGATGGTACAGGAGCTTCAGCCCAACTGTGTAGTGAGTGATGCTTTATTTCATAAGCTGTTTAGTGATTGTAGTGTATTATTTATTAGGTCTTTTAAAAAAATCTCTGAAGTATTTTATAATAAATTTTAAAATAAACAAAATTTAAAAGAAAGAAACTAACAGTGGTTAGTTAGAAAAAAACATCAGTTGTTCACTCTGGATAGTTATCACTTTGCTCTTGTTTCCTCTCAGCTGCTCACGTACCTGCATCATTGGATTCTCTCACACCCAGGAAGGCAGCTTTGTACTCTTAGGCCTAAGACAAATCAGATTCCTAAGTAATAACTGTTGTGTCCAGTCTGCTGCCTAATTGGTTGATTATCTTAGTCTCTTGATCTCTTTATAAGTATGCTTCAAGCATATTAGTTTCCTTTTCTCTAGCCTCTTATTCTGCCTTTTGGATACACTTAACCCTCTGGGAGAGAAGATGTAAGTTCTTAACGGAGACCACACAAGCATAGGATTGCCGTTGGCATTTTCATGTATTCTTGGCTCAAAGAGGCCTCAGAATGCCTTCCTTGGCATGTTTGTGGGTGAGACAGTGATCAAAAAATAAAAGTTGAAACTGTATTTATTTATAAAGTGTTTGAAGAGTTATTTATTGAGCATCTTTTTTGTGTGTGTTGGATAATCTTTCTCTAGTGTGGAATTCTTTCAGATATGTTAGTAGCCTTTTCTATTAAGATATTCTACCAGGAAGCAGTAGTAGTATGCAGAACACTGACCCAGGCGCCATGTGAAGTTACAAACAAGTGATTGCCAAGTCCTTACATAGTGTTTTGCTTAATGAGGACTTAACGTCATGAAGAGAACGGTGAGAAGCAGAGAAAATCTAGTGCATCTGAAGAGCGCTGCTCAGGGTATGCGAGGAGAGTAAGTCCATTGTCAGCTAGACTAGCAGCAGAGACAACAGGGCCATATGCACAGTGTGCTCTGAACTGTGAATGTCTTCTTGTCTACAGTAAAAGATACATTTGGCAGTTAATGAATGATTATTTTAGCATTTGAAGAGAGAAAATATTTCAAAGTAGATGCTGATTTCCAACAAGAATAAAAATGGGATTTATATATCATTGTGATATAAATTTCATTTGTGCTCTTTTTATTAGAGGGAACTGAGTGACCATTTGGCAAGGACACTTTAGTCTTAAAAGTATTACTTTATTAAAGACAAAGAAGTAGCAGTAGGTTTTGAAAAGCTGTTGGTATGTGTAGTAATATAAAGTTGCCTCTGGCCAATGCTAGGCAGAACAAATGAAATGGGAAAGAGACTTAGAATATAGACTTAGAATGGAAAATACTTGTTACTTGGGAATAGAGTTGCCATATTTAGCAAATAAAAATACTGGATGCCCAGTTAAAGTGATTTCAGATAAACAATGAACATCTTTAAAATATATAAATATGTCCCAAGTATTGCCTGGGATGTACATATTAAAAATATTCATTTATCTGAAATTCAGATTTAACTGAGTATCATTTATTTTTATCTGGCAACCCTCCTTGGGGATGAAGAACTTCTGTGGTTCAGACCAAGAAGAAAGAAAACTAATCCCACTAAGACTAGATGTTAGTGTGTTTAATTTTGAGTGACTAACTGATTGCTGTAATTGTTTTTGGTAGTCTTAAATTGTTCTTTTTGAGCAGGGTGTAACTTGCTATTTAGATAGGCTAGGTGTAATGTTATAGCTGCGTTGGCTTACATTTGAACTTTGTAATGTCAGGTCGTGGTTAAACATGGTAATAGGAAGGAAAGGAGATCATTTCTATTAAGCATAAAAATAAAATAAGTTAAAATGAGATATAAATGGATTTCATGTCCATGTAATGTTTACAGTTATCACCAGAATGCTATAATGTATAATGCAGGTGGTAAGAAGCAGTCAGATTCTGGAGATTTGGGATATGGCCTGAAGATATTTCCTATCTTGATTGATGGTATTGGAATTTATCCAGCTGCCCCAGGCAAAACATGCAACCACTGTGTACTCCATTTCCTCCACATAATTAGCCCCCAAGTATTGTACTATGGAGTCTGTTTCTAAAAATCTCTTCAATGTGTTTCTTCTCTTCTGTTATTGCCTCTGCTTGATTCCAGCCTTTACATAATCTTTATCCATACCTTCCTAGTCACTAGTTTGCCTTGGTAAATCTTCCTATGGCTAGAAATGCCAGAGTCCTTTTTAAAATGTAGAACTGATTATTTTATTCATTTGTGTAAAAATCCTTCATAAGGCTCAGTCATCTTCACTGTAGGATAAAAATTACAGTCCTCAGGCCAAAGGGTAGTGGATTCTTGAGGAGATAGTGAAGAGAATGCCATCTCTTCTAAAACTACACGATCAGAATCAACTGAGAGCTTTCTAAAATGATATGTGTAGTAGTATACCATTGTTACTGGTGAGAGTGGGTCTTATTACTTAGGTACAGTAGGACAGAAAGAAGATTGAGGACTAGTATGTGAACCACTTTGTGGAATGGCCCCTTTGACCCTTTGATGAGTTGATCTCCTGTCTAGATTTGGTCCTTCATGATACGTCTCTTTCCAGCTTCATCTCGTGATCCAACTTTCTCATATCCTAAACTAGCCATATTATACTATTTTGTAATTCCTCAGGTATCCCATGTCATTCTGCTCATTCATTCATGACTCTAAAGGAATGCCTTTTGCCTCCATTGTTTGCTTAATTAATTACTACTTACTTTCCTTCCAGACTGCTTAAGTAATCCCCTTCTTCCCGAAGTCTTCTGTGTATGTCATTGCTCTGATTTCTGTGTCCCTTATACATGCTTTTGCGTTACATGTATGGGTTTTCTTGCCTGTCTTCTAGTTTCTAAACCTTTTAAGGGTGAGGAGGGCCTGTTCACGTTTATAAGCCAGTACATGGCAAGTAGGCTCTCCAGTCTGTGGTTGTTGAAAGAATAAATGAAAACATGCATTCTATGTGTATGTGTGTAATATTCCATGTATGGCTTTGCATACTATAATTTAGAAGATGAGCTAATTAATGAATTATGAATGCTTCCCCAAATAACCAGTTCATTTGTGGGTGACTATATTTTACATGTTTTATAATTTAAATACATAAGTAAAATAGCACTGCTGTTGAACAGTATAAAAGGAGAAAGGGCCACTGGGCCCCTTTAAAGTCAATTTTAGTTGTAAGGTCTATCGTGGAATAGTTCTGATACTTTAATGTACTGTTGTAGGACATATGAGGTTCTTCATGATTCTGGGACCCTATTTCCAATTATGAAGGACAGCATGTTTTAGCCACTCCTAAACATTTGTAGTTAAGGTTTTGGAAGTTTGACTAATCAGTCCTCTGTGAATGATGCTTCTCCATAACAGAAGTAGTCAGATGCTGTGCTTGCTCCCTCCTCATTGCTATGGGCCATAGTGAAAGTCACCCAGAATGGAAGATGGTCCCTATTCTGGTAAGGCAGATTTCATAAATGTCTAAAGTGGTTGCTGCTTATGGCATATTTCACACACACATATGCACACATTTTTAAGTAGGTGAATATTGTTTTAAGGGTGGTCTTAAAGAAATGTCACGGTTGCTCATTGTTCACTAGATCACCAGCCCCCGTGTTACTTTGATCAGATGTCTTTATAACCAAGTAATGGTGTCATCTCCCCTTCTCCCCCACTATTACCTTGCCTCACCCCACTGCCTGTTGCCCACTGAAATTTTTATATTTTCAAAGTATTGGCTCTAGGCTGGCCATTTGGTTTGCTGTATTGGAGGACCTCAGGAGGCTTAGGGAAAAAAGTCAGTTTTCGGAGAGACGGGAACTGAGTTTGTCAGATAATTGAAAGACTTGAAAGAAGGAGATGAGTGAAAGGAGGGGGGAGGAATATTGAATAGGGGATAAGAATAAAGTATGTATAGCTCCCATTTTTTTTGACATCCTCAAACCATTATTTTTTTCATTTATTATCTAAGCCCTTGCTGATCAAGTTCTGATGAGTGTATTGTTGGTTGTAATTACTTGAGAGCCCAGCTATATTATAACAGTGGATGAAATTATGTCTCCATTGTCATGCTGGGAATTTTTTATTGATTTATCACATGGCATAGTTTTAGGCATTATAGGTTTTCTAATGTTTACTTCTTACTCTGATAATATTTTTATTAAAGAAAATACTTCCAAGGTTACTCAAAGATAAAAGATGCAGCATATGTGTATTAATTTTCTTTATTGTAATATTTAGAATATTTATATAATTGAGTTCTATTTTAAATGCCTATAATGCTTAAATATATGGGAATATTAGTATTTGCAAGTATGGCACTTCAAAAGCAATGCACCATTATTTTGACATTTCTATTCTTATTTTTCTTTCCTTCTTTTTGTCTTTTTTTTTTTTTTTTTTTTTTAAAGAATTAATGTGCCATCTGGAAACCTCTGAGATCATGCCATAAAAGGAATTTTGGCTTTTTGGCAACCAGTCATCAGGATTTGCTGTGACTGTGCACCTTATCAGAATAATGAAACTTAATTAGAAAGGTGTTTAACTCATATGTGTTTCAAAACATTTTTATATTGGGGATTCTTTACTCTCTCCCAAGGTTAAGGTGATTAAGTTACTATCAAGAGATAGTCCTTGGATGCTTAAACAGAAATATAAATCAGAACCCTATGTGACTAAATGGTTCTGAGCTATTTTTAAACACTATGTTCTATATCTTTTTTTCAGTGTTAAAATAAGCAAATACAATTAGTTTATATATTTTACAGAGGGGAGAGTTGCAATATTACAATGCAATTAACTTAACTCTGCTCTTCTCTTCTGAATAATGTAGTCATTGGAACTGTCACCCAAAGGACCTTTTTTTTTTCTTTTGGAACTTTTTTTTAACTCTAAAAAGTAACAAGTTTTTAAAATTAATTGAGAGAAAACAGCTGATAGCACGCATTGAAAGAGTTAAGTCGACATGAAAGAATTCATTTCCACTTTAATGACCTAGCCTTGCTGGGTTTGGACGATGGGGAACATGCTTCTGACTTGTACTCCTATTGCCAATTAACACCTCCTATAACAGGTTGCCTCAGCTAGTCATTGAAGCTCAGGCAGTAGAAATAGTTTACATGCAGCTTGTTTTTCACACTAGTTGTTTAATACTCACAAAATTAAAGTATTAAAAGATTGTTTCTTACCTTGCTGGGTAAGAGATAAACAATACAGTGGTAGTTATTTGTATATGTTTGAATTTGCTTATTTTCTGTTCCTTTTTTGAGGGGGAGGTTATTAATTGAGGAAACTGAAGGTCATGGTTTCATCAAATTTTTAAATTTTTTGATAGAATTTGTCAAGGATTATATTGCATACCATAAATTAAGAACTATCTTCTGTCAGTTATTCAGTGTATTTTATGTTCAGGTTTATTTTGTTTTTGAAAATATAATCACTTTCATTTGTTAATTCAGTTCTTCTCTTTGTTGAAAAATATTTTAGCAGACTTACGAAAGTCATTCTATAATGCAGGACCAAACATACACCTGAAAACAGCCATTATAAAAATAAAGAAGCCCATGTAATATTTTAATCCTAGAACAACTTTTAAATAAATTTTGACATGTTTTATGTCATTTCCCAAGGTAACTTTACATTTTTAGATTTTTTTGGAGTGTGCAGCTCAGTGATACTACGTATTTTACGTCTCTTTTAAGTGACACTTTGTTTCATGTTTAATCAGCAGGTATTTTAATAACATAATAAAATTGGCTAAATAATTGATACCAGTTCACACTAAGAGAAAGGTGGAGTAATATAACTAATAGTGTTAACAAATTTGTTAAAAGGCCTGAATAGGTAACACTTTGAGGCGTTAGTTTTTATCCTGTTATAATGGCAAATGCCTTTTTTTTTTTTAACACTTAGTCAACAAGGGCTGCCCAAGTAAAAGTCACAGCTTTTTATGTTGGATCAGATTTTAACCTTCCAAATGGGGAGAAAAAAAGCAAAAACAAAAACAAAAAACCCCATGTCTCATTTAATTTAACCATAGTTAACATTTGTGCACCTGGATGATAATTTCTCTTTTGCTAAATGTGGCAGATCACAACTCTTTGTGCAGAGGTAAGTTTGATGCCCTTGTGGAGTCCGTGATAGGCATTATGTCGTTGCCAGATTGTCTTGTCTTATAAAGGTTAATCACACTGCTTGTGCCTATGGCTTACCTCTTTTCCCCTGCAGTTCTGTTACATAGCTGACTTACATATACTCTTAGTTTAAAGGTATAGATTCCTCCCTACTCCATTTTAAACAAAGTTATTTCAAAGTTGCATGTAGAATTTGAGTATTGAGGATTTATATAGCAAAAGTATTTCAATTTCTTGTTTGTATGAGGGGTATGTGCATTTTAGTTACATTTTTTTTAACAGCAATATATAACTAAATCATATTCCAGTTTTCAAATTGTAACCTTCACCTAAGTTTTACAGTGGACTATAAAGTTGTCGAACACTCAAATATTTATTTTACTTATCTGTTGTCAGTGATGTGTGTACACGGAACACTTCTTTAGTTTTTTGGGGTTTTTTTTTGCTTTTGCTTAATTACCACGTTAGTTATATCACTGCCTTCAGTTATTCTAATAGTTATTTTTAAAGGACATGGGAGTTGAGGTTGCATCATGTTCAATTTTTTTAAAAAATGACTTTCTGTACTTGTTCATTGTGATGGTAAGATAGTTGTTATGAGGTCAACAGATTTAACCTGAATAGTTCACACACCATATAAGTTGATAATTTTAGAGCTTTGCTGTTGGTTAAGCACAAGAAAGAAACTTTGGTTTATTTTTTATAATAGTAATAACCTAGGCCAATTTTTAAAATTCAAAAAAAATTTGTGCCCAGGTTTTCAATTTATATCATTGTGTAGTTTTAGTTTTGTCTACCCAGCATTTAACTTAGTTTCTTAAACATTAATAAATTCTCAATACATGAAAGATAATTGAAGTAGTCCAAATTCTGTACATTTATTCAAATTTTTTCATCCTATGAATGGAAAATACATAATTTGTCATTATATGTGATCACCATATGTCCATTTTAGTTGAGTGTAAACATAGTTTAGCAATAGATGACTTGAATCTGACATAAAATTTTGTATCAGTTTCTACTTGTGAAATCTTCTGTTTCTTGCTAAAGTCATGGGATTGTAAATATGAGACATGAGGGCAGGAGCAGTTAAAAGGGCCTTGGGAACTTCCTGTGGGTGAGGAGTAAAAACCATCCTGTGTCTCTTTTGCTGGGTGACACCTCCCAATTCTGAGAGTTTGTCTCTGTGCCCATTACCACATTATTACCCTGACTGCTCCTGATTACTCTGTCCATTTCTCCTCCTTGAATCCCTGGTTCATATGTTTTTTTTTTTTTCCTTAAGTTATTTAACATTGAAATAGAGTTATGCCTTGGTATCTTCATTTGCCTAAGGTATAGCCATCTGGCACCTGAACTATCTTGAAAATTTTTACTTGATACTTCTGCTTCTGTAGTGAATGTGTCCTATTTTTGTTGTTCTGTATATTATTTACTCAGTTCTTTAAAATACAGTAAACTAATGCTCAGGTAATTTTGTATGCTTACATACATACAAACATGATTTAATTGTTTGAATAAGGTGGTATGTTTGAGAACTGTACTTGCCTTTTTATTTTTCTATCATTTGTATGCTGAGATTTTTTGGGGGAAAAAAGCACCAAATGTTTTATGTGACTTAAATTTCCTATAATATATTTTAATTAAAAGGCATATTTTTGTTTTCATAGTAGTGTACATATTGTGTTAGTAAATCCAGCAGTGCAGTTTGCTCTGCAAAGCCCCCTATGCCCATCTGGATTTCAGAAAATAAAGGGAGGCCCGGAAGTGTTCCGTTTCTCAGTGGGCATACTGACTGCTTTTGGGTAGGAAGAAGATCTCAGGTCTTATTTCTATTTTCTTTAATAGGAAATGGCTCCAGGTGGCAGAGGATTCTAAAATTGTAAACAATGTAAAGGAACTAAGCTTTTAGGGTAAAAGTACATTTGGACATCTGAAAATGGTATGGTGTTCTATAGTGGAAAGAGCACGTTGCTAGAAGTCAGAAATTGCGTTTTAGTCCTGATAATCTATGCCAGTGTGCGTTTTGTCTGCCTTTCTAACTACATTATAAGCTTCTTGAAGCCTTCATTTAATCAGACAGCTGAAGTGCTAAGCACATGGTAAATACTTCGGCATTATTTGGAGCCTGGGATTGATCTCTGCCTCACATTTGAAAGAACGATACCTTTTTTTTGGAGCCTGGATTTGGAACTCCAGATTTTCTCTGAGAGGACCATGTAGACCATGGAATGATTCAGGTCAAGCAAAGATAAACAAATTTTTTCCACTCCAGGATTTTTCTTAGAGCCTTTAATATTCTAGCATACAGCATAAATTTGGAGAGTAGGGTAGGTATGCAGCATATTCCAAACTTATTTAACTAGGAGTAAACTCTATGAATGGTATTTTTCTTGAAATGAATATTTGAAAAATCTCTGTCATACTGCAGAATAACAAAGAATTGATAAAACTTGGTGATGCATTGAATATAAGGCCTGAAGGAGAGTCAAAAAAATTTTTGCCTAGGTTTCTAGTTTGAGACTCACAGTAATTAATTGGAATTATAAATTGGGAAGGTTTGTAGAGAAACATACTAAGTTGGATTTTTGAGGATGTTTAGTTTGAGATGTCTTTCTTGGGAAACAATATGATGATTGGTAGCATAAATTAGGAGGGAACGGCAAAAAAAAAAAAATAAACACCATGTGATTTAATCAGCCACCACATACTGGAAACCCATTCTATAACACTCGCACCAATTTGAACAACTTACATTTGAATAACTCTTAATTACAGGGAACTCATTAACTTCAGCTCTTCTTTAGATAGCTTGGACCAGTACAAGATTTTTCTTACACTGAACCCAAATTCAGTCTCCCCATAGCTTCATTCCATTAGCCCATAGGTCTACAAACTATATAGTCTAAATCAGTAGTTCTCAAATTTAACGAGCATCAGAATCACCCAGAGGGCTTTTTAAAAATGCAGATTTCTGTGCTCTGCCCCCATAACTTCTGATTCAGTATGAATGTGCATTTATAACAAATTGCCAGGTGATGCTGATGTGTCTGGTTTGGAGACTGTACTTTGAAAGCTATTATTAGTCTGAACTTTGTCTGACAACTTCTCATATATTTGAAAATAGCTATTTTGTACTGTAAGTCTTTTCCAAGCTTCATCAAGTTCTTTTGAACATTTCCTATATATATTTTAAGTCACTTTCCCATACTGGTAACTCAGATTCTGAAAGTGAAGAAACTTTCTGAAGTGGAATCCCTAACATGTGTCAAGAGCCAGCCAAAAAAGACCTCATCTTTCAGTGCTCTAAAATATTTTGCCCTGGTAAACAGTGAGGCTTATGTGGTTGTCTTACAGCTCGGTTCCTAATTTACCTCTGTTTGTTATCATGGACTCCAGGAAGGGAACAAAATCTGTGAACGTACTTAATAGCCATTCTCCTTTCCCGTAGCTTTCTTTTTAAATTAGAGGAGGGTTCCTTCAATATTGTAAATTAAAAATATTCAATATAGCAGCAGGCTGGGGTACTTTTAATTTAAGGTAATATTGCTGATGAAGATGGCTAAAGCTATCAAGATCTCAGAGAAAGGGGCTTTCAACATTATTTTTAAATTATTAGTTATTTTGTTCCTAGGTTTATCTGCATAATTAAAACTATCACGAACATTCTGGTTCATGCAAATATCTCTGTTTATTTACTTAATTTCTAGAGTGTAAAAGCAGGATAAGAAGTTTGTGCAGTTGTAAGGCTTCTGATATACACTGCTCAGTTGCTTTTTTGATAGATTATACACTCCCACCAACAGTGCTGAGAGTGTCTATTTTATTACACTCTTTCCAAAATTTGGCATTGTAAACCTTGTTTGATAGGAAAACAACAACAATAACAATGTCTTAATGTGTTAATTGGCATTTCTTAATTAAAGGAGGTCAACTAGTAAGGTTGAACATTTTTCATATTTACTTCATTATTTCTTATGAATTTAGTTGCTTTGTATTATTTACCCATGTTTCCATTAAGATTTCAGTGTTTTGTTAACTTATGTATTGGCTTTTTGTCATAATTGAGGCAACTATTTTTTCAGGGTTTTTTTGTCTTTTTAATTTTTTTTAGTACAGGCATACCTCGTTTTATTGTGCTTCACTTTGCTGTGCTTTGCAGATAATTGTGTTTTTTTACAAATTGGGAGTGTGGCCAGCCAATGTTGAGCAAGTCTATTAGTGCCATTTTTCCAATAGCATTTGCTCAACTTGTGTCTCTATGTCGTGTTTTGCTAATTCTAACAATATTTCAAACCCTCCACCAGCAAAAAGATAACAAGTCACTGGAGACTTAGATGATGGTTAGCATTTTTTTTAGCAATAAAGAATTTTTCAGTTAAGGTATGTACATAATCTTTTTTAGACATAATGCCATTGCACATTTAGCAGACTACAGTATAATATAAACATAACTTTTATATGCGTTGGGAAACAAAAAAATTCATGTGACTTGCTTTAGTGCAGTATTCACTTTACTGTAGTGGTCTGGAATTGAACTCATAATATCTCCAAGGTATGCCTGTAGTCAGAAATTTTAGATTATATTGCCAGTTTTATATTGTTTTATTTGTTCAGTTGGGTTCGTACCTAGAATATGTTTCCTCACCTGGATCATTTGTTGTTTTCTGGGTTTTTTGTTTTTTTGGTTTTTTATAGTAGCCATCCTGATGGGTCTAAGATGGTATCTTATTATAGTTTCTTATGTGGTATCTTATTTGTGTTTCTCTAATGATTAGTGGCAATGAGCATCTTTTCATGTGCTTATTGGCCAATTATATATCTTCTTTGGAGAAATATCTATTCACATCCTTTGCCCATTTTTGGATCAAGTTTTTTGTTGTTGAGTTTTAGAAGTTCTCTATATATTATGAATATAAATCCCTTGTCAGATAAGTAATTTGCAAATATTTTCTACCATTCTGTGGGTTGCCTTTTTATTCTGTTGGTAGTGTCTTTTAATCAACAAAAATTTTAAGTTTGTGAAGTTAAGTGTCTATTTTTTCTTATGTGACCTCTGCCTTTGGTGTAATATTCAAGAAATCATTGCCAAATCATTATGTAGCTTTTGTCCTTTGTTTCTTCTCTTGTTTTAGGCCTTACATTGAGGTCATTGATCCATTTTGAGTTAATTTTTGTGTAGTGTTAGGTAGGTTCCAGCTTCAT
This sequence comes from Camelus bactrianus, assembly GCF_048773025.1. Lineage (NCBI taxonomy): Eukaryota > Metazoa > Chordata > Mammalia > Artiodactyla > Camelidae > Camelus > Camelus bactrianus. The sequence goes on from NC_133543.1 coordinate 44,988,878, forward strand.
TCTTTTTGCACGTGGATATCGTTTTCCCAGCACCATTTGTTGAAAAAACTGTCCTTTCCCCATTGAATTGTTTTGGCACCCTTGTTAAAAATCATTTGGCCATATATGCAGTGGTTTATTTCTGAGCTCTATTTCGTTCCATTGGTCTATGTGTCTGTCTTTGTGCCAGTACCACACTGTTTTGATTACTGTAGATTTGTAGTAATTTTGAAATCAGGACATATGAGATCTCCAATTTTGTTCATCTTTTCAAGGATTGTTTTGGCTATTCAGGGTCCCTGAGATTCCATATGAATTTTAGGATGGGTTTCTATTTCTGCAAAAATCATCATTGGAAAAAGAATGTGACAATGAATTTATGTATGATCGTATATAACTGAAAAATTGTGCTCTACGCTGGAAATTGACACAACATTGTAAACTGACTATAACTCAAAAAAAAAAATCATCATTGAGATTTGACAGAGATTTCATTGAATCTGTAGATCACTTTGGATAGTCTTGACATTTTAATGATATTAAGTCTTCCAGACCATGAACATGAGATGTGCTTCTAGTTATTTATGTCTTCTTTAATTTCTTGCAACAGTATTTTGTAGTTTTTATTGTACAATTCTTTCATATCCTTGGTTAAGTTAATTCCCAAGCATTTTATCTTTTTTGATGCTATTGTAAATAAAATTATTTTTGTAATTTCTTTTTCAGATTGCTCATTATTTGTATATAGAAATGCAGTTTTGTTTTGAATGTTGACTTTGTATCTGCTACTTTACTGAATTCACTTACTAGATCTAACATCTTTTTTTGTGGAATCTTTACGGTTTTCTATGTATAAGACCATCTCATCTACAAACAGATAATTTCACTTTTTCCTTTGTAATTCGGGTGCCTTTTATTTCTTTTTCTTGCCTAATTGCTCTGGCTAGAACTTCTAGTACTATGTTGAATAGAAATGGTGAAAGCAGGCATCCTTGCCTTGTTCCTCATCTTAGAGAACATGCTTTCAGTCTTTCACCAACATGGGACATTATGTTCACTGTGGGGTTTTCATATATAGCTTTTATTATATTGAGGTAGTTTCCTTCTGTTATAGTTTGTTGAGTGTTTTTATCATAAAAGGGTGTTGAATTTTGTCAAATGCCTTTTCTGCAACAATTGAGATGATCGTGTGTTGTTGTTTTCCTTTATTCTATTAATGTGGTGTATTACATGGGTCAGTTTTTGTATATTGAACCATCTTTGCACTGCAGATTTTAATCTCACTTGACCATGTGTGTAGGCAGTCTTTTGAATATGCTGATGAGTTCTGTTTGCTAGTATTTTGTTGAGGTTTTTTGCATCGATGTTTGTAAGAGATACTGGTCTGTGGTTTTCTTTTCTTGTAGTGTTTTTGTCTGATTTTGGTATTAGGGTAATGCTGGCCTCATATAATGAATTAGGAAGTATTCCCTTAACCAATATTTTTATCATGGTTTTCGTTATGATTTGATTTTTTGAAAATGTAAATCATTAATCTTTCTAGGTAGTGATATGTGATCTGGAGAAACAAATTTAGTGTTAAATGAATCTCTATCAAAATGAAAACTCTAAAGTAAGCTAAAGTGCTATCATGCCAGAACATTTGTTGAGGTCATCATATAAAACATGACAATTTTGTTGATATAATTTTATTTATCTAGGAAAGTTAAGAAAGTTTAAGAAAACAGGAGACTAGTAGTAAGTTAGTTGTGATGAGAGGTTTTGAGAGAAGTAATACTTTAAGGTTAGGATTATACAAAGTCAACCTAAGTTGCATTTTTTTTTCCTTCAAGTTATTTAATTTTCCTGTTTGTATGGTTTTGGAAATTTTGCTTTATCCATGTAGTTAAGATTTGCCTAATATTTTACAAGGTGTAATAACTCTTCTCTTCGTGTATGTAAATTGTCCATAGATCCACATTTTTCTTAACCTGGGTCATCTTTGATCTACAGCTGTATAGGCTTTTACATCTCTTTTAGCTCAGTTTCCAGGGTCTTTACTGGGGTTTTCTTTATCTTCATTGCCTGGTTGTGTGCTTTCTGAACAGTGAGCATGTAGAAAAATGATAGCTTCAGATACTCACTGATACCAGAGGTCCTTAACATTTGTCCCATAGACAGTGTTTTTACATGGGCTACTCTTTTTTTTTCTTCTTTTCAGAATGCAGTTCACTGCTCCAGATCCTTCTCTACTTCTTGCCATGCTGTTTTATTGGAAATTTAATCTGACTAGATCAAGAAATAGATTAGTAATGGAGTGAGGGGGGCAATAGGAAATACCACTGGCTACTGTCTCAAAAAACAACACTTACACAATAGAGAAACCTTTGCATGGTTTTCTGTTAGTATGTTTCTAAACCAGAAGACCATATAGCTACTTGCTTATGGCTTGTTTGCTCTCACAGGGTAGCTGGTGGGTCTTTTTTCCTTTCTATTCCATTGGCTTTTGAAGTACCTCAACTTATTCATTCTTTTTTTTCAATCAGTACTTATTCCATTCTTACTATGTGCCAGGCACTTTGCTAGATACTGGTTGTATATGATGAGCAAAACAGTGTTTCTTCTTTCACTGATGGCAGAAATAGTTTCTGGACTTCGTCAGTAATATATTCTGGTGAGGGTGTGATGTTTTATTTCCCTATTTTTTTCCATAGTAAATATTTTCTGGCAAGTTGAGAAAGGTTGTGTTAATAACTATAGCCTAGATACCAGTTTTAAATTCTTTTGTCATATGCATTTTTTAAGTTGCTCTAAGTTAGGAAATAATTTTTATGAATACAATGTTCATTATCCTGACCTTGAAGTATTACTTCTCCCAAAACCTCTCATCACAATTAACTTACTAGTGTCTTCTCCTTTTTCCTTAAATTTTCTTAACTTTCTTAGTTAGATGAATAAAATTATCATATCAACAAAATTACCATTTTTATATGATGACTTCAAATATTTTGGAATGATAGCACTTTAGCTTACCTTAGAGTTTTCATTTTGAAAGAGATTCGTATCTATTTGAAAGGCAAGCAGTAAAGCTGCATTAATAGATGAAAATAGATGAAAATTTTGGTTTGTTTGTTTGTTTAATTTGGGGGGAAGTAATTAGATTTATTTATTTTTAGAGGAGGTACTGGGGATTGAACCCAGGACCTCATGCATGCTAAGCATGTGCTCTACCACTTGAGCTATACCCTCCCTGCCTAGTTCTTTTTAAAACTTATTATCTGGCATCTATTATTAAAAATAAAAGTTATGGGATTTTGTTTTTCTCACCACTTTGTATATAAGGAAATAGAGGTAATTTTTGTATGTGATTCTTGTATTTGGAGAAAGCTTATTCTAGAACCTCTTATGCTTAATGCTTCCAGTAAATATTATGAGCATTTAAACAAAACCAAAAAAAAAAAATCACGGAATTTAGCATATAAATAGATAAGAAACTCAAAGTGCACACAGACCTGTAAGTGTGAAATGTAATAAATAAAGCAATTGTTTAATTTTAGTATTAAGCAAACCCATCAAAGAGAGATAGAATATTGATTTACAGTTAGATAGCTAATATGTTCATTATGTAATTTGTAATAGTTACTGTTAAGGAAAGAGAACTTTAATCAAAACAGGGCTTGGCAATTATAAGTCATATCTTATTTTAATTTCCGGGCTGCCCAGTATTAAAAACAAGAAGCTTTCTGTGTGCAGTGGTTGGGGCAGAATTATATTTATAAGATTGTAGTCACCTTGAGGGTAAGGACTATATGTAAATTACGTTGGCAGCAAAATGTTATAGTCAAAAGAGATTTGATGCTTTTGATGAAGATAGAATCTTTATGGAGAAACAGTATTTTCTTATGGTGTAATAAGATTTATAGTAATACTTGTTTTAAAGGTAGTTGTTAGGATTTGGAAGTATTTTCATGTTAACTACACCAGTCTCAACCAGTTTGTTCACACCTGGAGCAGTTGTGTGAAATTTGGTGTTGTATGGGGAAGGGAAACAACTGCATCAGGTAAAGTGCAGAGTATGTTGTTCACAGCTCTTTCACCTAGGGATTAGTCTTCTCTTCACTCCACCGACCTCCCCTCCCCACCGCCAGCACCCCCCCGCAAATATACTTCCATATCTACAGAGATCCCATAGCCCTAATCTACATGCTGTCTTTAGCTGAGAGTCAGACTCAGAGAATTTACTGTTTGTGTTGATCCTTCAGTTAATCATACTAGTCCAACAGCAGTTTACATTCACATTGAGGTAAGAAACATGGCTAACTGGTGCATTATAGTTGTTTTGTAGCAGAGGTAGATTAGCATCACTGAAAGATTCCATATCATGTCTGTTGGACACCTGCCTGAGTACTGAGTTAGATCTCCTACAGGTTTGATATTTGCAAGGTTGTTTTGGTTATTTGTGTTATACTTGAATAAAAGAATACTTGACATGTTTTTCTAAAACTTTTGAAAACAATCATGTTTATATAACATACAACTTTAATTTTAAACTTGTAAACTTTGTGTGTTTATAATAATTTACATGCTTGTTTCCAGGGGCCACCTACAGATGCTCCTGCAGTGGACACAGCAGAACAAGTCTATATCTCTTCCCTGGCACTGTTAAAAGTAAGTGTTGAACTTGCTTTAGAGAGCTCTTGCTTTCACTGTATCTTTGACTGTGGAATATTTTTCACCTTAACCTCACACATAAGATACTGTTTTAGGTGCATCTGTAGAATAGTGTTTTACTTCCACTGAAGCACAATTAGGTTATTAATTTTAAAAAATAAAAGTGTCCAAAGATCTCAAAGCTTTGTGTCTATATATCTTCCTCTTTATAGATGTTAAAACATGGTCGTGCTGGAGTTCCAATGGAAGTTATGGGTCTGATGCTTGGAGAATTTGTTGATGATTACACCGTCAGAGTGATTGATGTGTTTGCTATGCCCCAGTCAGGAACAGTGAGTACTTTTATGGTTGCCTACTGCAAGTAGATGTGTTTCTTTTCTCTTTTCTTTTCCTATGCAAAATAACTCTCACCATATTACAACTTTATCTTCCTGATAGGAAAAATTCATTGTAAGATTAATGACAGAAATTTCTAGACTGTTTTGACTTAACTTGTTGATCTTCAAAATGCATCATGAACTCCCTATAGGTCCACTAACTGAGTGATGCATTTAATCCCTTTACCTGTACCTTCAGCTTTAATTAACGTAGCATACTGGATGTATAAGTTAGTTACCTTAAAACAGTAGGATATTAGTTTGATTAGTTTGAATATTTGGTTCAAAAGACTTCAGAGACTCTTAATTGGATTTTTAATTCGTGCGCATTATCTGCTCCTCATGTTTTATTCTCATTGTGTATATACAACATTGTTCTTATTGAGCCTTGTAAAATATCTGGGTTAAAGAAATTGTCATCATAAAGCTGTTTGCTATGTTTGCGGCTCTTTACTATAAGTATACTTTGATAAAGTGGTTACTAGAGAAAAACATTATCTTTTAAATAACACAATGTGTGTATATTCCTACACCTATGTATATATACATGTATATAATAAGCATTTTAACTAGGATCATTGCTACAGAATGCAGTGTATTTGTAAACAATGCAAAATATAGAAAAATACACAAATTTTTCTTCAAGTAGACCAGTTTGTTGAGATAAACTAATTTAGATCTGCTGATTTTGTCCACCTGAGTATTCATTATAATTATTTTGTAGACATGGAGAAATACACTACATATTAACTAAAGATTTAAGTTTAAATCTTAGACTGTTATTACTTGTATCTGTCTTTTCATGTCAGAATATATAAAACATATAATAAAAGTAACTTTTTTCTGTTACATTTGGTCATTATGTGGATATCCATTATAATAAAGGGTTTTTAAGCTTTAATATCATTTATTTCCTTGTAAGTGCTTGTTTGACAATATAAAATAGAAGATTTGATCCCCATGTTCACTCTGTGTAGTAGAATTGGAAAGTTTTCTTCTAACTCAAGAGTTAGCAAACTTTTCTGTAAAGACATATGTCTCTGTCTCATATTCCTGGTTTTTTTTTCCAAACCACCCTTTAAAATGTAAAAAAAAATTCTTAGCCTGTAGGCAGCAGATTGCATACCCCTGTTCTTGAGGATGCTCTCTCAATTAGAATTCAAAATACTGTTTGTTTTGGTGGGAAGAAGTGCTTATGTTAACTGGTTTGTTTAAGTAGATTAGACTTAAATTCCTGATGTCAGGGGAAAGCCTTGTGGGAGCTATAATGGCAGTGATCTATCACTGGAAAGATGATAAAAGTTTTTCTAATTCTTCCATGTTCTAAAATTTTCTTTTAGTTGAACTAACAAAATAATGCAGCATTTAAAGACTTGGGTACAGGTTGTCTCTAACAGAGAATTTTTTGTGAATGCTTTTATATTTGAAGTAATGTTTAATAGTATGTATTTCCCTCCAATTGCCTAATTTACCGAGTTGTCCTGACTAAAGCACTGAACTTCCTCCTCTTCCAACTCACCCACCCAAAAACCAAACAGAAACAACTCTGGGAAACGGATAAATTATTTTCTTTCTTCAAAGTGTTAACTGGGGGAAGGGGAAAAAAGACTTTAGGCTGTTTATTATAATAGCTGAATTGTTGGAGAACTTTGGATGAGATGGAAAAGACCTAGTACTTTTTAGTTATCAGATGATGACAGTAGGAAGCATGCTTGCCCAGGTAGGTCTACCCAAAAAATACTTGGTTCACTTATTTGGTATTTCTGGTATATGTATATATACAGTCATGACCATAAACTCTTAAAGGATCCTAAAAATTGTTTTAATTTATTAGGTGACAGCTGTTTGGTGCTTGACAATTTTAAAAGTTTTATTGATGTATTGTTTATAATTGAATGACATGAGTGTGTATCAAATATGGGCATCAAAAATTATAAAATTATTTTGGTATCTCAAAATGATACCCATCATTTTGGGGGTAGCTTTTTGTTCATTTACAGTGTAATATAATTTTCCCCCATAGTTATTAATATAAGCTAATCATTTGTCTTACTTTCCAAACCAGGGTGTCAGTGTGGAGGCAGTTGATCCAGTGTTCCAAGCCAAAATGTTGGATATGTTGAAGCAAACAGGAAGGTAAGTATTTCAGGTGATCATATAATGGTATAATGGGAAATATTTTTCAAAAATGTATGTCAAAATTTTAGATGTTTATGAACGCTGCTCCCAGAAAAAAAGCCACATAGTTAATGTTGAAGTATCACTATCAGTGTCTTATCTAGTATCTCTTCCATGTATTATCAAAGAAATTTGCCAGTAAGAAAACTGCCTCATGTTAAAATTCTCAACTGTTCCATAGTAACTTTGGACTGTAGCTTCCCTCTGTTTAGCATATGGAGTTACTTTCTAGTCACTTATAATTGAAAGAGCTTGTATGTTCCATGTATTTGAGAATTGCAGCTGAATAAGATTCTGAATATTCAATTACGTTTGTAGGCATATTGAGTTTTAAAGACGGAGAGAGTGGAATCCAAATATTCTTCAAGTTTTTTCCCCCAGATTAGATCTCTTGATAGTTGTCATTCTCTTGCTCAAATTCTTCTACTGTGGAAAAAACTTCAAAATTAATGTTAGCAAAAGGCTCAGCAGCTGAACAGAACAGTGCAAATTGGTTTTTGACTGAGTTCCTAGTTCTACTGCTGGTTTAATTGATATTTAATCCTTTCACAACAGTGGATCCTGGTGTCCATTGTTAAAAATGTACTCTGCCTGGAAAATCCAACTCCCAGAGCTAAGGAGTTAAAGAGTAGATATTTACTTGAATGCTGAAAGGGTAAAAACTGGCTCTGAGAAAGTGTGGTAACAAGGTGAAAAACTGAAAGCCTTATCTACCACTGCTAATGTGCATCTCTTAATGATAACACTCCTTTGTCACACTTACTCATTTCCATGTTTTCTGGATAATACGGTGTATGATTTCAATGTTTCTAATGGTGCTTTTTCACACCTGTGTGTTTTTCATCTCTTCTTAATTTATACCCTGTTAGTGTGTTGTTTCTTTTCCTATCATAAATGTATTACTTGCTCTGTTCTGAACAGCTGAATGCCCTCTTTGTTTCAGGCCTGAGATGGTTGTTGGTTGGTATCACAGTCACCCTGGCTTTGGTTGTTGGCTATCTGGTGTGGATATCAACACTCAGCAGAGCTTTGAAGCCTTGTCGGAGAGAGCTGTGGCAGTGGTTGTGGATCCTATTCAGAGTGTAAAAGGAAAGGTAGAGTAGATTCTATCTTTATTAGCATCTCCTACCACATTCTCTTTATAGATACGTTAAATAAAAATCTATTTTGTTTAAAGTAAGATTTCTTCATTACTAAAAAAAAAACCCTGTCTGTTTACTTAAAAAAACAACCAAACAAAAAACTCTACAAGTCAATAAATGTGTCTCGATATTATTAGCAATTTAAATATTTAGAGATTTGTTTCTACTTTAATCAGCAATTGTCTGATCATAAATGTTTATCTTAAAATTTTTTTTCTTTCATAGAATTAGGAATGTTAAAGCATACTAAAAACTTGCTGTGTACATTTCATTAATATTTTAGTAAACATTACTCCACCTTCCTTTATTCTAAAATGATGAATTTGAAATTGGCACATTATTTAAAAAACCTAGTTAAAGAGCTTTGTTTTATGGATGTTGTGCAGGATATATTCTAGAGTTATATGTTCCAAATATTTTAGACAATGAAAACTTGCCCCATACACTTGGTAACAACCGTTTGCATTTTTGGAGTGAGAACACAGATGAATGATTAGATATGCTAAATGATTCCAAAAAGGGATTAACTTGCAAAGCGTATTGGGTTATAGTTGTTCTTTGTTGAAATCTTTTGTTCTGGTTTAGTTCTTTTTTCTTTCTTTCTTTTCTTTCTTTCTTTCTTTCTTTTCTTTCTTTTTTTTTTTTTTTTTTTTGTTTGTTTGTCCATTCGTTCATTCGTTCGTTCGTTCGTTCTTTTTTTTCTTTCTTTCTAGCCCCATATGCCATTTTCCTATTTCCTGCCTCATGACAGCAGGGAGCAGCTCTATTATCACCTTCACAGAGCTGTCTGCAAATGTGAGAGGCAATTCGATTTTGCTCAACCACAGGGAGAGTGGATTAGAAAAACTACAGAACATACAGAAATTGGCTAGGTGGTTACTGCTTTAAAATACTGCTGAGGTGTCTTGTTTGAGCATGTACTTCCATTGTAGTGTAGAATAATTGTTAAAATAAAATCACAATACATTTATGGAATCCTTTTTATGCAGCTTTTATAAATAATTTTTAGAGCACTTAAAAATAAATATTAGCTTGCTATGTATCAGACCTGGAATTTGATAGTATTGCAGATTACTTTTACATCTGTTCACCAGCTCAAACAAACTAAATATGGCTGTTAAAACATGGAGTTTTTATCTGTCATGAATTTGAAGTTGGACACTTTTTGACATCATATTATGATGATGAATAAAAATTGAGGTCTTCTCCAAATCATGATCCGATTAGATGTGATTTAGCTTTTCAGAGGCAGAACTAGCTGCAAAAACAATAATAATAGAAAGTGATATACTAGGCAATTCAGAATGGATAACTTCTGAGGCTTGCTTTATACTGATGTTTCAATTTATTTACTTTCTTTTTTATTAAGTGTATGGTTATTTAACTGCTATAAAGGAGTTGAGAATCCTTGACTTTTGTTAGCTTTATGAATTAAAGTACAGTATAATATTTCTTAAGTTTAATTCTTTGATAATTGATACTTTTTAAAAAGTAATCCATAAGTAACTCATTTAAGTAATAATTATTATTTTAGAAATATAACAGAATTATCTGATTTAGTTCCTCCACCACAGTATTTACAAATAATAATTGGAGCTTAATTTTAAGTATAATTAGAATTCTATCTTGTTTGACTTTTAATGATACTTCACTCATGTGATGGTGGCCACTTTGAAAAGGAAAATATAAATGTAAATACAATGAAAGAAAGCATTTTCAAAACAGAATGTAAATGAATGACTGTGTATTTTGGTTTTGGTTATCTTGTTTATATAGTCTTTGAAATGGCAGTTTTAGTTTCTAGACCTAGTTCAGGTATTATATAACATTGGTGTTTGCATTTGTTTATTTCTAATTAACTATAATTCATATTAAAAGAATGCATTTCATTAAAAAATACACTTATATCACATGACTCTTGTCATATGGTAAAATATATCAAAATATATCAAAAATTACTTTATGAAATCACATGTATCACCATCTAGTTTTATATGTCATGAAAAAATTTAGTATAAATATCCATCATTGATGATTGACATCACTTATTGTGCCTAATATTTAGGTTCATACAATTATATTACCTGAAATAAGGATTCAGTTCTTTATCAATAAAGCAGCTTCATCTATAAGGTATCTGAGTTTGGTTATAATTTACAGTCCTCTCAGTGTCTCAAAACCTTGAATTAAATTAAATGCTAGTAAATCCATGGCCAGAGTGTTCTAGTTAAATTGTTAAACTTAAGAATATAAACTTACAAAACATGAAAAATAGCATGAGACTCTCCCTCCCCCTTCCCTGCACATGATTATCAAAACTATCAAAATATTTAATAAGGCAGTGATTAACTCAAGAGTTTAAAAAATGTTGATCTATATGTAAATGATTTAAGTTGGGTTTCTCTTCTCTTTCCTGTATGTTTTTATATCTTTATTTTAATGAGTCCCAATATTATCTGTTTTTGAGTTATTAGATAAGCATGGATTCTTTCTTCATAATCTCAATTAATTAATAGTGTTTGATTTCCTTTTATAGTGACTTGACTGTATCTTGTATGGAATTATTGCTATATGCCAGGTATTGTGGTGATAGCCGTTTCAACTTGTCTCATTTTTCTCAGTAATTCTGGAAATAGGTTCTATTATCATTCCATTTTATGAATGAAAGGGTGAAAAAACTAGGGTCAAAGAGATTACTTTGCACAAAATCACGCCGTTTATGTATTAAGCAGCAGAACAAGGATACGAATCTCAGTCTATAAAATTTGAGAGCTCAAGCTATTTACTGGCTCTTTTAATATTAGACAGTTGTAAACAATATGATTAGAATAACTCAAGAATGGAAAATGAGTATCAAAGGTCATTGCAGGGCCTTTTCTTAACTTGTATGGATAGGCATCATTCCCCTCAGTGTAAGTTTTCTGAGTTCTCTATCTCTCTATTTTTAGTAGGCATTATATATTAATTGATTTTTCTCATATGGTATTTGTTCTATTAATTTTAAAAAACAGTTTAGACAAATTCTTCCCTGTCAGCTTTTGTAACAGCCCTAAGACCGAACATTGAAACCAACATAAATAATAAAATATACTATATGATAAAGAATCCATATCACTCTATTATGTAATTATGTAAATGTTAGAAATGATAGGTGAAAAATCAATAATACTGTTTGTAATTTAAATAGAGTGTAAGCTCATAGATATCACCAGTGAGCTCTAATCTAAACTTACCATTGAAAATAGTTTTTAAGACTCTGTTTTAGTTTATTTGTAAAAAAACATGTTTTAAAATATTTTAAACTTTGTTCTCAAGTGGCAGCCTCTTGCTTAATGTTTTGCTATCTTGTATATTCAGCCTATGACTGGAATTGATCCAGCAACAAATTTAGAAGTTAATTCAACTTGTAATATGGCTATACTTCTTCCTTAGGGCAAAAAGAACAATTACTTTGTATAGAGTCATAAAACTAGCTAGCATACAATTATTACTGCTTTTGAGAACTAATTTTCTTGTTGGGATTCCTGTCAGTAAAATGCTCAGATGTTACCTACTAACTCCAAACAATCTTTGTGTCTGTTCTCTATTTTGAAAACATTTAAAAAATAACTAAAAACCCTTTAGTCCAAATAAATCTTCACACTGGCTAGATTTTCTTGAAGATTTTTTATTTACTCTGATCAGAAATACTCAATGGACTTCTACAAATGTGATGTTTATCTAGTTTCAGATCACCTCATCAGCAGGTGTTTAAATACATCTCATGTACCTGTATGCTAATGATTTGGGAATACAAAATAAATTTAAAATGGTCTTAGTCTCTTTGAGAAAATAAGTCATATACATTTAGTGTCACTAGTGAGCCAGATACCATTCTGCCAATTGTATGCTGATAATCTTACATTGCATAATGATATAATACAGCTTATACTGATACTGCTTTGTTTCTGTAACTAAGTATTAATTAGATTGCTAGCCACAAAGAATTCAACAAATATGTATTTAGAACCTTTTATGTGTCAATATGCAATAAAGTAGTACTTGTATAGCAAACATAGTTAAGTGCAAATTAAATTAGAAGGAGGTAGAAATCGGTGTAGGCTGCACAAAGTAGATGAAGCTTGCGCTAAACTTTAAGCGGTGGGCAGGACATCACTCAGAAAAGAGGAATTTGTACCCTTGGAGAAAAATGTAGAGACAGTACAATTTCAGGTGGTATTTACCTCTTTGTTCATTCTTCTTTCACACCTATTTTAGAATGTAAAGTGAGTAGTTTTGTTCGTTGTTGTTGTTTGTTTTTTAATCAGTGTTTTACCAAAAAGATGGGGCTCTGAAGAGTAAATACAAATACAGGAGGAAAGAATTAAGGGATAAATGTTATAAGAGCTTACCTTTTATTTTCGAATATCTAGAGGGTTATGTCTTTTTCAAGATAAGAGAGAAAATATTTTACTTATCCAAGAAATTTTATATTAGAAAGTTTTAAGATGGTGGAAATTTTGAACTACGCCAATAATAGTTTTATTTTAGCATTTACTTATTATTATTAAAAATGTTATAAAGGCAGGGCATAGAGTAATGAAGAGCACAGGCTTTGGGATCAGGCCTGCTTTAGAATCCAATTTTTATCTTTTCTTTACAGCATGACCTTAAGCAAGTTACCTAATCTTCTTGAGCTTCAGTTTTCTCATCTATAAAACAGATTTTAGTAACCATCTCATAGTATTTATAAATACTATGAAGTGATATATATAATCATTACAGTGCACATGCCATATAGGAGTTGTGTAATAAATGTCACTTCATTATTCTGAAGATTAAAATAATCAATACCAGTAAAATAACTAGCATTTTAGAAAGCAATGAATATTTCTGAAAATTTTGTTAAGAACAAGTCTATGAATTAATTACTAATGTGCTCACTTTGGGGAGGTGAAAGTAATAACTACAGAAGAAATGAAAAGTTTAAAAAAATATTTTAGACATCCTGACTAATCTAAGATACTCTTCTAATTCAGCTGATTTTTTTTTTTTTATTGAGCACTTACTGTTTTTCCAACTATTTCTCTAGTGCATGCTGATAAAAAGGAAAATAAATATATTATGTTAAAATTCTGGCCTTTGACATGGTTAATGTGTTTCACTTAAAACCATTTTGTGTTTTATTCATCTATGTGTTGTCTCCCCCACAAGACTGGAACTTCTTTTATAGGAAATATGTTTTCATATCTTGAAACTGATGTAGTGTTTGCAAAAAGTAGTTTTTTTCATAATTGTTTATAAAATAAAATCAAGGAATTCATGTGTCAGTGGTTAACTATTACCAGTTTTGACTTTTAGCATATAAGAAAACTGCAGTTAATTTTGTGTAGTTAAGTAATTTGTATATGTTAGCAGTCATAGAATAATTTATTGAATGAGTAAAATGTCAAATTGACATGGTCAGTGAGCCAGTTTGTTCATAGACATTAGCTTTGATTAATCTGAACCTTGTGTAATCAGAAGTAAAGTTTAACATGTCATTTGTCTTCTAATGGTAGTGGAAGATATTTAGAATATCTGTTATTCATAAGATTTTCTTTTGATCAGTATCCCATGAGGGTCAGTTAGGGCTGAATAGTCCTAATCTCAAATTGTATACACACACAATCTTTTCTTTGCCTAGTTTTCCAGACTGAAAGAGAAAAATAGAAAATAGGACACATAAAAGTTCTATTTCCATTCCTAGTATAGCTCTATGAGCATACTTATCCACCTCTTAGAACAAGTTTAGTTACTATATTATCTTTTGTTTGCTTCCTGGTTTTCATTCTTATTATCAGTTTGAAGTTTTATAACACACTTAGATTTAATCTGTGAGGATGTCAAAGAAAATATTATAGGTGCTAATGTACCTATACTATTCCTGATAGACAGACTTAATAGTTTATAATATTAATTTAGCTGATATAATCAGAGATTGTCAGCTTGGAGTGTTAAAACAAGTTATGTTTAAAAGCCTAAGAAACATAAATCATATACAGAACTAACAATTGTTAATGTAGTTCTTTTTATTTAGAACTTCTATATTATAATTTCTGAGCTAATTTATTATTGTTTGGTACTTGCTATGCATTTGAATGGCATAAATCTACTTCAAATTAGTTTGAATCCAGCTGTTTCTATAAAGATACAGGGAAACCTTTGAAACAATGTCCCATTATCTATAAAAATGTTATTTATGGGCTCTTTTGCTTCTTGAATGCTTTTTCTTTCCCCAGTTTAATGATCCCTGGTCATTCATTCAACAGATATTTATTGATCACTACTGTGTGCCAAGCATACACTAGATACACAAGGGAAAGAAGATACTCTGTCCTTAATGCCAGTTTTATACTGGAAAATGGAAACTATGACTTTCTGTAAGAGGCTTATCATAGCCCATATATATTAATTGTTTAAGATCATATTGAAATAATTTGACATTAGCCCTTCTTAATTGTGAGGATGTTTCTGTCCCTGGGACTTAGTTTTGGCAGGCTGATGTGTCGTTACCACTGTAATCTTCTGAAGAGGGTAGAATTGATTATGGTGGTAAATTTTCTTCTAAGTTATAGTTGATTATTATTCTAATAATCAGTGATTATTCTTAGAATACTAGTAAGCTTTTTAGTAGATGCCCACTGCCACTTTTTACATTCAGAATAGCTTTACTATATGCAGTTTTTATTCCTGATTAAACATAAGTCAGTGCTTTGTGACGTTTGAGTTTTTCAGTTCAACATTCCTAGAAGAGTGTTTCATGAATTCAGAACTGAGCAGTGATAGGGAAATGGGAAGTATATACTTTGTAAAGCTAGTGATTAGATTTTTATAGATAATGATTGTTTTTGTTTTAAGGAAAAATAAACACAAATAGTAAAACTTTATGTTGAACAGTAACCAAAAATGCTTTCTTGGACCTTTTATTTCAGTAGATGTTTATTCTGCATTGTATTAGGCATCCTAGTTACTCTGCTAGGGAATGGATATTCATTGGTGAGTAAGGCACAAGCCTTGCTGTGAAGTAACTGAATCTAATAGTAGTCTTTTCTTGCTTTTGTGTTAGGATAACTGTTATATCAAGTAGCTTGGTGATGAAGAGTGCTGGCTTTGGCATGCTGTGCATGTACAAATGTAGTGGTATCACTTACTGGTTGTCATCTCATTTAATTTATTCAAGTCCTCTGAGCCATAGTTTCTTTATCCATAAATTGAGAATATTAATACCTGCTTCTTGATTGTTGACAACATAATTTCTATATAATAATTAATAAGCCCAATAAAAAGATGTAAAAGTGATATATAGCAAAGTAATTGACCTTTACATATTTTTCCTACAATAATGACCTTGCCTTTTGAGGGATAGCAGTTTGAAGGGTATATTTTGTGTTTTACTTTGAGGGTGATGTTAAAGCATGAGAAATATATGTAAGTCCCTTATTCCCCTTATCCACCGGCACTACTGCCCTTCTAACATAGGTAAGCCCTGCCCTTTGGTCTCTAGAACCTGTTATCCCTTTACTTTATGTGGACCTGTTATTAAGCATACCAATTGTGTTGCTTTCACTTGTCTGCTAGAAAGGAATCTGAATTCATTTGTTCATTGTATGTAGGCTGGCAGAGTAGCCACCAGATAGAGCTGGTATCAGATCAGTGACCCAGAGATGGTAGTCTCTTCTAGGTCATCAGTAGTCCCTGAGGAGTTCACTTTTTAAGTTTGCTGTTTATTCGTCACCTGTAAGTCTAGAAATACCTATCATGCAGGAGTATCAAGATTCTAGGCATATTGTCATTTTTAAAAAGAGATAATAATATTCAGTATAACTGTTAAATTTTTTTCTTTATTTTAATTAGGAATTTTCCTAAGGAAGTATGTCTTTAAAGATCTCTCCCTAATTTCCTATTGATGTTTTCATATACCAAATGTCTGTGATACCAGATTTATAATTCTGATTTGGTTTTTGGGGTAGCTTTTTCTAACTTTAACGCGGTATTGCCGTAGCAGCACTCTGGTTAGTTTACTGTGTCAGTTTGGGAGGTCCAAGAAGCAGATGCCAAAATGGGATTAGACATGCAAGAGATTTATTTGGAGAAACACCTGTGAAAGATAAAGGGGAGACTTCACACAGCAGTACAGATTTGACCTTGTGGAAGGAGAAAGAGAAGGTAGGATTGGGTAGATAGAGTGTCAGACTGCAGCATATTTCTGAGAAAGTTTCAGCCAGGCTGTTGGGGAGTCCTTGAGACGGTTGTCCTTTAGAAGAAGCCCTTATTTGTCAGGAATGGCTATGTTATAGTATCTCTGCTGTACTCAGTTAATGGCTGGGAGTAAGTAGCCCAAGGGAAGTGTGACATGGGGTGAACCCCTAGAGGATCCAAAGGTGTAGCATCTGGAGTTTGTGAGTCAGCTATGCTCTCTACAGTAGGTTCTGTTGAAAGATCTGAGCTGGGCAGCTCCATGACCACCACAGTTAATAATACTAACATCTATAGTGGCAGGTACATTGATATTATTTTATTTAATCTTATCACCAGCTCTGTGAGGTGTCATTCATGAGCAAATGGAGACATCATCAAGAGGTTAAATAACACTTAACCTTACTTAGGTCACTGAACTAGCAAGTGATAGGACCAGAATTTCAACTTAGGTGAATTCTGACTCCAGAGTGTCTTACGCATTTAAACCACCTATACCATACTGACTACATGCATCACTGTAAAAATTCTGCTAAACTTTATCACCTGACCGTATTCCTTTTTTGAAGTTTCATGGATCTAAAAATGTTTACCTTTTGCCATACTAGTTTCTAGAGATGGATTTTGTTTTTGTTAAAGCATATATGTTCAGAACTTCTGGCTTTACTGTTTGAATTTTGATGCATGTCTTCACTTGTCAAAAAAAAGTACATTATGCTAGTTACACTCCTTCCCCCTTTTCTCCCAATATATTGAAGTTGTACTACAGCTCTCTAGCTACAATAAGCAATTCTCCAAGGATGAAGAAATAAAATGTACATACACATAGGAATTTCTTTTCCAGAGCTAAAATTGACATTTTATAAATAATTTCCATGTTGCAAACTTGAGACTAGGAAATCACAGCAATTCAGTGATATGCATTTGGCATGAGTCAGTTTTAGTTCTTAGTGCTTTTCATTGGAAATGGCATAAAAAGTAAGATTTCTTTGAATTTTTTATGTTGTGGGCTTACTAGAGACATAAGATGTTTTTCTCTTATAGATGTCTGGCAGTGCATGGCAGCAGAAGTAACGAAATGGTCACAAACCCCAGCAGTACTTCCCAGGTCACATGCACCCTTAATTTTTAAAGCATCTAGAAACAACCTAAGCAGTTGATAACAGGTCATTTCTAGGTGATAAAGGGTGTTTGATATGGGGTGTTGCTTTTCGTTCCACACCTACCATTTTTATACTCATTTAGAGACTGACTTTATATGATGGTGTGTTTCTGTGTTTTTAAATATGTAACCTGACTGGTAACTGAATTGTAACGCTTTTCTCTTTTCTTGGTATTTGACATAGATTTTGAGGTCTTAATTTTTTTTTTCCAAGCTTTTTTCCCCCTAGCTCATTTAATATATAAACACTTATACCATAGTCATTGATTTCAATACAAGGGCAGTTGGGAATGCCAAAGGCAGCTACTATAAAATAAAATTTAAAAAAAGAGACAGAGAGAAATTATGAATTATAGTATCTACTGCCAGAAGTGTTTGTGCATTTTTCTTTCAAATGCTTTTGTATTAAATTACTTTTACGAGCTTCACTTAAAAAATAACCTCCTTTGAATGTAAAAATTGGGAACTATAGGTTGGTGCTTTAGAAATTTAGTCTTTCAGTAACCAAGCAGTTGATATGAAAACATGAATTTTAAAATAAATAGCATTTGGATAAACTGTACTATATTCATGAAAGAAGCCAAAAAATTATGGATTAAACTGAATTTGAAAATAATTGCAATTTTGGGTCCTAAACCAGATTCATTATTAAAGTGAAATGGTAGGTCTTTGACCCTTGGGTATACTTGAAATAAATATGGAATACAGTATTGTTTTTAAAACTATTTTGCTTTTATAAGCTAAGACAGATGTACAAAAAAGATGCAGTTTTTATTTTGTATTGGCAGCTTCCAAATATTTAGTATCTATTTCCAAGAGTTGCAATTAGTAAAGCAACCATGGTACTGAAATCTGCACATCCCACAAGCTAATTATATTTGCAAGGTCAGAGTGAATACATATTTTCAGAAAAATAAAGGGTTATATAAATATGTGTCTTCTACTTGGCTGTTATATCACAGTTTGTTGATCTGGAGTATAATGTGTACAATTCACAAATTTGTCTGATAACAGAAAGTGGTGTGTGATTGTGTTTATTTTACTAACCAGTATATTCACAGCAATCACTTCCAAATATCTCTCCAGTAAAGATGTGTTAATTACAAAACAGACAAGGTCTTCTATTATATTAAAGCTACTAACAAGAAGACAGCAGGAATCACACATGTAAATAGCATCATCAACCCCTATTTTAGTCCTCTGTTTTGATCTGTGAGTTGCGCATAGACCAAAGGTGCTATTAAAGACTGAGTGTATGAAATAGGCAGCATTATATGAACAAAATTTATTCAACAAGAAAACAGACCTTTAACATGAATTTAACAAGCCTGAGAAATTATAAACTATCATATGCTGCAGATTCATGCAGTGATAATAAACAAAAAAGGAAAGTAAGAGGTTTCCCTCAGCTAGCCAAACTGCTAATGGTTTTGTTATAAGCTGTCTACTGTTGCAGTGACCTCTGAAAAGTCTCAAGGCACTTGTACCAGAAAAAATTAAGTGGTCAGGCCGGTGAATAGAGATTCAATGTGGTGTGTAGGACTGCAGCATGGAAACGAATTATAAAAGTCTAGCTTCATATTCCTGAAAACATTCTTCATACTTTAGCTTGGAAGTTTCTGTTATTGCACATTAGGGAGGTAGTTTTTGTGCAGTTTTTTGGCTAAATTACTTTTTGGATTTATAAGACTTAAGCTGAACTGCTTTAATGTATATATACTTTAAAACAAGCTGTAGAAAATTTGTATAGCTCAAAAAAAAAAAAAAGGATTTTCCCCCACCCCCTCCCATACCTTAATTAATCCTTGGGGGTTCTTTGTTCAGTATATTGTATCTGAGATTTCCTTTCTTATCCACTGAGTGACCATTTTGCTGTCATTCTATTGCATCATGCTGTAAATACATAAACATGGAGAAACGCCTTCAGCTTATACACACCTCCAAGTGCTCACTGGGGCTTTTCCTTGAATCTTACTGTGGCATAATTAACACCTTCTTCACCCATTGCTCATTAGTGCACTGGACATTAATGAGTCTATTTTGATAGGTTCTCCAAAGGAGAAACCCACTTATTCTCACAGAGCAAAAAGCAATTATAAAATTGTACAGAAATTAAAATGTAGCCTATATTGCCATATTTATGTTTTTATTGCGTACTAAGTCTAATTTTGGTCTGCAGGTTGTGGAACATGTTAGTTTCCTTAAGACAGTTGCTATAGTGATGGCAGCAAATTCCTTTAATCTTAATGTAAAGTATTCATTTTCTATTGGCTATCATATTGCTACTCAGAAATTGTCAATCTAAGCATGTCATTTCACATGGGCCATCATTTATTAGTTGAACAGTATATTAAATTCTTGAATCTTTGTCTTAATTTTTAATAGAATTCAAAGGTTTTTTATTTCATACTGTTTTTAACTGATTGTGAGATCTGTTTAGCTGGTATTTTCATTTTTTTATGAAGTTTCATAAAAAATAGTCCAGAGAAGTACTACAGAGATTTTTGTGTAAAATAGTTTTGTTTTTCTAGTTTGAAAGCATTCAGTATAAAAAGGCATCTTGTTGTGATATATAATGGAATTTTCATAGATTTGTAGAAGTGGTTTTTTTCTACAAATGATACTGAAATCTTTAAATGGAATCAAAGTATTCTAAAAACAGACCAAAATGATACTTTGCTCTTAAATATTTACTGCTATTGGTTAGGGAGGCACTTCTTAATTTCGTATTTATTTAAGCTGTACATGTATCAAAATGGTCTCTTTTCCCGTCTTTATCCTACATTTTAATTTTATTTTATGTGCTTTTTAGTAGAAAATGTTAGAAAATTTTACTTCATGTTTTTAAAAGTTATTGAAAATATGATAATATCTAATTAAAGCATGTTTGATATTAGTATTTTATTGTTTTGCAGAAAAAATGTGATTAGAAAAAAATTTAAGTATAAGCAAGAAGTGTAAACCTAGGCCATATTTATCTACACATAAATGTGAGAGTGAAGTCTGGATTACAGTTATTGTATAAAAAGAAAAAAGTTTTCATGAACTATTAAATCATGCATGTTCTGGGGATACTTGGTTTTATTTTAAGGCAAGAGGAGTCTTTGGGGAAATTCAGACTGTTAGAAATAAAAGCAAAATTCAAAGTTGATTTTTTTTTTTGGCCTAGTGGAGTAGGCAGAGACCTTAGATTGATTCACTTGTCATAATGCTTTGGCCCAAGTTTGTATTCTTTGGTACTGTTGACCCTTCGTGGTAGCTTTTTAGAAAGGGTAAAGTTTTTTTTTCTTTCTTTAAATCTTGCTCTTTAGCATATAGCATGTAGTAATACTTACTACAGATTTTTCAGACTTGATGACGTTCCAGTTGGCTTAATTTGAAAGTAAATTTTTTTTTAAACTCTTAGTATCTTCAAACAATAATTATACATATGAGAAACAGTCTAGTTGACAATAGTGTTTAAAACAGTGATAAATCTCAGTTGTTTAACACTTTCAAAGGCAAATCTAGAAATAACTATATTATCCTGCTTTAAGATATTTTAATGTGAAGAATGTATTGGGTTTATTCTCTAGGAAATTGATTTAAATTCCCTAAAAGAGGCATCTGTCTTAAGGTCCCCAGTTCTTTACATAAAACATAGCAACATTTAAAAGCTTTAATGAGTCCTTTCAAATCCATAATAATGAACAGAAGAAAGCATTAACATAGTATGTGATTCTTGTTAAAACTCTTAATATGTAAGAGATAGTAGATGATTTATATCATGTAAGAATTTGAAGTTTTTCTGTACTGAAATATTGAATACACATAGCAAAAAGAGGATACTTATTTCTTTACTATCAACTTAGGGCTGTGTTATTCTGTCCCATATTCCTGGCTTAAAAGCATAGATGACCTTGGTTTTCTTGCATTGTGTCTCCTATTCTTGACAGTGGCTTGGATATTTAAGGCCATCAGACAAGGTATAAAGTCTTTTATAGTCACAAGAAGTAAAAGGTATCTGACTAGAAGAGAATACGTGGAGCAAGTGCCTTGCTGGTTGTAATTTTGTTGTCATTTCAAGTACTGAGGTAGTATAATTGATGTGACAGGGCTGGGCTTCAGATGTGGTCCCTTAGCTTGTGCTCACTTTCAGTTTTAGTTTCTCTTTGTCATTCATTTTGATTAGGTAAAATTTAGGTGACAGACATATGCACACCAATGGAGACTGGTGTAAGTTTAGTAATGACGTATTTCAATAATAAAGATGCAAAGTTAGTATTTCCCTTTACTGCTTCATGAAAATTGCAATAATTGGTGTCACCTTACATTACAAGATAGAGGGTGGTGTGCTGATGGCACAGTCAGCAGGAGGTTCTTTTTTTATTAATATTATAATTAAATGATTTTCTGGAAATAGGCCAGAAACAGATGCAAGTTGATCATGCCTTGTCCACTGTTGCTTGGCATCATCACTTGCTTTTAAAAAAGAATTGACCTGACACCTTGTTTTTACAGGTTGTTATTGATGCCTTCAGATTGATCAATGCTAATATGATGGTCTTAGGACATGAACCAAGACAAACAACCTCAAATCTGGGTCACCTAAACAAGCCATCTATCCAGGTAATGCCTATATTTGATACTGTGTTAAAACTGTTTTACATTTTAAAAGCCTGTTATCAATGGACATTTTAAGATCCAATACTTAGCATTTTAATTTGTTTTGCAATTAATTTTTTTTGTGCTTTAAAAGGAGATTATGGGAAGTGTTGCAGAAGTTAGATTTGCTTATATATGAGTCAGCTTTTAGTGAAATTTTTAAACTGTCCTAACATAATTTGAGGACACCTCTTTTGGAATTATAGTGGAGCCTTAATCTTGACAGTACCTTACAGCTTTGTATAGTTAACACTGTGGTAAAGGACTGACAGGAGTTTCAGGAGGAGTGTGTTAGGTATCATCATTGATTGGTTAGTAGACCTTTCTCATAGCAGTAAATAGTGGTAAATTGTTGTATACTTTAAGAGGTCCCCAGAAGGAGTCCTTAAATGGTGTTTAAATTTTTCTACCATTTTTTTTGCTTACTCCCTACTTTTAAAACAAATGATATAAAACATGGTTATATATTGCTTTTTATTAGAATCTATATCTTGTTCTTTCTAATGATGGCAACCACTGTTATTGCAGTTATTCAGACACTTAATATCCTCCTGAGTGATTGTTTCCTTTGTGTCATTCACATGCCTCATTGTTTTTACACAAATCTTTATTATCTGCAAAAATTATTTTAAATGTGTTTTTAAATGCACCACAACCTGTGTTTGTATAGTTAATTGCTTCTCTGAAGATTAATTAAAAGGACAGAGATACCATGTTTGGTTAAATAGAACACATAGGACAGAGACATTATAGTAGCTGTTGCTGCTCTCCTTCTGAAACCTTGCTCTGTCATATGATTGTCTTTGGGGAGTTGTGGCTTTGACAGTTAACCATGGTTAAGCTAGGTTACACTTTGATGACTTTATACTTTTAGATGCTTACATTTTCAGCAGACACTCATCTGAAATCATCAAAGTGAAATTTTGTTTTTTAAAGGATTGAGGTGTGTTGCTTTTGAAAAATTTTTTTACAAGTCAGAGAAGACTGCAAAGTATAATGAGTAAGAAGTAAGCTATCAGTGTTTTTGACTGGGTACAGACAAGTCCATGCTTGCTGTTCCAAGAGAATATATTATTGGACCTGTTTAGCCTGTGATAATGACCTTTCTTTAAAACCCCCATAGCATCATACTGCTTCATTATTTGTTTTGCAAAAGGTTAAGTAGCATCTCATAGTCTAAGATCATTTTGATTACTGCATGGTATGTTTTTGCCAGAAGTTTTTACTAATTGCATGTCAGCAGCCACCTGTTGCAGATTTCGTCTTTTAAATTTAAACACTGCTTTTTAACCTTAAAAATTGAGTATAATAAAATAATTAAAATGTTTCTTTCTGTATCAGTCCAGTTTGTATTTTTTACCTTATAATCTTGTAATTTAAAATAGACCTTAAGAAGGAGGTTCCAAACCCAAGTTAAAAGGACCTGTGTATATAACAGCTATAGCATCGTTGTTTATTTCATTTTAGTTTGTTTTGCCTTCTAGTTAAAAATCTGTAAATATATTTATTTCACAGTTTGTCTAGCGCCTATCAGTAAGACATCTATCTGGGTGCTTTACAGTTTTAAGACAATTCCAATACTAAAACACTCAAATGGGATCAAGCCAAAAAGTGACAGAACAAAGCTACACCTTAAAACAGTTTTTTAGTTTTTTAAGATAAGCTAGAAGGAATGCAACCCAGAAGAACCTGAAGTGTTAAGATGTGTTAAGAAATTGAATTTTAAGATGTGTTAGCAGGATCTTTACCTCAGGGATTAGAAAGACCATGCCTTTTATTTTAAAGGAAAATCAGTTCATGTTAAGAGAGGTCTTCTTTCTAAACCAAATTATAAGTAGTAGGGATAGAAACCTGACAGGTACCATGAGCACTCATGCTTGGGGTAACTAATGCTTTTCAACACTGATTTTTTTTTTTTTCACTCTTATACTTAAAATACGTTGTGGAAAAATACTAGGATTATATTATAGACTACTATTTAATATATTGAGAAAAGTTCAAAATATGTTAAGAAAAAGATCATAACATAGGATACACAAGTTCTCCTCTTTGAAAACATATCTTCTATAAACTGTGCCTATTATTTACACCAACATGTTAGTATTGATTACCTTTAGGTAGTAGGATTATGGATTTTTTTTTTCTTGTTTTTCGTTCTTCCTATTTCTTAAACTTTCTACAGTGAAATATATTCTACTTTTAGAAAATGTTATGTTTAAAGTACTGATAACAGTGTTGAAGTATTTGCTACAAGACAAAGCTAGTAGACAAGGTTTATATGAACTTTCATCTTTTAAATAAGAGAAGCCATTAATAATCCTCGTAGAGAGGGAAAAGTATAATGCTTATACTACAGACTTTTATTTTAATATATGAGGCTTTTATTACTTTGTACCTGAAACATTTAACCATTATTGTCAAGTGTATAGGATTGAGAGTTAGCAAGCATTTATCTTAGTAGCTACAGATGTTAAACTATTCCACTAAAAATTGTTCAATGACATTTCAGATCCTTAAGGGCCACAGTATATATGAAGACTGGTTGTCAATTGCATGGACATTTAGTGAATGTTAATGCATATATACTAGGGTTGTGAGCCCCTAAGTGTAGCCCTGTGTACAGTTGCATTGTCTAACAGAGTTAAACTATTTGAAAAGCATTGTTTTCAGTAGTTATTAAATAGTTATGAAACAGTTGCACTGGAGGGAACCATTGTGGTCATTTTGTAGGTAAGAAGACATACCCAGAAAGTTTATTATTTGCCTAGGTTATCCAGTGAGTTGATACAGGACCTAATACATAACCAGAGCTATTCTTTTATTCTATACTTGGAATTTTAATTAATTAATTTCAGCATAGATATATGTATACAATTCAAAATTCAGAAGATATGAAAAGGTATTTAGCAAAAACTCTTTTCTTTTGTTATCTGCAACCCAGTTCTCCACTCTAGAGGGAACAAAGCACATGTTTTGTTTCTTTTCAGGGTTATTATATTTATAAATAAAAAGAAAGCTTCATGTTAAAGTATAATTTAATGGATGATACCTAGCACCACATTTGTTTTATCAATTGTAAAACAATTCCAGACAGACAGGTTTATCTTTACATCTAAATAAATACGGCTTTTTAAGAGCATGAAACTTTTTTAACCTATCAAGAATCTATAAATAGGTTATTACATACTTCATAAGCTCTGTGTTTTAAAATATGCCTGCTTTTCCACAGCAGTGAGTGAACAGAAGTATAACTTCTGACCTTTTCTCAGTAGTCTGGGCAGTGCCAATGAAGTATGATTAGGATTGGTTTTAGTTACTTCTAAGTATGTTTTAAGTATTTATTTAGTCGTTTAAGTGGTTAAGAAGCTACTTAAGTTAAAGTATCTTATTTTAGGAACTATTGTCAGCAATCCCTCTACAGAAAATGTGGCTCTACACAGTTTCATCCAACCTGGTAACTGACTGCCTCTCATGAACTGCCTATATTTTTATTCCATAGTTTCTACTATCTTTGCTTATACATCGCTGCAGTTCTAAGTTTATTACTTTTCTTTCTCACTCTTACTTATACTTTAGTGGTTTAGCCAATCTTGAACATTCATTAGGATTAGGTACCTATTTTCCCAAAGATATTTCTAATACTTAAGTTTAATAATTCATATGAGTGAATGAATACAGAATATATCAATAATTCAAATGGTGGTTGATTTTGAAGTTTATTTCACAGTAATGATTATTTGCATACTTTTTAAGAAATTTGTCATACCAACAAAATTATAGAGCTCTACTCTAAGGATTAATTTAAAGAAACATAGAGATAACATCAGTGGATTGTCATAACTCTGCTTTGTCTAGTTCCTCCTTCAAACCATTCTTTATCTAGAATAAATAGCATTTTAGACCGATACAGAGTACCAACCTAGGTAGAACTCCTTGTTTTAAAGGGCGGCAGCCTGCGAACAAAGAAAACAGGGTCAGGATATCCAAGAAGCAAATAAGCTAAGTCCTGTTAGTAAATTCAGAATGTGTTTTCGTAGAAATAGTGCTGGAAAGGGGCTAGCTTCCCAGGTCAGCCACTGAAAGCTTATTTATCCCACAATATATAATGCTGTAGAACAGGGAACCATGCTTTGCAGATTTCAAACAGTCCGTGAATGAGCTTCAGGACAATATCCTGTTTAATGAAGAATTGCCTAAATTTTCCTAAGTTCGTCATATGTTTTTTAAGTATAAATTTACAACTTAAGTATTGATATTTTAAGAAATTTCCTGGTTATATAACTTCTTTATCTGCCTGATATACTATGGCATTTGCTAGTATGTTATGTTTAATTTGCAGTTTGACCCTTTCAGAAAGCTAGTCTCCCCCTTGTAAAGCTAATCTTATATTTGGTCTATGCTGCCACAACTTGTAATTCAATGTCAGCTAGACTGGTTAGTTCAAAAGAATTTATTTTTCACTAAGCTAAATAAAAGATGCTGTGCTTTTTGGGCTCATGGGAAGAGGTCTCTACATGGCCAGTTTATGTGTGATTTGGGATGAATGCGCTGGGGGTACACAGCAGATAAGTAAGTGAATTTGGAAGATGGCTTAAGGATATCATTTGATTTAAATTTTATTTATTTTGTTATTGTCCCTGCTAATCTTTCATGCTGCTCGTGTTAGTTTTACTACTTTTAACTGAATAATGTAATTGAAAATCAAATAGGTAGTGCCTTCAAATTGCAAACGGTGTATTTCAGCAGTACAGTCAGTCTCTGAAATGTGGACTTGTCTGTGGGCTCATCTGGCTGGCCATACCTGTTATTAGCTTTATGTCCACTATGTAGAATTATATAGTTGGAGCACTGCACAAAGGCACTTGGATTAGAGGACAGTTAGCACCTGAAATCTAACCTGAGTTCCACTCTCCAACCGGGCTGTGTCTGCTTAGAGGATTGGGTACCTTTTTCTAATTCTTCTACCCAGAGGATGTAAGATTAAGGGAGGCACTGATTAGTTCTACTTTTTTATCTGCACAGTAGTATAGCATTTCTGTGCACTGAAATTTAATTAATTGCTCTTGATTATTATTGTAATGAATGAGGACTTAATAGATATTGTTAGTACTTTAATGTTGTGTATCAGCTGTTTTATTATAGCGAATGTTAAGAATATAAGAAGGGATTGTTTCAGTACATATCTAAAATGGTTTATTATTTGGTGGAGTGATTTTTGCTAGCAAAGTTTAAAAATAAAGACTATGCTTTGTTTTTGTCCTGGTCCTTAAAGTACAAAGATTTAATCCAAGAATTCCCTAAAATACATTATAGCATAGTATGGTCAAAACAAAACAAAAAAACATGGGCTTTGGAGCCAGAAAGACTTGGGTTCAAATCCCAGCTTTGCCTTTTACTAGGTATAAACTAGTAAAAAATTGAGACTTGTGTCTTATTTCCTCATCTGTCAAAATACAGATGGAACCACCCTACCTTACTGGATTGTTGTGAAGATTAGAAGACTTACTATGTAAAGCACATGCCAGGTGCTCTTTAAATGTTTCCTTCCACTCCTTTTTCTATTTCAACACCTTAAGACTACACTATAAAAATCTCAATTATTAGACAGTGTGGTGGTTGTTTTGTTTATCATTTTAAGATTCCTGAGCTTTTTTGTTTTTATACTTGAAAATATGTCCGATGTGTATTTCTGTACTGGAATGTCTTAGGCTGATACAGCAGTCCGCAGAAACTGTTCTGAACCTCATTTGAATCTCTTGCTAGAGTTAGATATTTGAGCAGTTGTGAATGGATTACAGCACATGAAGAGAAATTGTTTCTTAACAGAGGTATGCCATTAGCTTAAATTTTTATTATGATTTTCCTGTTTATCTTGGCGATCAATTGCAGTGGAAAAAGTTCTGCTTGCTGAGATTGCCTGTCACTGGGTAAGAGCATGAGCTAAATAGACCCAGTAAGAATAAACTCCATTTTGTTAATTTGGAGACATGTGCAGACACAATCATTTTAATATATTAGAGCTGAATTAAGAAAAGGGAAATTTCATATTAATGTTATGTGTGAAGGAACTAAGTATATTATTATGACTTTTTAGGCTTTTCTTTTGAAATAACGAAGGCAAATCATAAAATCAGACTTAATAAATTATGTGTTATTTATAAATTATGGATAATTAATTTATGAGTTTGATCATGATAAGGTCTAACTGTCTCTCTGACTCTGCGCAAGGCTACTAAAACTGCTAAATTTGTGCTGCTCTGTATCATGCTTTAAAGAATGTGTGCCCCATATCTCTAAACCTCACTTCTAAACTTGTAGCTGAGAAAAAAATAATTTAATCTTTATTTAGGATTAAAAAGCCACTTTTAGACAATGGTAAAGGTATTGTCTGCAGGATATGTGAACAGTTTTAAACAGTAGTATTTATTTTACTAGATGAAAAATATTAATCAGTCCTTTTTCTAATCATT
The DNA here is from genome assembly GCF_048773025.1 of Camelus bactrianus. Taxonomy (NCBI): domain Eukaryota; kingdom Metazoa; phylum Chordata; class Mammalia; order Artiodactyla; family Camelidae; genus Camelus; species Camelus bactrianus. Next base: position 45,017,697 of record NC_133543.1, read on the forward strand.
TATCTATATAGGCATTAATTCATGGACTAAACAGACATTATTATTCCATTACTATTAACTATCGGAAAAATGAACTGGAACAGAAGGTAAGCTTAAATCTTTATCTTAGAGGAAAAGAATTTTTTTTCCAAATAATTTAAACTATTCCTTGGTATATTTGAATTTGAGTTATTGACCTCTTTCATTAATGTGTTCAAGTATTTTTTCATTCATGATGAATTGCAACATAAAATAAAGGAATATTGAATATTTTATTGTACATATTGAAAGACATTTTACCTTATTAATAAGTGCTAAAGCAGAAGAGGAAGTAGGAAACAAATATTCCAGTTTGGTTTTATGATAAATTATAAAAATCTTTCTTCTAATTCTGTGATTTTTCTCATTATTTTATCTTATCCAATAAAATGGCTGTTTGTTACTAAGTTACTAAGTAGCTTCCCAAGTTTTAAAGGAATAAATTAGACTGTAATTGTATAGTGCTTTAAAAAGCCATGGTTACCTTAGATAAACTAAAGGTGAATCAAGAGGGAAATGCATTTTGAGAGATTTCAGATATTTAGATCTAAATTCTTCTACCTTTTTATACCAGGCAATTTTCTAATTTGATTACTTTAAAACTACCTGGCATCTTGGTGGATTAGTATTCTTTTGTTTCTACTATTTTAGGATTATCTCAAGTACAGTTTTTCTCTCAACTAATTCAAAATATTTAAGTCTGCATATTGCTTTTTGAAATTACAATCTGAACTGCTTTTTTTCCTTTACTATTACAAGTAGTCATTCTCCAAATGAGCTTCTTGTATTTCTCTCTGAGAAAGACTTAAAAAAAATTTTGTACTATTTGACAGCCAGTAAGTTTTGATTTCTACATCTACTCTGAAGCTCAAACATGATAAGCAATCGGTAGTAAACAAGACCTTTCTTACTAGTTGAAACTGTTCCACACAAAGTTAACCTTAGAAGGAGATTCTAGTGCATAGGGTGTGTGGGAGGTGGAATAAGTTGGGCTCTCCATACTACTCCCACTTTCAACCTGATCACCTCCATTTTCAATCTTATTTACATATTGTGGGGGAGGATGTGCTGTATAAGATTTTCTAAAGTTTGATAAACCATTGTTTCAAAAGTTCAAAGCCACCAGTAAGGTTCTAGGTACTTGAGCACAGTTTTGAGTGAGGAGCTACAGGGGACCAGTTCTTCCTTGGACTGAGGGGATACAGAGCCACACAGCTCTCTTCCAGCTGCTTGCTTTTGTCCCAAAGTTTATGTCTGCTGTGGTGGATTTAGCTGACAGCTTGATACATTTTCAATACTTATTTTAATTTTATGCAGAATAGGTACAGGCCATGAAAAAGGGCACCAGTCATACACAAACTGAAAAATTCATTCAGATATATAAATATTTTTATCAGTCTGATAACTGACCCAGCTATTTGGAAATATCCATCTAATTACATCAACTTTTTCTCTTTTTCCTTTTTTCTCTTATGGTACCCCATGAACTTAGCTACCATTCTTGGTGTAAAAAAACCATACACATAAATACTTACATAATTTAATGTTATATTTATGTTCTCAGTATAGCTTAGTTCAGGTGCTTTCTTGATACCAAAAGCCCTGCCTTTACTCTTATCTCACCAACCTGTATACTTAACCCAAGTCTTACCTGAGGGTCCCAGTGGAATCCTTGTTCGGGCATGGTAGGATTATCCTGCTGCTCTGTGGGAACTTCCTTTGTTTGCTTTTGAAGTGCAGAAAAATTCAGTTGTCAACATTTAATTATAGGTAGCTTTATAGCATAGATAGTTGTAGCTGCACCAAAATTTCCTGACGATGTATTTTCTAAAACACTATCAGTGTCGAGAAGATGGGAAACAATCAAAGAAATTGGAGTTACTTGTGTATTGGAATGTCTTGTGTAGCATTTTCCCAGTTTTTTTTCCCCCTCAAACTACTCTTGCCTCTCTGGGCCCTAGGAGGGGAATGGGGAATTTGGAACTTTGTGTCTTGAAAACTCTCATAGGTGATTTTGCCATGCAGCTTATTCCCCAGCATAAGAAAAACTTTGTACTGCTTTTATGTGCAAATCTCTAAACAAGTGATTTTTCTTCTCTTTCTCTTTTTTAATTGAAACATAGTTAGTTTACAATGTTAATTTCTGATGTACAGCATAGTAGTTCAGTCATACATGTACATACATATATTCATAAGTAATTTTTCTAAACTAAATTCATACATGTCCTTTTGTGTCTTCAGATCCTCAAGGCTTATGGGTCTCATTTAAAGTATACTGGTTCTGATAGCAAAAGAACAACTGTACTTCTGTAGCCTCCATTTTTTATCAATCATTTAGAAAACTCTTCTTTTTCAACGATAGTCCTCAACTGAAGAACATTATGAGTAGGACTTTAAGAAAAACTGTCTTAAGACTCCAAACATGAAAAGTTACAAACTTCTAAGAATATGTACTCAAAACTAGGAGTCCAGATGGAGAAACAGTGAGCTAAGGTGTCACAAACAGGATCTGACCCCAATTTGCTGATGTGATTGCAAACTGGATGAATCTGTGATTTCCTTTCCAGTTTTGTGACTTTTCATTCTGATATAAAGAAGTTTTAATTTTTAAAATTATAGGTATAATATTAGAATTTGAAGGAGACTTAGAGATTATCTGATACAAGCCTTCAATTCACAGATATGTAAACAGGGACTCAGAAAGATTGATACACAGTCATTCAGTAAATGGGCCATTTACTTCCTTGGCATTTGAAAGCTGGGCTATATAAACTATTAGAAATACTGTGTGTAACGTAGTAGTTTTACTCAATAGATATTTATTATCAAATATGATTAGATTGTGATCTAGATTCTAGAATCTAGACCTTGGTGATCTTAAAATAAACAGACCAAAGTCCTTGCCTGTTGATTTCTCTTTAGTGAGAGAGAAATGCACTAAACAGGAGACAGAAATTTCAGGTGTTGATAGTGTTATAAAAATAATAAAGCAGGTTAAGGAAGGAACGATGGTTAGATACTGTGAGGTGGCTTTTTTATATAGCATGGTGAGGAGTGGCATTTATCTCTTAAGTGAGAAAAGTAAGCTATATAAAGATAAGGAAAATAGCCTTTTAGGCAGAGGGACAGCAAATGCAAAGGCCACGGGCTTGGAGTATTCCTTAGACTTTATTAATGTAAATTTAGGAGAATTCTTATTAGAGTTTATTTAAATTAATAAGATTAAATTTAAATTCATTAATTCCAAAAGTTTTTTGTTGTGTCTCGAGACAAGTGAAGGAAATTTTCTCAACATGGAGAAATAATTACATTGCTTTATATTTTTTAGATGTTGCTAAATTTGCATAAGAAGAGTTGGATGGAAGGTTTGACACTTCAGGACTACAGTGAACACTGTAAACACAATGAATCAGTTGTAAAAGAGATGTTGGAATTAGCCAAGAATTACAATAAGGTAAAAACTTACTTTCAACATTTATTTCTTATAATCTTTGGAATATATGTGATTAGATGTCAGACATTGTATAAATACAGTATAGTTTGAAATAGAGTGGCCTATTTTATAGATCAGATAATAAATATTTTAAGCTTTACAGGCTATCTGGTCTGTCGCAACTACTCAACTCTGCCATTATAGTGTAAGAAATAGCCACAGACAGTACGTAAAGGGATGAGTGAGGCTGTGTAGTAAAACATGATTTCCTAAAACAGGCAGCTGGCTAGATTTGGCCCATGACCTATAGTTTGCCAACCCCTGTTGCAGACCACGTGAAATAGTTCCACATTTGAAATTGCTTCGTTAATCAGAGAACTTTTTCTTACAAGGGAAGGGGAACATGGAGATGTGAACAACAGCATTTAATACTTGATACATATAACTTATTTTATGGACTTGTCTGTTTTTCATTTAATACATGTTTATTGAAAACTTGCTGTGTGCCAGGCACTGGGAATATGGTAAGAAACAAGACCTGTCCTCACAGAATTTATTTTTCTGGTAGGGGAAACAAAGTAAGCAGATAAACATAACATAATACGTAAAATACATAACATAGTAATAGTGTTGTGAAGAAAATAAACAGGATGATGTAAAGACGAGTACTAAGGGAGAGTACTTTATATGAGGTTGTTAAAAAAGTTGTGTTTTTCAGAATCTCCTGAAAATCTTTATTGTATGCTTAAGTATATGTGGCCATTATAATGTTTTGTTCATAGATTTATGTTCTTTTACAATTCTGAAATTAAGAGAATACTTGAGCTGTGACTAAAATGTATCTTCTATATTGTATCAGTTTCGTAGGGCTGCCACCACAAACTACCATAAAATGGGTGTCTTAAAACAATAAATTTACTCCAAAGAAGTCCAAAATCAAGGTATTGGCAGGGCAGTGCTCCCTATGAAGCCTTTAGAGGAGGAGCCTTGTTTTTCTTTTCCAGCTTCTGTTAGTCCCAGGCATTCCTTGGTTTGTGGCAGCATAACTCTAATCTCTAACGAGGGTTAGGATTTCAGTGTCTTTTGAGGGGGGACGTGGTTTCAACTTTTTGGACCAAAACCCACATAAAGAATAGATTTTATGTTTTGACCTAGGACATGCAAATGTTTATGAATGTGAGTATATATAATTGCAACAAAAGTTTCACAAAACAATATTTACCCTTATAACAAGTGATTTTTTTTTCTCATTTGAACTCAGTTTCACTCTGTTTCAGTTATATACACATATAGTATATACATAGACATATAGCTTACAGCCTATTAATGGGTTGAAAAACCTGCAATTTGTGAAGCATATATACATATTATACAATGTCATGATTACAAATATTGAATATCTCCTGTATAACTTGCAGTGGAAAACAGGGATCTTGCCTTTATTTATAGGAAAATAGGGGCAGTAAGAGTAGTTCATAACCAGAGTACTAGGCCAAAATTGATGTGTTCCATAACACCTTAGTATTCAACTTGTCCACAGACCAGCTGCATTAGTATCACCTGGGATCTTGTTAGAAACGTGGGCTCTCAGACCAACTAGATAAAAATCTACATTTTAACAAGACATATGTTAGAAGTTGGAGAACACTGCCATAGAGAAGTCCATGTGAGGTCCTGTAGAAGTTCAGAGACTTTTGCTTTCAACTGGGAGAGACCCAGGATGCAGTCTTAGGGAGTAATAACATTTGAATTAGACCTTAAAGCAAGAATAAGATTTGGACATACAGAGGAATGTTACCCTAGGCCAGCTAAACATCATGAGCAAAGACTAGGAGACAGAAAATGTAAGGGCATCTTTAGGAAACTGTTTGACTAGAGTACATAAGAAGGGTGTACATAAAAGGGTGAGTAGTGGGGAGTAAAGTTTTTTAAGTCAAGTAACAGGGTTCGGAAAATCAAGATAGAATTATTTTTTATCAAGGGCATGATATACCTAGGACTTGACTTTAGAAACATAATTTGACAATGGTATGGAAGAAAGTGTTGTAAGGGAGATTTGAAGTGGAGATTCTGTTTAGGAGGAGCTTGCTCCCAAATAAAAGATACTAGGTGTCTGTCTGGATTACTGCAGTGGCAGTGGGAAGGGAGACTTCAGTAGGCAAATAAAATAAAGCATGGTGCCAGGTGGATAGATGAAGTGAAGGAAGAAGGAGGAATTAAAAGATGAATTAAATGTTTCCTGCCTCGGTGACTGGAAGTATCTTGGTACCATTAACATTTCCAATTTAAGTAGAAGTGCAAAGATGGAGAAAGGAGATAAAGAGTTCTGTATTCAACAAGCAGTTTTCTATGTGGGACTAAACATTAATGGCAGGGGCTAGAGCTTTTGGAGGCAGTTAAAAATAATATTGCTTGTCACACCAAAGAAGTATCATTTCTCTTTTTAAATTATACACATTTTACAAAATAAATATTAGCCAAGAGACAGTGTATAAAATTTTCCAAGTGTAACAACAAGTCGTTCAAGAGAATTGGGCTTTGAAAAAATGTTGATGGGCCCATATAAACTAAATTACAGCAGAATTAGGTTTGACTTTGAAGACCATGCTGATTTACAAGTAGTGTTCCAACTGGAAATCCCCACTGGTTCTAGATTGTAGGTATATATATAGAGAGAGAAAGAGAGATTTATCTTTCTAGTATATGTTTTCTAGTATATGTTTTCATGCTGTGGAGACTAAAGAGAAAGCATTAATTTATTGTATTTAAAACAGTAAACCTTTTATAAATTAAAAAGTTATGACTTAAGTTATTCAGCAGACTGTAGGAATGGTTTTCATTTTTCTGTAGCATTACAAGTTTAAGTAAATTCTTATTGGTACCACTGCCAGGAAATAACCTATTTATGGTTACTGCTGCCCATCCACAGAAGTTTTTCCTATTTTACAGTTTTAAAAAATTCTCTGTAGTACTCAAAAACTTGTAAGGTTTGGTTATAAAATGAAAACAATGTGTAAGCTGTGATATGAAGGAGTCCAAATTTGGGACTGTAATTCCCTCTGTGATTGAAAGAGAATGCGGTGGAGTTTTTAGTAACACTTAAAATATAAAAAGAAAGGCCCATACTACTAGTTTTTCATAGTATTCTTTTTAATTGGTTGGTGTTTTAAACTAAGGTAATTACTGTTAGGTGCCAGTTAGCTCCTAAAGTGAAAGAAGGTTAGAAAAAAAGTTAAATTCTTTTATCCCATTTTCTAATTTCAGATCTGAAGTCCATGCAGAGATTCTGCATGATTATTAGTCATTGATTTCTCTAATTACTGAACTTCAGCACCCACAACTCTTTTGTTCCAAATCTCCTAATTTTTTCATGCCAAGATGCATCAGTTTTTTAATATTGATAATATTTGGATATTTGTGAATGAATATGCCAGTGAAAAAATGAATTGTAAGACTATTTTAAGAATAGCATAGAAACATAAAATTTTGCCTTGTTTTCAAATAGGTAGCCCTATAAATTCAGAGATCTGACAGTTTACTTTTTAAGTAGAAATACTGTCTACTTAGTAACCTGAAAAATGTTTGGATACATCTTTCACGTAATTTCATATAAAATATGTAATATATAACTACAGTTGGTTTACCACAGTAATTAAATGTCTTGTTTTGTGCTAGTGCAGTAAGATAAGAGAAACAAAATGCGATATAAATATTGGGAAAACCAGGCCAGATTATCATTATTTAAGTATGATAGAATATATTTGCAATCAAACATAGAAATGCATGAGACTAAACTAGAAAACTAAGAACTGCGATTATTGAGAATTGTGTAGGTTACAGTAACCATGCAGTTATATAGGCTGAAACCAATTGAAAAATATAAAAGGCAAATCAGTTCACAGTAGCATCCAAAATTACAAAATACTTAGGAATAGCTACTATTAAAAATATAAATATATGAATATGTATATGACTTGAATAATAATAAAAACCTTTGTGAATAAATTCCCTTGTTTCCAAAAAGAAAGACTCAATATTTGTAAAGCTGCAGTTGAGCTTCCCAAAGGTTTAGTGCTGGTAAGAATATCAGTGAGTTTTGAAATTTTTGAAAACTTAACAGTAAAGTTTATCTGCAATAAAAATAACATTTATTGAGTGCTTATTAAGAGTCAGATTGGGAGGAAATATTTGTACCTATAACACAGAAATGGCTAGTATCCAAAATGCATAATAGACAAAGAATTCCTATAAAATAATTTAAAAAAACAATAATAAATTGGACAACAGAGTTGAAAAATTCACTGAAGACAAATGGCATATAAACATGAAAGAAGTTTAGTCTTATTAAGTAATCAAAGAAAATAATTAAAAGTATAAGTAGATTTTTTTCCTTTTCAAATTAAAAAATGGTTTGGAAAAATGCACCACTAGTGTGGAAATAAAGTGATATATGACATTTCTGAAGGCCATCTCCCAGTTTTATTTTTCAGTTTTAAAAGTGCATATAACTCTTTAGGCCAACATGTTCTCTTTTAAGGATTTATTATGAAGAATGAAATTCTACAAGTGCCAACTTAGAGAAATATTTACAACTTGCTGTTAGGTGTGAAAAACTAAATTGTGTAACAATATGAAAAGTGCCTACTATGTTATCTTCCCTCCATTTTCAATGATACCTCTCTGTCTCACATATATCTCAACCTATTCTGTTGTTAACAGTGTCACCTCCAAGGTGGAAGGTAGGGGAATATTATACTTTATGTAAATCCTGGATTATTTGCAGTTTTTTCACTAAGCAATTGTTATTTATATCTAAGATTGTGTTAGCTTAAGTAACAATGGCTTAAGCAAGGTAGAAATGTACATCTCTTGCAATTTGAGGCCAGTATGAAGCTTTGAAATTATTGCAGATCCAGATATCTCCCATCTTTTGATCACTTTCCTTGTATTGGCTTCCATCCTTTAGAGCTCATGATTCAAGGTGATTGCTAAAGCTTTAGCCATCCCCATCTGAGTTCCAAGCAACAGGGAAAAATGATGGGCAGAGGAGGGATACCTACCAGCTACACCAGTTTCTTTTCAGGATCCTTTCCATAAGTCCCCATAGCACTTCTGATTATATCTCATTGGCAGAACTTGGTCAAATGGACATACTTTGCTTTGGGAAAGGCTATATAATGTAGTCTTTTACCTGGGAGCATTGCTGCTTTTAATAAAATCAGGATTATATTACAGAAGAAGAAGAAGGAGATGTATATTGGGTAGGCAACTAGTAGTAGACTCTGCCATAGAAAATTTTTTTAACTAGCTGAACTACAATTTCTGTTATACATACACATGCTTGTATGGGAACACACACACACACACGATCTTTATCTTTTATCTCTATTTTATATAATTACATTTAAAATTTGATTCTTTATAATGTTTTTAAAAAGAATTTTTGCTGTTCAGAGGACACTTAATAAATTACAGATTTGGCTTTATTCAGGATGTGTCATTAAAAAGTAATGATTTCTCAAATTGCCGTGAATGTTGCTTCGAGGTCTTTGGAGACAGGTAGGACTATGTTTAAGTCACAGTTTCATTGCTTATTGGCTGTGTGGCTATGTGTGTCCCCATCATTCCTCTGCACACTCCTTTTTTGTATATTTCATTCTGCGTTGTAAGTTGGGATTTAGAGGCAGGTAAAGTAAAGCGCAAATGTGAGCTTCTTGAAGAGCCGGAGCTGTCTTACTCTTTGTGAGCACTTAATAGTTACTTACTGAGTATGTAAAATGATGAAAATTCTACTGTTGAGAACATGCATAGAGTGTACTGGAGTGTTATAAGCTATTCCAAAAGAGAAGTTAGAAAAAAAAATTATAGTAGAAGTATTGCTGGAATTAACATATAGGAGATAGTGCCTAATTTCTTTATGTAAAATGTAGATTAACTACTTAAGGATTCAGTAAATTAATATGTATGTTAATGTTTAATAATGATGGTTATAGGAAATCCAGTTTTATTGTTCTCCATATTCATACCTTTAATACTTTCTCAGATAGTTTTCTAATTGTTTTATGTTTGTTTTTGCTTTCCTAAGTATATTTTATAAAAGCCATTTTTTAAACTTACTCTCTATCCCTATACTTAACCCATAATGTGATTTTCAGTTATAGTCAATACATTGACTTTTTATAAAAATCAAGAAAGAAGTAAAATGCCTTATCTTACATTCATTAGCAGTCATACAGAGATTGTTTAATTGTGGCAAAAATTACTGTATAGGTGATTTTAGAAAGCATGTGCTTAAATGGGAGCATGGCGTGTTACAGAGTGAACACAGTTAACATGTCAAAGGGAAAAAAAGAAGCCTGAGGAATGGAATAAATATGAAGAAGTACAAAGTGGAATAAGAGACATGGTGTCTATAAAAGCAGAGGTTTAAAGATTAGAAAAGGGATATCGGAAAAGGTGTTCAGAAAGTTCAAGTAAACTGAGTTCATTTGAATTTACCTGGTGGAGATCCTTAAAAGAGTATTAATGAAGTGCTAAGGATCTAACCCATGTTTGTTAAAGGGTAGATAAAATGGTAGAATTTGAAAGACAGGTTTTTCATTTGAGAAATTTGACCATTACCAGAAAAAAGAATGAGGTTAATGGGTTTGGTAAAGCCTCTTTAAGATAGGGGGCACATCTGAGGGGATTTTGGTAACATAACAGACCAAATTCTGGGAATTTCTTAGAACTGTGCAGACCGTGCGTGATGGGATAGCCATATGGGGGTCTTTGTTGATAAACTGTTAAAACGTTTCTAGTGCGAATAGCCACAAACATTTTCAGTGCTTTTTTGTTGGTTGAGTAAACCGAAGAGCACGGATGCAAAAGCAAAATTTGATGCCAAATCACAGAAGTTGCCATAAACACAGAAGTTTCCCTAGTGAGGACACTGCCTGTGCCTGAATTTCATTTGTTTCTGCTGATACCATTTCTTAATTTTTCCTGGTGACTAGCCAGATTAGACCTATGAATGAAGACAAACTGGTCTTTCCCAGATGGTAAATGAGATAAAGGTAACTTAGGTAGATGGAGAACATATTTAGGGATTTGATGATCTGATCTGATCTGGTGTATCTCAGAATGTAAGAGATGTGCTTACTCTTTTGTCATGGGGGTTTGCAACCTTAGTATATGCCTAAATCTACAGCTGCTCCTCATTTTCCAGATGGCATCTATGGCTGGGAGTACTTTTTACCATCTGTACTTCTCAAAGAGTTTGTGAACTCTCTCTTTTAATTATTGGAAGAACTAATTGGTGAAGTGGTTAGATGATATAAAAGATTTTTTAAATTGAGTTAGAGCTTTTATAATTCTATTTAACCTTTTATGTAAGATCAGTGTTCTAAATGGTTTTTTACTTTCATCGCTGCATATCTGCCATCTTTGACATTTGAAATGCTAAAATACTCCATAATAACTATTTTGTACATGGATTGGTATTTTGAGCCAAATTCCAACACTTACCTCCTTCCAGTAAAGTACAATTTGTTGGCATGTGCATAGAACAACTAACACTGAATGGATATAGAGTACAAACTTATGTGAATTGTTCCATTCATCTAATATGTTTTCAAGTCAGTAAGGTATAGGGTCATGATTTGTAAAAGTAATTTAGAAAAACTTTTTATGTGTTACCAATGTTTCCATATAGGTGAAACACTGAGATAGTGGGAGAAGCAATGTCCCAATTAGGAGATACTTGTTTAACTAGCTGAGAATAAGAGAAGTGACATCTGACTCTGAACATACTCTCTGTCTAGGGAATTCTAGATTTGGAGTGTTATTAACTTATTTTTCCTTCTCTCACTTTTTGAGTCATCAATGTATTTCCTATTGATGTGTTGTAAATAAATATCCTGTAATAAGCAGTAGATACAATACTTATTCACCATCTTTTCTCTTTAGGCAGGATCTACTGGGGAAAATTCTCTAGATAGTTTGTCCATTTATAAAATTAGATACTTGCCATCTTTGCTCATTTTCAAGTTCTCTGTTTACAAAACTATTAAGAAGGTGTGAAATGCAGCCAAACTTCCCAGTTTATGGGAAATGTCTGATGATTGCATTTCCTACATGTTCATTGTTCACACATGAAGAAATTTGGCAGCTGGGAGATTATTAAGTTTAGAGTATCCAAATCTAACCCACACTGGGATTTTGGTTTCCTGCTTTCTGCCCCTATTATCTCACCCTCTTTTGTAACCATATTGTGGTAAGTGTTGTGGTATTATTTCTTAAGATTGGTGATCCTTACGTTTTCTTCATTTTCCATTTATCAAATGCTGTGAATAAATCATAGACCAGGAATCCACCTGATACAGAATGCTTCAGGCAATAGCATATCCAAAACTATTAGAAGGAGGTTCCTTAAACTCAGAGTTTTCAATAAAGAGGTTTTGTGGTGCCATTATTGGGAAAGAGAGCAATGGTGGTAGCTAATCTAAATGCCTTAATTATTTCAGAATTATTCTGCTAGAAAGGTAGTTTATATATATGGTTTTGGTTGATTTTATTTCATTTGGCTTTTAATTCAAGTAATTTTTTGATGTTGAAAATTTCCAATTACTCTATTTCTTCATGGTTATTAAAGATCATTCATATGGAGAAGTGAGTTTTTTCAGACACATGTATTACTTTTAGAGATCTTAAATACGTGAAGGTATTAAGGGAGAAAACTATATGATTTGGTAAGTGGATCAAAAGTCAGCAGGTCCTTTGATCCTGAGTGTTACTGATAGTTAGATCCTGGGTACGTATACGTTTGGTTGACAAGGAACACAGGAGACAAGGATACAGGAAGTTGGGGGAGAACCATAGTGAAAGGAGGAAAAGAAAAAAAGACAGAGTAGGACTAGCTAGCACTACAGTGCCATAAGCTGCTGCCTTAGATTCTTCTGTCCTCTAGTTTAGCCATCCCCTAGAGAGTTCCGTAACAGTTTGCAAATGGTTAATACTTCCATTTGGTGGTCCAATTTGATATTTTCAATGTCTTTTACAAATTTCTTAAGTCTGTTTTCAAAATGATGGTGGTAATAGTTTTAATTACCCTGAGGCTGTTCTGAAGATCAGCAAAATTTTGCTTTTTTATTCAATAAATTATTTGAATAAAAGGTTCTGAGAATGAAAATCATGGTCATCATTATCTTTGGTGATTACTCTGTGTGGCAAAAGTAAATTTAGAATTTGAAACTCTGTCCTTTGTGTTTCATTCACAGGCTGTAGAAGAAGAAGATAAGATGACACCTGAACAGCTGGCAATAAAGAATGTTGGCAAGCAGGTGAGGTGTACTGCAATAGGTTATGCAGTCGCATAGTAACATGCTCTTGTAGAGTAAAAACTATTTTGGAGCCTGTATGATATTTTTTCCCTGTCTGTTCACTCTACATTTTTCTTCTGTCATGTAAATGTGATGCTAATTTTAAAGGTTACTGAATTATTTGATGTCACATTCTCTTTGCCATCTACAGAGAAGTAAATCACAAATATACCTGTGAGACACTATCTTTAGTGAAAATAAGGAAATTGGGAAACTTGTGTCCTGAGTTAATTTTTCAAGAAGTATGTTTACTATTTTTGAAATAATGTTATCCATGATGATAATAGAATGGTAGGTTTATTTCATATGTAACAGTTTTTTAAATATGATTTTTCAATATGTAGGTAAAGGTCTTGAGAAAGCTTAGAGCCCTGTTAGTTTATATTGAGTGAAGGGAGGGTTTTAACTATTTGCTCCTCCACTTTTCCAAGATGAAATATATATTTTAGTTCCTATTTTCTGAGGGATGAGGGGAACACACCAACCAATTAAAAGAATCTACAGATTAATTAGACTGTTTTTTAAAGAATGTTGATTACATTTTTTCATTTCATGGAACATGGTTATCATATTGCTGATGTTGGCAGAATCTTGATATTTCAGATGCAAGACACTAAGCTGTCTTTGCTTTCAGCCATCCTACCATATGCTCTGATCCCATCACATCTCACAAGCTATGGAGGTTTGGGCCAGGACCATACTTGGATGGGAAATCTCTAAGAATCACCCAGCTGCCACAAGAAGTAATGTAGATAACTGAGGGAGTGTATTACCAATTTACTGCAAAGCCAGCTACTCCAGTAGAGCAGTAGGGGCAAAGGTCTGACTTAAATATCATAATTGGTAAGATCAAATCTCACTCTTTTCTGAGTATTATAATTAAAAAACAACAGGAACCCTCCCAAACCAAAATGAAATACAGTTCATCTTATTCTCCTGTCCTATGCGATAGTCACCCTGCTTGTCTTTTCCCACTACTTATCTTAGTCTAATATGTAATATTAGATCACCAGCTTGGAGCCTAGCACTTTATAGCATTCTGTAACAATTTTTTGAATAAATGATTCTGACGCTATAGTTTCTTGGTGTAGATTTTACTTAATAGTTAGCAGCAAATAAAAGAAGTAAATTAAAATAAAAGTGAAACTGAGAAGTATATAATTGGCAAAGTTTATTATCATCAGAATTATTTTTTAAAATGTGGGACTTTCACTAGTTTGACCTACTGCATGGCAAAAGCAAAACTGTCTATGATGGAATCAGATCAGTATCTTTTTCTCCTGCCAGTCTTTCTTATAGTCTCTTTCACCTAAAATGCCCTAAGGCTTATTTCTGAGATAAAGAAAATTTAATATTAGTGGCTAATTATTTAAATTATTTGTAGCATGTTGTATCTCTGGGTTTTTTTGTTTTTGTTTTTGTTTTTGTTTTTTTAAAGAAGTCATGCACATTGAAATTGTAGTTTAGGAAAAAGAATAGCCAAGAAAGAATTTCAGTGGTGAACATTTGTTTAAAGTTAAAAATGTTGGTATTTTAGCCATACATATAAGAAAATAATGCTTTAATTGAAAGGTTTTTATTGTGTGCAATATATATCCTTTATTTCAAAGCTTTGTAATTTAGCCAAAATATTTCTATCAGTGCGGCCTTAAACTTAAATATATAATAAGCATTTAAATCTAGCTTTCTTTGTTTTAATGCAATTTTAAGCCTTGTTTTTAACTCAGATATTTCAAATAGAGATTTGATCATTTTTAAGTTAAAGGATTGTACCTATATACTTTTTTATGATATATTTTTTCAAAATAGCTACATGAAATATTTCTTCTTAACATTTTAGAATTGATCCAAATTGTATTAAATTTTTAAACTACTAGCAGTGACTTTTGGTCCAAGAATATTTCTTGAATCATTTAAAGCACTATTCCTGAAATATTAAAATTAGATAGGAATTAACTTAAAATTACAGAGGAAGTAATGAGAATTTACATTGAACTCTTACCTCTTGGTATGTCTTTGAGTAAAGTATCCCCTTAGACATTCAATATATGTGCATGGCAGAAAATATACACACATAATCAGGCTTATGCACACATATAAAATGCTTATGCTTTTTTAAAAAATCAAATGATTTTTAACTATATAGAATACTTTGTTACTCTATAATTTCTGCTGTGGAGTTACAACATTGTGTGCACCAGTCTTTCATTGTGTAATCTATTATTTTATCAGCTACTTAACATTTTAGCAGATTTAGAAATCCTGAAAAATGTAACAATATATTAGGAAAGTTAAATTGTAAAATATATATAAATTTAGGTTTGGCCTTTTTTTAAAATCAGTTTCATCAGCTACTGAAAAAAATCTAAATAATTCGCCTACCGGTAATATGGTTCTTTTTTCTTTTTCTTTCTTTATTCTTTCTTTTTTTTTTAGGACCCCAAACGTCATTTGGAGGAACATGTGGATGTACTTATGACTTCAAATATTGTCCAGTGTTTAGCAGCTATGTTGGATACTGTTGTATTTAAATAAAGCAATGCAAAAAGCTATTAGTGATACTTTCAGTATATATTTCTCTATTGTTCATAATTCTCAAAATCAAGGGACCTCTGAAGGTGTATTTGGTTAAATGTAAGACATCTGGCATCATTTGCAGCACTGTAACACCTTCAGTCTCCGTTGTGCAATTACTTCTGTTTCTTTAGTCAGGGTCCTTGCAGATTCCAAAGTTGTATAAGAATACATCAAAGTGGACAAATTTTGTTAAGATCCCATTTAATATTTGAAGAAATCAGTAACACAAATATATTTTGATTGTTGCTTACAAAATAAAATAAATTTACAATCTATGTCTCCTGAGGTCTTTTTGGCACGGGGTGGAATTGACAGAATAACATTTGACAGTGCTCTAGAAATCTCACACAAGGATATGTTTCCCTTTGCAGTTTAAAATACCACAAAAAACATCAGCGTGATAACAAAACTTCACAAATGTAAAATGACTGCCATTAATGAGTGGCTACCTCATTAGTGAGTAATCCAGAAAAAATGTTGACATATTTTATTAAAACTATTTGTCACAATTTAATATTGTAAACTCAATATCTTGTTAACATATTATACTTTCAGTATTTCAGAGGAGTATATTTAAGAAGAAAAGGGAGGGAATTTAAATTTAGACTTTCATCATTTTTTTAAAGGGTACATTCCCCCAACAGTGCTGAGATTGTCTGGGAATTGCCTCCTGCAAACTTCACTAAACTTTTAGCTAAGACAGCCCATACAAGCTTTATAATGTCTTCAAAGCAAAACAAGAAAAGTAGCCATAATGTGAGTTTAATATGAGAACATAAGTAATAATTTTGTCATTGTTTTCTCTCATATTTTTAAAATTAACTTAGAAGTATCCAGGTTTCTGATAAAGACAAAAATTTGACTAACAGCAGTTTTCATAGATGACCTCCTCCCTCAACCTGTTTCTAACCTGATGTACGTAAGTAACTGCCCTCGTTAATATTCACTCATGGTACGGCACCATACTGGGTACAACAAGGAACGTGCTAAATGTATGGAGACAAATGAAGATTTAATTCTTGTCTCTACCTTTTGTGAAAATATAGTAAGAATGTCTGTACAGCTTCATTAAAGGAGGAATTTACTTGGGGGCTTAGCCTCTGCTCGAGGTGGTATGAATAATGTGGTAAACCAAATTACTATCCTGTTTGAACAATTCTAGGCTCTTCTTGGTTGCCTAATGGAAAGTTACTAGAAACTAAAAGTGGAAATGGCTTAAATTCCCACTGTGTTTCACAGTCTTTTCTTTTTTTTTTTTTTTTGGTGGAATAAGAGGTATTCTGAGCATTCTTACTTGCCCTGTGGTTTCTTCTTATAAATACACATATAGTGATGGTATATTTTATGTAGGACATATAATATGTATTAATATAATTTTTAGGATTACAGCAGCTAACCACTTAAAATATAAGCGTTGAAGTTAGTAGTAGTTTTCCTTTTGCCTGATTTAAACTTGTGTAAAAGCTGGGTTTTTTTTAATACATGATTTTTCCCTTTACATAAATAAGGTTCTGTGACTTCATTCACGGATACTGTTCATTAGAGCTAGTCAAGATTTTTTTGTACAATATGCCCACCGAAGGCCTCAGTAATCCAAGGACTATTTTCAGCATTCCATTTGAAACTATTTTTTCTTTTTTTCTCCTTCACGTTAGTCTCCTGAAAAATATCCCGAGTGAATCCAGTGACCATGAAGGCTTACACCATGCCTGCCTTTTGCTCCTCTTTGATCACCTCATCTTCCTGCACTTCCTAGAGTCACATACCACATTCTTCCACTTGCCACTTGGTTCATGTTGGAGACATTCCCAATTTCAAAACCTTACCAAAATCCCTCCTAGCAAAAACCTACATTTTTGTAGATTTGGAGTCCAGTCAAAATTAGGAAGCCCCAAGAAGAGACTCAATGAACACACTTGTCTTGGAATGTACAGCTATTTTAGCAGCAGCCTGGTAGCCTAGGCCCGCTTAAGCTTTGAAACATTTAATCACAAGCTCAAAAGCCATTTCAGGTTTCTCTGTGTGTGTGTGTGTGCCCGCGCACGGGCGTGTGCTTATTTAAGCATCTTTACCCATCTATGCAACGCTAAAGCTGCACTAGAACAAAAACTCTTGCTTGCCTCTAATACAGAGATGTCCCGGTGTCCTCTTAAGACTAGTATGGGGGCATTGAAATCTCCAGCCTTACTATTTAGTGTGATCTGCCTGGACCAAGAGCACCAGGGTCTTCTGGGAGCTCATTATGTATATAGACCTACTGCATCAGAATCAAGAATACTTGTGTGGTTCATATGCACTTTAAAGTTTGAGAAGCCCTGCTCTACATAAGTATGGTTCAAGAAAAAATGTGCTGATCCTGTGATCCTGACAAAAACCTTAGTTTCCCTTCCTAAGCATATATGAATTAAAGGTGTAGCCTATATATGAGGAATCACTGAATTCAGTGCTGATGATCTTAGTGAGAGTGCACATTTATCTCCTAATCCAATTCATTAAAAACTCTAAGATGCACTCTATTCCTTTTTCTATAGTTTAATATGTCATTTTAGCATTCTTCATTTAAAAAAAAAAAGCCAGTTCAGGTTACCAGGAATGGCAAAACTTGATAAAGAGGCCAGGTAGCGTGTCTCCTTTTTGCTACACACTTAAGGCTCTGTGTCCCACTGATGTCAGAGTGAGGAGATAATCTTGGAAGCTGTGGAGAGAAAAGCATTCAGGGACAAAGAAGTTAATGATCAAAGAAAGGGGAAAGCAAGAGTACCAAAGTACGGCAAAAGGCTCTTGGGAGAAATGGCGGTGGAAGATAAAGGGCAAAAAAGCCAAGTATCAAGTAGTGTCACAGCTACTGTCCCCTCCCCCACACCCCCAAAGCCTCAGCAGCTAAGACCCTGCTTGTTTGTGAAGCTTCCTGGCCAGGAGCTGAAATTTGCTTTCGAAAGGAAAGGAAAATGGGGCTCTGGCTGTATTTTTCTCCCAGAAAACAATCTCGGCTTGAGTCTGGGACAATATTGCCATAAACCCTTCCAGACCTGGGCCGCCCGCGCCGGGCCTTGCTCGCGGCGCCCTGCTGGAGCCCACAGCTGGTGCCCTCTGCAGCCAAGGCGCCCTGCCCACCTCGGGGGCACAGTCTCGCCCTCGACCACTCGGCTACCGAGGAGCGCTCTCAAAATGCGGTCGCCTAGGCGTAGGTCGAGTCTGGTCAACTCCTCTCTGTACAGCCCAGGACCCACCCAATGTTCCCAGTGCCGCTCTCCCTCAGGGAGCGGCCGGGGCCGGTAGAAGGCAGATGCGCTCTCTCGGAGGAAGGCACGAGTTCCCCCGGGCAGAGGCATCCAGGCCGAACCTCCGGCACGGAAAGAGTGCCCTGGGGTCTGCGCCAGACGCAGCTCGCCCCGCGTTCGGCCAGTCTCCGGGCGGCTGCTACATCTCGGGATCGCCAGGGTACTGGGGAGCCTACTCTCAGGCTGCTTGGAGACCTAAGACAATGGAAGCTGAGCGGGGCGGCTGGTCTGGGGGTTGGGCGCGAGGGTGGCCTCTCCCGTCACCGGCTCCCCGCAGTGTCCCGCGTAGAGCGGCCAGCCAGCTCCCGGGGCCGAGCTGAGCTCCGGAGCTGCGCTCCTCCTCCTGGTTCCCGCGCGCTCGGCGTCCCGGAGAAAGCCACTGGAGGGCGGGTTGGCGGGTGCTGGCCACTGGAAGCAGCTTCGGGCGGTAAAGCCTCTGCTGCTCTTGGCCCTCTGGTTCAGACGGAGGGTTGGGCTTCTCTGTACAGTCAGTACCGGGAGATTTCTTTCTGCACCTCGGGCTCGCTCTGTGCCTCGTGCTATTTATTTGTGCCAACATCCTTTTAAATTCTTTTCTCTATTTCTCTTTAGCTTCTTTCTCATTTTAAAATTACTGGCATAAATTTTTTCTCCCCTCCAGATTACATAAACATTACACACACACACACACACACACACACACACACACACACACACACACACACACACACACACACACGACTCTTCTATAACGATCACTGCGTTGACACCACTTCCACTCTGTCTCCCCAGATCAGCGCTTCTAGCGAACCCATTTGCGCGAGGATTCGGCCCTCTTTTTCTGGCCAGGCTTTTGAACCTGTCGCCAACGCTGTACCTCAGAGAGGAGGAAGTGCAGTGGGACGCGAGGGATGCATGGCGCCTGCCCCCAGTTACATGCTCTTCAGATAATCTGCAACCAAGCTCGATGATAAAATATTTAGTAAAGACCTCGTAAACATCACTGCAAATACATTAAAGCACTTCAGCCCGACAGCTTATGATTATTTCAAAACTTAAAAAGGAGATCATTCATTGTCACTGTTTCTGTACTCAACCAAGAAACCGAACCTTCCCGAGGTGGGTGGATGGGTGGGTGAGTTGCTGCTTTTCGCCTCCACTACTCCCCCTTCCCGCTCACTTTCATGGCTGTGACTCTCAGCAGCAGTGATTTATTTATTTATGTATGTAGTTAAAAAGGTGTGCATTCGTGGGGGTGTTCGTGGAGTACACGCAGGACCTGCTCACAAAGGACTGGCTCAGGTGTCTTGTGCTTCTGTATTAACTGGAAAAGACAGACTCTGGAACTTTTACAGGGCGAGAAGAGGCCACCGGCTCGCGCTTTGTATAC
This sequence comes from Camelus bactrianus, assembly GCF_048773025.1. Taxonomy (NCBI): domain Eukaryota; kingdom Metazoa; phylum Chordata; class Mammalia; order Artiodactyla; family Camelidae; genus Camelus; species Camelus bactrianus. Next base: position 45,037,734 of record NC_133543.1, read on the forward strand.
TTTGCACTTGAAATCGTTACATTCAACTGAATATTTGGCTCATTCAGATCCGAAAAGTCTCCTAGCATCGTTGAATTCCCTCCTCCGCCCCTCAGCTCCAAAGGAGGGAGGTGGGGGGAAGGTAGGAAAATGTTTAGTAAATTGCACATCTTTGAATCTTCCTAAAGCAGTGGTCACAAAGCTTAAAGGTGACACAACAGTGCTCACGTAAAACCAACACACATTCCCCACCCCACCCCCCAAGCCAACAATAAAATCATCCCCTTCAATTTGCCATGATCGTCGCGACCAGGAGCCAGGTGATTATCCTAATTAATGTCTATCTAATTAAATTACTGTCAGCAGTTAACCAATGGCAGGAGCCGTTTCATCCGCTGCACAAGCAGCAAGATCAAAAGTGAGCCTTTTCTGATTGCTGCATAGTGTCAATTGGCCAATCTCTTCTCCCAGGGAAAAAAAAAGTAAATCAAACCTTTGAGAAGCATTTGCTGGTTGAAGTGCTTTCTGTCTAGTGAGGGGGTCTGTGGATTTCTAGTTTATGATAAATAGGACTTTAAAAATCAGGGACAGGAGGGCGAGTGTTCAGGTTCTGGAGCTATGCAGCTGGAGCACTGCCTTTCTCCTTCTATCATGCTCTCCAAGAAATTTCTCAATGTGAGCAGCAGCTACCCACATTCAGGCGGATCTGAGCTTGTCTTGCACGATCATCCCATTATCTCGACCACTGACAACCTGGAGAGAAGTTCACCTTTGAAAAAAATTACCAGGGGGATGACGAATCAGTCAGATACAGACAATTTTCCTGACTCCAAGGACTCACCAGGGGACGTCCAGAGAAGTAAACTCTCTCCTGTCTTGGACGGGGTCTCTGAGCTTCGTCACAGTTTCGATGGCTCTGCTGCAGATCGCTACCTCCTCTCTCAGTCCAGCCAGCCACAGTCTGCGGCCACTGCTCCCAGTGCCATGTTCCCGTACCCCGGCCAGCACGGACCGGCGCACCCCGCCTTCTCCATCGGCAGCCCCAGCCGCTACATGGCCCACCACCCGGTCATCACCAACGGAGCCTACAACAGCCTCCTGTCCAACTCCTCACCGCAGGGCTACCCAACCGCCGGCTACCCCTACCCACAGCAGTACGGCCACTCCTACCAAGGAGCCCCGTTCTACCAGTTCTCTTCCACACAGCCTGGGCTGGTGCCCGGCAAAGCGCAGGTGTACTTGTGCAACAGGCCCCTTTGGCTGAAATTTCACCGGCACCAAACGGAGATGATCATCACCAAACAGGGAAGGTAATGCTACATTCTTGGCTGCCTCTGCTCCAGGCGCGACCCGGGGGCAAGTGCACCCAGGTTGTGACCGCCGCGGCAGCGACGATTTGGGGTCGGGAGCGGAGCGGAAGGCGCTCCGGTGACTCCTAGAGTTGGCTGGTGTTGGGAAAACGGAAGGTGGAAGGTATAACTACCGTGGTGATGTTGGGGAGGGGGTGCCGCTCTAAAAGGTGGTCGGGGAGCCAGTCAGTGGTCGGAGAACGGAGAGAGAGAGAGAGCGCCCTGGTCGGCGGGCGGGAGATGGGAGGGACGCATCAAAGCCCGATGCACCGACAGGTGGAGGTTCGGGTCGCCAACCTCGCTTTCCACCTGGGAAGTAATACCTGCCGACTCCCCACTTCAGCTCACCTGCGGACCTCCCCGACTTCAGCCCCACTTCTTTTCCTCCCCCACCACATCTTTTCCAACCTAGCAAACATTCGCCCATCGACGCTGAGAGAACAAGTTTTGCTTTGCTATCTGGCGCCGCGCTTCTTGCATTTAATCTTTAACATTTATGTTTTTCCCCCTTGTTTTCTCTCCCCCTCCCTTAATTTAAATAGGCGCATGTTTCCTTTTTTAAGTTTTAACATTTCTGGTCTCGATCCCACGGCTCATTACAATATTTTTGTGGATGTGATTTTGGCGGATCCCAATCACTGGAGGTTTCAAGGAGGCAAATGGGTTCCTTGCGGCAAAGCGGACACCAATGTGCAAGGCAAGTCCTTCCAATTAACACGTTTTCCTGACACTTATTTAGGTGAGAATGATTAATTAAAGCCTTTGTGGACTGGCTCGAGCGACTTTTAAAACGATCGGCCAATGACTTCTAAAAGGAAACGAGGGGGAAAGGGGGACAGACTGAGCTTCGAGAAGGGGGAGGATTATGCAAAAGCTATTTTAATCACCCCCAGTTAATAGGAAGAAAGTGCAGTCTAAAAAAGCCCCAGCTAATGGGCCTCACAGTGGAATAAGGGGTGTGTGTGTATGTGTGTATGTGTGTCCAGCGTGGTGAGGAGTTGGGACTGGGCAGTGCCCGGGGCATATGTAAACAACTTATTTCTTTCTCTAGGAAATCGGGTTTATATGCATCCGGATTCCCCCAACACGGGGGCTCACTGGATGCGTCAAGAAATATCTTTCGGAAAATTAAAACTTACAAACAACAAGGGAGCTTCAAACAACAATGGGCAGGTCAGTGGCTCAAGCGCTCATTTCTCTGTCTCTCTCTCTGTCTCTCAAACATACACATACACACACATTCACTCATAACACTCTTCCCTAAGATGCAGTTCCTCACTTTAAATCAGCATGAGAAACTGAGCACACGTTTGTTTGCTTCATTAAAAAGACTTCTAAAAAATCCTATTTCCATCCTCCAAAATTACATTAAATAATCTATAAAGTTGTTCTCGCGCCCCCGCCCCCAACCACCGCCCAATTCCCAAGTTCCAGACCTTCTCAAGTACAAATACTTGGTTGATTTCGAGAAGGAAAAGCAGAGGATCTGCAGGTTGTGAAAAATCTTTGTTTCTCCTTAGAGGAGGACGGGGAGAAGGGCCCTGAGGATTGGGCGGTCGGGTTCGCTTTTCAGCCGGTGCTCGGGCGAGCCATGCTCCCGAGGAGCGAGGGCTGGTCTGCCTCAGCCAGCCAGTCACCAGCCGGGCGAGTTCCGCGGTCAGTTAGCCGGAGCAGCGGGCTCCAGGCAGCCTCCGCGCGGTCCGCGGCGCACAGCCTCGCGCTCGCCGATCGCGTTAACGCGCCGCCCCGTGCTCCCCTTTCTCTCCGCCGGACAGATGGTGGTTTTACAGTCCTTGCACAAGTACCAGCCCCGCCTGCATGTGGTGGAAGTGAACGAGGATGGCACGGAGGACACCAGCCAGCCCGGCCGCGTACAGACATTCACTTTCCCCGAGACTCAGTTCATCGCCGTCACCGCCTATCAAAACACCGATGTAAGGAGGCCTGGGGGCTGGGCTCGCGGCCTGCGGCACCCGCTTCTCCGGGCACGCGCTGGTACCCCTCGGCCATCCCTGGCTCGGGCACTAACATCAGCAACAGCTGGCTCTGCTGCACCTTTTGGGCAAAGGGCTGTAAGGGGCCTGTTGGGCACCTTCCCTGAATACCTAGCCGTTGGGAAAATGCTCCCTATTCGTCTCCTTTGCGGGTCACTCGGGCCACCTTGGAGAGGACCAGGATTTCTAGGGCCTCGTCTCTTGGGAATTTTAATTTAGTTTTCAAACTAGAACAGATTTAAATCTTCCTCTTTTTTTTTTTTAAGTCCTTCTTCCCTTTAGAAAACAAGCAGATTTTCCCCAGCATTTTATTCTTGGCAAGATTTGGCGTTATCTTTAATTTTTTTTTTAAGTCTCAGAACTGATGGCTGAAATAAACAAACATCACTTTTTGGATGATCAAAAGAAACACACATTCATGTATGTAAAAACAACAAAAAATCAAATTACTGGGGGATATGGAATGAGTTTTCTACTCCTCGATCTCTTCAGCATTTTCAAGTTTGCAAAAACTTACTTTACTACTGTTGATTTGACTACTGGAAGTGTTTTAAAAAAAAAAACAAGTGAAAATATCAGAAATGAAAAATATGCATTTATTTTAAATTAAAACTGATTTTAAGATGCAACTTGTGGGTTCTCCAAGTTGTGTATCAGAATCAAACAACTTCAAAAAAATGTGATGAAATATTTAAAATAGGCAACATTTGGTGACGAATTTAAGTGCCCCTTAAAGATTTTTGTCTGAGTAAGTGCACTGTGTAACAAGCATTTTAAAAATGTGCATTTGAACCAATTTAGAACACATGGGAGAGCTAATTGAAAGCAGTCCTTTAGTTTTAGGCAGTATTAATTTAAACATGTTCCTCATAACTTTTATCATACTTTCTCTTTTTCTCCTTTACATCCATTCCCTCAAAATTTTCAACTAATGAAACCTTGCTAGTTAGTGAAATTGTAGGCCTTAGGCCTCTGTAAAAAGTGGCAGATGACATATTTTCAAACACCCAGTCCTCTGTATGAAAGTAAAATCATAATCTTTTTTTTCTCTTTTCCAGATTACACAACTGAAAATAGATCACAACCCCTTTGCAAAAGGATTTCGGGATAATTATGATACGTAAGTAGTTTTGCACCTTTCTTCTCAAATTTGTGGATTTGGGCTTTAGGTCAAAGGTGGATTGTTTTGTATGTTTTTGGAAGCTAGAAAATGTGAAGACGGGGTTGTTTTTGAGGTTTTCCCTTTCCTTTTTGTCAGCTCCCCTTCTCTCTGGTGACCTTCTGGCTTGGTACTTCTGTGGTTTTGGTCAAAGGTTTCCTCCACCTATTTTTAGCTTTCTTATGAATTACAAAGTTGTTGGCGGGCCTCTGGGGTTGGCTGGCTGGCTGGCGAAGCTGCCCTGGTTCCCTGGTGCGGGAGTTGTGTGTGGCGCTGCAGATGCTCAGCTCAGATTGTCTGTGTCTGAAACCGCCCGATTCTGCCTGAAAGTGCATGTGGCTCTGGCAGTTGTTACAGTCTCCTTGGCATATGTGACTTTTATTTACCCATTTCCAAGTTTTGTGTAATAGCTTTTCCTGTTCAAGTTTACTATGGACTGAATAAAAAATGTGCACCCACTACAGGCAAGTTCATGGGCATAGCCGATGTCACAGTCTTTTCAGGCTTTGAGAAGGACCCAGGTGCTATTGCTGTGTATTATTTATGCTTCAAAAGAAAAATATTCCTCTTAGCTTTTGTATCTAGGTGTGTTTTAATTAAATGTGTTGGTTCTCTTTTCTCCAGGCCTCCCTTACTGTCTCCATTTCTTTTCTACCAAAAATGCTGTCCTCTGGGGGCAACACTAGGTGTAAACTAAATGCTTTCTAAGTTTGTTCTAGCATTCTTGCTCAGAGTACAAGTACAGTGCCTAGGAGTTCATACAGAGTTATATAGCAAAACCTAAATCTGGATGGTGGAGATCCCTTTACTTTTTTTCTGATCATAAAAGGGAACGGTAGATAAACTTTGATTTCATGGCTTGTACTAAGTGCTTGGGACAGAGCTACGAAGTTGAAGCTGTCTTTGACTAGAAGTAGATGAAACTTGTGGGAAAAGGTACAAGTGGACACCTCCAGGTAGATATCAGCCTTCCCTCCTGATATTTTTATAGCAAATTGAAAAGAGAGTCGTTGATAGTACTACTTAGAACTGTCATGTGCATCCCTCAAAAGTAGGCTAAAGGAAGAAAGCCTTATCAGTATGATTCCCCAGAAAAAAACACTTGGTTATTCTAGTCTTTCCTCACAATCAAAAAAGGTGGGCTCGACACAGTGGAAAGTGTGTGGCCCAGGAGACCAGAGATATTGGTCTCTGTACTAGGGGGTCTTGTATATTTTGAGCTTTTGATTCTGTTGTGAACATCTGTTACAAAGCATTTTATTTTGCACAAATCAATTTGGTAATCCCAAGTGGATTGGGACCTGGATGGGCATATAAACTGTATCCTTTGCAGACTGTATTTTTTTTTCTTTTTAAAATATTGTGGTGGTAAACAGAGAAGATATTTGCACCTTGCTGGTTATGTTCCCTTCCTGCCTCCCTCTACTTTTTCTTATCTGGGACTGGAATTAAATTTCAGGAGGGAAATTTTGTGCAGTAAGCAAGCTGGACCTGAGCAGTCACAGCATAACCCTCACCTGCTCCTCTTCTGGCTGATTTCTGTTGGAAAAGCCACTTCCATGTGATTCTTAAATCGCTACATATGTATCATAAAAGTCTTCTTTACCAATACAAATGGATACCTTGGAGTTCTAGGGGTTAAAGAAGAGTAGAATGGTTTATGACACTCTCTCCCTTTCCATTGTTATATTGGTTATTTGGGCATGGCTCAATTTTGATGAAGCAAGGAAAGCAATAAAAAGTTCAGGGAACCAAGGGGTTTGCTTGGTCACTCACCAGAGAATCTCCTCCCCAAAGAATAGAGGTCTGAAAAAACTAAGGCTCTCTTTCAAAACAGTCTGTTGATTAAAGATTAAAACATTTATGTGTGAGCTAAATAAAAAGGAGGCATGTGTGTATGTGTATGAGAAAACACCTTTACCAATCTTGAACCAATCTCTGGTTCCTTCTCAATTCTAATGGGATTTTCTAGGCCCAAGGCCTAGAGTTAATCTTTATTTTATTGAAGGGAATTCCCAGTAACACATTACTGTCTGTGATCGGGCAAGTTATTTAACTTCCCTTTGCCTCAGTTTCTTCATCTGTAAAGTGGGATAATAATGGTACCTAACTTGGAAAATTGTGATGGTTAAATAAATTACTATTTAATTCAGTAATTTTTCTTGTCCTAGACAAGAGTGCCTGGTACACAATCGAACTGTATAAGGATTAGCTATTATTAGTGGGAGATTGGAGGAGGTTGATAACTGAGAGTTTGCTCCCCAAGTTGGTTTTGTTTTTGTTTTGTTTTGTCTTTTAACCAGTAACAGATCGAAAGCTGGGGAGAGAAGGTCAGAGTAAAGAACACTTTTTCTTTATAAAAGAATTTTATTGATTGATAACTTTGTTTCCAAGTAGTAATACTTGTTTGTATTTGTGGCTGTGGGGTTAATAGATCACACAAGGGAAAACAGTAGACAGTAAGTACTATGGAGACTTCCAGCAATAATCCTCTGGTCGCAGAAGACTGGTGAAGGCCAGTCTGATGTTTACTACCTGGATAGCCTGCGTGTGTGTCAAATGTTAGAAAGCGGTGTTAAAGGGTGGAGTGGGCAACTTGTTTAGAAACTCACCGCAGAAGAGAGGCCCACTGGGCAAATAGCACCTTAGTCCCTAGGTAAATCTGCTTCTGTGTGTATACATACATTGGAGAAGTGGGGTGAGAATCCCCTGCTGTGCTCCTCTCTCGGCTCTCTGTACACTTGGCAAGAGAAGGAAGCCTTCCTCTGGGTCTGTATCATTTTAGGTCCTTGAATAGACAAACTGGTTCCTTTATAATTTCATGATTTACTCGGGAGGATGCCGGTCCGTGACCTTTTGTCTGTCTCTAACCTAGACGGCAAGTTACACGTGGAGAGTGTAGGGGTGGGCGAAAATGGGTGGCCTTCTTTTTTGACCCCCTCAAGGGACCTCTGCGCCACCCTTCGGTTTTCTCTCTCTCCCTCCCTCTCAGGATCTACACTGGCTGCGACATGGACCGCCTGACCCCCTCGCCCAACGACTCCCCGCGCTCGCAGATCGTGCCCGGGGCCCGCTACGCCATGGCCGGCTCTTTCCTGCAGGACCAGTTCGTGAGCAACTACGCCAAGGCCCGCTTCCACCCGGGCGCGGGCGCGGGCCCCGGGCCGGGCACGGACCGCAGCGTGCCGCACACCAACGGGCTGCTGTCGCCGCAGCAGGCCGAGGACCCGGGCGCGCCGTCGCCGCAGCGCTGGTTTGTGACGCCGGCCAACAACCGGCTGGACTTCGCCGCCTCGGCCTACGACACTGCCACGGACTTCGCGGGCAACGCGGCCACGCTGCTCTCCTACGCGGCGGCGGGCGTGAAGGCGCTGCCCCTGCAGGCGGCCGGCTGTACGGGCCGCCCGCTCGGCTACTACGCCGACCCGTCGGGCTGGGGCGCGCGCAGCCCCCCGCAGTACTGCGGCGCCAAGTCGGGCTCGGTGCTGCCCTGCTGGCCCAACAGCGCCGCGGCCGCCGCGCGCATGGCCGGCGCCAACCCCTACCTGGGCGAGGAGGCCGAGGGCCTGGCCGCCGAGCGCTCGCCGCTGCCGCCCGGCGCCGCCGAGGACGCCAAGCCCAAGGACCTGTCCGACTCCAGCTGGATCGAGACGCCCTCCTCCATCAAGTCCATCGACTCGAGCGACTCGGGGATTTACGAGCAGGCCAAACGGAGGCGGATCTCGCCCGCCGACACGCCCGTGTCCGAGAGCTCGTCTCCGCTCAAGAGCGAGGTGCTGGCCCAGCGGGACTGCGAGAAGAACTGCGCCAAGGACATAGGCGGCTACTACGGCTTCTACTCGCACAGCTAGGCCGCCCCGGCCCCGCTCCCCGCCGCGGAACGGCCCCGACCCCGGCCAGCCCCTTGCGCCTCTCCCCCTGCTCCTTCTCCCCACATCCCACCTCGCGCACCCCCTCGGTTTATTTGACCTTCGAACACCGTCTGCAGTGAATAAGTCCAGGTCTCCGACTGTGATGTTAACTTTTTTTTGCACAGCAGTTTCTGCAGTTAGCACACCGATCTTCAACTTGGCTGTAAACCTTTTGGTTTTCCTACTTTTCTTCTGTGAAGTTATCCTCCTAGCAGTCCTCCCCCACTCCCTCGTCTTTTTCTCACCCTCTCCTTCTCTTTCTCGTAATGAAACTCTTCACCTTTAGGAGACCTGGGCAGTCCTGTAGGCAGCAGCGATTCCGACCCGCCAAGTCTCGGCCTCCCCATTAACCATAGGATGTTGACTCTAGAACCTGGACCCACGCAGCGCGTCCTTTCTTATCCCCGAGTGGATGGATGGATGGATGGTAGGGATGTTAATAATTTTAGTGGAACAAAGCCTGTGAAATGATTGTATATAGTGTTAATTTACTGTAACGAATGGCTAGTTTTTATTCTCATTGTCAAGGCACATAACCAGTTCATGCTTAACCTTCTCATTCACTTCTTTTCCTTTCTTTGCCTTTTCCTTCACCCCTCCTCCCCTTTAAATTTCTTTCTTGTGAGACAATTAACAATATTCTAAGAGGCTCTGGAAACTTGAAATATTTGATAGATAATGATGGGTTTCTCACTTCTCCTCAACCCGTTGCATGAAATAATTACTCTGTGCCCTACTGCACACAAATAGCTAAGAAGAATCCGACCAAACACCTGTAAAGGATAGGTGTCTGTTCATAGGCAAGTCGATTAAATGGCATGATGCCTGCAAAGTAAAGTTAACTGGAGTTACATGTTTTCCCCCGCTTCCTTCTAAATAGAATAGCTCGACATCAGCAATATTATTTTGCCTTATTTGTTTTTCCCCAAAGTGCCAAATCCATTACTGGTCTGTGCAGGTGCCAAATATGCTGACAAACTGTTCCTGAATATCTTTTCAGTTCCCCCCTCCACCTTTATATGCTGTAAATCTTTGTAATGAATATTCTACTAATGATATAGATGACTGAATTGTTGGTAACTATAGTGTAGTCTAGTGAAGATGAATTGTGTGAGTTGTATATTTTACTGCATTTTAGTTTTGAAAATGATTTTCCTGCCACCTAGAAACAGCTGAAATTTGACTTCCTTGGGAAAACACTAGCATTAATGCAAGTAAGACTTTTTTTTTTTCCGCCCTCTAAGTCTTGTTATATTTGATAAGGAGCACTAATCCCCTTAAAGATAGATTAGTAGGATTTCTAATGTTGTGTAGCAAACCTATACTTTTTTTTTGTATTTTAAAATTAATGTGAAATATGCATCATACACAATATTCAATCTAGATTCCAGTCCACTGGGGGGATTTTTTTTCCTAATAGGAATTCAGGGTCTAAACGTGTGTATATTTTGGCTCTTCTGTAAATCTAATGTTGTGATTTTTATATTTGTTTCGTTTTGTCTGTGAACTGAATAATTTATACAAGTACACACTCCATTGAGAAACGTTTTGTTTTTTGCTCGTTTGTATCGTCTGTGTATAACAAGTAAAATAAATCTGGTAAAACGCTATGGTGTTTGAAAGCAGTTTACAGTTTGAAAATAATTTAATTGTTATAGATGATTATTTTTAAGGGTTAAGGAAAAATAGCCTGTCCCTACTCCAACATGGGGCAGTCTGTATAGTGGAAACTACCTCTCATTTTTCCTCTTAAATTTGTTTTATAGCACTACTAGTAATTACTTCCCCCCTCTTATTTACAACTACTTAGTTCCCTGTAAGTCAAGTTTCACTTTGTTGCACTCCTTTTTTTTTTTTTCAGGAAAATGTATGCAATTCTTCATCATATCTGATTTTCTCTGAAGTAAGAGATACTATGAGCAGAAAGACGAGGGTCTTTAATAAGGAATTAAGAATTTCGTTAACTTTCACAAAGTCAGGCAGGAGGCTTTGGGCAAGAGTAGGGTGTAATTTAAATGCTTGTCAAAATAGGCTGTTGACTGCACCTTTAGGTAGATGTCAAAAATTCTGGTCTTTAAATACGAGGCCTTGGAAGTAAGAGTCGAATCCGTAAATGAAAGCACAGAATGGCCTACATTTCTTGAGTGGACTGTTTTGGGCGGGGGTTGGGAGGGGTTGGGGTTGGGGCTGGGGTTGGGGTTGGGGGAACCCTCGTGAAAGGTCGATATTTAACCATAAGCTTAAAACTTGCTTTGGGAGGTATCTGGGGGGCACCACTCCATCTCTTCTACAGAGGGATTCTTCTGCCAGTCCTGCCCAAGCCAGATTCCCATCCCTTAAGAACAAACGCAGAAATGTGGATATTCCAGCTTGGGGCGGGGGTGGGATGGCTGCGCATTAGACAAGGAGTCCGCAGAACTCTGCCTTTACCTCGTGGAGAAGCGATTTTTGTACTTTTGTCTCCAGAGGAAGGCGATCCAGGAATGAGGTGGAAAATAGTTCAATGTTCTTGCTTAGCCTGGGCCAGTTTCAGGTTATGGGACTAAAGTTACGCCTACCTGGAAATTGTCCTATATCCCCACTGCAATTTGACAGATGCAAGGAGGCTTTAAAATTCTAATTGAAATGAAAATTGGAGGGGGTAACAAAACCAATTTGCCATCCCTGGACAATTTCGCCACTAGACGGCGTTTCACGGAGTTTTGTTTGCCACACAGAAAACTGATGACTGATTTTCCTTTGTTTCTTTCTCCTTCCCACACCTAAGAACTAAAGAGGACAAAAAGTACAAAATACGGTGCCTGTGTGGCGAGTGAAGTGGAGCAGTGTGTTCTGGGCCTGCGCTCCTGTGACCTCGTCGCCGCCGGGGGCGGCCGAGCACGAGACGCACGTGCGGCCGGGAGGGCGTGGGGGCGCCCAGGCCGAGGCCGAGGGGCCGCGGGGGCCGCGCTGGGTTCCCGGGCAGGAGGCCGGGCCAGGCCCGCCGCCCTCGGGCCGGAGTCACCGCGAGCAAAGAAGTCGGTGTCATGTGCGGAGACGAGCTCTTAGAAGCCGAGGATAGATTTCACAGGAACGTAGTGCCTTGTACTGAAAGACGCACTTAGCTGCTATTAAGAAGTACTTGAAAAAATTGGGGAGGTCGTTTCCCTTGCAGCTCTGCACCATCTGCTGTGTGGACTGAGTCAGCGTGAGGTAAATTTGCAGCTACGCGCTCCTCTCGGAGGCAGTGTGCTTTCCTGTCCCTTTAAAGCATGATCATTTCTCCTCGCTTCCAAGGAGTCTTGGGTGTCTAGTGAAGTGATACTGTCAGTGTGTCTGAGAAGCTGCTGCTGTTCCAAGGAAATCCGAGTCTGGACTTGGGAGGGCCTGCGGGAACCAGAGTTCCAGTCCCTCGTTAGATTGCGAGTTGCCTTTTATCTCGGTGAGGGTAGGGGTCAGGGTAGGGACGGAGAGGGATGACGAATCCTCCCCGTGAAGTTGAGTTCCTCAGTTTTCAAAAGTGTCTTTGCAGAAAGAGAAAGGAAGGAAAAAGAAGGTGAGCGTGGGGCTAGCACTTTGTTCTGGCTCAAGCCGTCTTGCCACTCGCAGCCCGCGCCATCTTAACTCCTTTCCCACCGGCCGCTTGGGGCCGAGCGCAGCGTCAGGCAGGCGCCGCTCGACCGAGAGATGCTGTGTCCTCGGTTCTTCACCTTCGAGGCTGGTGCCGCCGGTCAGGGCAGCCGATGGGCCGGCACAGAGCGCGCTGCAATCGAGGGCTGCGACCACGGGCGGCAGGGCCGTCCTGCTCGGGCCGGCGAGGCTGAAGCTTGGCTCGGGCCTAGCGCCGTCCGGGCGCCCGCGAGCCCAGGCCGGCGGGGACTGGCGTCCGTCCGAGCTCGGCCGGCGGTGGGGCGGTCCCGGAGGCCTGGCCCCCGCCGCTGAGCCTGGACCCAGGCTCTCTGGCTTCGCCGGTGGGCGGGTGGACGGGCGGCTGCGTCCTGGCTGTTTCGGCCAGGGGGCCAGGCAAGGAATCTAGGCAGGGATCTGGGCCGCAGATCTAGACAGGGAGCCCAGGCGTCGGTCCAGGCCCGGAGTCCAGGCGGTTCTCCTGTCCCCTCCGAGTCCGGTCGAGCGTGGCCTTGGCTTTGGTCTTGGGTGTGGCCTTCCCGCGTGTAGCCCCTGCTGAGCCTCGCCGGCACCCGACCAGGGTTTGGATGTGAAAGCCTCGTCAGGCCTAGCAGAAACTTACCCAACAGTTTGTTTCAAAAATCAAGTTGTTTCTGTCTCTTGGGGCTGACTGACATCCCCGAGCTCTTAAAATGTAGTAGAGTCTACAGAGAAATTTATAAAACTTCTTTATGAAACTTTATGAAACCTCCTGCTATGAAATTTTCTTATAAATGTGCCTCCTAAAACTCAATGTGACCCACCGACCCACTTTTTTCTTCCTTCCTTCCTTTCTTTCTTTTCTTTCTTTCTTTTTCTTTCTTTCTTTTCATGTTAAGTATTTATCTCTTTAGCACTGAAGCTTTCAAGGGTGTTGTGGTTTCAGTTTACGGTGCAGGCTAGGAACAAAAGCCTTGTTGAATAGAGGCCATTTACATTTCCCAGAGAATTTAAAATGCACTGTAGCAGTATTTGGGCAACGTGTATGCGTACTTAACGTGATTTTATAAAATGTTTTGCTTGTCCTTAGGTGCAACGCCTTTTCTGTGTGTACATGAGTTATTTTATCGTGTATGCATTTTAGCCATGGAGATAGGAAGAAATCATAGAACTTATGATCCTGTATGAAAACAAACCAGTCTAGATCCCCAAAGGAAACAGCAACATTTATTCTTATTTTTAGACAGACTTACTTTGAAGAAGTACATGATTTTAAAGACCAGTGATAGGCATTCGGTTTTTAAAAATATTTAATATACTCTGGTATGTGGGCAATTGCTTGGCTAACTTTGTTATTTGAAAGAGTAAAATTTCAGCCTAATATCAGTAGAGTCAGTTTTTAAAATGTAGCTGAGAATTTTTAAGCAAGTTGATTTATTGAAATTACAATTTGAGTGCAAGATTTACTTTTGGCCAGTCAGATTTTCTTTTGCTAGAACAAGATAAAAGTCTCTCAAGGAAGACTAGACAAACTAGGCAGGATTTTAGGCACTGCATTTACTTGATTAAATTCAGTTGCTTTGAGATTTGTATGTCTTCCTGGTTCTGGTCTTCAGCTTGTAAGTTAGGTTACAACATATATTCACTTGAAAGAACCCCACTGATTTCACAATAAAGTAAACTTGATGGTGTACAAGTCACTGGTCTCATCTGAGCTGATTACATCTGCCTTGCATGCATTTCACACCCACAGTATGGTTTGCAGTGGTGTTCAAGGCATAGCGTGAAAAATTTGATTTGAATAGTTCCATTAAAGCAATGAATAAAACCCATGGCTTAATAGACTTTCTAGTGATAGCTCCCCCTCTTAGTATGCTAACTCTGAAATAAACATGTGATCTAGTATTAGGAACATGGCATTTGGAAGACTCTTGCTGGTAATATTTAATTTAATAAACATACTGTGACATTATTAATGCAATGAAGCTTGTACCACAAGCTGATTCTTTCAGGTTGTTTGACCTGTTACTTATCACTAGATTCCTTATAAACATATCCTGTGACTTACAGTTTGAATTTTATATTAAAATTATTTTGGATTTCAACTCTTTAAAAATATCTGCATGACAAGAAACTCATTTTATATACAAAGCATTTATACTTGAGTATCTTGGCAAGCCTTTTATGAGGAGGATGAGGGAATTTAGGAAGGGAGAGCATCTCTAGGGCTACGCTTCTAGTCCTTTTAGCTAATATAGTTTTGTTCCAATGCTAGTAGGAAAACAAAGAATATAAGGTTAACTTTAAGTTTTGGGGCAAGAGTTACACTTACTTAGAATATATATGTATATGTGTGTGTACATATATAATTATACATATAATATATAATTTATACTGTTTCAAGAAATGGCAAATTAATTGGATTTTCTGGTTGAAAAATGTAACAAAACAAATCTTGCTAATATTAGGTTTAGTACTCATATTGGGGTTTATTTAGGTATTGATTTAGCGCATATCTTCATGTTAGCAAAAGGGTACTGTATGGGAAAAAGCCTTTTCAGTACAATCTTATTTCAGGTTCCTACAAAAAGAAAAACAGTTAACAATGTTGTTTTCAAACCACAGGATCTTCCTTGCTCACATTTCAACTTTTAAGATTTATTTGTCTTTTATTTTGTCATTCTTAGTATGAAGGGGAAGGCATTTTTCAATCTTAGGATAATTCAGAAGCAATTTTTTGGTTCTCAGTTAATTCAGTCTCATCTTAAAAGTTCAAATTTAGCAAAGCACATGTTCCCTTGTTCATGCCAAGTGTGATAAAAACTAGTCGAAAAATAAAACTATTGCAAACAAGTAGAGCACTGCACTTCACTGCATACTATACAGGCCACATCATTTCTAGGTCTGATGTCACTGCCTGCTAGGCTGCCATTTGTGGGCACAAGTAAGACTGACCTTGAAAGTTGATAGACGGCACTACTGTTTCGGATATGTGTGTTTGAATTGTATGTGTGTGTTTTAAATATACTTTTTGAATAGTGATGTGCGCATCCGTGAGCATTCAAACATTTGCCATCTTCTATCAACAAAAGGTTATTCTTTTTAGGCTCCAGGATGTGTTTTTCTCCCTCTGCATTGGAAGCTCTTCTTTGTTTTCTAAACCATGAATTAGCAAAATCATCTCTCCCTCTTTGTAATATAGTCAAGTTATAGGCTACTTTGCGTAATTACAACTTTCTTAATAGTTTAATCTTTCTATTTACACTATTAAACTATCACTATATGTTTTAAGTTTAACGCCCTTGAACTTCAATGAATAAAATACACATATATGCTATATAGAATCAGTTTAGGCCACCTGTAACCAACAGTGACATTTTAGGAGAACTCAGTATTGTATAGATTGCTGTTATTTTGAATGGCTCACTCAGTTGGGAATTTACAAAAGGCCAAACCATTATTTGTAATTAAAAATGTTTCCAATATGGTTAGTACTTTCATAACTTGAGTTGTTTTTTACTTAAAAATTTATAATTTTAAATATAATTTTACCACATATACTCCTCAGTACTTTCCTTTGAGAAAACAGAAGCTATAATGAGGAATTATTCTTTCACAGTTTACCTACAATTGTATGCTCTGTAATTTGTTTAAATGAAATCTTTTTTTCCTACCTCTCTCTAATTTCCTATATTTTATTATTTATTTTTTTTTTTTTAATGACTGCATTCTAAATAATCCTTAGAGCTCACTCACCTTTGGGATGCACTCCCTTAATTTATGCTCACATTCTGCTTTGTTCCTGTGGAGAAAGTCAAAGAAACATACTGACTTCCTCCTCAACAAATTTGTTCTTTCCTCCTCCAACTCTGCTGTCTCCCTGACACTTATTTTGCCCTTGTTGACTATCTTGCCAACAACTTTTTTTTAACCTACTCTTCCTTCTCACACTACCACCCTGGACCTGAATCTTTATAAAATCTACGTCTCATTCTTCAGTTTGTTTATTTCAGATCAGAATTTTTACAGTTGTCTCCAAAAGCAATTGTAAGGTTATTCAGGACATATCAGATACAATATGTCTTTTTATTTAACTTCTCCCACGTTGATTTTTTTTTTATTTTATGCTTTTTTTTCTATATACTTCTATTATCACTTCTCTCGATATTCACTTTATCTGTTATTTGGATTTTTTTTGAATTTGTGTAAGGGCAATATTTTTGTCTTTTATTGGTATTTCTGTTCTCTTCTTTACCCCTAGCATTCTTAACTCTGTGAAGCACTCCATTTATCCCTGCCTTCTTTTGTATTAGGACCCATCTTTCAATGCTTTCTTTGATCCTTTTCAATTCAGCTTCCTTATTTGCACAAACATTAAAATCTTTTTTACTACATTTACCAGTATGCTCTTAACCAAATGTAGTGGCCTTGTTACAGACTAATCTTTATTCTTTTAGCTATTTAAAAATCATAATTAAAAAAATCATAATTAATCCTTTGGGTGATTCAGAATCACGGATTCTGCAACTCCTTCACTTTCCCTTCTTTCCTCCAGCTTTTCTTTCACGAGTCCCTTTGCTTGCTTGCTTATCTATTTATGCAGTTTATAGGTTTCTATAAGATTGCTTTTCACAGGACGTGTCCTTAAATACTTATAAGAAATCTAGCTAGACACGTGTTATGGAAGAATGGGGTGGGAAAGAGAAGATCTGGTACTAGTTTTCTTAATACATACCTTTTACCCATTGCTTAACAGCCTTCACCTACTAAATGGTGTCTTATTTCTTGTAGCCTGATACATTTTAATTGACATTCTGAATTTTTCTATTTTTCCTTCCCTTCTTTGAACCGTATATATATAATACCTACTCATGTTCTTCCTGCCCTTCAGTTTAACAAGATAAGGGTTACAATGAATTAAAAAATTTAATCTTTCTTAGTTAAATTTAGTTTAACCCCTTAAGGAGATTGGAGTGTGAAGTTTATACATATGCTAATACCTTAAGGAGGAAGGTTTTTGTTCTTTAAACGGCTACACAGTTGTGTGTACTATATCTTATTAATGACATCACTAGCAGCTGTTTCTCTACATAGCTAGAAAAAATAAAGTATTAAGCCTAAGCTATTCAGTCCTTATAGATCATGAGAAACAGTTCTACTTGTATCACCACTGTTTAGGAAACTCTTTGCTCCTGAGTTAAAAGTTACACAGATTTTAAATTTCATTTTCAATTCTTTCTACTTCACAGTGATCTTTCAAAATATGTGTGTTTGTTTGTGTGTATGTGTGTCTGTGTACAACACCAAAATGAGAACAAGAACATAAAATCAGGAATTGTGAGTGGGGAGTTTCTGACCCTCCGTGCATTCTGTACTCCTAGGTATTGTCATAATTGTGTGCTTTCTGAGGACCTCTTATTGGAGCTTGAAGACATACCCTTTCAGTACTCTCTTATCTATGAAAAGAATTCTGTGTATATCTCCAAGCACTAGAATCAAGAGCCTTTAAATTTATTACTTAACTTGCACACAATATAATTTCCATTTGAGTAAGAAATTGATGGAAATGCCACCACATCAAAGAAATGGTCACATAATACGACTGAAAATCTGTAGTTGGTGCCAAGGCAATTTAGTATGTAAGATACCTGCCTTAAATTTGTTTTGTAAACAGAGGTCTCAAAGGAGCCTGACTCCTAAGGTATAGGAGAAAACATTGGACACAAGACATTTTGTTTCTATGATTTTCAATATCCTCATTTGTAAAATGAAATGATAAACAAATCTTTTAAGTATCTTCCAGCTTTAAAGAACTTTGCTTTTTGTGGACCTCTGACTTTCTATGCAGTTTGAGTTCAGATGTTCTGAGCAGGGTAGAATAACCTCTGGAGAAGTGGCTTTCAAAGTTTTTAACTGAGACTCACAGTAATAAATAAATACATGCACAAAAGTTTCACAAAACATTTACCTTTACCACATTCAGTACACTCTGATGTTTTTTCTTTTATCTCTAATTTCATTGAAAAGGAAATTCTGATTATAACCTAGTAAATTTACTTCGTGATTCTCTGGTAAACAGTGACTTGAAGTTTGCAAAACATTGCCGTAGTGATACTTCAACTTTACAAGCCTAGAATGTCCTCAGTTTCCTCTTATATATCTCTACATTTTAATATTTCTCTTCTAGACTGGCAGAGTATACATATTAGCAAAACAGAGCAAGTCACTTCGTAATTAATAACCCACTTGAATGTATGGTATACAGGATGTTTTGATGTAAAGATTGAGAGACTGTCATTTACAATGAGATTTCCATTATGATTTGCAGTTTAAAAAATCTTTACATTCTTTCTCTTTGAGATTACTAGATTTTATTTTACTTAACCTTATCATTATTTTTTGGCATTTAACATTTCTGTCTCTTTCATGCACACACACACACACACACACACACACACACACACACACACACACACACACACACACACACACACACACACACACACACACACACACACACACACACACGCTTACTCCAAGCATATCAATTTGTTGAAATCGAGGTCACTTCTAGTCTTGGGAATAATCAGGCCCATACTTGCTGGTGTGTATCTTTATATGGACTGCTTCTCTCCCTTTCTTGACAAGGAGGCAGCTGGGTGGGGGAAAGAGACTATCAGTAATCTCTCCTGTCCTTTAGGTCAGGGGCTTCACCTCAGACTCAACCAAGGAAGCTTTTAAAAAGTCTGTTGTCTGAATTTGCACCCCATCCCAAATAAAGAAGAATATGCATGTTTGGAGGTGAGAGCCAAACATCAGTGTTTTTAAAAGATTGCTAGGTGATTCCAGTATGCAGCAGAATCTGGGAACCATGCCTCTAGGTTTTTTGTTTGTTTTATTTTTTTGTTTTTGATATGAAAGAAAAGGTAGAGGGTTTTTTTGGTTTGTTCATTTAGCAAGTATTAGCCATGGTGGCAAACTATCTGTCCATTGTAATTTCATGCCTGGGGATGGTGGTAATGGCAACTTTCTTAAAAATACAAATAAGTTCATGGATTTTAAAATAACTATTTTCAAATGACTTTCTTTTTCTTTCTTTTTTTTTTTTTTTTTAGAACATTGTGACAGTATGGTCATGTTTTAGAACAGGCAGTTTATCCCCTTGACTGTAAGAGAAAAGCAACCTGAAAAACATTGTCTTCTCACTTTCTATTTAGAAGAAGCATTTGTACTCCTCCTCCAGCTTATCATGATTAAAACGTGGTGATTAGTGCTGTCTCTGGAGACTGCAGCCATCCATAAGGTAGCCTTTATCTAGACACACCGAAGTTGGAAGGTGGTGTGGAAGCATCGCATGTTTGACATCTGATGTCATCTTCAAAATAATAAATGCCAGAGTCTCCAGAATAGTTCTAATCCATGGAACAAATACAGAATTCTAGGGTGGGAAGTCAGTATAGCGGTGCCAGGCACGTATCATATTTAAGTTCAGTTATAGAGGGATTACCTCCAAAATGTGTTAAATGCAAAAATTTCTTCCCCTTAATATAGGCCAGATACAAGCAGCTTACTTACTCAGAGAGCTTTCATGGTCCATGGCAACCTCCCAAGTCATTCATTTTTAAGTGGTTGCATCCATTTGAGTCATAATGTGAACATCACCCAGCAAACTGAGTCACAAATTAATTTCCATATTTGAGAAGTTGTATTCAGTATATTGCAATAGAAATATAGAAACCTTGCATTTTTGTTTCGTTCAGCTTCAGAATTCACTGAAGTATGGAAGGTTATTGTTTTCTATTATTATCTCTAGGAATAATAAGTTTAAATTGAGCTATTTGTGCTTTACATA
The DNA here is from genome assembly GCF_048773025.1 of Camelus bactrianus. NCBI lineage: Eukaryota > Metazoa > Chordata > Mammalia > Artiodactyla > Camelidae > Camelus > Camelus bactrianus. Next base: position 45,057,563 of record NC_133543.1, read on the forward strand.
ATATTTCTACATTGAAGCACTATACCATAACTAGAGGATAGGATGAAATGACATCTGTTTATTTGCTGAGAAATATAATAGGATACACAAATTCATCAGCTCTAGGACTCAAAATGGTTAAAACTCAAAATGTTAAAAGGAAAACGCTTGGTTAAATACATTTTAGGATTTCCTAAGCTTAAAATATTAGAAGAGTTATAGAGTTTTTTTGTTATATACAAACTATTCAGTTTGTTCACGCTTTAGAAACTTGCAGGTTCTGAGGTTTAAAAATAAAAGAACCAACAAGGAGAAAAGTTAAAGTTTTTGATTCTGCTTGTTTTTTACACTGCCTACTACCCACCTCTCCAAATGTAATATTTCATCTGTGCTAGAATTAAGTATTTATTAATGTTCAAGGAACTAGGCAGTCATCTGACCATGGCTTATTATAGCTCACTCCTAAATTTAGAAGTGTATCCATATTGAGAAATGGTAAAGGGAATAGAGAACAAATGCACAGTTTTTAGTTTACTCCCTGTTTTGGATTTTATATATATTTTGAAACTAGATTTTATTATCCTAATCATACTGTCTTGAGCCTTTTAAGGGAGCAAAGTAAGATTGTGTTAGAATTTTTTGAGATGTGTAAGTTTTATTTCTATAAAGTGTACTTTTTTGTCCAATTATACTTTCTAGAAATGATATATTGTCACTTTTTAAAAATTCAGACATTTCCTATTTCTGAATTATCTGTGTACATTGCTTCTCACTTGCTTCCATCTGCCAATTTTTGATTACTTTTACTCCTTATTTTTAATAGATAACAAAAAAGGGAAGTTTGTGGTAAAAATGAAATCTGTTTATCAGTGAATGCAATTTGGCAAGAAGGAGGATACAAATATTTCTAAAATGAAAATTTTAGACTAATGGGTTTTATTTATCCTTGCTCTTTTTGCAGTCTTAAAATATAATTAAATTAAAGGTTTTAGTTTAATTATATTGCAAACTGAAAGCAACATTGTGATAGTTAATGTCATAGAAATCCTAGTGAATATGTACTTCCAAGGTGAACTCTCTAAGATAGGAATACTCTGCCATTATTTTGAAAGCCTCCCTGATAGATCTCCATACTGGTGGTCTGACCGCTCCTCTTTTTTTCTTATGGATTGCCAGTTAAAAGAAGGGTTATAATGGACAGTGGTACACCCCTATTTCATATCTCTGTTTAGGGTTACTAGTTTAGATAAATTTCCTTTCTCTCCTACCATTCTTTTGTAGATCCTCTTCATAGAAAGATTGGGAATTCTTTATCTAAGATAAACTGATACAACAAGAATTTTCTATGTTGATCTGATTATTTTAATATAGCAAGCCTTTGTAAATTGCTGACTATGACTGAGGCTTAGATAAGGCACCACGGAAACTGTAGGATAAATTAAATATGAATTATCTGTGATTCATGAGAAGACTGAACTACATGATAAAAAGTGGTGAGTGATGAATTTTAGAAGAGAAGCACAAGTGAAATCCTTTGGGACCTTAGGAGAAGGCGTGATTACACCCAGCTGAAGGGATTGTGGAAGACTTTATGGATGTGTTACTTGTTGAGCCTGGATTTACAGAAGTCAGGGGTTGGAAAGGCATTCTAGACCGGAAAAAAAAAGTCTTATGCTAAGTGTAAGAGACAGAGAAACAGAGACCTATCAGAGAAATAGGTAATTATTTTGATGCTTAGGAAATATCATGTGTAGAGGAAGTGGTAGGATGGTAAGTTTGGAAAGGCTGGGTGCCATGTAATGGAACACCTTGAATGTTAGGTTAAGAAAAACTGGGCTTCTGATTACATGGAAATAGCTCAATCTGATTAAATTTAATTGACTTTTACTATGAATTCCAGTCGAAGAAACCATGTGTACTGTTGTGCAACTTATTTTCATTTAATAATATATTTAGGCTATATTTCTAACTCAGTACATATTGATTGCATTCTTTCTAACATCTTTACTATTAATATTGTATGGATATACTATACCTAACTAGTCCCTGCTGATGTACATACAGTTGTTACTAGGTTTTTACTGTTGTAAAAAATAATACATTACACATTTATATCTGTACACTTTTGTTAGATATCTTTTGGGTAAATTCCTAAAAGTGGGATTGCTGGACTAAACTATATCAATTTACAGTTACTGCATAAGTATATGAGAATTTGTTTACTCACCCTGTCACCAATTCTGTGTTGATTTTGACATAATTAAAATTTTGATTGTATTGATGAAACTGGAAATTGGCATCTAAAATAGAAAGGTATCCACTAGCTAGAGAACATATAACTTTGGAGGATGTGTGATCCTGGGGTATGGGATGGTGTGACAGTGTAAGAGAAAACTTACAGGAATAATGTTACATGCCTTTCTAGATTGTTAGTTTTACTGAAGATTGTTAGTTTTACTGAAAGATTTGAGAGGAAAAACATGTTATTTTCATTTCAAAACAATCTGAAAAAAATAGAAGGTAGAGTGCAGTCCTTATATGATTTTTTATTAACAAAAATGAATATTCTATTTCATTATTAAATAATATTTTTGATAGCACTTTGCATATTGAGGTGCTATACAAATTTTATTATGGTGTTAGTCAACATCCTATTATGGGACATAAAATCTCTTTTCATTGCTTAACCAAACCATCAATATATAAAGAAAAAGAATGGCAAATTGTTTATTTGTTCAAGTGTTCTGATAGAATTACTGCACACACAAATCAAAAAGCGTCATAGAAAGAATTTGGTTATGAACACCTGCTTCTCTTTCTTTGTCCTTTTCAGGTTGTAAGCAAACTATTACATTGCCTTAACTAATTTTACTTGTTTCTTATACTTTGCTCTTAATAAAGAAAAGTCACTTTTCAACTTGCAGGTATCAAATAATTTTTTTAATAGTCACCACATAATCTACACCTACTCTCGTGACTGGTAGACGAACTGAAGGGCACAGAAACACCGTATATTTAAGATAACACATTCAATAGAAAGAAGCATTAACAAAATATATGACTTCTCAGTCTTTCTAAGATTCTCTAGAAGGACAGTGGTCTCAATACTTAACATTTTTTTTTAGCAGCTCAACTCTTTTTCAAAATGAAGAGTATAAAACATGTAAAAGTGAAGGTGTTCTCTTGAAGCAGAGTGAGGCCCCTGGATTTCTGGTCACTGGCTCTCTCTTCCTCAATTCCTTCATGACTCCTGAGGGTCCCTCCAACAATAGCTCGGTTGTTGGGAACACGATCAGGAACAATACTCTCCCAGGTGATTTTGGTGCCCCTGCCTTTTAAGAGACACCAGATGAAACTCCTCAGATGACCCAGTGGGTCATTCTGTCCTCTATTCTTGGAAGATGATATGTCCTGTATTTGATATATGAAATTCTAAAGGCCCACGGTTTTAGATTCCAGATTTCTTGGCTAGAGCAGATAGGTCTTTGAACTTCACTTTATCATATTGTTTATTTCCATAATCTGGGCAACCATAATAATAAATTAAGCTATCTCTGTGACCCTCAAAGAACTTTCCTGTTGTGATTCATTGATCATTTCTCTATGGATTTCCTTTAGAACATGAATCTTCAGGGAAATTTTACTTGTACTGGATGCTTTGGGCTCTGCTCCTGACTTTTAGATTCTCCAAAACCAAAATAGTTATTTTGGTGGAAAACTTAAAAAAGAACTCCTTAAATTTCATAGCAGTCTCCTTAAAGGAAATTTAAAATCATCATGTATTTCTGAGGTGTTAACTAAGCTTTGATGATTGGTTTATTGATTCATTCTTAAGGTAGATTTATTCCGGAAATACTGCCTTAAATATTGTATTGTAATAATGCCACTTCTTTATCAACATGCTGCAGATAGATCTGGCCATATAGCAGGAGAGCAATGACATGTGGCTGATGACTAAAACCACTAATGCCAGTGCTGAGCATTAAAACATGATTAAACCCAAAAGGAGATTGGATAAAGTGCCCCTATCCACTTTCAAAAACTTTATCCATATAGTATGAATCTAGCTTGAATTGAAAAGGTAGAAACTTCACAGAGATTTAGTTTTCTTTTTCCCAACATTTTTTGATAAATACTTTAAATTATTATGGTAGTTGACAATAATGAGGGGAGGACTCTATGTAACCTGGAATAATATAATCCTCAGTATAATAATGTACACGGCCATCAAACCATCTTTCTGACTTAATGCCATAGCTTGCAAAGGTATTAAGTTAAATGTAAGCTTATGGATTTAGTTGGAGTTTAAAAATAATACTGTTTTTACCTTTGACTAACGAATGCATAAGAGAAACTTGGTTATTCTGCATTTTCTAATGAGGTTCATAGCTTTTTCAGTTCTAAGCAACATATGAATCCTCTGACCATTTAAATAACATTTTTCTTGAAGAAAATATTTATGAAATGCCAATAAACTATTAAGTGAACAAGTAATACAATGTGTGATAATTTTTACACCCTTCCTACAGTGCATAAAATTTTAATACAAACTTAGTGTATACTTGATAACAATTTACATGCTTATTTTACCATCTGGTAAATGTGTAAATGATATTTTGAGAAGCACATTTCATAGTCACTTTAACAACTTATCCTTGACAATATGTGCCCTATCTTCTGTATTGACTGGAAGAATCTTGGAAATTTTTGAAAAAGATGAATCCAGGAAAAAAAAAATTCATGTCCTGGTTTGTTTGTTTTAAAAATATTATGGAGATTTAAGACTTAGTTTTTAGTAGCAAACCGAGGGATTGTGTTGTTTGCTGACTTTTACCAGACATCCTGCTAATTAGGGTAGAATAATCAGAGCAGCTTCCAAATATTATATCACGTACATCAAATCAGCTTTCTTACTAACACTATAGGCCACATAGGTAGCAGCAATAAAATAAAGATGGTTCTGTGTACTGTTGTATAACAGTATCACATCTTTTACAGAGTGTTTGGCTTGCTATCGCTTGTGTCTAAATATGGGAAGATCATTTTTTTCCAATGTGTTGCAATGAACCTCAAGTGGATAGCTTTTATCGAATACTTTAACAGCATTTATGACACTTTGGCCTTCTGCCTTTTTTATTTCATTCTCTCTGCTTATTGGTCTCACTGGAATAAATCTCAGGGACTTAACACAAAACAAACAAATAGATAATTCTATTTAGTTTTGTTTTAATACATTCTTTCTTAGCTGGTAATAATCTAAGAACCTTTGTAAAATTTCATGGACTACCTCAACATGCTAATTACCATCTGCCCATCTGTAATGAAGAGGTTTGATAAGTGGATCGCAAATGTTGGCTTTTAACAAATATATTCCTCATCACAAAATTTGAAATCAAAATAAAACTCAAAACCACATTTTAATCTGGATTTAGAAATCAAAGTACAGGTATATCTTAAAAATATTTTTGTAAATAAATCATGTCACCAGTTACTTTTTAATTTATTCTAAATAACATTTTAAACTCCTCAAATTAGTTGTCCTTATCATAGAATGCATATCTCACTGTTATGATTACATAATTCTGAGAAAATTGTCTATGTAAGTCTTTATCTACAGGTATGATATTAAGCTACATTATTCCTCATACTTTATGAAGCTTATAACCTACTCTCTACAACAACCCTGTAAGATGGACATCAGCTTCATTTTACAGATAAAGAGATTGAGGCATAAAATGTTTGTTATCTTTCCCATGGATATACAACTAATAGATGTTAGAGCAAGAATTTAACTCCATATGTGCCTTGCCTGAAACTAAATTCTCTTCAATACATTATTGCCACAGTTTTTAATCAGGAGGACATGGAATCTACTTTCATTGAAGTAGTTAATAGTCCAACATAGAGTCATTTATTCTTAAGAGGAGGAAGTTGCCTGATATTTAAGAATCAGCTATTATTCAGATTTTTAAAAAAATAGGCAAAAATAGTATTTGACACCATGCTAACTCTGGAAGGAAGCTGATTTTTTAAAATACTAAAAATATTATAATGATAATAATAATAACAAATACTTACCGAATACTTACTTTATGACATTTTTCTAAGGTGTTTTTGTATTAACTAATTCAATTCTTATAACAATCTTGAGATAGATGCTTATTCCCATTTTCCAAACGAAAGATAGAGAGGTTAAGTTACTTACCTAAGGACATAGTAAACAGTAAGTAGTTGATGAGGATTTGAACTCAGGCAATCTGGTTTCAGAATAATGACTATTATTAGAATGTTAAGATAAATGAGATGGTAACTATATATCTCTTTTAAGACTACTACTATAAAAGTAGTATGAAGAAAAAAATTGGGTCAAATAGGAGTTAAGAACTCAATAAAAAGTAAATCTGCAATGAATCTTTAAGAACTTTATTTAAGGATGTAAATATGAGCAAAACAATTTTCATTTTTCAAAAAAGATAACATTTTATTTCAGGCATACAATATTCATTATTTATTCCAAATGGAATAATAGGATAATATTTGTTTTTGAATTTACCAAAATTTTCCACTTTATTGGCCTCTTTCTAATAAGGAGAATGATTTCTAATGAATAGAATTAAAAATAGTGTAAGCTATATAAGCATCATGAATTGAAAGCGTTTCATCAGTGATATTTTTGTTATATAACTTCCTTTGTACAACAGAAATAAAATATAGCTGATAAAATAAACTTATTTTAAATTAGAAAAAAGCATTTTCATTAATAAAATTGTACATTTTAAAAGACAGTGTTTGTAGAATTAATTAGAAGCTTGTTAAATTTATGCAGAATCATCTAGACCCTCATTTGACCAGTAATAAGGGTCAGAACCTTTGAATGAGATTGCCAAAAATGAAAAGTTTTAATAGTTTTTTGATGTTTTATTGAAACACAAGGTCTATTAAAATCCTTATATAGAACACATGGTAGCCCTAATCATTGGGTATTTATGCTTAGAAGTCAAGTTTTTTTTTTTTTAACAGTTTTAGTTCTAAAGTTGGATATCCTCTATTTTATATACTTTATATTATTATTAATTTCAAAATGTAAATCTACTTGTATATTCTTAAAAAAAGGAACAATTTCTACAAAAAAGGAAAGTGGTAGGACATGTAAAAGAAAAATAGTAATGATAGTATTTCTTTTTTACTTATGTGGCTTATTTTGAATTTCAGTTAAATATATCTATGTGCAAATTGAGAAATGTTTTTTTCCCCATACTTAAAAAATGGTTATTTGTGTGTTTTTATAAATGGTCTTTTATTTTATGGCCTAAACTTTCAAATAAGAAGGCTATAAAAGGGAATGAATACTACTGCATTAGAAATTATTTTGAATAATTAATTTGTACCTTACTATAGAAAAAGTCATTGAACTTGTTTGTGAAGACAAATTCTACAAAACTCATTTCTACATCCGTGGTGGTAAAACGATCTAAAACTAGATCTTTATGCATTTCCGCACCCCCCACCCCCCAGCAGCACTGCTCCTCTTCCCACCCCAACAGTATCTTTCTGAAGAAGTCCCATGTTTACATTGTTGGCCAAAGGCAAAACTGTAACATTGTTTTTGACTGTCCTCCCCAGACTGTGTTTCTGTTTTTTATATTGCTTCTTTCCTTTCTCAGTTACCTCATATCCTCTTGATTTCTCCTGTATCTATTCAAATTTGCTCAAATATCCTACCAGTGGTTCTCAGTCATGGCTACCCATCAGAATCACCTATCATTCTCCACTGGCCACCCCCCCCCAACCCCGCCCAACCCCAAACAGGTTCCCAGGCTAAAATAAGCATCTGCCATTCTTATAAACAAACAAAGATGCCCAGAACATCGATGTTTTTGAGACATGCTCCAGATAATTCTAATGATTAGCTAGGACGAGTCACAAACAACATATTATTCTATTATTCCATTTGGAATAAATAATGAATATTGTATACCTGAAATAAAATCTTAATTCTTTTTAAAAATGAGAATTGTTTTGCTGAGGCATTAACCATTGTGTTAAGTGATGAAATACTTGTTCCAGGCATCAGCAGACAGGGCAGGAAAAAAATATTTTGGGCTTGGAGCCTTTCTGGTGTGCTTAAACTCACATCACATAGATAGTGCCTCATTAGCTTATGTATAAGGCTAGCCATGGTATTGCTGGTAACCCAGTGAGAAGAGACTGAGTAGAAGTGTATATCTATTTAAAGCCTGTAGAATTTGCTTCACTTATGTTTATTATCCCCAAGTAGCTGGCAGTAAGGAAATAAGGGGTAAAATTTATCTGTGCCCTCTCTCGAGAACCTGCATTCCTAGTTCTCTTAATATTTGGCATTTTAAATAACATAATTCTGACTTAGACTTAGTCTGTTTCTATTTAGTGTTCACAAAAATTTCAATACATTATGTAATGGGAATTGATCCTGTTTTTGATAGCTTATCCTTTTTTCAAGCACCTTTGTAGAAGAAAATTTAAAAAAAAACACCTTTTTTGGATGGGTCAATAAATAATGTCCAGAGCTTGATTAAATCTGGTCACAAGCTCTGGCAATTTAGATTAAGTGTTATCCGAAACTTGCATGGATTAATCGATTTTTTGTCTTTTAAAGATCTTACACGGATGCACCATAGTGGATCAAATACTTTTAATTAACTGAAATGAAAGCAGTATCCAGCACCTACCTATGGTTTTGGAAATTGTTCTGCTGTTTCATTGAATTAAGATTGTTCAGACTATCTGATGCAGCCTTTTCAAATTGGTTCTTAGGAATTAGGCTCATTCGAGGAGTCTTTAAAGTTTATATTACTTTGGATTAAGTAAGATTTTTGTAGAAAAATTGATTTTATATTGTGGGAAGTACAGTGTGATATTGAGAGTTACTTCTGAGCTCTGTTAAGGTATTTAATTTTGTTGAGCCACTATTTCTTCACCAGCAATTCAGATATAATAATGTTTGCTCTGGTACATATTTTAGAGGAATTTGGAGAAGGAAGATTTTGCTATAAATAAATTATTGTTGAGCCTTCAGTAAAGCTTGTTGAAATCTTTCAATAAAAAGTATTATAAAGGTAGTGAATTACAGTAATACAAATTGCTAATATTATTAACAAATCAACAGTCACAAATGGTGTAATATGCTCTCAACATCACTTAGTATCACCTTTTCTGCATCATGCAGTCGACTGTATTTTAATGATGTGCTTACGCCTGTTTCTCCTGTTAGGCTTAACTGATCATGAGGGCAGGGACTGTATTTGTCTTTGTATTTAGTCTAATACAGACTTTGGCATATAATAGATTCAATAAAGTTTTGATCAGTGAGTATTTTTCTTATGTATCTAGGATAAAAATGTTAATTACTTTAAATTAAAATCATTATATCACTTTTATTCTTTTTTTTAAGAGAATACTATTAAGAAATAATTTTACTATCTCTGGAAGTATGCAAATGTGAATTTAAGAGGAGAGACTCAGTACTTTTGAAAATTCACATTGCATTGGGAAGTGAATTATGTTAAGTCTGAGTAACGGGGTAGAGCAGTGCAGTTACTGTTTTATAGTGGGTGGGCAGTGAGGTGTCAAGGAATGACCATGGGCTTTGAAGCTAGGCGGACCTGGATTTGAATCTGCCACTTTCAAGATGGGTGATCCCAGGGAAATTGCTTGATGTCTCAGTTTCAATTTCCTTATCTGTGTAAAGGGATATTATTCACATAAGACTGTTTGTAATGAGTAGATAGAATCCTTAGTAAACCGTATGATACATTGTTTGCACATAGTAGGGGCTATGATAGCTTGATAGCTGTTATTATTAGATAAGTTAGCAAATGATTCTTTTCAGGTAGAAAATGATTTAAAGGTGTGCTTCTCTTTTTTCAAAGACAGACTTTTCAATTGAATACGAATTTCTGCCTTTTTACTTTCTCCTTTAATTTGCTGGAAGTTAATTTCTAAATGATTTTAAATTAAACATTATGAAAGATAGAATGTATTTTACTCCTTGCTTGTAAGGGATCTTGTACTATCAGAGGATTACAAGGTGAAGCTAAGCTGGTGGTTTTCATTCTAGCCTCTGTTAGTCCCTGTCACCAAACTACCACACAATTTGGAGCATTTGCCTGTGTTGGCTCAAGAGAGGCCAATTGAGACACTAATAGATGCATTTTCTCCATGAGTACACCCTTGGATCACACATAGAATTCCTATTAACAGCAGTGAGAGTTAAACTTGTAAATCCCTTATGCACTGATGGGAGAATAGACCTTTTAGTTTACTTAGCCATCTTCCAGTTATTTGGCACTTTCCCCATCCCTTGTGAGTTCTCCAACATTTTCATTAAAGGCTTTTCTATTTTCTATTCTGCTTCATTCAGTTTGGGTTGTAATTCACGTTGGCCTGATGCCTTGGCAGCAATGAATAATTCTAATTGCCTCACTATCTATCTAGTCTGGCCTAATCATAAAGCCTTTCAACTTTTCATTCAAGCTTCCAGCAGTATCAACTTTATGGGTCACAAACTTCCCACTCACATCCTTTCATTGCATCTTAGCTGCTTACCTCTTATGTATTTAAGAAACTCCAGAGAGTTCATCATTATTTCATTCCTTTTCTGTTATACCATCTTATCCTTTCTGTAAAATTAAAGCAGCACTGCAGAAACCTAAGGTTGCAGGGCGACTTCTGTCCAGACATTGTATCAGAAGAGCTTGATACCCTAGTTCTCATTTTAGTTGTAGTAAAGGGTTAGAAACTGGAAAGAAAGTTTTAAGTATTTTTCTTGTCTACCCTGTCACTTCTTTATAGTTAGCTCTACTTCCTTGTCTGCCTACTGAAATGCACATTTTTCTTTTCTGATCCTGAAAATAGATATAGTATGAGAATCATAATGGTATACTGAAAACAAAGGTCCTGCTTTGAATGCCTGTGATTTTCTGGCAGACAAGGAGGCTGCTCTAGTAGTCTATATGGTAAGGGTGTTCTGTTTGATTCTGTATAGCAATGCTTATTTTAGAGATGTTATGGGAAACTTTCTCAAATGATGAAAGAATGTGTTTTAAAGAGCCCCAAAAAGTTTAAAAGGAAAGACATACACATTATTTGATTATTAAATATATTATTTTCCCTTCTTCCCTCTCCTTTTAAAAATATTTTAAAAATTTAAGTCACTTTTCATTATAAAAAATTTCAAATATTTCATAATAGTGTAATAAATGGGATAAATAGTCCCATTTATCCACCTATTGATAGATCTAGGGGCTTCAGCAGTTTCAGGTTGGAATTTTGTGGTGAAACTAGTACTTTAAATGTGATATTGTTACTTCTGTATATGTTTGTCTCTATTTTGTCAGTCTAAAGAAATGTCTTTTTTGTCTCTCTTTCTCAGCCAAGATGCTTATTGCCTAGAACCATTAATTCATTAGAGTTTACAAAATAGGATTTTAAAATTCTGTCATTCCTTCATTTATTACCTAGAATTACTCTCCTTCATTTTGTTACAACAAGGTAAATGAATCCTTTCCCTTTATTTGCCAGTTTTCAAAATAATAAGTTGGTTCATCAGTATTTTCCAGAGGTGACCAGCGAGTTGTTTCCTTTCCTCATTTTGAATGCATGGATTTAAACTTATTTGGTGTGTACAGTCCATTGTATTTATTATCAGTTTATCCCATTGTTGGCCCATGAATGGCTTATTCAGTGTAAATCTTGAGTGCTTTTGGAAGGACTCCTGTGGCCTTTGATAATATCTTTTCCTTTCATATATCTATATCTATATCTGTATTTATTTATTGAAGTATAGTTAGTTTATATGTGTCAATTTCTGATGTATAGCACAATGCTTCAGTCATACATAAACATAAATATATTCATTTTCATATTTTCACCATAAGTTACTGCAAGATATTGAATATAGTTCTCTGTGCTATACAGTATAAACTTGTTTTCTTTCTTGCATAACAAGATGTCAGTCTCATCTTGAATTCTGAATGGTTCATCTAAATTCTGTTTCCCACCTTTTACGTGAGTTAGTTAGTTCTCTAATGAGCTCTAGTTCATTTTAATGTGAAGTGGAAATTAGAAACCACAGTCTGGATGCTAAAGGTGCTCATTGCTACTAGATTGGTCTTTTCAGGGGTCTGTCCTAAGGAATTTTACACACACACACACACACACACACACACACACACACACACGAGACATACCCCCTAAATAATAAGGTTATAAAATAAAATACATCATGGATTTGTTGTGATACTTCCAATTCCAATGCAGGACTTTAGCGTTTTTATTTAACTAGCTTCAGTCTTAAATTTCTATTGACTTTCCCTCATGCTGAAAATCTCTATTCCATCTCATACTGAAAAATCTCTATTTCTTGCCTTATTAATCCAATTATTTGCTCTCCCTCCCCACAATATACTAAAAAGGATCTCACAATAAAAATACCAACAGTACTACCAACAGTATGATCACTGAAAATAGCTTAAGATTTCTTTAGAGTTCTTTCCCTCCTTAGAATATATCCCATTAAGTATGTACAGTCAAAAATCACTGTGTTTTAAACTCATATGGAATGTTCCTTTCTTGATGGTTGTATCATCTAGTGGTGTGGTAGGCAGAACAATGGCCTTCCTAAGGTATGCATGTCCCAAACTCAGGAACCTATGAACATGTTACCTTATATGGCAAAAGAGATGCTACAGATGTGATTAAGTTAAGAATTTGAGATGGGGAGATTTTCCTGCATTATTTCAGTGGGCCCAATGTGATTACAAGGGTCCTTAAAAGTACAAGAAGCAGAACAAGAGGTTGGAGTGTTGTGATGTGAGAAGGAATCAACATACCTTTGCTGGCTTTGAAGACAGAAGGGGGCCAGTGACAATATGTGGTATTGTTTCCCCATAACTAGAATACCTAGGTCTGGTAACCAAAGGCTTGAAGTAACAACAACAACAACAATAAAAACAAGCCTTTTGCTTCTTGCAATTATATGTAATGGTTCATTTGCAGATGAGATGAACTATGTTTATAATTCCAGGATTTGGTACAAGGAAGGATTGTTCATTAGAAGACAGCATCTTGCTCTTTACTTTTAGCATGGTTAATTGAACATTTAAAAAAATTGATAGTTTTGACTGGTAATCAATGGATACTGAGCCTTCCCTTGAAATTTAACATGTCTGACAGAGGGATTTTCCATCAGACTAGCTTCAGGCTCCATACATGGCTTTCAAACATTTTCTCCCTCTATTCCCCAGATATTTCCAGTGTGGAGAATATCATCATGCAATGTGACCTCTGCTCTGTGCCTTCATTGAATGAGTCATGTCAGTGTGGTGTAGAAGTATTTCTGAAAGCCATTCCTATAGTGGGCTACCTAGCAATAACTTGTGGAAATAACCACATATATATCGAACTAAATCAAAAGTAAATGTGTCCTTGATGCAACTTTCCCTTAGCAGGATTCTCAGTAGGCCTCCATCCACTCCAGTACTACCCAGCTTGAGAAGAGTGGTAGAGGAGAAGTTGGAGTGAAAAGAAACAGTGATCTTAACTGATTGTGGTTAAAATATATATTCAAAATACTTTTGAAATTTTTACAAAATCTTATTTCTATGTAAACCCATTGCCAAAACCTCTTCCAGGAATTTGGAGGGGGTTTTTATTAGCTTCCTACTGCTGAGTAACAAATTACCACAAACTTAGTTGCTTAAACCAATGCAAATTTATTCTCTTACGTCCTAGAGGTTAGAAGTCTGAAATGGGTTTCCCTGGTTTAGAATCAAGGTGTCAGCTGAATTGCATTTCTTCTGGAGGCTCTATGGGAGAATCTATTTCTTTGCCATTTTCAGCTTCTAGAGGCAGTCTGCATTCTTGACTTCTGGTCCCCTTCTTCCATTTTCAAAGCCAGTGATACAGCATTCAGTTCTTTCTTTTTGACTCTCATCCTTCTGCCTCCCTTTTATAAGGGTCCTTGTAATTGTATCAGCCCCCAAGATAACTCACTGTCTCAAGATCCTTAAGTTTATTACATTTTCAAAATTCATTTTACTATGTAAGGTAACATATTCACAGGTTCTGGGGATTAGGGCACGAACATCTTTGAGGGGCCTCTATTCAGCCTACCACAGGGCAAGTGTAGAGCCCTGAAACTATGGAAGCATTTTTTTTGGTTTAACAATAAATCTGCTTCTGTCCTTTAGTAAAATTTTAAAGTTTTCTTTATATAGATCCTATAGGGCCTTGCTAAATGTGTTTTAAATATTCTATATTTTATTGTCACAATTATAAATAGCTTCCCCCCATTTTCATTTCTAGATGTTTATGGGGTATGGAGAAGAGTTACTAAATATGTTTCTACTTAAATGTGGTATTAAAAAGTTATACCACATTTCATTATTAATTCTAGTGTTTTATTCTCACTAGAATCTTATATGTTTTTTAGATATATAATTATATCATCAGCAAAATGATTGTTTTATTTTGTTCTTACCAATTATTTATTTTTTCTTACTGAGTTTGCAATCTTCACCTAATGCCCAGGTTTTGCTGAAATATTTTCTACCTTAGTTTCAGATTATTATTAGAATTTTCATAGTAGTATGTCTCTTCTAGTCCATAAACTCTTATTTAGCACCTACATTACAAATTTTTGTCAATTTGTTATTAGCTAAGTGAATAATTATAAAATATGTTGGTTTTCAACCTGGGGCCATTTTTGCCCCCGTAAGGAACATTGGGCAGTCTCTGGAGATACTGTTGATTTTTACTGCTAGGGTGGTGGGATGCTACTGGTATCTATCTAGAGGTAGAAGCCAGAGTCATACAATGCACAAGCCACCCTCTCACCTGTGAAACAAATAATGATCTAGTCCGCATGCCAGAACTGAAAAACCCTGAGCTGCATGTTTTACAAAGTTCATTGCTTACCTCTGATCCTGTTCTCTTCATTTTCTTGTACCTAAGGTTGTACTGATGCATGTGTTATTTTGTTAGAATTCTGTATTGAATTTTTTTCCTTGGATTGCTTATGTTGATGATATATTCCTGTATTCTTATATATCTGCAAGCATCTTTATTATGTTTGGCAAGTGAATGATGTAACTTTTTTACATTGTAAGTAACTTGTTTTTGAATGATATCTTGGCTAGGTATAGAATTTTTGAATTGCATTCCCTCTCAGTATTCTGTCAATGTTTTTATTTTTTCTATTTCTCAATGTTGTTGATGCCAATCTGATTTTTTTCCAATATAAATAACTTTCTGGCTCTGAAGCTTGTTATATAGTTCTTTTTATCCTTGAAACTTGATACTTTTACTAGGATATGACTAGGTGTATTCCCTCTTTTCCTCCCTCGCTCTATCCTGTTTCCTTCCTTAATCAGTGAATTCTTTCAGTTGTAGGCTTGATTTTTTTTTATTCCAGGGAAAATTCCTTCTTTTATTTCTTAAATTATTACCCCTCTTCCATGCTCAAGTTTCTTCTTCTAAACTTTCTGTTACTCATATTTTATGTCTCTTTGATCTGTTCTCCAAGTTTCTAAACTTTTCCATCAAGATTTTCTTTAATATTTTTTTCCTCTGAACCAAACAATAAATGCTTTAAATTTTCAAAAATAAATTGAGATGTAATTTACATACAGTGATTTTAAATGTTCAGATTTGTAAGTTTTGACATATGTATACATCCTTGTAACCTACACCTTCTCAGGATACAGAACATTTTTACTATCCCAGAAAAGATCCCTCACGTCCCTTCCCAGACATTTCCAAGCCACCCCCACCAGGCAAGCACTCTTCTGATTTCCTTTACCTTAAATTAGTTTTGCCTATACTAGAACTGAGTGTAAATAAAATCACACTGTCTGGCTTCTTTTACTGATCAAGATGTCTTTTGAGCTCCATCCATGGGTATTGCTTGTGTCAGTGGTTTGTTCCTTTTTTTTTGTTGTTGAGTAGTATTCCATTGTATGGTTATACCACATTTAAAAAATTCATTTCTCCTGATGTTGGATATTTAGTTTATTTCCTTTTTTTGTACTATTATAACTAAAATTTCCATGGACATCATTGTGAAAGGCTTTTCTTACATGTTTTCATTTCTCTTGGGTAAATATGTAGAAGTGGAATTGCTAGGTCATAGGGTAAGCACATATTTAGTTTTATGGAAAACTGCTAGACCAATTTTCAGAGTAGTTAGTGGGAATAGTAAGATGGTACAACGACTTTGGAAATTGTTTTGGCAACTTTATTTAAAAGTCAGTTGATCTCAGTTGATCATATCAGCATGACTATATTTCAGAACTCACGATTTTCTTTTATTAATCTATTTCTTTATGTTTAAAACATTTTCTATAACTTTATATCAATTCCAGACTGTTTTAACTACTGTAAGTCTTGAAGTCAGCGGTGTAAGTCCTCCAGCTTTGTTCTTTTTTAAGGTTGTTTTGTTCTTCTAGGTCCTTTACATTTCCATTTGGATTTTAGAATCAACTTTTCAATTTCTGTAGCAAAGCCTCCTGTGAACCTATGGATATAGATTAATATAACAGTACTGAGTCTTTATATCCATGGTGATGGTATATGTCTCTATTGACTTCCTTTAATTTTTATCAGATATGTTTTGTAGTTTTCAGAGAAGAAGACTTCTACATATTTTGTTAAATTTATCCTTACGTGCTGCTATTGTAGATGGCATTGAGTTTAAAATTGTTTTGTTGTTGGTTTTTTTTAGATTTATTTTTAATTGAGGTAACATTGGTTTATATAAGCATTATATGTTTCATGTGTACAACCTTGTATTTCTACCTCTGTATACCCTACAGCATGCTCACTACCACGAATTTGTTTCCATCTGTCTCCATGCAGTTGATCCCCTTTACTCATTTCACCCTCTTCTCAACCTCTGGCCCTTCTCTGGTACCTGCCACTCTGCTTCTGTTATCTTTGTGTTTGTTTTTATTTGGTTTGATTTGTTCATGTATTTTGTTTTTTATTTTTTATATTCCATATATGAGTGTTTGTCTTTCTTCATCTGACTGTTTCACTTACCATAATACCCTGAAGATCCATCTATGTTGTCACAAATGGCAAGATTTCATCTCTTTTTAATGGCTGAGTAGTATTCCATTGTGTGTGTACATATATATATACACAAATATTTGAATAAAGAAGACATTTTATATATTTTAAAAATCATTTGTATAAACAAAATTATAAATTTATATATTATATAATGTATATAAAATATATATTCAATGTTTTCTTTATCCATTCATCCATTGATGGACACTTTGGTTGGTTGTGTCATTCTTGGCTATTGTAAATAATGTTGCGATGAACATGTGAACATAAGGGTGCATTTTTTTTTTTTCAAATTAGTGTTTTCTTAGTCTTTGGATGAATATCCTGAAGGTGGAAAAGCTGGGTCATATAGTAGTTCTATTCTTAATTTTTTGAGAAATCTCTATGCTATTCTCCATAGTGGTCGCACCAGTTTACATTCCCACCAGCAGTGTGTAAATGTTCCTTTTTCTCCACATTCTTGCCAACACTTGTTACTTCTTGTGTAATATGTCTCTTTCCAATCATTTATTTCTAGTAGACAGAAAAACTATGACCACAGACCTTGTATTTTGCAGTCTTGCTAAATCCATTTATTAGCTCTACTAGCTTTTTAAAAAAGATTACTTAGGATTTTCTATGTAGATGATTTCAGTGGCAAAGGCATATTTTTGCTTCTTCTTTTACAATCTTTATGTCTTTCACTTATTTTTCATGTTTTATTGCATTGCTGCAATAAGTACTTAGTACTATGTCAAAATGTGGTGTGAGCATATAGCCTTGCCTTTTTTCTTGATCTTAGGGGAGGAGCAACCAGTCTTTCACCATTAAATATGACATTAGTGGTAGGCATTTTGTAGATTCTCTTTATTATAAGGAAGTTTTCCTCTTCTCCTAGTTGGCTGAGATTTGAATTTTGTCAAATACTTTCCTCACAAATACTGAGATGATCATTGACTTTTCCTCTTTATTCTGCTAAATTTTACATTACATCCATTGATTTTTAAGTATTGAACCAACCTTATTTCCCTGGGATAAACTCCAGATAATAATCATGCTCTGTTATTTTTATTTCATAGTTCTGTGTTCAATTTGCTAATATTTTGCTAATTTTTTTGTGAATATTTTCATAAATGGTATTATTTTGTGGATTTTTCTTGTAATGCTTTTATCTGATTTAGGTACTGGAGAAATGCTGGTCTCGTGAAACAACTTGAGAAATGCTCCTTTCTTCTCTGTATTTTGAAAAAAAATGTGTAAGATTAGTATTATTTCCTCCTCAGAAATTTCATAGTTTTACCAGTGAAGCCATGCGGGCCTAGAATTGTCTTTGTGGGAAGTTTTTAGTTATAAATTAAAAATTTTTAGTGCACATAGGGCTATTCAGATTTTTAAATTTATTTTCATTTCAGTTTTGGTAATTTGTGTCATTCAAAGACTTTTTCCTCTTTGATTAAGTAGTTAAATTTATTGTCATAAAGCTGTTTATGATATCCCATTATTATTTTAATATCTATAATATCTATAGTAATGTTACTTTTTTCATTTTTGGTAATTTGTGTTTTTTTATCCTTTTCAGTCTTGGCAGCAATTTATCAATTTTATTAATCTTTAAAAAATCAGGTGTTGATTTCATTGTTTTTTTAAATCTTATCTGCCAATTTTCTATATCATCACATGATTGTTCTCTTTTTTATACTTTGAGTTTTATTTTCTGCCTGCAGAGTTCTTGGTTAACATTTTTTTCTAGTATATAAGAAATATGATTCCATTCTTTTCTAGCTTGCCTAGTTTCTGACAAGAAGTCTGAATTTCTTATCATGGTTCCTCTGTAGGTGTCTTTTTCTGGATGCCTTTAAGATTTTTTTCTTTATTATTTGTTTTCAAAAACTTGATTATGATGTACTTGGTAGTTTTCTTTGTATTTATGCTGCTTAGAGTTCATTGGGCTTCTAGGATCTACCAGTTTATATGTTTTGTCAATTTTGGAAAAAATTTTAGCATATTTCCTTAAATTTTTTCTGTCATTTTTATTCCAGTCAAAATAATTTATAATTTCCCATGAATGCCTTTTAATTTATTTATATTACTTTTTAACACCTTTATTGTGGTATGTTTCCTGTACAGTAGACTACCCACATTTCAGATGTACAATTTGATGAATTTTGATAGATGTATATACCAATGAAACCACTGCCACAATCTAGATAGCTAACATTTCCATAACTCCCCAAGAGGTGCAAATTTTGAATTCCCAATTTATCCCATCCCACCCTTTTTACCCTCTGGTAACCATAAGTTTGTTCTCTTTGTGTGTGTTTTTCTGTTTTGTAGATTAGTTCATTTGTGTCCTTTTTTTAAGTTTCTGCATATAAGTGGTGTCATACGATATTTTTCTTTCTCTTTCTGACTTATTTTACTTAGCATGACAATCTCCAGGTCTATCCATGTTGCTGCAAATAGCATTATTTTATTCTTTTTTATGACTGAATAGTATTCCATTATATATATATATATATTGTGTGTGTGTGTGTGTGTGTGTGTGTGTATACACACACACTACATCTTCTTTATCATGTCATCTGTTGATGGACATTTGGGTTGTTTCCTTGTCTTGGCTATTGTAAATAGTGCTGCTGTGAATATTGGGGTGCATGTATCTTTTCAAATTATATTTTTCTGTGGGTATATGCCTAAGAGTGGGATTGCTGGATCATATGGTAAGTCTATTTTTAGTCTTTTGAGGAATCTCCATACTGTCTCCTATAGTGGCTGCACCAATTTACATTCCCACCAGCAGTGTAGGATGCTTTTTTATACACACATTTAGAAATGTGTTGTTTAATTTCAAAATATTTAGGAATTTCCTGTTTATCTTTCTGTTTTTTCCTAGATTAATTCTGTTATGATCAGAGACCATACTTTGTATGATATCAGTTCTTTTTAAGTTTTGAAGATTTGTTTTATAACCCAGGATGTGGTCTATCTTGGTAAATGTTACAGGAATGTATGTGTTTGTTGAGTAGAGAATTCTATAGATATTAATCAGGGCTAGGTGGTTAATATAGTTGTTTAGGTCTTCTATGTACTAATTTTATTTCCATTTTTTCTATTGATTGTTGAGAGGAGTGTTGAAATATTTATTATTTTGAATTTTTCTGTTTTTCCTTTGAGTTCTATCAGTTTTTGCTTCATACATTTTGAAGCTCTGTTATTGCTACATACTGATCTAGTTTATGTGTTAGTGAATTGACACTCTTATTATTATACAGTGTCTATTTTATCTTAGGTAATATTTATTGTTCTTATGTCTACTTTATTTGATATTAATATAGCCACTCTAACTATCTTTGGATTAGCATTGTATGTCTTTTTCTACCCTTTTACTTTTAATCTATCTGCCCATTTATATTTAAAGTGGATTTCTTTTCAACAGTACCTAGGTGGGTCTTGCTTTTTTCCCCCTCTAGTATAAGATGATCTCTGTCTTTGAATTGGTAGGTTTAGACCATTTACATATAATATAATTATTGATATGTTTAGGTTTATATCTACTATTTTATTAGATGTTTTCAGATTGCCTCTTTTTAAAAAATTCCTCTATTCCCTTTCTCTGCCATCTTTTCAATTGTTTGAATGTATTTTAGTATTCCATTTTAATTTATCTGTTGACTTTTAAATTATGTTTCTTTTTGTTAATTTTTTAGTAGTTTCTTTTTGGATCACAGTATACATATTTAACCTTTCATAGTCTATTTTGCATTGTGCCACTTCAAGTAAAATGTAGGTATCTTTTATATTTTCCCACATAATTATCATTTTTTAGTTCTTCCTTTGTTTTTGATTCAGGTTTCCCTTTCAACCTGAAGAACTTTATTTTTTTTTCTTTTACAGTGGGTCTGATGGTGAGAAATTCTTTCACTTTTCCTTCATCTCAGAATGTCTTTTTCACCTTCACTCCTAAAGGGTATTTTTGCTGGCTATAGAATTTGGAGTTCACAGTTTTTTCTTTTACCACTTTAAAGATGTTGTTCCACTGCTTTATGGTTTCTAGAGTTTCTGGTAAAAAACTTATAAAAATTCAAAATTTTGTTCCTCTGTATGTATGGTCCCTTAAAACCTCTGTGGGCCGTAATTCCAATTTAGTTCAGTTTTCAAATGTTGACTTAGTCTGTCTTGCACATTAGTCATTCAAGGATTAGTTGGAAATTTGGGTGGTGTTCTAAATCTTAGTTCAGTTCTCAAAGCCTTTGCTATGCTACCATTGGTTCTGTTCCATATATGCACATCTCAAAGGTGAACCCATGACTTGGGAGTTCATATACAGTATCTGAGGATCACTTTCTTTAGGTCTGTCTTCTCTAAGAGTCTTGTCACTCTGTTTTCCCCAAAGGAATCCGTTTCTTATTGTTTTGGTCATAAAGATGGGATTTATTTTGGAATTATATTCAGGAAGCTCACCCTCTTGCACGTTGCTTGTCCCAGTTTAGATCACTTTTTATAGTCTTCCTACTTTTTTAAAGTTAAGAAAAATTTATTGTGGTAGAAAAACACATAGCATCAAATTTACCATCTTAACCATTTCTAAGTGCACAATTTAGTAGTGTAAAATATATTCACATTGTTGTGTAACTAATCTCCAGAACATTTTTATCTTGGAAGATTGAAATTCTATATCCATAAAGAACAACTTCCCATTTCCTCATCTCCCTATCTTGTCAACCACTATTCTACTTTGTTTCTATAAATTTGACTACTCTAGGCAGGTCTTTATAAATGGAGTCATGCAGTATTTGTCTTCTTGTGACTGGCTTATTTCACTTACCATAATATTGTCAAGTATTTCACTTACCATAATATCCTCAAGTTTCATCCATGTTGTAACATGTGTCAGTATTTCCTCTTTTTCTAAGGCCGAATACTATTGCATTGTATGTAATGACATTTTGTTTATCCATTCATCCACTGATGGAAAGTTGGGCTTCTTCCACCTCTTTGCTATTGTGCATAGTGCTGCTATGAACATAGGTGAGCAAATGGGTCATGCTTTTAATTCTTTGGGTATATATATATATCCAGAAATGGAATTGCTGGATCATATGGAAATTCTATTTTTGGTATTTTAAGAAACTACCATACTGTTTTCCTTAGTGGCTTACCATTTTATATTCCTACCAACAGTGTACTGGGCTTCTAATTTTTCCATGTCCTCACCAACACTTGTTATTTTATTTTAGTTTTTTGGGCTAGTGGCCATCGCATTCTAATGAGTGTGAGGTGATTTGCATTCCCCTAACGACAATCTGCCTACCTTTGTTCATTTTTCATAGTTGGCAGGTTTGTTTCTGTATTTTGTCTAGTTTTTAAAAAATTGTAATCAGTGGAGGAGATAAGCTTTAGTGGGCTAACCTTGCCACAGCAGAACTAGAACTAGTAATTTTTAATTTAGAGTTTTATTTTTTGGGTGATGGATTTTGTTGTATTTTTTTCAAAAAAAATATTGGACTTTTTTCTGGAAAGTGGTTAAATAATTTAGGGATCATCTTGCATTTGGGGGGCTTGTTTTTAAATCTTCAAAGTGTTGGTCTTCTGTAGACTTTACTGAGGCTAGTTTAGCCTTAGTTCTAAGTCATACCCTTCTTGGCATCTCTATTGAACCTCCCATGTTTTGAGCACAGTCTCTCCACTCTGGTTGATGGGAACTTGAAAAGTTCCCAGTCCTCAGTGAACTCTGGGAATTGTTTAGCTTATAGTTATCTGGAAGTTGTTCTTTTCTTGGCAGTTGTTCTTTGACATTGTGGAGTTTCACTCTTGGGACACACAAATTTGTATTCGGCCAGAAACTCAAAAGGGACCCTCTAAAGTTTTGTGGAACTCTTTCTTTGTGTAGCTTCCCCCTCTGTGATATTATCGCACAAGTTCTATTCATCTCAGTTTCTTTGAACTCCAACCTTTGTCTCCTCGGCTCAGTGGCGCTGCTGGGGTCTGTTTTGATTTTACTTCCCTGTACCACTGTGATGCCACCAGAGGTCACTTTGGTTGTCTCTTTTCTTTCAGGGATTGTAGTCTTGCAATACCTATTATCTGATGTCTGAAATTAGTTGTTTTATATATTTTGTCCTTTCTTCTAGTTATTTGTGGTAGGAGGGTAAGTCCTAGAGCAGTTACTCCTTTGTGGATAGAAGCAGAAGGCTCTTTCTTTATATTTTGCTCTGTGCTTTGAGATATTCCTTATTGGGCTTCTCGTTTGATTTGTGGTAATGATCACTTTCTTTTCAATTCAGCTACTGAATTTTGGAATCAGAAAATCTTAGTTCTAAAAAGTCTTTTTTAATGCTGTAGTTGAATCTTATGCATTTTTATTTTTGTGTTAAAATTATTTATCTTCTTCAATATTTCTATCTTATTAGCAGCTTCTTTTTCTTAATTTTTTGTTTTTATTTCTTCATGAGGTATTTGAGTTCCCTTAAGTGCATTGTTACTTTTTAAAAAATTTACTCATATTTACTGTTAGGGCTCATAACTTTTGGGATACTTAGGGTAGTAGTAGCAAACCCACAAATAGGAAGAGGGGCAACAGTGTTCCCTCGTGTGGGTTACTGATGTCTTAATTGGTAATCAGACTTTTGTGCTGCCAGGATAAATTTCAGAATTTTTAGCATGGTATTTAATGTTCCCATCATTACACTAACTCCTCTTCTCATCTTCACAAATGAATCCTGTGTTTAAGGAATTCTATTTGAGATTCCACATAAAAACTGTTTTCTTAAGCATTTCTGCTTTTGTACTACTATTTCTTCTGCCTTGTATGCTTTTCTCCACTCCTGTCCTAGTATATTTTTTTCTTATTTATACTTTGAGCTTCAGCTGAGTAGGCCTTTCACTCCAAAAGGAATAAAGCATTCCTGAATAGGCTGATCACCTTGATGGGGCAGGATCACAGAGAACACCCACTGGGCAGGTAATTCTAAAGTATAGAGCTAAATAGTGTCTATGATATATATATATCATATTAATCATACTCAAAAGAGAAATACAGACCCTGTGATGTAAGTCTCTTATCATATTTCCAGATAAGTGCTAATGAGAAATCGAGAAAGGGGAGAAGCCTTTCCCAATACTTCTGAGAGGCCAAATCTTTCATTGCATGGGCCAAGGCGGGAGCATGGAAGAGAAAAGAAAATGGTTCTTCCTACTACAGTCCTGGTTCCCCGCCTCAATGCAATTTAGGATTTTGATACCTGGCTAAGAGTTTTCTCTATATTCCAAGCCTTGTCATTATTCTAGAAACTTGAGTATCAAAGATCCATCCAAATATTCTTAACTTCAGTGATGTTCATGTGCCCTCCAGATCCAAAAACATTTCCTATGGTCATGTGTGAAATGTGAACTGCCCAGATTTGAAATCTTAAACTCCCAATCTTATTCTTTTATAATACTTTCCTGTTTTACTAGTTCTTATGCATCTTTACAGATTACATTTCTTTTGGCTCTTAATGATACTTAGGAATCTTTGATACTCCATCTTCTTTCAAAGTATCAGCACCCTTCCAGTTGTATATAGTTCAGCCTAGACACCAGAGTATATGAGTTCAATTCTCTTGTCAGTACTTTCATTACTATTTGTCATTTCTCTGTATCCAGTCTTCACAACCTCAAATCAGAAACAATCCAACAACCTGTCTTCTTTATTCCAACATATGGGATTCTGGGGAAAAAAATCACAGCTAGGAATATTAGTATTAAAAATAATAGAAATGTGCATGTTGTTATTAAAAATAATATCACACTTATTTTTAATATAGATCTAGCCAATTCTTTAGGGAAAACCAGGTTTTCATTGATACTGTGCTAAGACAAAAGTTTCTGTCAAAGCTCATAAAAAGAATAGCTTATAATGTATTGAAGACACTGTAAAAAAAAAAAAGTATTTTAGAGCTGTATTCCAACATACAATCAACGATATCACATGAAAGTTTATCTCCATGAGGATAATTTTAGGGTCCAGCACAATGTGATTTAGTCACACTAGGGTAGTCAGTTTACCTAATTTAACCCATGAAACAGTATTTTTATCATTCAGCATTCTTGGTTGCAAACAAGAGAAAAGCAACTCTGTCTAACTTAAAAGCAAGACAAAAATATTTGAAAGATATCACACAGAATTAGTAAAATTTTAGAGAATGAGGCTTGAAAAATGGGTGGGAATCAAGAAAGGCAAGTGCCAGAAAAGATCCTACATAAGAATAATCTGCTAAGGAAACTTAAGTTGGTGCACTTAGACTCTTGACCCTATTCTGCTGATTCTCACTTCTGTTGCTACCACTGTGGCAAAAAATCTGATTCTCTCTGCGTCTTTGCTTCCCTTTGTCATGATACAAAGTCCTAGGATAATAGATTTTCCAATCGATAAAATCTAGATCACATGTATACTTATAGCTTCTAGAGAGTGCTCTTTGGTGTTTGTAGGAGGAAGCAGGACCCTGCCTTTCCTCTGTGTTGGGATTTCCCCAATATAAGAGGGGTATTTGTATGTTAAGCTGACAAAAATAGCAAATGTCCACTCTATCTCTCAAGCAGTCCTCCTTAAATATTGTTTATCTTGGCCAAGATTTTGATCGGTATTGGACAGCATGAGTTCAAGATTGTATTTGCTGACAACTACCTGGAGTGCTGCTAGTCTATGTTGCCAATTAAATAAAGACCCATATGCTTTAACAGACAGTTGAATTGGGAGTAGGATTGATATCCTCTTGTGAAATTTGAGTTGCCTAATATAGACACACGGCTGACTAGAAGGCCACCCCCGGTGCAAGGCAAGCTGTGGGAGTACTCATAGGCATGGCCAAGAATCCACTTTTAAAAATGGTT
The DNA here is from genome assembly GCF_048773025.1 of Camelus bactrianus. NCBI lineage: Eukaryota > Metazoa > Chordata > Mammalia > Artiodactyla > Camelidae > Camelus > Camelus bactrianus. Next base: position 45,083,501 of record NC_133543.1, read on the forward strand.
TTGATTTACTCTGATGCACAGACAAAGGGAACATTTATGCCCCATGTAGCAAAACCATAATAATATTAGTCTGGGAAAATTTAAGAAATTATAACTGATACATCCTTAGTCATAAAAAAAAATTCAGTAAAGATCCCATAGAACAGAATGCCTAGCTTTGAAAATTGCTACTGAGTATTGCTACTACCTGGTACACTTCTGACCAAAGAAGATGTTTGAGAAATGTACTTGAGGATGACTGGAAAAGGAAACTTCCATGGCACTTTTTCTTTTGAAAAATATGAATGTGAAAAAATGTTATGTTTAAATGTAATTTGAAGAGAGAATATGGTCACATGGTTCAAAAATGGTATGGAGTATGAAATCTCCTTTTACCCCATTTGTCCAGTAATCTCCACCATTTTTAACCACTTAAACTGATTTTTTAATTTCCTTTCAGAGTTACTTTTATGGAAATTTAAGGAAATATGTATACATAGTCGTGTTTAAACCTCTTAAAAAAGACACAACACACTGTATTCACTTTTTTGTACTTAAAAAAATAAGAGAGATAGAAGATTTTTCCATAAAAGTAAGTCAAAAACAAAACAAAAGAAACAAAAAATCAAAAACTTTCTCATTTTTTCTTTTAAATAACTTTCCATTATGTAGACTTACCATAATTAAAAAAAATAATCGTTTATTGAAGGAGATTTGAGTTTTTCCCTATCTTTGCTATTACATGCAATGCTAGAATAAGTCAACTTTTACATAAATTATTTTGAACATGTGTAAGTTTATATGTAGACTATACACCCAGAAGTGGAATTATTGGGTCAAAGGGCAATTTGTAATTCTGGTAAATATTGCTAAATTATACTGCTTTGTCCTTCCACTGCTGTTATTATCTATTTTCCAACAGTCTCTCCAACAGCAGTTTTATTACACTTTTGAAATTTTAATAAATTTGATAGTGAAATTGGTATCTGAGTATAGTTTTGGTTTATTTAGTTCATTTTTCTTTGAGTGAGGTTGAGAATCTTGCAATATATTTGAAAACTATATTCTCTTTCCTTGGACTTAATTGATCTTATCTTTTGCTTTTTTGCTAATTATTATTGGTTTTTTCTTATTAATTTTTATGTACTCTATGAATTTGTGAGATTAACCCTTTGTTTATAATATGAGTTGCAAGTATTTTTTTAACCAGTTTGTTATTGGCTAATGACTTTACTTACGATGTTTTTTTCACTATTTGGAAGATTGACTTTATATTTTAATTTCTCCTGTGGCTTCTGTTTTGAGTCATGGTACTACTATGGCTTATGGGTTTAAATCATGATCAGTTTTATTTTATATATGTTTTATTGAAATATATTTAACATACAATATAATATTAGTTTCAGGTGTACTACATAGTGATCTGACATTTGAATACTTTATGGAATGATCAGCATAATAAGTCTAGTAACCATCTATCCCTATACAAAGTTACTACAATATAATTGACTGTATTCCTTATGCAGTTATTTCATCCTCATGGCTTATTTATGTTATGATGGAGGTTTGTACCTATTAATCTCTTTCATCTGTTTCACCCCACCCCTCTTCCCTCTGGCCGCCACTCATTTATTCTGTGTATTTATGAGTCTGTTTTCATTTTGTTTGTTTTGTTTTTTAGATTCCACATGTAACTAAGATCACACAGTATTTATTTGACTTATTTAACTCAACATAATAGCCTCTAGATCCATCCATGTTGTTGTAAATGGCAGGATTTTATTTTTATGGCTAATATTTCCTTGTATATATACATCACGTCTTCTTTATCCATTAACCTATTGATAGATACTTAAGTTGCTTCCATAACTTTGCTATTGTAAAAATGCTGCAATGAACATTAGGATTCATATATCTTTTTGACTTAGTGTTTTCGTTTTCTTTGATAAATATCTAGATGTGAGATTGCTGGATCACACGGCACTTCTAGTTTTAATTTTTTGAGGAAACTTCATAATGTTCTTCATAGTGGCTTCACCAATTTATAATCCTACCAACAGTGCACAAGGACTCCTTTTTATCCACATTCTTGCCAACACTTGTTATTTATTGTCTTGTTAATAATTGCCATTCTGATATTGTGAGATGGTATCTCATTGTGAGTTTGATTTGCATTTCACTGATAATTAGTGATTTGAGCATCTTTTAATGTGTCTGTTGTCCATCTGTATGTTTTCTTTTGAAAAATGTCTATCAGGTCCTTTGCCCATCTTTTAATTGGGTTGTTTGAGTTCTTTGTATATGTTGGACATTAACCCATTATCAGATAAATTGTTTATAAATATCTTCTCCCATTCAGTAAGCTGTCTTTTTATTTTGTTGATAGTTTCCTTCACTGTGCAAAAGCTCTTTTGTCTTATGTAATCCACTTGTTTATTTTTGTTTTTGTTCCTCTTACCTGAGGAGACAGATCCAAAAAAAAAAAAAAAGTATACTGCCTGTGTTTTCTTCTAAGAGTATTATGTTTTCAGGTCTTACATTTAAATTTTTAATTCATTTTGAGTTTATTTTTGTATATGGTATCAGAAAGTAGTACAGTTGATTCTTTTGCATGTAGATATCCAGTTTTCCCAGCACCATTTATTGAAGAGACTATCTTTTCTCCATTGTATATTCTTGCCTCTTTTGTCATGGATTAGTTGCCCATATAAGTGTGGGTTCATTTCTGGGCTCTTCATTCTGTTCTATTGATACATGTGTCTGTTTTTATATCAGTATCATACTGTTTTGATTATTGTTGTTTTGTAGAATAGTTTGAAATTAGGCATTTGCTAATGGTTTGTTGAGGATGTTTACATCCTGTTTATCAGTGATATTGACCTGAATTTTCTTTTGTGGTATCTTCATCTGGTTTTGGAGTCAGGGTGATGCTGGCCTCATAGAATTAGTTTAGAAGCATTTCTTCTTCAAATTTTTGGAATAATTTGGGAAGAATAGCTGTTAACTCTTCTATAATTGTTTTGTAGAATTCACCTGTGAAGCCATCTGGTGTCCTGGGCTTTTGTATTTTGGGAGGGTTTTTTTTTTTAAATTACTGATTCAATTTCATTACTGGGTAATTGGTCTGTTCGGATTGTCTGTTTCTTCCTGATGCAGTCTTGGGAAATTGTATGTTGCAAGGAATTTATCTAGTTCTTCTAGATTGTCCATTTTATTGGTATATAACTGTTCATAGTAATCTCTTATGATCCTTTGCACTTCTGTGGGCTGTGTGCACCCTTCTGTTGTGGTGGAGCTCACTACTGTGGATACACTGGTAGGCAAAGCCAGCCCTTAGCTCATGTGATGGCTACAGGCTTGCTGGAGTGTGGGGTAGTCTTCCTGTGTATGAAAGTTTCCTTTCTCCACATCCTTGCCAACATTAGTTATTTGTGTTCTTTTTGAAGATAGCCGTTCTGACAGATGTGACGTGATATCTCATTGTCATTCTGATTTAATTTTACATGAATTTTTAAAAATAATATTGATTTGTGGTTTTCATTTTTGTGAAATCTTTGTCAGAGTTGATATTAATGTTATTGCTTCCTACAAATATATGGAAACTTTCCATCTCTGTGCAGTTGGGTGGTTTAAGTATCACTGGGAACATCAAGTTTTTATAAACTTACTGGAAACTATTGCTCTTTTTTTGGGGTGGGGATGAGTGGCTTGTTTTTTAGCAATTTACCTAGTTGCTTCTATGGAAGTTGGTTTGCTGAGATTTTCTATGTTTTTTGGGTTAAGTTTTGATAAATTATATTTGAATACACACTGTTATTATTATTGTTGTTCTCTAAAAATTTTGCTATTTTGGTTTATGTATTTCTATTTCTATTTCTTTGACCTGACAGCTGTTTTTCAGAAAGTTAAAAAATTTCCAGATGGAAGAGCCTTTTTATTATCTGATTTTGTTTATTTCCGATGTTTATTTCACATAGTGATCAGACTGTTGCCTGTTTTATTTCTGTTTTCTGGAACTTATAGATTGAATGTAAAAGCATTTATGACAATTCAGATGTCCTTTATCAAGCCAGATATTAACAATATTTTCTTTCTAAACTACAGCAGCTTGAAATCTTTTCTTTCTTCCTTATTGAAACTCCTGAAATGAATAATATATGCTTCCTTATAGGTCATTCATTCATGAACCACCACAATCTGGCTTCCACCTTTCAATCACACTATTGAAAGAATCCTTGTTATGATTACCAGTAATTTCTTGCTTATGATTTTCTTTTAATGTCTTACATAGTCCTCTGTAGTGTTTGACAATGTTGACCAATGTCTTGTCTTGGTTTTAATGATAGTTCAGTATCCTGATTTTCTTCTCATTACTCTGACTTCTGTATTTTCTTCATATATTTCTCTTTTCTTTGTTCTTGCTCCTCAGAAATGAAAATTACATATATTTGGTTATCTTGTCTTCTTTTTCTAATCTTCTTGGAACATCTCACCTATTCCTATGTTTTTAATGTCCGTCTTAAAAAAGTTCAAGACTTTTGATCTTCACAAACTTATAAAAAATCTACAGCTTTAGCATAGCATACAAAATTTTAACTATTTGGCTTTTGCTTCTTTTCATTGCTTTTGGAAAAATTGTATATGCTCACTTTAAATAATTTTTAAAATATTTGAAAGTGCAAAAATTAAAGTTAAAAAATAACCTAGTGCTGTACACCAGAAATTGACACATCATTGTAAACTGACTGTACTTCAGTTAAAAAACCCTCTAAATTCCACTATACAAAAATTATCATCATTAACATTAGGTGAATATTATTCCAGATATCTTTCTTTATGCAGAACTTTGTGCAGATAGCTTTCTTTCTAAATGCAGAATCGTATGTGTGTACATATATATATACACACACATATATTACACATACACATATATACATATATATAGGCAGAACTGTAGATATAAAGAAATGATGTAGGTTGGTAGATATAAAAATAGTTTTATAAAATGTATCCTATTATAGATTCTATTTAAAAAAACTATTAAATTTCATTTATGTGAATTTATTAGAAGTTAAAGTAAAGCAATTTTAAACTTCAAATAAATGCTTCTTTACTGCAGGATTTATTTCTTTTAAGATTCTCTTATGATTAAAAAGTATTATGAAAAAACTAAGAAATTGGAGCATTATGTTTTATTAAATGGATGTTTTAATTTTAGACAGAATTGATTGACACTGCTATGAAAAAGTGAGAATAAAACCTCTCTTTTACAGCCTTGTTTCTTACCACCCTCCAACTTCTATGTTATGTTATTATTGCTGCATTGTCTGTGTTTATAATAACCACAATATACTAGCCATAATTCTTGTAATTATTCTATTGTTCTTCATTGTATTCACTGTTTATCATCACTCTTGTTTGTTTATTTATTTATTTATTTGATTAATCTTTTAAATGGCTGATTAACAAGATGGACTTATGGCTTTTGTGATCTCTGTGTTCTTCAATATTTTAACATGTCTGACTATTATCTTTGAATCTGAATGACATCTTGATTACTTATTGGTCAAAATTCATAGTTGCTAGCAATGGAATCCACTTAAGTGAGTTTAAGTAGGAAAGAATTATTAAGCTCACAAAATTAGTGGGAGGGCAGAATCAGTAGACTCTAGGCTGAATTTTTTTTGCAGGTTTGGTTCTCTGGCAGTAGGCAGACTTTGGAGTGTAAAATGTCTATTAGAGGTTAACACCTGTGGAAGAAGGGGAGGATTATGCAGAGTGGGATTGTGCAGAAGAAGTCCAGCTGCTTATGGAGACCCAATAAAACCTTATCTCATGTGGGGACCTATATCTACCACAAGTAAATATAAGTATCTACCCTTAGCACTATTCAGATCTACTTCCCTATTTATGTTTGGATAGTATCTCGATCAGGATTCTTATGATCCTTTCTTCCTGAGCAGAAACTTCGAAGAGGGAGGTTAGTAGGAAAAGCTACATTATCTGTCACTGCAGTTGGTTTCTGTGCTACAAATGATACTCATTGTTTTCTTCCATTATCCAGTTTAGATTTATCTAACCCTCACTGGCTACTCTCTTGACCTGGAGGGCTTATTTAGTGGTATGAGCTAGGCTTTGATGGGTCTGAGACCCTGATTAATATGCCCTTCTCAGGTCAAGGTTGCTGTAACTGTCTGTTTATGGTCACAGTCTGGCAAAGGAGTAACCAGAGGTGCCCAAGAGAATTACTTGTGCTTCACTCATGTTTCTCCCCACCCCAATATGTAACAGTAGTTCTACCTCCTTCTGATGACCAAGGTCATTACCTCTTCCAAGATGGTGATTTTTCTTCTTGCCTACTCAAATAAGGATCACAAAACTGCTCAGGCAACAGCCATAGCTTATAATACAGTGAGATTCTTGCTACATTCCTTGGTGAAAGTGTACCCACTTTGTGGATCAGGACCTCTAGCTCTTCAGAGTCCTAAACTGCAGTGATGGGAAACACAGTCCTCAGCTGGGCCATTAGTGGTAATGGTAAATAAAGCCATGCTTGCTTCTGCCTTTTAGTTCCCAGGCCATATATTTTTTTCTTTTAGGGACATTGCTCAGTATATTGTTCTGTATAATGGTTTCTGACCCAGTTAAGTATTGTGCCTGAAGTGTGACACTCCATTTTTGAAAAGTACTGTCTCTGAGTTGGTATTTTAGCTGTGCCTTCACCAGACCAGGTAGCTGATGGATAGTATGCCATGTGGTACGACTATTAGATCCCATGATCATAGGCACATTTTGCATCCCTTTGCTGAAAACTGGGTTCCCTAGGATCCTGTGTCAGTGGATCAAGCATGCCATAAGCCCTCAGTATGCTGGACAAGGCCTTGAATGCAGGAAAGGCAAACCCATATCTGGAATATGTGTCTATTTCAGTGAGAATGAACTACTGGCCCTTCAAGGATGGAAGGGGCCCATTGTATGTATCTTGCTATGAAGAGGCTGGTTGGTATCCTAGAGGAGTAGTGTCATAACAGGGACTCACCATTGGTTTTTATTGTTTTCAGATTGGCTATTCAGTGGTTGCACTAGCTGTATCAGACCTTAAGTGGAAGTGCATGTTGTTGGGCCTTCACATGCACAAAGTTCAATTCTCCTGTTGTGGCTACTTCCTAAATGTGCTGTTTGTGCCAGATCTGGGGTGATTGGTAACAGAGACTTGATGACATCAACTAACAAAGTAATTTTGCATAATTGATTGTTTTGTGCCTCTTCTGTGGTAGATGCTCTCTGACAGTTAACATGTGATAGGAAGATCTTCATACTTTGTGCCCACTCCCATATATGTATCCATCCCAGACCTCCTTATTCTTGATCTTCCAATCTTTTTACTTTTAGGCACCTGACAAGCCAGCTAGTCCATTCACCCGTGCCATAAGTTTGTATATATTTCAATTTTGGGCTTCTTTTTCCACACAAAGTAGATGACCAGGGGCATGACCTAACTCTCTGCTGATTGGGAGGATTTTTCCTCACTGCTGTCTTTGTAGGCCACCCTTGAGTGATGTTCTAGTGCAGCTGCCATCCAGTTTTGCATATTGAGCTGTTCCATCCATAAAGTAAGCTCAGGCTTTCCCCTCTTACTTTAACTGGTTCGATGGAATCTGCCACATAGCCTTACCTATGAGTGGAGGGAATGGCACTGATACAGAGTAGTAAATGCCATGGGGATCTGGACTACTTGCTCATGAAGCCTATTTGTGCCCTCTGGTTCTGCTTGAGTTTTATTCTGTATGTACCCCTTCCATCTTTTGATGGATTGTTGCTGTGCCTACCATAACTTTGTGGGTCTGACGGGACCCAGCTCATGATAAACACATTTAGTAACATAATCACTTGGTGTTCCACAATCAGATATTCCATCTCTACCAGGGCCCAGTTACACACAGGTGTTGATTTTCAAAGACATATAATTCTTTGATGCAGTTGGTAAGGACTTCCTCCAGCGCTCCAGGGGATTGCAATTTCTCCCATACGAGGCTACCACAAATGCCATATGGCATCTTTTCCTACCACTGATACTTCCAACACCATGGGATGTGTTGAATTGTATGCACCAAGCTGTGGAGCCGCTTGAACTGCAGCCTGTACTTGTTGAGGTCCCTTTCATGCTCTGGGCCTCATTCAAAACTGTCATGCATCGTATGGGTGGAAGAAGTATTCCTAACACGTGGCGTATGTTACCTCTAGAACCTCAAGTGGCCTACCAGTTGTGATTTCTTCTTCCTGGCAGAAGATGTAAAATATACCAATGTATCTTTTACTTTGGTCCCTCTCATAACCACTGGACTCCCAAAATAAACAGTTCGTTGTCCACCTTAAAGTTACATATGTTATGTGTCAATGATATCTTAATAAAGCTGAAGAAAATTATTGGGAGAGTATTCCTGTGAATAAACTCTTCTCTATCCAATTTTATGTTCTGGTGCTTTCAATTAAGCACCTTTACAACCTAGTCCCACATGTACTTGCTAGGTTTTTGTTGTTATATACCGTCTAGATTTTGCAGCTTCCTTTAAATATAGCTCTTTTCTCTCTTATAAGGACCAGCACCTCCTTGGCTGGGTTCTGATGCCATTTAATCCTAATTACAGGTCTAGTAGATGGAAGGGAAGGTGGAACTAGATCCTGAGGAGGACACATATTGTTTTGCAGGACAGAGGCCTCTGAATTATTTTCCAGCATCTGGGGTAGGGTTGGGTGGGATGGGTGGAGATGATGGGTGGGAAGTGGGTAGAGGTTGGAGGTTGGGAATACTAATTCTTAATAGGGAGGAGGCTATTGGTATAGACTCAGTGGGTTAAGACGAGTCTAGGGAATCTTTGAGGCTATCCATCAAGATGTCCATATTCCATCTGTCCCTGTCGAAGGTTTTCCAAGCCAAGTTCCTGACCTTTACACACAGACCTGCTTTGGTTGTCCATATAATTGTGAAGTTCAGTTATTCTAACAATTAAATCCTAGTTTTGGTCCTTGCTTTCTCTGCCCTCCTCTTCTGGGAGATGACAACTTAAAAAAAATTTTTTTTTTATTGAGGTGTAGTTGATTTACAATGTTAGTTTTAGGTGTACAGTAGCGTGATTCAGTTATAAATATACGTACATAAATACTTTTTCTTTTTAGATTCTTTTCCATTACATGTTATTACAAGAAATTGAATATAGTTCCCTTTGCTATACAATAGGTTCTTGTTTATCTATTTTGTTTATAGCAATGCTTGTCTGTTAATCCCCAACCCCTAGTTTGTCCCTCCTCACCCTTTCCCCTTTGGTAACCATAGTTTGTTTTCTATGTCCGTGAGTTTGTTTTTGGTTTTATAAATAGAATTTGTGTCATTTTTTTTAGATTCCACATATAAGTGATATCATATGACATTTGTCTTTCTCTGACTTCCTTCACTAAGTATGATAATCTCTATGTCCATCCATATTGCTGAAAATGGCGTTATTTCATTCTTTTTATGGCTGAGTAATAATATTCTGTTGTATATATACACCACATCTTCTTTATCCAGTCATCTGTTGATGGACACTTAGATTGTTTCCATGTCTTGGCTATTGTAGATGACAGCTTTCTATATACAACTGAAGAGGTCCTCTGGCTTTCATACCTGGCTTTCTGTTGCCTCCTACTCATCCTTATTTGCCTATTTATTGTAGAGCATCAGTGGGGTTTAGAACTACTAACCTAACTCCATTGCTCTTATAGTTACTGTTTCCTCTGTGCTAGTGCGTCCTCCTAATTCACCACCAAGAAAGTTTTAACAACTGGATTGCCATTTGGTGCTATCTGCATTCCATCTTCCCATCAGTGATGGGGTCCTCATTGCCAGAAAGTGACGTGTTCTTGCTCCAAAGCCCCATCTTATTGCCCATTTTTTGGAGACTGCTCCTAGCACCAACTTTTGCAGGTTGGGGTCTCTGTAAGTTGCCCCTGAGATTGCTTTGGGGTATAAGATGTTTGATAGGGATTAATTCCTATTAATGGCAAGGGGAGGAGGCAGGAGGAAGAAGGGGAACTGTGAAGTAGGCCTGACAAAGCCTTGGCCAACTGAGTGAGGATGTCTAGAGTTGTCCCATGTGAGGCCAAAATTGCTGGGCCTTTAAATCCCTGCCTTGCTCAATCACTGCATGTGGGTCACCCTAAAAAAATATGATTTATTGAGAGGGAGTTCTCTATAGCTAAGGCAAACCTTGATGGAACTGACAGCTGGAGATGGTCTGCTGGCCATTCTCCTTATTTCTGGGTAGCAAGTCCTTCCTTTAAGGGGGATCTGGTGATGCATTTTGTGTTTATTGCAAGCTTCTAGGAATAGGGTTGCCAGATTAAGCAAATTAAAATATAGGATGCGTAGTTAAATTTGAGTTTCAGATAAACAACTAATAATTTTTTTGGTATAGGTCTGTCCCATATATTGCTTTGTAGGCACTGAATAAATGGCAGCCATTATCATTGTAACCTGACTTTCTCCAAGAGTCAAATTTCATTGACTTTTGTCCCCACCTTCTTATGAAGGATCTTGGTATCTTTCCAGATGATCTTTCTAGATGATCTTTCACATGTATTCCTAAAGTAGAAACCTGTTTCTTTCCAGGCCCCTCAGTCTCTTGTTGAACACTGCTCCTGTCCTTTCAGGTCCCCTCTCCTGGTACACCACAGAGCTGAATGGTAGTTTGTGGTGAAATGGTGGACAATTCCTCCTGTCCCTTAATGATATATTGTATTAGAAGACTATCAAAGAGTGCCATCTGAGATTGAGGGTCTTACAGTGAAGTGAAATGGTTTTTTCAAATTTTGCTTAGGAGCCGTTGCTCACCACAGAAATCACTCACAGGTCTATGAAGGGTAAGTTTGGAAACATGTACTGAGACCCTTTTCCTTTAAATGGAAATTTTTTGTTAGTTTTTTTGTGCCTCTATTTCATCCTTCAGGTTGCATTTATTTTCCCCCAGAATGGTCCTCATGGCTTCATAGTAGGATTCTGGGGGTTAGGGGCTAGATTAAGGCAAGATATGCCAGCTAAAACTTTAGCCTACGATTCAGACATGTTCCATCATGCCCTATTAAGTGGATCAGAGGGCAATCAGAAATCATTTTGCTTTTAAAATTTTTTCCTGAAAGAAGGAGGATTTTGAATTAGTGTAAAGCAAGCATGTAATGGAGTATAGTGTTGTCTGTCTCAGATACTGGTTCCATGACCTGGCTTGATGGACTCATATCCAATTCTAGAGAGAGAAAGTCTGCATGTGGTAACTGAAGAAGCTTTCAGGAGACTCTTTGAGTTTGTGGGTACAAGTTGCATTATTTGGACTCAAGTGTCAAAGCATGGCACAGAGTGGGAATAAGACTATTCCATGACAACTTAAAAATTGGTAGCTCTAGATTCATTGGATAATAGCACCTTTGGCAGCCAAGCAGTCATTTCATGGTGGGTACCAGCAATATGGTAAAACCTGGAAATCCTTAAAGTAAATTTAAGGCAGCAAATATGCTGGGTACCGTGAGAGAGGAAGAATGACAGACACTGTATAGTAAATGTTTTTGAAAAACTAATCCATATTTACACTTGAAACACTCCTTGTTGGAGGGTGAATTACAGGTTTAATGATGTCATCTTAGGTGATTATTAGAAGCTAATGTATTTGTGAAGAGAAAAACAAACATGGGCACCTAAATTACACTGTAGTATTACAGGCATGCAGATTATAATTAAAAAATAACATGGAAATGAAGATACAAAATTTAAAAAAAAGTCATAGAAAATATATGTTCAGACTCCCTGAGGCCATAGACCCATTTTAAGAGATGCTATTTTGCTCATTTTTGTAGCTTCAGTCTGGCATAGTATCTGAATCATAGTAAATACTCTGTAGATGTGAAGGAACAAATCCCTTTATTGTTCTCTTTATTAACACTGACTGTTCACTTCCTTGGCAGACTACTATTTTCTGTTAGTTTATTTGGGACTGCAAGGGCTTTCCAGTGTTCTCCACTATTCAGATATCACAAGTCTGTATCCCCCAAACAGAGGTATCTTAGAGGATTGTTCACTTTTCCTCCGTTTTCCACCTTCTTTTACAATATAGTTTAAATTGTTACCATTTGGGACTGAAAGAAGAGTCATGAACCAGATTATGTCTCATAATTCCCAGCCCAGTGGTCTCTGCACTCGGCTATGGAATTAGATATATTCCACTACTTTAAATATCAGTATTTGTGGATAGGAACATTATGCAAATTAATTATGCTTATATAGTTAATATTATATAATAATTATATACATGTAACATATTGTCCTGAGCATGTAGAGTTGACACTGCTGACTTTGTGTCAAAAGGACATGTCTGTGAATGTACTGCTTTTCAAATATGGTGTCTTACAATTTAATAATCTATACACCTTGGTCACCTCTTCTGATGATGAAATGGTAGACATTTTACCCACCATTGAGATACACTCTGTGACCCTAACACATAATTTGGCTTTTTTTTCCAGCTAATTGGTTATTACAGCACTTGAACCCACACCCTTGTCTTAACTGGCATGGTGTTTCTCAATTATATTAAGTGGCTTAGATGTTTGATCCTAAAATATCACTGTTGGAGAAGATAAAAAATGTCCTGGAGATATAAAAAAGTCTGTGAACATGAGGCTATTAGAATGTTATATATGTGTTCAATAAATCTTAGCAAAGCAAAACATAGCAAATATCTGTTTGGAAGGGTAGAGGTACAGAGTTTATCAATGTCATTCCACTGATGGCATGAGAAGAAAGGTCTTATGCAGTCAGCTGGTTGGAATTAAAGGCCATATCACAACGATGAAAAATTTTCTGAAAACGATGGTGTGTGAGATGCAATGATCATTTCCTTCTTGACAACATGAAGTTAGGATAGATAGTGTGGGAGGTGTAAGGGTTACAAAGAGGATTAGGTGTAAGAATAATAAGGCAGAGTGGGAGGATAGTTTTTAGTGCAGATGGTAATGTAATGTATTGTGGCTATATTGTAGGGCACAGTAAAACTGGCTGAAGAGATGATTATAAAGCTGGTGAAATAAACATTTTTCAAATAATCTTTATAAAGAATGAGTCTTATCCTTTTATCAAAATTAGGAATGGTTGACTCATTTACGAAATAAAATATATTTTGACCATATTAACAAAATGAGTGGATGTAATAGAGATTTATAGAAGCCTAAGTGAAGAGTTTGTACCTGTTCTGAGTAAATCTGTATAAATAGTAGAAGTCCAAGCATGGTACTCCTCTCTTTTAGTAAACATTGCTTGGGATAGCTTGGCCTAAAAAACATTAAAACAGATTGTTGGGCAAGTTGGGTAGAGTGCAGAAGAAAATGCAATTTTCTTGGCTAAATTGGCAGTGATACCATAGCACAGGGTCTATACATTTCAAAATTTCCCCCATAAATTTAATAATTTTATAATACACCTTTACTGCCTATAAACAAGTTCTCCATATTAAGAAGTTGGAGTAATCCATGCTGACTGCTGCTGATAAAAAAAATGCTTCAGCAATATATTTATTTTCAGAAACATCTAATACTAAAATGTTAGGATAGCTTTCTGCTGAAATGAAAATCTGCTTTCCTATGGGCAGCATATTTGTACCCAAGAGGACTGCATGGTGACTTAACAAAGTAGGCACTAAGTAATGTTTACTGAATGAATGAGAATTGCACACAATGAGAAATTTCATAAAAAGGCTGGCAGTAGTCATGCAAGTGAAGTCATTTGAGGGATTTTAGGAAGGCTATTCTGTTCCAGTTCATTAGCCCCATGATGATCATCATATTGCCTAAAGAGTTAAATTGGGATTTCAAGATTCGCAAATATTAACTACTATATATAAAATAAACAACAAGTTTCTTCTGGAGAGCATAGGGAACTGTATTCAATATCTTGTAGTAACTTATAATGAAAAAGAATATGAAAAGGAATATATGTATGTGTATGTATGACTGAAACATGCTGTACACTAGAAATAAACACATAGTAAACTGACTATACTTCAGTTAAAAAAAAAGTACATGTTAGAAGTTCTTGCTGGTGGGTTAAGACACTGCTGTATATAGGATTTCTTATTAAGGTTGAAAAAAATCTTCAGGAAAAGGTAATAAGTTAACTAAAACATACCATAGCACACAGATTTATACATTAGAAAATTTACTGCATAAAAACTGAAGAGAAGTAATGAGGGTAAGTTTAGGGGTTTGGTCAGAGGGAGGGAGAGAGATAGCATAAATTTTTTGGTGGGGAGAAGAAAGGAAATTCCTAGGAGGCTTGGCCCTATTTGTTACTTTAAGAGGGTGGTATGAAAATTTGTTGTCCTTAAGGGAAAGAGAAAGAGTGAGGGAAAATAATCAAAGAGAAAAATCTACTTTGTTATTTTTGTATTAGAGAGGAATCCAAGAAACTAAGTGCCTATTATTTATATTTTTATACAACCTGAATAAAATGGCCACAGGAGATTTCTTGCGTATAAGGCTTCATGTGTTATGCCGTGTGACTTGGTACTCTGACCGTAGGAGATTGGTGACCAGGGATTGGTGCTATAGCTAAGACAACCATCTGGCTGCCTATTGGGTAACCTGACCAGAATGAACGCTTACTGTTGAATGGTGATTAAATCAGGCAAAGAGAGTCTCTCTCAGCAGTTTTGAATTCTTGACAAACAGAAACAGAGTCACTAGAGAGAAAGGGAGACAGACACTGACTGAGTCATTAGAAGTAATTAGTTCATTAAACAGATACCAAGTATTTACTATATACCACACACTGCTCTAAGGTGCAGAAGATGCAGTAGTGAACAAAAGCCTGCCTTCACAGGCTTACATTCTAGTTGCGGAGACTGGCAATAAATAAAGAATAATTATGTAATATTATTTCAGGTAGTGATAAGTCCAGAGAGAAAAATGAATCATAGAAGAGAACAGAGTTCTTTTTTTAGATTGAGTGGTCAGAGAAGGCCTCTCTTAAGAGGTACAGTTGGCCCTCCATATCCATGGACTCCACATCCTTGGAGTCAACCAACTGTGGCTGGAAAATATTGAGGAAAAAAAATCCAGAAAGTTCCAAAAAGCAAAATTTGAACTTGTTGCATGCTTAGCAACTATTTGCATAGCATTTACATGTATTAGGTGTTATAAGTAATTGAGACAATTTATAGTACATGGGAAGATATGCATAGATTATATGCAAATACTATGCCATTTTATGTAAGGGACTTGAACATCTGCTGATTTTGGTATCCAAGAAGGTCCTTGAACCAATCCCTTGAGGATACCAAGGGATGATTGTAGTTGAATAAATGGAAATCTAGATGATATGAAGGAGAGAGCCATGAGAGCATCTGGGGAAAGAGCATTTATAGGCAGACAAGATAGCATGTGGAAAAGCTTTGAGGCAGGAGTATGTTTGTCATGTTTGAGGAACCATTGGCAAGAAGGCCAATATTATTGGAGCAGTGGGAGATAGATAGTAAGATTGGTAGCTAATGAAATTGGGAAGTATCCAGGGATCAATTATACAAAGCTTTACAAACCATGGTGAAGCACTTTTGTTTTATTTTAAATGGGATGGGAAGCCATTGGGCAGATTTGAATAGGAAAGTGACATGGTATGACATGCATTTTAAGAAGAATTTGAGCTGCTGTGAGGAGAACTGACTGAGAGAGAAAGAGTTGGAAATAGGATGATGGGTTAGGAGAGGAACGCAGGCATCTAGGAGAAACATGGTGGTGCCTTAAAACAGAGTATTAGCTGTGGAGGTCATGAGGTGTGGTTGTATTCAGGCTATATTTTGAATCTAGAGCAGTCAGGATTTGCTAATGGTTTTCCTGTAGTGGGTGAGAAAAAAGACTGAAAGATGGCTTCAAAAATGGCAGAATTACTATAAGAGAGGCAATACATACTTGAGACAGAGAAGATTATTAGAAAGGCATATTATTAGGGCTGCTAGTTGGTTACTAGAGCTGCTTTTGGGGCTTTAAAACTGCTGTTATATCCAGAACAACAAGGAGCAAGGGGCTATTTTTGCACTTCTCTGTGTTGTCTTCGTATATAGCAGCTGAGTCAGTTTCCTGAGTTTTCTTTCTCCCCCATGTATTCTTGCAGTAGATCTACATCACCTTGGTGCATCTATATTTCTTGCAACATGAAAGGCCCTAACTAATATAGTTTGCTGAGCACTCCCCAGGTTCACATAAATATTGTTGATGTTTATAATGTTTAATTCAATGTCTTGGAAGCATTATCACACATTAAGCTTAAATCTTAATAAACCCTTGTTTAATCCTAATGTTTTGTATCTTAATAATGGTTTTACAAATCAAAATTTAAAGTGTTTGAAGTTTAAGAAATTACCTGAAAAGAGGGATGCCATGTCTTTTTTCAAAATTTAGTTATTTGAATAGTAGCATATTCAATACCCTGATAACAGAGTAGGAATGAATAAGCTGATGTATGCCAATACTTCATCTGAACTATTTCTGTATAAAGCCTATCATTTTTTCTTCATGGGATATTCTGATAAGTTTAGTGGTTTGGTACAAAACTTCTTTATACTCATGTAGAAATTGATTTTAAAAGGATATGTAACTAGAGAGGGTAGATTTCAACTTGTAGGAGTGGAGCCAGAAACTTATTTGGGTTTAAAATGTAGATGCCATTTCTTTACTTGAAAAAAAAACCCCAAGTTTTGTATGTTACATAAAAATAAGCATCACTAGAATAAGAAGAGGTTATTTTTGTTAACATCTGTGTACAAATTATTATTAGCACTGCTAATCCAAGAACTTAATCATTGGCGTGATACCTGTATCACCACCAGATGCAAGCTTTCTGAATCTAACAGTAAATAAATAATTTTGAATAATTTTAGTATAATTTTAAAAAGAAACAAAAATGTAAACATTTTTCCTAAAGCTAGCTCATTGGTCCAAAGCTAGCCCATTTATAAGTGAATATTTTAAAACTGTGCCATTGTGTTTCTAAATTGCAGTTTTCCTTTCATGTAAAGCAAAAATAGACATCCGTGAATAGTAGTTGTTATGAAAACAAAATTATAGTGGATGCACCAACATAATTAGAAAAAAATACAGAAAGATTTTCAAGCAAATTCAATCCTCAAGACAAGAAACTAACTTTTGTTAAAAATGGAAACCTACCACCAGCCACATCTGTCAATGAAATGTTTTGTAGACAAGCTTGGGATAAAGTAGGTTGTAAAGACTCAAATTGAACTTGTAAAAGTATAGTGAGTTAAGAATATAAAGACTGCTGTGTAGAGTTGGCCTACAATTTTTCTTGCCTAATATTTAATTTTTACTAGTGGAACCAAGGGATATGTTAAAGGAAGGAGGGCTTTCTTCTCCTCGTATCAGCCTCAAAGTGTTAGATTTAAAACATTGCAAATTTTCTTGTCATTATGACTCTATCATATTTTACTTTAAATAGTTTTGAAGTTATTTGAATTATCAGTTTGTACTTCTTTGGGAGTAATGACTTCCATGTTGCTACCTCTTACTGTTGTAATATTTTTTAAAAATCAATTGTTCATCTTTGCCATTAAAGAAAAGGTCTAGACTATCTTATACTTTCCCCTGTCTCTGAGTCTTGGCAGAAAGTTTAGTACTTTGTAGTAACTTTGCAATCTTTTGTAGATGGATTGCCAATTTTCTTATTTCTAGAAATATTACCATAAACAAAGTTGGTTTTACTGACTTATTATCACTTGAACATAATCATTGAACGTTTTTTCTATTTTATTATGACAAGCTACATATAACATAAAATTCAACATTTTAACCATTTTATTTACCAATTAAGTTTATTTAGTACATTCACTGTGATGTACAACCATCATCACTCTCTAGTTTCATAGTATTTTAATCACTTCAGGAGGAAACTCCATACCCATTAAATAGTCATTCCCCCATTCCTCTCTTTTCACAAACTTTGGCAACCACTAATCTGCTGTCTGTCTCTATGGATTTGCCTATTCTGGATATTTCATAGAAAAGGAATTATACAGTATGTGGCCTCTTATGTCTGACTTCTTTCATTACATCTGACATTTTGCTGTTTGTTTTCTATATGTCATTTTTTTTTTATTTCTCAATTCCTTTCTTACTGCCTTTTTTGTGTTTAATTTTTTTTTCTGGTATACTGTTTTGTTTCCCTTCTCACTTCTTTTTTTTTTCTATATATTTTAGTCATTTTGTTAGTGGTTACCAGGGTGGTTCAAATTTATAGCAATCGAATTTGAATTGTTGCCAAATTATTTTCAATAGTACACAAAAACTGCTATTATACCAGCTCCATCCGCCTTCATGTTTGCATTGTCATGTGCCTGTACATTATGTGCGTGTTAACACAGATTTATAATTATTGTTTCATGCATTTGTCTTTTGAGTTATATTGGATACAAAAAGAAGAGTTACAAACCCCAAATACAATACTACTAGCTTTTATATTTTCCTGGGTAGCTACTTTTGCCAGTGTTATTTATTTATTCATATGGTTTTGAGTTACTGTTTAGTGTTCTTTCATTTGAGCCTGAGGGGTTCCTTTTAACATTTTTGGTACTGGTCTAGTAGCAATGGACTTCTTGTTTATCTGGGAATGTCTTAGTTTCTCCGTTATTGTTGAAGGAGCATTTTACCAGATATAGACTTTTGGTTAACAGGTTCTTTTTCCTTTCAGGTCTTTAAATAGATCAACCACTGCCTCTTGGCCTCCATGATTTTGGATGAAGAAATTGGCTGTTAATCTTATTGAGGCTTCATTATATATGGGAAATTGTTTCTGTCTTTGTGCTTTTAAGATGTTTTCTCTGTCTTTGTCATTTGACATTTTGATGATAATGTGTCTTAGTGTGTGTGTATCTCTTTGAGTTTATTTTATTTGGAGTTAATTGGGCTTGCTGAATGTGTAGATTCATGTCTTTCATCAAATTTGTGAAGTTTTCAGCCATTATTTCTTAAAATATTTTTTTATTTCTTTCTCTCCTCTTGGCACTTCCGTTTTGTGTATATTAGTGTGCTTGATGGTACCCCATAGGTCCTTTAGGCTCTGTTCATTTTTCTTCATTCCTTTTACTTTCTGCCTCTTAAAGTGTAATTTGAATTGTCCCATCTTCAAGCTCATTGATTCTTCCTTCTGCCTGCTCAGATCTTCTTGAGTTCAACATTAGAGGCTGTTGTACTTTTCAGTACAATATTGTTTGTATTGTTTCACTGTTGTACTTTTATAGCTCTAGAATTTCTATTTGGCTCCTTTTTATACTTTTTATCCTTTTATTGATATTCACTACTTAATCATACATCATTCTTCTGATTTCCTTTAGATTTTTTGTCCTCTATTTCCTTTAGTTGTCCAATATGTTTGACAGTTAAGTCAAAATTGTCTAGTAAGTCCGATATCTGTCTTTCCTCAAAGATGGTTTCTTTCAATTTCTTTTTTTCCTGTGAGTGAGTTATACATTCCTTATTTGTATGCTTTGAGTCCTGGACATTGTAAATATTGTGACATGGTGACTCTGGAAATCAAAATCTCCCTCCTCCCTTGAGGTTTCTGTTGTTGCTTTTAGAAGGCTGCCGTCATTTGTTTAATGACTTTTCCAAACCATTTTTGCAAAACAAAAATAGAATCCCTATTGCCCAGCTTGGCAACATCCAGCTGCACCAAGAATATAGGCTGCTATCCCCATGACTACTTGCTGTATGGTAGGGGCTAGGTGATAATAGCTGCTATTTGAAACATGGAAATTCACAAAAATTTACCAGCCACTTTTTTCATCAAACACTTTCCTGAACACTGCAAGGGTTTGACTAGACTCTGCAGTTTCCAAGTAGTTGATTTTGACAGCTTTTATTAACTCAATAGCTGTCTCTATGGAGAGACTGATTCCTGGAGCCTCCTACTTGGCCATCTTCTCTGACATCACCCTTTAAAATTCATTATGCTAATTTTTTCTTACTTAGTACATTTAGATCATTTACACTTAACATAATTATTGAGATGATCTGCTATTTTATTGCTTATTCTTCCTGTTTTTCTTTATTTTGTTTCACTTTTCTTGCTTTCATGTTTGTTGCTTGAATTATTTGGAATTTCATTTTGACTTATCTTTAGAATTTTTAAATGTATTTCTTTGTATATATTTTTAGTGGTTGTCCTAAGCATTACATTATGTGTACATAATTACCTGCAGTCTTACTGGTGTCAGCATTTACTTCCATTTAGGTCCCTTTATAGCCTCCCTTTATAACATAATTGTCTTAAATATTTTTTCTATGTACATTGAGAACTACATCAAACAATGTTGTGCTTTTTGCTTTAACTGTCTAACATAATTTAGATAACCCAAGAGGAGGATAGTTTATTATATCTACCATATTTTTGCTCTTTCTGTCATTCTTTCTTAATTCTCTGTGTTCAAAGTTTCCTTCTTTTATCATATCCTTTCTTTTTGAAGAGTTTCTTTTTTAGCCATTCTTTTTGAGTAGATTTTCTGGTGACAAATCCTCTTATTTTCTTTCATCTGAGAATGTCTTGATTTTCTCTTCATTCCTGAAGGATAGTCTGAGTGTAGGATTCTGGGTTAACAGTGTTTCTGTAACACTAAAACTGCTCTAAAAAGTTTATTTTAAAAAAGAACATATTAAACCAAAGAATTACTTTGAAAACTGTTAATTGGAGGGCAATACTTTTATTTATCCTGTCTTTTCAGTAGGAACTATATTTCAGGGTAACCAAATTAAAAGGGAAAGCCCTGTTTTACAAAATAATACCACTGTTTGTTAGAAGAGAAAGCTCTGTTTTTACAAAATAATGACATAAGTTTAGGAAAAAACCTAGAATCAGAAAATTACTGTTTCAAAATCCCTAATGAAATGACTGTTTCAGACAATGAAACTATTAAAACTGTTAGATGAATGACTGAAAATGAGCTGAACACTTGAATGATGCTAAAGTAATACCACACAGATTCCCTTTTGGAAATAGGGGAGGGACAATATACAATGGATAAGTAGCACTGTCACCACCCTAATGCAGTGGTCGTTGGTAGGAAATCAGATATACGTCTCCAGTTGTGATGGACTATGAACCACAGAGTCTTACTTCTAATGTATTTTAGCCAAAAAGTGATTAATCTGAATCCAGACAAATCTTTAGATTTGGCTTCCAGTTGTTTTTTTTTTTTCCAGGAAATTTAGAGGATAGATAATAAACTAAATAATATCACAAGAAAGCAATTAGATAAATCTAGAAGATGAGACATTTTGTGGGACAAGTGTCTCAATTACTTCAACCAGTTGGTGTCATGAAAAAGTGAAATGTTAAAAATTTCAAGTTAGTGGCTAGTGCAATGTGAGGTCCTGGGTTTGATTCTGTTTTGACAAAGTCAGCTGTAAGACATTTTGAAATCAAGTTGTAGGGGGTGGTTTATGAACTGAATATTAAGTAATACTAAGGGATTTCTGTTATATTCATGAAAATGTTATCTTCGCTATATTGAAAATTCTATAGTGTGGCACAGAGGATAAACTGAGTGACAGAATCCAGAAACAGTCTGAGACATATGTGGAAAGTTGATAAAAGACTAATAAGACATTGCAGATCATTAGGAAAAAGTGGTCTATTCAATTAATGGTCCTGAAATAACTGATTAACCATACAAAAAAAAAAAAAGAAATATATGGGCCTCATACCATATATAAAAATCAATGTTAGGTGCTTAAAAGACAAATGTAAAAGGCATAACTTAAAAACTTTAAAATAAAATATGATTACATTTTTGTCACTTTGGTAGAGGGAAGAATTTCTTAAACATAACTAAAAATAGTAACCGTGTATACAATAAAGTATTAATACATTTGATTATAATAAAATTAAGAACATAAAAAGAAAGTGAAAAGACAAACCATATCCTGGGAGAATATATTTATAAGACATAAAATTGGTGTACTGTTAGTTTTCATAATTCAGTAAGAAAAGATATTCAATAATTTTCATAATTCAGTAAGAAAAGATAAACTATTTGAAAAAAATAGATGGTGAACATTTTAGAGGATATATGAGTGGCAAGTAAACCCATGTAAAAGATGCTAAATCTTACTAGATTATGTCATTGTAATATTATATATCACAACAATATGTAACTGATTACAATGAGATTATTTTATACCAGTTAGTTTGGTAAGATTAAGTTTGGCAATCCAAAATGTTGGTAAGTATGTGGAGTAATAAGAACTTTTATATATGGCTAATTGGAGTGTGGATCATTACACTCCCTTTAGAAAAAATGTTTAAATTCAAAATTGAACACATACATATCCTACAACTCACCTATTCCAACTAGGTGTAGATTTTACATAAACTCTTGTACCAGAATACTAGCATAAATGAATGAAGATATTTATGTAACATTGTAATAGGAAAAAACTGAAAACAAGCCAATTGTTATTTGGCAGTAGAATGGTTTAAGAAATTGTCATAGTTACATAGCAAGAATGAATGTTGTACATCTTCACATAATAATACGGATAGATCTTAGAAACATGATGTTGACTGAAGAAATCAAATCATAGAAGACTGCATAGAGTCTGATACCATTTTAAAATAGTTCTTTAAAAAAGGTAAAACTAAAGAATGCATGGTTTAGGGATCTATATTCATGTGGGTAAAACTTTTTTTTTGACGTAAGGGAATGATGACATTCAGGATAGTGATTACTTTGAGGGAGGCAGAGGAGTAGGATCAGAGAGGAACACAGAACATTGGTAATGTTCTGATTTTAAAAATATATGGTGGGTTCATGTATAGTTTTATATGTATCATGTATCAAATATTTCACAGTAAAAATTAAGTCTTTATGAAATATTTCTAGTGAATGCCAGATTGTATTCTTATGTATGAATATTCAATAATAAGAATGAAAAACAATATTCTTACCTTTAAATTGCTTTTCCTTGATGTTGAAAGTCGTTTAATAGCTAAAGAGCTGAGATGGTGCTATTTTTAATAGGTCTTTCATTGGAAAAAAAAGATGTTAGTTCTGTTTCTCCATCTGGATAGCCTAATATGCATTTCCTAATTTCTTTTTTTTCCAAGCCACCTAAAATGGCATGGTCTCTGAGAGGCCATGCCTAATTTAAACCTTTTAATTGTTATTGAAGTGAGCCTTGGTATAGATTTCATTTCATTTCATTTCATGTAGTACCTTAGAATTCATCATATAGTACTTTAAGGATGAAATTTATATAGGAGGTAACAGTGAAAGTATACTTTTAGTCTTTTATTACTGTTTCATTAATGATACTTTACAGGATACATTTTAGAAATATGCAGTTTTGCAAATTTATGGATGTAATCCCCAAATAATAATGTGATGGAGAAATTTGTTTTTCTTATAATATACAGACCCAACATCATTACAAAAATCTTCAGAAGTGACCTAGGCACTATATAAAAACTATGTAAATTTTATTTGTTGACTTAATATGAGGCACGGTTCAGAGAAACAGTCACAAAATTCTTCTTTCACTCATAACTAGCTGTGAATAATGCATTACCATAAAATATGAGCCAAATTTCTTCCTAAGTGTCTCTAAAAAGATAGTTTAGACTTTATAGTGGTTCTCAATTTCTAATTGTGTCAGGGTACTGCAGAATATTAGATTAGCAATAAAAAAGAGGGATAAAGAAATTCTTTGTGTGTGTGTATGTCAGTATGATGTATCTGTGTACACACATTTGCTTGTGTGCTGGCTCTAGGCAAAACTGCAAAGTAGGCAGAATTAGTGTTACATGAGTCTCCTGCTTCCCTCCATCAGCCTTCAAAGTTTGTTTGCAATTTATGTTAATATTTCATTCTTCCAGGGTTTCTTTTGCAAATTAGGCAAGTACAAAAACACACACACACACCTTGTGTCTCCTCCTTTCTTACAAAAGGGGTAAGATGTTTCTTGTCTTGTTTTTTTCACATAACGTATCCTGAAGATCACGCCATGGTAGTACAGAGAGATCTTCATTCTTTTTTTGTGGCTGAGTGTTATCTATCCATTTTATGGATGTACCATATTTTAGTCAACCTGTCACTTTTAAAGGATATTTGAATTGTTTTCAGTTGTTTGGTATGATAAATACTGCTGCATCGGAAAACCTGCCTATGTTGTTTCATATTAGTTGGAGTTATCTTCAGAAAAGATTGCCAGAAGTGGGTTAAAGGGTAATTTTTTTTTTGATATTCCCAACCTCTTCTCAATAGAGATCACATCATTTTGTATTCCAGCCGCAAGTGTTTGAGAGTGCCTGTTTCCATAGCCTTGGCAGCAGAGTGTATTGCCAAACTTTTGGATTTTTGCAAATTTGACAGGCAAAAAGTGGATCTTGGTGTATGTAGCTTTTTGCATTTCTCTACTGAGGTAGGTAGAGCATATTTTAATTTGTTTAAGGGTAATTAGCATTTCTTTACTTTTGTGAACTGTTATTTTCCTGTTTTTCTGTTACAGTTTTGGTCGTTTTCTTTGTTTGAGACTCTCTTTGTAGATATCCATATCTATATGCACACATACACCTGTATATATTTTTGCCATGCAGATTTATTTTGTATTTATAAAGTCTCACTTTTCAATCTCTTACTTTATTTTGTGGCTTCTGAATTTTAAATCATGGTTAGAAAACCTTTCCCATTCCTAGGTTATAAAAGTATTCAATCATAATTTCCTCTAGTACCTATATAGTTTCAATTTTTGTATTTGGACTTCTGAGCCATTTGGAGTTTATTCTGTACTGATCCAGTTTTATCTTCTTCCAAATGGTTATCCAAATGTCGCAGCATCATTCATTAAAAAGTTCACTTTCCCAGTCACTTGAGATGTCACTTTAATGATATAATAAAATTTGATATATACATGGTTCTATTTCTAGACTTTATACTAGTCTATTCCGTTGGTCTATTTATGTGTAGTAAATTATAGAGGCTTTGTAGTGTTTTTAAGATCTAATAAGGCCAATCACTCCCACCCATATTACTTTTCTTTACATGTAAACTTTAGAATCAACATATCTAGATCCAAGAACTTCTCAGGGTTTTTTTTTTTTTCTTCTTTTTGAGGTTGTGTTAAACTGTGGGAGAGTTGATAATCTCAAGAGCATGATCTTTTTCTGTTGCTCATATCTACTTTTATGTATTTCATGAGAGTTTTATAACCTTCTACATGTAGGTATACACATTTGTTTTTCATTTTAGGAGTTTTCTATTATCTTCTAGTTGGTTTTAATATGTATGTGAAAGCTGTTAATGTTTGAGTTAATTTCCTATCCCGTTACCTTACAGAATCATCTAATTGTAGTTTTTCTCATTGATTTTCTTGGGTTTTTCATTTAACAGCTCCATATTATCTGAAAATAATTTTCCTCTTTTGTTCTGATTTTTATTTATTTTTTATTTTATCAGGTTGGATACAGTTTCCAGGAGCTTTGTTCCTGACTTTAGTTAGAATATATTCACCCTTTTCCCCCCAACTTCTTCAAGGCTCGTTCTAGGTCCTACCAGACCTGGACAGCCTCTTTGCTTCTACCAGGTCTTTCTCACCCATCTTCTTAGCCTTCATCTCAATCAAAATATGCTTTCTTTTGTCATACTTGCAGAGCATCCTGCTTTCCCTTCTGATTTGCAGTTTCGTAAATGAGGAAAATTCCCTTGCATTTAGTTTTAGTCCTTCATTAGGCAGCTTAAACCTAACTCCTGTTGTTTGTTTGTTTGTTTTGGTAGAAGTGGACAAATAGTCCTTTTAAGTATGAAAAAAGTTCCCATGTTTTAAGAGTGCCATTAAAATAATACTCTGTTCCTACCATATAGTAAGATGATGTATGTTTTCTATGGGCAATTAAGATACAATTAATAAAGCATGATTACTGTCTCTCATGGTTCTTGGCTAAGCTTTAATCACTCTCCTGTTTTGTTCCAAGCTTTATGCCAGCTGGCTATATGCCTTTAATCACTGAAGTAGCCACACTATATCACTGGTGTGAACTTCTTTAGGATATATAAAATTGAATAGGATGCAGAACTATGGGGAAAATCTTAGGAAGATGGATTGATCAAAAATGAGAAGATGAGTCTTATTATTGGTAAACTCAATTTAAGATCAAAATTTAATTTTATCTTTTAAATGTTTAACCTCAAGACTAATGTGAGTGAGTAGCATAACATTTTTGTACTCTATTAATTTTTCTGAAAAAAAGTTTTTACTCTGAAATTTTATAATACACTGTGCCAAATATATGTTTGACTCAAAATGACACTTTTGGTATATGAAAAGAATATGATATATCAATCCCAAAGAACCTGAAGTCTGTACTAGAGATGGTAGATCTCATTTCATGCCAATTTTAATTGATGACTACTTAGAAGATTATGTTAAGAATGGTTCTGAGGTTGCATGTGGGTTCAGAGGAAAGAGTGTTGTGATATTAGCAAAGGGCAGGGATGGGAAAATAATGACATATATGCCTATTTAAAATATCTCATCTATATTTCAAAACTCCAAACATATGGAGTGGGCACTTATGAACTATATTTTAGTAAGTAGCTTTTTAATCTAAGTTTAAAAATAACTTTATTGTCTGTAAAGAAATTTTATGTATATTTTAATGTGTCCAACTCTGAATTTCTAAAGGCCATCTTTTTATGATTTAAACATGAAAGTAACTAAATAATTATGGGATACCTTGTAGATGTTCTAGTAAATCATTCATATGGATGATAGTGTAGGTGATCTTTGCCATGTGGGAATGATGGCAAACTGTTAATCAAAGCCTTCAAAAATTGTCATTTGTTACCACGGGATCAAGCCCTCAGCTCAGCAGACTTAAAACCCTAATTTTCTCACTAAATTCAGTCCGCAAGTCATGGGTGACTCACAATAACCGATCTCAGTGAGTATATTTGTTAATTTGGGCCGAGAACTTTACTGGAACAGGTACTGGAAAACGCTAGTCAGCCTGATTAGCTCATGATACTTGTAGTTAAAGGTACTTGGGAAGCCAAATCTTAATCCAAATATCAAATTATTAATTTATTATAATAATAAATATAACTGCCATTATAACTAGAATGAAACTTGAATCTGCATAGCAACATGGAAAGTAAAGTCACAATGTTCTTTTTTGAGCATTAATTAGAACAAAGAGGGTAAGATTAATTTAATGGTCTTTTCATTGGGTTTTCTTTTGGCCCAAATTGATTTTCCCATGTACAAGTGCTTGGAAGCACATTGCCAAAGTGTAACCTTCTGAGGCTTCCTTATATGTGGGTATTTGATTGGTCAATTCCCCTTTTGACTGACATATTTAATATAGCATGGTAATATAATTGGTCAAATAGCAGCTAAGTCTTTTAGGTCAGGCTTCCATTTGTCTTTTAAGATAATTTTTTAGGCAAAACAGGCAAGAGAGTAAGGCATTCAGAATTTTATACTCACAGGACAGTCTTATTTCTTTGATTTCCAGGTTCTTGTGGGAAGCCTCACTAGCTCATAAGTACTTAGAATACATCTTACTGAGGAATTGTATTTAGGGTTATTTTTAGTGAGTAACCTGAGAATTATTTAGTTATCTCAATTGTTTAAAATACAGATATTACAG
Source organism: Camelus bactrianus (assembly GCF_048773025.1). NCBI lineage: Eukaryota > Metazoa > Chordata > Mammalia > Artiodactyla > Camelidae > Camelus > Camelus bactrianus. The sequence continues at coordinate 45,111,207 of NC_133543.1, forward strand.
GGTAAGGAAGGGGAAAGACAGATCAAAGTTATGAGTTGTGTGCAACACAAAGAAAGTTTTTAGTGGATGTTAATATTTAGTAAAATATTTCAGAAGTGCACTGCTTTTCGCACATTTTTGCTGCATGCTCTAGCTTTGGCCCTCAGACCTCCCATGCAGGCAGCACATATGTTCGATGGGGCTGTGCTGTTAAAGTTAGTGTCTAATGATGTGTGCTATTAGTCTGTGGTAATGGTCTTATGGAAGCTGAAGTGGGCTCAGGATGTTATCCAGACAGTACTGCAATGCTTACTAAAATTTTATTTTTGTTTCTTTTTCCTATTTTTATTTGAGATTATATTTCTAAAGATTTTTCTTCCTATAAACCTCTGCACTTCTCAAATTCTATTCTGCTCGACCCTGGAAAACAAAAGCTGACCCTATTGCCACGATTTCATGTAAATGCATACTATTAAGCTTTACAGCAACACTTAGTCTTTTGTAGCAATTTCTAGTTGAGGGGCTCTAAACATTTCATAAACATAGCTTTCTGGCCTTTCATTTAGTTGGGAGTGTGAGAGGGAGAGAAAATGGCAAGTTTTAACTTTAATTCTGTGGTTCCTATGTGGAATTATAATTGGTTATAGTGACAGCTTTTCCAAAAGGGAAATAATTCTTTTGTATGAAATTGTTACCATTGGGGTGAATTAACAGATACGGCTTGGAGGCTTATTGCATCTTCTGTAGAGAACTGAAAAGATTTAGAAATAATTTTTATTTTGACTAGAAAAAGATCTTATGGTACGTTAAGATAAAAACGTTACAAAACAAAACCAAAAAAAAGTGCTATTTTAAAATTAATTATTTCTGAGGTATGGGCTGGGAGGTGACCAGGAGAAGACTGTTTTATTTAAGAAGACTGCATTACACTTGGATGAGATCTGTTATGCACCTGGGGACCCTTGGCAGTGTTTTAAGAAGAATATGAGGAAGAGAAATCCCAACATTATTCCTTGTGATTTGAAGTTAGGGAAATCTTTTGGGGATAGGTAAGGAGTCTCTGACTAGGACAGAGTGAGACAGAAGTGGGAGCGAGGGTGGACAGTGGAGGTGGTGGTAGTAGTTCTGAATCTTTGAGCCAGTGGATTCTGCAACTGATTACAACTCTTTTAAGATCAGTCTTAATAATGAGAAGAGATTATGTATATGTGAATCTAGAGCTGGGCCCTGAAAATGGAAATATTAGGCACTTGGGCTTATTAAGAAATGACTCTTCCTTGATTGAGCATAACTAGTAGGGCACGTAGGGCATGATTATAACATCCAGAAAGAAGACTCAGGTTCCAATTCATTGTTTCACTCCTTTCCTTCAGGTAGAGGTCTTCAACTTCAAGAAACATTTTCTGAATTTAGGCAACATTTTGCTTCCTTGAAATCTTTGTTTCTCAGTTCAGTGACTTCTTACAGTCTTTTTCTTGTAATAAGATATTGAGTTGTCCTTTCCCTGTTGATGAGGGCTCAAAGTTGGGGACAAGGTGGCATCATGTGGCTAAAACAGCATGACACAATTAGGGGCGAGATCCTGCCCCTGCTTAGGGCTTTTTGAGAGGTAAACAGGTTCTGCTACTCCTAATCATCACCTCAGCACCAGCCTGACCACTGTCTCCCTTCTCCTCCCTCCTAGCTATGTAAGCGGAAGGCCAGAGATCTGGGAAAAAGCACTATAGCTGAGTCACTAGCTTAGAGGGAGAAGGCTGCGGTTTTTCTTTTTCCTTTTTCTTTTCATTGAAGGGAAGAAGAAAGGATGTTCAACCCCCTAAGTCAAGTAAGGGAGGTTTAGTTGTAAAGATTTTTGAGTTCTGGTTTGTTGTCTGCTTATGCTGTAGACTTGCCGATCTGTCCAGTGCCTGTTAGAACAGGAGTGTGGAGAATTGGAGAGTTAGTGCATGATGGGGTGAGGGGCAGTATGGAGCAGTCTGCACTCTTGCGTTAGGCCTATAAAAGATGTGTGAGTTTCTCGGGAGTCAGACGGGAAGGTAGCTGGGCCTTAGCCATCTTGACAGAAGCCTACTCAAGCGAGCTTGCTACCAGGCAAGTATATCCTGGCAGAAGGAAGATGTAAAGTGAAGGGATCTCCAGGGGTGCAGACTGAAGGGGCATTGAAAGAGGACAAGCTGGAGACAGATTTTCCATGTTTGCCTAATGAAAGAGCCAGTATTTGGATGCTTGCCAGACAGAGCTCATCAATACCCAGCTTTGGCAAGAAAACATAACAATGGGGATCAGATAGGAAAGAGTCACTTGTCTCCAGCTCTTTCCTTCTTACCATAACAGGTCATGAGAAAGAGCCCTAGAAATGGGGCTGGGGAGGAAGAGTAAAAGATCAGACTGTTTTCTTTCTCATAGTCTTTAAAGCCTGGACAACACTGCAAGGGAGAGGGTGATATGGAATTTTCATATCAGATTGTGCTATTTTATACCTGAAAAATGATCCAGAAAGTTCTGTAATCATTCTGAGATGTTAGTAAGGGATAAGAGAGAATTCATTTGAAGATAGTGATTGGAGCAATATAAAACCCTTTAAGTCTATATGCAATCTGAGTTAGACTGTTCTGCATTCTGGAGCTGCCTAGTCCTATATATTCCATAAAAGCCACTGTTCCATAAAATCCAAAATCCTTCTCGATTCATGCCTTTGAGTTGTCACCAGAACCTGTCCCATCTTCACATGTAGCAATATGTGAAAGTGGTTTGAGGGAGGGAATGAAAGGACCTGTAATCTGGTAGGTCCTGTTCAACTTAACTGGGAGCCTCTTCCTTGACTACAATAATGGAACTGAAATTCTAGAAGAATTTGTATCACCAGTTCAAGCTGTTGCCCCAGCACCCATTGTTACAGGAGCAAGAGCACTTGTGTTAGATTCTGGTTTCAGTCCCAACCTACCAAGGCCAGCTTTTACCCAGCTGTAATGCCTCTCTGTCACAGTGTGCCCAGATGGGATGGACCCCCTAGATTCTTTCCCTAAAAGAACTGGGGACTTCTGGGTACCCAAAGAGGAGAGCTTCTACAGCCTGAAGTGGGGGTAGATTGCTTTCTGAACTTCTTTGTTACTAGTGGCTTAGGCAAACAAGTATTGCCCTCTGGGGATGATTTTTGCACTCCAAATTGTTATGTGATCTTCTGTATATACATCGTAAGTTTTTCGCTTTTCTGTTTAATTTACATAGTCTTCATAATTGTTAAAATACTACATAATACATGAATCCCGTAGTATGTGCGGGGGATTGATTCTAGAAACCCCCTCGGATACCAAAATCTGCAGATGCTCAAGTCTGTTATATAAAATGATGTAGTATTTGCTTATAATCTGTGTACATCCTCCCATGTACTTTAAATTATCTCTAGATTACTTATAATACTTAGTACAATGTAATGACTATGTGAATAGTTGTATATACAATGTAAATGCTATGTAAATAGTCACCTGGGCACTGACAAATTCAGGTTTGGCTTTTTGGAACTTTCTGAAATTTATTTTTCTGAATATTTTTGAACTCTGTTTGGTTGAATTTGCCGGTATGGAACCCACAAATACAGTGGGCCTACTCTACTGTATTCTATTAAGAATATATGTCACACTTTCTCCAGTTTTGGACATTGAAATATTTTTTTCTAATAGAAATGTTGCTTTTTGTGTGTATGTACCTGTTATTTTCCTTTTGTGGATTTTTTTTATTTCTTTGATAACTTTTTTGTGAATTGTTTCTTCAGCTGAAGAATTTATTGGGTGTAAATATTTAGACAGTTTTAAGAATCTTGAAATCTATCTGAATACATATTCTTGAAAAATATTTCAAAATTGTCATTTGCCATCTCCAAACTTTCCACTTTCCTGTCTGATTAATCTTCCAAATACACAGTTTTTTTCATATCATTCTTGGGTTCAAAACTTTTAATGGTTCCCATTGTCTCTTAGTTTGTATGAGTTAAGTAAAACTTTTGATTTTATGTTTTTCATTCCAGTCTGGTTCCAAAAATTCTTTTAATCTTTGTCACCTACTGCTTCCTTACATGAAATCCTTGCTTCTATGCTAATTGATCTGCTCACTGTTGCCAAAACATGCTGCTTCAACATCTTTGCTCACACCATTCCGTCTACATGAACGCCCTCTCTCCACTTTTAGGTCTAAGAAAATTCTATCCATATATTAATGTGTACTTTTAAAGAAATATTATTTTTTAAACAAAGTTTGACTTGCCCAGTCCTACCCTGTACAAATTTACTTTTCTTACTCCTGAATTTTTAAAGTATTTATTTTTTGTTTTAATTTTTTAAAAACCATCATTTATTTTTTTGTCTTGTAACTATAAAAGATTGTCCAGCATGAAATGTTCAAGACTGAACAAACAAAACCAAAACTAAACCAAACCAACCAAGTAAGTCCCCTCAACATACCTTGGTGGGACTAGTAGAAGCTAGCCAAACTGTTATTTCAAACTAGAAGCAGTCTGTCCTGCAAGAACAGATATTTGAGTAACTCTGAGTACAGATTCTTTATTTTGGAGAAAAACATTTGGAAGAGATCCTTTAATTGCAGTGAAACTCTGCAACGACATACATTTTTATTCTGTAATGGTGCAGTGGCATAACTAGAAAAATGTACAATAATATAGCTATCTTGAGGTAACAAAACTATTACATATAATGAGTGTATGGCTGAAATCTAGGTTTTTTCAACTTTGAGTATGTATCTGATGAATTATGTAGAAAATACCTGCAAGAGGCAGAGCATTATGCTGCTGTCTACAATTTATGCATGCCTAGGAAATGAGGTCTACAACTTGTGATCATTGGGGAATGTCTAACATTAACTTAAATCTTTGCATGCAGGGTAGAGGGAAATCTGCCTTACCTCTTCCCTCAAATGCTCAAGCCTGAATGGAACCTCTGGCATTGGCTTTTCATACAGTATCAGCTCAACTTGAAACAATGAAAGTAGCATATCTGATCACAAGCAGTTGATCCCTAGACGTGTTTATTGATGGCACTATCAAGGAAAACAGCATACTGACATACAATACAAAGAAACTTGGCAGACTTTATAGTGGCAATTTAGTTTTGGCATTTATATTGGTAAAAACAGATTACAAGGCTTACTGCAGCTCAAACCTTATTTAAGCTTGCAAAATGTCTGATTTGATCAGTTGGCATTCCACTGAGAGCAACACCTCTATCTCTAGGAATTCCTCTGCTGCTGTTCACACTGGTGTAGTGCCTGTGCCTTGCTTTGAGTGTATTATACAATTTAATCTTTTTTCTTTTCCCCTGATTGACCCCGTTCAAAAAATTCTGAGTCGCCATGCCCATCAGTGTGGTTTAAAAAATTTTAACTGAACAGTGACACTTAGTGGTTAGAAATATTCATTACAGTGCTCTTCTGTAGGAATCTCCATTAACACGTCCCATGGTAATCAAATAAATGATACCAAAATTTAGTCTTCTTGGCAAAGTGATATATAGTATTTGAAGTGTTGTTGGTTTTGCAGCAGCTGTCATTCCATACCAATCCATTTAGTTAAAAAAGCAAACAGGTGGCTCACACATATTGTTTGTACTACATAAATTTTTAAATTTTCTTTAGTCCTACTGAAATAAATGGGACATTTCTGCTGTTGATTTCAATTTACCAGAAGAGTATATAACAATGCAGTGAAGATATTATTAATTAAGAGCCCTGTTCAAAGTGATTGCTTTCTTCTAAGCAGATATCTATTGACCTGAAGTATGAACAAGTATCTTAAGCTAAACAAGTAATTTACACTATACCCGTGAGACTGAAAAAAAAAAATCAGACAAAAAATTACTGTGTCCTTAATTAACCCCTTTGTTTTGGTACTATGGCATATAAGAAGTTAAATTACAGTGAAGTTTTAAAATGTTTACCCTCAAGATCAAATGTTTATTCCTTTAAGGTCCAGGTTAAGTTTTCTCTCAATTTTACTTCCTTTATGGATTTATTTTTGACCTTTAAGGAAGGTTTCAGGACAATCATTAATGTTTTATTTTCCTGCAAAGTGAAAGCATGCTTTCTTGCCTGAGGGTTAATGTGTTTTTAAGTCTCTTGAGGTGCCGTAATTGGAAAGCTATTTAGAATATTGTCTGCTGCCAACTTCATATACAACAGAGAGATGAGTGGAAAATATTTGATTAGAGGGTGTGACAATATATGGCAAGTCAGTCATGGAAATAAATGTAAACCATGTTGTTTGACTTACACATTGGATTTTTAAGTACCAAAATAAATACAGTGAAAAGAAATTTTTTGACAGAACTGATTTAGGGATAGGAAGAAGTGAGGTGATATAGCATTTTTTTTCCTTTTTCAGCATTTTTTATAAGTAGAGTGAAAAGTCTTTTCAAAGTGAACTTACTTTATAAAACAGATAAATTAGAATGTGATTATGAGGTTTATAGAAGCATTTACCAAAGTCTTAAAGTAAGCCATGCATCATCCAAAACAACTGTTTTATTTAGATACTTTCTTAGTTGAGTAAATTGAGTAAACAATGTAATTCTCCACTCTCTGGCTACTCTGAACTTTTTATTCCTCCCCTTTGTACCCTCTGTCCCTGCCCAGGAGGAGACGGTGCCCTTCTTATAGCTCTTAGAGTATTATGGATGTACTCTTAATCCTTAACATACTGTATTGTAATTGCCTGTAATTTTCTGTTTCTCACAGTTGGCAAACTCCTTGAGACTTGGGATTGTGTGTCTTAGTCACTGTGTCTAGCAACTAGCACAGGGCCTAGCATGTAATAAGTACTCATTAAGTAGTTAATGTCTGTAGGTGGCAGAAGGTTGGAGTACAATTAGAGGGAAGAGGCAAAGTGAAATTCCTTCCTGATCTCTAAGGGGTTAGGGGGACCCCTTACTTGTGGGGCTGTCTTTTGTGCTTTTCCAGGAGGGATGATGAGCTTCTAGGCTACTGTTGTTTCTTTTTGCTGTTGCCAGTTTAGAGATATGGGTTTGGGGATCAGGCATCCTATATTAAAAAAACCATTCTATTTCAAAAAGCATGCAGTAGTTCAGTTTCAGATGGTGTAGAGAAGATTCTTTATATAATTCTCCACATAGATATACTATCAAGGAGACTGTCTTCACTCTTGGGAATGTGTAAATCAAAGTACTATGATGGAAAGCATATTGTATTGCTGAATGGGAGCCTAGACCTAGTTCCATTACTAACTCTGTATTTAACCTTGGCCTTATCATTTAATCTCTTTGTTCATCAGTTTCTTCTTTCGTAAAATGAAAGAGTTGGATTGGATGAGCTCTAGGGCTCCTTCTTACCTTTAATACTAAGCTTGCATTGCTCTTGAAGACATAAAGCAAAGGTGTTGAGTTTGATTTTAATTACCTAGAAGGTCAAGACAGAGCCGTTCACTAGATGAAGTATAGGCATTAGTATAGGAATCGCCTAGTCTCTCATTCATTCTTTGATTTAATACAGATGTTCAACACGTATTTTACTAATGAGATAATTTTATTTCCTTTAGTTTTTTAAGCAAAAATAATGTGTGTTTTTAAAAAAGATTTAACTTTGGTGTAATTGTAGATTTACATACAGTTGTAAGAAATAATGCAGTAACATCCTGTGCACCCTTTACCCAATGATAACGTTTTGAAAAACTATAGTGCAAGTACAGTATCACAATCAGGATATTGACAATGATATAGTCAAGATACAGAACATTTCCATCACAGCAAGGGTCCCTCATGTTGCCCTTTTATACCCACACCCAGTTACCTCCTGCCCCACTCCTAAACCCTGATAACCCTGCTATGTTCTCCATTTCTGTAATCTTGCCTTTTCAAGAATATTATATAAATGGAATCCTACAGTATGTAACCTCTTGAGATTGACTTTTTTCTTATAATTTTCTGGAGATTTATTTAGGTTGTTGCATGTATCAGTAATTCATTCTTTTTTATTGCTGAGTAGTATTTTCTGGTATGGATATACCAAAGCTTGTTTAACAGTTCACCAGTGGAAGGACACCTGGGTTGTTCCCAGTTTTTGGGTATTGTGAGTAAAGCTGTTATGAACATTTGTGTTTAGGATTTTGTGTGACCATAGCTTTGAGATAAATGTCCATGAGTGCATTTGCTGTGTCATATGGTAGTTGCATGTTTAGTTTTTATTTTTAAAGAAACTGCCAAATGGTTTTTCCAAAGTGGCCGTACCATTTTACTTTCCTGCCAGCATATGTGAGTGATTTAATTTCTCTACATCCTCACCAGCATATGGTTTTGTCATTTTTTATTTTAGCCATTGTAATAGGTGTGATATCTCAATGTGGTTTTAGTTTGCATTTCACTAATGACTATAGATGTTGAACATCTTTTCATGTGCTGATTTGCCATTGGTGTATCCTCTTTGGTGAAATGTCTTATCATGCCTTTTGTCCATTTTCTAATTGATTATTTTTAACCATTCAGTTTTGAGAGTTCTTTATATATTCTAGATATTCATCTGTTTTTGGATATGTGGATTGCAAATATTTTCTCCCACAAGTCTTTCACAGAGCAAATTTTAAAATTTTGATGAAGTCCATTAATCATTTTTTACTTTTATGGTTTGTGCTTTTATTGTCAAATCTTAGAATTCTGCCTAGTCCTCGATTCTGAAGATTTTCTTCTATTAAAAACATTTTTTACTGTTTTAAGTTTTGTATTTGTCTATGATCCATTTTGAGCTACTTTTAATATATGGGGTGAAACTTAGGTTGAAGTTTACTTTATTGCCTTTGAATGTCCAAATGCTCCAGTACTGTTTGTTGAAAAAGCTGTCTTTCCTCCAGAACATTTCCATCACAACAAGGGTCCCTCACGTTGCCCTTTTATACTCACACCCAGTTACCTCCCGCCCCACTCCTAAACCCTGATAACACTACTATGTTCTCCATTTCTATAATCTTGCCTTTTCAGGAATATTATATAAATGGAATCCTACAGTATGTAACCTCTTGAGATTGACCTTTTTCTTATAATTTTGATTTTGTACCTTTGTCAAAAACCAACTGGGCATATTTGTATGGATCTATTTCTGTGTTCTCTGTTCTATTCCATTGACCTATGTGTCTGTCCCTCCACCAATACTATGGTCTTGATGACTGTAGCTATACAAGTCCCGAAATCAAGTAGACTGATTCTTCCCATTTTGTTCTTCTTTTTCAAGATTGTTTTAGCCATTCTAGTTTTTGTCTTTCTATACACATTTTAGAATAGTCTGTATATATCTAAAAATCTTGCTGGAATTTGGATAAGAATTGCATTAAACCCATCTATCAATTCAGAGAGAATTGATATCTTTAATATTATTGAGTCTACCAATCTATGATCATGGTATATCTCTCCATTTATTTATTTTTGCTCTGGTTTCTTCCATCAGCTTTGTGTACTTTTCAGCATGTAAATCCTGGGCATGCTTTGTTAGAATTATATGTAAGTATTTCATTTTGAGTAATTATAAATGGTATTGTATTTTAAATATCAGTGTTTATGTGTTCATTGCTAGTATATAGAAATACAATTGATGTTGGTATGTTAATCTTGTATTCTGCAACCTTATTGAAATCATTATTAGTTCTAGAAAGTTGGTTTTGTGTGTGTGTGTGTGTGTATAGATTCCTTGACATTTTCTATGTAGATAATCATGCCATCTGCAAATAGGGACAATTTTATTTCCTTTTTTATCAATCTATATGTCTTTTGTTTTTATTTCTTGTCTTATTACAATGGCTAGAGCTTCCAGCACTATGTTGAATCAAGAGTGGACAAAGCAGACATTTTTGTCTTGTTCTCAATTTTTGGGAGAAAAATCACCATTAACTATAATGCTCATTAGCTGTAGTTTTTTTTTGGTAGTTTTTTTTTTTTTTTAACCAAGTTGAGGAAGTTCCCTCTAGTCCTGTTTCTTAGATAGTTTTTTTTTTTTAATCATTAATAAAATGATTGTTGAATTTTGTCAAATGCTTCTGCATTGATTGATATGATCATGTGATTTTTCTTTCTTAGCTCGTTAATATGGTGGATTACATTGATTGGTTCAAATATTGAACTAGCCTTGCATTCCTGGAAGAAACTTCAGTTGGTCATGGTGCATAATTCTTTGTAATATATTGTTGAATTCTATTTTCTGTTATTTTGATAAGTATTTTTTCATCTAATTCATGGGGGATATTTGTCTGTAATCTTTCTTTCTTCCTTTCTTTTTTTTGTGTACTGTCTGTGTCTCTCTTTGGTATAAGCATGATACTGATTTCATAAAATAAATTTATGGAGGAAAATAAATTTAAGAAGGAAAGAATCCCTTCTTTTCTATTTTCTTGAGATTGTATAGAATTGGTGTTAAGTTTTCCTCAAACATTGGTAGAATTATCCAGTAAAGCTATCTGGGCCTGTAGATTTCTTTTTTAAATTAATAATTCAATTTCTTTCATAGTAATAGTGATATTCAAATTATGTGTTTAATATTGGACAAATTGTAGTAGTTTTGTTTTTTGCAGAATTGGTTCACTTTTGGTCAAATTTATGTATACAGGGTTATTCATAGTGTTCCTTTATTATCTGTTTGGTGTCTGTAAGGTCTATAGTGATATCTCCTCTTTCATTCCCAGTATTGGTAAATTCGTGTCTTCTCTCATTTTTTTCCCTTGTCGGTCTTGTGTGAGGTTTTTAATTACATTGATCTTTTCAAAGAAACAACTCTTTTACCCACTGATTTTCTGTATTGTTTTCCTGTTTAATATCATTGATTTCTGCTCTTTGTTATTCCTTTCTTCTTCTTGCTTTGGGTTTATTTTGCTTTTCTTTTACTCTGTTTTTTAATGTTTGCATTTAATGCTTTTAAATTTCTATTTTAGCACTGCTTTAGCTGTGTCCAAGAAATTTTGATATGTTGGTATTTTTATTTTCATTCATTTCTATGTATTTTAAAAATTTCCCTTGAAAGTTACTTTTGACTCATTGATTATTTAAAACTGTATGTCTAAATGTCCAATTTTGGGGGAGATTTTTTGTTATCTTTCTATTTTTGATTTTTAGTTTAGTTCCATTGTGCTCAAAGAACACTCTCCATGATTTCAGTTCTTTTAGATTTGTTGAGATTTGTTTTATGGCCAAGTTTATTGCCTCTCTTTGTATATGTTCCTTTGGCATTCGAAAAGAACACTTATTCTGCACTAATTGTGTGGAGTGTCCTATAAATGTTGTTTAGGATTTATTGATTGATAATGGTGTTGGATTCTTCTATATCATTGCTAGTATTTTGTCTATTTCTTCTAGAAAATGTTCAGTGGAAGTGTTGATGTCTCTATAATAGTATATTTGTCTGTTTCTCCTTTCAGCTCTATTTGGTTTGGTTCATGCACATTTAGGATTGCTATGTCTTCTTGGAAGACTGACCCTTTTATCATATCTCTCTATCTTTTATAAATTATGTCTCTGTTTGTGAGAATTTTCTTTGTTCTGAAGTCTAATGCTTTACCTGATATTAATATAGCCACTAGTGCTTAACTTTGATTAGTATTTGCATAATATATCTTTTCCCATCCTTTTAAAATAGGCCTACATTGTTCTATTTGAAGTAATTTTCTTATAGATATCTTATAGTTTGGTCTTGTTTTTAAATACACAAAATGGTGGTAATAAATCCTTACCTGTCATAAATTAATTTAGAAAACTAAGAATGAGAAGGAAATCCTATTGTATCTACCAGTATTTTTGCTCACTGTGTTCTCTTTTCATTCCTGATGTTCCAGGGTTCTTTCTTTTATTATTTCTTTTCTGTTTAGGGAACTTTGTTTAGTTATTCTTAGGGAGTAGGTTTACTAGTGAAAAATTCTCTTAGTTTTCTTTCATCTGAGAATGTTTTGATTTCCTCTTTTTTTTTTTTATTGAAGTACAGTCAATTACAATGTGTCAGTTTATGGTGTACAGCACAATGTCCCAGTCTTGCATATACATACATATATTCATTTTCATATTCTTAATTCCTGAAGGATAATTTCACTGGGTATAGAGTTCTGGGTTCTTGGTTGACAGTTTTTTTCTTTTCAGCACTTGAAAAATATTATGCCACTTCCTCCTGGCCTCCAAGGATATGAAGAGAAATTCATTGTCAGTCCACTAGTTCCCCCACTGTAGGTAAGGTGTCTTGGCTGCTTTTATGACTTTTCGTTGTCTTTGGTTTTCAGAATTTTAATTATGATATATTTTAGTAGCTTTCTTTGGATTTATTTTGTTTGGGGCTCACTCAGCTTTGTGAATCTGTAGGTTTACATCTCTTGCTAAATTTGGGAATTTTCAACCATTATTTATTCAAGTACTTTTTCATCCCTGCCCTCTTTCTCCTCTCCTTCCAGGACTCAAATGACACAAATATTAGATCTTTTATTATAGTTCCACAGATCCCTGAAGTGTTGTCCTTTTTTCCCCTTTAAGTCTATTTTCTCTATGTTGTTCATATTGGGTAATTTCTATTGTTTTCTCTTCCAGTTCACTGTTTCTTTCCTCTGTCTCTTCCATTCTGCTGTTGAACCCATCCACGGAGCTTTTCTTTCTTTCTTTTTTTTTCAAGTATTGTATTTTTTCTGTTCTAAAATTTCCATTTGTTTCTTCTTTATATCTTCTCTTTCTTTGCTGAAGGTTTCTATTTTTTCATTTGTTTCAAGTGTGTTTGTAATTGCTCATTAAAGTGTTTTATAATGGCTGCTTCAAAATATTTTTTAGATAATTCTAGTACCTCTGACATTTCTTGTCATTTATTGATTGTTTTTTTTTTTAATTCAGTTCGAGACCTTCCTGTTTTTCAGTGTAGTGAGTGAATTTTGATTGAAACCTGGACATTTTCATATTATATTAGGAGACTTTGAATTTTATTTAAGCCTTACCTTTTGGGTCACTTTCTCTGACACCACAGTGGAAGGAGATGGGGAGGTCCAACCTTGTTAATATCAGGGGGGGTACTAGATGTTGACACTTGAGTGAGAGTGGCTCCTCATCACTGTTGCGGGGGGTGGTGGTTCTGGTTCCCTACATGGTCTCCACTGACACTGTGGTAGAGGTGGCCTAATTACGAATGGGTGATGGTGAAAGTCTTGTTCTGCACTAGAACTCCTCTGACACTCCTTTAGTGGGGTGGGTAGGGTTACTCATTATTGCTGGGTTGGGGAGGAAGTTCCCTCTCTCCTCATGTGGTCTCCAGATACCGTGGGGAGGGGGAGATTATGTTACTGGTCAACAGGCATGAAAGTCCCAGCTTCTGACTTGGCCTTCTTTGGCAGTACTCTGGTGAAGGTGTTAGAGCATCTCATTATTGTCTTGTGAAGTTGGAAGTCTAGGCTCCTCACTTGGCCTTTGCTAGTATGGATGAGAGTGAATCCACAGTTTTTATTGTGGTATTTGGCTGGACTAGGGAAGTTATTGTTTCACTAGTCTGACCTTTTCTTCATCCTTTGGTTAGAGAGATCTGTTTTTGTTGGACCTGTTTTGTCTGTGCCTTCTGATGTTTCCAGGTTCTTGACTTCTTCAGCTGCAAGGCTGAGATGTATGAGGCAGAAAGAAAACCTGAGAAACTGACCACCATGTTGTTCTTTGGCTTTTCATGTTCTTAGCCAGTGTGCCTTCTTCTGTCCACCTTTCAGAATCTTCTTATGTTTATTTTATACACATGCAGGATTTTTATTTGTATCTAGTGGTAGGAATATGGAAAAGTACCTCTACTCTTATCTTCCTGGAATAATGTGTCTTTTAATGTCTCAAAAAAGAGATCTTTTATTTACTGCTGAGATTAGGAGATGTTGTGAACAAAAAATGGAATAGTTGTGGGGAAAGGAAGAGAATTTCATTTTGGTTTATTTATAGTGTTTTTGAGTGTTTGAGGAGAGTAAAGGGAAACAGATTCTGACATTCCTAAAAAAATGTATGAGTACCAATTGAATACTGGTTCATTCATTCACCATTCAACAAACATTTAAAAATCAACATTGTATGTCTGACAGTGTGATTGGTGCTAAGAATACAAAGATAAATAAGATTATTTTTGCCTATTAGGAGCTCAAGGTCTAGTCTATTAGAGATTGACACCCAAATAAGTAAATAGTAATGACATCTTATGGTAAGTGAACTGAGTTTTGAAGGATGAATAGTTCATGTGAACTGGAAGAAGATGATCTAGGCAAAGGAAATGAGTTACTTCAAAGCACAAAAATACAAAATTTTGTGGGTTTGGGAGAATGGCAAGAATCAATGTGAAAAGAATAAGGGGGTCATATAAGTGAATGGTGGGATTTTAGGCTAAAACTACAAGTTGGGTCAGATTGTGAAAGGCTTTAATATGTTAGGTCATGCTAAGGGACTTTTACACTGTCTGCAGGTAATGGAGAGTAATCTTTAAGCTATTTGAATGAGCATTTAAAAATAATGATTTTTGTTATGTTTATATCTATATCCATATGTATCTTTTACTATCCTTTCACATGTGTAGATGTGAGACTTGCCATTCTGCCTTCATCTCTCTTTTTCCTCCAGCTTTTCCATGTACAATCATCTGTGGCTAGAAATGGGGGAGAGAAATGTTCACTTAAACATCTAGAGTTACTAGATGGAATTGTGTAAATGTAACAGATGTACAAGTGCAGCTCAGGACGAAGCTATTGTTTCAAATCTGTTCTCACAGACAGTTTCATTCACTTGTTGTGAGTGTGAGTTATGTGTTTTAATACAGTAGCACTCAGTATTAATACTAATAGTCACTTTACAATCCCCTCACTCCCTCACAGACATTTCAGCCTGCTTATCAACAATGGTTTTTCACAGAATCTAGTAGAACTGTATACTGATGGAGGTATATTAATTTTAGGAAATGAAAGTCCATATTTTCTCCAAGAAATGGGATTGTATGATTTAGCTCATTATGTTAAAATAGATAAAATATTCTTTAACATGCAGAGTGTTACATTTATTTTTCATTGTTTTCTTCTTAATCATTTACATTTATGGTTACTATCTCTCCTTGTTTTCAAGTATATTCTATTAGCATCTACAAACGTTTCCTCTCTTCTGTAATAGCATGTATTCAAACCTTATGGTATCTCTAATGTATTGGTATATTTAAAAAAAATCCCGTATACAATAACACTTTATTTTTATGCTGTCTAAATCTTTTATTTAAAGACATCTGGTATGCTTGGCTCAACGGACAAAATATGACAGTGCTGAAAAGTAGTATTAGCAATTCTTATGACTTCTTACATATTTTAAGATGTTTATGGCAGAAATTGCATACTGTAGTGGATAGAGTAGCAGACTAAGAAAACTTTATCACTGATATGCAATTGCTTACTTGTTTGTGACCTTGGGAAAATCAGTACCCTTTTCTATAATTCTGATTTTTAACCACCATTTATAGTTATAAATGGGGCAAAAATTGCCCAAAATATCTGCATTATCAAAATACTGATATTTTAAACATAGTTCTTTTTTGTTTTAACTGTAGCATAATATATTGCTACTGTTAATATTCTTGAAGTGGCTCACTTGAATTTAGTTTCTTGTAATGATTGAAAACATGTCCTTTATATGGCCAGTGGAAACCTTTTGGCTTGAACTTCTAGATGAATTATAAAAGAAAATATAATATTCATCTGTACTTTCATTTGTTACAGAAATTTTTTAGATAGTAAAATATTTTAGATAGTAAAACTGAATTAATATTAAATTTGAAACATTGTTATACAATTTTAATTATGTTTTGCTGCTTACAGTTTTAATTCAGAGATATTAATCAACTAAACACTATCTTTAATGAGACCATGACAAATAATGCTATTGTATTAGACATGTATAAGACCCAGCTCATAGTTTGGTATTTCAGCTTGTGTGTACTGTCCTCTGCTGGATGGAAAATGTTATCCTAGTTCAAATGAGGAGCACCTTGCTGCCTTACTAATGATTTATTTTCTTTAAACTTTGAAAGTCTTTACACATTTGCTAAGGATATGGTGAAGAAAGTTTCACTCACAAGCCAGATTCCCTCACATGAGTTATTCTGGGAAGTTCTTTAATATGTGGAATAATTAATTCCACCATAAAAATTTTACAATCATTTGGGAAATTGGTTACAAAGAGGAACTTACTGTACTATGACATGTCTATATTTACATATATTTATGTACCCTTTATTGAAGTGGAAGCTCAAGATCCAGCCACACCAGAGAAGCTGGCAGGTCATGATCATTGGCAGTTTTTTGTATACAGACTGACATTGTGATTTTTGTATATTTCTGTTTCAGACTGAAGTTATTTAAAAAGTGTGCGTGCTTGGTAGAGGTGCATGAGAAGAATGCTGGATTTTGAACTGACTCACAATACACATACCAGATATATTTTGCTTTCCTGAAAAAGTTGTACTATCTTTACTCCTTCTCTAAATCTGTTGCCTTTCTAAGCATGATACTAAAGGCAAATATCCTGAGGATAAGAGTGATAGATTTTACTACAAAAATTTAAAGCTTCTGTCTGCCAAAACCCACTGTAAAGAAGATTAAAGAGCAATCAACAACTGAGAACAATGGGTGAAAATTCCCTCTTATAGAGAGCTCTTAAAATATAAAAGAGCATGTAGTACATGCCAAGCCATCATTTCATCTGGGGAGCTAGATACTATTATCTTTATATTATAGATAGTAAGGCTTGTAGGGGTCTTACTGTTAGTGATGGGTTAAGGCTTCAAAACCCAGGTGGTCAAACCCAGAGTCTATGCCATTAACCACTGTACAGTATGCCCTCTATTTCTATTGATATCCAGAGACAGGAACAGGCAGTTCACAAAGAAAGACATCCAATAGCCAGTAAACATATATAACTTATTTACTTTTTCAAGAAGTCAAATAAATACAAATGAAAATAAGAAGACATTTTTGTATATCAAACTGACAGATTAAAAAAATGGTTGTATTCATTATTGACAAGACATAAAAAAAAACAAGCAAAACTCATAAATCCTTTTCATTGGGAAAATTACCTTAAAAATCCCTTAAAATTTTATCTGGTTTTAACATTGCAATTCAATTTTTAGTTCTTTGAGAAAATAATTATGTATATATGAGGTTTAGTTCAAGGACGTAAATTCATTATTTGTTTATAATGCCTACAAACTGGAGTCAGCCAAAATATGCTGACAATAGAGGATTGGTTAAAAAATTAATATGCACCTGTAAAATAGAATACCAGTTGTTTAAAATGATATTTAAAAGGACTGTTTAATGATATACATATACACACGCTGCATATTAAGAGGATAAATCAGGTTGTTAAATCATTACGATTCCATTTAGAACAAATAAATTTTTGCATTGCTGAAAGACTGGAAAAGTTTAGACCAAAATATTAGCAGTGATTATCTCCAGTTAGTGGGAGTGTAAATTGGTATTTTTGAATTTTCTAAGTTTTCTATAATTGTAATTCTAATTTTTTTAAGAAGAAAAGAGTTACTATGAAATTTTCTTTAAATTACCTCTTTTTTTCATGTAAGATTTTTAAAAGCATAGTCACAGATAGGAAAAATGGAAATTTTGATCTCTGTGTTGTTTTTTAATTTTTAATGAGTAGTATATATGGACCATTATTATGGTCTTAAAATGGATAATTATCAGTAATGTTATTCCTGGGTACACTTGAATGTTGTTATTTTATTCATAATTTCCATGTGAATTTTTGTTTATCTCATTTGCTGGCCAAATTTTTATCTTTTTTTCTTTTCTTTAATCTCTTCATGTTCATGTTTGCTTTTCTATTCTCTGTTTTTTCCAGTGTATTTTCTACTATAAAAACATTTCTCTTGTTTTTATATTTATTCTTTTGTAATATAGTGTTTATTCTTCATATCTTTCTTTTTACCACATAGTGAACATTTTGCAAAATTGGAATGGAAATTGTTGTGATATATAGAAGATGCCTACTTGCTTATCTTATCTTATATTAGTAATGGAATAAAGTTACATAACCTAGTTTTAATAATTGGTAGCTTAATTTCAGCATTTGTTTATAAACTTCCATCAGTGTTTTTATTTTCTGTTAATGTGGGACTTATTTGTTAGGTCTTGTTCCTAAGTGGCTGGATTTTTTTCCCCCCTGAGCAAATGACCTCCCTCCCCTCTGCTTCCAGTAAGTCAGTTTATATTTGGAGTCATGGCACAGTACTAGATGATTCAGAGAAAGGGAAAAAAAAAAGGTCTCAGGCACTTCATTCTCCATTTTCACCTGATCAAAGTCCAAAAGGTAACTAGTATATGCTGTTTTATATTTTGCTCATCTGTGTCAGGCAGGGTAAAGCAGGCAGGGATTAGAGATCTTAATATGATGTCTTTAAATCCAGAGGAAGTATTTCGAGGCTGCTGTGACAGATTTGGTGGTTTGATTTGCTGCAATTCTGTAATTTGAACACTGAGTGGCACTAAAGACTAGGTCACAGATAAAATATTGATCTGAATTCTAAGATTCAGGGGTCTGTTGATGGGCATGGCTTTGGGAAAGTGCAAAAAGGATCAGTGAAAAAAAAAAAAAAAGACAAAAAGTCAGTTTGATAATCAGTTACTTTTGGGAACTAGAAGTTTAACCAAACTCTTTTACTGTTATTTGCAAATTATTTGAAAACAAGAAGTAAACTTCTGTTAAGATGACCAAGGATGATTAACCTCACTGTAACCTATTCTTGAATATTTTTCCTCTTTCTTTACAAGGGAGGGCGAATCTATACTTAGAAGCACGTTTGTAGACAGAGTGCTCCCATATGTATGTTGTTAAGCTCCTGTGCACCCGTAGGTGGCAATACCTATAGTAAACACTACTTCGAGACTCAAGCATCTTTAAAGACTATTCAGTTATACCAATAAATATGTGTTTAAACATTTGACTGAATTTGGGAAGTCTTAGTGTCATTCCAGTTTGAAAAAAAATAGAATTTGGTTATTTTGGAGGAGGAAAAAAGGTATCCTCATGTTTTGTTGCTTCTCTAAACATTAAATTCTTCACTTTTTTTCTGCTAATATTCCATTGGTATTAAATACTTTTCCCAGAGAAAAGACATATTCTTATCTCTTGATTTTTTTGTAGTATATACCTATTTTTAGTGATACCTCTTTTATTATTTAAAAATTATTTTTTCTCTTGTTTTCTCTAGAATTGCAAAACATATTTTATAGTCTATTTAGAGTTAATATTTTACTACTTTACCTAAGATGTAAGAATTTTGCATAATGATCCATTTACCTGCTTCTCACCATTATTGCTGCAATTGTCATTTATCTTTTACAGAAATTAAGAGAAAAGAGTAATCCTTATATTTAGTCATATATTTACTATTTCTAACATTCTTAATTCTTTTTCTAATATCTAGCTTTCTCTCTGGCATCCTTTCCCTTCAGCTGGAAGACCTTCTTTTATAGTTTTTTACAGTCAGGCATTTTGACAACAGACTTACCTATTTTTCTTAGATCTGAAAATGTCTATATTTGCCTTTATTTTTGAAGAATATTTTCACTGGGTATACAATTTTGGTTTGACATTTTTTCCTTTTAGAACTTTCCTGTGTTGTTGTACTGTCTTCTGATCACCATAATTTCTGATGAGACGGCAGTGTCCATGTGAGTCCTTGTTCCTCTATAAGTACTTTGTCATTTTTATCTAATTGCTTTTAAGACTTCTCTTTATATTTGGTTTTCAGAATTTTGACCAGGATGTGCTTAAGACTTATGTTGCTTGGAGTTCACTTAATTAGTGAAACTATACATTTATATTTCACCATGTATGAGATACCTGGTGAAAATATTCTTCAAAAATAAAGGCAAAATGAAGACATTTTCAGATGAAAGAAAAATAGGAAAGTCTGTTGTCAAAATGCCTGACTTCAAAAAATTATAAAGAAAGGTCTTCAGGCTGAAGGGAAAGGATGTGAGAGAGAAAATCAGATATTTGAAAAAGAATTAAGAATATTAAAAATAGTAAATATATGACTAAATATAAGGATCACTCTTTTCTCTTAATTTCTGTAAAAGATAAATAACAATTGCAGCAATAATGGTGAGAGGCAGGTAAATGGATCATTATGCAAAATTCTTACACCTTAGGTAAAGTAGTAAAATATTAACTCTAAATAGATTATAAAGTATGTTTTGCAATTCTAGAGAAAACAAGAGAAAACTAATTTTTAAATAATGAAAAGAGGGGCTGAGTTCTCACTCCGTATATAATACTCTATGTTGTGCTGTGTTACTGGGAGGCAGGAACAGCTAAGAGAACAGCAGAGCAGTCAGTGCTTTTGAGGTACATCAAAGGGATGCTGATCCTACTTTGTCAGACTCCATCAGGAAGCCTGCCCGTGAGCCACTGGGGACTCCCTGCTTGTGTATCCCCCCAACTGGCTTGTGGGCATACCCAGCATTCTATATACCTCACCCACACACACCCTCCTCACCCATGGCTGGCTCTATGTGTGCAACCCCTGATGGTGGTGAGAGTGAGCCTTTGCATATGACTAGTGAGTATGAGCAGAAGGCCAGACTGACTGCAGGATTGGGAAAAGTCACACAAACTTGAGCATTCAGCACTGCCCTAGGGAAAGAAAAGAGAAGCTGTCAACACTTGGCCTGGCTTTACAGGATTTTCCCCACAAGAGGGAACAAGAAGTGTGGAGCAGGTGTATCCATAGGAAAAGTTTGAGAAAGCCTCAGAATCCCTAACAGAGTTGACGGAAGGTATCCTGAAGCCAGTCAGTAAAGACTGAAGGAGCTGACTACTTCTTCAAGCATGAAGATAGCAGTGAAGTTCTTCAAGGAACATCAAAAATCAAGGAAGTATGACACCACTAAAGAAACACAATACTTTTCCAATAACTGACCCCAAGGAAATGGAGATCTATGATTTTCCTAATAAAGAATTTAAAAGAATTTGAAATAGTTATTTTAAGGATGCTCAGGGAGTAACAAAATAACACAGAAAGATAATTTAATAAAATCAGGAAAACAATACATAACAACATGAGAAGTTTAACAGAGAAGTAGAAATCATAAAAAAGAATTGAACAGAAGCTCTGAAGCTGAAGAATACAATGAGTGAAATGAAAAAATACAAGAGAGAGCAACAACAGGCTGGATCAAGCAGAAGAAACAATGTAAAATAGAAGACAGGTCATTTGAGATCATCCAGTCAGAGGAGAACATAGAAAAAAGAATGAAAAAGAGTAAAGGAAACCTACATGAACTATGGGATTCCATTAAGAGAAACAGGCTATGCATTATTAGGGTCGCAGAAAAAGAGAGTGAGAGAAAGGGTTACAAAGCTTATTTAAAGGAAAAATGGTTTGGAACTTCAAAACTCTGGGGAGAGATTTGGACATCCAAATTCATGAAGCTCATAGGTTCTGCCAAAATTTTGACCCAAGACATTCTTCTCCAAGACACATTATAATAAAATTGTCTAAAAATCAAAGACAGAGAATTTTAAAAGCATCGAGAGAAAGAATATTCTTCACATACAAAGGAACTCCTATAAGATTAGCAGTGATTTCTCAGCAGAAACTGTGCAGGCCAGAAGAGAGTGTAACTGTATATTCAAAGTGCTGAAACAAAAAAACCCTGCCACCCAAGAATACTCTACTTGGCAAAGTTGTCCTTCAAAAATGAAGGAGACAGAAGGACTTTACTGAACAAACAAAAGCTGAAGGAATTCATCACCACTAGACCTGCCTTACAAGAAATGCTGAAAGGAGTCCTCAAGCTGAAATGAAGGACACTAATTAGTAACATGAAAACATATAAAAGTATAAAACACACAGGTAAAGAAAGGTAAGTATATAACAAAATTCAGAATATTCTAATACTACAGTATGGTCGTGTGTTAATCACTTAACTCTAGTATAAAGGTTAAAGGATAAAAGTATTACAAATAACTACAGTTATAAAAATTTGTTAATGAATAGACAACATAAAATGGGAAATTTTGAGAAAAAAATGTGGAGAGGGTGGACAAAAGAGCATAGAGTTTTTGTATGCAGCTGAAATTGTTATCAGAGTAAAACAGACTAGAAGTATATCACTATGGAAAATCATCAATTCACAGAGGAAGAAAACAGAATAGAGAGGAAGAAAACAACAGCAAAACACACATGAAACTATTAATAAAATGTCAGGTAAGTTAATGACTCAAAATCAGAAATGAAAGAGGAGAAATTACAACTGTACCACAGAAATACAAAGGATCAGTAAAGACTACTATGAACAATTTTAAACCAACGAATTGGATAACCTAGAAGAAATGGGTACATTCCTAGAAATACGCAGTCTACAAAGACTGAATCATGAAGAAATATAAAATCTGAACAGACCAGTAATAAGTAAGGAGATGAGTCTGTAATCAAAACCTCCAACAAACAGAAGTCCAGAACCAAATGGCTTTACTGGTGAAGTCTACCAAACATTTAGAGAAGAATTAACAACAATTCTCAGATTCTTCCTAAAATTGGAGGAAGAGGGAACACTCTCAAACAAGTTTTACAAGATGGCATTACCCTGATACCAATGTGAGACAAAACAATTACAAAGTGGCTGCTGGCCAGTGTAGGTTAAAAAAATAGCTTTTCAAAATTGGTCATGCATATTTGGCAGTGCTAAATATTAAAATGTTAGCAATGGCTATTGCAAAACATTTATAAAGTCAGGAAGACAAACTTAATACATAGTATGATGGGTTTTTTTTTGTGTCCATAATAGTTAATGACATGTTATGTGAAGAAGGCAAATTATGTATTATGCACCCAGGAAAAAAAGACTGGAAGGAAACATTTTCAAATATGGACAATGGATATCTTTGGCTGGAAAATTGCAGGTTATTTTTATTTCTACATCATACTTTCATTTCTCATATTTTCAAAAATGAACATTTAATTCTTTTTACTCTTATATACAACCCACTGACAAACACTACCCAATTGGGCAGGATACGACTTAATTCCTGGAACTACTTAGGGAGAAAATGTCTGTTTAAAATTCGTACTTATCATAACACCATCCTTTTAAACATGTGTGAATATAAAAGTAAAAGACTGAAAAAATATGCAACTAATGTTACCATTTCTAAAAAGTGGAATAGAGGTATTTTTTTGTTTTTTCCAAAGTTGCTATAATGAATATGTGTTATTTTTTAATTGTAGAACTTTTCTAAATGCATTTCTATATACCATTATAAGAGGGAGTTCACAGGTGAGTCTTAAGGAGTCTGTAAACAATGAAACAGTGCGTAAAATTGTATGTGTATGCAAATATGCTTTTACAACAAATTAAATTATATATTTTAAGCATTATTTACAATTTGTCATTTTGTATGAAACATTTACCTTACCACAAATGAGGAGGTAGATTTAGTAACAATCTCTCTACTGATCTAAAACTTTAGAGGATAAGAAATTTCAAATCATTTTTATGAATTCTCCCCTATGCTTCTCACATTGTACTTCAAATTACTGGTCTATCTTGAAAAGTAAATTCAAGATCCTAGAATGAGATGGCTAACCGAAGACATGTGTTTCTTTCTTCTTCCTCCAAAAAAATTCTGTTGAAATGAGAGAAAGTACATAAGAAAAAGAATGAAACCAATAATTCTGCTAGAAAACAGGAAAGGAGCCATAACTGGGTGAGAAAATTTGAGGATTTTCTGGAAGTTAAAGAGCTTATGGGATCAAGAAAAGGGAGAAATCAGAGCAGAGCGACCACAGCCGAATCAGGTGCAGTTTAGGGATACTAATGAGGTAGCACCCTTAAAGAACTCTGACCTCTGGGTCAGCAATAGGTGCAAGCACTGACTGTGGACAAGCCACTGTTTCTTTTTATTGTATACATATTTTTATTGGAGTATAGTTCAGTGTTGTGTCAATTTCTGGTATATAGCGTAATGCTTCAGTCATCTATGAACATACATATATTTGTTTTCATATTCTTTTTCACCATAAGTTACTACAAGATATTGAATATAGTTCCCTATGCTACACAGTATGAACTTGTTGTTTATCTATTTTATGTATATTAATATCTGCAAATCTCGAACTCAATTTATCCCTTCCGCCCCTTTCCCCCTCCCCCCGGGTAACCATGTTTGTTTTCTATGTGAGTCTATTTCTGTTTTGTAAATAAGTTTGTTTGTCTTTTTTTTTTTAAATTGCACATATAAGTGATATCATATGATATACTAAAGGATCTTGAGTCTTATCCCATAATTTACATTTTAAGAATTTACTTTTCTAATAAGCACCCATGTGATAACAATGTGATGGTGCATGCGTGACACTTTGAGTTTCAAGGACTAATCTATTACACATTAAAACAACCTAGGGAACTTCTTAAACTCCCAACGTACAGGTCACAGCCTTACCATTTAAATCTGAATGTAGAGGAGCGAGAACCAGGCATAAATATTTTTTAAGTACCTCAGGTGATTCCAGAGTACATCAAAGTTTGGGAGTTTCTTGAAGTATGCTAAAATATGCTCTCTCCACCGCCTTCTTGTGAATACAAGGCAGCTGTTTAGACCATTTTCATTGTGATATAAAGTGGAGGAAGAGGAAAGGAGACACACACACACACACACACACACACACACACACACACACACACACACACACCCCTAACATATATGAGGGCTGGAAAGGGAACCAAAGTAGAAACTGAGGAACATGACTAAATTACCCACAGGGTTTTGTGAGGCACTTGACCCAGAACAGAGAAAAAAACTTCCTTTACTTGCTTACTCTCTATTCACATATATAGTCTCAATTAAACCTGATGAAAATATTTGCAACACATTACTGTCCAAAAAAAAAAAAAAGTATCCAAAAGATATAAAAGGTGAAAAACCCAATTTTTAAAAAAATGGGCAAAAGACATAAACAGAAATTTCTCCAAAGATGAGACACAAATGGCCTGTAAATATAGAAAGGCTGCTTAACCTTGTTGGTGATCAAGGAAGCGCAAGTAAAAACTGCAAGATACAATTTCACATCCACAAGATGGACAAGAAAAAATTCAGTGAGAATTATCAAGTGTTGACAAGAATATGGAACAACAGAAGTTTCATCCTTTATTATTGGCCCTGGAAAGTGATATAATCACTTTGGAAAACAATTTAGCTTTACATACTAACTTCTTACTACTTTACAATTCCACATTCTATTGTAAGAATATGCTTTAGAAAGGCTTTTGCACAACTGTACCAGAAAAAAGTGTATAAAAATTTTCATGGCAGCAAAGTTTATAATGGCAAAAACTGGATATAACTTTTATTGACAGAAGAATACACAAATAAATCATCATAATAATAAATAGCTGTATACTTTAAGGGCTTTATACATATTATCAAATTTAATTCTCAGTAGTTAAATGGGGTAAGTACAATTATTATCCTCATTTTAAAATGAGGAAACAAGTTTAGAGAGAATTACAGATTTGCCTAAAGCAGTAACTGGTTAAGTCAGTATTTAAGTCCAAGATTTAGGTCTTAATCACTATGCTGTGGAATTGAGATATAGCAGCTTGTTCTCAAAGTGTGATCTTTGGACCAGCATCATTAGAATCACCTGTGTATGTGTTAGAATGGGTGCGGCCCAACACTTAACATCTTAATAAGCACACAATGTTCTGATGCACACAAAAGTTTGAGAACCACTGGACGTATAAGAATTTACTAAATGAAAAAGAGGTGGTCATTTCAAATGGGAGAGGAGGGTAGTCGCTGTCGCTAAATGATAACGAGTCAACTGGCACATTTTCTTTTTTGAAACGTTTTTTAACTTTTAAAGTTTTTTCAACTTTATTAAGATATAACACTGTGTAACTTTTAGGTGTATAATATGATGATTTGATACACATATATATTCCAAAGTGATTACCATAGTAAGGTAACACCTCACATATTTGTCTTCATAGTAAAAACATTTAAGATTTACTATCTTAGCAACTTTGAAGTATTGTTAACTACAGTCACCATGCTGTGCATTAGTTCCTCAAAACTTATTAATATTATAACTAGAAATTTGTACACTTTGACCCAATATCTCCCCATTTTCCCACCACCATCTCCTGGCAATCACTACCCTGTTTCCATGAATTAGGGTCTTTTCGATTCCAGATAAAGAGAGTGTCTGCCTTAGTCTGATTTATTACACTAAGCATGATGCCCTAAAGGTCCACCCATGTTGTCACAAATGGCAGCATTTCCTTCCTTTTATGGCTGAATAACATTTCATCGCATATATATATCTTACATGTTCCTTATTCAGTCATTCATCAATAGATAGTTAGGTCATTTTCATGTCTAGGCTATTGTGAAGAAGGCTACAATGAACATTGGAGTGCAGATTTTAAGAAAGTGATTTCATTTCCTTCAGATGTACACCCAGACACGTGGATCTGCTGGATCACGTGGTAATTCTACTTCTAATTACTGAGCAACCTCCATGGAGAGTATTTTTTCCCATAATGGCAGCAAAGTGTTCCCTTCTTTTCCCTGAATGAGTTTATGATGTAATCATATTAACTCTCTTTAAAATGTTTGCTAGAATCGCAGTGATTCTGGGTTTGGACTTTTCTTTGTGGGAAGATTTTAAATTATTAATTTAGTATGTTTTACTTGTTACAGATCTAATTAGATTTTCTATTTCTTCTTGTTTTAATTTTAGTACTTTATGTCTCTTTTGAAATGTGTCCATTTAATATATTATCTAATATGTTGGCATAGTATTCCAACATAGTATTTGTAATATTCCCTTATAATTCTTTAGATTTCTGTAAGGACAGTAGTGAGGTCCATGTCTCTAACTAAAATGATAACTTATTCCTAAACCTTCCTGAAGTATGGTGTATAATTATAATAATTGTTTTGTCTTTGTCTACTAATTCGGTTTATCTGTTTCATTTCTGGGTCCATTTTTCTTGACTGATCTTTAAGTCCTCATTAGGGGTTGTATTTTCCTGCTGTTTTTCTTGCCTTATAATTTTTTATTAGTTGTTAAACATTGTGAATTTTACCTTATTGGGTACTGGATTTTTTTTTTTTCAGTCCTGTAAATATTTTTGAGCTTTTTTTTCAGGACACAGTTAAGTTACTTGGAAACAGTTTGATCCTTCCAAATCTTGCTTTTAAGGAACAAAGCAGCCTTTAAACAAGAGCTGAGGCAATACATTTCTGAGTACTTTATCCAATGCCCTGTGAATTATGAGGCTTTCCAGTCAACCTGATGGGAAAAATGTAGTATTCCTGGATCTGTCTGACTCCTCAGGATTATTCCTCTACTTCTTTCAGGTATCCACTCCTCACCCCCAGGCTTCAGGTAGTTTCTTTACACACCTTAATTTTTTTTTTTTTACACACTTAATCATTATCCAGCTAAAGACTAGCGGGGTCCCTCTACATAGCTCCTTCTCTGTGCATCTCTTTCCTTTGGCTTGTATGGACAACTCTAGCTACTTTGACCTCCCAGCTTCATCTATTCAACTTAAGGAGGCCATCAAACTCTTCTGGATTCCCCCTTCCTGTGTTGCAGCCACTCTCTAAACAGTAAGCTGGGCATTCAGAGAGCCCGCTTTATTTTCCTCTCGGAGGGATCTCTGTCCTGAGTTGCCTGATGTCAGATGTCTGAAAACTGTGGTTTCACATATTTTGTTCAGGTTTTATACAGTTTTATGTAGGAGAGTAAATCTATCACTGT
Source organism: Camelus bactrianus (assembly GCF_048773025.1). Lineage (NCBI taxonomy): Eukaryota > Metazoa > Chordata > Mammalia > Artiodactyla > Camelidae > Camelus > Camelus bactrianus. The sequence continues at coordinate 45,139,002 of NC_133543.1, forward strand.
TTTCATAATGACTAGAAGTGGAGCTTATATTTTAGTAGGGAAAACAGATAATTAATAAATTAACAAAAAGATGATTACTGTAAATTAAGATTTGAGTTCTTTAGAAAGATTGTTCCTGGAAAACCTGAGGATGGACTTTTAGCTTAAAAGCTGAAAGATGAGAAGGAGGACGCCATTCAAAGATCTGGAGAAGAGGATTCTGGCATAGGCTAAAAATCTAACTAGTGCAAAGTGTCCTGAACCTAGAACAAATGATTTAAATCAACCTCATCATTTGCAGTTGCCCTATTATGACCTTATTATTCAGTCTGTCTGAGCACTTTTCAATCCCTAAAACTGCTGCTTTTCTTTCTCCACTCATTCTATCCCCTCAACTTAAAATGCCTTCTTCTAGTTCTACCTCTGGAAATCTTATTCCCTTGCTAACTGAGACCAGTTGCCATCTCCTTGATAACCTGAGTCAGAAATGATATCGTTTCCCTCTGAATTCCTATAGCGCATATTTTTTGTACCCAAGGATCTAAACCCTAGAGGTACCAATTTTGGTACTTATTTTAGTCCGATTTTTTTTTTTTGTATTTTGTTTTCTCCTTTATCTTCAGTGCCTCAAACATCTCTGAAATGGGACATTTTGATATAGCCATCTTGATGTTTGTAAATTGCAAAAATACTTTTTAGAATTTATGTAATGTGTACAACAAGAATGACTTTTATCCAGGCATGAACCTTACCCTGTGGCTTGCTTCCATCTAATTCCTGACCCCTAACCAACCCTTTACCTGTTTACTGAACACTACTTAAAAATAAGTTTTTCTAGGCTCAGGATAGTGGTAAAATGTCTGTTTTATTTATTCTTTGGTTGTTACAAAATTTTATTTACATAAGGGTCATTTAATAATTTTGTATTTCATTCTTCTTTAAAGGTCTCAAGGATGTTAATGTGCTTTATTTTATTTCCCAGAGTGTATAGCACTTTGCTACTCAAAAATGGGGTTTGCATACCAGCAGCATTGGCATCACCTGGGAGCTTGTGGGAAGTGCAGAATCTTGGGCCCCACTTCAGACCTACTGAGCCAGAACGTGCATTTTAACAAGATTCCTAGGTGATTCATATGCACAGAGCTCTGTTAGAGTGGTTTTATTTTACACGATTGTCACACTAAATATTTGTTGAGTGAATAAAAAGCTTCCAGATCAGGTGTGAGGTGTACCACAAGTCCTTTATTAACAAATTATGTTAAATAGAAACTCTGTAAGTTAGGTAAGATTAGCCCATTTGCTAGGTAAATTATTTCTACAAACTCCTAACATATCCATTGTCAAATATTTTGAATATATTTTATAAATATTCCAGTAAATGTCAAAATGCCCATACATAGTAATTTCAGCATAGAGTAGTGGCTAGTGAAGGGGCACTGGTTTTAGAATTGTAAGAGACATTTTAAGCTAGCTGTGGATTAAAAGATTATTGGCTTTGGTAATCAAACCACAGGAAGTGCTGGACTGTACCTAGATCTGAGAGATAATTTTTTTTTAACATTTTTAATTGATTTATAATCATTTTACAATGTTGTATCAAATTCCAGTGTAGAGCACAATTTTTCAGTCATACATGAACATATATATATTCATTGTTACGTTTTTTTCTCTGTGGACTACCATAAGGTCTTGTATATATTTCCCTGTGCTATACAGTATAATCTTGTTTATCTGTTCTATAATTTTGAAATCCCAGTCTATCCCTTCCCACCCTCTGCCCCCTTGGCAACCACAAGTTTGTATTCTATGTCTATGAGTCTATTTCTGTTTTGTATTTATGCTTTGTTTGTGTTTTTTTTTTTCAGATTCCACATATGAGCGATCTCGTATGGTATTTTTCTTTCTCTTTCTGGCTTACTTCACTTAGAATGACATTCTCCAGGAGCATCCGTGTTGCTGCAAATGGCATTATGTTGTTGGTTTTTATGGCTGAGTAGTATTCCATTGTATAAATATACCACATCTTCTTTACCCAGTCATCCGTTGATGGACATTTAGGCTGTCTCCATGTCTTGGCTATTGTAAATAATGCTGCTATGAACATTGGGGTGCAGGTGTCATCCTGAAGTAGGGTTCCTTCTGGATATATGCCCAGGAGTGGGATTCCTGGGTCATAAGTTAAGTCTATTCCTAGTCTTTTGAGGAGTCTCCATACTGTTTTCCACAGTGGCTGCACCAAACTGCATTCCCACCAGCAGTGTAGGAGGGTTCCCCTTTCTCCACAGCCTCTCCAGCATTTCTCATTTGTGGATTTTTGAATGATGGCCATTCTGACTGGTGTGAGGTGATACCTCATTGTAGTTTTGATTTGCATTTCTCTGATAATTAGTGATATTGAGCATTTTTTCATGTGCCTATTGATCATTTGTATGTCTACCTTGGCGAATTGCTTGTTTAGGTCTTTTGCCCATTTTTGGATTGGGTTGTTTGGTTGTTTCTTATTAAGTCGTATGAGCTGCTTATATATTCTGGAGATCAAGTCTTTGATGGTTTCATTTGCAAAAATTTTCTCCCATTCTGTAGGTTGTCGTTTTGTTTTATTTATGGTTTCCTTTGCTGTGCAGAAGCTTGTAAGTTTCATTAGGCCCCATTTGTTTCTTCTTGCTTTTATTTCTATTGCTTGGGTAGACTGTTCTAGGAGAACATTTTTGAGATGTATGTCAGATAATGTTCTGCCTATATTTTCTTCTAGGAGGTTTATTGTATCTTGTCTTATGTTTAAGTCTTTGATCCATTTTGAGTTTATTTATTGTGTATGGTGTAAGGGAGTGTTCTAGCTTCATTGTTTTACATGCTGCTGTCCAGTTTTCCCAACACCATTTACTGAAGAGACTGTCTTTATTCCACTGTATATTCTTGCCTCCTTTGTTAAAGATGAGTTGACCAAAAGTTTGTGGGTTCATTTCTGGGCTCTCTATTCTGTTCCATTGGTCTATATGTCTGTTTTGGTACCAATACCATGCTGTCTTGATGCCTGTAGCTCTATAGTATTGTCTGAAGTCTGGGAGAGTTATTCGTCCAGCCTCTTTCTTTCTCTTCAGTAATGCTTTGGCAATTCTAGGTATTTGATGGTTCCATATAAATTTTATTATGATTTGTTCTAGTTCTGTGAAATATGTCCTGGGTAATTGGATAGGGATTGTATTAAATCTGTAGATTGCCTTGGGCAGTGTGACCATTTTAACAATATTGATTCTTCCAATCCAAGAGCATGGGATATCTTTCCATTTTTTAAAGTCTTCTTTAATTTCCTTCATCAATGGTTTATAGTTTCTGTATATAATTTTTTCACCTCCTTGGTTAGATTTATTCCCAAATGTTTTATTACTTTGGGTGCTATTTTAAAGGGGATTGTTTCTTTACTTTCTTTTTCTGTTGATTCATTGTTAGTGTAAAGAAATGTAACTGATTTTTGAACGTTAATCTTGTAACCTGCTCATTGCTGAATTCTTTGATCAGCTCTAGTAGTTTTTGTGTGGACTTTTTAGGGTTTTCTATATATAGTAACATGTTGTCGGCGTATAGTGACACTTTTACCTCTTCTTTTCCAGTTTGGATCCCTTTTATTTCTCTCTCTTGCCTGATTGCTGTGGCTAGGACTTCCAAGACTATGTTGAATAGGAGTGGTGATAGTAGGCATCCTTGTCGTCCCAGATTTTAGTGGGAAGCTTTTGAGTTTTTCACCATTGAGTACTATGCTGGCTGTAGGTTTGTCATATTTAGCTTTTATGATGTTGAGATATGTTCTGAGGGATAATTCTTATTTGTCACTCATTACATCTCTCTTTTGTTACTTTGTGTAATTTTGATTTCATTCTCCAGCAGGTATCTTTCTTATGGTGGGAGGCATGGTCTCCATCAGCTCTAGCGCCTCAGATTTCCTCCACTGGAGAGGCATGGACACTAGATGTGTCTCATGCCAAGTTTAAGAATCCAGGGGAAGGATACCGATGCTGATTGGCTCATATTGGATCAGATGCTCATCCCTGGACCAATAAACACTAGGCAAAAGGTTAAATAGGACATTTTTCAGAAGATGGGCAAAATAATAAGTTCCCAATGTAATATCCAAAACATGACTATAAACTTCCATTCCACAGATAGGGTGGTTAATTTTTTTTCTTCTAGTTTCCTTTACTCAGTTAATCTCTGGGACTACCAAAGGAATTTTTATGTTTTGCTATTATGTCTTGGTGGTTGTTTCTGCCCTCTACCAGTTGTTTGCATTCTGAGCAATTGATGTTCTAGAGAGGTAGTGATGAGTAAAGACAGTCTTGTAGTTCTCCGAGCTGTTTTTCCCTGTATCAGTTTGTTCCCATGTGGCATCATGTGGCAGGGCAATCTCAATCCCCACCATAGAGAAATCTGTAGGAATCCCGGATTTCAGAGAAGCTCCTTTTCATGCCCAGTCTAAGGCCTGCCCCTGAATGACTGACGGGAAGAACCACCTGTTTCTTTTAGGGGAATGCTCACCCCTACCCACAGGTGTGGTCTAGTCTTCATTACCCAGACAAAAAATAAAAACATTGAACAGTATATTTCTAAAAGTCTGTGTTCTTTAGTAATAAATGGTATCAAGTGGAGACATTAATACATATTTAGGAAATGTCTCTTGTTCTAGAAGGGCACAGTCAGGCTAAAGATTAATCCAGTTTATATCATTTAAATAGCATACCTCTGAGTCTTCAACACCACCATTCATATTTATAATTACTTCACATATTTCTTCTTGATTATTTTCTCGAAATAAAAGTAGTCTTGCTTTTAAGACTGGTAATTTTTGGAAGCCCCTCGTGCTTCTAAAACAAAGCCAAATTAACGTTTTTCTTTACCAGTGAAGTTAGTAATAATATCTGGTTTGGATAGTTAATATAAATAATGTATGTGTAGTCTTTAAAGTGTTCTATATATGTGGTACAATGGTAGTTTTTTTGTTGTAGAAGTGTTTTATTAGTTGAGACTCTTCCTGTGACTTACTGTCTAATATAGTTTCATAGTGTTAAAGTACTCTTCATTCATTTACCCAATTAACTAATTATTGCATGCTTTCATTCATTTACGTATTCACTAAAAATATTTGTTGAATTCCTATTAGGCATTTAGCACAATGATAGACCCTGGGAAAACAACAGTGAACAAGACAGGTTTATTCCATACTGTCATGGAACAGATTTCTAGTGGAATCTTTTGAATGAAGCCCCAAATCAATATCATTTTTCACTCTTGGTGGAAAAAAACAAAAAACTTCCATGCCCTTATGAAGAGAGCCGCATTGTTATCCCAGATGTCCTGACCTGACTCTGAAATTATATTTAGTTTACCTTAATGATTCATTCATTCACTCAGCTGAATGGTATTCTTTGCTTCCTGTCTCCAGCGGATCTATGTCTACCAAACCACAGGAATTAAAATTTCATGGTGAGAGAACTGATACCATGATACAGTTTAAAAATATTTGTGTACTTATGTAATTAGAGATTTTAATAAAAGAAATGACTCTTATTTATTGCTGTTCAAACTACTAAGCTCTTTTCCCAGCGAATGTTCCACCTCCCCTTCCGATAAAAAAGATTTGTTGCTTATTTTATACATGTTCTTGCAGTTAATTTGTTTTAGGCATTATTGTTACACTGTTATAGTTTGACTTGAATGAGTCCAATTACTTTTATATTTTACTAATTTGCTGCTCACAGGGAAGGAGGCAAAAACAACAACAAACCTCACAAACAGGATATGGTGAAATAATTTGAAAAGTCAAGATTAGATATTTATTTTCACTTTACTAGTATAGTTTGCAAGGTAAACAATAACTGATTTCTTTTTTTGAGCCCACTGCCCCCTCCAGTTTCTGCCTCAATTCCTTGTTCCTCTTTTCCAGTCTCCTGGAGTATAACTGTCTATACTTCAGTTTCTCTCCTACCATTTCTTAACTTGCCTCCTGCCACTCTGTGAACTGCTCTTGTGAGCGTCTCTAGTTACTTCCTTCTGGCTAAATATGAGTGAAATTCTCAGTCTTCATCTGTCTTGAGTAATGGAAATGCTATCCTTCCCTTTGTTCAGGCCCAAAACCTCGGCATCATCCTCAACTGCTCTTTTTCTCCTATATCCCACATTCCATCCTTCGGTAAATACTATTGACTCTACATTTGGAAACACATCTGGAATCCCACCATTTCTCATCTGGTTCAAGCCATTACCATCTCTTGCTTGGCTATTGCAATAACTTCTTATCTGGTCTCTCTACTTTGTCCCTTGCTCACTTGTCTGTTCTTTGCACTTGTTCTCTTTGGAGAACTGATTCACCCAAATAACTTAACGGTCTGTTACCTCACTTCCTTCAGGTCTTTATTCAAATGTCACCTTCTTAGTGAGGTCTTCTCTGGCTACATAATTAACATCGGAAATCCAGACATGCCTTATTCTCCTTCCCTGCTTTCTGTTTCTTCATTGCGCTTGTCATCTCACGTACTGTATGTTTTACTCACATATCTATTTATTCTTCGGCGTCCTCAGTCCCCTTACACCAATCAGTATTTTTGATTTTTTAAATTTGCCTGCTATATCAGCAGTTCCTAGGACAGTGAGTATTCAGTATCTGGCACAGAAATAATTATATGTTAAAAAAGATAAATTTTGTTGTAACTAGGATAATTTTCCATTGGGTCAGAGATAGTCTGATACATTTGTTTTCTATAAGACATAGTTTTTACTGAGAGGGAATATTAATGTTTTGTATGCAACTGTAGTTATAAAATAAAAACTAGACATTAAAACAGAGTGTTAATCTCACAGGTCCTCTTTCTTGCTTTGTGTGATTTTAATTTACTTGGATTGGAATAACACAGGCTCCATTTTTGGATCTTCTTATTAATGTAAGGACTGTTTTGGAATGGCACAGTACAGATCAAACTCCTCATCTTACAAATGTTTTAGCAGGCATCAAAGGAGAGTTAGAGTAGTGACATCTTAGAAATATGAAACTACTCACTAGTTAACCCAGCCGCTTCTCAGTCTTTCCTCATTATTTTCATTGTCTCATTTGTGGAATATTGTGCAATCGTTATTCTTTTTTTGAGGGCAAGCATTCCTGTCTTTATGATTACACTTGTGCCAAGCCTGAAAAGCATCACTGTGTTTCCTGAGGAAGCTCTTGTATCCTCTTATTTTCTATGAAGTGGAAAGGAAACATTAATAAAAGAAGCACTTTTTGACAATTTAAATAAATGAGAAGCTGAAAGCTAAGCAGTAGACTATTAGATTAGCACTTAGGAAGGCTCTGACTGAGATTGTGGCAAGCAGTGCCACCAGACAGATGCCAAAGGACATGGGTCTTTTCAAAACCCATTTTTGGTCAGTTTTCCCTGGGACTAACACTGCTATGGGTCTTACTAGCTCTTCAGTAGGAGTCAAGATTGTACTTGAACGTAGAAATCATCAATAACTTTTCCATTGCATGTGATTGGTGTTTATATGTCAGTGAAGACATATTTTAGTTTATATGTAGTTATATGTAGTTTATATGTAGGGTCTTGGAGAGCATTACAGTTTTCTAGGGGGATTGAAATAGACAAATAGAACAACACAGATTTATATAAATAAAAACAATTTCAAGGATAGGTCGAAAATAAGGATACTTCTGAAGGGTTCAGACATGGTTTGATTTATTGGAAAATGTTTCTAGAGTTATAAACTGGGACTCAGCAATAGTTTAAATAAGTATTTAGGACACTAAATGGATCAGTAAGAAGTCTGGAAGACTTTGAAATACTGATATTTCCTCAGAGATCTATTCATTGAGTTCTAACTCTACATATCCTTTTAAAGAAACAAAGTCCATACTCAGATTTTCTCCTGGTCCCAAGCCCGTATTTGCAACTCTTTTCTGACTTATCTGCCTTCAGGCATCCTTCTACCACCTCGAATTCAGTGGAATGACGATAATAGCCACTATTTGTAGAGGAATTACCATTTACTTGCTACTATTCTAAGTGCTTCCTTCATATGTGTTAGCTGATTTATTTCTCACAAGAATTCTGAGTTGGTTCTTTTATTACTTTAGTTTTATAGATGAGGAAACTGAGACTTCAGGAAGTTTTAGAAACTTGCCCAAGGTCACACAGATATTAAATGACACTCTGAGTACAAAACTCATATTCTTAGCCACTGTTATTACTTTCAAAATAAAATTCTTTAAGTGTTCTCTCAAATTGCTTCTTTTACTGTTTTCCATATATTGTTGAATGTTACCACTACCCATCAAGCTAGAATCCTAGACAGGTTTGTCTTCTTCATTGTCTGTATCAGAAAAATCAGTAGGACAATTATTTTTTCTCGTATATCTCTTGGAACTGTTTCCTTTATCCATCATTACTACAGCTATCATAATTCAGACTCTTATATCTTATCAGCTTACTAACTAGACTGTCTGCTACCAGTCTTGCCCCGACATCTTCCATGTTACAGATTTTTTTAAACTGCTTGTATTGTCATATCACTTTTCTGCTTAAGATCCTTAAAGAGCTTCTTATCATCTATAGGATAAAGTCCAATCTCTTGAGTGTGGCAAACAAAGCCTTTTATAATCTGGTCCTTGTCTTCACTTCCTTCCTTTTTCTGTGCCACTTCCTTTTATGTATTCCGTATTTCAGCCATATAGAACTTCTTTGAGTTCTGGAATACATGCTATTCCTCTTGTCTGGAATGCCTTTACTCTATTCTCCCCTAGAACCCATTCCATAATTTATTATACAAGTTGTCATATGGATCATGTGAAATATTAAGTGAATGCCTTTCCCACTTGTAAGTACACTTTAACTCTCTGAGGGTTTGTCTTATTTATCTTCATATTCTTTATATCTTTATATAATTGTATTCAGCATATAATGTAATTTATAATTTATTATAGCACATATTGTACCTACTGATTCATAAGCCATGTAGCAATGAATAAATGGATGGATGGATACGAAAATAAACACCACATCAGTAGGCTTATATTTGGTTTTGTCAGTGAGGGAACATCCTTCAAAGACTGAACAGTTGAGGAAAGTAGGAGAGACAGCTGTCTGATGGGACTGGTTAACACACAGGAATGGAGTTGGAAGAATTTCTTTTTTGATGTTGTCTAGAGATTTATGAGTATATGGCATATTTAGAAACTCAGAAATTTTTAGTGATAACATACAGAATGGTTTGGATACTGAAGCTTAGAGTGTTGACTGACTTGCTTAAGCTTTTTCAGTCAATTATTGTTGGTGGGCTTGAATTTGGGTCAAGAGTCCCCAATTTTACCTATTTTAGTATTCTGCTGGTTCACAATACACCACATCTAGTCCAACTTCTTATTTAACTAATAAAGAATACAGGAGTGAGTAGTCTCTCCATGGTTCCTGAACTACTTAAGGACAGAGATTTCCACTTCATACCTTGCCCATTATAAGAAGCAGTATAGTGTAGTGGTAAAGAAGCACACTGAAGCCAGCCTGCCTGGACTTAAATTTCAGCCCTGCCATTTACTTGCTCTGTGATTTGGGAAAATCCAGTATTCTTCTCTGTAAAATGGGGCAAAGTATCCACATTATAGGGCTAATGTGAAGGTTAAATACGTTAATACAGTGAAGTCCTCAGAAAGTAGCCATGACTTAGTAAGACTTACGAAGATATTGCCCATCATTTTTTGATTAAAAAGGGCAATAATAATGTTTTCTCCTCCACTGTGTTCTCACTGAGTCTACATTATAGGATCTGTCTGTATTGCAAGTATTCTCATGTCTGTACTTCCTCTAGACTGTGGGCTTTTTAGGGATAGAGATCTTGCTATAGTCAAGGACCTACCATAGTGTCTGGCACACAGGCATTTGACACATATATTTTTAAAAAAACAAATGACATTTTTATCCCTAGAAGATGACAATTGGATAAATATTTCACTGTCTTTAACACTTAAACAGAATTTGTTGGAAATTTGTGAATTATCAAGTCTATAGAAGAGACACTAGAGCATGGAGAAGGCATGCTATGTGTTACTTGGCCAAAGGAAGAATTAAACACCTGGCTCAGGGCATCAGCACTGCAGAATTTCTCACCCTGACACAGTAGTTATCACCCCAACTATTTTCTGTCAAGACATAGGATCACATGTTTCCTACTCAGTCTTTTTTGAATGAACTTTAAGAAGCCTAACTGTGAAGCAGAATCTGTATGCATCGTTGGTGACACAAATGCTTCATTTTTGGCTTGATGAAGTTCACTTGTTTAAAATTTTCTGTCAGTAGTACCAACTTTGAGTTTGGATCTGGTGCTCTTATTCTTTCTCGTGCTGATTAGAATTGGGGCAAACATTTCATCTGGCAACCTGGGCAAATTAGAGATGAGTTATTACATGATGTAAAAAGAAAATGCTTTGGAGGCAGATAGCTTGGGTTGGAATTCTGACTCTGTTTCTTAATAACTGTGTGAATTTCAGCAAATTATTTAACTTCACTCAACTTCAGCATTCTCACTTGTAAATAGAGGTTAAATGTGCATATCTCAGAGCTGATATGAAAAGTAAATTAAATAATTATATAAAATACTTGGCACAGCACCTGACATGTAGTAAACAATAAATAAATGGTAGGTATTGTTTTTAAACAGTGGTTGTCATGTTAGTTCACTTAGGATCTTTCCTAAATTAGTGCTATGTACTTCCTGTTAAATAACTATAACTATTTAAAACATTAAATATATTAAATGTCAACAATATTAAAACATTAAGATGTTTTTCTTTTAAGAAAAATAAGGGCTATAGTTAGAGTAACAAAGTATGGGGATCAGTTTTGAAATAAGTGATGCACAGACTACTGTAACAGAATCTCTTGTTAAAAATACAGGTTCCTCGTCCTCAACCCAACTTACTGGACCAGAAACTTTGGATATGGGACCTAGGAATCAAATATTTTCAGAAGCACCCAAAGTTATTCTGATGTAAATTGCCCATGGATAAACTTTAAGAAATACTTATCTATAAGGTATGTGCTTTCTTGAGAATTGGTAACTGATTTAAATATTTCATTTTTGTATTAAGTTATTTCTACTGCCTTTATTTAACATCTAACACTGATGATGTAATAAATAGAAAATTTCTTAAAAACTTTTTTTAATTGAAGTACAGTCAGTTACAGATGTCAATTTCTGGTGTACAGCACAATGTCTCAGTCATGCATATACATACATATATTCATTTTCATATTCTTTTTCATTACAGGTTATTATAAGATATTGAATATAGTTCTCGGTGCTATACAGAAGAAACTTAAAACTTGTTAATCTGAAGTTATTGCTTCTGTATTTCCTGGGTGGGATTTCAAGATTGTATGAATTGCATTAATTCTTCTATTAACTCCATTATCAATTTTATTTGAGAAAAACATGCTTCTGATTATAGTTTAATGTCCAGTTTAAAATAACATTTGTAGTAGATCGAGTATTTGGTTTCTTTGCCTGTGTTGTGTTAATTAATCTTGGTTTAGAGATTAACTTTAAACACCAAAACAAAAAACAAAACAAAACAAAAAACCAAACCAAAACCTAAACAAAAACCTAGAAACAAATTCCACCCCAACCTTGCTCTGGAATCCTGCATTGACTAACAGTTACTATTTACACATTTATTTAATGTGCACATAGTAATGCTTCCTATGTTTTTGTGTATGCTGCTCTATCTCCTAACTTATTTTTTAAATGTGATAAACCTTTCATATGCCTCACTTACCTTTAGCTCAGATATCATCTCCTTTAGGAAGTCTTCCCTAATTTCCCCTGCCTCTGCCAGTCTGGATTAGGTGCCCTTTCTATTTCTTTCCTATATCTGTCACACTGTCCTTGGAAATGTCTGATTGTTTGTCTCCCTTCCAGACTGTGAGCTCCTGGGGGCAGGAACTTTGGATTTCCAGTTCTGAGCACAGTATTGGGCCCATAGGAGATATTTAATCAATGTCTACTAAATGAATAAATCAATTTTTAATGTTTTTCTTTTGATTTGTGAGATGATTGTGTTCCTGAGAAGTTGCACTGAATTCAAACACTTAAATCAAAATTAATTTTCTTACCAGAAATAAAAGAACAATTTTTAGTCTTTCAGTTTTTCCCAATTAATAATGAAGTAAGATGTTTTTTATCTTATCAAAATTTTCCCCTTACATTTACTTAACTGCATAATATTTCTCCATTAGTTTTTGGCATTTAATGCCTCGGGAATGGATGCTGCAGTAGAAAAGTCAATTTTAAGTTTCAGAAGTCTAGACCCAGGTGAACACAGTTTCCAAATAGCAGCATTGTAAGAAAGATGAAGAGCTGGGCTGTCCATAGCAAAAGATTCTCTGGAGTGGAAGAGGGGAAGAACTGGAAAGGAGCAAGAGCTTTAGTCGTCAGTAAGGACCCTTGAGACAGGGCATGTATTCTTTCTCCATCAGTTAAGCCTTTGTTTGAGGTTGGAGGAGAGAGAGAAAATGACAGATAATTTGGATAGGTTTGTAGCATTTGAAAGTAGAGAGAACTGTGCCCCATTCTCAAGTAGAAGCTCTGAGAATTTCCCTCATTCCTGATGGAGTACGGGAGAAGCAGGGTAGATATATTTTTATAGTAACAAAGGATCAAATTTAAAGTAACAAATTTGAAGGCTATTTGGATACTATATTTTTCATAATCAGGACTTCTGTTTCATATTTATAATAGATAATTCCATTGCTTTAAATGTAATGGAAATAAAAAATGAAAAAAAATGTCATCCTATTCCCTAATTTTTAGAAGTCTATAAATAAAACATACTGAAATGTTAACAGTGATTATCTTTGGGTGGTGGGATTATGAATGTCTATCATTTTTATCTTCATACTTCTCTGAATTTTGAAAAGCTTCCAGAATGGAATGGCTTGTGATTTCACCTTGCTTTGCCTGGCCAAACATTACTCATCCTTCAGTTCAGGTCTTATTTTCCCCCCTAATCCTTGGTTGGGCAGTGTATCCCTACTTGATACTCCTTTAATGTTCTGGACATCTCGTTTTCTTATCACCGTATCTTATTTTCTTGTCACCATTATACATTGAAATAATCATCTGTTTCCATTTCTAGATAGGCAGGGATCATATTTTATTTATCTTTGTACCAATGTATAGAACAAAATAGATGTTTAATTAAATCTTTTGGTTGAATTGAATAATAAAAATTCAGTTTAACAAAAAATATTTTTTAGTTTGCCCAAATTATAGTTTCAGATAAGAGTTTCTCTCCATTAGGAAAAACTATTTGTAAGTAAGTAATAAGGAAAGACATAAGAATTGTGGAACTCTGAAAATTACAAGTTCAGGTTCATATGTAATGTAAGACCATGTATAAATGTATCTGAACATCATGTATAAAATATATCTGAAGTCTCTCTTCACTGATAGTTTGGTTGATTGTGATGAAGCTGAGAAATTGCTCTAAGAAAGAAGTTTGGATACTTTTTCTTCCTTTTTTCCTATATGGCATTTGTCATCCTTTTTTTGACAGTGTAAATTTAATAGTGAACACTGATATATTTGTTTGTCATCATTTGAGAATATATAGTAAAATTCACACATGAGACACTGTGAATAATGATTACTTTGGTGTAATTCTTCATAACTTGGTATAGAAAAAGAACAAGTTAAGGATTACTTAGCTACAAGATTAACTCTGTAATAAGTGTGATAGTGATTATTTTCAAGTTAGGAATAGAAATGATACATTCAGGACCATTTAACAAAGACAGTGATAATTAGGCTTAAAGGCTGATAATTGGAGAGGTAATATGTTGAGGCATTCATATACTTCTTGTTTACATAAGAAGTAAAGGAAAATTAGATTTTTTCCACAAAAGAAATACTCCAAGGATTTTAAGTCTCTATAGTAAGGGTGAGAAAAATGCTATTAAAAGTTAATCATTTTGTTGTCTGGTCTACCTCTGTTTTTTGCACATATTTTTACTTAAGCACTTGTCAAATGATATTTTACTTCTTCTCTTCTAAACTGTGACCTCTTTCGATGCAGGTTCTGTATAGTTGCTAGCACATAGTAGTTACTCAGATATTTATTGAATTGAGTTAAATTGGGTTAAGATGCTGCCCTCTAGTACTCAATCTAGAGTAGGCCTTGCATGAGTTTCCCTGTGTGGGTATATTGGAGCAAAGAGTGAAAATCAAGTCCTTGTCTCAATGTTTAGGACTGGAAAAGCCAGTCATGTAAGAAGAGAAGTGGGGCTTGGAGGGTCTCAAATCTGGACATTTGCCCAACATTGGAATGGGCTTCCTAATTACTTACTTCATATATTCCTTTTCTAATATTTGATGGCTAGAATCATGCCTATGAGGTTGAGGGCCAAGAACATCTATAAAAAGGAGTAACACTAATTAATACTTGTCATTTTAAACTCTGATATTGTACAGTGAGTTTCCTTATTGTATGCCAGATTTGGGAGGGGGATTATTACCCTTTTCCTCAGTGATAAAATGTCATCATTTTTAGAGCTGTCAAAAAGGAGAATTTTTGGTATTTCTTGAGTTTTTTAAATTCAACTAAACACTTTTGGATTGATAAATCTGCCAAATCTACATAATAGCTTTAAGTTATTCAGAACAGTTGTATACATCCCAAAGGATAGAAGAACAAAGGGGGTAACACATAGATAAATGTTATAAACAGTGTTATGATACTTTTACATATATGCAAATAGTCAATTTTTGAAATATTAACTGAGATAGTGATATTATCACCAAGGTAGTATTAATGTTTAGACTATATTTCTGATCTTGTTGCCTACCTAAAGTTCAGCTATTTTATACTATAAAGGGTCAAAGCAAAGGACTTTGAGATCTAAGCCAGAAACCCAATACCATCAGAACTGAAAAGTGTTTTCTTGAAATACTAGTGTTAGCAATAAACCTTTAGAATCCAGTGGCTTCTTCAGATACAATTACTGTTAGGTGGCAACTCCTCTAAGATAAACATTGCATTAATGTGCATATCTTAACCCCCAGGGTTTAAAGTAACAAAAGGAAGTAGGAATGGAAAGGATATTGGATGCATGCTGACTTGCATGTTTGGGGGATTAATAAAAATTGAGGTCAGCAGGGGTCCCAGGATGCAGGACAGATCAAGGAAGGAAGCACACCATGGAGGTTGTGTTCCTTTCCTACTGACAACAAGATGAGCAACTGGAGAGGAAGGTGGCTCTTCTGTTTAGTGCTTTCTGTAGTTCTTCTCTGTCTGAATGGTTGGCTTGTGGCTGATCACTTCTTTTATTTCATTCATCAGAGAGGAAAATTCCACTTTAATGTTGCTCAATATGATAAAAAGTAGCATCTGTAGCACCATGCCTCATACATAGTAGGGCTGACTGACTGAAAATCAGACTAGTGTCTCATGTCAGTAGAGTGTCTGGAACATTCAGTTCCTTGGACAAATTTAGGCTTGCAGCACTTAATCTGTTGTTTGAAATTGTGTCTGTCAAATTGTATTAATGAAATCTCATTGTATTTCTAAATAAGAACAGGCTAAATAGGAATGCATTTTTAATTACCTAGGGTTCAGGAAAATTGACTATAGTGGAAAGAGCTCTGGACTTGGAGAAATATGAAAGTTACCTGGGAGTATTTTTCAAGAAACAGATTTACAGATATAGAAAACAAACTTATGGTTACCAAAGGGGAAATGAGGGGGAAGGATAAATTAGGAGTTTGGGATTAACAGATACACACATAAAAACAGAAAATAACCTGTAATGGAAAAAAATCGGAAAAAGAATATATATATGTATAACTGAATCACTCAGCTGTACACCAGAAACTAACACAACACTGTAATTAACTATACTTCAAAAAAATTATATTCCCAGGTACTTCCTCTCCTAGTTGTCAACAAGGACATATCAGAATCTCCAAGGCAGACAATATGTAGTTGAAAAAAAGCTGCTCTTGCAATTGGGATTTTCTGTTCCCTGTTTTCTGTTCTCTTTACCTCCTGAGTTTGAAAAATCAGCAGAGATGTTGATCTCCAAGGGCCTATCTGTTAAATTCTATGGTTTTGCTAGTAAAAATTCTACTACCTAGTGATGATTTGCTTCCCAGAATTTATCGATACTTATCTCCTTCCCTGAGGCTTGTTTAGTATGTGGATATATTCCCTCAGGTTATGGGCCTTAATTTTAAACTCTGGAATTGTAAAATAGAGGTAGTGGATTAAATGAAAATTACTTTCTTTTTCTCTGTTTTGTTTTTGTTGGGCTAGCATTCAACATCTTGGATCAGAGACCTTTAGAGATATGGGCTTTCTTGATCTTTAGAAGTAGAACATCTGCTGTTGAAACTCTGGATAAGTCTTATTGTACTGGTAGAAACAGTCACTCTGGCATATAGTAAGCACTCAAGAAATGGTTGTTCCAACAAAGTACCTGTATGGCTTTAATAAAAAACATTGTAAGAAAATATTGACTAAAAGTAACTTTAAATACTATCTGATTTGTATTTTGACTCTTGGAATAAAGAATCAGACTTTTTCCTAGTTATATTTTAATTCTTTTTGAACAAATATAATTTGGGTGACTTAGGGTCTCCTAATGAGGTAGAAACAATCCTTCTAAACAGAAGTTATTTTTATTCTAATCAGTTGTTTGTGATTATCTATTATGGTCATTTGAGTGACAAGGGAGCTTTTATTCATCAGTCCATGGTAGAAAGTCAAGTTCAATCCCAAATTTGTAAATTCCTAGTCAGATATCTTATTATTTAAAGCCCTTGGAATCATCTCAATGTGCTGTGCACAAAGTTGCCACTCAGATATATTAATCATTATGGTTTAAAAAGTAAAATACGTTCTTATCATAAGAATAATAGAAGTTTATATTATAAGGAATTATATTGAGAAGGAAAACATGAAAGTTACCTATAATTCCATCTGTGATGAGCATTGTGGAAAATTTGTGTGTGTTGCTGAAAACAATTTCATATTCACTTATGCTGATGAAGGGTTTTTAAAATCTGGTGAAATTGTTCTTATTTAAAATAAACTATCTGAATAATTTTCAGTCATCCTCTTTAAACCCTCTTCATTTGTAACCCCCATACTCCTAGTCTTGGGCGGTGATACATGGCTTCATTTCTTTAGGAAATATGTATAGTCACTCAACAAACATCATCAACTGTTTCCTACAAAAGATCTTCTCAAACTGACTCCTCTTCTTCCATGGATTAGACAGAGAATCCCCTACCTCTCTTTTGCTAAGACTTGTAAAACAAAAGGGTATGTCCTTGGGCAACTCTTGTCAGATATATTCTTTTCAAAGTTCTTTAATATTTTGATCATTGCTACTATCAAAATACTTTTTTTCCCTTGTTATTTTTGTTTGGAAAAATGTATTTTATTTGTAAAAGTGTCTTATTTATCTGTTTGTCACAATTAAAATATTGAAATTACTTGCCTACCCAACTCTTACTAAGTCAACAATAACTTAAATGCTGATTTTTCTGTTAGTGCATGTAGTTCAATCTCACTAAGACATAATTTCGATGCCATATCATCTGTTTTTAGAGATCCCGGGTTCTCAGAACAGGATACCTAGTAAACCTTATTAACGTCATCTTGTTTGAATTTTGTCTCCTATGGGGTTCTGGGGATGAAATGAATTGCCTCAAAGTGTCAAAATCTGGCTGAGCTGGTTGGAGTCCACTTTGGACTAATCTCTTATAAGAAGTTAGCATCTTAGATGTGATTCTTAATGTCCATTAAACTTGCAGCATTGCAGGCTGTACTTTATACCAGTAGCCAGGTGTGGGCAGTGATACAGGGCTTGGGAAATCTCTCTTACCGGCCCAGGGATCCAAGGCATTCAGTGCAAAACCTGGCCAGCAGCCCGAGTGAGTAGGAGCCATGTGACTCTGGTGAGTTGGAGTGTGCAATTGCCTCCTGCTTCAGAGCTACCTGATCCGAATACTAAGCAGAGCGAGTGCCGGGCTGAGTGTAAGACACTGAAGACACTGCAGAGAAGGGTGCTAATTCCAGAGGCATTACAGAACATGGAGATTAAAGACCAGGGAGCCCAAATGGAGCCGCTGCTGCCTACGGTAAGAGACAACCTGCTGTCACGTAGATTAACAGCGTTTGCAGCAAAACCTGTCAGGCAAGCGATCTGCTTAGCTAGGTTCAGCGAGTGTACTTTTGGGGTGGTGGATAGCTCCCACGACATATGGACAGGGGTCTCCTCCCATTTCAGGTGACTGAAATGCATAAGGCAAAGCACATGATTTTTTTTCCTGCTCAATATGGATGCACTACGGTGATGAAATGTCTCATGCTTGCTGCTGTTTGAAGAGATGGCTAGGTTTAGCAGCAGGGGCAGCTGTGTGTCTCTTTCCCTGTCTGTTACTGCCTGTCTCTCTGTTAGGCTATGCAGTCAAGCCCCTGCAAAGCAGCTCCCTTTTTATCATGTTCCTTCTGTGATAAATTTCCTCCCCATGCCTAATCCCCCTTACAGTGAGGTAAGGGAATCTGCTGCTGTTGTAGCTCTAGAGATTTAGTCTGCAGAAACGAGGGGAAAGGAGAACAGAAGGATCCTGTGTGTGTGAGAGTGTGTGTGTGTGTGTGTGTGTGTGTGTGCACGCTGTCAGTCTCAAAGGAAAATGTGTCATGGTTCACATACAAAGAAGGTATGCATTTTGGAGGAGAGGGGTTCAGGCATACGATTCAGATTTGAATAGCTGAAATGTTCCTGAATTGTCATTTGGAAATAGCCTGTTTATCTTTGGGTAAGCTGCCCCCCTAGCTGATTCTTGGGTGAGTAGTTGATTTGCCTCTCCTCTCCTCTCCACGATCTCTGGCTGGCTCACAGACTTTGTAGATCTTCAGGAAACATCTTTCTCAGCCTAGAGCAGCTAATGTTGCTGTGTTCAGGGGAAAAAAGAAAACAACCACCACAGTGTTTTCTTGACGCAACAGAGATGCCAAATGTTAGCTTCCAGCCATCTATCAGGGTTATCAGCTCAGGACAACAGAAATCTCTCTGCACCAAACCAGGCCAAGGGGCTGTTCTCAGCTTTCTGTTACTCAGGTTGGTGACCCACCTTGCAAGCTAAGGACTGGCAGCAAGCTAGCTGTCCATTTCCAAGTTCATTCCTAGGCTTTGAAAACATCTTTCAATCAAATGATTCCCCGGGGGGGTGAGCAAATTCTGGGCCACTGTATTTTTAGGGCCTTACCTCTCCTGCCGGGCTCAAAATCTGCAAAAGATTCCAGTTTGCATCCCAGAATTGGCTGTGGCTACTGAGCATGCCCAGTTCTCCTAAGGATGCCAGACTTGGGCAGGGAGGGAGCAGGGAGATGAGAATAATGCAGGAGTCACCACCAAGAATGGAGCCTAATAAAAGGCAGGGGCACTGTCAGAGAGGGGAAAAAAAGGAAAGCATGCCAATTAGCGTGCCTGCTTAAAAACAGAGACATTTCTTTACAGATCAAGGTGGAGTTATTTTACAAAAACTAGAGTAAAACATTGTCTCTGTTCCTAAACTTGATAGATAAAGTAGGATTCTGTAGGTACTCAGAATAAAGGATATCAAGACTGCCAGAAAGTATTGTTCTTTAAATGAGAGAGATGATTATACACAAGAATTGGGGAATGGAGATTTGGGGAAGATTAAGATACAGGGGAAAAAAACCCTTTTTTAAAATGGGGAAGGCGTTTGGAAGTTGTCCTAGAAAAGTAAGGTGAAGTCAGTTTGATATAGTGTATGAATTGTCACTTGGAAATAGTTAAAGGGGTTAGGACCAAATGAGGATTAACTAGAGAACTTTAGAAAAGGGTGACATTACTAGGGTGGGAATAAAAGTTCGGCTAGGAAAGATGGTCTACAGTAAGTTGGATGGACATTTCTGAAGAGTTGAAAGTTTGCATTTCCTGTGGATAATGGCCAGTACAAAACAGCTACATAATTTAATGGCAAGAGAGTACCATGTTAGCAGTTCATTATAAGAAAAATAAGCCTGAGAGGCTAGAAAGGATGTTGAATTATTGGCCTACTTTTATACTTGTAATAGTATTTTCAACTTTCCCTAATTGCTTTTATGGCCTTTTTTCCTTCTCAAAAAATCATGTTGAGTAAAGCAGATTTTATTATTTTAGTTTTAAAAATGAAGAATTGAGGCACAGGGAGTTTGCATAACATGTCAAGGGTCACACTGTGATGAAGCCAGAACTAGAATATAGGTCTTCTAAAACTAGTTCAGAAAAAAAAAGCAGTATTTTTTTTTTTATATTACATTATTAACCAGGCTTATCATAATCAGATCCTGGACTGGAATTTTTATGCTTGGAAGAGAAAGGAAGAAATAGTTTGGGGCTCTGTTTCAGAAAATTAATCAGATGGCTGCAAATAATTATGTGAGAGGCAATATGACATAGTATTTTAAAACATAGTCCAGTAGGTCCCAGCCCTGCTATTTACATGCTGTATGATCTTGGGAAAATGATAAGCCTTAGTTTCTTCAACTGAAAAATGGGAAGGGAAATAGTGCTTATCTCCTGTGTTTTGTGGTGGGTAATGAAATGACCTGTGCTACCTGATACTTAGTAAGAGCTCAATAAAAAGTAGCTGCTGTTATCACTGTTGATGGACATTAAGGTGAATTCTAGGTCTCAGGCTTCTGTGAAAGATGACTTGTCAGTACTATCTGCTAAGAAGGAAAAGCGGGGAAATGGGACACTGGAAAACACTGTACAGTGGATGTGGAAGGGGAGATGTTTAGTTATAGCTATGGAAACTCTGCACTATGGTTGGAAAGTCATTTAGAAAGGTATTAAAAGCCAAGAATGGATATGGGACAGAAGCGGTCAGAGGTAGGTAGATAGAGAAGTAAGACAGAAAGAGAAATCATGAGAATGGACAAGTAAGCCAAATGAGTGAATGTATTAATTCTGATTCAAGTGAAAGGGTGAAACAGAATCTTTTTAAGGCTCTAGGGTTTAGCTTAATTTAGTGTATATATAAGAA
Source organism: Camelus bactrianus (assembly GCF_048773025.1). Lineage (NCBI taxonomy): Eukaryota > Metazoa > Chordata > Mammalia > Artiodactyla > Camelidae > Camelus > Camelus bactrianus. The sequence continues at coordinate 45,160,077 of NC_133543.1, forward strand.
ACATATTCAGAGTTTGTGTGGAGGAGGCTCTGACATGGTCCCTTTTTCTCTCAGTCCTTTTTAGGGAGCCTCAGAGGTAAATTCCTTTTGCTGGACAAGGCATCATTGCATTTGTAGGCCCTAGTCGCTCTAAGGTTTAGGACATTCAGCTCTTCTAGGACAAAATTATAGTCTGGTTTTGATAGCACCTGATCGTTATGTCTGAAGCAATACAACAAGCGGTTCATATGATTCATTCATTTATTAAATGCCTACTGTTGGCCAAACATGTTCTTGGTGAGGGAGAACAGCAATGAACAAGACAGACAAAAGCTCTGTCTATGTGGACCTCACAATCTAGCTAATCTAGGGATAGGGCTCCATTTAATTTATCGAGAGGCTGCTGTCTTCTCTTCAAATACTTAATCATTATTATAAACTCTTTGAGATGGGTATATATGGAGACTATATGTAATAGTAATGATGGTGTTATTACTTCAGTAAGGATGGAATTAATCTTTTACAAGTATGAAGCCAGGAATTTAGAATATTGCATATGACTTCAAATTTTCTGTTGACATTTGCTTCTAGGAGTAAGTAATCTGACAATTTTTTAAATTACCCGATCATGAAAGAGGCTTTTAGAAGACTATTTTTATAACAAATATTTCTATCTCATACTGTTTAATCTTGGGTGATATCTACTAGTCCATGTTGGATTCCTTCTAAAATTCAGATGTCCTAAAAGGAACTTATTTTAAGTTGAACTTACTTTAAAACTGCCTTGGAACTAGAGTAAAGATCACTTTTGAAAGATAACATAGTATAGGGTAGATAGTAGAATTTAGTACCTTTGAAAATGCTAATTCCAGATTTCTGAATGGCCCAGTTTATTGTTTTATTTGTGAAAAAAGAGGTATGGAAAATTTTCAGTATTATTAAATTAAAGAAAATGGAACTCAAAGTACCAAAAGAGCACATATTGTTGACTAAGCACATGTTGACTAATCATATTGATTATTTCTATTTTATTGTAATTTAGATTATAAAATGAATTTAAAGAAAACATACTCATTACACATGGTGATACATAGGCAGCAAAATACAGTATAAAAAAATCAATTCTCATATCTACTTTCATGACTTGAAGTGTTATTCCATAATGGTGAGTAAATATAGAAATAAAAGACATATATTGGATGGTAAGACTGGTAAATGAGTGGTAGAATCTAAAAGCCTTTAAATATTAATTTTATGATGAAAATATTGGGGTCATGTAAGGAAGTGGGATAGTTTATGATGGAGAGTTAGAAGATATCTGGACCAAGGTCTAGAACTCATGTAATCAGGAAACATGGCCAGAAAAATAATCACACTTCCAAATGTATCATTTCTTTCTAACCTTGGAATGGTAATTGTTTCAGAAGTTTAAACTGGGTATTGATAGACTACAGTGCATTGCAAGATGCTTCAAGTGAATGGAGAAATGTAGGTGCCACTCTCAACCCATTTCTCTGTGTAGAGAAACTGCCAGTCTTCCCTTCTCATACCTCATAGAACACGTGACACTGGATCATTTGCTTTTCTATGAAGATACTACTTTCAATCTATATGGTAAATATTAGTCAAGTTTTATTTACCTTAGATAAAAGTAAATTAAAGTGCTAATATTTTCTCCCACTTTAAGGGGTTGTTTCAGATCCTCCTTGGGGTGTGTTGCTCTTTAGAAAAAGGGAGTAACTAGTATATACAGCATCTATTTTGTGCAATCGTATATGTTTGGTCAGAGAAGGACTGTAGTGATCAATTGGAAACTAGATTTTAGACAAATTCAATTTACAGATGATGAAACTGAAATCAGAGATAAAGGCATGTATTTGAGGGCATGCATCGATACTAGATAATGGCAGAGCTTGGTCTAGAGTCCTCATTTCTTCATTCCTAGTTCTTCATTCTTTCCACTATTATAAAGTTCTATTCTAGCATTAACAACTGAGTGCCAAATTAAAATGACGATGGTAATTAGACAGTCTTTGTGAAGCAGTAATAGGTGTTGTCTCAGGTTTGTGCTAAGCACAACATCTCTAGTCTTTATGATAATCCTGAAAGGATGCTAATGTTATCTAGCTTTACAGATAGGAAACTGATGCTTATAGGGTTGAATAAGTTATGCAGGTTCATGTAAGTAATAAGTACTGAGCCAGGATTTTAAACTATTGCATCTAACTAAAAAGTGACTCAATTTTTTAAAATTAAAACCGATTAAAAAATAAAAAGGAATTCCGTTATAAATGGGCTTTCACATCTACCTTTTCAAAAATGAAAGTACTGTTAAACAAGGTGCTATAAAATGTAAGGCATTGTCAGCCACACATTGCATGATTCTATTTATTGAAGTGTCCGGAGTAGGTGAATTCTTAGAGACTAAAGTAGGTTAATGGTTGCCAGGGCTTGGGGTGTAGGGGAGAATTGAGAGTGACTGCTAACAGCTATGGGGTTTCTTTTTGGAGTGATGGAAATGTTTTGGAATTAGATAATGGTAATGGTTGTACAACATTGTGAAAGTACTAAACACCATAAATTATACACTGCAAAATGGTGAATTTTATGTAAAAAATGCAAAAAAGTAAGTTACTGTTTGACCATTATCACTAACAAAGAGAAAGTTGAAGATCTAAATAATGCTTGTATCATTCATATTTATATAAATCAAGAAGAGGGCAAATAAAATATTCATAAAAATTAAAAATAAACACACACACACACCCCGGACGGTCTCTACCACAAAATTTATTCATAATGCTGAGATTTGACAGGGTTTCAGCAAACTATTTGTCGACCTAGGTCTTTTGAAATACATCTTCAAAGCTGAGTTAAAAGAGTATATGGCATGTACTATGTATAAGAGAGGAAGAGAACTATTTAACTTGGGTCAAATTGTTATTTATTCCCCAAATCACATTCTTAAATTTCTTTTGTTACACTTTAAACTTTAACGTAAGGAAAATCAAATCAACTAAATTTCTAAGAAACTATTCTTTTTTCCTATTAAAGCTCCCTTTGTGTTACTAACATTTTTTGAGGTCATTGTTGGTTTAGTGTTAGAAAGTGTTATGTACTTATGGTATAGTATGTCAAACTACAAAGAAAACATCAATTATTAACCATTTATATTGATTTTTATAGTATGTTTCTTCCAAGATCTTATGATGCTTAAGCAGGTTTTTTTTACATGTTATAAAACATACATATATAATGTATAAACATATATAATTTACATATCATAAAATTCTCCCATAGTAAGTGTACAGTGACTTTCAGTAAATTTACAGAGCTGTGCAACCATGCTACAATCTATTTTAGAGCATTTCGTTGCCCCTTAAAGTTTCCTGCAGTCAGTTTGTTAGCACCACTTCCAGCTGTAGCAATGATTGATCTACTTTCTGCTGATTTGCTTTTTGTCTCTTATAAATTTGCCTTTTCTGGATATTTCATTGAAATGGAATAATACAATAGACAGACTTTTGCACCTTGGTTTCTTTCCCTCAAATGTATTTGAGGTCTATCCATTGTTGTAATGTGTATCAGAAGTCTGTTCTTTCTATTACTAGAAAGTAGTGCATTGTATTACTGATATTTTGTTTATTGATAGTTTATGGTCATTTATATGGTTTCTAACTTTTAGCTGTTATAAATAATGCTGCTAGAAATTTTCATGTATATGTCCCCAAGTGGATATAGATTTACATTTCTCTTGGGTCGAGTCCTATAAGTGGAACTACTGGATCATATAGTAAACTTATATTTAATGTTTAAAGAAATTGCCGGACTTTTTTCAATGAGATTGTGCCATTTTACGATTATTTGTACAGTAACATAAGGGTTTGGTTTCTCCACATTTTTGCCATATTTGATATTGTCTTTTTTTTTTTTTTGAATATCTATTCTAGTAAGTGCCAAGTAGTATGCTGTTGTGATTTTGATTTGCACTTCATAATGACAAATTATCTTAACCCTTTGGGGTTGCTATAACGAAATATCATAGACTGAGTGGTTTATTAACAACAGAAATTTATTTGGCTTAGTTCTGGAGGCTGGGAAGTCCGAGATCAAGAATTAGCGAATTGGTATTTGGTGAGAGCCCTTTTCTGGTTCATAGGTGATGGTCTTGTGGCTATGTTCTCACATGTGGAGGGGGATGGGACTTCTCTGGGCCTCTTTTTATAGGGGATTAGTACTCTTGTAAAAGACCTAATCACCTCCCAAAGGCCCCACCTTCTAATATCATCACATCAGAGATTAGGTTTCAACATACAAATTTTGGGAGAACACAGTCTATAGCACTATAGCACTAACTTTTCATGTACTTATTAGCCATTTGTATATTTTCTTTGATGAAATGTCTGTTAAAATATTAGCCCATTTTCAGATTGGTTATTTATCATCTCATTGACTTGTAAGAGTTTTAAAAAAATTCAATTTGGATACAAGTTCCTTGTCAGAAATATGATTTGCAATGTTTTCTCACTGTATGGCCTCGTCTTTTAACTTTTTTAATGGTGTTTTTTTTTTTTTTTTAAATGGAAGCACTGGGAATTGAACCCAGGACCTCATGCATGCTAAGCATGTACTCTACCACTGAGTTATACCCACCATTACCCCAATTAATGATTTTTGAAACACAAAGGTTTTTAATTTTGATGTGAAATTTATCAACTTTTTCTTTTATTAATTGTGCTTTTGATGTTGAAGTTAAGCACTCTGCCTAGACCAAAGTCACAAAGACTTTTTCCTGCATTTTTTTCTGAAAGTTTTATATTTTCAGCTTTTATACGTAGACCAATGATCAATTCTGAGTTAATTTTTGTGTATGGTGTGAGGTAGGATTCTAAATTCTTTTTTGTTTTTGTTTTTGCTTTTGTTTTGTTTGTTTTTTTAAATATAGATATCCAATTGCCCCATCACCATTTGTTGAAAAGATCACCTTTCTCCATTGAATTTTCTTGGCAGCTTTGTTGAAACTAAATCAGCTATAAATATAAGGTTATTTTTTTGGATGCTGAATTCTGTTCTGTTGATTTCTATACATATCCTTAGCCTAATACCACACTGTCTGATTATTGAGACTTTATAGTAAAATTTGAAATCAAGTAGTGTAAATCCTTCAACTTTGTTCTTCTCTTTCAAGTTATTTTGGCTATTCTAGGTCCTTTACATTTCCATAAAAACTTTAGGAGCTGCTTATTGATTGCTATGAAAATCGTGGAAGGGTCTTAGTAAGAATTGCTTTGAATTTATAGATCAGTTGGTGGGGGGGAATAGCCATCTTAACAATACTGAGTCTTTGAAACATGTATGTGAGCTGTCTCTCCATGTATTTAGATCTTTAGTCTCTTGTGGCAGTGTTTTCTAGTTTTGTTTGTTTTAGTGAGGACTTCTACGCATTATATCAAGAATGACCTGAAAATTCCTGAAGTGCCATTTGTATAGAAGTTTCTATATTAAGCTTAGGCCCAATTCCAAGTAGTTCAGAACTCCAGAGGTTTTCTCAGAGGATGACAATGGAGTTTAATCTACAAACTGAGTGGGATGGAATGAGGTAATATTATAGCCAAGGACTGTGTATAGTTTTGAGTTAGAGATAAAGTCCTTATATCAGTATTATCAAAACTTCCTTATTCATGTGATAATTATGCCCCAAGGATCTAATAAACAAGTTTTTTTAAGAAAAATTTCCCCATTTCATGTTGAAAGTGTTAGGTTGCTGGAGTGTCTACAACATTTATTTGTACTTCTGCTTCTTCTTGCTTATCCTGATAAATCAAAAAATTATTTAGAGAGGCTGTTGCTTCCTAATGACTGTTTTTTTTCTTTTTGACTAATGAGGGTTTGAAATAAAAGATGATGACCTAGTCAAATTCCAGAAAGCAAGTGCCATAAAAAGTAGTTAGGTATATTACAACTACTGTAAGACATAGCTTTGCTTATGAAGCACATATAATTACTGTTAGATTCATACTACTTTCATAAATACAGTGGTGATTTTCTGTTGCTATTTAAACTGCTCTGGTAATAAGACTATTCAAACTCTTTCTGATATGCTCAGAAGCAGAATATTGTTAAAAAATGGAAAAATATGTAAATAGTGAGACATAGACTGAATAGATAATGTGATTTGTTATTTGAGTGCATGCTATGCACTTTGTGTTTTATTAACAATTAACTTCATAGTATAAATGCCTATCAAAATTGATATATAATTTTGCAAAGCACTTCTACTAGATACAAAATTTTACTATTTTTTCCTAAACAAAGAGGTTATTGAAAACATTAAACTGAATAACTGCTTGCATCAGAATCATAAGGTCTCATTAAAAAAAAAAATGCAAGGTGAAATTGATATAACATTGTAAACCGACTGTATTTCAATAAAGAAATATATATATATACACAAAAAAATGCAAGTTCTGGACCTTACTCAAGTTTCTAGGCTTAGAATATCAAGGAAGTGCTGTGAATAACAAGCAATTTAAAGAACTCTCTAGATGATTCTTATATATATATTGAAGTTTGAGAATTTTTACCTTAATAATTAACAAAGTAAGAAAATTATAGTATGTCTTTAAATTCTTTTTGCTGTCAAAATGCTAGGAGACCAATTTAGCAATAAAATAAAGAGAACTATATTTTATAAATCATAATGGGTTAGAAAATTAAGTGCTTACTGCTCATTTTACTCTTTAACATTTATTACATATTACATATCACTTTGCAACTTATGTATGTATATAAAACTACTTTTACTTATATATAAATACACAACATGTAACTGATTTCCTCTATTAGAGTGCTAGATTCTTAAAAGTAGAGTCTATTTCAGATAGTTCTGTGCTGCTCTCACATAGCCAAGTGCATGAGAGTCCTTAAATGTATCATGGGTGATAAATTAGGCAGAAACACTGGTAGACATCAACTGTGAGCTTGAACTTGTCAAGTCAGACAGTTCTAACAGTTCCAATAGTAGGTATGCCAGCTTTGGCAAGTTACCTAGTGGTTCAAAGCCTCACTTTTCTTATCTATAAAATAGGAATGATAATAATAGTATCTACCTCACAAGTTTGTGAGAATCAATGAATTATGTACATGTTATGTACACATGCATTTATATATATGTTTTACCTTTTGGAATAATCGCAAAATTAATAGTTATTGTTTTTTTATGGGCTTAATATTTTCCCTTCTGATTGAAAATAATTCCATCAAATATTTAAAAAACCCAATATGCATAATTCAGTCATTGATTCAATAATGCTTCTTCAATAATTTGATTTATACATTTGGCGGTAATAAGATGTATGCCAATAATATAACCTGGTAGGTATAGTAAAATATATTTTTCCTAATTATAAAATTAATACTTCAAATTTTTTAAGGTAGCTTAGAAAGCATCAAATAGTAAATATAAAAGAAAACATTCATTTTGCTATTTTTTAGCTGTTCATTTTGAGATAATTTTGCACCTAAAGAATAACTGCAAAAGTAGTACAAAGAGTTCCCATGTATACCTTTCATCCACTTTGCCATGTTAACATCTTACATAACTGTAGTTAGTTATCAAATCCAGGATATTAGCATTGATGCAATTCTATTAATTAAACCAAATATTTATTAGGATATCACCAGTTTTTCCACTGGCATTCTTTTTCTGTTCTAGGATTCCATTTTGTGTTTAGATATCATGTCTCTTTAATCATCTCCAATTTATGAGTTACTTGATCTTGACTTATCTTTCATGACTTTGACACTCTTGAGGTGCACAGATTAGATTTTTTTTTTTTTTTGGATTATCTCTCAATTTGTGTTTGTCTGAGGTTCTCATAATTAAATTGAGGTTATGCATTTTTTGGTCAAGAATACCACTGAAATGATGATCCCTTCTCAGTGCATCAAATCAGGGGATAAATGATGTCTTATTTCTGGGGATGTTAATCCTGATTATGGAGGTGTATGTTGGGTTCCCCACAGTAAAGTTGAAAATTTACCCTTTGCAGTAGTATCTTAGGGGAGATAATTTGAGAGGGTGCAAGCATCTTGTTTCTTTTCAAACTTTTGCCTACTAATTTTAGCATTTATCTGTGAATATTTCCTGCTTATTACCTATTTATCACTGTGGTATTTGCTTAATGATAACTTGCTTTTTCTCTCATTCTCTCTGCATTTAGAAACTAGGTTTTTTTTTCTGTAGGGAAGAGTTGTCACTTCTCCATTTATTTATTTATTCAATTTCTTTTTTCAGTATGGACGCAAGGATATTTATTTTATTTTGTAAGCCATACTCCAATACTCTTAGTACTTATTTTGGTGCTCAAATGATTTAAGCTTTGGACATTTGGAACTTCTTTCAGGTGGCTCTCATTCTTTCAATATGCTCCCATTCTTTTTTGAGCACTTTCTTAGTATCTGGTGCCACAAGATTTTCCAGGATAATCTTGTATTTTCTCTGCCTCAGTTCTGGAATCAATTATTTCTTTTAAGGAGCTACTAGGCTAAGTTTTGAGACTATTTATAAACATTGCCAAAATTTCTTTCAAAAAGATTGTATAACCAGTTTTCACTTTCACATGAAGCTTCCTCGGAGTTTTAAAAACTTTGACAATTGGTCTGGTAAACATTTTACTAACACTTTGGTATTCCAACTTTGTTTACCATTAGGTAGTGTTTCTCTATGGAGTAGGCTTTTTTTTTTTTTTAAATCACAGTTCAGAAGAAACATTGAACTATTTGAAAAATTCCATAGTTTAGTTCACCTTGCTCAAGGCATTGCTGAAATGCTGTATAAGATGGTTACTAACGTCTCTTTTATACATGGCACCACAGTGAAAGTCTGAACCTCAAGCCCCATCATTACAGATCAGAACTAGATGCTGTTTTGGTCGTGAGAGTGTTCAGTCCTTGAATGAATGAGATAGTTTCTCTCCTTCCTTGAAAACCACAGACATTATTTAAGAAAAAATTTTTTTTTAAGAATTAAGTTGAGATTAGTCCAGTTAATAAGGTGTTTCAGTGTCTTATCCTTTTCCCTAGCCTTACTGTTTATTAGTCTATGATAGGCTAGATATAGACAATCAGATTTTATTTGCTGTATTAAGATGATTCTTACAAATAGTACTTTCATCTTTATCACTCCTTATTAATCCTTTATCAGTCCTTCAGACTATCATTCTTATCTGAGCCATCCAGGATGTTTCATGTTACCAAAACCAGGTTGAAGAAGTAGCTGAAGATCCTGGTACATGACAAGTTTGACAAAAGTAAAATTTCTAGGCCTTCTATATGTTGTTACTTAAATAAAACATGATGTTTTGGGCCCTGCTCAAATTCTCTGATATAATAATTCTTTTTTATCTTTATGTGGTTTGAAAAAATAATTTTTAAGATCTGGGATTAGGATTAATCTGTTTTAAATCAAGTAATTTAGTAACAATTATACAACAGTAATTGTTGTACATTTGTCCTGGCGTTGGAAAATACTACTTTCTATTAAAGTTTTTTAACATAAACATCTGTTATGAATGGTTATCGTAAAAGCTAAACAATAAACAATGCATGAACATCAGTTTTCCTAGTCTGATATTAGAAGCTGTTTAGTTACCAGTACCAGTCTAATAAAAGAAGCTGGAATCTCCACTACAGAGCACTTCTGTAATGTAAGGTAATAAAATATTTTTCCAAATCTTTATAAGGACAAAAATGTAGAAATGGTGAACTTAGTATTGACTTTGTCCATTCAAAAATCAATAATGCTTTCTTGTAAATCGGGAAATTCTAACCGTAGTATATTCGTTTAAAACATATTAAGTCAGCCTTGAATTTAGCTTTAAAAAGATGAACCTTTCACAAGCTTAATTTTAGTAGTTTATAATTTCACCTTTCCTTTTTATGATTTAAAAACATTATTTCACTTACTTTCAACTTACTTTCACATACTTAACCATTACTATCTCTCTTAGCCATATAATTCAGCATAGTAGTCTTTCTCATCTAAATGGATTTCTCCCATCTTTGGAGATGGTTGCATGGTCTGGCATAGGACAAAAAAGGGCCTATATCTTTGATTTCCTAGAATAGTGATGTATCTTGATGCAAAATATCCAGTTAGGTCATAGCTCTCTTGATTTCAAATAGACCAGGTATTTTAGAATGAATTATACCACCTAACTTTCATGGTTACATTGAAGCTTTTAGAATCAGTTTTTCTTGGAAAAATATACTTTCCTGATATTTTTCTTGGTTCAGAAAATATCTTGAAGAGGGAATGGAAAGCTTTCAAAAGTTTATTGAATATCAAATTGCTCCATAAAACAATGATTTGATGATGATGTTTCAATAATTTGTAAATACATATTTATATTTATCTTAAAAGTACCTGCATTTATAGAAAACAAGAAGCAAGAGTGCTTGACAAAATGAAATTGAACTATAATACAAGTATTAATATATAAATTGTTCATGTAGTTCAGTGAATCTGAAATTTCAGTTAATTCATTCACATTAATTACCTTTACAGTAGCCTTCCCATTTGGGGACAAGCGAGGGGGTGAAGAAATAGCTTTACTGTCTTTTAAGAAATGCAGCAAGGATTCTACCTACGCAGGGAGGTATAGTAAAATGTTCTGATCATGGGCTTAAGAAACATTTTGCACTGCTTTGATCATGATGTCTTTGTACAGATGATCTATGATAAAGGGGAAATAAGATCAGGACAAATAAATAAGATTCAGAGATAATTCAGATAATCTTTTTAAGTCAATAGTTTCAGTGTTCTGCGTTCCTTTATGAGATGGTCAGTCAGGTGCGGCCACAGAAGGAAACACAGGAGAGGCTGAGGAAGATGAAATTTTCCATCCCTATTCACTATTCTCAAAGAAAGACAAACACACAAACTGAAAAAAAAGTATTTGTTAAAATATTTTAAGGACTTTTTTGGACTACAATTTGAAATGACAGTAAGGTTCCAGTAAGATAAGTATGGATGAATCTTAATCCATCTAACGCTTCACAGTAAGTGATTAGGCATGAGAGAGTTAGAGACCATTTGATTTTCAGAAGTAATAATTTAATAATCAGAAGCAATTGAGGAGGACATTTATGCTAAGTGAAATAAACCAGACACAGAAAGATACTGCATGATCTCACTTACATGTGGAATCGGAAATTGTCAAACACATAGAAGCAGAGAGGAGGGTGGTTACCAGGGGTTAGGGAGAGGGGGAAATGGGGAGGTGTTTTTCAAAGGTACAAAATTTCAGTTATGAAAAATAAATTAGTTCTGGAGATCTAATGTAAAAAAAGTGAACAGAAAATGTACAAAAATAATAAGGTAGGAGCATTTTTACACAAAATTTGTCAATATTGAACAAAAGATATGACAATTGAAGTTATTATGTCAGTTGATCAAGTACTGATAAATATATCAAGCCAGATTATGTATGTGTCTGGAATAATATGATTATAAGTGACACTGCAAAATGATAAGATAAGGAATGATTATTAAATAAATGATACTAGGATACTTTGCTATTTTGGAAGTTAAGTTTAGATTCTTACTGTTACCAACTTCTAATGTGATAGAAATAGGTGTGCTGATCTTTGTATCTCTTTGGGCTGTCAGACTGTTTAAACATTAAAGAAAAAGAAGAAATAAACATATCTATATCATGTCTGTCTGTCGAAGCAACTGAAAATTGGGACTATCTTTTATCTCTAAAAGTAGAGATTTTGTTCTGTGATATTTTGTAAGATGGTCAGTCAGGTGTGGCCACAAGAAGAGACATAGGAGATGCTCAGGGCATGTTAATTATACTCACAGGCCCCCAGGGAGGGAGTTGCTTGTAAGTCATCCAGGGTCAAGGGGAAGCACCAGGTTTAAGTCAGGGGGCAGAAGACAAGAGCAAGGAAAAAGTTGAGCCCAGAGCCTATATTGGGGTTTCTGCAGGAAAGGCAAGGCAAGGCGGGGTAAACATTTTAGAACTGTCCAGTTTGAATAATTCTGGCAGGCTGTGGCCATAGGGGTGGTCTCTAGTTGCCTGTTTACCTGGCCCTGGGATGATTTACAGCAGGAGAAATATTGGCTTTGTTGTGTGAGTTAGATAAGGAGGAAGTTGGGGTATAGACTTGGGATTCGTTGGTTTGCATATGAAAGGCATGTTTGTGGTCAAGTTCTTAATTTTCTTTGGAATTTAGCTAGCCCTGGAAGGAGCGGTCTTTCCCTGGGTCTGTAAGGTTCCACATGGCAGAGCATAAAAAATACAGAGAAAATAAGAAAATATAGTTACCATAATTGGCCCAGTGATGAATAGATGCCACAAAGATAAATACAGAATCTAAGAAAACACAGAACAAATGGATATCCTGTATTAATCTATAAATTCTCTTTAAAAAGAAATAGATAAAGAGTAACTGTCAGGCCAGGTTTCACCATCCCATTTTATCTACATCCATTTATAGGAAGGATTTTGGGAATTCCTGTTCATTTTTTCTCAGTGTTAATATGGGCCCATGAAACTATGGACTTTGATGGAAGTTTTATTACAAATTGCAGATTTATCAGTAATAATCTTACACTGTGCAATCTCTTGTGATATTTTCCCATAGCTAATGTATATGTATGCATATTGTATATATATGTATACATACATATAAACTTAATACATACATACAGGAAAGACAACATAGAATTCTCATTAGCCTCACTGATTTTTCTCCCTAGCCTTTCACACATGGATTAGTGGTTATTTAATATTGGTCTGACTTTCTAATTACATATTCCTTTCTGATAAATCATTACAGCTATTTTATATTATGTGAGTAAAGGTACAAGAGTTCACCTTTGATTATTTTGGATAAGGCCTGCACAAGAAAACACACTCTATTGTTTGGATTTTGTTATATTTTCAAGAAGCTAAGATTTTTAAAAAACATAATATTCCCAAGGAATTCAGTGTTGGCTGAACATTCAAATTGAAAACCAAGTAAAAGAATTTTATATAAATCTGAGAAAGCCAGTCAAAATAAAGAGCAATGCACATTTATCAAATGCTGAGAATGTGTTTGGAGACTTCTTAAATCTTGTTCATTTTTGTTCACCTGAATTATATACAAAACTCCCTTTAATATTAGTAAGCATTTGGATATAAATGGGGTTTCAAAGGAAATAGCCTAAGGAAGAGATTCATTGCAGACAACTTCTATACTGCACGTGACTATTCTGTGAATTAAATCAAGCTTTTGAAAAAGTTTGACAGAAGCTTACATTTCCACTGAATGTAATAGTTAACCACATAATATACAAAATTTAGTGATTGCTCCAAACTCCCTTTGGCAACTTTAGCTTCTAGTGCTAGTGGCTTTTTTGGGGAAAGTCCATAGAATTCTGTGATCTATTTATAATGCAGCTAAACAAATAAATTGATTAAATTTCCTTAAGAGTCAGGTTCCGAATCAGGGTAGCAATGCATAAAAATAAGATACAGTTATGGCTCATAATTAAAATTTAGAATACTTTCTGTTTAGACTCCTTGGTTTAATCCCATTAAAGGCTAATATAGTACATTTCTTTATGATATTCTTCAATATGAGCAGTTAAAATTTGCTCAAAAAATTTCTTTTAACCAAATTGACTCTTAGGATGCAAAAATTTCTCTTCAACTTGTTTCTGCCAGTTTGAATTTTGCATCACAAATATAAGGGAAAAATATTTTGATGCTGTAAAGCAGAAAACATCAGGCTAAATTAATAATTTTCACATTGTAATTCCAGATAGTGTGGAAGTCTTTATAGCTACGCATTAGAACTCTAATTCTTCCTTGTACAGACCATTGACTGATTTGAAAGTTCTGTGTGGGAATCAAAAGAGATTTGAGGACATGTTTTCAAATGTAAATATATATTTTATAATCAGTACTGCTGATAATGCTCTGAAATTTTAACCAGCAAATGATTTCTCCCTTGTAAATTAAATTAGTTGCTTCAAAATTAGACATAACCAATGCCACAGACATTTTTATCCTTGGTATATTGGCAAAAATTTATGGAAAGCTTAGCCATTTTGATATAAAACCATTACAGAAATCCTTCCTTTTGCCTAGTGTTTATAGGTATTATTTCTGGGATTTTCATTATCTTTGTCAAGCAGAATTTTATGACAGCACAATTTCTACCTTTTCCCTCATTTATTCATAGTTCTAAAATAGGTACTATTCTTGTAGAGGTTGAAGGTTGCATATCTTTTATGCGCAGAAATTTTAGAAAAAGCCTTAAAAATCATTCTTTTTCTGTAATGATTATCAGGATCTTATTCATTGAAAACTGTTAACATCTATTGTGGTTATTCTCTCGTTTGGAGGAATCAGATTACCCTGATATAACTGGTTCCTTAAATGTCCTTGTAACTAAGTAGTTAGCAACATTTGTATGCCTATCATGTTGAATAGTGTTGCAATTCTTCAAACAATTAAACTAATTTCAGGTATTTCAATATCTGTCAGGATGATTGTCAGGGAACATACTTATTTATCATGTCCAAATTAGAGGTGATTAGACCATGAAGAATTTGAAATAGTCATTGATAATCAAGATGATATGTTCAAATCAACATACAAGTCTTATTTTTTATGTACATGACTATAATAAAAGTAAAATTTTAATGTGTTTGATCAATATTTTAGAACATTTAATACAAAGTAATTTGTATTTTTCAACTAGTGTAGACATCTGCCAAAATTTGAAATTAACTTCAAAGCCAACTTAGAATAAATGTTTAAACTATTTTGTCTAAGAGAAAAACACTTGGAAAAAGGTGCAAGCACAACATAGCTATGGGTGTGATTAGTTATCTAATATGTTCCTATTAGAGAAAAAAGAAAACCTGGGTTGACTGAGCTAAGTGAAAGTATTAGCATGTCATTGTTGAAATGTATACTTCTCTTTCAAACTTTTCCTTTTCTAGATTCATTTTTTTTACAAATTGAATATAGATAATTTCTATTTCTGGATTTTATGTTATAAAACTTCTTTCCATCATCCAGATGTCGTATAGATCAGATAAGTTGGATTAGAGGAGTGGTCCAGTGTCATGGACTGGTTCTTTCCTAATAGCACTTGGGCAGAGCAGTGATACCAATCCAAGTAAACAGCATGATGACTGGTTTTTAAAAGTTCTCCAAAAGTTCTTTTACTAGCATCCATGCATTTTTCAGAATATTGTTGCATCTGTGATCTCATTTCTTTCTCAGCCCCCTGTATCTCTATGATGTACATAAGGCAGGCAGCATTATTTTCCAGAAAATATGATCAACAAGTTAAAGCTCAGTTGGGCATTTGACCATCGTGCAAGAAGTTAGTGGCAAAACCAGGACTAGAACTCAGATGTCTTAAATCTTAAGTTGGTCAACATTTCTCTGCTACTCTGTGAGACGGCAAAGTTCCCTTATAATTTCTTTAGGTGAGGCTGCACCTGTACTTTCCAGAACAGTTTTCTTCTGTAGTCCCTTGTTCACTCACTCACTTATTTATTCATTCAGGTATTTATTGAAGACATACGGTATATGCCATTGAGTGCTGAGGACGTCTTGCCTCAGCTGATTTCAGTTTCCCATTAAGCCTGGTACTTCCTTGATAAGAACTTTGAAGGGATGATTGTTATATTTACTGGAGTATTGTTATTGCTGAGACTCCAAGAATTGATAAGTACGACTTTAGTTCTTAAAAACAAGAAATTCCTAAAGCTTTGAACAATTTGAAGTAATTTTCTTTAAAAAATATGGAGGCTAAGGTTTCAACTGCTCACCATCCTGAGTGAGTGGCCCTCTCCATTCTCCACAGAATTAACCTCTGTTTTCAGTTTGGAGAGTATGCTTCCAGATCTGGCATGTATCCATAGATAATACATGACACTGTGTTTCCCAAAATGGCATCATTCTGTTGCTTTATAAACTGCCTTTAATTTAAGCAGTATGTTTTGGAAATCCATACATGTTGGATGATTGATCTACTACATTGTTAATCTGTAGGATATTCCATAGTCTATGTCACTATTTCCTTTTACGGGCATTTAGATTGTCTTCAGTTTTTTTTTCTCTTTATAAACAATGCCGCAGTAAAATATTTATAATTTACTTTGGAATAGCTATGGAGATACCTAACTGCATTAAAAATTTTAATAGATGCTGAGGACATTAACCTACAAATTGGCTGACCCAATTTTTATGCAGCCTTTGAGATTCTTTTAACCCACACCTTCTCCCAAATGTGATATTATATAAAAAGTTGGGTTTTACTAAGCTAATGGATGAAAAACAATTTCTGATAATTAAAAAATTTATATTTCTTTAGAATATTCTTATGCAGCCTATGAGATTTTTTTTGTTAACCCTTGCCTTCTTCCAAACATGGAATTATAAAAAATTTGTCTTGCCAACCTAATGGATAAAAAATGTCATTATTTAAAAAAAAAATTTCCTTAGAATATTTTTTTAAGTTATTGTCCATTTCTTCTTCTAAGTTACCTATTCATATTGTTTGTGTACATAAAAAGTATTTTTATTGTAGATTCATACAGAATTTATATAGAGTCTAATTATCTATTAATTACATTATACATTTTATTTTCAAGGTTTGCCTCTATTTGTGGCGTTCTTTCTATAGAAGTGCTTCATTGTGAGGTAGTCAAATTTAATAATCTTTTCATCTATCAATTTTTGCTTTTTGTGTTTTACTCAAGTTCATAAATATATTTTTCCTATATGTATAGTGATTTAAAATATTTCTTGATTTTTGACTTAAGTAGACATTTTTTGTTAGTGCTTTATTATGTCAAACCTAATGACTTTTTAAAAAACTAGCCATTTTATTTTGGAACAAATTGAGATTTACAGAAGATACAAAGATACAGAGTCCCCATATTCTCTTCACCCAGTTTCCTCTAATATTAACATCATAAGTGGTACATTTGTCAAAACTAATAAATTAACATTGGTGTATTCATTTCAACTATACTACAATAAGGTTTCACCAGTTTATCCACTTAGGCTCTTTTTCTGTTCTGGGATCTCATCCAGGATGCCACATTGCATTTAGTATTCATGTCTCCCTAGTCTCTTCTGGTGTGTGATAGTTTTTCTCTTTCCTTGTTTTTCATGACCTTGATAGTTTGAAGAGAATTAGCCAGATATTTTCTAGAATGTCCCTCAATTTAGGTTTTATGCTATTTTTCTCATAATAGACTGGGGTTGTGTGGTTTGGGGAGATTACCACAGAGGTGAAGTGCTTCCCTCATTATATTATATCAGGCAGTACATGATATCAACATGACTTATCCCTGGTGATGTTAACCTTGATCACTTGATTAAAGTAATGTCTGCCAGGTTTCTCCATTGTAAAGTTACTATTTTATCTCTCCATACTCTATTCTTTAGAAGCAAGTCATTAAGTCCAGTTCCTACTCAAGGAAAGAAGAAGTTCCAGCTCTTAGGAGGAGGAAAGTATCTAAATACATTTTTTGAAATTCTTCTGTAAGAAAACTTTATCCCTTCCCTTCCATTTATCTACTTATCCAATCATTTATTTATACCAATATGGACTCATGCATATTTATTTTATTCATTGGGTTATAATCTGATACTGTGTTTATTTATTTTTTTGCTCTAGTTGTTTCAGTTTTGGCATTGGGAACTTTCAGATTGGCTCCTAATAACTATTTTTTATTGTTTCTTTGAAGGATCATTTTGACTTAGAAGGAAAAGATATATATGGAATGGATTTTTAAAAACTCAAAAGTAATAATATATACAAATATATTTATTTTTCCAACATATTGACCTTTTGCTTTTGAAAAACCTAGGACTTAAAGTGATATAGGACATTTCACTTTTCAGGATTCTTTTATATTTTTACAAGTCTCTGTGTAAAGTTGTTTTAACTTGTTTCAACTTATTACTGTCTAATTATATTTTAGTGGCAGAGTGTTAAATAGTGAATGAGTTTTCCACTATAAAGGTTGGTAAATTATTTTTTATTTTTTTAAATTGAAGTACAGTTGATTACAATGTGTCAATTTCTGATGTACAGCACAATGTCCCAGTCATGCATATACATATATGTATTTGTTTTCATATTTTTAGTAAAGGTTATTATAAGATATTGAACATAGTTCCCTGTGTTATACAGAAGAAACTTTTTAAAATCTATTTTTTATATATGGTGGCTAACATTTGTAAATCTCAAATTTATCTCCCCCAGCCTTCCCTGGTAACCATAAGATTGTTTACTATGTCTGTAAGTCTGTTTCTGTTTTGTAGATGAGTTAATAGTGTCCTTTTTTTTTTTTTTTTCAAATTTCACATACAAGTGATATCATCTGGTATTTTTCTTTCTGGCTCACTTCACTTAGCATGACGATCTCTAGGTCCATCCATGTTGCTGCAAATGGCATTATTTTATTCTTTTTTATGGCTGAGTAGTATTCCATTGTATAAATATACCACAACTTTAAAGGTTGGTAAATTAAATTAAAACTTTTACAAACAGAAAATATAGGAAACACTGTTGCTTATCAATTGCAAAATTTTGTTTTTAAATAAGTGAAAATGTGTAGAATATATTAAAACAAAAGTGACCATTAATCAACAATTATTTTTTCAGAATTTTTGAAAATCTCTCGTCTTTGAAACTGCATTATAGTCTGTAAAATAGGTGTGTAACTCATGTAAAATTGAGTAACATATTTTTGCATAAAATTGATAACTTTGAAATACTGTTTGGTATGTGAGTCACCTGTCATTCAAGAATTCCTAACTTGATGCTAATATTTAAGCCAACAGAACCTAGGCCTCAGAATTAGAACACTCTTTTTTAAGGATTTTTTTAAAAATGTAATTTGCTTTATAAATACATTGCTATATTATGAAATGTATGTGTATTCTGAGTTAATGTGGGTGTCTATTTTATTAATTTCATATGATGAAAGCCAAAACTCATTTAAAATAAAAATCAAGAATGTTTTGGGCTTAAAAATTGGTGTCCTAAATATGAAAAGTATATATTGTGTGATCAAATTTACAAAGATTTATAATTTGCCAGATTCTATGATATAACATTTCAGACAATATTCAAGTATTTGATGACTTCTCTCTCTACTTCAAACAGTAAATATATCACATTAAAATGTTGTCTACTAAGTGTAGCAAGCTATAATAATAAAATCAACAATAAATTTGCAGCATATAGATATAATGATGTTCCCTTCTGAATATTTTTTGTCATTAATAAATCTATATGCTAACCTAATTGAACCTAATTAAATTGAAATAGGAAATTATAATAGAACTGGGACCAAGATTCAATCCTCTGGGCAATGACAGTAAATG
Organism: Camelus bactrianus; assembly: GCF_048773025.1. Lineage (NCBI taxonomy): Eukaryota > Metazoa > Chordata > Mammalia > Artiodactyla > Camelidae > Camelus > Camelus bactrianus. The sequence goes on from NC_133543.1 coordinate 45,179,480, forward strand.
ACAGAGTATTTCCCTTGTTAATAACATGCCTTTTTTTTCTGTTTATGGTGAGCTCATGCCATAATTTTTTATATATTTTTTCTTTCCCTGTTTTTGAATTAAGCAGGCTGGGAAAACACCCTTTATGCTAATGTCTAGACTAGAACCTGAGGACCAGAGAACATGGATATGTTTCAAGGATTTCATAAATCACTTGAAACTGGAGGCACAGTGCTTTGCTTTGTGAGGTGCCTTGTATACGTATGTGAGCAGAGAGCTGCCATCAGATTATAAAAAGAGCCCATAATCCCCCCAAATTTAGGAATTACTTACTGCTTCAGGTATATTGGCAAAAAGTTGTTATTTTGAGAGATTCTTGGTAGCATTTATAATATAACCATGGGGTCAGGATGGATAAGAATTGTGTGGTTTTTAGATATTAACTGGCTTGTTAATTTAGGAGATAGTCACTCTCCTCAACATATGTTTACATTTCTTCTAGGCTGTTTAATTTGTTAGCATATATTATTTATAGTAATGTCTTATGATCCTATGTGTTTTCTGTAGTATCAGTTGTAATGTCTCCTCTTTTTTTCCTGATTTTATTTATTTGAGTCTTCTCTCTTTATTTCTTGATTAGTCTGGCTAAAGTTTTGTCAATTTTATTTATCTTTTCCAATAGCCAGATCTTAGTATTGTTGATCTTTTCTGTTAGTTTCTGGTTCTAAACATATGTTTATAGATTCCTTTGCCATCTCTGCAAAGATTTACAGTTCTTAGTTGGTCTTTTGGGGAAATTTTTAGCAGTTATATTTCAGAATATTGCCTCTTCTGTTTTTAATCTCCTGTCCTGGAATTTCCTTTCAGTTTAAGTTAGACCATCTCACCATGTCTTTGATATCTCTTATTTTTTCTCTTGTATTTTCTATAGGTTGCCTCTATCCTTTTTTTCTAGATAATTTCTTCCGACCTCTCCCTCATTCACTGAAGTATTAGTTTCATTCATGATAGGTTTTAGTTCTATATTTAATTCTGTCTAGTTGATTCTTTCATAAATATGTAGTGTTCCTTTTTATAGTTTTAGTTCCTTGCTGAAAAATATTAACTTTGACTTTTATTGCCGTAACTATAGTAAGTGCAATTAAAAAAAATTCTGTCTCTGGTAATTCTTTTCCATGATGGGAAGCTGGTGGGTCTGTCACAAATTATTTATGGTGGTTCTTATTCATGTTATTATAGCTCCTCTCTTGTTTGGTTAGGTTTGCTCACATGTTGAATATTGTGTTTGTAAAATTATTCATAGAAATAATTTAAGGTCTTGGATGATGTTATAAAACAGATATTTTTTCCTCTACTGCTACTAGGCACCCAGGGAACCAGTAATTCTGGATCATCTTAATCAAGTTTCAGTGTGTGAGATTTTTCTGTGCCATTCAGATAACTTAGTGCTTGACTAAAGTCAATGTAAAGGCGTTTTACTTCCAGTTTATTTTTACATCTTTGTTACAACCTTTTGACATCTCAATCACAACTACAACTCCTCTAGATTTTGCTCTCTAATTCTGAGAAGCTGTCAGAAATACAGTTCAGTCTCTTAACCAGATTGAATCAGCTCAGAGCAGCAAGCAGCCCCAAACCTGTACTGACTTCTTTGGTTTTCAGCCTATTTTTGCCCAGTAATTCCTTACTGTTTCATTAACTCTTCTGTGCTTTTAGAAAGATATTAGTTATAGTTCACATAGATTTTTTTTTTAAGTTCATGTACATGATTTTAGAGTTATCTGTGGGAGGGTTGGTCTGAATTACCTAGTCCACTGTTATCAGAAGTTTAAGTCCCTCTATAATGCCTGTTTACATTGAAATTCAAAATGTATCTCTAGGTGGTTCTTTGAAGGAAAACATGAACTTATAATTAAATTTTTAGTCTGTATTTAAAATGAAAAAACAAATCTCCATGGCTATTTTTCGCTGCTTGTTTGTTAGTTCAACTTGAGACCTATTCTTTCTCAGAATGGCTGAGTTGTTGATGAGTCCTTGTAATTTTAAAGCCTTATAGGAATCTACATTTCTGATAAGTAATTAACTTTTAAGGCAAAACATTAGTGAGTATATAGATGACCATGCTGTTTTGATAGAAATAAAATTTATTCCATGTTTAAATATTTGAGGTAGATTTGAAATCTCTTTTCCTCTGAAACTTTTAAAAGATGAAATAATGTTATGTCAGAAAATAGCATTACGGTAATTAGATTATGTCTACTAAGTAAATTTAAATGGTTAGTTCTTGTCTAAGGTGTAAAATTTGACTTTACATCTTCATTTGACTGCAATCATCCATGTGCATTGTAACTAAAATGTTAGTCATGGTAAAATACTATAAAAATGTGTTTAATTGTGTATTTAAGTTTTTAAATTAAAATTATTATTTACTTTATAAGTTTTATAAGTATAGGAGCAATAAGTAAGAGTGTAGGAAATATTTCCTTAGTTGATATTTGAGAGAATCCTATTCATTAGTTTTTAGAGGAAGAGTTATCTTTAAATATAACTTCACCATTTATTGCCAAGCATGGTGCTCCTTTGTTCCCTCTCTTGGGTCATGTGGTTACTCTATGTTTAGATTTTAATCGGGTCTTAAGTGATCACAACACTAATCTTCATTAGCAGAAGTGATTCTACTCATGATCATATATGGCAAAAGCAAGCCAGTGGGCAGTATTTTGGGTAGGAAGCGATTTCAGCATTGCTCAAGTTGCTTTGCTCATAGAACTTCCGTACATAATGTACTTACAATGGGGACCAATGAGTAGGGGACCAAGCAGGGCATACAGAGAAAAGTTCAGCAAGAGATCAAGTGATCATAATTTGAAAAATGCCTAGTTGTTAAATTTTTAGGCATCAAGAAAATATTTACCATTTCAAACATTCTAAAACCCAGTTAGCTTTTTAATAATAAAACACTTGCCTTTTTGGTTTTTTTTTTTCTTTTTTCTGTTTAGAAAAAATATTCAGCAAAAATGTTTCAGTTCAATTTTGCAGATCCTAGAGATGTGAGGAGGGCTTCTAGAATGAGGTACTATAACAGCAACCTAAATCTTTACAGGGAAAAAGGAGAAGATAATGGTTTAAGAGATTTGAAGGAGGGATTTGAGGGAAATTTGTAGCAAATACGAAGGAGAAATGTTTAAAGACAGCAATGGGTAGTGCAATAATTAGAAAAAGCATATGACAGAGCAAGAAGAGTGGAGAAATTAGGGCAGATTTATGTGTCATTTTTGCAGAGGGCTAGAGAAGGATAAAGAATAACAGAGGCAGGGCGGGGGGTGGGAAGAGATAGACTGGGATTTCAAAATTGTAGAACAGATAAACAAGATTATACTGTATAGCACAGGGAAATATATACAAGATCTTATGGTAGCTCACAGAGAAAAAAATGTGACAATGAATATATATATGTTCATGTATAACTGAAAAATTGTGCTCTACACTGGAATTTGACACAACATTGTAAAATGATTATAAATCAATAAAAAATGTTAAAAAAAAAAAAAAAGAATAACAGCGGCAAAGGAATATGCCAGGAGGTCCTTCAGGTGACAATGTGTCAACGTGAATCTCCTTTTTCAGGATTACAAGAAAAGAAAGGGCAGTGTAGACTGTGAATAGAGACTGTGAATTGAGTAACTGATGGAAGTAACTAGATGTTTGTAAAAAATAGGGCTTTGTCACTTTTAGAGGACAGCTACAGTCAGAGCTACAGATGATTCCTTTTCTTTTTCTGCCCTTGGCTTCTCTCTGAAGTGCTGTGGAAAAGAATATTGTGGAAAAGGTAGGAGAGGAGGCATCAGAAGGCCAAGATCTAGTCTTCATTCTCTAAATGAGTGACAAGTGAGCCTCTGAATGGTAGTTTCCATAGCTATAAAGTGGAAATAATAATAAAACTATCCCACTATCGCATGGGGTGTTTTAGTATAAGGGAGCAGTATGTTAGAGAGTCTTAGAGACCTAAGTGTAAATCGTGGCACTCCCCTCCCCCCTTTTGTCTAGTTACTTAATCTACCTGATTAGAAATATTCTTATTTATACACTGAAGATACAATAACTCCACTTTGCAGGATTGTGAGAATTAAACGTGGCACTATTTGTGAAGAATCTAGTGGGATGCCTGGCACACAGTAGGTGATAAAGAGGAGCCCCTTCCTTTACATAGTGATATTAGAAATCTGCTCCATGGCATCTGGTCAATTTGTGTAGTTTTATTTCTTTACTCATTATACCTATCTCATGTGCATTATGATGTATTTTGGTTTTATGTTCCTTGTAGCTTATATGCCATATACTGTAGTTATCTGTATATTTCTGACTCTGCCAGTAAACGCTAAGCTGCTAAAGGATGGGAACCCATCCTGTTCACTTTATATTCTCCATTGTTCATAAATCATAGGCAGTTGTCAATAAATATTCACTATATTAGAAGGGTCACTATTAGCTTCTGAATGAAGCTTCTGTACTTGGTATTGACTCTAAAGAATGGTTAACATCTATAATATGTAACAATGGTTATTTAGAAATTCAAGCATTTTATTTATTCATCTACTTTGGATTTTGTCCTCACACACATGCATGTAAGCGGTTGTCTTCAGTTGTAGGAGCTGGGACTCTTTTTAATGTTGCTGCTTCAGATCTCTCATCTCTAGATCCTCTTGTAAAGGGTTCACTTGATTATGTCAGGCCTTCCCAGAAAAATCTGTCTTTTGATTAATTTATTATTAATTAGGGACCTTAATTACATGCACAAAATCCCTTTACCTTTGCCACATAACACAATTATGGGAGTTACATGCCTTCACTTTTACCATATTCTTTTGGTTAGAAGCAGTTATAGGTCCTGCCCACACTCAAGGGTAGGGGATTACACAAAGATGTGACTACCAGGAGGTGGGAATCATGGGGGCCATCTTAGAATTCTGCTTACTATAGTATTATATAATTTTATATCTCCAATTGTAAATAATGCTAACAAACAAACAAGAACTTGTATGACTTGAGAAGTTTTTTGTGAATGCATGAAATTTTGCGTTAGAATTGTTTAGTTGTTTAGACTGAGTCTATTACCTTTTAGATATCTTGGCCCAGAAACAATTAAAAAAATCAATTTAAAGAAAAATCCAGGTGAATAAAAACATTTAGAATAAAACATGGCATAGATGTGAGGGAAGTCTGGCTGCGACATTTAGAATAAAACATGGTAGTGTTTGCCTTGTTGTTTAATAGGTTCATGCCTTTTCTCATTTGCTTGGTAGAGAGCAGGAGGTTAGACTGTGAAAAATTCCTGGTTTTGCATCTCTTGAAACTTATATCTGGTGATCATTTTAATGGTTAGTAATTCTGACTGAAGTCAATCAGCAAAATAGAAGGGGAACTAGAGTTGCGTATAGTATGGTGAACTTTACTTGTATTTGATTGATCATAACTACCAAGAAATTATATTGGGCACTTATAAAATATTTTTACTGTGTGTTTAAGAAAATAATTTTTATATATATTTAAATGAATATTCAAAAAAGGAATTACAAGAGAAAACATACACTGACAGAAAAACTTATACAAGAATAATTATATTAACATTATTCATAATAGACAAAAAATGGAAAAACCCAAGTGCCCATCAACTGATGAATGGCTAAATAAAATGTAGTGTATCCATACAATGAAATACTATGTGGCAATAAAGAAGAATGAAGTATTGATACATGTTACAACATGAACAAACCTTGAAAACAGTATACTAATTGAAAGAAATGAGTCACAAAACACCACATATTGTATGATTCCATTTATATGAAATATCCAGATTAGGCAAATCCATAGAGACAGAAAGTAGATTAGTGGTTGCCTAGGGCTGGTGGGAACAGGAAGGTTGGCAGGGGAAGAAAACTAACTGATAATGGTCACAGGGTTTCTTTTTGAGATAATGAAAAGGTTTTGAAATCAATTGTGGTTATGATTGCACAGCTCTGTGAACATACTAAAGACTATTGAATTGTACACTTTAAGTGGGTGGATTGTACTGTACATGAATTGTCTCAATAAAGCTCTAAAAAACATGGAATTGCATGGCATTCTAGCATTTTAATACAATCAGATTATTTACTGCTCTCCTCACCTTTCCTGACTTTATTCTGAATGTTTTATTATGTGACAAATTCCATCTGCTAAAGCATGTGTATCCAAAATTGAAAAATGTAATTGTGTATTGATGAATTTTCGGTAAGAACCAGTGAAAGTATGTGAGAAAATTATTGTTGTGCAGGACTTTTACTATATTTGGTCAAAAGCAGTATGCAGTCCACTTGGGCAAAAGTAAAGGACAAAAGTACATTGTGTATTCATTAAATACTTCAGTACCTATTTCTATTACATTTAGATATAAGCTCTGATTATATCAATAAGATTTCAGGTATACCGCAGATCACATGTTGTTAATTTAAAATTGTAGCCTTAACAGTTTTTAATTTGTATTGTATAGTTTTCTTTTCTCACTGCTGCTCATTAGGATATTCTAATTTAATTTGTTTCTCTCCTCATATAATCATAGAAAGTCAAATAAAAATAATGTTTAGTGACAAATTTGGTGGAACAGAATGGATGGAAGTCTTCTGATTGGATTCAGAGTAGAAATCTTCAAGACAGTCTGGATACTTAGTTTCTGTTTGAAAATGCTTTAGAGATGTTCATAGATTGCCCCTGAAAATGTACTGTTTTGCCTTTAAGCATTATTTGTTTATGGATCTCTGAGAACTTCAATAATATTTTTAGGATTTCTGTTTGCTGGTTTCATTCCCATTTTGTGGATTGAATTATTCAAACTGCATAGTTAAGGTGATTTGTCCAAACTGAGTAGGTAGTTGAAGTGTTGAAACATAAGCTTTCAATCAGCAAATTATGTCTTTTCACTATAAATACATACTTTAGTACAAAAGAACTTACTTCAGGCAACAGAATTTTATTTATTTTATTTAACTTAATATTCATAAGCTAAACACAGGACCTCGTATCTGTTACTTTTAAAAAGTAAAAATAGTAGTCTTAAGGAATATGTTTTATGGAGATATTCTACACATTAATTATTATTTTAAAGTATGTAATATCCTGACTATATGGAGTCTTTAATTATTTCCCAATGCTGTGACCTAATAAATGGTGTATACATTCTTGATATCATAGACAGGTGCTAAAGAGACCCTAGGAAATCACCTAGGCTCTTCCCTTATCTCTTGGTAGATTATGTCTAAGTTGTTTTAGAGATTGTTTTTTCTGTAGTAAAAAACACTACTTAAGTATTCGTTTTTAAAACCATGTCTAAAACAACAAACCTCTTTATTCATTGTCTTGAGGACACAAATACAGAATGGCTCTAGCCTCTTCAAAATTGTAATTTATTATAATTAGTTTGTGTTTAAAAGTGCTTTCTCTCTAAGGAGATGCAGTTTTTAAAAAAACATTATCTGCTGATAATCCCTGTGACTTGAAATTATTCTACCCTGTTGAAAGGGGCAGGCGTATTGAAAACATAGTACAACAATAATAGTAGTAATAAAAACCAACTGCTTTCCATTTGGTTCAGATTTCCTTGTTGTTTCCATGCATTATTCCCCTTAGACATCTTGATCCATGGTTAATCAGATTTCTATATGTTTTTCTACTCACATGAAGGTTTGTATGGTTAATATTGAAACCAGTACATTTTGGCCTTGACCACAGTGGGATCTTTCAAAGCCATACGCATATTTTAAAATTTAGCTCTACAACTTAGTCCATCCAGAATTTAGCTGTAGGACTTAGTTTCTTTGCTCAGGAACTGAACCAGTTGTGTATATGCTCAGTAACAGTTACCTATTGGTTCCTAAACTGACAAACCATTGTTATCTGTATATGTCCTACAGAATGAATTTTGGGGAAATACAAACATTCAGTCTATTGCAATGACCATGTCACAAAAGTTAATATGAGGCAGCGAACAGAATAGTTGAAACTTTTGTGCAGTGTTAGTGAAATAATACCTAAAAGTTACTTGGGCCACCAAATAGAATAGCATTTGTGTCTAAACCTTGATAAACTGTAGAATGTTGATATAAGGTAAAATTGGGTATTTGATATCTAATGAATGGACCAATAGGAAAGTATTTTTAGGCTTTGTAACCAGAGATAGTGACCCACAAAGGAGCTATTATAAATTCTATTACAGTGACTTCACATAAACAAACTCCACCTACTACATTTGTAGGCTAAGATATCCATTGCTAGACCAAATTAAATCACTTGATATGTAATTTATATTTGAAAGGATCCTTTTCTACAGTATTGCTCTTTTAAAAATGTACTATGTAAGGTATTAAGGATGTAAAAGGAGGATAAAAATGTGAATGGGAAACATTGACATCTTGTTGTCTAAATTTCGTGGGAATTTTTTCCCCTTTGATCTTTCCTTCTAATTTTGGGGCAAGTGAGTAGTTAATATACCTTCAAAAAATTACATAGTACTATACTTGCTTTTATGGGCAAAGTTAGGTGCTTTAACTGACCTACTTTTCATATTCACATGGTTTTATATATACATATGGTTTTCTTAGTGGACACATTTTTTTGTACAAGTATATGAAGTTTTGAGAAATAGCCTAAGAAGAAGTGGCAACACCAAAAATTTCTATTTAATATTTTGACATTTATTTCACTTTAATGAATATACTACAATTAAAATTTGAAGTATATTCATAGAAAATTTTTGTATGACATTCAATATGTGAATTATTTTAGAAACTGAAGAATGTATTTCCATAAGCAGAATTGCAGGAGTGTAACTGAAATCACCCTATGAAAGACAGGTTTAATCTAAAAATAGTAGTAGCTTTTGACAAACGCTATTGTGGTCAGTCCTCAGAATGATGACATTTCCCCCTTAGAATTAATGATAAATGAAATAATCATGCACCTTAACTTTTCAAAAGAGGTTATTTTATCTTATTTTACTTTTCAAGGTCATATATCTGAGAGGCTATGGGTATAATGATGATAAAGGTAGATTAATATTTTAGCCTGGCCTATGACATGGATAGAGTCTTTCTAATTGAAATATAGTTGATTAACAATACTGCATTAGTTTCAGCTATATATGATTTGACATTTACATACATTATGAAATGATCACCATGATGAATCTAGGAAGCGTGTGTCCCCCTCCAAAGTTATTATAATATTATCGACCATATACTTTATGCTGTATATTACATCCCTGAGGCATATTTACTTTTATTTGGAAGTTTGGACCTCTTACTCTCTTCACCTATTTTGCCCAACCCTCTGCCTACCTATCTTCAGGCAGCCACCCATTTGTTTTTTGTATTTATGAGTCTGATTTCATTTTGTTTTGTTTACTTGTTTGTTTTGTTTTTAGATTGAATCATATTTTGAATGGAGCCAGCTGTGGTGTTCTGTATCACTAAATATGACACATATGTTCTAATCTTAGTTGAACATTTTGTTTTATGTAGTTAAATTCTGTATATAAGGTGGCAATGATTTTCACAGAAAGAAGATATAGGAGAAAACAAGATAGGTTACGTCCTATGAAAAAGGAAGCATGTTTGAATATTGGTTTCACCATTCATTTTGGACTCTGGGGATTTGAATTAAAGGCTGAATATCTAGTAGTAGATGCTTTGGACTACTTAATTGTCAAAAAAGGACCAGATCCTAAGGTATTTAACAGATGGAAAGAAACATTTATTTTATTTTTGTAAATAAACTCCATTTTAGCATTAAAAATTAAGGATTCTGCACAAGCAAACATTTACATATAACACTGAGCCATAGAACATTGGTTTGTGTAATTGAAATGGTCATATTTGAGGTAGCTAGATAAAAGCAGAAGGAACCCAGAGGCCATCTTTTCATACAGTTTTTGTGTTAGTGTGTCTTGAGCATCCAATTGTCTGCTCTTTCTTTGTTCAAATTCAGGTCTTTCTGTGAAAAATTCTTAATATTTCTTAATGTAGCCTTTGAAAAGCTATTCATTTAATAGGAAATTGTTTTATTGAAATGATACTATTTGTAAGTTTTTTGTCTTTACCTATAAACAAACACACATGCTCTCAGATATTTTAAATTGCAGTGTAAGAGAAAAAAAAAACCCAAATAATAAAACAAGGAACAAGCATCATATACTTGTATTATTGGCAGATCTGAATTGAGATAAAAAGCTGTACTAGTCCAACAGTAATTGCCAACAATGAAATATTTTTGAGAATATCAAAATTAACATGTAGTTTTTTCATAACAAATATTATACCACAGAAAATTTTAGAAGCTTTGAAATGATACTCTCTTTGTTACAGTGCCGGTTCCTTTGGTATGTGTTTCCTTTTGTCACCTGGGGCAATTTTTCCAACACGTAACACATGTGATTTTTTTTTTCTTCTGCATTTGGAATAATCAGCTTTTCCCTGTGCTCATTAAGGGGGAAAAAAACTGCAGCCAAGGTATTAACACAAAGCAAGGTATTAACAGTGCCCAGTCTCTACCAAATACCAAGTTCCTTTGTCTATTACCTAATTAACATACTTTAATGAGTTCACCAAGTTTAATGAATACTTCATGTAAAACTCAGCACTTTCTACCTCCTAGATTAATCTGACACCTGATGTAACAGATCTGGCTAGATATTATGAATAATTCATGAGCTAGTATTTCTTAAATAATAAAGAATATGAAAAATTTATGGAAGGAGTTCCTGAAAATTTGCTATAGACTTACTTGAAATATAGTATAATTCTTTCTATTGAAAGTATCTATTGAAATGCATGTTCTAGTTAATAATAGCTTAAAAGAAATGATGTAATTTATGTAAATATATTTCTGTTCATGCTAATTATTTTTAAAATGCAATGAGCCATTTAATAGTAAAACTCACTGCTTATAAGTTATATTCTATAAATTGACTTGGTTACTTTGGCACTACTGGGTTGGTGTGCAAAGTCTTTTTTAGTTTTATGACATAAATAAACAGTTCTTTCCTAATAATTTGACTTTTTGAACTATAATTTAGAAAGAGTAGTTTTAATAATTTTTATTGATTTATATTGACATGTAGTTTGCAGATTCACATCTATGCACAGCATTTCATTTACCATTGTATTTGGGGGTATAATAGGGCTGGGAATTTTAAGCACTCCATCTTAACGTAACATCTGGATGTGAGGATCTCTCTCCCCACCATTTTCTTCAACCTACTAAAAAAAAGGGAGGAAAAATATGGATAAATTGTCTTATTTTATGGTATTTTTAAAAATATTAAAAATATTAGCAAGTATTATTGTGTTCTAGGTTCTGTTCTATGTGCTGGTGAGACAGTGATGAAAATCAACATCTCTGCCCTCAAAGAGCTTAGACTCTAAGACAAGTTAACAAATAATTGCAATATCCAATATGTGTATTATGTATATACACTTAGCCATTTATGATTCAACAACAAGAAGAAAGGTCTAATTTGACATTGCACAAAGTGGAATAGGAGGACATTGTGACACCGCTACTTACTATTTCAGCTGTATTTTCAGGATAATCTGTAACCAGAAGCCAATGTGAATTTTTAACATATCAAAATATAACTATTATAATGAGTTGATATTAGTTACTTCGAGAAAAAAATACTCAAATAATAATGCTATCATTCAAACTGTTTTTGCTCTTCTTTTTGACTTGTATTCAGAGTCTATGGCAAACTGTTTTGACTTTAGTACAGATTTTCATGCTTTGAGGGTAGGTTCAGTTTTTCAGATGAACCAGAAATTGTCCAGAACAAAATATATCAAATAGGGTAGCTGAATAACAGTGCAAAATTATTTTTCTTGTTTTAAAAAATAGTAAAATAACAGATACAACAATCAAACAACAGTGTGAGGTATGAGGCGCTGAGTTTAATTTTCTTCTGTACTTGTAAACTGACTCTAAAGTCAGTTTCACAAAAGGTATCAAAATATGTTGCACTGGAGCAGCAATGCTGGTTGTTTCAGAAACAGGAATTTTATAGTTGCAGTATATATATGTTAGTTGACTAATGAATGACTGATTACAAAACTTTAAACTATTTCACTAATTAAAGAATGTCAGATTTTCATGACCTATCTTCTGGTCTAGGTACTCAAGAGTTTTGCATTTAAGAGGAGAGCGACTGAGGTTGAAGAAGGGAAGAAACTTGAATATGCCGCTAAAGAATGGGTCAAGGAATCAGGAAAATATAGCCTAGATGGGAGAGAATTCAGAGAAGATATGATAACTGTTTGAAATTATCTGAAGGGTCACAGAGAACAAAATTAGAACCAGGGTGTGGACGATGCAGAGAAACAGTTTACCCCGGATGGAGCAGGCAGCCTCAGGAGCAGTGAGTGCCTCATCACTGCAAGTATTCAAGTAGAGAACACAGGATCAATTGATTATATTGAGGAGGAAATTGAAATATTTTATGATAGTGTTTTATCAACCCTGTGGTTCTATCTATGACAACTTAAGATTTTCCTTTCCAAAACAGATTTTACTGGTGCAAGGAAACTGTAACTTTCTTTACATACATCTCAATTCTCATATCTTGGAACATATTCCAGTTATAATATAGTCTTTTGGAACACATTGCTTGATTTTGTTTTATCTCCAGAGAATATGAATGTGTATAATTTCCCCCTTTTTAGAGGAGTTTCTTTTGAATGTTCTTCAAGATGCCATCTTTCATTATTAAATGAAAGCATTGTGTCATGCTATCAAGTTCTAGTTTTTCATGCTTTATGCTAAGAATTTTTGTGTAGAAGGTCTTTCCTGTCTTTTGAATGAAGCAGTTTATATCTGCTTCATGTTGAAGCTTGCTTTATGTCAGTACATGTGATAAATTAGCATCTGAATATGATTTGAAATACTAGATACAAGCTATACAAATATAAAACAATTCCCACTATATTGTTGATGAAACAATTTGTTTTCAGTCCAGTAGGTTGACTGTCTTATTTTTGTGAAGAAACAATTTAAATTCAGTGTCTTAGCTACCAAATTGGGATTATGGGACTGGGTAGGATTTATGGCCTTTGTGGACAAACATTTATTTCCTAATCAGAAACGCTGAAAGATGGATCCAAGTGAAAAGGCACTTGGTCTGTTTCACTTATTTGAGGGTATCTATTTAAAAAAATACAGATGAGTGCTTTTTGGACTGCTCCTTTTTAAGACTAACCAGATTAATTTGGCAGTTAAATGTTCCATGGTTACTTTTGGTGCGATTAATTTGGGGCAGAGGTACTGTTATTTACAATGCTTAGGTGAATAACACATTTGGATTTAGAGATTGTTTTATAATGATGGGTAACTTTTATAGTATTAAATTGTAATAAGAATATCATGTGATATATGAATATAAGGCACAGTTGATATTTTAAAATGTGATTAACCCTACTATTCATCCAGAGTAGGCAGAGGAAAGTATGTTACTCTTATTTTTATTTTAAGGATGAGGCAACAGATGCTCATTGTTGCTGTCACTCTGTAAAATAGTAGTGTGGTGAGTCATAATTTAGATTACCCATCCAGGTCTTCAACTGGGTGACTCAGTGAAACTGACTAGACTCATTCTGTAGCTGTGGTTTGATATATTCTCCAAAGGCTGAGGAAAATGACCTCCTTTTCAGGGTTATAAGTGCAGGGCCTGGAGTCAAGTGTTTTCTGAATTAAAATTCTGGTTCTGCTGCTTACTGTCTGTGTGTGTCTTGCTGTCCCTCTGATCCTCAATTTTTGTATCCATAAATATTTTGTAATAATTGAACCTACTTCTTGGGTTGTGGTGAGGATTGAATGAATTTTTACGTATAAAGTGTTTATAACAGTGTCTTGCACAGAATGATAAATAGTATTATTATTTCAGACTCTTGGGTCTTTCACAGTTGTAGTTTTCTGAGAAACAGCCTTTTAAGTTGCTATTATTTACAACCCTCCCTCTCTCTTTTGCCCATCCCTCCCTACCTTCTTTCCTTCTGTCCACAGCATTTATTGAGCATTTACTATGCTCTTGGCATTGGATATGAAGGGAAGAAAATTTCCTTTCCCCTGTTTGTTATGTTGAACAATCTGCTGGTCTAGAAGTCCACTTGTTTTGAGTTGTTCAACCATTCCAGAATGAATGAAGCAATGGTATTGGAATCTTTGATCCCTCTCCACTCATTATTTTTATCTTTCAAGTTTTGAGTTCTTTCTGCTCTTGGCTAGATTTTGTCTTATGTCCACATAATGTATTCCCCATTTAACTTTGCTTTCAGATAATAATCAGGGTCACAAAATTAACTTTGTCTGCAAAAATTCTACAGTCTGGTCCAACCCAGTTCTCTTCCTTAGTTTTGCAGAAATTATCTGTTTATTTCTCTTGAGCATGTTTGTCTCCACACTTTTGCTCACATAGTTTATTCTGAGTATAGTATTTCCTGTAGTCAGGAAATTAAATTCTCCAGATCCCAGATCAAACCTCACTCTTCTCTAAAGCTTTCTCAGACCACACTAAGTGTAAGATGTCTTCCTTCCCTGAGGGCCTGTTGCTGAGTATCCTTTGAATGGGGGAACCATTTTAATATTTCTTTGTATCCTTCCAGCATTTGGTACTGAACAGGTACAATAATAAATAAATCTTTAGTAAATATCAATTGATTTCATTTGTTGACACAAGGGGTGGTTTCTTTATATTACATACATTAATGTAAATTTTATAATTGTCTGAAAATAATTGAATTATGTTGAATATTTTCATAGCATTTTAGAGTTTAGGGGATTTTTGGCTTTTAGATTATAATCATAATGCTAGGTATTAGGGAGGACATGTAGATGGATTAAAATGATTTTTGATTATAAAGATTTGCAATTCAGAAGAAGGGAGAAGCATAAATCAAGGCAGAAAGAAATAGATTCCTAAGAAAAGTTATGTGTTTTGGTGGTGTGGGGAAAGGACTATTTAATTTGATTGGGTGAATTAAGGATTGCTTTATCAAGAAAGTTGAGGTGAACTTTGACCCCTGAAAGGAATTTGTTAGAAAGAGAATGGGGCTCTGGGCAAACTGTCATGATGGGAAGATAGAGCACATGGTGGGATGTGCTGAGAAGTGAGGCTGGTGAGGTAGTTGGGAATCAGTTCATTTGATGGCTTTTGAGAAATGAAATCTCATGGGCCAAACTGTTTAAGCATGACAGCCTGGTCGACTCTTTAGAGATAAGTGAGATTTAAATGATTTGAAAAGGAAATTTTGTAATTTAATTATAAGAATTTTTTCTGCTTTATGCATTAAGAAACCTGAGAAATATCTGAAGAATGTCATGCAAAATTTAATGTAAAAAAGCCCAACATTTGTAATGATAAATGAAGTAACAAATATCTATCCCCTCCTTTTTTCTTTTTTTTTTTTTTCAAATTAGAGACAGTCTTTCTGATTGACTTTGAAGGTTTGTTTGTTTGTTTTTACTTTTTTGCATTTAATTGTAGTTATTTTGGTTATTTTAAAAATTTGTGTTCAGAGGTACAAGATAAAAGAAAAACATCTTGGGATGGTGCAGTTCCAGAAATGAGGACAGTTATTTTAGGTCATCAAAAAAAAAAAAAAATAAATAAAGGCAAACCACTGTGGAGTTTTCTGAGTCTCAACCCAATGCTTATACCGTCTGGGTATGTTAATGTATTGTTATCTCACTGGGAAACTGCCTCGGGCAGGGAGCTGAGGAATGAATTATACACTAACTGATACACTAAATCATCTAGCTAACACTCTTGCTGAAGCAGTGGAATAGCTAAGAATGGAATTGGCAACATGGAATTAGCTACAACGTTCTTGGATGGATGTTGAAAGAGTCTGAGTTTGTATCTGGACTCTTTCCCTAACTCACTGTGTGACCCCGAGATTTCAGTTTCCTGACTTTAAAATAAAACACACCATGCATTGCCTTGATTTCACTGGTAATGGATTTGTCATGAGGATCAGTTTCATTAGATTAAGATGTTCTTTGAAATATTTGATAGAAATATTCTAGTGAAATAATATCACTTCCAATATGGTAGGACTTCAAAAAATAGAAATTAGTATTAATTCTGAATAAATGGCTGGAGTTGGGAGGGGGAGGAGAAGAGTAAACATTTTTTCAAAATTATATGAAATGTGCAACCTGGTAAAATTTTCCTACTTTGACAAACGAATTAAACAAATAACACAACTTTGCTTCTATATTTCATTAAAATACCACATAATTTTTTAAAGTTGCTTTGAAACATTGTTTACCAGACATGTTTGAAAAAATAGAATCTATATTTAAAAATAGATAAGTTTCAATGAGACGTTCACATTTATTATCAGTTGAAATGGTTAAAAAACATTAACTGGATAAATATTTCTTAAGTGTTTCCTAAGAAGCCAGTGGGGTATACTGAAATGATGTGGAATGTGGCATTAAGCATATCTGAATTTGAAAGCTAGATCTAATATTCTGGTATGTGGGACTTTAGGAAAATATCTTGATCTCTCTGAACCTTAGTGTTCTTATCTGTAAAATGGGATAGAAATTCGTACTTCACAGAATTGTGAAGATTATGAATAGTGCATTTAAAGCGTCTGGCACCTGGTATGTACTAAATGAGTGATGTATTATAGCAGCTATTTAGTAGACGGTGACTAGTATAAATATTTCTTCTACAAATAGTAAATAGTTTTGTTGAGCACCTACTTGACACAAGCTACTGTGCTATGTCCTGGAGGTACAGCAGTGAACAAGACAGAAATGTCTCCTGCTATTAAAAAGCCTGCGTTCTAGTGAGATAGACAAACATAAAAAGCTAAGTATTTTTTGTTAATTCAAACATTAAAAAAAGAGAAACTAAACACCCTTGAACACAATATTTCTCAAAATAGGCAAGCATCTAGTGCTTGTTTCTCCTTCCAAGTTACAGCAGCTTAACGGGACTTTTAATAAAAAGTTCTTAACACAGCAGACCTATCCCTTTTCAATGATCTTAAGAAAATAAAGTCCATTTCAAGATGAGAATTGTGACGTTGCAATCGAACCAGCTTACTGCAGCTGTAATTAACTTTGTGTGACAGTGGCCTGTAAAGCAGAGCCTGTGTTACGTGATGAGGGAGCAGCTCCCATTTGGCCACTGACTTAATTGTGCCCTTGAGGCCTTCTTGGAACCTCATGAGTTTCCTCTCCTTCTATTTTTGTATTTGGTTGCCCTTACCATATGCTAAAGACGACCTTCCTCATGTGGGTATCTTTCTGACAGGGGGAGGACAGACCTGAACCTACTCACATAGTGTGTGGCCAGCTTCGAGGGCTCTGGATATCAGATAGCACAGGCAGGGCACCCAAGGGTTCCCAGGACCCATGACTTGCTCTGGTAGCTTTTTTCAAATAATACTTTTTACAAAAGTAAAAAACAAACAAACAAACAAACAAAAAAACCTTTGTTTATTCTGGAAGATAGTTATAGGTTTTAAAAAAAATAAGATGTAAAAATTAAGAAACCATAGTATATGCCATACCTGTTAGCTCTGTGACTTCAGGCAAGGCTCTTAACTTCGTTGGCTTTCCCTTTTCCTCATTTATAAAATAAGAGGACTCGCCTAGATCTTTTCTAAGCTCCTTCTGAACACCCAAAGAATTCTATACTTCTGTAATTCCATGGACTGTTTTTTCTTATGTTTTATTTTTCATTTCTACATTTTGTCTATTTATGTATAAAATAGTTATTTTCTGCTCCAATTCACTTTTACCAAAAAAATCATGAAAAATGTGTAAAGCATATGCTCTTTATTTAAAAAATTTATTTCAAAATAAACATTATGTATCTTGGCTTTGCTCTTCTATGCCTATTTTTAAAATTCTTCTGTCACAAGTACTTGACTCCCTTGATGAAATAATGTATTTTTTCTTTTGGATTTTTATTCAAAATTAGAATTCTGTTTTTGAATTAAGCAGGCTGCAGAAACACCCTTTATGCTAACGTCTAGACTAGAACCTGAGACCAGAGAACATGGATATGTTTCAAGGATTCCATGATTCACTTGAAATTGGAGGCACAGTGCTTTGCTTTGTGAGGCGCCTTGTATATGTATGTGAGCAGAGAGCTGCCATCAGATTATAAAAAGAGCCCATAATCCCCCCAAATTTAAGAATTACTTACTGCTTCAGGTATATTGGCAAAAAGTTGTTATTTTGAGAGATTCTTGGTAGCATTTATAATATAACCATGGGATCAGGATGGGTAAGAATTGTCAGTGTCTGTCTTTTTCGAGAAGAGTATGGACTCTGTAATGGACCATGAATGCCAACACTGGAATGCCATTTAAAACAAAATAAATTTTATTTATAGCCCTTTTGTTGGTCTTTTGTGTGAGTATTCCACTGTACGGTCATAAAAAGATGAAATCTTGCTATTTGCAACAACATAGATGGGCCTTGAGGGTATTATTGTAAGTGAAATAGATCAGACGGAGAAAGATAAATACTGTATAGTATCACTCATATGTGGAATACAAAAAAAATGAATAAACAAAAACCAAAATAAATGAATAAACCAAACATGTAGATACAGAGACAAAGGATTGGTTATCGGGGGGAAGGGGCAGGGGTAGAGTGAAATGGTTAAAAGAGATCAACTGTATGGTGACAGATGAAAACTAAATTTTTGGTGGTGAGCATGCTGTAGTGTACATGGATGTAGAAATATAAGGTCGTATGCATGAAACTTATATAATGTTTTAAACCAATGTTACCTCAATAAAAAATAATTTTGAAATAAACAAAAGGTGAAAAAAATTAGATATGTTTCGAAAATGCAGGGCTGCCCTATTTTTCACTCATTTTGTATTTCTATGTAAATGGTGCCCTCTGGAGCTGTGCTGTGTGGTGACTCTGGGTAAATGCTATATAGATCTCCTTTTAGCTTATTAAAGGCTCTGAAATGCCTTACAGTAACAGTTTTAATTTTGTTTATTTGCACAACTTTAAAAAATGTTATGTGTTAAAACTTGGTGAATCCAGGAAGTTATTACAAATGGATTTAACCAGATATCTTATTCTTGAGGCATAGAATGCTATATACCTTGAAATATTCAGTTCAGTTTAACGGACTGGGCAGACACCTAGAGTTTTCCCAAAATCACTATAAATTTTTGGTCAAGTAGTGGCAGTAACATTTGTCAACCACTTATTATGTAGAAGTCACTATCCTAGTTATGTGTTAAGTACTATTACTATTTTTATTTTGTATATGAGAAACTGATACATAGAGAAATCAGGTGACTTAAGATTTGACACAGTTAACCAATGCTAGAGTCAGAAACGAACCTGGATGATTTCACTATTGGACAAGGAATGTAATCCATTTGTTTTGCCCTGCCCCCAAATCTTTGATTCTTCTTATGACAATAGAATGCTGCTTTTAGAAGAGATCACAGATGCAGGAAGGGCAAAGGGTACGTCCTGAAATCATATGGTCCTTCCTGTCTCCGTTTGCCCTGCTTGTGGGGTCTGCTTCTAAAGGCTTAGATGGGAGGTTTTTTTCTCATTTTCACCAATGTCACTTTTTTTCTCTCTTTCACTGTGCATTTTAAAATGTTAACTTTAGACAGATTCATCTTTCCTTATAAGCCGACTTCCTTTAGGCCAAACTGAATTTTTCTGATAATGCAGTCTGGAAGATTAGCTTAGACAGTGAATCTGGGGAGGTTAGGACATAAGTGAATATGGAATGGGAATACAACGTTGCATTCATGCTCTGGATACCCCCCAAAAGATGGAGGAAGTGCTTTACCTATTTAAAAACTTGCTCATTTTTGTGATTTATAGAAGTACTATATGCATGAAGCCAGATGCTCATCAGTTCCCCTCAGATATGACTGTTTTTATTAATGCCAAAATGAACGACTACAGATATTTGAAAACCTTTATTGAATTATAATATACACACAAGAAAGCACATAAAAGGTGTACAGTAAGTGAATATTGACATATACATATGCCTGTGTGACCACCACTCTGATAAAGAGATACAACTTTTCCAGCACCTGAGAATGATCCCTCATGCTCCTTTCCAGTCAATTCCCTCTCTGACTCAGCAGTAACCATCTATCATGGATTAATTTTAACTATTCTTGAGGTTCCTATTCATTGAAAACATACAGTATGAACTCTTTGGTGTCTGACTTCTTTTGATTATCATTATGTCTGTGAGATTAATCCATGATCTTGAATGTAGTATCATTTCACCTTTTTTCCCCTGCATAATGTTCCATTACATGAATATATACCACAATTTTTTTTTACCCATTTTACTATTGATGGATATTAGAATTTTCAGTTTTTAGCTATGATGAGTAAAACTGATATGAACATTCTTACACATTTCTTTTTTATAGACACATGAACTTCTTTCTCTTTGGTATATAACTAGGAGTAAAATTGTTGGGTCATAGTATATGGATACATTTTACTTTGGTACCTACTGCCCAACAGTTTTCTAAAGTAGTTTTACATTTTTACCAGTAACCTATGAGAATTCTAGTTGCTCCATGTACTTGCTAGTTCTTGGTATTGTCAGTCTTATATTTTAGCCATTCATGTAATTATTTAGTGACATAGATATCTCATGCACAGGGAGGAGTTTAAAACTTGTGTGTCTTTATTTTTTAGTTCAACAATATCTATTTCAAGCTTATTGTGTTCAAGATGTTTAAATGTATTTAGTTCAAACTCATAGTCTAAAGTAATGTTTTGCTTAATGGAGCATAAGATAATTTATTCATTAAACAAATATTTACTAATACTTGTTAAGAACTTAGTAGTGTGCTTAGTGCTGTGAAGGATACAAAAAATGAAAGTGGCAGCCTAGTCCTTGTCCTCAATGATTATACAGTCTGTGTAGGAAGTTAAAAATGATGCATATAAAGTGAGAAATCCAAAATGACATGATGGCACGTAAGCACTAAGTTACATGTGATAGACTGTAAGCAGTATGGGAAGAAGGAATTGACATTGGTGTTGTTTAGGTTACCTTTAGAAGCTCTCCTCTTCACGTTCCCATATTGAATCAATCACTAAATGCTATCAATTCTGCTTTCTAAATATCTGAAATCTCTTGCTTCTTTTATTGCAACTTCAGGTCAACATTTTTAGTTTGTTTGAGTGTAGTATATTAAAATTGCCTTGTGAGTGGTCTCTTTGCCTCAGTTTTGAATACCCTTTTATCCATTCTTCCATCAGAATCTTATTCCTAAAAGCTAAGTCTCATCACTTGAAGTCACTCTTCTACTTAAAGTTCTTTAATTATTTCCCATTATCTTTGGGGGCAAAATCGAAACTCTTCACCATGTTACCCAAGACTTTATTCTATTCTATCTCTGGCCAGTATTTCTAGCCTCATATCTTGCGACCTCTCACAGGTGTACATTCTGTTTTCCATATACCCTGAATTACTTCCGTTTTTCTGAATGTACTATATTTCATGCTTTTGTATATGGTATTTTCTTTTGTGTTTCTCTTCCTGAAAAACTTGGATGAAGATTTAAATCTTCTAATAAGCCATTTTTGATTGACCATTTATATCTGGTTTAAAATGCCCCCTTTTTTTTGTGCTCTGTGTATTCAGAACTCCATGTGTTCTTCACAGAGTATTGTAATTGTTCACTTATTTTCTCTACTAGACTGTGACCTCTTTGAGGGCAAGGCAGCTGACATTCATGCTTGATAGGTGGTCAGTAAATATGCAGATTTTCTGGAATTTTAGCCACTTACTGTATAGGATTTTTTAGATGAACAGGATGGGATAAAGTATTTCTGAGAGGTGGAACATACAGGAAAATCATGGAGGTGAGAATTAACATTGTTTGTATGGGATAAATAAGTGGAGAGATGTATGAAAGAGTGGCCTCTCCTGGACTAGAGTGGATAGTTTATGTTGAAGAATAGAGGAATAGAGGCTGAAAGGGTGGGATGAAGTCAGATTATGGCGGGTCTTGGGTTTAGGCTTGATATAGATAGCAAGAAGGAGTCATTATAGGTTTTTGAATGGGGGAATACAGTGATGAAAGCAAATTTTAAGGAATATTACTTTAATATGAATCTGCAGAGTGGACTGTAGAGGACAGATCATAGCCAGTGAGATCAAATGGTAGGTTTTCAAGGTAACCTAGGTGAGAGGCTGAGAATTTAGATTACAGTAATGGCCCTGTGGATACAGAGAAAGAGATAGCTACAAGTAATTTTTTTAAGGACATATGGATATGACTTAACTGGGCTCATCTGGATGGCTCTTTGGCTGTTCTTGCGTGTTCTCATCTGGAGTTGGTTGGGTGCTGGGCTCAAATAAGGTGCTAGGTGGCTGGGATGTTTTTCCTCTCCCCAGGTAGTCTTAGGACCCCTCCTAATGGTATCTCCTGTAGGGTAGACAGACTTTTTACATGGAAGCTCCTGGTTCCCAATAACACAAAAGTAGAAGCTGCCAGGAGTCCTGAAGGCATTGGCTCAGAATTGGAACAACATAATTTATTCTGCATTTTATTGTTTAAAGCAAGTCTCAGGCCTAGCCCAGATTGAAGGTGAGGGGACTACAGAAGGATGTAAATACAGGGTAGTATGGTTGATTGGGGGCCACCAGTGCAACAGATTACCACAGATGCCATGTAGCAAGTAGAACAGAAAATAGGCCAGTTTGAGAAAGGGGTTTTAAGATTTCCTACTTAGTTGTGTTTTCCCTATTAGAACCTTGAGGCAAAGGCTGTATTTGGTTTGCTACTATATTCTTAGTCTTTTGCACAGTGTAAAGTGCTTAGGAGGACTTCAATAAACTTAAGCTAATAAATGAATATATATAAAGAGAAGAGCAGAGGGTTAAGTATGAACCTACAGAAATGATTCAGAGTGGGATATATAAAGAACAGTCAGAGAACCAGCCAAAAGGGAAGTTTCAAAGGAAAGGAAGGTGGTTGATAGTATTCAGAAAAGGAGAATTAAGGTAGAGAAAAGCCTATAAGCTTTTATTAGCATTCTTTGAAGCAGTAAATATCATTCCTTATTATGTCTTCCTTTGTTGGTTGGTTCAAATGTTTTTAGAGACTTCTCAAAACATTTGAGGGGGCTGGGGAGAGTGTAGCCAGAAACGGGTAATCATCTTCCAGAGTTGCTGATACTGAGGTCCAGAAGAGGCCAGTTAAGGAGTCACATGATATACATCAGATAAGCAACATGTTCACATATGGCCCTCACAGAGAGGCATAAAGGCAGACAGCCTAATTGCAGGCATTGACGTGCAATTGAGCAGCTTGTCACCTGGGAAACTCAGGGTGATTTCCAGCAGGCATTTATTTATTCAGTTATGGTTAAATATTCTTCTAAGCTACACTAGGTAGGTCAGTTAAAAAATAATAATAGCTATCATTTATTGAGTGTTTACTAATGTTTTAGGTCCTGTGTTAAGTGCATTACCTATGTCATCTCATACAATCCTCACAGTCATTCTGTGAGGTATGTACCGTTACCAATTCCATTTTATAAATGAAGAAATTGAGGTTTAGAGAGATTAAGTAACCTGTCTAAGATTATAAATTAGTAAGTGGTGAAGTTGACAATCGAGCTCAAGCACTTTGACTTGACTTAACTGTGCTTTTAACTACTACAAAAAAAATGAATTACCCCTTTTCTATTTTATATCCGATAACTATCATCCAAAGTTATTTGACTTAATTCTAATTACATTTACACAGAATTTATCTAGAAGACCCTCAGTTACTACATTATAAAAGGTATAATCAGGAAGGTTAAAATGAGAAATGAATCAGTATTTTACTTAATGTTTTTAATTCCCTTCATTTTTACACAGTGAGCACTATACATCAAAATGATTCAAGGTCAAAGATGTGATAAAGCCTGGAAAGGATGTTATGAAGTCACTAAATATAGTATTTTTCAAGTAATATTTTTATTATTAAGAAGTTTCCTTCTCTGGAAATTTCACCAGAGCAAAGGCATATTCTTTCATTACATTTACCCAGTAAATATTTTTTAAACATCTACTGGAGATTATGTACTCTCCATAAAAGCTTTAAATATAAAGATTTAGGTTTACAATATTAAGAAAGGAAGTCTTGCCTTCATGGAGGTGATAGTGTGGTGGTGGGAATGGACAAGTAAGTACTGTAATGAAGTACAAGGTCCTGGGGGTGGAGGAGTTAGCCCCCAACAAGGAGGTGGAGAAAAGAAAGCTAGAGAGGAGGCAATGTGATTGAAGCTGAGTTGCCTAAAATTTCACAGGGAAATTACTAAAAATCGAAAAAAATAAAATAAAAAACTAAATGACAAACTTGGGAAAAGATTTACACATATGTGATACTCAAGTGTTGATGTTTTCAGTATATAAACCACTTTTATAAACAATTTAAAAATCCAATCCATAGAAGGTTTTGAGAGAGGAGGTTTACAAAGCACAATGTCAATGTCCTTGTGGAAGAATAAAGAGAAAAACCGATTCTTAAAAGAATTACAGATGGCCTCAATAGTAATAGAAATGACAAATTAGTACAGAACTGAGATACAGTTTTTCAAATGTCAATCTGTTAAAGATGAAGAGATTGATAATAACCAGTGTAGAGGAGGTAAAGATAAGGGAAAGGGGCACTGCCGTTCTCTTACAGGCACAGGGTCAACAGTTTCATGCTTCTTAGAGGACACTTTGGCATTATGTATTGGGAGCCTTAATTTGTTCTGTCAGAGAAGTTTTACTTCTAGTAATTCACTTAAAGGAAACAAATAATTAGAAAGCTGAGCAAAATCGTGTGTAGGAGTTATATCACAGCACTGTTTATACCAACAAAATAATTGGAAATCATGTTGGTTGATTTATCAGGTTTGTCTTTGTGACAGATTGATGTCCTGTCATTAGCATTGGGTTGTAGAAGACTTTTAAAGAAGATAACAAAAAATGCATAATTAATTCCTAAGTCAAAAAAAGGTTTGTGTGTATATATATGTATATATACACATATATATTCTGATTCTGTGTGTGTATTTAAATATTGGAGGGACATACATCAAAATGTTTGCTGTGACTGTCTCAGTGTGTTAAAACTGTTAAGTTTTTCTTCTTTATGCTTTTTGTTTTCCACAATAAATAACTATATTTTGTAATTAAGAAAAAAGAAATGGACATAGTTTTAAAATAACATCTTGGATTTATAAATTAGAATGATGATAAAAGTCAGTTTAATGAATGCCATTTATGTAATAAATTAATTATGATAATTTAAAACTTTAATATAGCCTTTCCTAACTTCACTGGTTTTTCTCTCTAATCTATACTTTTTCCAAAGAAAATGTCTTGCAGACATTTGTTAAGCAGTGTCTTCATGTTGAGAAACACAGAAAGCTATGTTCATCTTTTCCCCAATGTAATTATTCTTTATTGCCCATGAAAGTAACTGTATAATCATATTTTATTCAGTTTTCAGAGTAAAAGGAAATGGTCTTAATTATAGTCAGAAAAGCATTTATAAACAAAGTTTTTAAAAGTTTTGTTTTTAAGCACTAAATAGTGTTACCAAGAAAAATCTTTCCATTCTCTATCTTGTCTAAAAATAGGATAGAAAAATCATCTGCTTTTGAAAGCTTAGGTGTTAATCTTTACTGAGGCAGTATCATTTGACTTAATGACATCTTGCTGTTGCTTATAATTTTGTAATTTTATAGTCTTGAAGAAGGAATATGTTTTCATTTTTAGTATCTAGAATAATGAAAAGTATATCCTATAATAATGATTATAAAGTTATTGACCCAAAAAGAGCCTCTAAATATATCTCCTTTGTAGAGTCTGAAATATGTTAGTTAATGCATTAATTAAGACCACAACTGTTACATTATTGCACTCATTATTTCTCTAAATTTATTAGGTAACACTTTTATAATCAAAACTATATTTTAAAAATTGTGCTGTAGAACTATTTCTTTAATGTTAAGGAAAGTAATTTTTTTTTAATTGAGTAGGAACTGACTAAAGTATCTCTTTTGGAGCCTTTATGTTCTTTCTTTAGTCTTCGACTCACAACTAAACAATAACTTTTATTCACGATGTTGTTAATGTAATTTAATGGTTGGCTTTATTATTCAGGCAGAAATTAAGGGAAAATTATGAAAGTAAGTAAATTGCTAGTCTATCAAAGATTATGATTTTCTAGTAATTAAGATTTAGAGATCATAATCTTTTAAAAGCAAGATCTTCACAGATGTTATAGTATATATTTTATTAATGCTTCTGGGCACCAAAGTTTTCTGCTAGTTAAATCAACACAGTGGGCAAGTCAGTTATATAATAAGTAAAGCAGTCTCCTGGCAAAATCATGAAGTAAAACAAATACATCTTTGGACCTTTCATCTTTTCTTTTGGAGCGTTTCCATTCAGATTCTTAATCTAGATTCTTTTTGGCATGCTCTGCCCTGAGCACCCCATGTTCCCAGACTACTTAAAAGTCTCTGTTCTCCAAAGAAAGTAGTGGATTTGTGGCATATACTAATATTCAAAATGAATTAAAATTTCCATCTAAGTAACATAATTTCTTAATCCAGTAAAATATGGAATGACATCTGATGCTGAGAATTTTAGGCACTGCTGACATTTTCCCTGTGTCTTAAATCCCAGTGTATGAGCCTGCCCAGCCCATCTTGATCTGTCCCAAACCTGCTCATACAGAACCTTGCTTATTTGGTGCCCTTTTATGCAATGGCAGGTGCTGTTTGTGTACTAAAAAGTCTGGGGTCAACACCATAGAAAGAATTTTCTCAAAATGGAATTTGAAAGAGATGATGACCACATAACCATAGATACTCATTTTATTTCTATGGGAGAACAGACTATACATATGTGTATATATAGACTATATAAAATATCTTTAAAATTGTGCTTTATTATCTGCAATCAGATATGATACAGTGAGCCAAGAATACAATTTGCATCATACATTGAGAAAATTAAAAGTACACTATGCAGATTTATCCCAACAGCTATTTCCTTAAAAAAGAGAAAGTTTAAATTTAATTTAAAAAGCTAAAGACTATGTTCTTTGAATATATAATTAGTAATGTCATCATTAATACAAATATTATTGGGCACTTATTATGCATTCAATTCTGTAATTTTAAAGGATCATAAAATATGTTTCCTGTTCTGAGGAGGTTTATAATTTCATTGAAGACATAGCTTTTTATTCTTTTGTTCAGTTTAACATTTATTGAATGTGCATGTATATAAATTAAAAATCCTTCCTTTTGAGGAGTTGCAGGCTAAGTAGGAGATAAAACATGCACAGTAACATTTTGAAACAAGTATGTAAATGATAAACTGGCATAATAGACATTCAAATAAAATGGTATGTGTTTGGGAGGCCACATGCATAAAAAGAAGGATGTCAATGTGAAGTAGCGTAGGCTAAATGCCAAATGGGTAAAGTTAAACATAGAGCTTTAGAGGAAACAGTAGTCACCTAGGTACTGGTAGTTGAAGAAAATTTCACTTATGAGGTAAGAATTAAATTCTTCTTAAAAAAAAAAAAAAAAAAGCCTAAATGGAACCCATGCAGAGGACACTCCAGAAGAGGGACTTGTAAACATGTGGTTCTACCCAATGGAATACGATCCTTTGCCTTTTCATAAACTGGAATTTTTCAGAGACTTTAAAAAATTTTATATTGGTATATGGAAATATAAAATTATATTATTATTCAAATAAAATATATAAAATAATTAAATATTGTGGTACATTTTTCTCTAGGCTGAAATTTTTAATGTTGAACATACCTGATCCATTTTATTGTGAGAAATCCATTCCTTGTGTGCATTATGGTAGAATTTTGGTCCAGCCGGTTGCCCAATTATTTGAATACAAGGTAGTGAGTGCCTTATGAGAATTAAACCTTAAAGCCAACACTTAACACATAAAGAAATGAAGCATTGCTTTAAAGGGACTAAATGACTCCCAAACCTAAAAAAGCTTATTAAAAGCAATTTAAGTATTAACATTGCTAAAGGAAGACTGTTCATTTAGAAGGACGAACAGCCAGCTGTTAGTAGAGCATGGACATATGAAGGTCACTGAGGCAAAAGCTGACAGCATTCATCAGGCTAGTGTAGGGAAGTCATTCCTTGCCCTAATTCCTCGAATGACCTATCTAGACATAGATGAGACGTCTTTAAACTATCAAACATTTGACTCTTACAACTAACTCATCTAGGTTTGATGCTATGCTCTCTTAAAAACCTTTAAAAAATATTTGTTAACAGAGTACTGGACCTCGTGCGTGCTAAGCACACTATCACTGAGCTATACCCTCTCCCCCTAAAACCTTCTGATTACAGTTTGACTTTCCATGCTGATGTACTGGATAGAGTACCTCAGCAGTCATATATTGTAAATTAATAAGTCTTCATAAACAAATTTATATTTCTTATGGTGTGAGTTTAAGAGAAACACTCAAAACTTGACATAGTCCTAAGGTAATGCTAATCTTTGAGGACTCTTGAGAGACTGCTGGCTTTTCTGGGTGACAGCCCCTTTTTATTACTCATTTTACCTACATTCTCCACATGTCTAGGACACCTGTGACTTTGAAATACATCATTTATTAAATACAACCTGGATCATATCCTCTTGGTTTAATGAACAAATCAAAATTGTGGGGTTGGGGGAACAAATAATTTGAATTTAGAAATTAACCATGGAAAACCTCCACAAGGGTTCAGACCCCTCAACTGCCATGAAATTTGTATGTACAAATCATATGTTTGCACTATTATTATCTTTGCATAGGTTTTTCCCCCCAAATGTATTTATTTCAAGTTGCCTAAGATCAGAGATTGTATTTTACTTACCGACCTCATAGTGTTAAAACAGCACATCATGAAATAAAAGAAATTCAGAAACTACTACAGCAAGTTGTATGAAGAAAAGGAATAGAGCCTTTCTGTTTTTATGTATACTTTTTTTTTAATAGAAAAGAAGAAGGAAAAGAAAAAAAACATGGTAAGGACAAGGGCTTTAACGAAGAAACATGGAAGTGTAACAAACTATTTTGTTTGTGGCTGTGGCCAGGATAGTTCAGATCCTTGCTTGATTTATGTTCTGTGAGAGAAGTATGTTTGATATAAGTGTGCTAGTTCGCCTGATTAATTTAAAACAGGATTTAAAATCTTCTTAACCCAGTTTAAAACTTGAAAGGTAACCATCAGTCAACAGAAAATAGATTTGCAGAATTTCTCTTCATAAGGAGTATTTTTCATTTTGTTAGTATTTTATGCTTCTAATACAGGTAATTATTTTAGTTTAAGTTACTGATGGATGTGGATAATATTGAGGTAGATTATTTCAACAATCTTAATATGTCAACATTGAATAAATTTTTCTATCTCTGTGACCTGTAGTCAAAATCATTATGGCCTTTGGACTAGATTTCAAGAATCCATTTAATTTTCCATGTATCTTTACACAAAAAGCACTAAATGTGAAATTTTAACTATGAAAAAATATTTATGTATGTGAATATGATGTAGCAATTACCTTTTGTTCTTAGAATAATAACAGTAAGATATCTTGAGTTCAATAAAATGGAGACTGAATAAATATTATAACTTTTGAATACAGAGAAATTAAGAATCCTAAGGTCAACTGAAAATAGATCGCTTTTCTTCCTTATTTCTGTATTTCTGAAACTTTCTGTTCTGTGTCATAGACTGAAACTGATTTTCAGCACTCTTGTAATCGGCATTTATTTTGAATATTATTTACAATTGACTTGTTGATTATGTTTCATTCATACCTCTTAATTTGCTTTTATATTCCCTGTAGTGGTTGTTCTTAGAGGGTAGGAGGTAAAAGTAGTGTTGGTGATTCTTAAATTTCATTTATTGATGTTTTGTATCTAGTTTCATTTTCATCCTTACAGAAGTGTGATTTTGGAGACAAGTCTTCCTTGGTCATCCCCTCAATCTAAATCCCAGTGATAATAACTGTTAGCAATTTAGTGTGTTTCCTTGAAGACTCACATACACATTTATAAATGTTTATGTTTAACAAAACATTTGTTTGCATTTAGAGTTCTTCCAATATTTTGCTATTAGAAATACTCCTGCTGTAAATATTAATGCACTTACATCTTTGTGCTCTCATTCATTAGGATATTTTTATAGAATACATTCCCAAGAGTTAAAATAGTTAAAATTATTATAATTCTATTTACAGTCAGGAGCACTCTTTCATTATATTGAAGAACTTCTTAATAGGCTAACTCCTGCATTCTACAACTATAGCCTTAAAGAGAACAAGAATTCAACAGAACAAACATTTGGATACAGCAGATTACATGGCTACCTGACATTTATCATACTTGCCTTATTTGAGTCATCTTTGAAACTGCTCTTTAATTTTCCATAAAACTATCAGTTTTGAAATAACCATCCCAGAACAGAATAGCTAAATAAGTGCCCTGAGAAGTCACAACTGGTTTCATTCTTTCACTAATTCCATAACTATTTTCAAGTACATATTACGTTCAGGGAACTATACTAAGTGTAATAGGGAAAAAATCATACATAGGTTTTTGTCTTAAGAAACTTAATAATTGAGAATAAGAGGTAAGATAAGGCCATATATAACTCTAAAAGAAAGCACAAGTGTTTCAGAGAAGTCAGGAAGGAAAATTGAGGATTAAAGAGCTGTGTGAGAGAGAGGTAGGGCCAAAAGCTTGTGATAAGAGCAGTTTTCACAGAAGAAGTGTTTTATTAAACTTTGATGGATAGGATCTAGACCTATGGAGATGAAGGAGAAAGGCACACATTCTAACAACAACAACAACAACAACAACAACAACAACAACAACAACAGTTGTTAAGCACTCATTATATTCCAGGTAGGTCATGTGTGAATTAAGCACTTAATATTTTTAATTCATCTAATCCTCCAGGAACACTGTGTAGATAGGTACTGTTATTATCTCTACTTGACTAATAGGGAGACTGAAGCCTGTAGAAGTTTTGTAACTTGTGAAATGTTCTGCAGTTCATAAATGGTAGCACCAAGATCTGAACCAAGAGCAATATGTAATAATAGCAAAGCTAGAAGCCTAAAGTACAGAGTGATTGTTGGAAGTGGTGAGCTATTGGGTTTAGGTGGAGTATCAGACAACTCAAGGAGGGTACTGTTAACAAGACTGGAAAGGTCTGTCAGGGTTAGACCATGGAGGTCATCAAGTGCTAGACTAGAATATCTGTAGGGGGTTTCTGACTAGGTAGTGACACAGTTTCAGATAGGTTAAAAATAATCAAGGTAAAAATGGTTGCTGAGCTGCTCATTAATATATCAACCACATTTATTCAGTAGTTACTCTGTGCCAGGATTGTGAGAAAAATGCTGCCAAAATTGAGAATAATGAGGGCAGAGATGGCCACTGGATGTGATAAGGGGAAAGGAACTGGTTGTCTTCCCTTATGAACTTTCCTCATACCTTTAGCTTATCAACTTTTCAAATGATTTATGATTCTTCTCTCCACCGAACCAATAATAATAAATATGATTTATTGAGTTTATATATTAGTAGACTGTGATGATTACCCTATGTGTATCATCTTCTTTAACCTTCAAAACAACTTTATGAGAGGTAACATT
The DNA here is from genome assembly GCF_048773025.1 of Camelus bactrianus. Taxonomy (NCBI): domain Eukaryota; kingdom Metazoa; phylum Chordata; class Mammalia; order Artiodactyla; family Camelidae; genus Camelus; species Camelus bactrianus. Next base: position 45,211,218 of record NC_133543.1, read on the forward strand.
ATTAACTGTATTTTACAGATGAGGAAACTGAGGTTAGGAGCCTAAACAATTTGCTCATGGTCACTAACTGGTGAATCTAAGATTTAATTAATCTTTATCTGGCTCCAATGCCATTATAGTATAAAAGTTGTGTTATATTCCTGTATTTTTAAAAACATTCTGCTTAACTGGGTCTGGAGGGTCTACAGTGCCATCCTCAGATATTGAAAACTCTACTCAATCATGTATATACTTCTGGTTGTTTCATAGTCATATTTTATCGAGTTGTTTTTCTTTACTTTTCTGTACTATAACAAGCCTATACCTATAACTATACCTTTCTTGGAATAACAATAGCAAATCTTTTATTCAGTGATTCCTTTGTGCTAGGCACTGCTTCAACTGCTTCATATGTATTAATTACATTTAGTCCTTACAAAAACCCTAGTAGGATTATCACCATTTTACATATAAGGAAAGTGAGGCAGAGAGTACACAGAGATCCCAAGGTTGTAGAACCAGGACTTGAACTACACAGTCTGCCTCCATAGCCGCTGCCTTTGGCTGTAGACCTGTGACAAATAAAGGATGTTTTGAAGTGTTTCTATTTTTTTCAGTCTTTTTTGCTGTTAAAATCATATTTACTTATACTCTGACCCAGTCTACAGTAGAATAAAAAAAGATAAACATTTTCAGTTTTTCATAATCATTCCTCTAAATACAATTTTAGCATTACCAAAACTGCATTTTAATAATGGCTAAATCTATCAGAAAATTCCACTCAAAAGATCATAATTTTATTGATCTTTTAATGGTGAAAGCTTTTTAAAGATCAAACATATTGTACATTTCTGTTTGTTTTTCCACAATTTACTTAGCACTTAAATAAATAGTGCTTGGGGAAGGTAACATTGCACACAAAAAATTGTCTTTTACATATGATATTTTGGAGGCTTTTAGTGGTCCTCCGGAGTGGTTCCTTGGTTGAAGGTATATCTGATAACTTTGAAAGATTTCCAAAGGTTAAAAAATCTGTCTTTCTGTTTGTATGTTTGTGTGTTTCATACTTTGTATGAGTTAAATAGCATTGTGCTGAGTAAATGATTCCCCCTCTCTGGGTTCATTTATTCCACACATGTCACAGAGGAAAGAAAAGACTAAGTTCACATTTATAATTGCATTGGTTTTGAATTAGTCTCTGCCATCTTTTAGTAACTTCTATTCAAAAGTTGTTGTTTTGCTTTACAATCCTAGGTATATTCCCTGTGGAACAGTGTTCTATCTTTGTCAATAAGCATAGAAACAAGGAAAGTTTACTATTTTAGGTTTTTGTTATTGTTGTTGTTAGAAAACTTATAACTCTACCTGCTCAATTACTTTAATTTAAGCCTGTGTCTTAATGTATGCTTGGTTTTCCTTAATTTTCATATTAACTTATTGAGAATACTATTCTGCAAGAAGTCTGTGTGATAATACCTGGTTCTGGCAAGACAGTGAGAAAACAAGACTTTTCTTTGGAGATATGAATGGACATAGCCTTTCTGTAGGATAATTTGGCAATTCTTACCTGAAACCTCAAAAACGTTCATATCCTTTGATCCAGTAAGTCTACTTATTAGACTTTATCCTAAGGAATAGAGGAGATGTGTAAGGCTATGTGTGCAAGGGTGTTACTACAATTTCTAATATTGAAAAGTAGAAAAAACTGAAATGTCTAAGAATACGGCATTGGATAGATAAAGTGTGGTACCTCTGATAGAGTGCCATTAAACATTGCTATAGAAAATGATCAGGAAAATGTTCATAATATAGTGCTAGATAGAGATGAATAGTTTAATATAGTTTTAAATTGTATATTAATCAAGAACTGGAAGTAAAGTATCAGTAATGGTTATGCCTGTATAGAGAAATTTTATGAGTGATCCCTCTTACCTTTTGATCTTCTGTTTTTTTCCTAAGCTTTCTGTGAGATATGAAATACTTTTGTAACTGGTATAATTATTAAAATACAAAATCAGCATCTAATAAGTCATTATGTCTTTTATTTCTCATATTGTGTGACCCACTCTACAGATTTACTAACCGAACTAGTAGAATGATGATGAAATTAGAAAAAGTGCAATCTGTCAGTAACTTGAGAAAAAAAAGACGTGACATATTATTGAGGTTTGGTGTTAAGATGGATAAAGGTGTTTTTTAAATGTATAAATACTTCATCTGAATTGACCCTTTGTATTGTGGCACCCCATAACATCTACCCATCAGGCAGCAGTGAGTATCAAAATACTTAGGATTTCAGTGGGAATGAGTACCATCTGTAAGGTCTTGTTTCCTGAAATTTTTGCTGTACGCTGTATGTACTAAGTGACCTATGCCCTCGAGTTCAACCAATATTCCTTATAAAAGTGAAGTTAAGACAGTTTTCACCACTTTTCAAAAAAGAGAAGTAGATCATCTGCGCTACTCCCAGTGCTTCCCATGGTGCTGCTGTTTGTAAAGAAGGTCATACCACAATGACTAGTTAGACAAAGAGTAACAGTCATGTCACACAAATTCTTTCATTTTTTTTCATATAACATCGAAACTGGTATGAGAGCTAATTTGCCAAAAAGTCAGTACTAGTATGAACCCAATATTAGTGTTAAAACAATCACACACACATGTAAATAATTCATAATATGCAAGGTACATAAAATTATTTTTAAAGTATAGATGGTCTAACAGAAGTAGATTTTTAATATTTCCATGAAATTGGAGCAAAAATATGAGTCAAATGGTAGAAAGACTGAAGTTTGAGCATAATTTTTCCTGGAAAGAGGAAGGACATGGGAAACAGGAGTATTTAATTATTAAAATACTATTCAGAAACTATTTCCTATTTTTATTAGAAAAACATGAACTCTGGAGGGAGGACCTAGCTCAGTGTTAGCGCACATGCTTAGCATGTAGAGGTCTCTGGGTTCAACCCCCAGTACCTCCACTGAAAAATAAATGCCTCTTTAAAAAAAAAAACCAACATGAACTCTGAAGGTATACATTTATAAGATGAGTTATATTGGGGACTGAATTTTAAAATTCAATATTTTGTCTACTTTTTTCAGTGTATATTTTACATAGGTCAGATTTTTCTACATAAATATATTGGGGTCTTGTTTTCCATTTAATATTCAAATATGCTTTTCTTTATCATTAACATCTTTCATTCAGTGCTTACATGGCATTTCATTTTTGTTGTCTCATAAATGAATTAACCTTTCTCTTATTATTTGTACTTTTTCTCTTCTGATAATGTAGCACCAAACATCTTTGTGCGTAAGTCTTAATCTGCATTATTCTTTTTTGTATAGATTCTTCAAACTGGAAATACTAGAAAGGATTGAATATTTTTAAGAATCTTAATACACTTTGCCAAATTACTTTGAAAAGTTGGACTAATTTATACTTTTTAAAGAAGTATTATATAAAACAAAATGGATTACTTAGGTATTCAGAGGTATTCTCTGAAATAAGTTTTTTAATTAAATAAATTTCCTGGGTATAGCATTATAATCTGATATCTCTATACACTACAAAGTGATCACCACCACAAGTCTAGTTACCATCCATCACCATACACCCCCTTCACCCATGTTGTTCACCTTCCCAACCCCTTTCCCCGCTGGTGTCCACTTACCTGTTCTCTGTAACTATGAGTTTGTTTTTATTTTGTTTGTTTGTTTTGTTTTTAGTTTTTACATAGGAGTGAAATCATATAATAATTGTCTTTCTCTGTCTGACTTATTTCACTTAGCATAATACCCTCTAGGTCCATCCATGTTGTTGCAAATGGCAAGATTTCACCCTTTTTAAATGGGAGTAGTAGTCCATTGTGTATATATACCACATCTTCTTTATTCATTCATCTATTGAGGGACATTTAGTTGCTTCCTTATCTCGGCTATTATAAATAATGCTGCAATGAACATATGAACTAGTATTTTCATATTCTTTGCAAAAGTACCCAGAAGTGGAATAGCTGGGTCATGTGGTAGTTCTGTTCTTGATTTTTTTGAGGTATCTCCATACTGTTTTCCATAGTGTCTGCACCAATTTACAGTCCCACCAACAATGTATGAGAGTTTCTGTCTCTCCAGATCCTCTCCAACATTTGTTATGTCTTGTCTTTTGCGATAATAGCCATTCTAAAGGTGTGAGTTGATATCTCATTGTGATTTTGCTCGTGTTGCACTAATAATGATAAGATATTGAACATCTTTTCATGTGCTTGTTGGCCATCTGTATGTCTTTTTTGTAGAAATGTCTCTGTAGCTCCTCTGTCCATTTTTAAATTGGGTTGTTTGTTTTTTTGTTGTTGAGTTGTATGAGTTCTTCATGTATTTTTGATATTAACCCCTTTTCATATGTATGATTTACAAATACTTTCTCTCATTCAGTATGTTGCCTTTCATTTGATGACCGTTTCCTTCACTGTGCAGAAGCTTTTTAGTTTGATGTAGTCTCATTTGTTTATTTTTGCTTTTGTTTTCCTTGTCTTTGGGGTCAGATCCATAAAAACATTGCTATGACTGATGTCAGTAAGGTTACAGCCTGTGTTTTCCTTAGGAATTTTATGGTTTCAGGTCTTACACTCAAGTCTTTAATTCATTTTGAGTTAATTTTTGTGTATGGTGTCAGATAGTAGTCTAGTTTCATTCTTTTGCTTGCGGCTGCTCAGTTTTCCCAGCACCATTTATTGAAGATACTATTATTTCTCCATTGGATGTTCTTTGCATTTTTGTCCTAAATTAATTGTACATATAAGTGTGGATTTATTTCTGGGATTTCTGTTCTGTTCTATTAATCCGTGTGTCTGTTTTTGTGCCAGTATCATGCTGTTTTGAACACAATAACTTTGTAGTATTGTTTGAAATCAGAGGTGTGATACCCCTAGCTTTTTTCTTTCTCAGTGTTGTTTTGGATGTTTGGAGTCTTTTGTGGATCCATACAAATTTAGAACTGTTTTTTTCTAGTTCTGTGAAATATGTCATTGGAATTTTGGTAAGGATTGTATTGTATCTGTAGCTTTCTTTGGGTAATATGGACTCCTAAGTCTATCTGGTCTAAAGTGTTTTTAAGTCTAAAGTTTCCTTAATGATAACCTGTCTGGATGACCTATCCATTGATATAAGTAGGATGTTGTATTTCCCTATTATTATTATATTGCTTTAAATTTCTCCCTTGAAGTCTGTTAATATTTGCTTTGTATATCTTGGTGCTCCTCTTTTGGGTACCTAGACATTTATGCATATTATATCTTTTTACTGGATTGAACCTTTTATCATTATGCAATACCTTTCTTTGTCTTTTATTACAGTCTTTGTTTTAAAGTCTATTTTGTCTGATATGAGGATAGCTACTTCAGCTTTCTTTTTGCTTCCATTTTCATGGAATATCTTTTTCCAATCTTTTACTTTCAGTCTGTGTGTGTCCTTTCTTCTGAAGTGAGTCTCATGTAGGCATCATATAGATGTTTTGTTTTTTTAGCCATTCAGCCACTGTATGTGGTGAATTTTGGTTGATGAATTTAGTCTATTTACATTTAAAGTAATTTTTGATAGATATATACTTATTGCCATTTTTTTGTCGTTTGTCTGGCTATTTTGTAGTTCCTCTATGTTTCTTTCTTCTATTTTTCTCTTCCCTTGTGTTTTGATGTTTTTCTTTAGTGCTGTGTTTAAATTCCTTTCTCATTTTGTGTATTTATTATAGGCTTTTTCCTTGTGGTTACAGTGAGTTTCATATATAACATGTAAATAGTAACCTCTTTTATACTTTTGATGACATATTTTGCATCTTTTTATTTTATGCATCCCTTAACTAATTATTGTAAATTTAATTAATTTTATTACACTTGTCTTTTAACTCTCCTACTTGCTTTGTAACTTGACTGATCCACTACCTTTATTATATATTTACCTTCTCCAGTGAGATTTTTAGTTTTGTATTATTAATTAGTGCCATTTATTTTCAGCTTCAGTAAGTCCCTTTAACATTTCTTGTAGGGCTGGTGACAAACTCCTTCAGCTTTGGTTATCTGGAAAACTCTTGATCTCTCCTTAAATTCTGAATGATAACCTTGCTGGGTAGAGAATTCTTTGTTGGGAGTTTTTTCTTTTCAGCACCTTAAATATGTCATGCAACTCCTTTCTGGCCTATAACATTTCTGCTGAAAAATCTGCTCATAGTCTTAATGGAGTTTCCCTTGTACATAACAAGTTGTTTTTCTCTTGCTGCTTTTAGGATTCTCTCTTTATTCCTAACTTTTATCATTTTAACTATAATGTGCCTTGGTGTGTGTCTTGAGTTCATCTCAGTTGGAACTCTCTTGGCTTCCTGGACCTGGATATCTGTTTCCATCCCAGGTTAAGGAAGTTTTCAGCCACTATTTATTCAAATAATTTTCCTAGTCCTTTACTCTCTCTTCTCCTTCTGGGATCCCTATAGTGCAAATGGTATTCTGCTTCATGTTGTCCCAAAGATCCCTTAAAGTATCTTCATTTTTAAAAAATTCTTTTTTCATTTTTCTGCTCTATCTAGGTGAGTTCCATTGTTCCATCTTCCAGCTTATTGATTCATTCCTCTACCTCATCCAGACTGCTGCTGAACCCCTCTAATGCATTTTTTAGTTCAGTTAAAGCTTCTTCTTAGTACTTTCTTATATTTTCTATCTCTTTGTTGAAGTTATTGCTGTGTTCATTCATTCTTCTCCCAAGTCTGATGTCATCTTTATGACCATTACTTTGAGCTCTTTATTAGGTAGATTGCTTATCTTTGTTTTGTTTAGTTCTTCTTCTGAAGTTTTGTCTTGTTCTTTTGATTAGAACACATTCCTCTATCTTCTCATTTTGCCTAATTTTCTGTGTTTGTTTCTGTGTATTCGATAAATCAACCATCGCTCTCAGTCTTTCATTGAAAGAGTGGCCTTATTTAGGAGATGTCCTGTTGGGGCTCAGAAATGCAATCTGGCCTGGCCACCAAAGCCAGGAGCTCAAGGGATGTCTTCTATGTGGGTTGCACGCACCTTCTCTTTGTGGTGGGGCTGTGGCTGCTACTGCAGCACACTGATGGGCATGGCTGGCCCCTGGACTGGCTGTGGGGCTCAGCTGTGGCTGCTGCAGTGCATTGGTGGGCAGGGCTGGTCTCTAGACCAGCTCTGGGGCATGGCCAAAAAAAGAATGCTTTATGATTAAAAAAACTTTAATATAAAAAACTTGATTCTTATGGATATTTTTCTGAAATATTTACTATGTTTTTCAGTCTAATGAAAATATGTGAAACTATTAAAATGGAAGTTATTTTAATTACTGAAGATAAAATAAATTATTACGAAGACATAATGATTTATATTGGGGAAAACTTGGAACAAAGATACAAGAATTCTAAATTCTGCCCTTGGCTCTGCTACTAGCTGGCCTTGGACAAATCATTTAACTTTTATAAATTTCAGCTACCTTATGTGTAAAACAAGGGCTTTGGTTTGCATATTCCCTAAGAAATGAATAATGAGAGCTAGATATGTGATAATTATTATAAAATTCTTACTATTTTTAAGATGTTAGTTCTTTATTACTTGGGATGTTTTGATGTTCAGCAGATCATTAAAAAATAGACGAAGTTTTAAGTTTATTTCATCCTTTTGGATCTTTCTTCATTCAAACTGAGGGTTCCTTTGCTAGTGTTCTTCATTGCTTTCAATCACACTTTCGTTAGATAGACTTGTTAGGGAAAATGTAGAGGCATTGTGCTTCCTTATTATGAGAATACCTTAATAACATTGTTATGTGTAGCATACTGTATGAATAAAATTTTTCCATAGAGCAATAGTCTTCTAAAAAATAGGTGTCCATTAGTTTTAACTAGTTAGCCCATGTTAAATTACTGTTAATTGTTATATTTGATGTATGTTAATATAATCCATTAATCAGGTAATGGATTGTAAATGAATACTTTTTTGGCTTATGTTGATCTTATTAACTAAATGGTAGAGAGATTAAGAGCTTCTTTGTATTGTGGGTTTTATATTCTTATCGCAAAGATCAATTAAGTGTGCTGGCAAGAAAACACTGAGGAAAATTAAGTTATATATACTAATAAATAATGTCCAGTGACTGATGAAAATAAAGTTTATATCAATGTTATGACAAAATGTATGAAAGAAAAGTATAATTTTCAGTTTATTTGTCATTTATTTATTCATTTGTAATAACTTTGATTGTTCAGCATTAAACATGTTATGAGAAGACACAGAAGAAATGTCATTTTCACAATTTTCTTGCTGTTTTATAAAAACTAAACATATCCACATGAAATGGATACATGACAATACAACAGGGCATGTGATGAAAGTATATTGATGGTCAAAATGAAAATATGTAATAATTTAGGAGGTGAGGACTAAACCTTGACCCTTCTCTCTACCTCATGTCTCACATTTAATCCCCAAATCCTTTTCCTTCTTGCTAAAAAGTGTATCTGGAATCTTTCCATTTCTCTCCATTCCTACTGCTACCAGTTTGGTTCAGGCCATCATTATACTCTGTCCCAAATTGTATAACTTGTCTCTCTTTCTCCACTTTTATTTTATGCAATTGATTCTCTGCCATCTCCAGAATAATCTTAAACTACAAAAATGATTGTGTTAATGGCTTCTCATTCCCCTGAAGATTCAGCTCATACTTTTTAAATAGTTTCTGAAGATTCTTGTGATTAGACCTTGGTTTACCCTTTTTAACCTCATGTTTTCCCTCTGTCCTACTTATCCTTTATGGTCTAATCATGCTGTATTTACCATTCCTTGAATGTGACTTGCCCAGGATCTTCTCAGTTTTAACAGTACTTTCTTAGGAAGATCCTTTCTCATCCCTCGATTAGGGTCAGATGCCTTGCCATCACTCTCATATCATTTCTTAATATTCTGTTATGACAAAACATACTCATTTAATTGTCTGCTTTTGTGATGGCATATCTTACGCTGTCATGGATTCTCTAGCACAGTATCTGACACATAGAAGATGTTTAATATTTTCTACATGAAGATAAATATGGAAAGGGAGATGTTACTGCTTAGTAACATGCATTATTGAGATGATAGCTCTTAAAGAATGAGGACTTATTTTGATTACAATAGAGTAAATACTACATATATAAATCATATTTGCCTACGTATGATTTTCCATTCAGGTATGTCATTGTACAGATACAGCCAAAATACCAAACCCTTTGTCTGAACATGTGCAGTTAGAGGCAGTAGTTTCTCTAAAGGCATAATCTGAATCAGGCTATTAAAGAAGCCTACTTGTTCTTTCCTTTGTTTCTTTTCTTTTCTTTCCTTTTCTTTTCTTTTCTTTTTTCTTCCTTTCCTTTTCTTCCTTCCTTCTTTCCTTTCTTCCTTCCTTCCTTCCTCTCTCTCTCTCCCCCTCCCTCCCTCCCTTCCTCCTTTCTTTGTTCTTTGTTTGTTTGTTTGTTTGTTTCTTTCTTTCTTTCTTTCTTTCTTTCTTTCTTTCTTTCTTTCTTTCTCCCTTTCTTTCTCCCTTCCTTTCTCCCTTTATTTCTTTCCTTTCCTTTCCTTTCTTTTCTTTCCTTTCTTCAAATAAAAATTGGATATATTTAAGGTATAGTAATTTTTTACCCTAGATTGATTGAGATGTAATTGACATATAACATTGTGCATGTTTAAGGTGTATAACATGTTAATTTGTTACAATTATATATTGCAAAATAACTACTACCAGAGTGTAACTTTCAAGTATATAATACAATATTATTAAATATAATCTCTATACTGTACATTAGATTCCTAGAACTTACTCATCTTATAACTGGAAATTTGTACTTTTGACCAACATATCTCCTATTCGCCTGTCCCTCAATCTCTTGAAGAGGCCCAGTTTTTAAGACTCATTTTGACTGGTCTCCATGATAATACAAACTATGCTCATCAAATATTATGAGAGGCAGAAGGGAAATTATACTGATTCATTATTAGTCTACACTTAACATAAAACATTTTCTGTGTAGCACTTTAGCTGTCATTAAATTTCATTTAGTTTAGTTCACAGGTATATAAATAAATTGTAGATATATAAATAAAGTGTTCACTAATTTAAGCTATACATAATGCGAGGGCTGTTTTAGGGAAATATGCTGTGTTTCGTGTCCTAATTTTGAATTCAATTAAATTGATTATAATTTAGTCTTTGTTTATTTAAAAATATTACCTATTACCTTTAATCACATGATAAAGAGAAACTATTTCCATTTATAATTTTGAGGATATTGGTTTTCTATTAGACTACTTTATCTTAAAATTCTTTGATTCTACTGTGTTGTAAAAGAGAAAGAAAGCATTACAAGTACCTTGATGAACACAAATGAGATGCAATAAAAAATCATAATAAAAATGCCAATAACTTAGGTTTCATTCGGTTTAACCATGCAGTTTAGAAATTTGATAATAGCACTTCATCTTTTGTATGCTAAACTCTTCAGTAAATATTATACCTTTTATAATAATATAAAAGATATTTTGATTTGAAGCATGTTGGTCTGAAGAAAATAAAAATGAAGTTCCTGAGAATTAAAAAGTGAATAAGTCTTTACCTATCTATTTATCTACTGTTATCTATTTATCTACTGTTATACCTGATTGTCAAAGATTTCCAGAATAAAAATTCATCATTTTAGGAACTTCTAATTTTGATGGGTTGGATGAGTGGTGATACAATTTGGAGGGAAGAAGAGTCCTTTAAAAGAGAGAACAATTTAGCTTTTTAAGTCATTAAAGCTTAGTCATATATAGAGTAAACTGCCTAATAATTAAGAACTGACATTTTAACATGATATTTGCAACAGACACATTGGACACTTAACTAAATATAACGTTGCTTATTTTTAAAGGAATGACAAAAAATCAAACTTTCCTTGACAGTGAAATCTTTATGGTATCAGAAGTGGGAAACCTAAAATACGTGGCTCATTCTCTGTTTGGCTGATGCAGAATTGCTCTAAGCAGTAAGCTTACTGTTTTCAGACAGCATTAGCAGCTTCAGCAAATACAACTGTGTCATCCTCCCTTAATGCGTGGTGTTTGTAACTGCAAAGGGGAGATGATAAACAGCATATGAGATCTTATATTTCATGATGAGTTAAAAAGATACTGATGGACAGATTTGCTGTTTGATGTTTTCTTCACTAGCCCTGAAGATGCTGAGACATAGAGATGGCTGTGATTATCTTTTCTAAGACAGGAAATGCAATCTTTAGGGGTTTCTGGAAATAGAAAGGTCATGCAGTCTGGAACCTGTGAGCCTTTTCAATCTCTAAGTCATCAGGTATGACCTCATGAATTATGATGATACTATTAGATTGCAGAGTTATTGTTTTTTCTAGTTCTGAGTCATTTAGATTATATTAATCAATGTAATATTTATTATCAGATTCTTTTTAGGATCTTTGAATAAGTAATATTTATAGCAATAGACACCAGCTAAACAATATGACTTTTAGAAGTATGTGTGTGTATGTGTTCAAGTTTCTGTTTAATTTAGCTTTTTATGGGGAAATGGGGAGTAAGGAAAGAGATTCTTTGTATGTGATTAAGGGCAAGGTTTAGAGCTCTACAGGTTTTTCCAGATTAAGCCTGAATATAGTCAAATTGTATCTTTTATTTTGAATGATAAAAATAGCATAAATTGTTCAAACTGGTAAGGATACAGCATAGCTAGTTGCTTATATATAATGACACATTAAAATTTTTATCTGGGATTTCTTAAGCATAGAAACAGATGTTGCTACTATTGTACTGTGCAATCACACAACAACCCAAGTGTGATGAGTGGAAGCATGTTTATCAGCATCTGAACTATAAGCTATTTTCCTGAAATCTATTTTTAGTGTCTAAACTGTTTTAAAAGGCATTGCTTTTAATTCTTTCTCAGATCTATTGAAATAATGATGCTTTTGGCCTTCTTACTGTAGAGATCTGCTGGGGCATTTATAATAGATGAAAGCAGGGGAGAAATCTGTTTTGTTGTTTTGTTTTTTACAAAAAAATCTTGTGACATATAAGCCTGTTTAAGATTTTTGACCCAGAGATATTGCGCATTTGTTTCCTTTCATTTTCAAAATGAAAAGACTTGATTACATTAAACATAGTAACTACAAAGAGTAGGGAATCATCACAGCAAAGAATTTGAATTTATATACCCATTTTATCCTGAAGCTCTGCTATTTATTTTAAACCATTTTAACCTATTAAGTTATAATACATTTAACTTTGGTTTGTTACAGAATTACATGCCTCGGTAAGAAACTGTGTCTGTGTTTAACATGCAGTTTTTGAAGGAAATTTATTTTATTTTTTTAGGTTACACATATTTCTGCCTCAATTTTAGAGAACTTGGCAGATACTTGACAATGTATTCCATATTATATGAGCAAAAAAGAAATGAAACATTACAGCATTTCTCAGCAGAAAGATAGTTTTGTCCTCTTGATTCTGTAGCTTGATTAGGATTTAATGCCTCATCAGGGTAAAATGATGTATTAAATATGAACATGTTTTTCAAAAGACTGAAGTGGAAGTCGGAAACAGTGATTTGATTCAGTTGAAGGGTCAGTTTCTCCTTTTTAATTAAAAACACACTAAAAATTATACCTACTGATATTGGCTATAATTTATATGTTATTCAGGCTACTTAGCCAGCTTATATTCTTATTAGTAGGGAAGACTGCCATATTTTTAAGCTTGATTAGTTTTGGAATGATTTGAATATACCTTTTAGTTGCTACAAAACCTGTTTAATCTGTTAGAATTTATTTCCAGTATTTGCATGTATTAGTCACTATGAGTACATTCTGTTTCTTGGCATTGCTTTGGGATTCTTCTAGGTATTGGTTTCACAACATCCTGCTGGATTTTTCACTGTATTTATGACCTTTCAAAAGAACCAAACCATAAAGATTTTTGGTTACTTCCCTTCACTGGCATTTAAATGGGGATATCTCGATTTTGTGAGGTGAAAAACTACTGTCTTAGAGTTGTTATTTCTTTTACAAATAGGGAGAAAATTCCTCTCTGTTGCTATGCCAAAATACATTCTATTAAAAAGTAAAGATTGGTTAGAATGTTACAGACATTTAAACGTAATGTCAACCTTTTTTCCTGTGTGGCAAGATGTTCTTGACCTTTTGAATAGTGAAACTGATTATAAATCTGCCCAGTAACATGTAGTCATCTTAACAATTGGTCATCTTCTTTTTATAATGGTTGCCTCTGCCGGTACCATTTTACACATGCATTTCGTTATACATTGTAAAGGTTTCTGAGGGTAAGCTGTCTGTAAATAACTAAGTAGTTGTTCAGTTCAGTGAACGTTATGTGAAGGCTGGTCATTTGCCCAATTTGATATGAGAAATACAGAAAAGAAAAAGTTGTTTACTGCTTTTAAGGAGATTATGAGAAAATGTACATTATGAGCTATACTCACAATTTGAATTGAGTTTTTGAAAGTGGTATACTACAATCAGTTTTAATATAACTCATAAACTGCTAAGTCCTAGGATGAGTTACATATAACTCTTTTTTTTCCCCTCATATAAATTTCTTGGAAAAATAAAAGATTGGATCAAACTGTATAATCAAGTGTTTATAATTTTGACAACTGCATTAACTTTTTTTTTATAACATATTAAATTCTTTTTAATTTATAAACTGGGGGCATTATAAACTGTGAAGCAATAAGATAACTTTATATGTTTTATAAGCCATAGTTTTCAATTTGAGAATCAAGGTAGATCTAGCCCATTGGTGGGAGGCAGAAGCAGGGACCCCAAGAATCAGCTCAAAACAGTGATGTGACCAATCCAGTCTAATTCCAGGCTAGGCATAGGTCATTATGTATATGGAAGGGGGTTTTGACTTCACAGGGACTAAACTTTGGGAATAGGGAATAGCAAGTTTGGGAGTGTTTGATGTTAGGTAGGTCATTTGGGGGAGTCCTTTGAATTAAATGGGGAGGGTAAGATTCACCTTAGGTTCAGAGAAGGGGACTGGGAGAAACTAGTAGGGAAGTATACTTTAGCCAGCTGGCTGTTGGACATCCAGGTACTACTCTCTTCTCTTTCATACCAGTATGCTTGGCTGAAAGTATCAAGGAGGTGGGTAGAGAAAATGCAAAAACTGGGGCATGATGCCCAATATGCCTGATTTCTTAAATTAGAGCAATAGAAAATTGGTTTGCAGATTCTTCTGGTTTGTATAGTATGGTGGTTAAACATTCAGATTGCCATGTTCACAAAGTTTAAATCTTAGTGGCATCGCTGTTTAATCTTGGGCAAATTACTTAACCTTTTTGGGTCTTAGTTTCCTCAGTTGTGATATAGGGATAGTAATGGTGCCTACCTTGAGAGTTGTGAAGATCAAATGAGTTAATGTATATACAGAACTTGTAAGAGTACTGGTATATACCAAGCATGTTATTGCTGACATTATCTGTTGGCAGACGTTATCATATACACTCTAAGAACTAGGATACGCTATTAGCAGATGTTCATAATGGTCGTCATGTAGTTCAGTTTTGACCCCTCTTCCTCATTCTCCTTATCCAATAAGAAATTCAGTCAGAATTGGTGCACTGAAATAAAGATGGTTACAAAAAGGCAAACAAAGAAAAACATGCTACAGCTGATTAAATTCTAACATTTACTGACTACAAGAATTGTGACTTGATGAAAAATTTTGTGTTTAAATTTTTGCATCTGCTTACTAGCCTGATTTAAACTTTTATTAGGATTCGGTGTGTGTAGATCTTTTGCTTTCCTATAGTATACCAACTACTTCATGACAGAAAGATTACTGGGCCTTGGGCAAATTTAACAGCAATGTCAAGTCTTTTTTAGTAATCATTGAAGATTAAAATTGAGGAGTAAAAATCAAGGTCTAAATAAAATAATAGAAAAAGTTATATAGCTTGGGTTTAATAATCTGAGTTATTTTTACAATCATCAAAAATGTCCTGGATAAAAACTTCACTGAAAGTTATACACAACTTGTTTTAATAATTTTATTTGTTAATGAGTATTTTTATTCTAGATGAAAGGCTAAAATGAAATATGTTATAAATACAATACTATATATGAATAGAATAATTCAGGTTCCTATTTGATAGCGAATAATAATCTGAATTGCTGATATTTATTTAATGTAAAAATATCAATTTGCTTAAAAATTGTCAAGCTCCTAAGTACAAGTGAGTAATTTGATATTTGGGTAAAATCTTAATCTAAGGCTTAATCTTAAGTGTTACATTTTGTGACATCTTTGCATTTTGGTTCTCTTCTCTTGAGCAATATTCTCAATGTGCAGCTATTTCCCCCATACTGGCACAGGGCCAATCACATCTCAGCACAATGCAATTTGTTTAAACAAACAAACAAAAAAACAAACATTACAAAACCCTACAGTGTTCCAATAAGTACAGTACTAGGCAAGGATATAAAGATCTGAAGGTCCTTGCCTTCAGATAGTCATGGATAGTGAATCACAAACACGAAATACAAGTAACTATGACAGAATGTGGGAAGTAGGGAGTGCCACTGAGATTCAAAAGAGGGATGAAAGAATCATAAAGTATTTTGCTGTGAGTTCAGTTGGCAGAATATTTCAAGCTGCCTGGGGAGAGGAGAAGAGAGGTTAGATGAGGAGTTGGGGAATTACGGCATGGAAGCATCTGAAGTAGACCTTGACGCCTGATCAGGATAGGGGAAAAGTCATTTGGGGCAGAGGAAACATGAACAAAAGTTGGGAGGCAGAAAGCAAATAATATATTTGAATAGCGTGGAGTAGTTCATTTTGGCTTATAGCCAAGTGGGGTAGTTCAGACCATCACAGGGAAGATTTGCTGAGACCAGATAATGAATCTTGAATATTGGATTATGTTTTCTAAACTGAGAACATTTCTGCACTGAACTACTTATTCTTGGGAGAAAATGAAAAAAAAAAAAAAAACAAACCTCAAAGAGCAGTACCTATATTTTTGCATTCATTTTCAGAGCTCTAACCCTCTTGAGACTTTGAAAATGAAAATTAAATTCCTGAGTAGATTTAGTAGTTAGTAGACAAGGCAGGGGGTAGAAGCAAAAGGAAATATTTTAATAAAAGTCTCTATCAAAGTTGCACGTGAGAGCATTTCTCAGTCTATCCACAACCACTCAAAAGTCCTAGATTTCAGATCCTAAGAGACCTCCTGCTTGTCCCTGATGTAAACTCTATTTTATTGGTAGGTAATCTGATTTAGCATTGGCTTAAATATTTTTTAACATTTCCTAGACCGAGGACAATCAAGAGGGATCATTTTAATACAATGAATATGCATGTCACTATGGTGAATATTTGGATAATAAGGATTCGTCTAAGGAAAAATTGGAAAAAGAAATTGCTATTATAATCATGTTGGTCACAGGGATATTTTAGCTTTGCTCTTTGGTAGTATAGGAATGATAAAGTAAACCATTGTTGCTAATACTTTAAATATCACTTTGAAATCTTTACTCCATATACCAGAACTTATTCAGTATTGCCCAGGGGTAGAAAAAAGCTGGTAACATCCAAGAGCAGATTTCCTTTAGATACGACATCTGGGATGGGACTTTTGTTATCAGACCCTGAAGGATGACTTTTGTACATAGGAATTGTGAAAAAAATGGAACTGAATACTCTCATTTAGTACATCATTCATATAAAGTATGTCAGAAGTAAAACTCATGGAATTCTACAAGTGTGAGTAAAAATGAAAGCAGCCACAGTTGCTCTTCTGGCCCTTTATTTAGATCAATAGCAGACCCATATAAGTGAGAACACTCTGCTTCCTCCTGTAGAAATCTGCATTATTTGAAAACGTATTTTCTGGAAGTTCTTGTGAAGTTGTTCATATTAATCCTGTGACTTAACATTGCCTGGGAAAGAGCCACACATATGGTAGGAGCCCAACAAATTTTTACTACTTGTTTAAGAATCATAGACCCATTTCTGGGAGAAACCTTGAAGATCATTGGGCTTTGGGTTGCTTTAAAACTTTTAAACTTTTAAACATTTAAACACTTCTTTCCTCAGAAAAAAACAGGTAAAAGACACTGAAATGATCCTTTCCCTATCCCAAGCCTTTTAAAAATAATAATACAGGAATATAAATAAGCTAAAAAGATAATTGAACATTCCTTTTCAAACTTCTCTTTCTAAAAGGCAGCAGAGCTTGGTTTCAGTGAAGTACATTGCAAAATATGCTGCATACAAATGTATACCATCTATTTCTATCATTCCGTTTTTCAGATTTTACTCAACCTTGTAAGAATGTATTTATTGAGTCTGTTGTGTAGTATGGAGGGAGGCAGTACAGCACAATAGTTAAGAGCTAGATTTCTAGAGCTGGACTCCCTTGTTTGGAGCCCCTATTTTCCATTTACAGGCAGTGTTTATTTTAGTAATGTTACCTAATCTCTCTCTCTTCCTCACTATTATCATCTGTAAAATGAGGATACTGCCAATCTCTAGGTTTGTAATGAAAATCAATGGAATTAATGGATTAATATAAGTAAGTTACTTGAAACAGTACTTAGCTTAACAAATACTAGTTATTATAATTACTCTCCACTGGACTAGGTAAAGTTGAGAAAGCTACAAAAGATGAAGATATAAAACAAACCCATCTCTTAAAGGAATTTACATTAGAGTATATGTAAAGTATTATATATATATATATATACACACATACACAAACACACACATATTTAGAACATATATATGTATACATACACACACATTATACTTTAATTATATATAGTATGCTAAAAAGAAACTGAATAGCTTACCTAAGATCAAAATTGCCAGCAAAGATAGGATGATCAAACCAGGAGGTCTAACTCTAGAGCTCTTGTTCTTAACCAGTCTGTTATACTGCTTAGGGTTATATACGCCTGAATTAGATAGCATTGTATAGGTTAGTGTGTTCTTAATGTCAAATTGAGATGAGAGATATCAAGGTAAACTGAAGGGGGGTGGGTATAGCTCAGTGGTAGAGCACATGCTTAGCATGCACAAGGTTGTGGGTTCAATCCCCAGTACCTCCATTAAAAAAAAAAATCAAGGTAAGCTGAAAGTGCTATGGAAGACTTCATGGAAGAGTTGTGATTTGGCTTTCATTGACTTTCATATGACACATTCTTTCTGATCTCTCTTCCACCACAAATAGTATATGTAAGGTCTTTAGCACAGTTTCTACCATTGGTGCTCAATAAATTATAGTTGTCATTATTGTTATTATCATAATCTTTGTGATAATTTCTTCTCAATATCCCCTAATTGGTGCAGTGTACTATTTAAAAACCGTGACTCTAATCTATACTCATGACTTAACTTACCCGTCAGTGATTCTTAATTGTAACTATGCATCAAAATGAAATGTTTAGCTTTTTAAAAATATTGATGCCCCAGGCTTATTTCAGAAGTACTAAATAAAGTCTTTGGAGATAGAGCCTAGCTTCTACATTTTCAGAAATCTTTCCAAGTAAATCTAATGGGCAGCCAAAATTGAGCTGCTGCTTTACTGGTGATCAATTCCAAATCTATAGCTGAAATCTACATCTTAACCTCTGTCTAGTGTTCCAGACATTGCATCTTGTTAGACATCTCTGCTGATTTATCTTATAAATATCTCAAAGTTGGTATCTCTCATAGTCAACTCATTATTTTATCTTCAAAACCTCCTTGTCTTTCCTAGCATGATGACTTGAAATAATTTTCAACTTTTTAATCTCAACCCTAGATTCAGTTGCTCACCAAGTTATGTAGATTCTTTCTCCTAAGGAGTCCAAAATTTACCTTTTCTTTCCATTTACCATTGTCTTGATCTCTGTGTGAGTTCACACGCATTTCTCATCTGGACTATTGTAATCATTTCTTAATTGGTATCTCTTTTTCTTCCCATTGCTCATCTTCAAAGCAACCTACTCACCACTCAGCTGTCAGAGTATTCTTTCTAAAATGGAGACCAGGAGCAGGCATTTGTCTACTTAAACTCCTTCTAAGGCTCTCCATTTCCTTCATGATTATTTTCACAGTTCAAAAAAGTGAGAATATATGATATTTATCTTTCCCTGTCTGACTTATTTCACTTGGCATAATGCCCTCAAGGTCCATCCATGTTGTTGTAAATGACAAGATTTCCTTCTTTCTCATGGCTAAATAATTGCATTTATTTTATTCATTCATTTATCTGTTGATGGACACTTAAGCTGTTTCCATATCTTGGATATTGTGAATAGTGTGGCAACAAATATGGGAGTACAGACATCTCTTTAAAATAGTGGTTTTATTTCCTTTGGATATATAATCAGAAGTGGGACTGCTGGATCATATGGTAGTTATATTTTTAATTTTTTGAGGAATGAGGAAATGACATTTAAACTTAGCCACCTTTAGTTAAGCTTAGTCTAAATTATACTGGTTAGATAGAGATACGCTCTCTCCATCCTTTTAAAATGCTCTTCTCTTTGCCTGTAATGCCTTTGGTCCCTCACTTCTCTTATTTTTGCCTGCCTAACTCTTTCTTTTGCCTCAAGATTTATTTAGATTAGGCCTTGCCTCCTTTTGAAACATTCCCTCATCCCTTAAGAGTGAATAAGGTGGCTTTTTCTTATGTTCTTCTGGATTCTAATATTTAGTTTAAATGAAGCACAATACATGTTGTATTGTAGTCATTGACTTTCCTGTCTTGACTATGAACTGCTTAAAGTCAAGTGTGTCTTTTATTTTTTCAAAGCCAGCATTAATATAGTTCCTGACACATTGTAACTACTTAATAAATTTTTGTTGACTATCAGAATGGGTAATGAGTATGAAATATTCATGGAAAATATGGCCTGCGCCACTTTGGACACCATTAGGAATTCATATTAGTTGAGGTGTATATGTAGGGTTGGAGCAGACACTGAAGTGTTTTAAAGTTAAATTAAGGAATTTTAGATTGTATACCTAACTAATATAATGCCTTGCAGTGTAGCACATTTCTTAAAAGTATTGACCTGCCTTCAAACCCAGTGTTTGCCTCTTAGTAGCTGAAACTTCCTGGGAAGGTTTCTTAGCCTCTTTAAGTCTCAGAATACTCAACTGTTTTGAAGACTTTTAATGAATAAAATTGTGTAAAGTTCTAGCACTGTGCCTGGCAAATTGTAAGCCTTACAATATTACTACTTATTATTATTGCAATTATATGCGACACTGAGAAAAATCAGACAGCTAGGGAGCTAAAAGTTTCAAAATGTAGAGTTAGAATTATGCAATGATAGACCATTCAGGTGGCAATCAGAAAAGCAAAATTTTAGCTCTAGCTTTGCTATTGGCTTACTCTAAAGCTTGAATGTGTCTTAATTTGCTCATACAAAAAATTACAATAAAGTAGTAGTATTAATGCTTTTCTCATCAGAATGTTGTAATCATTTGAGATGACTAAAGAAAAAAAAACTTTCAAATTATGAAGAGTAGGGATTTATATTCCTTGACATCACCGATACCACCATGCTTTTGTACGGCTATGCCATTTGCTGGAATGCTCTTCTTATTCACCTTTATAATCTTACTTATCTTTTAAGACTCAGTTTAAGCATCAGTTAGTGAGATTTGATGGTCATTTCTATATCCCTTAGAATACTAAGCTTACCTCTGGTACAACATTTACCATATATAACATTTGAAAAAATAAATACTTTTATGTCTTCTCCCATAGAATGTAAAATTCTAGAAGGTAAGTATGTTTTTATATTCAGTATTCCCACTACTAGTACAGATTCTGGCATATATTAAATTATTAGTAAATATTGACTCAATAAGTGGATTACATTATATAAATTTAAGAATACTAAAGTATCACTTAGAGCAGCAAAAAAGTTTCTGTAGCAAATCTGTTTCCTGTGAACTGGAGATTAGAAAAATGTGTTAACAGTTATAGTGAACTATAATAGTAGCAGAATAAATATTAGTAATAGAATAATAGTAATAAGAAAGTATTTTTCTGGTTGATATTTTCTGAAAATATCCAAAGATGAAGGAAAATAAGGAGACTTCAGGTACAGCTATCAGATAGAATACACACAGCTACTTTTCCTTTCTCCTAAAATCCTATGAAAAAGACAATGGTATTTTTAACTTTTTCTCTATACCAAAACTAAATTAAGGTGGGGAGAATGGGAGAGGGATAAAAAGCAGTAACAAAATTTTGTGAGCAAAAATGCAGAAGGAAAATGTTCAGTGACTTGTCTAACTGAGAAAACAGAATTGTAAACTGGTAATGGCAAAATTGAGAACCAGTCCAGTTTATACTGAAGCAGCCTGAGAGGCACCAGGTACCTCTGAAAGAGAGAATCAAGCTGCTAAAGTAAAGAGTATTGCATTAAAATTCATATACATTTCCTGATCATCTTGCTCCTTTACTTCAGCCAACCAGGCAAGTATCTCACCTCTACCTCAGCAGTAGACTAGAATTTTATTCTATGGAGAGGGTGAAATAGAATCTCTTTGGACTGAGTAACCCAGGAACAGCTGTGGTCATAAAGCACTGTATTAAAAACAGCTTCAGTAAGAATACTGCCATCCCAATTCTCTCCCTCCATTTTGCTCCTAGAAAGCTGGCAGCTAAGCCTTTATCTACCGGACAGAATAATGAAGGATCCAGCTGTACTCTAACCAGCTCAGGAGGAAAGTTGACATCAGGGTTCCCCAAAGAAACAGCCTAACCAGACTACATCACTTTATAATATGCTCAAAGTTGAGAAACCCTATCCATATACTCCAGGCTTCCAATTAGGTTTTTGGTTTCATACTTTAAAATTATGAGCACAAAACCAAAGACCATGAGACCTCTGAGGAAAACTTCCAGCATAAAAGATAGAGGCCAATGATTTTTTGGATTTAACACCAAGAACAGAGGCAACAAAAGCAAAAATAAACAAGTGGGATTACATCAAACTAAAAAGCTTCTTCACAGCAAAGGAAACCTTCAACAAAATGAAAAGACAACCTACTGAATAGGAGAAAATATTTGCAAATCATATATCTGATAAGAGGCCAATGTCTAAAATATATAAAGAGCTCATACAACTCAATAGCAAAAAAAAAAAAAAAAAAATTCCAGTTTAAAAATGGGCAGAGTACCTGAATAGACCTTTTTTCCAAAGAAAATATGCAGACGGCCAATAGGTACATAAAAAGATGCTCAACATCACTAATTATCAGGGAAATGCAAAAAAAAAAAAAAAACCCACGATGAGATATTACCTCACATCTGTTAGAATGACTATCATCAAAAACATAAGAAATAACAAGTGTTGGTGGGAATATGAAGAAAAGGCAACACTTGTGCACTGTTGGTGAGAATGTAAATTGGGGCAGTCACTATGGAAAACAGTATGGAGACTCCTCAAAAAATTGAAACTTGAACTACCATATGATCCAGCAATTTCACTTCTGGGTATTTATCCAAAGAAAACAAAAATATTAACTCAAAAGATATATGTATATATATCTCCTAATGCACATTGCAGCATTATTTACAATAGCCAAGATACGGAAACAACCTCTGTTCATTGACAGATGAATGGATAAAGAAAATATAGTGTATATATGCAGTGGAATATTATTCAGCTATAAAAAGAATGAAATCTTGCCATTTTCAACAAGATGGGTAGAATTTGAGGGCATTATGCTAAGTGAAATAAGTCAGACAGAGAAAGACAAATACCATACGATCTCACCTATATGTGTAATCAGAAAACAAAAAAAATGAGCTCATAGATACAGAGAACAGATTGGTGGTTTCCAGAGGTAGAGGATGGAATGGGTGAAATGAGTGGTATGATGCGTATAGTTCAAAATACTGTTGCATATATGAAAGCTAAGAGAGTAGATCTTAGAAGTTCTCATCACAAGAAAAAAATTTCTGTAAGTATATATGTACACAGATGTCAACTAAATTTATTGTGGCGACCATTTTGCAATATATACAAATATTGAATCATTATGTTGTAAACCTGAAACTAATATAATGCATGTCAATTATACATCAAGGGCAAAAAGAGACCAAAACAAATAGGAAAAAGAAAACTATTCTATCATTAATACCCTTAGAGAGATAAGATATTGTGCTCATTCAAGAAAAAGGGTGTTATCACACAGGAACATTGAAAGAATAAATGAGTCCTTGGAAATTAAAAATATGATAGCAAAAATGAAAAACTAAATAGAACTTATGAAAGACAAAGATGAAGTACTCTCCCAGAACATTGAGAGGAAAGGGAAAAATAGGACAGAAAGAATAAGAAAGTTGGAAGATACAAGGTCCAGTATCGGAGATAGCAGTTCTATAGAGAACAGGGAAAAAGAGAGAAGAAATAATTCAAAATAAATTTTGAATCTTTTGAGAACAGAAAGACATGTTTCAAGATTTAAAGGGCACAGTAATTGCCCAGAACAATAAATAAAGGTATTCATATACCAAGGCAAATCATCATGAAATTTTAGGAGACTAAGATTAAAGAGATCTCAAAGGCTTTCAGAATGACAATCAGTAAACTTCTATCAAGACTGACAAATAGAAGGCACAAATTCCCAATATTAGGAATGAAAAGGAATATTATTATAAACCCTTCAGACATTATAAGGATAATAAGGAGTACTAGGAAAAACTCTATGTATTTGTCAACTTAGAAGAAATGGATTAATTCCTTGAAAGTAACATATTACCAAAAGTCACCTAGAATGAAATATAGTCTTATAATATTTAAATTATTTGTATTGTAGTTGGAAGTATACTAGATTATTTACGAACAAGAAAAGTGTTCCTTGAGATGTGATTCAAATTCTATTTTGCTGGCATTAGCTCTTCCCATCTCTTCCAATGAGAAGTTCCAATTTTATGCTTTCCAGGCATACTCTTAGAGGTCATCTAGTCTAGTATCTCCCCAATGTAGAAATACCATTCACAATATCACAATATGTCTGATCTTTTCTTGAACAAATCCAGTGATAGAGAGATAACCATTGCACACGGAAGGCCACTCCATGTTTGGTAAGTTATGTTTAGAGGTATTGTTAAATTATAAGACCACCTTTGTATCCTCAGGATTTATCTGTCTATCCATCTGTATAAAACAAATGGATTGAAATCATAGGAGGCAGATTTTGGTCTCATTCATTTATTCATTCATTTACTCTCTCATAAATAAAATATTAATTAACAATTATTCATTAATGAATTAATTATACAATATACAGTCATTTTTCTGTATAATCACCATTTTGCATGTGAGGAAACTGAGGCACAAAGAACTTGCTCAAAGTCACATGACTAAGTAAGTAGTAAGTGTCAGAACTGGATATGAACCCCACAGGTCTGGTTCTAGAGATTTTCTTAGCTACCACTCCACTTCCTCTTATGGACCTCAGTTTAGTGTCTGTTGACAGTATGAATTTAATAAATGAGAGATATCTATAGCTATAATGCTAGCTATAAATTAATTTTGGCTATTTCTGTTATATACTAAGTAGAAAGGCAGATTAATCTCATGTATTTCTAATAATTGGAGTTCCGTTCTTCTAAGTAGTGGACGAAATTCTCAAGTCTCAGTTATACATAGGTTTAATTCAGATAATAAATAGCTTTTAGCCTTTTGAAGGGAATAAATAATTGAGAAAAATAAGTTATCATCAACAGTATTATATACATTTTTACTCATTTTTTTCTTTTTTCCTCATTTCCCATTTCAAAGTTAATTTCATTTTTTCTGTGTTTAGGATATTTTAATTTTCTTTCGCTATGTCCTTTGAATTTTGAGATAATTAGAAAATTTAAGAGCAAAGCTTTTTCCTGTTCGGTTTTGTTCTTTCACAGATCTAAGGGGGAAAGTAAATAAAATGGCTCTTCTCCATTCCCTTTCCTACATTGTTGACATTTGCTTAAACTTGCTGTTAAATGTAATAGAGGTCAATTTTTTTAGTAAATTACATGACTACTCAGATTTCCACCACTTTACTAATGATATGATGAAATATATCACTAATAAACTATCACTGAGGTTAAAGAACTGCTTAGATTTGCTTATTTTACTTTTTAAACTAATTATTTAACCACTACATTTTTCATCACTCAAGCGTACCTGAAGTATCTTTTTACTGCTTGTTTTCTTATCATTGAAGTTCATCTTCTAATGTTTTATTTATCTTACTCCTTAGTACCATTTTAGTTATCTAAAAATACCTTGAAATTTTCCTGTTTATTTAATCTGTAATGCCTTACAAATACTATTTTATTATTTTTTCTCATTGACCTTATTTGTTAGTATTACTAATATTAGAAAACTTCTATCTTTAGTTTGCAAATTATGGAATATTCAAGTCCAATTTATCTGTGAATCATTAAACTACAGATACTATGGGCTTATTTAAGTTTAAATAACTCATATAATTGACTGTTGTGTATGTAGGCCAACTCAGAACTGTCCTAATTTATGATAAGCAAGCTAAATACTTGTGCAGTATTCTGATTTTGTGGATTCTTACAAAGCTTTAAAGAACAAGCTTTTATTCACAATGGAAAATGTAGAAATTGCTAATTTTATTTAAAAATTTATAGTATACCTTTATCCCCTTCCTTTAATTGATACTTATGTCTCGCACAAATCTATAGTATCTCAGCAAAAATACCAGGATTTGGAGTGCAAGAATGGAGAAAAATATTAATATATGGGAGGATTATGTGTTATAATTCATTTGTATAATCTAAGCTGAAGCACAGATAGGTATTGAACACAAACATGACCCTTACACTGAAGAAGAAAACAGCTCAATATAAAAAAATTCAAGTATTGTAGAACTAGAAAGGGTCTTAGAGATCATGAAGTAATTTTTAAATTCATCTTATTTTTATTTTATTTATATTTATTTATGTCCTTCAGTTTCTTGACTCAAGATTACTTTTGCGTCTCAGACATTCTCCCTGGGATCATTTTATTTCTTCCTGAAGCATAAACTTAGAAGTTCCTTCAGAAGGATGCCTTGATGATAAATTCTCAGTTTCTGTGTCTGAAGTCCCTTCTTGAATGATAGCTTAACTGGTTATCCATGTCTAGAATAATAAGTATTTTTTTCCCCAGTATCCTGAAGATATTATTTTATTGGTTTCTGTTTTTATTAGCTTGTTATTCCTTTGTAAGGAATCTTTTTTTTTTAACTTGCTGCTTTAGAAATGTGCTATTCTGCAGTTTCACATGATATGTGTCTGTGTGAATTGCCTTCTAATTATCTTGTTTGTGATTCATTGTGATTCCTGAATCCAAGGATTCATGTCTTCTACCAATTCTGGAAAATGTTTACATACTATTTTCAAACAGTACTTTCCCCTTATTTTTCTAGTCTTATTGTCTAGAATTCCAATTAGGCATATGTTCGACTTTATTATATTATTCTCTATTTAAAATGATCTATTTCTTATTTTTCACATTGTCATCCTGTGCTATCTTCTGTATATTTTTTCAGATCTTTTCCCCAGTTCCCTAATTCTTATATCATCTGCCTAGCCCACTGTTTTACCTGTTCATGGAGTTTTTAATTTAAAGAATATTATATGTATAATTATTATATTACATATTATATCATTATATATTATATAATATCATAGATACATAATTATTTTTCTACTTTATAGAAATTCTACTTTTTTCACATCAGGATTTTCAGTCCTGTCCCAGGCTTTAGAACTCTTCTTTCCAGACATTTGGATTGTAAGGAGAAACAAATCAGTAGCTTCGTAGTTTAATGCCAATTCATTCCTGCTCTGGGCCCCACTAATGTCTTTCACCCTTATTCAAATAAATAGGCTTTTTTCTTGATACTTATGACCAGACTACCACTTTGCCCCCTTATCTGCCTGGCAAAGATACATTGATCTTTTAAAAATCAACTCAAGTATCTAATTTAATGTAGCTTTTACTGACTTTCTTGGAGAAAAAGAGTAACTTTTATGGTAGAATTTCATCTGTATGAATTTCTTTCACAATTCCATTGTGTGTTGGACCTAACATGACGTCTGTAAACTCTTTGAGGGAAGGAACTATATCTTAACTGATTTTTGTGGCTCCAGAAGTACAAATAATAATATAAATAACATTTATTGAGAACTTAATACATGCTTGGCAAACTTTTCATGTATTAATAAGTCACTCAAGACACAGAAAAATTACATAAGATGCCTAAAGTCACACAGCTAGTTATTAATTGAAACAAGAGTTAAATCCAGGTGGTATGTGGTCCCACAAACTCTCAGCCTTTATCCAACACTGCTTTTCTGTTGATCTCCTACACAAGATTGTCAACATCAAAGGGATAGGTTATACCCCCAAGGGCTTGGACTTGAGCTCCAAACAAGCTCATGGAGATGTGGCAGATGCTTAGGGAAGGACACAGCAGGACAAGTAAGGAAGCCCTACAAGGCAGATGGAGCCTCGGGGTGCATGTTGTGTGCAAGCAACATGAAAAGAGTAAAGACAGCATGAGGCAGCAGTAAGGAAATTTAACAGCATTTATCATCATTTTCTGGGTACAAAATTCAGTTCCTTAGCAGAACTTAGACTTTAAGAGGACTTTTAAGAGCAAGGCGGGAGTCAAGTCCATGAGTTGAAACAAACAAATCTGGAAGATCAGGTGGGCAAACAAGGCATGAACTCAGTTATGCAGGTATCACTGACCATTGAAATACTTTTGCCTAATCAAAATTGTTCCTAACTTCTCACTTTTTATCCTTAAACCATCAGATGTTAGGCCCTTTATGAGAAATAGTGTTCTTTAGGCCACAGTGGCAGTAGTGAGTGCAGTTTGTATGTTGTGCTGAAATTAATCCTAAGCCAGAAATAATAGCTTAGCATTGAAGAATTTTCACCACTGAAGATTTTCAACATTTCAACATTTCAACCTGTCTCTGGACTACTTCATGTCAAAAGACTAACTTCTCTGACCTAACTGTGTAGTCCCCCAACTGGCCTTTAAAGTTTGCATAATGGAGTGTTCCAAGTAAATGAGATGAGAAAAATCTTGAAATTTTTACATGATGATTCAGTTTATGCCTTCTTATCCTTATTCCTATGACAAACGATTTTTCTCCAATTCTTAGTCTCAGTTCTATTTTTTCTTGTATGTGTAAAGATGAAAAACACATTTGCTTTGCATAAGTAAATGAAACCTAATTGCCACCTCCCCAATTAGACACTTTAGAAGTGGACTCACTGCTTTTTTATTTAAAAAAAATAAGGAGAAATAATGATTTATTGGGCTACTTGAGAATAAATACATTTCATGTTATTTAATTAATACAGTATGTAAGGTAGATTGTACTCATATGATTTCCATGAAATGGTAAAGTCTATATTTTAAAGTAAATACCAGATTTTAAATCTCTAATAGATTTGAAGTCATATGCAAGTAAAAATATAGGAGTTCATTTATTTTATTAAAGTATAATATTACCAAGTGAAATTCAAAATTAGCTTGACATATGCTTAGATTTCAATTCATCTAGTATTTATTGAATTCTTATGATATGTTAATCTCTGAGCTGATGCTTTCACATCTGTTGCCCTGTGTAATATAGCATTATACAATCAGAGGTTAAACAGTTGACCTTTTTATATTTGTATAACACTTTGGCTTACATGTAAAAATAAAAAAAATGGGATGCCTCCAGAGTAAATATGGATGCATATGTTGAATATTAACATTGAATCCAAGTGTTAATGTTCAACTTTCTTATTTTCATATTTAAAATAAAAGATAATGAGGAGGTAAATAAGAAAAACAAGAAGTTAAAATTCTGCATGTCTTATTTAATGAAACAGTAGCAACACATTATTAAAGCAGAGTATGAAAATAATGTGGTATGTGAGATGCCACAAGTTATAAAAAAAACATGTTTTAACCTTATGAAGTGAGTAAAATCAACCTTAGTTTTCTGTGAAGTATTTTAACATAAATGAGAATTGACAAGTTTGGAGCCTTTGGAAATAATAAACTCTTAAGAGATTATACTCCCTTTAAAGTTATTGCAAACTAATGGCTATATTTCCCTGTGCTGTACAGTCTATGCTTGTTGCTTATCTATTTTATACATAGTAATTTGTATCTTCTTAATCCCATACCCCTATCTTGCTTCTCCCCTTCCCTCTCCCTACTGGTATCTGACTAGTTTTTTTCCTATATCTGTGAGTCTGTTTCTGTTTTGTTATATACATATGTTTGTTTTATTTTATAGATTCCACATATAAGTGATCACACAGTATTTGTCTTTCTGACTTATTTTACTAAACATGATACTCTCTAGGTCCATCTATATTGTTGCAAATGACAGAATTTCATTCTTTTTTATGGGTGAGTAATATTTCATTGTGTGTGTGTTCTTTATCTGTCATCTATTGATGGACACTTGGGTTTCTTCCATATCTGGGTTATTGTAAATAGTGCTGCTAAGGAAGTCTTGAGAAAAAAGAACAAACCTGAAGGAATCATGCTCCCTGACGTCAGACTATACTACAAGGCTACAGAGGCAAAACAACATGATACTGGCACAGAAATACACACATAGATCAATGGAACAGAATAGAGAGCCCCAAAATAAACCCACACACCTATGGTCAGTTTATCTACAACAACGGAGGAGAGGATACTTGAAAAAAAGACAGACTCTTCAATAAGCGGTACTGGAAAAACTGGACAACTACATGTAAAAGAATGAAATTGGAGCATATTCTTACACTATATACAAAAATAAACTCAAAATGGATTAAAGGCCTAAATGTAAGCCTGAAACCATTAAAGTTCTAGAAAAGAAATAGGCAGACTATTCTTTGAAATAAATGGTAACAGTATTTTTTGGATCTGTCTCCTAAGGCAGAAGAAATAAAAGTAAAAATAAACAAAAATACTTAAACATTCAATAGTATTTTTGATAGATGTTTCTCAGTCAAAGTTATGTATGTAAGTTACCATTTTGTTTCTATATTCATCTCTACAGAACTTGATGTCATGGATTTTTAGTCATTAAGATAAATGTTACACGTGTGTGTAAATTAGGCTCTCAGCAAGAAACAGGCGGTCACTCAAAAAGGGTGATAAAAAGGGCTTGATGAAGGGATTGTTTTTAAAAGTGTAGGCAGGATAAAGGGTTATCAGCTAAGGTTAGTGAAACGTGTAACAGCCAGAAATTGTCACTATTCCTAGGCCTAAAGGAGCAAGGTGGGGGAGCAGTTAATGCAAACTGGCAAGATCTATAGATGTAGAAGTCACATGACAAAACTTCTGGTCTTTGATGGAGGATCACAGCCGTTGCCAGACTATGGCTCAACGGGGGCCATGTCTCTCTCCTCCCAACTCTATAGTCCTGTGTCATTATCTCTCATTGCTTGAACTCAATAGGAATTCTGGTGATGCACTCATAAAGACAATGAGCATGGTGAAATGAGTGGAAAGTGGATCTGTATGGGTTAGTGGCAAATATATAGCACACCATACTATCCTCATAGCTAATACCTAATAAAAAGACAGAAAAAGTGGTTTAAAAAATTGATATGATAAATAGTTTCAGAGAAGAAGGAATTCTGAATTGAAAATGGACTGCTTGCTCCTCTATTAATCCATTTTCAAATGAGATGAAAATTATCAAAAAGACTTGAAAAAAAGTTGAATTTTCCTGCTCACAGGATTACTGTTAGACTTGGGTTTGTAAAACTAGAAAAATTTATTTCATTGACAGCTGTGCTCAAGAGTTATGGTAAAAAAGTGGGAGGATACAGCTCTGTGGTAGAGTGCACAGCCTAGTGGTAGAGCACATGCTTAGCATGTTTCAGGTCCTGGGTTCAATCCCCAGTGCCTACATTAAATAAATATAAACAAACAAACAAACAAATAAACCTAATTACCTCCCCTCAAAATTAAAAAAAAACAAAACAAACCAAAAAAGAGTTACGGTAAATCAGAAAAATACATTGTTTACATATTCATAGAACTAATGATATTTACAAACAATTTTAGAAGACATTTCTGTGTGAATAGTTACTGTCTCTCTGTCCCAGGGCCATGGCCTATTCCAGTGTTTTTCAAATTGCAGGTCACAAGACATTTTTAAGTCTTGAAGTAAGTTTAATGGGTAGTGATTCTGATTTTTGAATAAAATGGTATATACCCTGAAACAGAAAATATCATAGTGCATTGTTTATAGTAAGAGTAAATGCTGGTTTGTGAAACTTTTCATTACATATATATGAATATATGACTGAGTTGGGATAAGATTTCTCACTATGGGTCACGTCTTTCCCAAATTTAAAATACTGGCCTACCTATTTACAAGAATCAATCATCTTATAAGTGTTTACCCAACAGTGTAGCAAATGTAAACTGTTTTGAAAGGCAGTGTAATATATTTATGTATTCTCTTCCTACATGTGAAAAAATTTATTCCTAGATCTGTAAGTACATATGGAAATTAGGGTGTTTTAATGTATTTGATGTTCAACAATCTAAAGAGTAACAGTACAAAATGAAGTAAAAATCTGTCTTATTGCTCTATTTGGAATTACCACATAGACTGGCACCCAGTGCCATTTGTCCCTCCACATTCCCTTCATCACACCTCATGTTTACTTGCTCTTGGTAACAAGGGGAAAGAGAAATACTCTGTTAAAAACTCTTGAATAATATTAAAGTGATCTTTTGAACTATAATCAAAGTAGAGGAATTTCAGTGTATGTATTAGCATTAATCTGTATCTTGGGAATTTTCAGCTGAAATGATCATACATTTGATATTTCTGTGGAATATCCAGAGAATATTTAAAGGGGATAATATGAAACTGCAAAATGAATTACTTACATTGAGTTACATTCATATTCTAGGTTCTAGTTCATTTTCTTTCAAAGAAAAATTAAAATTAGATCATTTCTACTTGTAACCTGCATAGTAATTAAATAATTAACTATTGCTTATTTAGATTCCATTTCTACTTTTACCACAAAATTTCTTTTTATCTCAATATCTTAACATTAGCTACTCAATAGAATTATATAAATAAGGAGAAAAAACATATTTTTATTTAATAAGTTGAAAATTGTTTCAGGTTCTTGAAATAAAAATCAATTATTTATTGTATGGGGGTAAAAATCACCATATATTTGATATAAAGTTTTCCATTTTGCCGCTGTTTTCAGAGACTGACATTTTGAGAAACAGTGAAATAGTGCTCCTTCTGACCTTTGAACATGGTTGCATGACTTAGCTTTTGGCATTCTTCCTAACAACACCCCAGAGGGTAGAGATACATTTCAATGTGACATGTATTTGAAAATATCTTGCACAGAGGATAAATTTGATTTGTAAATGTATCAAGAACAGACTCCAAATAGGCTGAAACTTGTGTTTATCTGGTTCAAGAAGATTATGTAAGTCCCATCTTTAGTTTTTTCTATTGCTGCTGTTGGTCGAACCAACAGATTTTTTAAACTTTGCCAAACAGAAGAGCAATGGGCTCTGAAATCTTTCTTCATTTTTATTTTTCTCTAATTTTCTTTCATTTATAGTTTAGTGTTCTTTAATTCTGATATCAAAGACTTTGCCCTGACTTATGTCAGCCCATGTTGTCAGGACAACAGGATATAACACATGTCCTTCTACTGTATATTTTGCTGTGTTTGAAGAATATGAGAGCTGATCTTTTTAGGTTGACATATGTCTATAATCATACAGTTGAAAGAACTGATTGCAAAACATGAAGGACAAATTTTTATTAAGATTATGTTCAGGAATTAGGCTTAGAGATAGATCTTGGAAAATTCAACTTTAATCTACCTTTTCATTTCTCCTTTTGTGCTCAGTGTTCACTTTTAAGGTAATTTTTATGTAGTTGTTCACATTCAGATAAAATTTATAAATAACCTGTATTTCATTTCATTCAGTAATTTGTATTTCGTCCATTCCTGCATAGTCAAAGTGGATTTCGTCCATTCCTGCATAGTCAAAGTGGATTATGCTCACCCTTCCCCCATTATTTTACTGAGTACCATATATACTATATTGTTTTGAGCATGTGCACAATGTTCAGAAGACAAAGTCTATGCCCAGCCATTCTAAATAGGTTAAAAAAAAATAGAAACTGAATGAAGGTTTAATGCATATGATTGTAATTTATAGTTTAGTTTGAATAAAATGCATTAAACTGGAGCAAAGTAATTAGAGTTGTAGTTTACCTAATAATTACTACTAATTGCTTTCAAGAGATTAGTTCCCTCCTAACCCCATTTTTAATGTCAATGGAATTATTTATCCTTGCCATAGCATTAATAGTGTTAATAGTAATGATATTCATATTTTTCTTGTGTAGTTCAAGATGTCATCTTGTTAGCAGGAATTCTTTATCAGAGATAAAAATGCATGTTACTAAATTGACAGGATAACTGTTTGTTTTCTGTTTTACATCTCACTAACAAATGATGCCAACTGGAATGTTTGACTGCCTTCGATTTCATGGAAAATCAGATGACATTCCTTCTCTAAATATGTGGTCAAATTAATTTTAGTGTCCCCTTTTGTAAACTAACACTTGATAATCAAATAGAATAGTCATGTACAAGAAGGTTTAAGTTACTGACTTAAACTTAAATTATTAGATCATATCAAACTTTATTTGCTGAAACGAAGAGAATATATGTATTATCATTAGTCTTCTTTCTCCCTGTTCTACAGAGAAATGATGAAGAGGCAGTTGTGGATAGAGGTGGAACTCGTTCTATTCTCAAAACACACTTTGAGAAAGAAGATTTAGAAGGTAAGACTGTTTTTTCAGGGGAGGGATAGCTATTTGTATTTCAAAGGAAATGTAAAGTTCATCACAGTGTGGGGAATTGTAGAAGCTGACGTCAGAGTAATGGTGGTAGTGGTGGGCGGGGGTGGGTGTGTCTGTCTTGGTGTAGTCTAAAGTGCCAGTAGGCAGGCCTGCAAACAATAAGAAGCATCAATTCATCCAACAGTTATTTGTTGAACCTCTTCTATATTCCTGTACTGTGTTGTATGCCAGGCTTTCAGTAATCCTTGCTTCAAGAAATTACAATCAATTGGGAAATGAAAAGAAAAAAATTATGACAGACCAGCATGTTAGGTGCTGTGTGAGACAAGAGGGCAGGAGAGGCATCTATCCCAGCCTGTGTGGTCAGAGTAGACTGTCACTGGAACAGAGTTAAGGACAATTGGTATTCCAGTTATATATATATATAAGAAGTCTAGAGGCATTGTTTGTGTTTGCTCTCTTCAGAAGGAAGAAGGTCAGATAATTCATCAGGGAGGTAGTACGGTTTAGCAGTTTAGTGTACAGGCTCTGAAACCAGACTGTATTGGGTTCAAATATCAGTTCTGCTTCTTATTTGGTATGGAACCTGCAGCTAGTTAGTTAACATCTTTGCACCTCAGTTTTCTCAATTGTTAAAAAGTTATCCTTTTTAGGATACATTTTCTAAAGTTTTTATGGGAAATAAGGGAAAAATAGTTACAAGAGTACCTGACATAAAAATTACATTAATATTGAGAGTTATTATTGCACCACAATTTAATGTATATACACCATAAGTTAATTTTTTAAACCAGAAATTATTACTAGTGAGATACAACGTATATATTTTTTTATCTTTTTGTTGAAAAGTGAAACCCAAGTCACCTTAAATAAAACTAATAGCTCCTAATAATCCATATAGCTGAAAAGTAAGTGTTACTCACCTTGAAAATTGTAATGTAGCCATTTAAATTACAATTAAATTCATTGTTCTTGGATCTTATCTTTAGTTATAACAATTAAATAACAGGAGAGTTAATATAATATTTAGAGACAGCTTTAGACAATTATGTCTACTCTATGGTGGACATTTTGCTTGATGCACAGAAAACATTTAAGGTCTGGGAAGGTTATGTTTATTGGGTGGTTGTAGTAATTTGCTATGCTATCCATATTCGTTACACAAAGTGATGAGAGCAGAAACTTGAAAATTTTAACCTGGTAATGGGTAATATAAAGCTAATTCATCTTTAGATTTGAAATACCATTATATTATATTTTTTAGCAGCTCATTTACTGTCCTACTTATGTCATACCATGACTTAAGCTATGCTGATATTCACTAAATTCACACAAAAAAATCCTAATAAAGCAAGAAGTTAGCCTAAAAATCTGTGCAGTTCCAGGGAAAAAGCCATCTTGGGTTTAAGGACTGTGATTGATAATCCACACACAGATAATTGAAAGTTAACAGTTAACAATTTATAAATAATTACAGTAAAATACTGGATGGTCTATTTGAATGGAAAATACCTAATACAAAAATAAGATTTAATAAGGTCATTTTATTTATTATATCAATGGGTATTACATACATTTCCTTTTACTGGACATGGTTAGGGAATACCTGTAACTATATAATGCTTATTAAAAGAAATTTCTGATTGACAAAACACAATTAGATGAACGAGGTTTTGTTCTTTGTTTGATGTCTATATCCCAGAAGTGAATAGTTGTGACTAAGTCACTGGGGATTGAAATTAATATCATAGAATGCAAAGTCTAGAATTTTGAAAGAAAAGATGAAAAACCTTATTCATGTTGACTTTCTAAATATTTGTTCTGCTCCCAGGTCTTACTAAATAGATAAACATTTTAGCATTTGAGGATGCCGTGTAGGATTCTGCTGTGATGCATGCGAAGAATTAACAGATCTAATAGTGGTTCCCAGACTGAGTACCCTGGATCAGAAAATAGTGCAGGGGCAGTGAGACGGATGTCATGGTTCAGGAAAAATCAACTGGTAGTATTATATAAAGTAAATGGGAGAGCGCCAGTTAGAAAGATGGCCTCACTTAGGGTAACGGCGGTGGTAGTTTCTTCTTTTATGTAATTGAAGGAAAAGACCAGAGCTCCACTTTTTAAGAACTTCTTTAGTTATATAGATAAAACATACCAAGAGATATTTATTTTAAATGAAATAGAATTGGGAATTGCTTTTGAAGACAAACACACATTTCATAAACTCTTCCTTCTTTAAGATTTTTAATTTGAAAATTAGTGTTTCTCAGGACTTATATGTATATACTTAGCAAATAGAATTACTGGTATAGTTTAACACCATGAGTACAGTTCTTAGAAATGCCAGGTATCTATAAAGTCTCAGGTGCAATATATTTATGGAAATATATTGCAATTCCAATAATGGAAAATGATCACCTGACCAATATTAACAGCTTGGTATATTATATTAATATACTGACGTATATTATACATTCTGATGAACGATAGCAAATGTGTAATTTTCTCTCTCCAAACCTATTTCTTCTTTTGTTTTACATATATGTTTTGCCATTTTCTTTCTCTTTTCTTCTATTACTTAAAATTAAGAGTACGCGATTTTACTAGATTTTGTTTGCCTCCTATTTTTCTGTTGTTCAGTCAGTAAGTTCTTTGACTCTAATCTCAGGGTGTCTCTTCTCATCCTTTCATTTTCATTTTCACTGCTCTAATTCTTTTCCTCTGTGTATACTGTGTCTTTCCCACAATCCACTCTTCATAGTATTGCCAGAGTGTTCTTTTTGAGCATATGATGGTAAAGTGTAGTAAGTAGCATTGAATCCTTACAATTAGACCACCTCAGGATTTTGAGTAAAGGTTAACTGATTTTTATTTTTGTGGGATTGGTACTATCTAAAGTATAAAATTACAAAAGGGTGGATGCATTAATATCCTGGAAATTTTTTCTTGTACTTGCCCTTTAAAACGTGTAGTTGATACAATGGCCAGGTAGCACCCATGATGCTCAGTTAAATTTGAATTTTAGGTAAACAATGAATAATTTTTAGTATAAATATACCATACAGTATTTTAATTTATCATTTTTTATGTGCTAAATCTGGCAACTAGTGATACTAGTGGCTGTTTCTATGAACTACCAATATCCTCTCTTAAGGACTGAGGTACTTATTTCCATGGTTGCTATAGGAGTTGCCTGCTGTTAGCTCAGACCTGTGTTCTTCCCCAGAAATTATCTTCAGTGGAAGGGAGCTGCCTCCTTTGTGGCATACTGAATTCAATAAATGACCAGAGAAGAAGTATAAAGGCCCAGCCTCTTGCCTCAATTTGGTACAACTCTGAAAGGCTATCTCAGTTTCAGGGCCTCTTGTTCAGTTAACCGAGGTCTTTATTGCAAATATAATATAATTCAGTAATATGTCACTAATCATGTAAGAATTTAAGTTTAGGTAATGTAATTAAGTTCATAATTAACGCTCATCAAATATTTAATTACCTTTCAAACACTTAACATGTAAATACAGAGTTTCTAATTATGTTGCACTACGCTAAATAAATTAGTTACATTTTAATCTGATATTCAGGAATTCATAAATTTAAAACTTTAGTGGAAAAGTGAAGCTAATATTTAAATCTTGGCCTATAAATTAGACAAAAAAGACATTTTCTTTATTCTGTATTGCTTCTAGCAGACAGTAACATACTTTCAAGTCAGGGATTTGATGGAGAAAATGATAACTCTATCTTGATAATCTTTTGCACAGTTTGAGACAAAAATTTTGGTTTACTAGTTTATTTCTTTTGGGGACCACTAATATATTATGGACCCAAAGTCCAGAGATAATGTGAGTAAAGCACCTAGCACAAAGCTGTCATACAACATAATTCCATCAGTGGTGGTACCCTCCCACTCTCTGCATTTCACCCAATGCATTCCTGAGCTTTTATAACTAAAATTGTTTCTGACCATAATCATTGCAATGTCAAAAGTGTTTTTCACTAAAAATGGAAGATAGTAAGTGCTTGTCCTATAATTATGATACAGTTTTTGCAACGGAAGTAAAAAAAATTTGAAAAAAGTAAAGAAAAGAAAGAAACCAGAAAACAGACTTAGACCTTTTCTTTCTGATCTTCTATCTCCAAAATTAGCCAGCAGAAAGAAAAAGTGAATTCTGCTGGGAGAAACAAAAGTTGACTTCATAGAGGCAGAGATGGGCTTAGAAGGATGAATGCGAATTCTGAAGGCAAAGAACGAAGGATGTGTTCTATTTTGGGAGTGGCAAATAAGGTGTGGCTAACACATGGGGATTGTGTGTGTGGGGTTAAAGAATGGCTGGAGATGAAGTTTAAGTATTTGCATGAGGTAAGTCAAATAGTGCAGAATGAATTAATCTTTGAAGTTAATGAGGTAAGTGCTATTATTATCTCCCTTTTATGGGTAGAGAAACCAAAGCACAAAAGATTGACTTGCCCAGGCCATCACTAGCAAGTGGAAGAACAGGGATTCAAAACCACAAGGGTCTGGATTTTTAACACCTGTGTGATAGAAGTAACCATAATTTGGAGCCTTGTTTTTTAGGTGACTGCATGGGGCAAGATGTTTATTAGGTGGAAGACTGGGGCATATTTAGTCACTTAATCATGATTATTTAAAAAAAGTTGAGCGTATCCTACTATGAAACAGTAAGGAATTTGATAATTTGCTGGTACCAATATCACAATAGTTTTTGAAATACTTTGCAGAGGTTTGAAAAATTTTGTAGTTAATAAATTCCCATTAGACAGATTCATGTCCACAAATAGGAAAGGCTGTGTTCCACTGGAGACTGATTTTATTATGACTTCATATTCTCTTATTTAAAATTCTTGTCTCTGCTGCACCACAGAATGAATAATCTTTTTGTTTCCTTATTCCAAGTGTCTTTTCTTTGAAAAAGAAGGAATCGTTTTTACTGCTGTTATTGGTTGTTAACTTTTGTGCAATTTAGTTTTGATTATACAGGCTCAATGTCAATTGATGGGGTAATTCTAAGTGGTATTTGGTCCATTGATAATAATTAGTGGAGTTAATTAATTACATAGGATCCATTTGAAATTGTACATTTTTCCTGCCAAACACTTTGGATATTTGAGGATGGGAACTAGGTAGATAGACTAATACTGAAGATTCCAGAAATAAATAGTGACTAGTAAAGTCGATTCCCTTAATGAGCTATCTTTGCCACTTGTGCACATTTCATAATAAATTGTTCTGTTTTCCCATGAGTATTCTAAGAATAAGAACCAAATAATTTTTTTAAAGTCTTTAATAATGGAATTACTTTTATTCCTAGAATTAACTCTCAAGTAAGCTATACATCATGTTTCATGTTTATTTTAATTGTTCCATATGATTTCTACTTGTGACCCGCATCGGTTTATTTTGATGTATAATTTATTCATATTTTGTCTGCTTGATATTTTGTCTATTTGAAGTGAGTGCCAACTTGACAGTTATTTATAGTCTGCTTTTATAGTATATTGTAAATATGAAAGACCTAAAGTATTTTTCTAAATTTGAACATGGTTTATTAGACATTTGCAAGTATTTATAGACATGTTTGCATGAGGATAGTAACATATTTTAATGTGCATATTTGTCTAAGAAAACTTGCAAATTTATGGTTTCATAATTTAGGGGTCCTTCTTATACATTTTTCATCCCTAATTTAGGATGTCAGATTTTATGCAGCCAATTTTAGAATAACTGGTTGTTTTGTTAATCTCCCTCATTGTTCCTTATAAATCTGGCTCTGTTTAATACTATTCTCCACTTGTCAAAGGCACAGTACAGTATTTGGGGTATTTGCTATTTAATGTGACTTGAGACATAGCCTCTGTAAATGAGAACTGTATGTGTGTGTATGTATATGTAACATTTTCAATCAATGACTGTTTTAAAGATGTGAGATGAAAGGAAATTCCTTTTCATTACATTAAATATAATCCTATAAATATTAAAAGAAGGAATTTTACAGCAAATAAATTATTCCTTTAATCCTTAAATATTTTTCTTGAAAAATATTTAATACTTTGAAGACAAACCACAAATGACCAAAGCTTCTTAATGTTTACTACGTAGGTTTTTATTAACATTATACCTTTGTTTCGAGTTTTCCTGACATCTGAGACTTAAGTGTGTTGATTATTCAGTTATACAGTTAAACTGTGTGGAAGTAGTACTATGAAGGTGACATTGTGAAGGAGATCAACTTAGCCTACTTCTTGATTAAATTCTTAAATCTCTATTTCAGCTGCTAATCTTCCTCCCTAGAGCTATCCTACTTTAAAGCTTTGTGGCTGCGTGTGATCAGAGCCTCCACAGGTCATCTCCTCACAGTAGAAGCAGCAGGGGTGGGCTACCAGTCAATTAGGACTTTTCTTGTGAAGTCATCATCATCCACCAGTATTAATTAAGTGCTAATGCTGTACAAGCACTGAGCCAAGTTCCTGTTTTATACTCTTTATTTTTCAAGGAGGTTTATATACTGGTGCTGTCAATAGGGCACTTGAGTTCTAGGCTCCGTTGGAAGAAAATTACAGTGAATAATAATTGGAAAAGGTGATGGTCTTTAATTTTTGGATAATAGACACCTATAATTTTATCAGTACTAGAATCACTGGAATCTTA
This sequence comes from Camelus bactrianus, assembly GCF_048773025.1. NCBI lineage: Eukaryota > Metazoa > Chordata > Mammalia > Artiodactyla > Camelidae > Camelus > Camelus bactrianus. The sequence continues at coordinate 45,251,823 of NC_133543.1, forward strand.
ATAAAGTTAACTCCATTTTGGGTACCAGTATTCTAAGGTTACTCTTTGGAATGCTCTCTTTTATATTTTCTCCCAGTGATGTTGCTCACTACCCCATTCTGTCATCCCTCTTTCCTGGCTACCTAGTCATCCCTACTGTCTTTAGTGTGTCAGAACTTCTGAAAGCACAATGAAAAAAATCTGATTCTTTTTCCTTTCTTTTTCTATCAGTTCTACCCCTTAATGAGCCTCAGGTGAGAAAGTAATAAAGGAAACCAAAATGATTGAAATCTGATTAGAAGAAAGTAAAATTTTAATTTTCTGCTGGTAAATTAAGCTTTTGTCTTATCTCTGCAGCAAGAAGATTATGAATATTCTTTTTTATTAAAGTATAGTAGATTTGCAATATTGTATTAATTTCAGGTGTATAGCATAGTAATGTAATATTTTTATAGATTATATTACATGTAAATTTATTACAAAATAATTGCTATATTTCCCTGTGCTGTACAATACATCCTTGTTGTTTATCTATTTTATTAAAGTAGTTATGTCTCTTAATTCCATATCCCTAACTTGCGCCTCCACCCATCCCTCTCCCCACTGGTATCCACTAGTCTGTTCTCTGTATCTGAGTCTATTTCTGTTTTATTACATACATTTATTTGTTTTATTTTTAAAATTCCCCATATATGTAATAACATACAGCATGTCTTTCTCTGTCTGACTTATTTCACTAGGCATAATACCTTTTAGGGGCATCCACTTTGCTGCAAATGGCAGAACTTTATTCTTTTTATGGCTGAGTAATATTTCACTGTATGTACACACACACACACACACACATCCATTCATCTGTTGATGGACACTTAGATTGCTTCCATATCTTGGCTATGAATATTCTTTTTGACTACTTTCAAAACTGCTTCTAAATTACCTTAGAAGCATCTGTAATAAAAGTATTACAGTCTTATTAGCAAAAAGGTTTCTGATTTCTAGCTAAATTATTTAGAATTATACCTATTTTCTCCTTTGCATAACTCAATTTTTTCTTGTAATGATAAATTGTCATGATGTAATTAGATGACAATATAACAGGAAAGCATTTTATGACATCACAATGATTAATATAAAACTATAGTGTCAGCAACACCAATGCAGTTAGTAACAGTATTGATCATGAAAATGAAAATCATGTTTAGTAAGATGAAATTTTGACTGTTTCTTTCATTTCACTTTAATTTTCTCTTAAGTTTTATTAATATACATTCTGTCTGTTAAAAAAAATTGCTCTTAATTGTCAACCACAGAGGCCCTATGTTGTCAGCTCTTTTCAGTTCTCTGTTGCTTTTGAAACTTTGGACTATGCCTATGTTTTTAGATTCCCTTCTCTTCTCTCATCTCCCTTCCCTTGGCTTCTCTTCTCAGAACAGTCTTCCTTGGTGTTTTCTCTATCTTATCCACTGTCCCCTCTTACTCTGCCTGACATTTCTATATTTTTCCCCAAGTTAAAATAGTTCTATTGTTTTAAAAGTTATCAAAAGAATATTTTAAAACAAAAATTATTTCGAGTTAGAAAAACTTGAGAAATATAAAAAAGTATAAAGAAGGCAAACAAAACAAAACCCCCAAAACCCATCACCTAGAAGCAATACTATTAATATGAACAGAATAACAGAATTAATATTATAAACAGAATATTAGTTTAATTATGTGTCATAATAACACAGACACATAATTATAACTAAATTACATGTAAGTGGAATTATGGTACAAGTATTAATCTTTTAAATTACTCTCTTCATTAAAAAAATCAACACCTTTTCATGTTATTATCAATATATTATTTTAATTATACTTAGTATTTCATTGCATGGTTGTACCATGCTTTATTTAACTAATCCCTTATTGATGGACTTTTTACTTCTTATTTATCTCTTTTAAACAAAGTTGCTATGAACATTATTGTATATGTGTTTCTGTGCACTGATTTTCCTGATACAATTCTCAGAAGGAGAATCACTGGGTCAAAAGGTTATAAAGTTAAAATTTTGATTCATGTGTTTATATGGTCTTCCAGATGACTGTACTGAAATACACTCCCATTAACATAATGTGAGAGGTCCCACTATTTCTTCAAACCTCTGACAATTCACATCTGTCTTTTAAATGTGGATTTCTCTCTGCATCTGTCCTTGATTTTTTTTCTCACTATTATTCATTCCCCTTCTGGAGAATTCACTTCCTGGGATGTTATTTTCACTTGTAAGTGCCATAGGAGTCCATATGACATATCCAGAATCCTCCACAAATGTCCTGTGGGCCTTCATGCAGTGAATATACCCAAGGTAGACACACTGAAGAAGAGAAATGTAACTGAAGCAGAGGTCCTCCTATACAAATATTACTTAAGAAAAATGCTAAGAGAATACGTGGAAAGAGCAAGACTATTAACTTAGAGTCCTTGAAAGACTGTTATATGAAAGGTGAAGTATACTATCGTTTTATGTTACATAAAAATAGTAGAGTTTTGTATGAGTAAAAGAAACTAAGTTGTTAATACTTCCCTGTTGGATATAGCTATTTAGAAATGTTTCGTTTAGAAATGTTGGTTTGACTTCTTCAGCTCCTGTTTATTTCACATGTAAAAGTGAGAGGTTTCAGTCAGGTGCTCTCTAAAGAATTTTACTGCTCTAAATCCTGTGATCTTTAACTGAATTTCTAGAGTATGCTTTAAAATTTAAATTCCTTGTTAACTTTGCTTAATATTTAAATACCTTGAAGTTTTTAAGTTCTCTGACTGACAAGAAAAGTTCATTAGTTTTGAATTTGAAAGGGACTGCTCACTCTGTATAAATGAAGGGTTTAAAAATGTCCTGTAAATTATTCACACATCTTGAAAACTGTAGAAACTTATTCATTACCTTTCTTTAGGAAGAAATTTGAAGTAGAATGGATACAGCAAAAATATCAAATATAAAATTTTTATGGAAAGATATGTCTGGCTTCGTCATCTTAATGTATAAAATTAGGTCATACTTGGTTAGCATTGACAATATAATACCTCAGAGGTGCTATCTGCCTGGATATTCTGGAAGTATGGTATTCCTCCTGGGGTTCTCCTCCCGAGGTTCTGTAGGTTTACTTAAACTAAATGGTTGAATCAGTCCTTAATGTCTCTGAACTGTTGCCACCCTCAGTGAGAATTAATGGGACTTCAGATTCATTCATTCCTCCAACTCTCTACTGAGTGTGTGTTACTAAGTGCCAGACTCTACTCCAAGTACTAGTAATAGAGCAGTGAAAAAAAGAGACAAAAATATGGACTTTATCATATCTATATTTTAGATATGCCCCTCAAGCTTGATCTCAACAATTGTATAACACTGGACAGCCTAATCAATTAATCTCAGTTTCTTCTGCCACTAAGTAGAAGTCTCGTGGCGTCCAGGAAGTTGGGGTGATGCAAGTCGCACTGGAGTTTGTGACTACTCACTATCATTTGGTGCAAGGTCCCATCTACTAAAACTGTTGATCCTTCCTGTTTTGTCTGTACAGGTTTGTCCAGTCGTCACACAACCTCCTTCTCTACATACATGCATAGCAAAAGTTGCCTTGAGTCTTAAATGTTATACTTAAAAGTTTTTCACTTCCCTTATTGTAAGGGTGCATTTTATATGCATCTCGCTGTCCTACTCAGAGTAAGCTCCTTAGTACCTAAGTGACCTTGTCAGAAAGGCCTTTAGCATCAGTCACATGATGGGTCTAAAACCAGCCACACACACACAAACGCGCACACGCACACGCATGCTCGCGTTGTAATCTAGTAGCTTCTGTTGAGTTTGGAAAAGGGTGCAGACTCTCCCCCCATCAATGATGTTTCCTCCCAGTGGCGAATGGAAGTGAGGGGCTGTTATTCATTCTTGCTAATCTTCATTTATGGCATCATGCTCCTTCAGAAGTGGCTTAATGACTTTAAATCTCAAAGCAAAGGAATTTGGGTTCAGCTTTCCTTCTTCCTAAAAGGCTCTTTGGACTCTATGTGAGAGAATGAAAATGGATGCCTCCTAATTTCACTTTTAAGCATCCTCTTAGCTCTATGCTTTTGCATTGCCCCAAATAATTATTCTCTTTACTCAGAAGTGGGTACTTACTTAATATTCACATAGTTTGAAACTGTGTAAGTGGATCTTTCCAGAAAGTGAAGTCAGCATTATTAAGGTAAATCCATCAGATCACTTCTGGGTATTAGAAATTGTCAACAACCTAAACAAACAGGAAGTTTCATCTTTATGTCCCCACCAGGCATTCTCTTCTTTTGTTGCCCCCATAACCTTGATTGACAGCATTTGCCTGTTTTCATGGCTGCTTTCACATCGCCGTGGTGTTTTCAGTGAACATGGAGTTAGGAAGAGATGTGCACAGCTAGCTCTGGCAAGCTGGTGTAAGCCTGTTCCCTCACACCACTGCTGCCAGCTTGTGTGTGGTAGAGCACAAGTCATTGTCGTCATTCTCCCTTCACAAGGCATGCCATCTATTTTTCACTTGGCAATACAAACCCTATCTTCTGTCCTCTCCCCTTCTGTGAGCCAGTGTTTAGATTTTTCAGCCTACTCCAGCATAAAATGCTATAAAAAGTTTGGATTTGCTGCCATTCATTTAATTATTCAGGGAACACTTAGAGCATATAATATGCCAGGTACTGGGAATGTGAACGTGATTAGACAGACCATTTTACTACCTACAGTGCCTATCATAGGCATTATATAGCTGATTATATAAGTAGTAATTTAATTGAATTTTTGAAAAGTTTTATAAGGAAATATAAGATGCTAAGAGAATGTATACTGGTGGTTGCATGTGATAAAATTAGACAGATTTGATAGGTCTGATTATATGGTGGCATAAGAGTCGCCAAAAGCAGTAGAGGGAAAAACCAATGCACAGGCGCTCTCTAAGTCTCTGTGTTACATGAGCTAAGTCCCATAGGTCAAAACAAGTCATATGGCCAAGCCCCATTCAAGGGGTTGAAGAATAGATTCCACAACTTGATGGGAGAAGCTGCTAAAATACTGTGGCCAGTAAAAAAAAAAAAAAAAAAAAAAAATCTGACTATTTCCTATTTGTAAACATCTATGCAGAAATTCCAAATGTTTTTCATCTTTGCTTTCAGATATTTTAATTGTTTTATTCCTTTAGTTTCACAGTTGAAGTCCATCAACTGTCTTCATGGAAAAAAAATTTTTTTCTCAACAAGTCTTCAGTGTTTCCAAGCAAGCCTTTCTGTTCTTAATTACCATAATTCCCAGAGTGAGCCACTTTCTACACATGCACATTTCTTTCAGATTAATACAAGACAAAACTAGATCTGGAAAATTTTAGTTTTACATTTTTGCTCTTTTCCTATTTCCCTGAAGCAAAGTGGCAGGGCTGTTCAGAAATCATAATTTCATTAAAATGAGGTTGAAGTATCCCAGAACATATGTTGATCTCTTTTTCCCTTTTCCTTGTAAAATAAAACAGGACATAAATGTTTTAAAATAATAGTGACATTGTAAGTTTTTGTGATTATAAAAATACATGCTCTGTCTCACCTTATTTTTCCCCTGCTCTAGCATGCACCTCACATTATCACCTAAAATTGTTCTGTTTTTGTGTATATTATGTCATTTTTCTATTTCCCAATCCTCTGCTAGTCCAAAACCTATTTTGTTTAAGATTCAACTCAGGTGCTTCTCCATGAACTTTTCTTTGATTGCCCAGGTTATCTTTGACTTCAATCTATTATTAACTCCTACAGCATTTAATGCCTGATACTACACAAGAACATCAGCTTAAATGCAGATTGTTAATTTTTTCTGCTTTTTATTTTTATTATTCCCTGCTGTTTTCTTTGCTAGACTTGGGTTTTGCGCAATTGAATGGTTATCTTTTTTTAAGTGCAGGGATCATATCCAATAAGCATTTCCTATTATCCTGTTTCTTGACTAAGTTGTATTAACCTCCCTTTGAGCACTGTAAACATCCAACCTCAAGCTGTCTTATAACCAATCAAAACTGGGAATTCTCTTGCCTTTTTTTTCCCCTTAGAAAATACATATTATTAGGATTCATTCATTTATTCAAGAAATGTTGAGGCTTACTGTACTCCAAGATGAAAAACAACACTGCTATTTCAAGACGCAAAGTATTTTGGTTGCTATGTTTTGTTCAAGATAGTGTTATAAACTTATAAGAAATAGTATTTTTGAAAATATGGCACAGTATCTTCTAAACTAGTAAATCTCAGACTATGGCTCCTTTGTTGAACAACTTTAGCACTTTCTAGATTTTTATTTTCTGTATAGAATCGGCATAGTTATGTGTCCCTTGGTGTTGTAATGATTACAAATATGGCCCTAGGATTAGATGACTATGACCAGCATTGATTTGACTTTTTTATTCTTTCAGTGAAACAACAGTGCAGTTAAGTAGCCTAGTAGTATCTCTTTGCAGTGTACACACATACACGCTCTCTTGGTCTCTTTCTTTCTCTCTAATGCTCTCCCTCAGCAGAGAGTGTCTGTTGGACTTAGAGTTCTTTGATATATTATGATAAATGATGCCTTGTTGTGTTTTCTGACTCTGTTAGAGTCTCCATGGAATTAAAGATCACATGCTTTTTCAGCTTAATGTACTTGACCTTTTCCCATGATTGACACATCTAAATAAATGGCTGTAGCAACTCAGTAATTATGCACCAGCTGTGTTATATTCATTTCATGGAAAAAACACAGAGTTCTATTCTAAAGTAGATAGTTTGACCCCTTCCCTGCCAGCTAAATAAGGATAGTAGTTAATTAGTGTTATTGTTAATCATAGTAAGGTTCCTGTCCATTCCCAAATACATTTCTTTCCTCACTGCATTTTGTAAACACTCAGTGTACTATGACCACGGCCACATTATGTGTTGTTTCAGTACTTCTATTTCTTATATAATGAAAATATTTACAGTAATTCTGCACCTGCTTGACAAGATAATTCTCCTCAATTTGTGTTGAAAATCCAGTATTTGTTAGCAAGATTTGTGCTCAGAAAGCAATGCTACCTTTAATAAACACTTAGTTTTTTAATGGACAACTGTATTTTTCCCTCAACTGACATACAGGTAAATTCTGAATAAATTGTAGTGTTTCATGTTTATTTAAAAATATTTTTTTCTCTAAATAGCACTGCTCTTTTCTCACTAATATTTTCAAAATATATTCATGTCTAAATGATCTGTATTTTTATTAATTTGGGTTTTTTTTTTAACATGATATGAAGTTAATTCTTGTTGACCATTTTGACTAATTTAAGAAGTACTCTTTTGAACAGATTCTCCTTTGAACTAAATTTTTGGCCTTTATTTATCACAAAATAAAATTGTTCCCTATTTAATCTTGAAAAAAATAGTTCAGATTAGGTTTAATAATTGTTAAGTCATTTCAGAACCATGATACTTATCATTAAGTTTCTTGAACTCTTTGTCTTCTTAAGTGGTGTCTATTCTATTTTGGATATAATATTGTAGGGAAAATTTATGATAATATTGACCTGGAAATGCTATTTGTATTCTTTTTTCCTACAGGATTCTGAGGTGAATCTCTAATTCCTTAGGCCAGGATTATTATATTTGGGATTAGAAGAGTTGGAAGTACAGAGAAAAGCAGGAAGACAATGAAACAGGACAGGAAATTTTTATCTTGTGTTTCTCTTTCTTTAAGCTATGGAAAGTGAGCTGTGTGAAGGGGAACGAACAAGCTTGAGTGTCTATCATGTAACAGGCATCATATTCAATATTTTTTGTCTATTATATTATCTCATATAATCTCTGTAAAAAAATCTCCTTGACCTATTGATAAATTTTTAACATCTATGTTTATTTATTTTGTCCTAAAAGCAAACATAAGGTTTCTGAGTCAAAGGAAAACTATCATTATTATTTAAAGCAATAACCACATTGGTTCTCCATGCCTCATTCTTCCCCTTCAGGGTAATGTGATGAGAATCAGATGGTTATATGCACAGGAGGGGTGCCCTAAAATTATGAGTCTGGGAATTTATATAGAAATTGCTATACAGCTATCTTCTCCCCACCTTGAGAGGCAGATAAATCTTTTCTCCCTTTTGTAAACAAATCTCAAGGAAGAGAAGGGAAAAGTCCCCAGTTTAAACCCGTTGGAATACAAACCAGTAGCTCTGGGGATTTATTAACTTATGAAATGTAAACACATAAAACTGGGAGATAAGTGACTATCTGAAGGTCTCCATCTATTCAGTCAACTTTTAACTTCCAAAGCTTGTCCTTTAAGCCAGATCCCAGTTTTTTTTTTTTCACTTTATAAGTCTCTGACCATACAGAAACATTAATCTATTTACTCTGTAGTTTCATAGCCATAAATTGTGGCAGTTTCTGCATTGTTGCTGTGAAGTTTGTGGCCATTAGCTTTGTCTCCATTCTTAAGTTTCTTAGTGTGTTTAGTAGCATAATGGATTATTATGTGTGTTTTCTATGTATTTTACTTAAAAATATCATCTCTCTGCAAAGATTTGTATACACAATAAAAATTTATTGAGTACCAAGAACTATCACACACTGTTCTGGATCCTTGGGATACATCACTGCACAAATGAAAGATCTCTGCTCTTCTGAGATTTAAAAACCTTGAGGGAGACTAGAAATTAAACACTAAGCATAATAAGCAGATCACTTATTATGAAAGGTTCCTGAGTAGCAGTGAGAATTTCAAAGAAGCCAGTGTGGCTAGAGTGAAGTGGAATGACAGGAGATCAGTAGGAGAGATTAAAGAACTAACAGGAGTGGGGCATGCAGATCACATAGGGCCTCACAGAGCATTAGGAAACTGTGACCTTTTCTCTGCATGAAACGCGGAGACGTTAGAAGATTTAGCTGAGAAATAACATGCTCAACATGCTCTAACTTGCATTTTAAGAGGACCACACTGGTTTCTGTGCTTAGAACAGATCATAGAGGCTAAAGGTAGACTCATGAAGACCGGTCAGGAGGCTATTGCAGTAAACCAGGTTGGGTAGCATGTGGCCTTGACCAGAGTGGTGAAGTGAAGTAAGTAAATTCTGGATATATATTGAAAGTTGTCCCAACAGATTTCCCGATGGACTGGCTGTGGTGTTAAGAGAAAAAAAGAAGTCTAAAATGATTCCAAGGTTTTTGGCCTGAGCAACTAGAAAAATGTTTTATCATCATCATCTAAAATAGACAAGATTGTTGGGGAGCAGTTTATTGGAGGGTTGGGGAAGATTAGGAGTTTAGTCCTGAACATATTGATTTTGAGATGTCTTTCAGACATACAGTGGAGGTGTTAGGTAAGCAGTTGGATATGCCAGTTTGGAGTTCTAGAAAGAAATTTGAACTGGAGATAGAAAATTGGGAGCTTCGCACATACAGATTTAGGTTTTGTGGGGCCTGAAGCTTATGCAGTTTTGAGAAAGAATTCAAAATTTGAATATAAATTAGATTCAGAGGTGAATATTTATTTAAAATGAGAAAAAATCAAAACAAATGCTTATATGGAAACTGATTAATAGCACAAAATCAAAACATTTAGAGAAGTAGCATAATATTTTTAATAACTGTCTGACTTACCTCTGTAATACTTTTTACCCTACATTCTTGACCTCTAATGTCAAGGACTAAAAAAAAATTTGTGTGTGTGTGGGGGGAGGTAATTAGGTTTCTATTTATTTATTAATATGGAGGCAATCTAGGATCTCATGCATGCTAAGCACATGCTCTACCACTGAGCTATATCCTCCCTTCTTCAAGGATTTTTAAATTTTATTTTCTCTGGAGAATATGGAAAATTAATTCAGTCTTTATTATGATTAATTAAAATTTATTTTAAAATTAATGATAGTCTAGAAAAGTTTCTTTGATCTCTCCAACTTATCTACAATTTCTTGAAAATTTTCAGGAGGGTCTTAAAATTTAAGAAAACGTCTATCAAGTTTTTTTGCATATATCACCTAAAAGATTTGGAAGAATTTTCCAGAGACTAACTCTGGTTCTATGCAGTGGAAACCTTGCTTCTTCTCCACTGCCCATGTAGTTCCTATGCTAGGCAGATTGTAATCCCTCTGCGTATTGTGACACAACTTCAGCCCTGAATCTTTGTGTTGCAATGTCAGTGAGTTTGGCACAGTGGGTACGAGGCCAATGGAAGCTACTCCTACTTCTAGATAGCTGAAGATAACTTATGGATATATGGCAGGGATTGTGAATCACATAGGTATAGTCTATTAAACCCAACCTAAATATATCTTCAGCTCTATCTCCTCTTAGTCTCCCCAAATCTCCACAGACACTCGAGTGCCTCCCATCATGAAGGTATCTTATATTCACAAATTTTCCTAAAATATGTGACCATGAGAACACAGTCTTTTAAAAAATTAAAATACTTTATTTCTTAGAGCAGTTTTAGATTTGGGGAGATGGTACAGAAAGTACAAAAAACTCCCATACATCCCCCTCTGCCCTGCAAAGTTTCCCCTATTATTAGCATTTTGCATTAGTATGGTACATTTGTTACAATTGGTGAACCAATATTAGTAAATTATTATTAACTAAAGTCCATAGATTACATTTGGGTTTACTCTTTGTTTTGTAGATTTTCTATGCATCTTGACAAATATATAATATCACATATCCACCATTACAGTATCATACAGGATAGTGTCAATTCCCTAAAACTGCCCTGTGCTCCACCTATTCATCCCTACCCTCTCTCTCTGAACCCCTGGAATCACTGATATTTTTAATTGTCTCTATAGTTTCACCTTTTCCAGAATGTAATATACTAGTCAGCATCTTAGAGTATGTAGTTTTTTCAATGGCTTCTTTCACTTAGGAATGTGCATTTAGGGTTCCTCCATGTCTTTTTGTGGTTAATAGCTCCTTTTTTATCATTGACTAGTACTCCATTTTACAGATGTACCGGAGTGTGTCTATTCATTCACCTATCAAAGGCCATCTTGGTTGTCTCCCATTTTTTGACAACTATGAATAAAACTGCTATAAACATTTGTGTTCAGGTTTTTGTGGGGGGATTAGTTTCTAACTCACTAGGGCAAATGCCTAGTGAGTAAATTAGTATTTAGATTAGGATCTAGACACAGACCTTACACTTTTCTCAAAAATTAACTTAAAATGGGTCATTGACCTAAATGTAAAATAAAATTATACAACTTCTAGAAGATAACATAAGAGAAAATCTGAACTTTGAGTCTGGTGATGACTTTTCAGATACAACACCGAAAAACAATCCATGAAAGAAAAATTGATAAATTGAACTTCTTTAAAATCAAAGCTTCTGCTCAGTGAAAGACACTGTTAAAAGATTGAAAAGATAAGCCATATCTGGGGGAATACATTTGCTAAAGACATATCTGATATAAGTCTGTTATCCAAAATATACAAAGAACTCTTAAAATTCAACAAGATGACAAATAATCCAATTACAAAATAGGGGAAAATCTGAACAGATATATCACCAAAGAAGATACACAGATGGTGAGGAAAATATGAAAAGATGTTCAACATCATATGTCATTAGGGAGTTGCAAATTAAAACAATGAGATACCATTACATACCTATTATAATGGCTCAGAGCCAAAACACTGAGATCACCAAATGTTGGCAAGGATGTGGTGCAACAGGAACTCTCATTCTTTGCTTGTTGAAATGCAAATTGGTGCAGCCACTTTGGAAGATAGTCTGGTAGTTTCTAACATAGATAAACATAAGGTTATCATGTGATCCAGCAGTTACACTCATAATTATTTACCCAAATGAGTCTTTACTTTTAACAAATCCTGCAAGATTCTTTCTGCTTCAAAAAACTTCTTCAGCCTGGTCTTCCTTGCATTTAATATTCTCAAGAAATGAGTTCAGCTGTGTGTCTTGGCATCCTTTGTTTATCTGAATATATTTGGATATAGTTTCAGACTGTTTATTTTAGCCTTGACTTGGCAACTTCTTAAGATGTTACTTCTGGCGATTGCCCATGAGATACACATTCCACAAACAAAGGCAATATTTATTCTACCCAACAGGCCCCCTGGACTTGCCAGCCAGGTCCATGGTGCCCCTTATCTTTGTCTATCTGAGAACGGTTATCTTCATTAGTAATTGTTCATTAGTAAATCTTCGATAGTAAAAACCTTTGCAATCTTTAAGGTTTAACTCTAGGAAATATTCACTATCTAAACTTCCTCAATTTTTATTCATTTCCCCATCCATTGAAAATGCTCTGAAGAAGGTTACAGATAAATATTAATTTCCAACTGTACTGGCTAATTTTTGGTCTTAATCTTGTTTCACTCCTTTATAGCATATGAACTGGTAACTTCTCCCCTACTGCTTTCTTAAAAATCTTTTCCTTTGGTTTCTTTTATAATTTTTTTAAATTGTGAAATGAAGCATACATACAGAAAAGTGCAGAAAGCTTATGTACAAAGTTTAATAAATATTTTAAAGCAAAAACTTGTATCAAGAAACAACATTTTTAGTACCCTAGAAGCACCTCATGTGCCTCTCCTCAGTCACAACTCCTATTCTCCTTTATGCTAGAGGTAGCAATTATTCTGACTTTTGTATTGAGCTTTTCCTGTCTAGTCATCCCTGAATAATATATTTTAGTTCTTCTGTTTTTAAAGCTTTGTGAAGGGAATTATACTTTTTTAGCTCAATATTATGTTTGTGAGGTTCATTAATTTTGTTGTGCATATCTATAGTCTTTTCATTATTTCTGTGTATATCCTATTGTGCGACTACAAATACACCGTACTTCATTTATACATTCTGTTAATGGATTTTGGGGTTGTTTCCAGTGTTTTGTCATTATAAGCAGTGCTGATGTAGACATTCTTCTATATGTCTCATACATATATACATCTGCATGCATTTTTCTAGGGTCCAGGGAAATTGCTGTGTCATAAAGTGTGGATATTTTCAGTTTCAGTAGAGAATGACACACTGTTTCAAAGTGCTTCTGCCAGTAACATACTACTATGAGCACTACGTGAAAATCTGATTTGTATCACACCAAGACATAGAAGTGCAAACCATTTCAATTTTTTGCCAGTGTGGTGAGAGTATAGAGCTATATCATGATGGTTTGAATTTCCATTTCCCTGAGAACTAATGGAGTTGAGCACCTATCCTACATTTATTAGCCATTAGGATTGTTTAAAAATTACATGCTTGTTTAAGTTTTTTGCCTATTTTCCCACTGAGTTTTCATCTTATTCTTAGGATTTATAGGATTTCTTTTTTATATCTTGTTTATTGGTTCTTTGTCAGTTATATGTGTTGCAGATATATTTTCATGCTTTGTGGCTTTTTCCCTGACTCTTTTGTAATGAACAGAAGCTCCTGATTTTAACGTAATACAATTATGAATCATTTATTTTATGATTAGTGTTTAAGAAATTGTTTCCTAAGTTGGCATTCAGAAGACAGTTTCCAGAGACAGTAGAGGGAAAAAGCAGTGTTAAATCTCCCATGTTTAACTGAAAGTTCATGACTTCATTTTCTATTGTTTTTAAGCCTTTTAAGCCTTTTTAAATCTTTTTTCTGACTCTTAAATAACTAGTTTTATGCAAGATGCCATCTGAATTCTTATTCTTGCTCAACACCTTCTCCCTTATTGATAACCTTCAACTTATTAAGGTAGTAGTGATGGTCCAAGTAATTTGAAATTGCTAATGTTTAAGATGACAAAATTTATGACTTATATTAAGCATTCAGTTTTATGATATGTCTTGATATCTGGTACGATAAGTTCTTCCTGGGTTTCCTCAAAATGTTATTGTTTATTTTTCTTTCAAGTTTTTCTGTGTAAGTTTTAGATTGTTTATTCAAGTTCTGTTAAAATAATGAAACCGGAAATTTGCATTTATGTCAAATGTATAGATTAATGCATGTCTATTTGGGAGGTTGGTTCACATCTTCTCATTGATTCTTATACATTAGTCCAGGGGATAACCAGGGTAATATATCACACTTGGGAATGCCACTTTTAACATAAATTGGAGAAGCCTGAAAGCTGCTAATTTATAAGAATAAAATAATGTCTTATTTCTGTTTGTATTCCTGATACCCAGCACAATACCACTTAATAAGTTATTTTTGTTAACATTTGTTAGGCATCTGCTATGTGCCAGACACTATGTCAGGTGCCAAAGATACAAAATGACTAACACATGGGCCTTCTCTAGAGAAGATTCATAAGAGGAAAAGTACTTACATGTAAATAATTACAATCAAGAGTTATTGTGCTTTGATGTATATATTACGCACTAGAGGATCCTAAAGGGGAAAAATGGTCCACTATATTTAGAATGAGTGTGAAAAATTTCACAGATGGCCTTATCCTTGAACTTTGGCTTAGGAGATATGTAGATATTCATCAGATAATCAGGAAAGACAAAGACGTTTCATACAGTGGGAAGAATAAGAACAGCATTAAGTAAAGGCACAGAGACTTGAGAACACCTGGCAACTCAGGGATGAAAGGGCACACACTGACTTGTAGTGTGTGGGGCAAAGTGGATTTAAAAGTCTGCCTGGAGAAACAGGCAGATAGATACTGTTTGCCTTTATAGAGTCGTAAAAATTTTATCCTATGGGCAACAGAAAGCAATCATCAAGTTTAAAGCAAGGGAGTAATGTAATCAGAATTATGCTTTGGAAAAAAACCTCATCAGTATTCAAGATGTATGAAGCGGGGCATGATTGGAAAAAAGAAAATGATAAGGAGAACATTCTAATAGTTCTGGTGAGAAATGAGGGTCTAAGCTAAGACAGCACCACTATGGATATTGAAGAAGGCATGGATAAAAAAGATGTAAAAGAGGACCTGGTGACAGGTTGAATGGGCTTTGAGATGACTGGATAGATGGTGCATTTACTGAGGTAGATGATAGCTAAGTGTTACCTGGGGGACAAAGAAAAGGATTGGTTGCATGGACATGTTGAGTTTGACATGCCTATGGGAAGAATGTCCAGGTAAATATGTCAAATAGGTGGATGGATGGATATATAAATCTTCAGTCTAAGAGAGAAGTCTGATATATATGTAATAGTTGAAATCATGAGGTCAAAGACAGAGTCCTAGGGAGTCCAGTCTTGAATGGGTAACTAATATGAGCAAAGCAAAGGAGAAGTAGGGGGACCAAGAGAAAGTTAAGTCATAAAGAAGAGAGTGGTCAGTGGTGTCAAGTGCCACAGATAGAAACAGTAGAGCTGAAAAAACTCCACAGGATTTGGCATTATTATGGGTCTTGGTGAAATCTATTTTTTTGGAGATAGTGATTATTTCACGTACCTAACTGAAAAGGGAAGGGAACTGGTAAGATAACTGATTACTTGAGTGTAGGGAGAAAATGGAACAATTTTTTAAATAAAAAAAGTATAACTATAAACTATGGGGAACAGACAAAGATTATTATGTTAGCTAATAACTTAATAGTGATTATAAAATATAGTGTAACCAAGTAATTAGTATCGTAGATGATTGTGATAGGTATGCTTACATAGGTACAGTACCAAAATACAGAGCCAAGCCCTAAGGTTCACACATCATAAATACTCAAAAACTAATTGCTGGATTGAATTGGATTGGGTTTCCATTAACATATGAACAATCATCTTCTATGTCTTGGAATAATTTAGATTTTAATTTGTGTATTTACTTCTGATGAAGGTCATAGGACACTGTTTATTGGAGTTCATGTGCCCCTGGGAGGAAGAAAAAGCCACCGACGTCACAGGCATCGTGGTCATAAACACAGAAAAAGAGACAGAGAGAGAGATTCGGGATTAGAGGATGGAAGGGAGTCACCTCCTTTTGGTAAGAATCTTTTCCCTTATTTTAATTAAATGTATGATTGTAATATTTGTACCATCCACAGTTAGCAGCAATACCTCATACTCATAAAATTGTAGTTTTTTAAAAGATGTTGGGTTGGGCAGATTGGGGAGGAGTGGGAGAGAAAAAGTTTAATCTTTATTTTTCTCTTCTGCTTTGTGAAGGTACGAATTGGCTTAGATTTGTAACTGAGGAAATAACAGTGATGTAGTAGAACTTAGTTATAAAAACTCTTGATAATTTGTACAAATAATACATTGCTCTAAGTAGTCTGAAGATCCAGGGGGAAATGCCTTTATTAAGTTTCCTTTTACACCATTGCTGATGCTCTCCAAATTTCACCCTTAGGATGTGAACTTTCTACTCTTCAGTGTTGCTCCTTTGAAAGTATACAGTTCACCCTTGAACATCACAGATTTTAACTGTGAGGTTCTACTTACACATGAATTGTTTTCAAAAGTAAATACTACATTACTACATTATCCGTGGTTGGTTGAATCCACGGATGTGGAACCGGATATAACTGACTACAAATCCTCATCCCCCATTGTTCAAGGGTCAGCTGTATACAGAATATCAAAGTATGGTGACATGGTAGTTGTTGACACTTCCTGAGTGCCATTAGAGCCTGTGTATGTGACATAACTAAGAACCTGGCTTTCAGATTCCTGACCTTCCCATCTCCTGTGACCTTCTTCTTTACTGCACCTTGTTCACTTATCCATAATCATGCACCCTCTGAAGTCACTAATGCATTTATTTTGCTCTCTGACTGCAGCTTTTCTCCTTACGTGCTAGTACAACTACTTGACCTCTCTACTTTTTTTTCTATCCATGTCATGTTTCTTTATTTCCTTATCATACTCTGATTTCATAGCCTGTAATTTGAGTAATGCTTCTGCTAATATTCTAAATACCTTAGGTTCCCTGTTTTAGTTTTATTCATGCCTTCACCCCCACCTTGAAAACCATACTTATGTTGGGGTTCCTCCATATCCTTACTTTCTCCCTGCCTCTCCAAGCAGGCATGCTCTGCAGGATGTAGTCATTCAACAGGGCAGATTGTAACCGTTTAAAGTCATTACAGAAGTGGACCTTCAACACCTCTTCCCAATTCTATTGTATTTTTTTCTATTTTTGAAATAATTATTTTTCAATCTTCTTAACCATTCTCCAACATCCCCTTTTTCACAAACATTTAGCAGATGCTTTCTACTTCAAAAAGAAAATATGTCACCAGAAAGAATTCACTCAACTTCCTTCCTATTAAACGTACAGGCGTAAGTATATGCCTATATCTACAACCGTCTTCTTTTCCTCTTAATACAATAAGGGAATTTTTTTTTCCAGTTATGTTTATTTCCTATTCCCTCCCACTGGGAAACTTACACAATTTATAATCTAGTTGACCTCCTCTTCTCAACTGGATTGTTCTCATCATCTATCCCCCCAAATGCCTCGAACCCACATTCCCCTATTCAGTTGTATTCAGATATGAGCTAAGTTAGCATGTGAAGTTTGGTGTAATAGTTTTACTTTTAATACTCTATATATTGCTTACTCAATACCTGGTTTTGCTAAGCATTGCAGAGAAGGCTGTGTATTTTTTCATTTTTAAATTTGTGTCTTTTAAGCTTGAGTGCCTGTGGACATTTTTCTGCATCCCTTTATTTAAGCAAACTTGCTAAGATAGGCCTAATGATGAATATATTAAAAAGCCTTTCCAGTCTGAATATACTGATATTTTTCCACTTAGAGAACTTTTTCCTGTTTTATCTGATTCTGCTCCACTTACTTTGGTCTCATCTCTGTGAAAATGTATCTGAATGTTGGATTTATGATATATGTTCTTTGCCCTTTTTTATAGATTAGAGTTAGTCTCCCATTGCTCATTTCATTATCTGCAGCATCAGTTCTGCATTTTACTACTTCTGCTAGGGTTTTTATTTTGCTGTAGCATTTTTAGTTTTCTTAAATTTCTTTCTCATCCTATTTTCTTTACATGTCCTCCTGTCCTTTTCTTTTAGTTTTGGTTTCTTCTGCTTGATAGAGACTGTTTTTAGTCTACTGATGATCCCCATTATTTCTGACACTATCTTTTGATCCTGAAGTAGGTAACTTTCAGAGGTATGATCTTCTTTTGGGCCATCAAAATTATTTTGACTTTCTATTGATTTGTAGTGCTTTTACAGACTCCAATTTTTTTCTTTTTACAAGGCAAAATATATCCATACTATGTATGTCCAGCTATATCCTAAGATTTCTTAGAGAGGCAGTGCCATCAGTGGGCTCTTTGTCTCCATCACTGTGTATAGTAATGGACATTAAACTTCCCCAAGTACCATGTACTTCTGCCAGAGGTAGAATGATGATGGCGAGAAGTGTTTAAAGAAAAATACTCTTGGTGTCCTGCACCAGCATGATAGAAGGATGATCGTGTCGGAGTCTGTAGGCAGAAAATGGAGGTGTGAAAAAGTCCCCCAGATTTTCAGGTTTTCATTTTATGAGGTGAAGTCTGGAAGTATAATGAAGAGACAACTGAGTAGATTTCTCTTACTCCAGCTCCATCTGTGTATAGTTAAGAGAGACTCTCTCTTGGACTCTGGGAATGGAATGTCTCTCGGAATAAGCTTTAATGGTTACTTTGAGTTTTCATCATATTCTAGTATTTGAGAAACTATATTCACATTATTTTAGAAATGTTTAGTAAACAAACTATAATATGTTTGTTACAAAGCTTATTCCCTCTGCCTCTATCATTTTCTTCTTTTTTTTCCCATAGCTGGATACATTAACTCATTTTTTTCTAGAACAGTGATTCTCAACAGAAAACCTGGGAGTTTTAAAAACATTTTGATGACCAAGCCCCATACCAATCAGAATCTCTGTTGGGGCCAAGCATAGGTATTTCAAATGTGCAGCCAAGTTTGAGATCCACTCTTCTAGAAACTGCTATTCGAAGTGTGGTCCATGAGCCAGCAATATTAGCATCACATTTGAGCTTGCTGGAAATGCAGAATCTCAGGCCCCATACCAGACCTCTTGAATCAGAATCTGTATATTAACAAATCTTAGGTAACTTATATGCACATTAAAATTTGACCAACTGTAGAATATTGCTTGTCAAAATCTTGTTGCACATTAGGGTCATATGAGGAGGGTTTTTTTTTGTTTTGTTTTGTTTTGTTTTTAATTGTTCCTGGGCCCCACTCTCACTGGAATTTTTTTTTTTTTTAAGTATCCCAAGTGATTTAATATCCAGCTAGGATCAAGAAATATTGATCTTAAGGAAGTCTTCCCTCTTTATTTGGTGAAACTGAGCGATAAATCAGGTGGCCCAGATTCTCCCTCTGATGTGTCAAACACTATTTTTGGGTGCACCTACCACCTTCCTCCCCCAACCGTCTGAGTATCTTTATTGACATTTAGACCTAGGATCTGTTTTATCAGGGACAAATGTTTGACACCCTGGTGGTCTCTAAGCAGTAGAACTTCCTAGATTTCACTTTTTTCAAGTTTCTTCAGTACTGATCATCTGCCTTTATTCCTGATCCACAGTCAGTTTAAGTGCCTTGATAATCAAGTACTCAGTTACATGCTGCAACTAAAACCATGTTATAAACACCATCCCACTTGTTTGGGCTTTGATATTCAGCATATGCTGAAGATTTCAAAGGAAATTTCTTACTACTTAAGAAATATTTATTTTACTTGGAAAGATTTCAAAGAAAATCTTTGGAAGACATTTCTACAGGTTCCTTAAAATTCTTAAGAATTCAGCTTCCAAAGAAGGGTAGAGGAAAATGTGAGGAAACAGCAAGTCCCTCTGTTGGGACTGTGGAAGTTTCTTATTGTAAATTGGCATATGGGTCTATGAAGACATGAAATAACTTGGAGTCATATTTCTGGGGCAAGCATCAATTTAACAAAAAGATTTTGGTGTAAATGTTTGAATTTTGGCACTCTTAAAAATCTTCTCACTCTAGTTTATGAGAAACATTAGCATAATCCCACCTTATTATGTGACCCGGTCATGGAGGCAGTGTTTTTAGGAACCTGGTTGTGTTAGTGCTGCATCCAGGGAAAAGGGAGCAGGCCTCACTGTAGCCAAAGAGGTTATGCTCATGTCACAGGCCTGCAGTGGCTGCTTCTAGTCCATCAGATCCCATGGTTGGAATGTGATTTCTAGGTGAGTCTAAAGATAGGCCCAGCTTTTTGGCTGTGTGATGGCGGTGGTGGTGATATTTTGATTATACAGAAAACTTTCAATCCCCACAAATAAATTCTACTTAAATTCTAATAAAACCTACTTTTGTTGCTGCAGTTAAACACAATCATTCATATAAGAATGTAATTAATTAATTTTTCTTCCTCTGGTAATCAGTGATAACAGAAAACTGCTAAAATTTTGCATCTTGTTTTTTTTTTAATGTTATCTTTCATTCACCTTATATAATTTGAAATTATATTTTCAACTGGGAACATAACATGGAGAAGTTGTTTAAAAATGATGAGTTTGAAGCAAAAGCTTGAAGTCAGTGAAAATAAAAAAGATAACAAGGGAAATTCAGGACATGTTAATGTTGATTTGTTCCTCAGCCTCCCAACAAAGAATCTAACAGGAGAGATGATAATAGTATGTAAGTTATAATCTATAAGCAGTAAAAATAAATGAAAAAAAACATAGACTTTATCAAATGCTTATTTAAAATATGGTTCTCCAAGGTACTGTGTAAATTAACACAATCCTGGAATTAGACCTGGGATTTTTCCATTCTTAGATAGTAAGTTATGTGCATGCTTCTGGAAAAATGAAGCTAACATAGAAAATATAACTTCAAATCTTTTTTTTTTATGGGCAGTGGCCTTCTGTTTCTATTTAGCTCCCAGTTGGCTGATATATAAAAATATTAATGATTTTTAAAAATTATTTTATTATAAAGTATAATGCCATTGTTTATAAATTCTAGAACACAGAAACATAAGTATACAACTCAGAGATTCACCACAAAGAAACATCTGTGTAACTATTACCTCAGCTAGTACTCCAGAAACCCCCTTTGTCCTCACTTCCAATCACTATTCTTTCCCTTCTCCCCAAAAGGATCTGTCTTACTCAGGGTGTTTTGCCTGGTTTTGAACCTTTATAAATGAAGTTGTACAGGATGTATTTGTGTGTGTCTTGATCTGTTGCTCAATATTCGTGTTAGTGGGATTCACCAATGTTTTTGACTGTAGCTTTGGCTTATTCATTTTCATTATTGTGTAATACTCATTTGTCTGTGTATACCATGCGTTCTACTATTAATGAACACTTGGATCATTTAATTTTTGGAGCTACTATGAGTAATAGTGCTCTGAACATTTTTGTATATGTCTCCTGATGCACACATGCATTTCTCATACTTAGGAATGAAATTATTTATTTCTGAGGCATAGGGTACGCATATTTTCAACTTTAGTAGATAATACCAAACAGCTTTCCAAAGTAGGGTACATATTTACACTCCCACCAGAAAAGTATGAGGCCACATGTTGTTTTACATTTTTACCAATGCTTGACAATTTCATTCTTTTAACATTAACCGTCTAATAAGGGGCATAATGGTATGTCACTGTAATTTGCATTCTTGGTTACCAGAGAGGTTGGGCAAATTTACATTTTTGGCCATTTTGATAGCCTCTTCTGTGAAGTGCCTATTCAAGTCTTATGCTTGGTTTTTTTCTTTCTTAATTGGATTGTTTTTTCATTTTCGTTTGTAGAAATTCTTTATGTATTATAGATATAAATCTTTTGCTGGTTTTGCATGTTTCAAATATCTTCTCACATTTGTGACTTTTCACTCTTGTAATGGTGTCTTTTTCAATGTGTCTTAAAGTTTCCAGGAGAGACTACTAAGAGGCTGAAACCCTTATTCTCTAGTGCAACTTTCTCTGCTGTAATTTATTTCCATTATATATTTTACTAAATATAGAAACAGACCTTTACCTTAAAATATCATATTCTTAGGTACAATTTGTATTACAATGATCTATGTTTTCAGCAGCTGTCTTAAAAATAAATACCTATCAACATAGGAGAAATATTTATGCTTTGAAAATTCTGTTTTTGATATTACTGTTAATTTACATGATTTGTTGTACAATTTTAAGTTGCATAGGCATAAAAAAATAGTCATTGAATAATACATCTTGAACTTTTGTTATACTGAAACATAATCTGAGTCTCTTTTTAAGATGTTAAAACTATGTTGGTAGGATGATCATAAAAAGATTTTTGTGAGCATGACCTAATATCTATAAAATCATTTATACTTTAAAGAATGAAAAACCAGATACAGGGAGCTCTATGTTATTTAAAACCCAAATAAAATACCTCTTTTCTGTGAATAATAGATTATCCTTCTTTAGTAAATTACTATTTCCTATTGCTGTTACCGTTGTGTCTTACAGAAGTCTTTTAAATACCTGGTACCCTACCTCAGACTTTCAAATCCTCTTTCTTCAAAACTGTGAAGGTCTATTTCCTCATGTTTACTTTATGACCAGTGTTTCAAAGGTTGTATTGAGTGATTCGCATGCTTTTCTAAGGGAAACACTTAATAAGTCTCAAATGTAAGTTTATGCGTATAGCTATTGAGTTGTGGGAGCTGGATGTGTGGTATTACAGACACCTAGATTACTGATGCAGAGTAAACTGAAATTAGTCATTGAAAACAGTGATGAGGGAAAATATTTCAAAAACATGAGGAACATAATATCAGTGTTGAAGCATGGCTACTTTTGAGATGTGGATTCTGACTGGCTCCTCATTCTGACAACTCTCTTTCCCCTCCGTTTTACTGAGACATAATGAACATACCCCACTGTATACATTTAAGGTGCACAGCTTGATGGTTTGCTTTACATATGCTGTGAAATGATTACCAGAATAGGTTTAGTTAACATCCGTCATCTCATATAGACACAAGAAAAAGAAAAGGAAAAATATGCCTCCTTGAGATGAGATCTACTCTCTAAACAACTTTCTTATATGCCATGCAGCAGCGTTAATTATAGTTACCATATTGTACATGACATCCCTAGTATTTGTTTATCTTATAACTGGAAGTTTTTATCTTTTGAACACTTTCCTCCAGTTACCCCTCTCCTTACCCCCTGCCTTTGAGGGTGAGCACAAATCTGATCTCTTTTTCCATGAGTTTGGTGTTTTTGTTTTGTTCTGTCTTTTTTTAAGCTTCTACATACAGAAAATCTTTGTCTTTATTTCTCTTAATGCCTTTAAGGCCCATCCATGTTATAACCCTTTTAACATTAGTGGCACTGTTATTTTCTTATTCTCCCTGCTTCAAATTCTAAATCTCTCTATTTTGACAGACCTGTATCATCATTACAGCCATCTCCACTACCATTAACATCAGCATCAATCATCATTAGTAGTATTTATATAATGATTTATAATTTGAAAGGTATTTTTACATGCATAATTTCCTCTTTTGGGAGTTGATCTTGTTTTTTTCTAGGAAACTAATTCTGGCAGGTGGAAATATTTATTTAAAGTATTTAATTTGTTACTGAACCGTAAATTTTAAATTACAATGGAGATAAGTGTAGCAAGAAGTATATAGAGTGCTATTAATTAGGAAAACAGGTGCCTGACCTACTTGTTTGCATATGAACGTGCTTATGTGTATGTTTATGTTTTAAGAGGCTGATTACATAGGCTCGCTGAAGCGTATTACAGTGAAGTAGATGCTGAAAGATGTATAGGAGAGCAAGGAGTGGAAAGGAGCATGGTATTTTTAAAAATCTGAAAGAAGGCTAAGGGACCCAGAATGGAATTGCAAGGGGAAGAGTGACAGAAGATAAGGCTAATAAGGTGGGCAAAGGCTGGGGCCCCACCACAAACATTTATTGATACAGAAGGTATGACACTATATTATATTTTATATTATATATGTGTATTTTTCACTTTTGAGTTCTGAAATCCTCTCAGTTGTGACTTAGTTATAACAATCCTTCAAATTACTGATTAATTAGCTTATTTTCGCAAATATAATATTTAATATTATAGATTTCAGTAATTACTGTATGCTTGTTACTGATTCACTCATTTAAAAAATATTTGAAAATACCAGACATTTTATTGGAATAACATTGCTTTTAGAAGATAGTTTTCCACTATTGGGCTTTCCCTTTAATGTACATTTATTCAGTTATTTAGGTCTACTTTTACATCATTCAATAAAGTTTTATCATTTTTATCACAAATATATTGCATAATTTTGCTGGATTTATTCATAGAAAACCACGTATCTTTGTTTCTAAAGTAAATAGAGTTTTTTTCCTGCTAGATTTTATAGTAATTTTTACCTCAGTATAGGAATATATTGGATTTTATATTTTTATTTTGCATCCAGCAGCATGGTAAAGATATCTAGGTAAACAATCAGTAAATATAAATGAAAGAGGAAATAATGAAGACAAAATCCCCAGGGATTCTTTTTTTTTTTTTTCAATCCTCAGAGAGTGAATGTAAGAATTGGCAAATAAAATTGGGAATATTTAAATATAGAAAGTGGTAGGAAGTTTCCCAAAGATAATTTCAATTTAATAGGGTAGAATTCAAAGATGTTTTCTGAACGTGATTGGTATGGCCAATGAAGATGGTTGTTGGAAGACAGTTCTCATTGGATCTCTCACATTCCTGTATATCTTGTGAGCACAGACACTGAGTGCCTTTGTGCCTTTCTTTTTAAGGATGTTTATATAATGAGTGGACTTGGAGGATAGAGATAATATTTCCTTCTGGGGCAAAGGTAGATTTGTTTATTGTCTAGTATTGTAAAGGTTATATATAGCTCCTCATGAGACAAAAGTCAGGGAGGGTTACTGTCCATTATGAAAGAGTGGGATTCCCGAACCGTGGTTCTCTTCCTGTAACACTTCCTACTGTGTATGCGGCATCTTCTGGCACTTTTCACATCTTCCTGTGGGATTTGGGGCTTGGGGTGACATAAATGATGATTCTCTCATTGATGCTATTGCTGGGAGATAATAAACTGTCTTCTGTCTCTGATGCAGGTATTTCATGTCTTTTACCAGTGTCCATAAAACTGTCAGGGTTAGTCTTGACACCTTGCACAGTATCGGACAGTTTTGACAATGAGGAAGGGAATGCTGACAGAGACGTGGCATTTTGGAGGAAGGAGAAGGGTCTTACAGCTGGTTAATGGAATGATTAATGGACTTTGAGCCAAGTCTATGGGTATTGGTACCAATCTTTTTGATCAGATTGTAAGTCAGTCAAGCAGTCAATATTACTCTACTTTATTGCCTGCTAATGAGGAAGAATTGGAGTGATAGTTGTAAACTGAGAACAAGGATATAATTGTTGCCTGAATAATTGGTACTGACTCTCCTGGAGGCAGGGAAATTTATTTGACAATATGGCAGGCGGTATTGGATTCATCCATTTGTAACAACTAGTTCAACAAGTTTGCATTTTCTTTCAGACAACAGTTTCAGAGGTATCTACCTATACTGAACATGAGAGGGAAATTCATGAACATTATGTGCAGAAACCAGGCAGATCATTAGAATGCTAACTGGTTTTCTTGAGAAATGAGTGAGGTGGATCGTGTAATGCCGGTTACAGAAGAATGGCAACAGTGGGGCTGTTTTTTAGCTCAGATTCTCCTTAAAGTCTATTATGCTAATTTTAGATAATTTGGAGATGACAGTAAAAGTTCTTTGAATTTTATGCAGTGGATTCTATGTGCTGCAAGGGAACTTTGGCCCTCTCTTGGAGATTCCCCTGAAAGAGACAATGTCGAAGGGAAACCATAGATGAGGCATTGGTTATTATAGGGCTCTTACTATCCTGGATTGAGTTTGCAGTGTTGGTATAAATAACCTGCCAAAGAATGAAAAACTCAACCAAAGAACTTTTGATAAATTCTTGTGGTCAGCCCTGGAGAAGTCCTGTAACCCTTACATTGAAACCAGGCAAGATTTTAAGAAATGTTATCTAAGCAAATGTCTCTAATCTGAGGTTATGATGTTGTTCAGTCTGAACAGTTGATTCTAGATACACCACTGTGGCCCTTGAAACTAATCTGTGTTATGTGCTTAGCTTTCTGAACCATTTGAAGTCAGATAACCATGCTCTTTTTATTCCCAAAGCTACTCAAAAATTGGCTGATAGTCAAGGTATCTCATGGACGTTCCATATTCTCTATTATCCACAGCCATCTGGTATTTTGAAGTGTTGAAAGGGCACATTCAAACATCAAAATAAAAAGAATTACTGATACATTCAGTGACACAGATAAATCTCAAAGACATTGTCCTAAGTGAGTAACAATAGTCTCAAAAGGCTGCACACTGTATGTTTCCACTTACGTGGTATTCTTGAAAAGGCAAAACTGTAGCAGCCTATAGGGACCAGATTAGTGGTTTCCAGGGCTTAAGGGAGGGATGAGTGTGTGTCTACAAAGAAGCATCACAAGAAATTTCTTTGGTGAATTATATTCAGCACAATTTTAGATTCAGTGATTTTTATCATAGTCTACCCTAACAGTTATTACCATAAGATACAGCATATGGGATGAGAGAAAATGTGTGTTTGTAAGATGTAGAAATAGTTTCTATGATGCTATAAGTAATACAAAGTAATAATCACATTTGATTTTATTTTTGATAATACATATACATTACATATTTACATTTGACATATTTATGACCCTTCATTATACTAGACTTAATGTAATGCTAAATGTAGTTTCAATTTCCCAAGCCCACTCTGGATGAATGTTGTAGCAGGGGGCAGAGGAGGTTTGAGTTTGAAGTGGTGCTGAGAGCCGTGACCAGGACGTTTTAAGCTTGAAGTCGTGGTAATACATGTTCATGTCTCTGATTTCCATAGACACCCCGTCACAGCGGGTGCAGTTTATTCTTGGAACTGAGGATGATGATGAGGAACACATTCCTCATGACCTTTTCACAGAACTGGATGAGATTTGCTGGCGTGAAGGTGAGGATGCTGAGTGGCGAGAAACAGCCAGGTGAGGACTTTTGTTGAAGGGTGAAGGTATACTAAAGAATTTTCATACTATTAGAAAAAAAGATTTCTAATGCCAAGTTTTGCAAACATCTATCAGTGCTGCCCATTTCTGAAATTGCTTATCTGGCCTGGGCATACCCTATAGTGGGATGTGGGTCAGAATGAAATCTGAAGGCTGTAATTACAGTAAACAGTGATGCAGAGCAAGCAGCAGCTGCAGTCTTAAAGATAAACAGTAGTATAATTTGTGTGTCATCAGGAAAACAATAGAAATCTGAAAGTAATTTATTTCTATCTTTTCAACTGCTAGCTTGTATACCAACTGGTGATATTATATCATATTGTGAGTGTGGGACTCTTTTTAAAGAAAGGGCAAACGTTATGAGACTTTAGGTGTGGTCTTGGATTTATGTACTGTTTTTTGAGGGTAAAACATTACATAATGTGTTTTTAGGATACATATACATTTAAACATAGTGTTTTTTTAAAAATAACTTTTAAGAACTTTCTCTGTCATTTGTAATGAATATTCCTGTATTGCCATGTAATTGATGAATTGCTACAGGAGAACAACAAACTAAATTTGCATTTACTTTTCTTTCATCCTTTCTTGCTTATTTACCCATTTGTTTAACAAACATTTCTAGAGTATTTATTATGTACCAGGTGAAATGGATGTAGAACAACAAAGACAAAAGTCTTAGATTATGCTTTAAACAGTCTCACCATCTAATGCGTGATTTAGAAAAGTAAACAGAGTTGTAAATACTGTATAATAAATGCTGTGGCACATGTGTGCACAAGTAACTGGGGCGTACTTGCTGCTTCCCAGATTTTAATGTAATACATGTTACCCAGGATCTTGTTGAAATGTATATTCAGTAGGCCCCAGTGTAGTCTCAGATCTTGCATGTAATCATTGCCTTAATTCTACTTAGATTTAGTGTGGAATTAAATGTTCAATGAAGATAATATTATAAATAATACTGGCTCAGTTAATTCTTGTTTGATATATTTTGAGTGGTCTTTACAGCTCTCTTTTATTTACAAAGTACTAAAAGTAAATAGAAGAAAATCAAAACGGCTTTCACTTAGTTCATCTCTGTTAACATCTTTAATTTTTTAATTTTATTTAATTTTATACATATATATATATATATACACACACACATATACTTTTTGAAGTGTAGTCAGTTTACAATGTTGTGTCAATTTCTGGTGTACAGCACAATGCTTATCATATATGAACATACATATATTCATTTTCTTATTCTTTTTCACCGTAAGTTACTACAAGGTATTGAATATAGCTCCCTGTGCTATTCAGTATGAACTTGTTTATCTATTTTATATATATTAGTATCTGCAAATCTTGAACTCCCAATTTATCCCTTCCCTCCCTCTTTCCCCTCTGGTAACCATGAATTTGTTTTCTATGTCTGTGAGTATGCTTCTGTTTTGTAAATAAATTCGTTTGTCTGTCTGTCTTTCTTTCTTTCTTTCTTTCTTTCTTTCTTTCTTTCTTTCTTTCTTTCTTCCTTTTCTTTCTTCCTTTTCTTTCTTCCTTTTCTTTCTTCCTTTTCTTTCTTCCTTCCTTCCTTCCTTCCTTCCTTCCTTCCTTCCTTCCTTCCTTTCTTCCTTCCTTTCTTCCTTCCTTTCTTTCTTTCTTTCTTTCTTTCTTTCTTCCTTTCTTCCTTTCTTCCTTTCTTCCTTTCTTCCTTTTCTTTCTTCCTTCCTTCCTTCCTTCCTTCCTTCCTTCCTTCCTTCCTTCCTTCCTTTCTTTCTTTCTTTCTTTCTTTCTTTCTTTCTTTCTTTCTTTCTTTCTTTCTTTCTTTCTTTCTTTCTTTCTTTCTTTCTTTCTTTCTTTCTTTCTTTCTTTCTTTCTTTCTTTCTTTCTTTCTTCTTTTCTTTCTTTCTCCACATATAAGTGATACCATGCGGTACTTTTCTTTCTCTTTCTGGCTTACTTCACTTAGAATGACAGTCTCCAGGTCCATCCATGTGGCTGCAATTGCCATTATTTTATTCTTTTTGATGGCTGAGTAGTATTCCATTATATAAATATACCACAACTTCTTTATCCAGTCATCTGTCAGTGGACATTTAGGTTGTTTCCATGTCTTAGCTGTTGTAAATAGTGCTGCTATGAACATTGGGGTGCATGCATCTTTTTGAATTAAGGTTCCCTCTGGATATATGTTCAGGAATGGGATTGCTGGATCATATGGTAAGTCTATTTTTGGTCTTTTGAGGAATCTCTGTACTGTTTTCCATAATGGCTGCACCAAACTACATGTCCACCAACAGTGTAGGATATTCCCTTTTTTTCACATCCTCTCCAGCATTTATTGTTTGTGGCCTTTTGAATGATGGTCATTCTGAGTGGTGTAAGGTGATACATCATTATAGTTTTGATTTGCATTTCTCTGATAATTAATGATACTGAGCATTTTTTCATGTGCCTGTTGGCCATTTGTATGTCTTCATTGGAGAATTGCTTGTTTAGGTCTTTTGACCATTTTCAGATTGGGTTGTTTTTTTTTTTATTAAGTTGTATGAGCTGTTTATATATTCTGGAATTTAAGCCCTTGTCAGTCTCATCTTTTGCAAATATTTTCTCCCATTCTGTAGGCTGTCTTTTTATTTTGCTTATGGTTTCCTTTGGTGTGCAAAGGCTTATAACTTTAATTATATCCCATTTGTTTATTTTTGCTTTTATTTCTATTGCCTGGGTAGACTGCCCTAGGAGAACATTGCTGAGATTTAAGTCAGATAATGGTTTGCCTATGTTTTCTTCTAAGAGGTTTATAGTGTTCTGTCTTATATTTAAGTCTTTAAGCCATTTTGAGTTTGTTTTTGTGTATGTTGTGAGGGAGTGTTCTAGCTTCATTGATTTACGTGCAGCTGTCCAGCTTTCCCAATCATTTGCTGAAGAGACTGTCTTTACTCCATTGTATGTTCTTGCCTCCATATCTCAACATAATAAAAGCTATTTATGACAAGCCTACAGCCAGCATAATACTCAATGGTGAATAGTTGAAAGCCTTCCTGCTAAAATCCAGAACAAGACAAGGATGCCCATTCTCACCACTTCTATTCAACATAGTATTGGAAGTCCTAGCTATAACCATCAGACAAGAAAAAGAGATTTTAGAAGGTCCAAGTTGGAAGAGAAGAAATAAAATTGTCACTATTTGCAGATTATATGATACTGTATATAGAAAACCCTAAAGGCTCCACACAAAACTACTAGAGCTGATAAAATAATTCAGCAAGGTAGCAGGATACAAGATTAATATACAGAAATCAGTTGCATTTCTTTACACTCACAGTGAAATATGAGAAAAGGAAAGTAAAGAAAAAATCCCTTTTAAAATTGCATCCAAAAAAATAAAATACTTAGGAATAAATCTGACCAAGGAAGTGAGAAACTTACATGTGGAGAACTACAAAACACTGACTAAGGAAATTAAAGATGCCTTAAAGAAATGGAAAGATATCTCATTTTCTTGGATTGGAAGAATTAATATTATTAAAATGGCCATACTACCCAAAGCAATTTACAGATTGAATGTGATCACTGTC
Source organism: Camelus bactrianus (assembly GCF_048773025.1). Classification (NCBI taxonomy): domain Eukaryota; kingdom Metazoa; phylum Chordata; class Mammalia; order Artiodactyla; family Camelidae; genus Camelus; species Camelus bactrianus. Next base: position 45,282,382 of record NC_133543.1, read on the forward strand.
AAATTACCCAGGACATTTTTCACAGAACTAGAACAGATAATCCTAAAATTTATACGGAATCAAAAAAGACCCAGAATTGCCAAAGAAATACTGGAGAAAAAAAAAATAAAACTGGAGGAATAACCCTCTGAGACTTCAGACAATACTACAGAGCTACAGTAATCAAAACAGCATGGTATTGGTACAAAAACAGACATATGGCTCAGTGGAACAAAATAGAGAGTCCAGAAATAAACCCACAGTGTACAGGCATACCACTCTGAACATGCCTGATCTCATTAGAAATAAACCCACAAACTTTTGGTCAATTTGTCTTTGACAAAGGAGGCAAGTACATACAAAGGAGTGTCAACGTCTTTTAAAAATTGAAACTAACTGCTGGATGGCTGGATAAAGAAGTTGTGATATCTGTATCTGTATCTATACATTAGAATACTACTCAGCCATAAAAAAGAACAAAATAATACCATTTGCAGCAACATGGATGGACCTGAAGATTCATACAAAGTGAATTAGGCCAGAAAGAGAAAGAAAAATACCTTATGATATCACTTATATGTGGAATCTTAAAAAATATGAAACTATACACAAAACAGAGACAGACTCACAGATGTAGAAAACAAACGTATGGTTACCAAGGTGGAAAGTGAGTGGGGAGGGATAAATTGGGAGTTTGGGATTTTCAGAAAAAACAAACAAACAAACAAAAAACTAACTGCTAATATTTAAAATTCAAAAATCATAGAAAGGTAAAAAAGCAAAAGTATTCCTCTACTCTTGTTCACAGTACCTCTCTCCAATGGTAATCACTGTTAATAGTTTCTTGTACATCTTTTCATAAAAATGTTAATTCTAGATCTGCATGTAAATATATGTCCTTTTTATATTTACATAAGAGAGATTATATACAGCATTAATGCCTTACTTTTTTCATTTAATATATTTGGATCATTTTCCAAGTTATAAATACAGATTACTCAGTCTTTTTAATCTTTTTAATTACTGCGTTACATTTAATTATATGGATCAACTTTCATTTATTTAGCCAGTCTTGATAGGGATTTAGGTTGTATTACTTTTTTACCATAAACATTGCTGCAGTGATCATTTACACATATATTTTGGTATTATTTTGTAGGTATTTATGCAGAATGAATCTTTAACAGTGAAATTTGTGTACCAAAGAGAGCAGACTTTTTTTTTAACTTTTACAGATATTGCAAAATTGCCTTCATAAATGTTTTGGTAATTTACATGTCCATCAATGGTGTATGAGAATTCTTATTTCCCCCAAACCTCTGTCTCACAAAATCATCAAATTTTAAAAATTTTTTGCTAATTTTATTGATGCAAAATAATTCTCATTGTTTTAATTTGTTTTTCTTCAGTTATTAGAAAAGATGTGATTGAACATCTTTTCGTATGTTTTTATTTTTTCTTGAGAACTGTTTATTTCCTTACCTCTTTTATTTCAAGTCATTCATTTTTAAAATTTGCCTTTTTAATATCTTAAATTGGTGGTATGTTATTCTGTGTGAATTACCTTTTTAATGAAAAAATTGCATAAATTAATTTCTGATGCTATTATAATATTTTAAATATAGAACTAGATTTGAAACAGTTTTCATATGACTTGGCAAATTTTAAGGTTAAGAACCACCTACCTAATTTTTTTCTTCCAGCTGCATCAAAAACTAAGCACTATTTGCAAATACATGTGCGTGTTCATCTTCTTTATTTGATGCCAGGAAAACAATATGTGATAGTCTTCTCCCAACAATTAGTGTTATGAATTTTGCTTTTTCATGATTAAAGAGTGGTTGATAAGGAATTTGAAGTGCAACCTCTTTGTTTAAGGCTAGAAGCATCTGTCTTCAACCAGTGATAAGAAGTAGGTGTTCCTGGATGACTTGATGGAAGGAGATCGGTGGTTATGACGACTATACAGCTCTGGTTAGAGTCTCTTTAATCAATTGCTGAGAAGTACTTTTTGGAAGCATTTCTTTTATATTTCTTTCTTCACTCTCATCCTACATAATAGAGCTGAGAAATAAGATTCGAATATGTGTTTTGACAGAAGTCACTTCCTTGTTCCCAGTATGGTTGGTAATTTTTCACGTTCCAGATCAAATGGTGATCTGTTCCTTTTAACCAGTAACTTCCTTGCAGCTTTCTCACTCTCAAAAAGCTAGGAGGTAGCGGAGCAATACTAGAATCTTGCTCTTTCACTCTCATAGTTGAGCAGGTAGAATTTTATCATGTTCTAGTGGATTAACTTAAGCAACATGTTTATCCTAAGCCACCAGAATGTGTTGCTGTTTATGTATAAAGAATGAAAGAGATGATCCAGTTAATTAGTATTCTCTAATGTTGTTAAATAGGAACTGTGTTCTTAACCCTGCTTCTGGAACCTTATGCAATATGCAGCTATTTGAGGTTCAGGGAGACATTTGATGAGCAATCAAAATAGTAACAGACATTGAATAGGAGAGTTGATGAATTTTGGCTGAGACAAAATACGTCACAGAAGAATAGAATATATTTATTAAGGACTTAGAAATGGAGTAGGTTGTAAAGTGGTGGAAGTAATTTTGTTCTGGATGCCCTAGTTCATCTAAAAAGACTAATTAGTTAAGTCATGACTCCATCTGATTTTTCAAATGCAGTTTAATTCTAATAAATCATTAGTATAACCATTAGAAGCACTTCTTTCTCTTGATTAGTATTCCAGTAGGATTAATAATTTTTTACCCTAATAGTAAAAATATAAAGCATATTTTGTCAGCACGTTGCACCTGTCACATATCACATCTTGAATAATTCATACCCACTGTTGTTGCCAAGTAAAACTTAAGCAAAGTTTTAGATTTTGAAGCTAAATTTTTGAATCATAATTATTTAATAAATGTTTGTGAAAACCAGCTGTTCACTTTTAAAAACCCTAAAAGAAGCCATATGACAGGGCTAATGAAATCAACACAATTACAGTGTCTTACTAATAAATAACATATAATGTTATTAATAGGAAAGTACGCAAAGATACCACAGCTGTGCAATTGTGGAGACAGCATGCTTGACTCACTGTGGTTGCCCTTTTAAAAGTGCTTCCCACAAATGAGCTCAGCAGAGGCAAAGCAGAGGGTAGCAGTTAGGTCTCTGATACGTACATGATCATGTGAAAATGAGCTATTACATTAAAAAAATTTTATTGATGCTGTGAAGGTATTTGACATTTCAAATTAGTAAATATTCAAGTCATCAAGATTTTTCAATGCAATATAAAGTGTGAAGAGAATATGGATTAAGAACAGATAGTTCTTAATAAACTCTAAGTTTGGATATATTTTATTTCCCCTTTCCCTTTGAAATAGGTAATTCATGATTACCTATGTTATTCTCCAGCCCCCACCCTAACCATGTTCCCCCTCCACTCTCCATATCCTTAACTCTGCTCAAAAAAGGATGTTTTCCCTTGAGAATTCATGACTTTCCCCCAGGTTATAATTTTGTATGATATAGTAACTCCTTTATTTCCTATTTGGGTAGAACCAGAGGATAAAAACTATTAGAAAAGCTAAGCCGAATCAGTGGGAATAAAATTTTAAAAGTTACATTCTATAGAAAATGTCTATTTCTAATTAGCAGAAGAATTTTATTTTGTGGATTTATAATATGAGTATTATAGAGGAGATTATCATTAACTTAAGTCTCAAAGAATTCATGAAACACCTATTTTATGTTGTTATTTTGTAGAAGGAGATTCCAAGGTATTAATTATGGATGAATACAGATCCACATATACGGAAGGAAATGAAAATAATCTCAACAGAGTTTAAATCCATCCCTTCCCCATAGAAAATGTGGTGCAGTTAGCCTACAGTTCTGATTTTTTCATTGTCCATTACATCTCATTCATGCCTATGAGATTCTTGTTTGCTTTGGTTCGCTACTCAAACAAATGTCAGTTGAGTTTATTTGAAACCTGGAATAAAATGCAACATTTTAGGTCATTAACTGCAATCAGGCATTTTGCAACTGACAGTATATCCAATGACTACAAATCTGGAAACAGGTTTTGGTGTGTTCTCAGACTTGTTAATTTCTATCTTTGGAGTATGAAATGGAATGAAAAACAGAAAAGAGATATACTTACGTGTCTTTAAAATATATTCATTTAAATATCTTTTAAAGCTTTTGGCATCATTCTGGAGTTGGCTTAAAGCGCTGAATCTTGAAATGTTTAGTAACTTGATATTTGTAACTTGTGGTTTCTTTTTTATGTAAAGTATCTTATGTTCTCCTGTAGTAATACTCATAAAACCTGTGGTTATATCAAACCATCCATGCATATAACTTATATTTTGGTCATCTTAACTACCAAACTGCTTGGGATGCTCAAGAGACTCCGTTCTTCTTTTCTGAAAGACCAAACTCCTAATTTGAAGAAAATTGTTCTAAAGAAATGAATATACATTTTGGATTTGTTTTAAAAATGTCTTTTCAGGTAGACACATAGATCAATGGAACAAAATAGAGAACTAAGGAAGACCAAACCAAGTACAGCTAACTCATTTTTGACAAAGGACAAAAGCTGTTAAATGAAGGAGGAATTGTCTTTTCAGCAAATGGTACTGAAACAATTAGGGATCTGTAAATAAAAAATGCTAACCTCAATCTAAACTTTAGAGTATATACAATAGTTAATTCAAAATAAATCATAAATCTAAATGTAAAACATAAAGCTATGCAAAGTTAGAGAAAACATAGAATATATTCAGGACCTAGGGCTAAAAGATAAGGTTTTTAAAAAAGTTTTTTAATTTTAATTTAATTTTTTTAATTTTAATTTTTTATTGAAGTATAGTTGATTTATAGTGCTTCAGGTGTACAGCAAAGTGATTCAGTTATACATATATAATATGTATTCTTTTTCAGATTCTTTTCCATTATAGGTTATTACAAGATACTGAATATTGTTCCCTGTGCTATACAGTAGATCCTTGTTGTTTATCTGTTTTACATATAGTAATGTGTTTATGTTAATCCCAAACTCCAAATTTATCCCCTCCTTCCCCCTTTGGTAACCATAAGTTTGTTTTCTATGTCTGTTGAGTCTCTTTCTGTTTTATAAATAAGTTCATTTGTTTAATTTTTTTTATTCTACGTATATATGATATCATATATTTTTCTTTCTCTGTCTGACTTAGTTCACTTAGTATGATAATCTCTGTGTCCATCCATGTTGCTGCAAGTGGCATTATTTCATTCTTTTTTTATGGCTGAGTAATATTTCATTATATATATATATGCCACATCTTCTTTATCCAGACATCTGTCAGTGGACATTTAGGTTGCTTCCATGTCTTGGCTATTGTAAATAGTGCTGCCATGAACATTAGGGTGCATGTATCTCTTCAAATTACAGTTTTCTCCAGATATATGCCTAGGAGTGGGATTGCAGGATCATTTAGTAACTCTATTTTTAGTTTTTTAAAAAAGTAACCTCCATACTGTTCTTCAAAGTGGCTGCACCAATTATATTCCCACCAACAGTGTAAAAGAGTTGCCTTTTCTCCATACTTGCTCCAGAATTTATTATTTGTAGATTGTTTGATGATGGCCATTCTGACCAGCATAAGGTGATACCTCATTGTAGTTTTGATTTTCATTTCTCTAATTATTAGTTATGTTGAGCCTCTTTTCATGTGACTGTTGGCCATCTGTATGTCTTCTTTGGAGAAATATCTATTTAGGTCTTCTGCTCCATTTTTTGATTGGTTTTTTTTTTTTTTTTTTATTTTGAGTCATATGAGCTGTTTCTATATTTTGGAAATTAATCTCTTGTCAGTTGCATTGTTTGCAAATATTTTCTCCCATTCTGTAGATTGTCTTTTTATTTTATTTATGGTTTCCTTTGCTGTGCAAAAGCATTTATGTTTAATTAGATCCTATTTGTTTATTTTTGCTTTTGTTTCCATTACTCTAGGAGATAGATCCAAAAAATATTGCTGCAATTTATGTCAAAGAGTGTTCTGACTATGTTTTCCTCTAGGAGTTTTATAGTATCTGGTCTTATAACTAGGTCTTTAATCCATTTTGAGTTTGTTTTTATGTATGGTGTTAGAGAATGTTCTTATTTCATTCTTTTCCATGGAGCTGTCCATTTTTCCCAGCACCACTTATTGAAGAGACTGTCTTTTCTCCATTGTATATTTTTGCCTCCTTTGTTGTAGATTACTTGACCATAAGTGTGTGGGTTTATTTTTGGGTTGTCTATCCTGTTCCATTGATCTATATGTCTATTTTTGTGCCAGTACCACTGTGTTTTGATTACTGTAGCATGGTAGTATAGTCTGAAGTTAGGGAGTATAATTCCTTCAGTTCTGTTTAGAAGATGAGTTTTTAAGCATGATGCCAAAAGTACGATCCATAAATGAAAATATTAATAAATTAGACTTCATCAGAATTAAAAATGTTGGTGCTGTCAAAGATCCTGTGAAGAGGATGAAGACAAGCTACAGACAGGGAGAAAATATTTGCAAACAACATATATTTGACAAAAATACTGTACTAGAATATGTAAAGAACTCTCAAAGTTTAACAGTTTGAAAACAAACAAGTCAATTAGAAAATGGGCAAAAACGCAAATAGACCTTTCACTAAAGAGGAGATACACATGGCAAATAAACGCGTAAAACAATGTTCAACAGCATTAGCTATTAGGGAAATGTAAATTAAACCCACTATGAGATATCACTGCACACTTAATAGAATAACTAAAATTAAATAAATAGTCATAATAGCCTATGCTGGTGAGGATATTGAGACACTGGATCTCTCATCCATTGCAGGTGTGGATTTAAAATGATAGGCCTACTCTAGAAAACAGATTGATAGCTTTTTATAAAACTAAATATGCATTAGTAAATATGACTCTACAATCACAGTCTTGGGTATTTATCCTAGAGAAATGAACTTATGTTCACACAAAAAAACTTTATGAATGTTATAGTAGCTTTATTTGTGAGAGCAAAAACTTGTAAACAATCCAAATATCCTTCAGTGGGTGGATGGTTAAACAAATGTTTGTATATCCATACCAATGGAGCACTTCTTAGCAATAAGAAGGAACAAACTACTGATGTATACAATAACTTGGATGACTCTCAAGGGCATTGTGCTTAGTAGAAAATGTCAGTCTCAAAAGGTTGCAAACTATATGGTTCCACTTACAGAACATCTTCAAAATAACATAACTATAGTGACGACGAACAGACTAGTTATTGCCAGGGGACAGAAGCAGGGTGGAGACTGAGAACATAAAGGAAGCTCCTTTGTGCTGATGGAACAGTTTTATATCTTGATTATGTGGTGGTTACTAAATCTATATATGAGATAGAAATGCATACAACTACACACAAACACACACACACACACCCCCCCAACATCTTCTCAAGATTCTTAAAATTCAAATATTCACTTTCAAAGGAGCCAAGATAAAATGATGTAGAAGCTTTGTTGCTTATTTAATTATCTTCACTGTTACCTGGAAATAAAATTTAATTATAAATTTCCTTAGAAGAAGGGGTTGGATAATTTTGTTGCAGTAGAAGCCTATGGGTATTTAAAATTGAATTTATTATTAGTGTTACTACAATTTACAAACAATATTATTATATGCATCAATCTGTAGATTTATACTTAAATGATTAAGAAACAATATATTTCAAAATAATGTACAAACCCTCATTTCAGGGTTTCCTGAGTGAAAACTTTAAACATTTTAGAAGCAGTTCTATACAGAGAGATGACAGAAAGTACTATAACTGCAGAAATGAGAACTCTATAGTCCTCCAAACACTATTACACTCTTTCACTACCCTAGTTCTTCTTTACCACCCAATAGACTGGAAACTAGATTTCAAATCTAACAATATTCTTCAGTCAAAGTAACACCAGCATGAGTGCTGCTACATAGACTCCCTTCTTTTGTTCTTTTTGTCCGAAAACCACATCATATGTGAGTAGTATATAAGGTGAAAAAAGATTTAATAAAAGTTGTACCCACTCTCTTGGTGCCACTTCTTTAGACAATATAAGAAGAGAGGGCGAGAACACAGAACATTTTTCAGCTTGAGATTTGTTCCAGACAAGGATGAAAGTTAAATGTTAAATCAGTTGTTTCTGTAAAAGGCTTTAGTATAAGATATTTGAGCTAAAAAAAAGTCCGTGAATTCAACATAGGTAATTATATTTTTGTGGAAAATGGGCACAGACTCTGGAGAAAAATAAGAACAGTTAAGAGTTGAATCTGATTTGATAAGGCTACTAAGTCATCTTGACAAGTTTTTTTTTATTGAAGTATAACTGATGTACAATATTATATGTCACAGGTGTACGATGTAGAGATTGACAATTTTAAAGGCTATGTTCCATTTATAGTTATTATAAAATACTGGCTATATTCCCCATGTTGTACAATATATCATTGTAGCTTATAGTTTGTACCTCTTAATCCCCTACCCCTATGTTGCCTGGAAAAGTTTTTAATGTGTTGAATTGGTCTCATCATTTTACAGATGAGAAAACCGTGGCCCAGAGAAGTTGAAAGATTTCCCTTGGTCACATAGCAATTTAGATGCAGAATTGGAATAAAATCTAGATTTCTTTTTATTCCCAACTAATCCAAGACACTTTTCATGATACTATCCTGTTTCAAAATGTCTGTCAAGAGGTTAATCTTTTGAGATATTAAAATTCATAATGTGACATTGGCCTTACTTTTATACCTGGCGAGAAATATGAATTTATTGTATTTATTAAAATCATATTCATTCTCACCATTAATTATAATTAGTTATTTGATGGTGATGAATTGCTGAAATGGTGATTTTTTATAAGTTTGGATAGGCTAAGTTATACTAGAAAAAATATCCTGTAATTTCAGAGGCTTAATATCCCAAAAATTTCAAAGGCTTAAAATTCCAAAAATCCCCCAAATTTATTTATTGCCCATCATGAATCAGTGGTGGCTCTGCACTGTAGTTACTTAGAGACTCTAGATGCTGGAGCAGCCTATGTCTTGAACATTGCTGGTGGCCACATCAGGAAAGAAGGGAGCTCCAGAGGGTCTCATCCTGGCAATGAAAAACTCCAGTCTTGAAATGGCACACATAATTTCTACTCATAATTTGTTGTCCAGAACTAGCTAACAGTGGCCTCCCCAGTGAAGAGAGCCAGGTAATGGTATACCCTACTCTTTACTAGGAAGAGAGAGAGAGCTAGTTATAGTTGATGAACAATAGTAATGACTATCACATGATTTATGATGTATTATGGTCCTGTTCAGGGCTGAAAAGCATTAAGAATCCCTAATATGAAAAATTCCCAAGTATGTAGACAAAGATACTCCATAAAATTGTCAGCATTGAAGTGATACTGTCAGTGAGTTGGGCTTAAATGTAAATTTTTTCAACCTTCAAGCATTCTATAAACTTAGGATGGGCATAGCTTACACTCCTCTCTTTCGGCAGGTACAGCTATACTCTTCCCTATTAGTTTTGTTGTCACCTCCTGACAACTTTTTGCTCCCTGAAAACTGAGGACAGATCCATAGCTTTCTTTATCTTTCTTGGAACTCTACATATTAGTCATTCTGACTAGCCCTTTTGGTTAGTTTTTTCGGCTGGCTGATCCATTGGTTCTCTAACTAGTTGCTACCACATACTTGTCCTCTGTTGGAGTTGGATCATTTGATTACACAAAACAGTAATATAATATCATATAGAGAATTTGAGTAACATTGCTTGGAGAGAGGGCAAACGTGACAAGGAGAGAAAAAAATGAGGAGATGGTGGGGAATGGAGGGAGGACAGGCATTTATGCTAGAGTTCCTTAGAAATGATGGAATTAAATTGATTAGAATTTAAGATTAGAAAGCAAGTCTCTAAAAGAAAAAGAGATTTAGTGCTAGTGCCAGAGCAGTAAAATCATTGGTTTCTTTTTATTCCTTCCATTTATCTTACTTAGAAACAATCCCAGATAACACTATTCAGTTCGCTCCAAGAAGGTGGTGGTCTCCCAATGGTACCATGATATCAGAGTTCTCGTGTTATCCATCGTTGGCAGGAACACCCCGGGAGTAGGGGCTGAGCTCAGTTCTCATTGATTTAGTCCCTAGGAAGTGACTGCAGTCACTCAATTTCACTGAGACAGGCCTAATAAATATTTTTCCTACAGAATAGCCCCCAAATTATACTAGCCTCCCTAAAAAAATCAAACGGCAAAGTTTTCAAGAGATTCAAATATTGTTTTAAGACCTCCTGCTAAAGAAAAATGAGTATTCTGTTTTCTTTTGCATTTTTTTCAGTCACCATTATCTTTCTATGAAGTATACTCTATTAGTTCTACAGCAGATTGACTGTGACCACTGGTTAAACATTTATATTAACATATTTTTTCAAAGCTAGAAAGAATAATAAAAATAGCATATGAGTTTTTCTTTGTTTTCAATGTAGCTTTCAGTGACAAAAAGACTCTGCTAAGTGCAATTAAAATAAAATAAACTTGGTGACTTGGGCTGGCTTCTACTTACTTCCAAAACCCTTGAAACCAAGAGGAAATGTGAATAACTTTCTATTTTTACCTTTCATTATTGGGATAAAGTTTCATCCGTCTACAATATAATTCAGTGTGTGATAATAATAGTTTATTTGTACAGGTGGTTGAAGTTTGAAGAAGATGTGGAAGATGGAGGGGAAAGGTGGAGCAAACCTTACGTGGCTACTCTTTCACTGCACAGCTTGTTTGAGTTGAGAAGTTGTATCCTGAATGGAACTGTGTTGCTGGACATGCATGCCAACACTTTAGAAGAAATTGCAGGTATCTTTTTTTTTCTCTTAGTCTATTTCACTCTTGTGGGTGTGGCTGATTTTTGTTATTCTTCTTATAATTCTATACATGTGAGACTTTTAGAATATTAATTCTCATGATCAGTGTATGAGGCTTTAAAAATACTTTTATCCTACCTCCTCGTTTAAGATAAAAGAAATCAAATCTCAGAGAAATACAGTCTAACTTGCCAGTCTGGAACAAGAACTTATATTCTTGACTCCCATTTTGTACACATATTGTTTTTCAGTATCATATGCAATTAGACGATCACCATTAGAAAACTAAAGGAAAATTCATAAACCTAAAGATTGATTTTTTTCAATATTCAAATATATAAAATAACCAAGTGAAAAAATTTCAGTAAATAGGAAAAATGTTAGTCTAGAATAAAACAGAAAGGAATGGCCATTTAGTTTAACCTGAATTAAAACTCTTGAATTCCAGAGGAAGCCAAGTGATGCAGATGAGATACGTTGTATTTGAATACTATGGCTAACCTCTGGGATGAATCATTACTACCAGAAGCCTACTATGGCGGTATTATACAAGCAGCTGTATTTGGGAAACATCTTACTGTTACTCTAGCATTATGAGCAGAGAACTTCTATACCTTTTGATCTGGAAGATAAACACATTTTAGTAAAAACAAAATGGTACAAAAACACAGAAATGGGTTTTGAGAAGGTATAAGTGAAATAGTTAAGGGAGGTTTTAAAAAACAAAAACAAAGCAAGGCCTTGGACAGTTTTTAAAAATTCCTAGTTTGGAAAAAAAATAAAAGCAGTTCCATGTGGAATTTATTTGTGAAGCAGAAAGACTTAAGGGAGACTTCAGTGTCTTAATTATATTGTAGAGATGGGATTAAAAAAATCCAAAACACTGTTGTGTGTTTTTTGATCACATAAGTGAGAAAATAATATATCTAATTTAATCTTCAGAATAACCTCATAAAATGTCATTCCCATTTTTCAATAACAAAATAGAAATTCTGAAACTTTCATGGTTCAAGTTCCATTTAAGGGCCTCTGACTCTGAAAGCTCCTATTACACTATTCTTCTCTTACACTACAGCTACTCTCTGAAGAAAGAGATGGTTTGAAATGGATGTTGCCCAAATTTTAAAGAAAGCTTGATTAGTTTAAAATTATTTATTTGGTAATTGGTGATGATAGGTATACATTCATTGCAATATGTATGAAAAAAAATAAGCACAGAGAAATATTTGGCTCACAATATTAAGCACAAACAAAAAACAGGAAAGATAAGCTTTTTTCCACTAAGTTTCATACAACACGTATAAAGAGATTACACTTTAAAATACAGAACTAGAGCCTAAAAGACTGTATAAAGTTATAAACAGTATATTTTTCAGAACACAGGATACAGTAACAGGTCACGCTAAGTCAAGACTTAAAGAAAATGATTAACCTAGAAATTAGCAGACATCCTGACAATGCTAGACCAGTAGCCATCCAACTCAATTCCCTAGCTTTACATTGTAGGGTCTTGCTGATACTCAATAAATATTTTTATGTTTTAATTAGGAATCAAATGACTGAGGTTTTCATAGTCTTTGCAGCTGAGGAAGCTCTTTTTAGTAATTCTCTGCTATCTTTTTGAGACTTAAAACAAAGTTGGAGCTTGTTATCCTTCATAAATAAAGAAACTGAGACTCAGAAGGTTAAAGGTCTTGCCCCAAATAAGGAGTTTATCTCTGCTGCTTATGTCAGTGATGGCATTACCTTTGAAAATGTATTAATCCAAATAAGTTTTGGATTAACTATTTGTAATGAACTGTCAAATTTCTCACCCTGGCAAAATTAGCCTCAGTGGTTTTACCAGGCTTTAAATTTCTTAAAGCATATAATTTCTAATACTTTCTTTAGGAATTTATTTCTCTGAGGAAATCTTCTCCCTTTATAATTTGACTAAAATGCTGTTGTTTATTTTATCGCCTTAGCTTGGTTTTGTTGTCTAAATTATGCTTCCTTTCCCTAAACCTGCCCTCTTCCCCAAGCTCAACTCTGTAGAATATGTGAAGGTTGTTAGCTGTGTTAAGTCTAGCTTTTAAAGCAAATTACATTTTCTAAGTCTATTCTTACAAATGAAAGTAGTTCAATGGAAGTCTTGATACCCCAAATAGCTTTTTAGTATTCTTTCTTCTCTTCTAATTAGTCTGTATCTTCCTGCCTCCAAAGTAGCCCAGCTCGAATGTCCCATTTTTAGTGTACAGCAATCTGCAAAATACCATTCATAAAAGGTCAGTAGTTTAGAGTTAAGACCGTGTAGAAAAATGATTACAAGTACTCGTGTTGATTGTTAATACCTTAGATTCTGTTTCAGTCATTAATGAAAAGAGATTCCTTCCTCTGAGTAATTTTTAATTTGACTTATTTAATCCAAACGTATTTATTTCTGCCCTCAATAAACTCTTACTAAAACATTTTCTCCCTATAGCTTGAAATTGTTTTCTTATTGTTTACTTATTGCTATTTTTACTTTGTGACAGTTGAGTTGTATTAGTGAGTGTGTAATAAATATGAATATGAATGTTTTACATTTTGAAGACTTCTAATTTTGTGAAGTATTTTCACATCCATTGTTAAATTTTTTATCACAGAAGCCTTATGAGGTAGGAAGGAGGCTATTTCTTCCATTTTATAAAACATAATCAGAAAGTGATATATATCTTAGGTGACACTTGCAGAGTTGGGAATAATTTCTTTTGATTAACCTATAATCATAAATTTTGTTTTGTTCTATTTCATGATAATTTGGGACCATAATGATCTGGAACTTTTTCTTCACCTCGTATTTATCATTTTTTTTTTAACACATTAGGCAGATACTAACATATCAGTCCTTAGTTTCTGTTTTGCAAAAGCTAGGTATAATAGCTTGCCTTTAAGGGCTCTAAACACTCGTACTTTGCAAATGCACAGGCTCTGCGGCATTAATGTTTTCCAGACATTTCCTAGTAGAGGAATATGACCCAGATATTGTTTTAGAACGGTCAAGGATTTTTATATCAATGTTCTGATATGTTTTTAATAGACTCTTAGATAATTCTTTTAAAGAGATTTTTTTGTAGACTTAGCAGGGGAAAATCTCATTTGTATCTGGCAGGTCTGTCAAGAATTTCTGGTATAATTAAATTAGGATTTTCTTTTGGATAAAGTTAATTTTAAAATGTCTATTTCCCAGTGTTTTAGGGAACTCAGAATAAATTTAAACTTCTTCCTTCAAAATATTACTTAACCTTTTCAAATCCAAAATTCTCCAAGTGTGTTTTCTTGCCATGATTTATTCTCTTGTGAAGATTAATTGTATTAAAAATGCTTCTTAATTATACTCAAATAAATTATAGGCAATTTTATGGTTTATGTTAATCTCTTTGAAATTCAGGACTGTAAAGAATAATAATGGAAACAGTCTATCTGCAGTGTTATATACCTGAACATAACTCTGTCAATGAGTATAAGATACTAAAACCAAACCAAAGTTAGTACCATGGAGAAATTATCAGTCATAGTTCTCAACTCATTAAAACAACTTTCGTTGTTTAAAATCTTTCATTGATGGAAAATCCAGTTTGCTCCACTGAATGTAAACTGCAGATTTGGGAGTACAGGAATAGCCATGTATTTTTTTAACATACAGATACTATTATCATCCTTGGTCTGGAAAGTAAGTATCCTTACGGTAGTTTACATTTTTTTCACACAGACTTTTGTTAGTGTTACCAGACAGACTGTAAAATTGAGACCCTGCCTGTTCCCTATTCCTCCCCCAGCATTTTTTAAGTTAGGACAATGGGTTTTTAAGACAAAGCAATTATATGATAATCTTTAAGGAGGCAGAGATTAATACAGAACCTGTAAAATCTTATGGTCTCTAGAAACTTTCACTCAATAGTCAAAATGGATTAATTATGATAAAATAATCACCTGATAGGGATTAAAAATAGTTTTTCGTTTCTGAGGCTTTTTTTTTTTTTTTTTTACAGAAATGCTACTGGTTTTTTTCTGGAGCCTGTTTAGTGCTAGAAGTCTGTGACCTATTTATCTTTTTTCTTCCTGCTTCTTCTCTTATGATCCAGATCCTGGCAATGTGCGCTGGCAGGCTAAACTGTATTATTTAGGTATCATAGCTGCTGTGGTCGTCAGTCTTGTCTCGGGGCCCAAAGCCATCATGGCCCATTATCTTTTCCTACTTTTCAGGATTAATACTAATACACGTTATGGGGGTGAAGAGAACAATGTAAGTGATTAGTGAATCACACTCCCTTTGGCACTTAAATTTCACCTTAGTGTAAGTTATATTCTTATGCAAGATGGTTAACTTGTCCAGTTCACTAACACATTTTTTGATGCAGTTTTACTGAATATTTCTTTGTGACTAATGAGCAGATGAGTGTTTTTTTTTTCTATTTACTTCCTCCTATTGTAACTGTTTAAAATAAAAACCTTATCTCTGAAAAACTATGAAGCTAGTGACTTACAGGTTTTTTTGTAGTGCTCAAGCCTGGAAAGACTGTGCTTTGGTAAGAATTACAAACCATAATCATGTGCTTGGTTTGTTATATGATTAATTTTGATTCTGATTAGAATATTGAACTGGAGATACATATCATGACTTACAGATGAAATTGCTGTATGATGACATTCTTTTGGTATCTTAACCTACTTTACAACTCCTATTATGAAGTATATAATGCACATTTTTATATACATTTTCCCATCTTATTAACAAGGTTTCAGTGTAAAGTTATGTATGTTGACAATTTATCATTTCCTTTCTTTCAAATTAATCCAGTGGTATTATAACTACTGATCTCAAAAAAACTGAGATATAGATTTAAATATTCTACACTATCATCCATTTTCAGAACTGGAAGAGATTTTGGAGGTAATTATAGTGGACATTATGGTTGACTCCCAAACATGCATTCAACTCTTCCTGTCGTAAACAGCCAAATGGTAGAGCAAAGGTTGGCAGATTATGCTTTATGTGCAAATATGGCCCGTTGCCTGATTTTATTATGCATGTCAGCTAAGAGTCGTTATTACATTTTTATGTAATTAACAGAGAAGATTAATATTTTGCAGCATAAAAATGATAGGAAATTCACATTTCAGTTCAAAAAGTTTTATTAAGACACAATTATGGTCATTTGTGTACTTGTTGTCCACGGCTGCTTTCATGCTATAAAAACAGAAGTGAGTAGTTGTGACAGAGATTGTATGGCCCACAAAGCCTAAAATATTTATTATCTCTCCCGTACAGAAAACGTTTGTCTAGTTGTCAGTAGGGAAGTGATTCCAGAGTGAAAGGCAGTTCTTGATGAGTCTACACCAGCTGTCAGTGATTCATTCAGCATAGACAGGACTAAAACAAAGGCGAATTCTGCAATTCTGCTAATTTTCAAATCTTCAGCATAATCAGTAGGGCAGTGGAAGACAATTCATTGTGATCTACTTTATATAAGGAGTTAGCACCTCAAAAAAGTCAAATAGAAAATATTTAATTATCTGAAAGCAGATTAATCACATTGAGGGTTATTGAGGTGATCTTTGTATTACCAAGAAACTAAAAGTGTTTTTACTCATCTGCTTATTTTATAGGCCTTTCTGACACTTGCTGATGGTAAATATCAATCTGCTTAATTGTATCCTTCTGAAATCTCACTTTTTATTCTTCATTTTATGGTATAGAAGACCTTTTAAATATAAACACATTTTCAAGGAAGGTTTGAGAGGACTGACTTTATATTAGTGTGAAAGAGTTGTTTACTCTCCAAGTACAACCGACTAGATCGCTGCCTAAGCCTCTTTGCATCAAATTTTTACAGATGGACTTCTGTTCACTTAAAGAGGAAATGTGGAAGCTATTCTGTACTAGAAAAAGGGATAAAAATCCTATTAAAATATAAATATGAAACTATTCACCAATTTTAAACATACTAATTGTATTGATATTACCCCTGCTACTCCCTCTTTTCAGTGTGAATAATGGAGAACATAAAGCACTTTATTTTCAATACAACTTTTACTATTTGAAAAATAATACCCCATTAAAATGAATGATGTATAATGAAAAATTTCCCAAGTCTTTTTTGTGCAACATTTCTACAAAGAAGAATAAAATTCTGTTTGTATGACCATACTTGGAGATTTTTAAAGGAATTCACTCCTATTTTAAGATAAATAATATCTAGGTTATGCATATTTGTACTCAGTGGTTCATTACTGGCACACCACAGGAAAGCTGTGTTCATCTTCTTCCTGCCTTCCCTCTTCAGATATGGTCCTCGACCAACAGGTGAGCTCAGGCCAGCTCAATGAGGATGTACGCCACAGGGTCCATGAGGCACTGATGAAACAGCATCACCACCAGAATCAGAAAAAACTCACCAATAGGATTCCCATTGTTCGTTCCTTTGCTGATATTGGCAAGAAACAATCGGAACCAAATTCTATGGATAAAAATGGTAAATGTTTCTTTATTGTACTCTTTTTACTTACTATAGTTGTCTGAAATATCAAAGTGCTTCTAAATCCTTTAAAATGTATCTTACTTGAAAATGACCTATTGAAATTCAGATTGTTGTGGTAGAATTGTGTCTTATTATCTCATCAAATTGCAGAAATCCTAATAAAGAATTTAACTTTCCTGAAACGCTCATGAAAGAATGTAAGGGAAATAAGAAGTTATAGATTCTATAACTAATAAGAAGTTATCAATAAGAAGCTATAGACTCAAATGTAGCAAACATAAACTAAGCATCAATTGCATCCCAAAGAAGGTCCTAGTCTTTATCTAATAGCTTGAGAATGAAATGCAGTGCTTTGACTTACCATCTTTTATTTAAAATGAATCATGATCACCTTTCAGTGATTGTGGAAAAAAAGATATTGGCTTCATATTTAGCTCATAGTCAACAAATCCCATTAGAGAGTACAAATAAAAAGACCAACTGTGCATAACTTGTGTTTCTGCATATATTAAGCCTGATTTCCAGCTCATGGGCGTATTGCTCTTGCAGTACTGCATCAACAGCATCCTTGGAGCCACCACGCTTACTATCTTTGCACACCAACGTAGATCACACTGACCATTGCTTTCTAGCCGTTACAACTTTGCTTAGCAACCACGAAGCAAAAACAGTGTTTCTGGCTGTTTTATCCTTTCTGTGTACTTTGTTCTTTCTTGCATCCATTTGACCCTTCATCATTTATAGTAAGGAAGTTACTTAGGAATCTCTTGATATCATCCATCCCTTCCATTAGTCTTGTGAAGGAAAATGAAGTTATCATGAGGATGAGATGAATTTGTTAAACTTCCACCAGCTGTAAAAGTTCCCAGTTTTATAAGTTACAAATTAATGAAAAGTAATTTCAAGTATTTTATTAGAAAGACTCTGATTTCTACAAATGGACTAAAGCATGTGTATTGACAGCATGGACTTTCCTGTGTAATTTCAATCCTATTTTCAAAAACTTCAGAGATACCTTAAATGCAAATGCATGAAAGTGAATTTTCTCTAGAGTCCACTTTAGGGATTTTTAACCAGTTTTCCTACTACTGAATCAAATATACACAAATAGAAGAAATACTTTTATCAGTGAAGAAGCTTAGATGTACTATTGTCTCAGAACATAGAACCAGTTCTAAATGGCAGACTTATTTTTGAAATATTCATTTGATTTTTTTAATGACGCTTCAATGACTAAGTGTAAGCCATTGTTGTTATATAGAAGACTGTGTAGTTGTGCACATATTAAGCTCAGTAAAAGTGTTATGAGCACTTTGTAGTATATACCAACTTGTATTTGTAGATTTCCACTGAACATTTTGAGATTTTATAACTTGCTTTGAATTACATCATATATTTAAAATACATTCATATTCCAAATCACAATTTGCTTTAAAATATGACATACTTGAAAATGACAAAATGAAGCTTTTATATTCTGAGGTTTAGTATAAGAGTAGTACTTTTATTATGCTTATAATACTAGTATTTATTTGGTATGATGACATTAAGAAAACAGATTCAGATATTTACTAATTTTGACTATGGACTTATGTCTTCATGATTCTAAAGCCCTTATTAAAATAGTCCCATGAACTGACTCCATGAATGCAAGCACATTTTATAAGAACTTCTGCCTTATTTCATTACCTTCACTGGAGATCAGACAATAAAATATATGTTTACAAGAAGGATAAGTGTTTATTCAAAGGTACAAGGGTCTTGGGGTATGAACTAGTCATAATTTGTATCTCAGATTTCACTGGGGATAACATTAACTATAAAATAATTTTATTGCATAATGTTTTTGGAGGGAGGAAGGTACTGAATTTACTGGATAAACTGTTTATTGCAATATCATGTGGACCTAGACACACTATTTGCTACCCCTTTAGCCTTTTCTTAAACATAAGAAGAGGTGAGAGAATTATAGCTTTAAATCATAAGTCCACACATAGATACAAACTTTTCCTGAGAGCCTGCTTTTTATCTTATTCAGGAAATGGCGTAGTTTTTTAGAAAACTAGAATATGAGTAGTTCTGAAGTGATTCTGTCACCATCTGTACAATCAGCCTTTATCTGAACACATACAGATCCTTTCAAGGCATACATTAGGATAATAAAAACTTGGAAACATTTCCAATAAGATTCATATATCCAATTAAGTATTGTTGTAGAGTATGCTGTCAGAAGTGGTTTTCTAAGCCTAGGCTTATAACACCTCCTTGTGACTCTGTTTTGCTTCCTTATACACTTTGCATAATTATGTGTGTTGAGAATTCTGAAAATATGTATAGACTTCATCAATTTAGAAATAAATCTCCTGTCTAGAAGTGAAAAAAAGTGTGAAAGACCTTTATTACTAAGGTTCTCAACCTACCTATAAACTCTAAAAACTGACAAACTCTAGATAAACAAACAATCAGAATTCATAGCTGTAAATGTAGATTTGACATTTTGTTTCAAAATATGCACTAGAAATTTAATTTTTTTGTGCAGTAGTACAGAGAGTTACCAAAGCATTTCAAGACATCCAAAAGGGTAAAAATAATATTCTCATTATTTTTAAAAAAATCTCTTCAGTAGAGTATTTTGTGCAAAAAGACTGACTCTTTTAAGATTATAGAATGGGAATTAAATAGAGTGAGGATTCTCTAGAATTGTGAAAACAGAACATATTTTCTTTCCCAAGTACAGGGATAGAAATAAGCCCCCATTCAACATACCTTTAGAGGTGAAACAATTGAAATTCCCTCAAAAACAAGCTGATGCTTATATAAAGATGTCTAAAAGAGTCATATGGAATAAGGTTTCTGCTTCCTTAATTGAACTGTTCCTTGAGCATGCTGCCTTGGTAGTAGTCTCAAGGGTTAAACATTCAGACATTTCAATCTGAAAATTGAATGGGAATCTTCCCCCCATTTTATAGATTAGATTTACAAGATAGTGATTTTCTTGCTCTTCTCCTTCAGTCTGCACTATTTTGTTCATAACTTTTTTAGTGGTTTGTGATAATTTGTCAATCTCACTTTCAAATATGCTAGCTTTACTTTTTTGTATTTTTTCTTGGTGTACTGCACATTCTCTTAAGGGCTAAGATGCAGGATGCTATGGATTCACTATGCATTTTTAACGCCACCATGCTGTGTTTAACTTTCACTTTTCATTAAGCATCAAAACTGTGAGAATTAAATGTCTGATTCTGATGTTTCAATAAAAAGTGACAGTTACATTTGGCAAAACAACAGCAAAAAATAATAGAAAAATAATGCCTTCTTTAACATTAGAACCCTGGAAAAGATATGGGTGGGAAGTACTCAAATATTTATCAGGAATGTTCAAATACTTCCTTGAAACTGGAAGGACTTCCTAAAAGTAAAAATAAGACTTTTGTTTTTAATGATATAGAAAGCATAATGTATCAATATTTGTATTTATCATTTATACATTCAGTTGTATTTTGAGACATTTCGATTACAAATCTATTCTAAATTATTATTACCCTTGTGATAATCTTTATATTTAAAATGATAACTTAGGATTCTTAGTTTCCTTAGGTGTAGGGTGTCTTCATTCCACTGTTTCCTTTACTAATAATTCTAACTCTATTTCTTTTCCTTTCCATATCTTTTCTCCCTCCTGTTCTGAATACTTCCCAATTGTCTCTTTTACTTAGGATCTTAAAAGGAATTGCAGAGCAGAAAGTCTCTGACTTAGTTTCAAAACTATAGGTTACTGGAGAACATTTAGATTTGAAAGGATGGGAGGCATTGACTCTTCAGGCCTGTATAGATTTCAGCCCTTAAAGTAATATACACTTATGTATTGTGAATGATTTTTATTTATGGTTTTTGAAAATCAGTTTTATACCTTTCTAACTGCTGCTTTTACAAATGCTGTACTTTTTCACTTTTTTAGATGTACAATGTTTTCATGTGTGTTTAGATATTTATACGCTTTCTTATTTTTTAAATACCATGGTCTCATAAGTAAGATACTAAGAGTTTAAAAATTATTCCTTATAATGTTCTACCTTAAGGGAAAAAAAGCTAGAATAATAATTCTTAGAATTACTTAAGAGAAAACATTAAAAAATTCATGTAGATTACAGAATTAAACATTATATAATAAAGGTATTCTCCATTGTTCCAAAAAAGAAGATAAAGATAACATTGTTGACATAACTGGTGAGTCTGTTCAGAGACTGTATTATTGCTACTGAGTTTTGGAATCGCAAGACTAAATCTTAACAGCAAAAATATTTCTTGTATGATGTGTTTAAATTTGTTATTTCTTAAATTACATTATTTTCAGGCATACTAATTTTTCTCCAAGTTTAATTATGTGCATACTTCTCATGTTTTTGAAGTATAGCTCACCTAATCAACATTTTCTAAATATTTAGCCTTTCTTTCTTCATGTTTTCTATTCCCATGAATAAATGTATTGTTACACATGTATGTAACTTTGTCATTCATTTTTATATTTCTTTATTTTGCTCTGTCTTGTGTCTGTCTCTAACAGGCTCATCTCATCTCTGTACCTCCCTCATCTCCTACCCTTTGGGTACTCTAAATGCGTTGAAGGTTTCTGAGGTAGTGTAAACCAGCTTGGTCTCTAGGTTAATAGTAATGTACCTCCATGTCTTCATCCCAGTTTCCTTCTATTACATGTGGTGTTAAGTGGATTAAAGCAGTAGAAAATAATGATATACTTAAGTGGTGTGTTATTCTCCTATTGATTTGAATTTGGCCAAATAGACTTTTAAAAGCTGCTGTTTTATAATACTTATATACATAATTTATTTAAAGAGTAAGAAAACTGTAAGTAAGGACTTAAATGAGTTAATAAAATTCTTAACAGATTTTTGAGAACACATTTACAGTTGTATTTCAATAATGAGATGCTTTAATGATACTGACATTACTTAAAGTAAAAAAAAAATAGTACTTTGACATAATCTCATGTTCTTCCCCCAAAACTTCATGGTGAGAGAAATGATTCTGCCAGTCTCACTGTGGACTTAGGGAAAAATTAATGGTGCAACAAGAAGAACAGAGCTTCCATTTTCTAGTAGAAATCGCTTCAATTACTCTCAGTTTTCTCCTGTGCTTGCCCATATCTTTCATGATTTGCCTTGGAAAAATACCTGGTCTATGATAACTTTTTATCTAACTGATATATAATTCCTACATGGAGGTCCAGAGGGAAAAATGAATTCATGACTCAAAGGAAAATTAATTCAAGCAGTTACTAATGTGAATACTACATAATACGCACTTTAATTGAGAAGATGTATGACAAATATTAATGGTTTGGATTTAAGATGGTAAATTCTTTGAGTTTAAAAGGTTAGAAAAATAAACATATATGGTAAATATATAAGGATGATGTTAGGTTTATCAAATATTTACATCTAAATAGTCACAAACATGTCCCAGTTAATAATAGTGTCCACTTTTCATCAGTTTTTGAATAATTTACATGGGATATAATAAGGTTATTGAATTAATAAATGTCTTTTTTTGGATAGTCATATTAATGTTTCAAAGTTATTAAAATATTATAGCAACAGATGTGATTAAATATTGCAAAGACATTTAGTTATAGAATATATTAATATGGACAATGATCAGTGGGCAAAGTGAAGGTAATATAAAGAAATAGGCAAAAACATGTATGTCCGCAAGCAGTGTGACATATTGATTGGATAAATTATCACAGGAATAGCATCCATAAAGTTTCCACACAGATATGTGAGTATGTGAGTGCTAAACCCTAATTTTATACTATTTTGTCCTAGAGGGGAAAAAAATCCTAGCAAATTCTTTTTTATCCTATTAGGAAACATACTCACTTCTGGTTGAATGGAAAATCCTGTACCTGAAAATCGTCATTCTGTGAATTACTATTGCTTTAGGTATCAGGGAGAAAATAAGAAATACCCTTTCAAAACCTAAATTTACTGATTCTTCTTATGTAATAGTATTTGAGTTAATGACAGTCATTTTGAAATCTAAGCCCATCAACCTTTTTCTGAAAGGCAGTGATAATTGAAATAAACTAAAGAAACCAATGTTTAGACAGACAAAGACTATAATTGGTAACACAATTATAAAAATTATTTAATTCATGAAATTTCCTGTAGTTTAGTAGACTATATTTCATGTGTGGATTTTAGTTTGATTGACAGCTAGATGATAGATTTAGATAGATAGATAGACAGACAGACAGTAAATTAAAATTTAAGCTATTTAAAGGCTTTTATTTTTTTCAAAATAACCCAAACCAAGCCTGTCAGTTTCATTTTTAAATAATGATACCTACACATTTTTCTGTATCCTGCCAGAGTTTCAGATACTGCCTTGAAAATATACATATTCAATATGTGCTGTTTCATTTTAATAAATTAACGTATGTATTGAGAAAGATTTGGAGTACTTTTAAAACTTTGATATGGTTAAATATATTCAACTACTAATATTTACTATTATTTAACTATTATCTCTGAAATATGAGCTATCAAACTTGTGGTTTATATTCCTGTATCATAGGCTGGTAGTTTTTATGCTTTTTTTCCTTCATTAACATACATTCTATGCATAAATCTAGATTAGAACTAGCAAGGAATTTGTTATCATCTAGTATGTCTCCAACTAGTTAAATACTCTCCACTAGGTCATTATTCATATCACTTAAAAGATTCATAGAAAATTGTTTTCAAATCCTTTTCTGATTATCAACTTTATGAGGTAATATTTTGTAAAATTTTCATCTTAGAACAAGAATAAGAGAATAAATCTCAAAAATATATTAATACTTACAAAAGGAAATATAAGTGCCAGTATTTTAAACATATCACATGAGATAAAGTTAATTTATGAAATGTTCTACTTTTGAAATATATATGTGAAAATATAGACCATTCAATTTCTTCAGATTTTAAGTTATAACATATTTTCTATCCAATTAAATGTCTTCAAAGCTGATGATTTTGTACTGGGTTGACTCTATTTTTGTATGTGTTTGCTGATTGAGTTAAATAATTGTTCTTCCATGTAGTTTTATATCACATAAAATAAATTATTATAAGAAAGCAGATATATAATTATTTAACTTATCCATGCCTTGAATTTTACCATTTAATTTTATGGAACATTCAGTAAATTTAGGTTTAAATATATCTAACGTTCTAACTCATGAAAATATGGAGAAATGATGTGAAACTGGCGATTGAAGACATCTGTTAGCACAAATGCATTATGTAAAAGGTTTTTTTTTAATAAAAACTACAGTTTTTTTTTTGAGAATGATAAATTAAATGGCTGCTAATGAACAGTTCACAGTCATAGCTGCACGCTGCAGTTAGAAATGGGAGAATGAGAATAACTGATGCAGCTTAAGTCTGTTATTCCTCTAAAGTTTATATATTTCTTGGAATTTGCTATAATCAGAATTTGTATGCATGGTTTAAGGTGAATTTGCTTTAAAATTTCATTTTTAAAATCCTCACCAAATGTGTTATTTTACTTTGTTTAGTAAGAGGAGTGAAATGTTGAGGTTCTACAGGAATTTTAAGCCCATTTCTCTCTGGCAATATATACAATTTTAAACTATAAAAAATTGTACCTATTAATAAGTGATCCCTGCATGAGAGGCTAAATAGTTCAAAAAGCAAAATTGATAGTAATATATGAAAGTAAATTGTTAGTGTCACACTTAGTAATTTCTAGGTAGCAAAGTCACACTTCGTTAAAAAAAAGTCACACTTGGTAATTTCTAGGTAGCAAAGAATAAATGGATTTCCGGAGACAATTTAAAGAAAAGGAGAACAAATTTTATTTGTATATGTACTGTCAGTTTGAAGAAATTCAGATAAGTCCAGGCTGCAGCAATTGGAGAAAGGAGACTAAAGGTGAACATTGAATAAAGTTTGGATTTAGGCAGGTAGAGAGAAGAGCTAGGCAGAAAGAAGAGTCTTCCCATCTAAGACATAAGAATAGGAGCAGTGTTTTGGAGTCACTGAGTTATGATCATAAACATGGTCAAGGCTTCAAAACTGGGTTGTCATTACATATTTCATAGCAAAAGTAACAAGTGAGGATGGGGAGAGGTTAGGGAAAAGTGAGGTACATGTGAAATTAAGCAAATCTTAATAATTTGTATTGTTTAGCTACTAAATATGGACAGATTTCAGATAAGTTGTGATTGAAAACAATGTTTCATATTTAGAGAATAGTGGAATTTAATTACCCTTTTCTAGCCATTGTCATATTCCCACCTCTACAATTCACTTAAGTAATATAATCTTTCTTATAATGGGGAAAATACTACAGAATAATTAAGTTGCTGGTTAGTGTTAATGGAAAAAAAATGTAATTCAAATTTATTGATCTCTTCTCATATGGACCAATATCAGTATGCTTATGCAATCGAATAGTGACAAGTGTAACATTCAGTGTTCGTATTATGTGAGGTAAAGGTATTTCTAATTGAACACTCATATAGAAATCTCTAAAAGTTATTGTCAAAGAAGGTTTGTTTTTTCAGATGCAATAAAAGCTATAAATACACTGTGTACTTTTCAAATAAATATTCGCCCTTTAAAAAACTTTACATTTTAAATACTTCAATTTGAGCTTAAATCATTAATATATATCTATCCTGATTACATATATATATACACACACACACACATACACATATATATAGTTTTGGATAAAATTTAGAAATCACTGATGTTTCAAAGCCATTATTAAACTCTTTTTTGTAGATGTTCTTTCTTCATAGAGAATAACTGTTAAGTTACAAAGTTTTAATCTGAGAGTTTACATTTTCTTGACTGAATTCTCCCATTTCTATCTGTAATTGATAAATAAGAATATTTGTATTGATATATATCTATGTTAACCCTTCATGCTTACCTCATAAATACATTAAGAAACCAATGGTAGTTTAGTTTAATTCATATTTCACTCAATCTGTCTAGAATTATGTAAGTAATTGTTTGTATTCTGTAATAACAATCTCTTTTAGCAGGTCAGGTTGTTTCTCCTCAGTCTGCCCCAGCCTGTGTTGAAAATAAAAATGATGTGAGCAGGGAGAACAGCACTGTTGACTTTAGCAAGGTAAGCTTTTCTCCTTCTCATGTAAGTAAGCCACTGAGTTATTACTAGAAATTACCAGAAATTTTAAAAGGTGTTGACAGTTTTCTTGCATGCACGTTATTTTCATTTCTTAGTCAAAGTTGGATATTGTTATTGACAATGTTAACATTTAAGCTCACATGTACCATTTTGCTTATTCACAAAGCCAAGTGTGTAAATTTGATGCTAGTCTTCAGTTTTCAGCCACGTGGTGTGATGCATCTCTTCCAGTAAAAAGGATAGCTGGACTTCACAGAGAATTTAACAGAAGTTTATTGCTTACAACTTTTGCTAATTTTTATTACAAAATCATTTTCCCCCTATTTGTGGAAAAGCAAATCATATACTATCAAGCTTTATTGCCTTAATTCAGAGAAAGACATTAGTGTAAAACACTAGAACCTAGTAGGATTGAGCAGAGTTTTGAATAAAAACATAGCGACTAACTCTGTTGAGGAATACATCTAACTGGAGACAATTCAAATGAAATCATTTACTTGAATGTATTCTAGGAAAATAATGAGTCTATGAAAACAGTGTGATTTTGGTTAGCAAGTTCCTGACATTTTATATATGCTACTGTATACTGTGGCAAAACAACACTTAAATAGGAAAGAGGAGTTTCAGTATTGACCAGAAGAAAAGAGGATCAACAATTCTCTTTATCTGAGGGGCTAAAATAGTCATAACTCAAAGTAATTTTTTTTTCATCAGGTCCTTAGCACTGGCAATGACGGTAACAGTGGGTCGGGGTGGGAATGGGAGGCAGCAGTATAGGAAGTTGCCTGCATCAAGCTTCTGAAAAAATTCATAGCGATCAGCCCCTTGTTGCTGTTTCAGAATCCCTCCGCCAATGCCAGAATGGTCTAGGTCCAGTTGTGTGCATGCTCTCCCTCTGGTGCCTGGCAGAGTCTCTGTGGGAACATGGTGTACTGGCTTAAGTCTGTTAATTATGCGTGCAGGGACTGGGAGGCCAACAAAAGGGGCATACTAGTCCATGTGGGATGAAACAAAGACATGAAAAAGGACCTCCACACCAGCAAGAGAGAGAGGTGAGGGCATACTCGGGCTCTGTTTCTACAGTGGTTCAAAGCTCATCTCACTGTATGGAGGCATGTGATTCAAATAGTAAGCCAGTTCAAATGTATTCCATTTGCCACTCCAAAAAAAAATTTTTTTTAAAGCATTGCATCTTCATTCATCTGCAAGTTGGAGTAAAATTGTCTCAAACTGCCGTACATTTAATTTCTAATGTTTTCATTTGAAACAATATCTTAAAAGCAATGACATAAGAAGTTGCTTACTTATTTATGCAGGCATTAACAGTATAACAAGGGCACAGTTAACATTCTCAAAAACAATGATAATAAATCACATCCCTTCAAATAAATTACCTTTACCTTTTTAAAAAAGGATATAACCCTTTGACACTGAATTTTATGTCTCTATATCATTTTGCTTTTAGTTGTCTGACCTATCTTTGCAGCATTCAAAAATGCTTTATCGCATTTGAGAGAAAATGAATATTACCAATTGAAGACAGTAGTCTTATCCTCAGGTCCCTAGAACAATTTGAACTATAGAAGAGTGAAAAATA
Organism: Camelus bactrianus; assembly: GCF_048773025.1. Lineage (NCBI taxonomy): Eukaryota > Metazoa > Chordata > Mammalia > Artiodactyla > Camelidae > Camelus > Camelus bactrianus. Next base: position 45,310,554 of record NC_133543.1, read on the forward strand.
GATTTTCTTTCCATTAATTCTTTTCTTTCTTATTCCATTTCCAGTCACTGTTCTGTTCCATTTTTTAATGGGAAAGTTAAATTTCTAGAGCCCTCTACTCAGTGCCAATCTATATTCCTCAGTTTCTTGCCCATGGCATGGCTTTTGAGGAAGTACATAAGATCCTACCTCTAGCATTTATAAGTTATCTGATCTTGGAGAAGTTCTCTGGACTTCATCTTTCTCATTTGTAAAATAAGAATAATAATACCTGTTTATGATTTATTGAGAAGATTAAGTGAGAAAATGGCAGAGTGCTGGGCTTACAGTAGGTGTTCAATAAAATGTGGTTACTACTACTATTACTATTGTTGTTGCTGTTACCATTAATATCAATGGAAATAGTAGAGTCAAAAATAAATACTAGACGAGAATTTAATATGTTTTGGTCTCCACTGGATCTCTAGTGCCTTGAAGAGTGTTTGGGATATAGGTGTTGAATGAATCCTGTGAGGTTCAAGATAATTTTGCTCTGGATTTTTTTTGAAATACAAAATAATGCTTCTTACTTTATAATCTGGAAAGGCAGAGTAGTAGGATTTGAAAGGCACAAATGCAGTACATTATTATGGAAACAAAATTTAGTGCCAGATTTTGCAGGTACATGAGTTAAGGATTTTTAGCCTAAAGATTTCAATTTGGTAGTGAATTTATCAGAGTGAATGTATCAGTTAGTCTATAGATTACTTTGTTCATTTAAATATCTTAAGTTTTAATATGTAAATTCCAGACCCCAGTAGACTTTTGAGGTGTTAAAGAAAAAAGTCTTTATTCATTTCAAGTGACTTGACTATCTGCATACAGTCTATATATTTTTAACCCTTCCAGTGGTTAGGCCCATCAAACTCATTCCTTTTTAGGAGTGTTTTCAAATATAATCTGAATTGTCAGGTTTTTGATTCCTGTGAAGCTTTTAAAAAGCAGATGTTTCATAGTTTTTAAACTGACATGTAGAAGGCAGCTATTTTAGTATTTCCCGAATGTTGGTGGTTTCTTTTATTTCAAATGACTCAAAGAAGCTTTCACAGTATTTTCTGTGTAGAGAGAACTCTCTTCTGTATCCATCTTTAATATGTGAAATATAAAGAGTTGCATTATTAAATCTTAGAATTGTAGTAAACTTTAGAAATTTCATTTAGAAGGTGAGAAAGCTGAATCCCAGATTAAGAGAGCTGCTCAAGATCACTGGCTGGCCAGTGTTGTAACACCATTTCTCTCTGGAGAATTTCTATTAATTTTCTTGTACTTCCTATAATGGACTTAAGACAGACTTTCTCCATAATGTCCCATCTGTCCTTCCTTCACATCTCAGTGTATAGCTTGTCCAGACACTTCTAGTTCCACCATGACCTTCTGACTAACCATGTTCCCTAGAGATATAAATGTTTGTCACCCACAAGTTAAGTACCAGATTCCCAGAATAAAGCATCTTTTCTCCTTAGCATAAACTTTTGGAGACCCTAGAAGTGTGAATATAAATGCAGATCCATAGGAGGAAAGCTTGATTTCTTCAAGATTCTGTTAAGAGAACCAAAACATTCCAAGATTTCTTTATGTTTATTTCAAGTATTTAAGTCCGCTTGAGGACTGTCTCAGGGATGCTGTTCAACCTAGTTTCTCAGAGCTGTTTTTGGTATTTGCAGTTTTATAAGAGGTTAAATTATGGTCCTTAAATGCGATCTTTTGTTATATTGAAAGGTAGTTAGGTTGCCAAATAAAGTTCTTTATGAATCATATGTTAACACAAATACAAAAATATAGGACTGTTCCAGGAATAATGTAATATTTAATTGTGTCATATAATTAGGTAATATATAATCTATTACCCCCAAATATATGGCTACTCCAACATTAACATAATATAATGCATAAAATATAATGACTACTTATCTGTTATTTAGCTAGAGTTTATTACATTTTAAATCAAGATAAACTTACTAATCTTGAAATTAAATTCTGTATATTTTAATGCATTTTCTAAATAACAGATATCAACCAATGATATATTAGATATTATATAATGCAAAAAAATCAAATGTAAGGACCATATATTTTCTTTTATAAAATTAAGCCATTTTAGCATACCTACTCCTTGACTTAATTAAATTGAATCTTAAAGCAGTCATGTGTATAATTGCCATCTACCAGAGACATAGACTTCAATGTTTAAGGTTATGGCACTTGTCAAGAAATAAATGATTTTGTAAAAACTTTTCCAGGTGGAATTTAAACGTGTCACATTAACGTTATGACAAGTATTGCCAGTACAACTCAGATTGTTTATCACTTACAGATTTTCTTAAAAAGCTATTTTCTCATTTTAAATTTTGTTCCACTGTATTAATATTGTATAATTGCTATTTCTATTGGGGAGAAACTTAACAGTTTACTCTTTTAGTCTTTGAAAGACTTATGGAAAATTATTATGTTTTTCTCACATGGCTAATAGTGTATGGGTATTCTTTTATTCTCTTCTTGAGAATTTATACACTAAAGTGAAATTATAATGCATTACTAATTTAAAGCATTCTTCAGTGTGTGCATTTCTCTTAGCTAGAAACATAAATACAAAAATACAATAATAATTCCCATGGAATTTAACCTTCTATTATTAAAATAAATAAATATTTTTGTACCTATAAATTAAAAGGTTAGATTCTATAAAAGGAAAATAATTTACCGTATAGTATCCCAATGTATATATTTTAGGAGTTTACAAATTTATGTTTAGAAGCATGCTTATAGGTTAAAAACCTCTGAAATTTATATTTGTCATAATTTTTTACAGGCAGTTTTGCTTTGTTGAATCATTTTTCTTTCTCTTTAAAGTGGAACATTCCTCTATTTGATATTTTTAGTGGAGTGCTGAGGCTTATTTTTATATTTAATCCTTGTGATAAAATGTATACTCCCTATAATGGGTTTTATGTTTTGTAGCATAAAAACATTCCTTATCTTACAAAAAACTTAAGTAGTTGAAAAAACCTTCTAAATAGCTGTGCTGAGGTCTTGATTTTAGAAAGCAACATATTTAATGTAGTCACTAAAGTCTGGCTATGGACTTCCTAAGGTATTCCTACTAAAAGTTTGGGTTTTTTTTTTTTTTTTTTTCATTTTAAATTGCTTGGGAAAAATATTCTTAAATTATTAAACTTGCAGAAGAAATATCTGGCCTAAAAAGTCTTCCGGGCCTCACCTATATTTGCCAAAGCTCTTTTATCTTTCTCTCTCTCTTCTCTTCTTCCTCCTCTTATTTTTCCTCCTCCTTCCCCTCTTCTTCCTCCACATTCCTCTCCCTCTCCCTGTCCTCCAACTCCTCCTCCTCCCCTCCCAGCCACTTCCTCCTTTTTCCTCTGTTTCTCCTGTTCCTACTTTGATCTTTGGTCTCCATTTCGTTAACATGAAAGCATAGAAACAATTACTACAGCAGTCAAACTGTTATTCTCCCTACAAACAGATTTCCATTAAAAGCAACTCAGATGAATTAGAAACAAGAAATAGGCCTTGTAAAATTGACTTTAAAATCACTGTTTGGTTTTCACTGAGGCCCTGTGTGTAAAAATTGATATTTACTCTCATGAATATTAACATTCGTTTTTCAGACTTCACCCTTTATTCTAAGCATTTCTTTTTGTTAATGACACTTTTGTATGAATTCATTTCAATCACAGACATCTCATATCAGAAATTCAACTCGGGCTCTTCAACAACTCCAAATGTTTATGTTTTTATTCTTGTTTTTTTTTTTTACTCTGCCATATGTAGTTTCTCTGATGAGAAATTAAAATTGAAGAATGATAAAGCCAATTATAGAATGTGAAGGATATGGAACAGCTAAAATAAAAATGAAGACTAAAGTCATAATTTATACCATAAAGAGAATAACGATTATATATAGATTTTCTTTTTTGAAATGGACATGTTTTGAGTATTAATGAATTGAAATGTATTGTGAACAAAATTTAGATAATATAGTATACAAATACTTGGATCTATTGGCAAATGCTACTTAAATTATCATCAAAGTGTATTCATTTAATAGAATACATATTCTTTTCTCCCTGAAAATTTCAAGATTACTAAGCCTGAATTGTATCTTTTAAAAATACTGAATAGAGAAACTTGAGTATTTAGCTTATTGACGGCAAATTAGAGAAATGGACAACTAAAAGTTATTATTTTTAAAGGGCAAATGAGATGTTTAACTATTTTAAACATTTATTAAACCATATTTATAGAAGTATTTTTATTTAAACTATTATTTATTGATGGATTACCATGTGTGAAGCTAGAATATGATTTAGCAAATTTTTCCAGTTTTGATTTATCTTCTTTTACTTTGTGATGCTTGCAGGTCGATCTGCATTTTATGAAGAAGATTCCTCCAGGTGCTGAAGCTTCAAACATCTTAGTTGGAGAATTGGAGTTTTTGGATCGAACCGTAGTTGCGTTTGTCAGATTGTCTCCAGCTGTGCTGCTTCAGGGGCTGGCTGAAGTCCCAATCCCAACCAGGTAAGAAGTATAAGAGCATCTTTTGTATTTTTTCTTAAACCACTTTTTGTGGGAAAAAAAAGATGTTAATATAATTTCCTCTGAGAGGTTTTTCTAGAAACTAATGTGCAAGCCACAAAATTACTATTTCTTCATGTTTGTGAAGGAGGGGGGAAATGTGCTTTACAAATTATTCTGTCCTTTCCTCCTTCCTCTCAAATTTCCATATTTTCTTTTAGGTGTGCTCCTCATCTCTGAATACCATGGTCTATGTCACCATACAAATCCTTTCTAATATTTTTGGTAAAAAGAAATAAAGTATTAAGCTTTCCTCAAAGATTGCGTTAGACTGTGGGCTAAGGAGAGGTCCTACATGTGAGTATGGTCATACTCAAAAAGATTGAAGTTTTAAAGGCTTGGCTCATGCTGGAATGATTAGGCCCTCAACGTACGTGTGAGTGCCATCATTAGGCGCATCCCTGCTGTGTCTACTGTACTGTGTGTTTCAATCCTCTGCACAGCGTGCCTCCCATACATAGAGTCTGAAGAGTCATTTTAGTAGCCTCATGGTACTATGGTTAAATATGAATCAAAAGTAATTATTTAATTTCATTACCTGAACTTGTTTTTCATTTAGCTGTATATAAAAACTAACAATTTAGGGATAATACAGACTAAATTATGTTGTTTATTACTTATCTCTATTTTAAAGAGTTAAGATGGTCCATGAGCAAATTGTGAAGGAAAAAAAAATACTGACTTCAGCATGTTGGGTTCCTAGCCATTTCTCCAGAGGACCTTGTTTCTTCCCTTCTCCTGCCATCAAATGTGATTCCTGTGTATAGACAGTCTTTCACTCTGATCCTGGTCTCATAGCAAAACATATCTATATAGGGTCCCACGTCCCGCTTGAATGGTGCCCTTTGCTTCATGCTGGAGTTGTTTCAAATGCTGCTAGTAGGCCTCTCCTTCCAAACACTGAATGCCTTAGCCAGGTTAAAATGATGAACAGTTCAGGTGCTGTGGCAACTGGGTTTGCAGAATATGTGTCTTCTGTGGATATTTGGGTGTAACTCAAAACATAGCAAATTACATCATTCTGTATTTTGATTTTGGATAAGATACTCCGAAAATATGGACTAGTTATCAGGAGAGGCCTCATTTATAACTGGAATGGGATTTAATGTTTGAGTACCTGTACCTGAATCTGTGACAGAATAGATTCGAGGCAGGAAGCTAGTTACCAATTCAGGTTGTACAGAGAAGTTCATTGTTGGTGGAGGGCCACCAAGACTTCTGATACATACCAACTTCTATTAAAAGGGGGAAAGGATGAACTGAGCACATTAAAGAGGCATCTGACCATATGATTAAGGCTGTATTTTTCTACATACAACCTGTAATCTACATTCAGAATTTCTGGAAATTTGGGATTCAGATTTAAGATGTCAAACTTACTAAATGTAGAGGTATTATTTTAGTAGTTTAAAATTCCGTTGCAGTCTCCCAAGCAGTACGTTCTTGTTCCACCACTTAGGAAGGTGTCTGATGAGCTCTGGGTAAATGATGGCTGTCTATGACAGTGATGGTTCTTGTATTTCAAAGGAAAGAAAAGAAAAATTCCCAGGAGTAAGGAAAAGCCGTATGGGGTTATATACCCTCTCTTTGAAAACTATCAAGGTTTAGGTGACCTCATGTCATACTGACATAGCAAAATGTATCTAGAGAACAATGGAGAAAAAATTAGGGGCACGTAGAGCCACTGTATAAGGAGAGATTTAAAAGACTAGACTATTTGGTTAGGAAAGGTGAAAAAGGTGAAATATAGAAGAAGATTAGTTAGACAAATGGAATAAAGAAAGCCATTCAAGGCTCCTAATTATCCTCTCTTAGGAGGACAAAAGGGCACATTGTGAGTATAACAGTTAACACATAGTAAAAATGTCAGAAAATAATTTGGGGGGACTTTATAAATAGCCTATGAAATGAAAACCTGAAAAATAATAAGATATACATAGGTTGGGAAATTTCTTAAAAGTATAGTTGGTAAAGCATATGCCACCACATTAAACTATTACTGTTTCAAATATATGGTGGACATTTCTGTGTACTAGATATTGACTTAGATTCAGTTACAACTGACACAAAAAATTAATGTCAGACTGTCTAAGATTGTATAATATGTGCATCACGTAAAAACAGGAAAATCTCTAAAGTTTATAACTAATGAAAGGTAGAATTGTAGTACCTATTTCAGTACACCTTATAAAGCCATTAGTCTTCCCACTTAAGAACAGAAACCGTTTAATAAATGAATACCGCAGAATTATATTGCAGGATACAGGGCATTTTAAAATTCTCACAATTTCCCTGCAGCATTGACTTTTTCAGAGATAGAACAATTACCAGTCCTCCAAAGTTAGAACGCATATTGATTTCTTCAAAAGCTGCAGGTGTAACGATGAGTTTGCTAGACTTTCAACCTAATTTAGACGGACTGTCATAGTACAGCTGGTATTTTTACTCCTCTAGCATTGGAATTAAGATTTTTTTTTCTTTCTACCTGATATTTGATTTCTGGCAATATTTTTTCCTACTTAATGTAAATTTTATATACACCTACTGTTTTTTTGGACCATGTATTCTTTCTTTGTTTATAATACTACTGTATTATCTTTTTCCCCTTCTACCTAGTCCTGTAATTTGCATATTAGTGAATTCTCTTCCTTAGAATTAAGAAAGATTAGATCAGATTTTACTTTTCTCAAATTTCTCCTCTAAGGATTATAGAATACTTAAAATTTTCACTAACAACTGTGTAGGCTCTATAGGTAACTAAATGGGGGGAACAGATCAAAATAATCATGGATTCCAGTTGCTCAAGGATCTTAAACATGAGTCATTTTGAAACATTATAAAACATTTCAAAATATGTAATAACCTGTAAAAAATATGGAAGTACTTTACACTGAAATCTCCATCTTCAATAATTCCTTTGAGATGAGTGATTCTGTACTAATGAAATTATTTTTATATTTCTACCTTGAAGTACTGTTTTTTTCTTCTTACTTACAGATTTTTGTTCATTCTTCTGGGACCCCTGGGAAAGGGTCAACAATACCATGAGATTGGCAGATCAATTGCAACCCTAATGACAGATGAGGTATTTATTCAAGTTCATTGGGAACATTTCCCCCCAACTAGGTACACCTAACTTTTGGAGTTCTGTATTCATGACAATTTGCTGTGAATCAGATTTCTCTACATTGAATCCCCTTTCTTTTAAATGCCTCTACTGTAAAATCTCCTTTGGAAAAATTTGTTTACAAGGGGTAATAAATTCACACACCTGGACATAATGTTTTAAAACCTCGTACTCTAAAAAAAATTTGTTATTTGGTGACATTTAGGATATATTTATTAATATTCCTCTTATAGTATCCTTCCAAAATGAGCACCACTGTTAATATCATTGCAATCTTGTTTTGGGCACATTAATTTTAAAGTCTCAAGAAAGAACAATGGCAGCTTATCTGAATAGTATACATAACACCAAAAGCCATGCAACATCTGTCGGCTCTCTTTACAATTGCCTCAATGTGCATGTTCTTAACCTGGGAGTCTTTGAATCATTAGAGGAGCTGTAGATGGATTTCAAGAAGCTTGTGATTTCTTTGATAAACTAATTTTTCTATGTAAAACTTTGTATGTAGATTTTTTTTTTTTGGACTGGAAAAAGTTATCAGCTTCTCAAAGAGATGTATGTCTCAAAAATGTAAGATTATAAGAATAACATAAACACTAGTATCATATAAACTGCTTTCTTGTATTCTCCAACACCTTATGAAAATATTTTTATTATTTAATCATTTTTATTGTTAAAGAAGAGAAAACACAGAAGATCACAGAAAGGGCATAAATTCAAAATTTACTAGTAAATGACAAATGGGATTATACATTTTCTAGAATCTCATCTGAATAAGTTAATGGTGTATTTATTGAAATATATGGCTTGTAATACTTGAAAAATTTATATGAAGAGTAAATTAGTATTATATATAATTTTTTCTAAGTTATGAAATCTGAAAATTTGAACTTGTGTTAGGGGTTCAATATAAATTCTTCTATTATATCTGTTCAAATTATGTTTTATGGTTTTATATGAATTAGTTATTATTGATGGTTACACATAAGAAACCAAAAGCTAGGGAAAAATTTTTCTCATCTGTTTCAGAAAGAACCAACTTAATGAGTATATTAGTTTCTTATGACTGCCATAAAAAATTACCACAAACTAGATGATTAAAACAATCTTGAGGTTTGGAACTCATATTCTGGAGGGCCAGAAGCCTGAAGTCAAAGTGTCAGCAGGGCCACATTCTCTTTGAAGGCTCTAGGGGTGAATCCGTCCTTGTTTCTCTAGCTTCTAGTGGCTTCTTAATTATTGATGTGTATTTACTTATTGCTATTTTGTTAATTGTTTTGGGGTTTGCTTTTTGTTGTTTTGTTCTTTTTTTTCTCTTCCCTTGGGATTTGATGGCTGTCTTTAGTGTTATGTTTGGATTCCTTTTTCTTTTTAGCTATTAGAGGTTTTTGGGTTTTTGTTACCATGATGTATGTATGCATATATGTATGATTTTTTATATATATGAGATTGTTTTAACTTGCTGATCTCTTAATTTCAAACACATTTTAACAACTCTGCATTTTACTCTCCACCCCTCACAACTGCTGTTTTTGACATCGATTTTGACATCTATTTGTTTCATGTGTTTTTTAACTGCTTATTGTGAATGTAGATGATTTTACTACTTTTGTTTTTCAGCCTTCCTATGAGCTTTGCACATGTTTGATTTACTATCTTCACTTATATTTGTCTTTACTGATGAACTGTTTTCTTTCATAGTTTTCATGTTTCTAGTTGTGGACATTTACAATCCTTAAATATTCAGATTAGGTCTCATGCCAAGTAAAGATACTTAGAAGAATAGAGATATTCTGAGCCAGTGACTTGCAACATGGAAATCTATGTTTTCAATATTCTGAAAAATCTTTCTCAAAGTACAACTAAATTATTAATGTATCTTTTATATCTTCATATTATCCTAAACAAAGACTATATATGCTTATCATACCAGTGATTTTTTATGAAATGTTCTTAGTTGGAAAGTAAAGAAAAAGCCTTTGAAAATGATCATTATCACTTCTTCAGCAGTTTAGATTGAATACCTAGAAAGCTAGAAACTAAAACAAATAGTCTAAAAGTAGAATAGAATATGGAAGAAGAAAAGTGAAGTTTCCCTGGAATGTTTTGGGATATTTGGTCACTACAATATAGATAAACATAAAGAATAATATAGTAGTTCCAAACCTCAAATATTTGTCCATTCCACTTTATAGCATGTGAAATACAAAAAGGATCAGAAATATTTATATCATATTTAGCATAAATTAATGTTTCCCATTTACCTTTACTTTTACTTTCCTCACTTAACATATTAAATATATCATTCCCTTGTATGTTAGTCATGAGAGATTAGTTTATGCTGCAGTAATAATCAACTAATGGCTTAAAACAAAAAGGATTTATTTCTATCATTTGTGTGTCCATCACAAGCTGGCAGAGGTCCTGTACTCATTTAATCACTTGGGCATCCAGGTTCATAGAAGCTTAATCTTGACCCATGTTTTCTCAGTCACTATGGCAGACAAAAGGCAATGTGATAAATCATACACTGGTACTTCTGATTTCTGTTTGAAAGTAACGTATGTGTGTGTGTGTGTGTGTGTGCATGCACGTGCAAATGTAACTCATTCTTTGGAAATATACGCTTATAGATGTAATTCAAGAAAATAGTAACAACTTTATTATTATTTAAAAATTGAAACAGAACTAACCTTTTAAGTTAGTTTATGTATGTCATGGTATAAATATTACTAAAATTTCTAATATATTCTATAAATTTTTATCTATTTTTAAGCAAGGGGTTCTTTTGGAAAGTTTGATTTATACATGCATAAACAAACTTTGCCAAGTTTAAATCATTAATTCCAGGATAATGAATTTCCTTTCATCCTCCTTTCCCTTCTCTTACTCTTGCCTCCAGAAATTTTTACATTCATTGTAGCATTCTAAGAGAAATATTTAACTAGGTACATTCATGGTATAAACTAAATTACAGTATTTTACATGAAAAACTTCTTTAGTTAGAACTTTATTTCTTCAAAGTGTTATAATCACATGTGAGATAACTCGGAAGTGAAAGCACAGAACACATTAAGGCTTTTTAATTATTTTCTATCTGTAAATGATATTTATTTTCCTTCTATAGGTATTTCATGATGTTGCTTACAAAGCTAAAGATCGTAATGACTTGGTATCAGGAATTGATGAATTTCTGGATCAGGTTACTGTTCTCCCTCCTGGAGAATGGGATCCAAGCATTCGAATAGAGCCTCCAAAAAATGTTCCTTCCCAGGTATGTGTATATGAAAATACTCTTAAAAATCTCATCATTTTGTTATTTTTTTAAATACATGTATTGAAATAATATAACCAATCAAAAAGATTCAAATGATTTAAATTATAACCTCTGTGGTATTGTGATTTATAATAAGAAATATATATCTGGTCGTCATCCCTATTTCTGGCACAGAGCTCCTGAAATGCTTGGAATTTTCTAAGTGGTAAAAGCAATAAAGGTGTCTTTTGTTATGTTAATGAAGTTACTTTTAGAATTCCCCTAAGGATGGGGGCTGATTGCCAGTGGAACCAACCATGTGATTAGAGGTTGGAATTTTGAGTCCCACCCTCTCCCCAGGGGAGAGGGGCAGGAGTTTCAATTCAGTCAGCAATAGCGGGTGGTTTAATCAGTCATGCCTGTGTAATGAAGTTTCCATAAAATCCCAAAAAGACAGGGTTCAGAGAGCTTCCGGGTTGGTGAACACATGGAGATTGGGAAGAGTGGTGTGCCTGGAGAGGGTATGGAAGCTGCTTGCCCTTTTCCCATGCCTTGCCCTATGCGTCTCTTCCATCTGGCTGTTCCTGAGTTATATCCTTTTATAATAAACTGGTGATCTAGTAAGCAAAACATTTCTCTGAGTGCTGTGAAGCATTCTAGAAAATTAATTGACTCTGAGAAGGAGTTTATGAGAACCTCTGATTTATAGCCAGTTGGTCAGAAACACTAGTAACAACCTGAGCTTGTGACTGGCATCTAAAGTGGAGTGGCAGGCAGTCTTGCAGGACCGACTGAGCCTTCAGCTTGTGGAACCCGATGCTATCTCAGGGTAGATAGTGTCAGAATTAAGCTAAATTGTAGGACACCTTGCTGGTGTCCAGAGCATTGCTTGTTGGTGTGGGGGAACTCCCCCACTTCCCACCACTTTGGAATTGCCACTAGAACCAGTTCAACCTCCAAGAAGTCAGGGGCATGAAGTTGCAAAGTCTTCCTTTTTCCCATTCAACACAAATTTGGTGTATTGATGATATGCTAGTGAATAAAACAGTCTCATATGCCTGGAAAGATTTTAGACTCACCTTGAAAAATACACTGGAGGAAAATTTAAATTTTAATAAATATGACTTGAGAGAAAGTCCATTACTGATCCAGCCCTTTGAAATTGGCAAGTATTAGGAAAATTCAAGGGTATGGTTTATTCATATTACATAGAAAACTCCCTATTACTGCTGATCACATTTATGACTGGAAGAATTTTTTTTAATAATTCTTGTGTATGTGTTGCTTTCATGTAGGGATATGGTATGAACATTGTAAAAATTATCCCTCTAAAAATCTAATGTGCATTTTACTCATTATATAATGCAGAAAGCTAAGAATAAAGACTGTTGCTATTGTTTGGGGTCATTGTCTTATTGCAGGAATGACTTTATTGAAGTGGTAGCCAAATGTTCGTTAAGCCCACTTCTCGTATTGCCACTTGTATTCCTACTGTATCTGCCTCCTGCAACCCTCCCGGTTGTCATCTACCCAGCCTCGCCTTCAGCTCTTGTCCTTGCAGAGTCCAGCTGCCTTAGTAGCTGACTCTACTGCCTTAGTTGCAATGGCCTAACTGACCCAGCCTTAGACACAGAAGTTTTGCTAGTTAGCCAGAGGTGTGCAAATGAGAAGGTGTACTACTCAATCATGAGTGTTTAAAAAAGTCATCTCAACTCCATTATCAATTTAAGGATGTTCCATTCCTGTATTTTCATTCTGAAGTTACTTCATAATTATTAAAGATTGTTTGCTTTCTTTTGTCAAAAATTACAATTTAGTGATTCTGTAACCATCACCACATAATTTCAGTTGATCCACTGCTAAAACATAGTAAGTTACTTAAGGAGTAATTTTATGGGGCTATAGATTGTCTTATTTTTGTACTTGTATACATCTTTGCACTTACCGAATTAGAAAAGACAGTATAATGCTTCTTGAATTAGTAAGAATCTCTGTAATTGATGTTATTTGGGAAAATTCAGTGAAAATATTAATACGTTGAGCATGAGACTTTAAAAATCACTTGACACCAGTTTGTTTTTCAAACATTAAAACTAAAGACAAGAATTTCTGAAAACACCTTGTTTTCGAGAGAGAATGTTTTTGAGGCAAGTGGAGGCATGGGAGCTCTGTATTTTTAAAATTATTTGTATGAAACTCTTTAAAATCAGGATTAATTCTTAGATTCTGGGTATTGAGAGGTGGTAGTAGAAAGAATGTTGCATTAAGAAACAAGGCACCTGGATTCTGCTATTATCTATTTGTATGACCCTGAGCAGATGCCCTAACCTCTCTGTGCTGATTGTCAGCGTGTCCAATAGAACTTTCTGCAGTGATTGAAGTGTTCTATATCTATGCCATCCAATAAGCCAAGCCACTGTTGAACAGCAGAAATGTGACTACTGTGACTAAGGAACTGAATTTTTAATTTTAATTAACTTAAATTTCAATAGCCACAAGTAGTTAATAGCTATCATATTAGACAGCACAGTTTTATATAATGAGTTTGAATTAGAAACACTCTCTTTAGAACATTAGTATTTTTTAATGTATATTGCAGTTTAATAATAGATACTATGGAACTTTGTTTTCTTTCCTTAAGTGGAGAGAAATGAATTAAAATACATTAAGCACTCTAACTTCATACTCATTCCAATAATATTTTCCCCCGTGGGATAATTTCCATGGTTTTTATTGTTTTGGAATGTGTAAATCACAGTATTTTTTAATTTTTTTTCTTTCAGTTAAGAAAAGAATAACCAATTATCTCAAGGAAAACCCCTGAAAATACTCATTAGAACTTGTGTCAGTCATTATAGTCACTCCCTTGTGCATACTCTCAGCTTCTTTGCTTTTCTCTCATGCTACTTACTTGCTTGTCAAAACCACAGCACTGAATCCAACTCTAGCCTGTACCTGCACTGATGCAGATGAGTGTGACTAAAGGAAAACATACAACTGCATTTACTGAGCTCACATAATTCATGACCACATATCTCAAGTGCTCTTAGATGTTCCAAGTTCATTATACTATACTTTCTTAGTTCAGTCATTCTGTGTGACTGTTTCACACCTGTTTTTTCTTTTCAAAGTTTCAAACACATCCTTCCTGACTCTCACTTTCGTTATGTTGACTTGTTTCCACTTCCCTGAGAAAATTTAAATGATCAAAAGAGAACTTCCATAGACTTCTCAAACCATATTTACCCACCTGCCAGCATCTGCACTTTCATACTCTGCCTTCTCCTGACTTTGAATTATCCAAAGTCAGCCTTCTACCCATGCCCCACATCCCTTTTCCTCACTTCTGCTCAAAGATATTACTCCATCAATTCTCCTGTTTCTCCCCTATATCATCAGTTCTTTTCTTCTGTATTATGTAATTTTTGTTAGCAAACAACATTGTTAATTTGCAAATCTGAAAAAAAGAACTCTCAGTACTGTATCACTGCCCACCCATTACTTTGTTCCCCTCCGTAACCCAGTGCAACAGAAGAGTTCTCGCTACTATCTGCCTCCAATTCCTCTCCTTCAATTCTCTGCTTTTCTAGTTGAAATACAGTTAAAGTAAAATATTATGTTAGTTTCAGGTATACAGCATGGCGATTTGACATTTAAGTGCATGTCCCCATGCAAAGTTACTACAGTGTTTCTGATGATATTCTTAAACTATTATGAATTATGCTGTTGTGCTCTTATGCTTATAATACATCCCCATGACTTACTTATTTTCTAACTAGAAGTTTGTACCTCTTAATTCCCTTTACCTATTTCACCCATCCCCTCATGGCTCCCTTTCTGGCAACCACCTGTTTGTTCTCTGTATCTATGATTCTGCTTTTGTTTTGTTTCTTCCTTTGCTTTGTTTTTTAGAATATACACATGAGTGAGATTTACAGTATTTGTCTTTCTCTGTCTGACTTATTTCACTTAGCATAATACCCTCTAGATCCATCCATGTTGTTAAAATGGCAAGAATTTGTTCTTTTTTATCCTTCAATTCTCAGACCTACTCCAATAAGGCATTTACTCTTAGCACTTCACTAAAATCGACTTATATGAAGGTCACCAAAGATCCCCACAATGCTAAACCCCATGGTCAATTCCGAGTCTCTATTTTATTTAGCCTATCATTCGGCAACATTTGAAAGAGTTGATGACTCCCTTTTCCTTGATATACTTTCTTTGCTTGGCTTCCAAAACCCCACACTCTTTGTTTTCCTTGTACCTCAGTGGTCACTCCCGTTTCATTTGCTGATTCCTCCTTTTCTCTCTGATTTCTTTATGTTGCAGTGATGTAGGGCTCAGTCCTTAGTTGGCTTCTCTCCTCTATACTCCTTCTCTTGGTAATATCATCCAGTCTTATAGCTTTAAATCCTCTTCCAAATCTATTTTCACCTTGAACTTGAGAGTCACAGGATACGCAAATGCTTATCCTGTGTCTCTACCTGGATGTTTTACAGATATCTAAAATTCAACATGCCAGAGTTGGAATGGAATTGTAGATTGTCTCATTTCTGTACCTGAATACATCTTTGCATTTATATTAGAAAAGACAATATAGTGCTTCCTGAAGTATATAAGAAACTGATCTTTTCCCAAAATCTATTCCATTTGTACCTTCCTGTCTTGATAGGTGCTAACTCCATACTTACAATTGATAAAGCCAGAAACATTTATTCTTATCTCTTATACCTGACTTCTGTCCTGCCAAGAAATACTCTTGGCATTGCCTTCAATATTTATCCAGAATTATACTCACTATTGCTACTGCCACCACCCTGGTTCAAGCTGCCGTGATTTTTCTCCTGGGTGACTGAAATAGCCTCCTGACTGGTCTCCTTGTTTCTACTCTTGGCCTCGAGAATCTGTTCTCAACACAGCAGCCAGAGTGTTAGATCATGTTACTCCTTTCCTTAAAACCCTGCAAAAATTCCTCATTTCACTGAGAATAAAAGCCAAACACTTACAGTGGGCCACAAAACCCACACAATCTGGCCTCTCTGTACCTCTCTCAGTCATCTCTTGCCACTTTCTCCTGTGCTCACTTCTCTCCTTGGCCGCCTGTTCCTTGTTCTTCAAATCTTTCAGTCACACTTCTGCCCTAAGACTGTCCCCCTGGCTGTTTCCTTTGCCTGGTTGTCCTCCAGTTATTCTCGTGGCTGATTCTCTTGACTCCCTCAGGGTTTTCCCCAGTGACACTTTGTGTCTGAGCCTGCCTGACCACTCTGTTTGTAACTGCCATTCCCTCCTCCCCACACCTCCCATCTCCTTAGTTTGCTCTAGATTTTTACTTTCCCACAGTTTTTAATCTAACACACTGTAGAATTAATTTACTTACATGTTCGTTTCTTATTTTCCCCAATAGCATGTGAGCTCCATAGACCTGATTTGTCCACTGAACTAGAATTATAGCTTGAACTGTATTATAGCTAAAATTCTAGCTGGAACTAGGAGGAGGGAACTGAAGCTTTAGGAGGCTAGGTAACTTTCTAGAAGTCATACAGCAAATAAGTAACAGCCTGGGTTCCTAGCCACTCTGCATATTGCCTCAAGGGAAAAATTTTGTTTTTGTTATTTACAACTAGCACCTGAAATTAAAAAACAAAAACAAAACCAAAAAAACTTCCCGCAGGAGAAGAGGAAGATTCCTGCTGTACCAAATGGAACAGCAGCGCACGGGGAAGCTGAGCCCCACGGAGGACATAGTGGACCTGAACTCCAGCGAACTGGAAGGTTAGTAAAAGCACTTGTCTGGGATTTGAGAGACCAAGTAATGTACCGTTCTTGTGTGTTGGGAATTGCTGTTTCGAGACCTAATTTGTTTTTATACTTGAATACCTATTCTTTGGGGGTGAAAATGCCAATTAATTTGCTTTCTCTGTAGCTACTAAGGATTGTCATTACTGCCAAACCAGAGCAGTGAATATACCATTCCATTTTATCTTACCTAGTCTTTCATATTGCTATGCATAAAATGCATTCACAGATCCTTAGAATAAATAAGAAAACTGTCACTTGTCCCTTCCAAAAGAGCCTGTTGAAATCTTCAAGTTCAAGATGGAAATAAAAATAAATACCAAGAACTCAGTCTTATAGAGCCTATTTCATTACATGCAAGTAGGATGTATATAATAGTATTTTTTATTTTTAAGGTAATAATTTGAAAGAGCTATATGATTTATTTTTCTACTCACACATCTTTGAAGAGATGAAAGCTTCAATTTATTTCTTAAAATGATTCTTTATGGTTTTTTGACAGCTTGTCTCTCTCCAAGCAATGTGTGAGCAGAAAATCAGAAACCCTTGGGTGGGTCTCTCTTTAGGGAATAAGTGCACATAACCTCCATTATAACTGAAGGCAATTGCAAAGACTTTGCAGGATTGGTGCTCCCCTCCCCTCAAGTGCCACTTCCTGCACTGCTTTCCCTGTGTCCTCTAAGCTGACTTCCCAGTTCCTGACAACTCTGTGCATTTTAATTCTCCTCTGTTCTTTCCCTTTATCTACGTTTTGTCTCTGAGGAAATGTCCTTTTATGTCTTCCTCAGGCTCTATACCAAATTGAAATGGTTCAAAAAACAATTTTTTCCTCTTCCCTTTACTGGAAACGTTGTCACTCCTGTTTACTTTCATATTTTCAAATGCTGTCTTTTTATTTTTGGTGTTTTTTTTCCCCCTATCTCTCAGGTATAACATGCTGCATAGCTTAGATTTTTTTTTTCAAAGTTCGTTTTTCCTTACTGCCTCCTAAATCCTCCCAGGTCACCAATATCCGGTATCTCCGCTTCTCCAGAGTTCTTCCACAGATTCTGTTGCTGACTTGACTTGCAGTATCCATTGTTCATCTGCTCTCCTGGGGCTGCTGGTGCACATCTGGGCTGCTCTTGCACTGTTCTCTGCAGTGACCTCCCACTTCTGGATTTAGCTTTTTCCTGCTAAACGCACGTTTATTACACAGTAATAGGACAGCTATTTAGACTACTGTATACCCTAATAAGTAATTAATTAGAAAACAGTTGTCTAATAGAAAGTGCTATCAAATCTATAAATATTAACTACTAAGTAATAGTTAATAACCACCTCAAATTCTTTGGAGGGTTAGGTGGGATACAAAACATAAAGAATGAATAAATAGACTAGTAGATTAACAATGTTCTAAACTGTGAACTTGGCAAGCTAACAAATCATTTGGAAATGATCCCCCAAATAAAAACTATGCATATTTTTACCAAACACAGGTCGGGGAATCTAAGATGATCTTTGTGTGTGTGTGTGTGTTCACACACAGGTTCCGTGCATGCTTCTCTGAATTTTAAATGTCCTTTTTTTTTCAGTTGAAATTTCATCCTTCTCAACCTTTCCTACTCCATATCCCTCTGATGGAAACAATCACTAGAAAAACATGATGATTCTATCATTCACATAGTAGTAAGCTAGTTACTAATAAGTTACTGTCATGTCTATGTCATTCAGATTAGGGTAATTAAAAATAATACTCAAAATTTTCAGTTATTCTGAAGATGTACATTTTTCAAGGCAAACCAGAATTTGTTTCTCAAGAGAATAATCATTTTGGAGATGATTCTTAGATTGCCAGATTATATTCCTATTTAGAAAATAAGTAACAAAACCTCAGTGTTTTTCCATAATGCAAATATATTTAGCATGCTGGCAGTATGCTAGAACATAATAGGTTTTTTTTAACCTCCACGTAGGAACTTAATCATAGTCTTATTCATTTTAATATGACATTTTTGTTACGTGGAGCACAAAGAGCTCTTAGTAGTCAAATGTTAAGTCTGCATATTATTAAATGTTCAAAGAATAAAACTACCTGTTTATTAATGCTCTCATTCTTAATAGATTAAAAAATTCTAGTCCTCAGATTTTAAGCAACATTTTACAGTTTAATTCTTCTCTCCCCCCCCCCCCCCAAATACCACCCTTCACATGTTTCAGTGTGGTTTTTGGATGCATTTAGAATGTGTGATTTATACCAAGCAAGGTCATTATTGTCTTGTGAATGATAGATGTTCAGATATGTTTAGACAGTAATGGATCAAAATTACATTTATGTAGACTGGTTATTATAAGGTCTCCCCCTTAGTTTTCTAAAAATGAAAGCAACTGTGGAACTTACGTGTCTCTGTAAGTATTACTATTGTCTGTAGGCCATTTAGGTACCTGCCTGGAACAGTATTTGGTGATTTTTTTTTTCCCCAGAGAATAGGTAACTGGAGCCATAGTTAAACACCACTTCTTTCTCTCTAGGCTGACATTCACTATTGGAGTATAGAAAAGCCCGTTTACCCTCTCTTCTTCACTTTCTGCTATGCTAAATGGACTATAAACAATTAGAAAATATTGCCAATGGTTGAGGGTCGAGGCCTGATTTTAGGAGTAGGTTGTAGTAAAAATGGCACAGAGATTAGAGTAATCTTTAAATCGCATTATTTGAATTTTGATTGATGAACAGCTGTGGACCTTGTTTGAGAGAACCTAGGATTTTTTTGGTTGTTGACACAGTATTTGGTTAGGAACTGAGATAACCCGGTGGTGCAAAGCCATTCCTAGAGATCATGGTAGTACAATGTAGTAGATTTATATGGGTCTCATCTCTGTGGATAGAAAACGTATACTGTGACCTGGCAACAAAGCAAATGAGCATTTTGATTTGTGTCTTTTTTGTATTTGTATTTCACTATTGTGTTTTTCCCCCCTATTTTAGGATTTTTGGGGGACTTATTTTAGATATCAAAAGAAAAGCTCCATACTTCTGGAGTGACTTCAGAGATGCTTTTAGCCTGCAGTGCTTAGCATCTTTTCTGTTTCTCTACTGCGCGTGTATGTCTCCTGTCATCACATTTGGAGGACTGCTGGGAGAGGCAACTGAAGGTCGAATAGTATGTATGATGCTTTTCTCTGGACTTTGAAACTTAATCAGTTTTTAAGATTCATAGTTAGATGAGTGAGCATTTAATTTTGGGTTCCTTTTTGAGGAGAGATGTGATGTATATGCTCTGGCAGATAAACTTCATGTCACTGTCCTAGATGGCTAGTGGAACTGATAACCTGGGAGTGGAATACCTCAGAACTAATTCTTATCTTACAGAAGGTTCTGATCTCATCCCTGGCCCCCCACTCCTAGGCTAGCTTTAGGCTCCAGTTCCTACCTCAGAGGAGGTTCATTTCCCATATATACAGGCCATGCTTCTGCCAGACATTTATTGTGAATACATGTCAACTTTTAGTAAGCAAAAGAAAAATGAGATAAAGTGGAAAGGACACATCTCCATCCACTACCGTTCATAGTCTGCTGACTGCCGCCTTTTTTATCCTCCTCACCCACCTCCTGCCCAAGGTTGCTAGGTTCTTCGTAGCAAAGGACGAAGAATATCTCCATGTATTTTACATATTTTCTCCCTAGTTATAATGAAAGCCTGTACAGCTTAGGTAATGGAATCATTTATATCTCCACACAGAGTGCAATCGAATCTCTCTTTGGAGCATCCATGACTGGGATAGCCTATTCTCTCTTTGGTGGACAGCCTCTCACCATATTAGGCAGTACAGGACCAGTTTTGGTGTTTGAAAAGATTTTGTTTAAATTTTGCAAGTAAGTGTTGTATCCTTTCAGTTCTTAGTCCCTTTCTATTTCTCTACTGTATTTATATTTCTCCCAACGTCATATTTGAAGGCCTGCTGGGAAAGGTGGAAGTTGCTGATCTGATTCAGTTTGGCATTTTTGTCTCTCCATGGAAGTAAAAGAAAAGTAAAATATTTATGTACATTGTTATGTAATATTTATTAAAAATTATATTCATTTCTAAGCACTGAGAGTCCCTTTTAGTTTTGTTTCTTAGGTGTTCCCTTTAGACAAAGTCTTGAGTTTAGATACTCATGGGATGTGAGGCTTATTTACTTTCACTTCCTGAATTAGACTTACTTCCATCTGGTTGAAATGGTGGCAAGCTGTCAAGTGACCTTCTTTCTACTGTTCTTTTCCTGTCCCTAGAGAATATGGGCTGTCATACTTATCTTTAAGAGCTAGTATTGGACTTTGGACTGCAACCCTGTGTATTATACTTGTGGCCACTGATGCAAGCTCCCTTGTCTGCTATATCACCCGGTTTACTGAGGAAGCTTTTGCTTCTCTTATTTGCATCATTTTCATTTATGAGGCCCTGGAGAAGTTATTTGAACTCAGTGAAGCATATCCAATCAACATGCATAATGATTTGGAACTGCTGACACAATACTCGTAAGTATTATTTCCCCTCTTGGCTGTGGGGCTTTTCTTTTCACAAATATTGCTATTGTTAGAAAAAATATCAGGAACTTACTCAGCACACAGAGTTCCTTAAATTGATTCATGAACTAAATCTTCATGTCTGAGAGCTATTCATCTGATACTTGATTTCTCATTATAACATCTCTGCCAAGAACATCTTTCTGAAGTTCTATCTGTCAAGCATTCTCTATTAAGGAGATAATGACGCAAAGTCAATATTACTATACAGAGGTATTTTTTGCAGGATATTTTTGATTTTGGTCTTCCTTTAGGACCTTCTTCATTTAATGTAATTCAAAGAAACACAGTAGTGAAAAGATAAGATTTCAGATTAGGAGCAGTGAGGTAAAAGAAACTCATTAGGTATGAAGTGCATTAGCTTGACGTTTGAAAGTAAGATAAAACGCGAAATAAAAAATCACTGAATTGAAATGTAATTTTGCTTTTGGAACCTACGACAGTTATGCTAGGAGCGCTCAGGTGTTGCCTGTTGAAGGTGGTATACAGTTTAGGGTTAAAGGTGGGATTGTACCTAGTGTATTTTCTAGTTTTAGTATGCCAGCAGTTTGGAATTTCTCTAAGGCTGTGTTTGCAGAGTATATGTGAACATTATATTATTCTTCTTTGATTTAATTTTAGGATTTGTTTGCTGCATTTATATGTACATTTTTAAACAGGTATCTGATGCAGTATGTTCTTTACAAGGCAGTCATAACCTCTGCATCAATCACCAATGCTCTTTTAATAAACTACTTAGGTATACTCTCAGGCTCTTCTTTTGAAGATTGATTATCTTTATCTACTACTAAAAGCTGAAATTGTTGAAATTAAGCCAAAATAGTGTAATGTTATAATTTTGTTGGTGATGTAATGATACAGTGTTGAAAATGAGATTAATTTTAGTACTTTGAATTTTATTTCATCACTAGATATATCTTTAACAGTGCATCTCTGTTTTTGCACAAGAAAAGTGAGAGTGGAATATAAATTAAATTCCCCAATAAAAGTAAATGGTGAGGGTGAATAGGATTCAGGAGCTGACGAAGGAGGTGTCAGGGACACTCAGAAAGCAGGCAGATAAAAGAACAGTTTAATCAGAAAGAGAGATAACATTGATACATGCCTTTATCTTTAACTGAAACAGAGCAGTGTTTCACCTAATTTGAATATCTTTGCTGGGATATATAATTAAGCCTGCTTGGATTTTAAAACTCGCTATGTACCAGGCACTATGCTGGGTGCTAGGGAAGTCATGAATAATATTCTGTCCTCACTGAGCTTACAATTTAGTAAGAAATGTAGACAAACAGACAGCACAGTGGAATAAGTGCTGTGTTAAGGGATTGGTGCCACAGTGCCACATCAGAACAACACCTAACAGATTTTGGGTTCAGAGAAGACTTCCTGGAGGAAGTGACATAGAAGGTGAAAAAGTCGGCAGGAGTTAGAAAGGTGCTAAGGAATAGAGCTGGAGAGTGGGTCCAGTGGTGAGAATGGCACAGGCGTGGGTGTGAGGAATTCGCTAATGCTTTGGAATATTTGTCCAAAGTTATATAGATAGTGGCAAAACAAGAAATTAGACTGAAGTTTATGACTCTGGTATAATTCTCAGTGCTTTAGTAATTTGTATTCTTATGGATACAAATTAGCTCTCTAAAAGAAACAATATGGAGTAAATAAAACAGATAAAAGCAGAACTACTCTGAAGTAGTGGGGAGGCACCAGTTGTCCACCCTGCAGCTGTTCCCTGGACTGTCAGTGGCAGCTTATAAGGTACTTCAGACCAAGGAACGCAGTTTAAAATCCCCTGGTCTAGAAAGGAAAAAGATCAGAGAAGCAAGAACTGAGCCCTGGATAATGGTCACATCTTTCATAAGAATGCAAAAAATGCAACCAATAGACAAAAAATAAAAAAGAGCCATCAGAAAAGGAGTAAAATATGGATCATGTCAGGTTGTAAAAGGCAAGGGATAAGACTGTCAAGAAATCTTTAGGGCAGTGGTATAGAGGCCAAACAGAGTAAGAAAAAGAGATCATCGTTAGTTTTAAGAAAAAGTACTGGGTGGGAAGGAGAAGCGGGACAAAAAGTCAGTTGGCAAATTCATAAGGGAGCAGGCGGTAAAGAAGTGGAGAAAGTCCATTTTGATGTCAAAGAAAGTGAAAAACTGCCTGCTAGAGAGAGCAGTGAGATAGTGAGAATGGTAATTTGTGCTAGAAAAGAGGTATGTGTGTTTGAAAATGAAGACAAAGAAAAAAGAAAAGAAAGAGATGAGAGATCATAGAGAGAGAAGTGGATAAACATGGGATTGCAACCTTCCAGAAGTCGAAAAGTGATGAGATCAAGACAAATTGTAGGGTTAAGACAAATGCTCAGAGGGTAATTTGAGAGCTAACATAGCTATGTTTGTCCATGATTCCTGCTGTTATGGTGATCAAGAGGAGAGTGGCACAGGTCCTCTCCTTTTCCAGCTATGCTTTTTTTAAAAAAGATCTCCACGAGTTTAAGTTAAACTTTATCACAGTGTGCACATCTTGAAACCTAACTATTTGAAGGCTGAGCAGGAACGTGTGCCATTCACTGTATTCCATTGTCCAAATGTCCTCCCCAACCAAAATTAGGAGATAGAATGAGTAGAAAGACTGGTTCATCCTGATGGATAGTGAAGTTTTAGCGGTGCCCGGTCCTGAAATGGGTAAAAGGGAAACAGAGAAAGACAGTCTCCCTGGGAAATGTGATACTGACCACATACCCTCACATTGCACTCACCTTAGTTTTGACATCATGATTCCCTGGTTTCGAGAGCCACTCACGTTGTATATGTGATTCTGATCAGGTATTGCCATTACTTGCTCTTTGGAGAAGCAAAATCTATCTTTTTGCTATGTGTATCATGCATGTGTATTTTATTATACTTTTAGTCATATACATTAAAGAAAATAAATTATTGCTAACAATAATAGCTTCCCTAATGTGTTGTGTAATCTCACACTTTTGCACAAAACATTTTCTGTTTCATGAAGTCCACATGACACTTTTGGTGGTCTTGTTCTAGTCACCGTGACCTTTGCACATTAATCAGGGTCTGAGTGTCATTATACTTATGCTCACCTAAAGTTTTCTAGTCGTGTGGCTGGTCTCATACTTTCACAGTTTTTGTGAGAGAAATGATTAGAAAATGTCATAACTAGGACACAGTTTACTGAGACTGCAGTTTTTGTAAACTAAATGTGCTTGTGCTGCCACGTATTTTGTTTAGGTGTAAAATATTGAAAAAGAGGATGATATTTAGGATTTCCATTTCAGATATTCTTTATTCTTGGACTTCCTATGTTCAGATTTTCTTAAATTCATAGTTTTACCAACCAAATAACAAACTGTCTTTGAGTTTTTAAAAGTCTTCCTTAATTCCTCTGACATCCTAACCTTCCAATGTGGTAATGTGTAGACCTTCTATCTGAAAGTATAAGCTTTCTTCTTGTGCCAAGAGCAAGTGTCAAGATAATCAATTTAGTTTCAAGAATATACACATTACACCAGATGATCAAGTTGAATACGTCAAGTTAGCAATAAGTAATGAGTTTGTGGGAATAATTTTTTCTAGGTTGTTTTGATTGTAAGAAATGGCAAAAATAGAATAAAGCATTCTGCTTATGTTAGATGAAATGTTCCTTCAATGTAGTAATAATCTAAGGCTCTCAAAAATAGCTAGCTAAAGAAAGATTAAGGTTATATTAATCTTTCAGTTCATTGGGTCAAAACAAAGAGTAGGGTCTATTACTCTAGTTTTCAACATATTAGCAGACTAGATAGAGTTAAATAATAGCCAATAATTACCAAGCTGTTAGAAGGAGTGATATCACTACTAGGTTATAGGAAGTTTGTTGTTTTTCCTGTCTCTTCATCATTTTTTCCAACACCCTCTACATAACTCAGATGGTGGTCTGTTAGGGATAAATGTTATTTATTGACTGACATTATACTCATGGAAGAACATTATGTTTCTTATCTCGTCAACTGGATTTGAGCTTCTAAAGCAGAAAGATGTAGCAGTTTTATTCTCCACAATGATGCTATGTCCCAGCATAATATTATGGATCTAGTAAGTGATACTTAATGCATATTGATTAACTAAACATGTAAAATTATTGACATCACCTGGCCAGTCTTGTTTGACAAGTAGACAACTGTGTTCTTTTACAGTATCTTTAACATTACTCTTCAAGATTTCAACTAGAAGTTTGAATAAATTTGGGCTGTTGTAAGAATCTTAGTGTGAAATAATGATATACAAATTTGGATCTATAAAACTAGTTCTCGACTGAAAATTTACACAGGGTACCAATTTGGTGGAGAAGTCATCTGGAAACAAAGAGAGAGAGGCAGGGCTGTACCCATAGCAGAACTCCAAAAGTTGATCAGAGATGTGGGGAAAAAGAAGGTGAAAGCGAAGTTATCGTAACTCATTGACTTTTTAGCACTCACTAGTCAGAAAATAAAGACTAAAAATCAGATTAGAAGAAATCCCTGCATTTCATCTTTTTTAATCACTTTTTTTATTACATATCCACTTGACAAAATTTATCCAGAGTTGCTTGCAGCATGACTTTATAATTATATATTTAAGTATTTATTTGTGTAATATATATGTAACTCCAACAGATTAACCTCCATAAAGCTAGGCCCATGACTACTAGGCACACCTTTGTACCCACTATGCTAGCAAGTGCTTGGCACATACAAATTGAACATGTTTATTCATATTTTTACATTTTGGAAAATGCTTCCTAAAACTGATACACTTTTAGCATAGAGTTTTTTCCTACCTTGAAAATCTGATATTAAGAAAGTGGATTATCTGACATTTTAGAATCAAATAAGTACAACAGCAGGCACTCAGTAAATAATTACTCAACAAATAAACTTCTAGCAGCCCATCTCATTCTTGATTCTTAATTCAACACTTGCTATCCTCATTTGCTCTTCCTGCTTTTGCACTAAATTCTTATCTTAATGATAAAGTCTTATCTTGAGTAGCAATAGTATCCAGTATAAATTTATTATTTACTTATTTAATCCTCACTGTTCTTAATGGATTATAAGCCTTTTGTAAACAAGAGTGTCTTTTCCTCTTTCCGTTTCCAGAGAGCCAGGGAGGTGGTAGATACCAGTAAGCCTTTGTTAAATGTTTTTCAACAAGGTTACTTCTCAGATACACCTTTAGCTACTTAAATAGAATTGTCTTTCATACCTTTTCCTCAAGTAGCTATAAAAGGGCAAAAATTTATATGAGCATCTAATATTAGAGGGAGAGTGCTAAGCAGGAATTGGTGATTTCTTCTTTAAGATGCATTGAATTGCCTCAAGTCATGTAACTTTATATCAGATACACAGTATTTCATCTTGTTGAGATGTGATGACCATTATGAGAGTTCAGAGTCTTTGAAATACTGACCCTATTTTCCTTCACTTCTTGAATTGACCTAGATTTAAGGATATATTCTGAAATATTTAAAGTAGAATACAATGATGTTTTAATTTACATTAAAACTCAGCACAGACACTGAAGTAATACGTGTATGTTAGGTTAAGTTACAACCATGGGCAGCTAGTATTTGGATCAGGAGTCTAAACCCCAGGAGTGGTTAGCTAATGTTAAAGCAGAGAGCCTGACCTTCAGAAAAGGTTACTGCAAATTCATCTGTTACCCACGTCTCAATCAACACTAAGGATTTGCTGAATGACAGAAATGGATTTTCATTAGTGAAATTATCAACCTGTTAGTGTAATGAGTGCCACTGGTAAAATTAAAGGTAGTCATTTTGAACTAAATGGAAATAAAAATACAGCTTATAAAAATTTGTCATATGCAATAAAAGCAATGCTTACAGGGAAATTTATAGCATTGAATGCATTTATTAGAAAAGAAAAAATCTAGAATCAATTATCTAAGCTTCAACCTTAGGAAACTAGAAAAATTAAAAAGTAAGCAAAAGAAAAGAAATAATAAAAACTAAAGAAGATATCAATGAAATTAAAAACAGAGAATCAATAGAGAAAAATTAATGATCCAACAGCTGTTTTATTGAAAAGATCAATAAAACTGATAAGCCTCTAGCCAGGCTAACTAAGGAAAAAAGAGAAAGGACACAAATTCCAAATATCAGAAATGAGAGAGATGACATCACTAAAGATCCCATGGACACTAAAAAGATAATAAAATAAAACTACAAACAACTCTATGCCCCCAGATTTGATAACTTAGATGAAATGAACCAGTCTTTGAAAGACACAAAAGTCACACAAGAGGAAATAGATGATCTGAATAGGCCTATATTTATTAAAGAAACTGAATCAATAATTAATCACCTTCCAAAAAAGAAAGCACCAGGCCCAGATGAGTTCACTGTTGAATTATATCAAACATTTAAGAAAGAAATTATGCCAATTCTCTACAATCTCTTTCAGATGTAGAAGCAGAATATTCCCTAACTCGTTCCATAAAGCTATCATTAGCCTAATACCAAAACCAGACAAAAGATTTTTTTTAAAGGAGGCTTATAGACCAGTATCTCTAATGAAGATAGATGCAAAACTTACAACAAAATTTTAGCAAATCAAATCACAGTTTATTTAATAAACTATACATGACAACTAAGTGGGATTTATCTCAGGCATGCAAGGCTGGTTCAACATCCAAAATCAACTGATATAAGGTAACTCATCATCAGGCTAAAGATGAAAAAAAATCCCATGACCATATCAATAAATGCAGTAAAAGCATTTGACAAAATCCAACACCCATTGATGAGAAAACTCTCAGTAAACTGGGAATAGATAGAAACTTTTTCAGCATGATAAAGAACATCTACAAAAACTTACAGCTAACATCATACTTCATGAGAAACTAGAACTTTTCCCACTAAAATCAGGAACAAGTCAAGGATGTTCCCTCTTACCACTCCTTTTCAACATCATATCGGAAGTCCTAGCTAATGCAATAGAAAAGAAAAGCAAATAAAAGATATACAGATTAAAAAGAAAGAAAATGGTCTTCCTAAATGACTTGGCAGTCTTTATTTTAGAAAAGGAGAAATCAACAAAAAAAAAAACCTCCTGGAACTAATAAATGGTTATACCAAGGCTATAGGGTAAAGATTAATATATAAAAGTCAATCCTTTTCCTAAATACCAGAAATGAACAAGTGAAATTTGCAATTTAAAACACAATGCCATTTACATGAATACCAAAAAGAAGCACTAAAGTACAAACCTAACAAAATATGTGTAAAACCTATAAAAGGAAAACTACAGAATTCTGATGAAATAAATTAAAGAAAAACCAAATGAATGGAGAGATAGTCCATGTTCACTGATAAGAAGATTCTATACTGTCAAGATGTCAGTTCTTCCTAACTTGTTCTGTAGAGCCAATGTGATACCAATCAAAATCCCAGCAAGTTATTTTATGGACATCAACAGATTTCTAAAGTTTATGTGGTGAGGCGAAAGACCCAGAATAGCCAACACAATATTGAAGGAATAGAACAAAGTTGACACTACTTCAAGACTTGCTATAAATCTACAGTAATCAAGAAAGTGTGGTATTGGTGAAAGCTTAGACAAAAAGTTCAATGGAACAGAACAGAGATCCCAGAAATATACCCCCATAAATATAGTCAACTGATCTTTGCTGAAGGAGCAAAAGCAATACAATGGAGAAGAGGTAGTCCCTTCAACAAATGGTACTGGAACAACTGGACATCCACATTGCAAAGAAATGAATGTAGACAGAATTTTGATAGCAAAATTCAGTTAGCTTAGCACATTTTCCTATTTACAAATGCAGTGCTTGATAACATAAGGTGTTCAGCCTATGCACTTCACATTTATTGTTTAACAAACAGGAAAAGATTCAGGAAAGAAGTTTATATACAACCCTGGGAGAGGAAGAAGTTTACTTTGTAAAAACATTCTACTGTTATAGCTCTCAGTTGCAGGCAAAACAGTTTTTATATACTGCCAAAAAAACCCCAAACCTGTTTTTATAAATAAATACTCTTTTTGCAAGACTGTTTAGGTATTCTGTGAAGGGTAACAAAACACGTTCTTGCAAATGAATGATGATTGCCAGTCTCAGTGAAGTTTGTGTCCAGGCCACTTCTGCTGCCCCAACTCATTCCACTCTGTTGCTCATCTCTCCATTATATAGCTACCTGGTGTCTTCTCCATGTATCAGAACTTGTTCTAAAGTAGGAGACTAATTTTATTTCTTCCAGAATTTCCTTTTTAATATCTAAAAGAAGGAAACACCCAGGGCAAAACATTTTTTTTCAATTGTAAAATCAAGTTTTTAGGGTATGGGAGATGGTGTTATGGGCTGAATTGTGTTTCTTCAAAATTTCTCACACACTCAGATTTCTCAGCATATGTAATGGCTCTCTTTGTAGAATCTGAACACTTTTTACCACCCTCTCTACTGCCACAATCTCATGTCTAGAATATGACAATTGTTTTTCACCTGGCTTCCCTGATTCTACTACACTTGCTTTTCCACAGACTGTTTTCTACAAAGCAGCCAGAATTACTCTCTTACAACCTAAGTCAAATCATGTCGCTCTGCTTCTCAAAGCCCACTGATGACTTCTCATTACCCTTAAAAGTGTTGTGTGATCTGTTCCTCACTGTCTCTCCTATCTCTTCTACTGCTTCACTCCTCTGCTCCAGCCACACTGATCTCCTTGCCCCTCCTTGAACACACTTGGCATGTTTCTGCCCCCCAGCCTTCACACCTGCTGTTCCTTTTGCCTGGAGTGCCCTTCTCCAGGTATCTGTGTAGCTTGTTCCTTCACTTCCTTCAAAATCATCTGCTTGAGGACTTTCTATCTAAAGTTTCAACTCTCTTCTTTCTATCCCTTTTTAATCTAAATTATTATATAATTTATTTTCTTAAAAATGAGATTTATTGAAGTATTATTTATGTACAAGAAAATATACCTCTATTAAGTATGCCTTTAAATGAGTTTAAACAAATGAATAACACCATAATTGGAATACAGAACATTCTCCAAAATGTTTCCTTGTGCCCCTTTGTAGTCTCTCTCTCTCCCCAATAACTCCCAACCTCTGACAATCACTGATATAATTTCTGTCTCTAAAGTTTTGCCTTTTCTAGAATTTCAGATAAATGGAATCAGCGTACATAGCCTTTTGTGTCTGACTTCTTTCACTTACCATAATGCTTTGAAACTTACTCACTTTGTTGCATGCATCAATTTATTCCTTTTATTTTGGGGTAGAATTCCTCTGTATGGATGTATCACAAATTGTCTATCCAGTCACAAGTTGATGGGCATTTGGATTATCTCTACTTTGGGGCTGTCTTTCTTCACATGCAGGCCTTTACTTGGCCTATGTTTTCATTTTCTCTCGGGTAAATACCTAGGTATAGGATTGCAAAGTTATATGAAAAATGTACATTTTAACTTTATAAGAAAATGCCAACCTGGCTGTACCACTTTGCATTCCCACCAGCAATGAGAGTTCCTGTTGCTCTGCAACCTCACCAGCACGTGGTATTTTTGTTCTTATGTACAGTAGTACCTCTACCTGTCAGTCGAATTTACTGTCTGTTCCTTGTATAGCAAGTTCATGAGGGGAAGGGATTTAGTCTGTTTCGATCACTGCTTTCCCAGTGTTCAGGTAAGTTCCTGGCACTAAATAGATGTTCAATGAGTATTTGTTGCATAAATAAATGAATATCATTTCTACTTAGAGCTAAAAAACAGAGACTCAGAAGGGTTTATAACTTACCCCAAAAGAAGAACTAGATAAAACCCAACACATCTAACATTTAGTCAAACACTCTGACAAGGTACTGCATTATAGGTCACTGATTTGACCAAAGGGACATTTGGGTAAATTTTTGTTTTATTTATGTCTCTTAGATATTATCTTCAGGCAGTTTTAAGTTTATAATAGGAAATAAAAATAGAAAAATAGAGGAATTTAAAACATAAACATTTGAATATTAACATATGAGGTAAAATGGATTCTTATTTTGGAGCCCATTAGAGCATAAAATTGCTTATTTTGATTATAACAATTCCCCATATACAGGTATTTGACAGGAATTTCCCCATATACATTTGGTGAGGAGGGAAAATGAACTTGGCTAGAGATGAATTTTGCTGCGTAACATTGAAGCCCACTTTATCTTGTTATTTTTAAGAAACTTGATAATAACTTGGATTAAAAGGTTGGGATAGGAATCTACACCAATATCCTACTTAGCGGTCTTGGGTAAACCCATAAGAGCAGCCTTCTAGAGACAGTGTCTTAACCCTCAAAAATACATGGTAAGTACATGTGAAATACATAGCGAGTAAGAGCTCTGGAAGGATACCTACCACACTTCTAATACTTTGGGGACAGGAGAAAAGATTGTGAGAAAGAAAGGCTTGTTCTCTCTGTATGTTTCGAAGTGTTCAGCTGGCATAGTGTGGATGCATTATTTTGTAATTTCTTTCTAAGAACATGTTCTGTGATGGGAAATTCAAATCCAATGACAAGCCATAGGATGAGCTAATTAGGTGCAGATGGTGCTCATCAAATCAGTTCCCCAGTAAACAACTTTATTTTCCATTTCAGGAGAATAGCAAACTACAAAACTCAAAAGTAGAATATAGCAAAATGTTTAAGGTATAGTAAATAGATTTGCCATTCTGTTCGTAAGTTTTCTAACTCACTTGGCTCGCTCCTTTAACATCCATTGATCTCTGTATTGTGTTAGCATTGATAGTGTGAAAGTGGAAATAGCCTCCACTCTAAAGCAGCTCAGTGATTAACAACAGTCAAGAGATGTGCTTTGTATGTAGTGGCTGCACGTAGAGTATTTGTTGAATCAATAAATGAGGAGGAAGCTAGAGGCAATGCATAGCCAGATCATTGCAACGTGGAGTAGTGTTTATACTGGACATATGTGTAACGGCCCTGGGGGAGCTAGGAAGCATTCATTGAAGAAATAATCCTTAAGTTATCACTCCTTCTCTATTGTACCTGTTACTTGAGTTTATTATATATTGGTGTATCTATGTTTTTCTCTCTCTTCATTATCTCTGTGTGTTCTGCATGAGCAGGTCATGTCTTAGGCAGATATAATGAACTCCTGGGACCAACTGGCAGAGAGCTTTAACAATTGTAATGAGTTTTAATGCCATTGGGGATAATGACTCTGGAAAGAATTGTGTGATGATAGATTAGAAGGTGATCATAGAAAGCAGAGCAAGGAGCAGTAACTTGGTGTGGAATTTTTAAGCCCTGATTATTGATGGAGATGATGGTAATGAGAAGAAAGTAAACAAACTGGGGGAAAAAAGAAAAGCAAAAACTGACAAGGCTTTTTTCATTCATTCAACAAGTAATTATGGACTGCCTTCTAATTTATATGAGTGATATCAAAAAATTTTCATACATGGCTTTATTTAAACGTCACAATAATCTGTGGAATAAGTATTACCCCTGCTTATTACCCCTGCTTTACATCTGATCCTCTGATCAATGTGAGGTTCCAACAAGTTAACTAATTTGCCCAATATCACATAGTCAATAAATGGTACATGACAGTCAAACTCAGGTCCATATTTTTTAATTGAAGTGTAGTTGATTTACAATATTATATTAGTTTCAAGTGTACAGCATAGTGATGTGGTATTTTTATAAATTGTACTCCATTTAAAGTTATTATATAGTAATGGCTCTGTTCTCCTGTGCTATATGATATATCCTTGTTGCCTGTTTATTTTATACATAGTATTTTGTAACTTTTAAACACTTACCCCAATCTTGCCCCTCCCCTCTTCCCTCTTCCCACTGGTACCCACTAGTTTGTTCTCTATGTCTGTGATTCTGTTTTGTTATATTCATTCATTTTATTTTTTATATTTCACATACAAGTGATCATATAGAATATTTGTCTTTCTCTGTCCAACTTATTTTACTAAGCATAATATCCTTTGGGTTCATCCACATTGTTACAAATGGCAAAAATTCATTCTTTTTATGGCTGAGTAATATTCCATTATCTATATATAACATGTCTTTTTTATCAATTCATCTGTTGATGGACACTTAGATTGGTTCTATATCTTGGCTACTATAAGTAATGCTGATTTGAATATTGAGGTCTATGTATCTTTTCAAACTAATGTTTTTGAGTTTTTTGGATATATACCCAGGAGTGAAATTTCTGGATCATATGGGTATTTCTAGTTTTAGTTTTTTGAGAAACCTCCAATATGTTTTCCAATGCCTCCACCAATTTACATTCCCACCAACAGTGTATGTACTAGGGTTCCCTTTTCCCCACATCCTTGCCAACGTTTGTTATTTGTAGGCCTTTTGATAATAGTCATTTTGACAGGTGTTGTGATATCTCATTGTGGTTTTAATTTGTATTTCCCTAATGATTAGCAGTGTTGAACATCTTTTTATGTGCTGTTTGGTCATCTGTATGTCTTCTTTGGAAAAGTGTCTGTTCAGATCTTCTGCCTGTTTTTTAATCAGATTGGTTTTTTTTTTTGATATTGAGTTGTATAAGCTGTATATATTTTGGATATTAACCCTTTATCAGTCATATCATCTGCAAATATTTTCTCCCATTCAATAAGTTGTCTTTTTGTTTTATAGATTTGGTTTTAAAGCCCATGAACTTTTCCTTATGATGTAATAAAATAAAAATAATAGTAAAGGTTTATTACTATTATAACTGCTTAAAGGCAGGAACTGTCATATATTTCTGTGTATCCCTCATAGCAGTTAGCATAGTACTCTGTACGAAATGATTTTAAACTATCAAATCAATGGATAAACAAACAAGACTGTGCCAGACACTTAGGTGTAAAAGTGACAACATAGATGTAGGTTTCTGCCCCTATGGACCATATTACCTGTCAAAAGACTTAGACATTAAATAGTACACAAATAATTACTTACTTATACTTGACATAAATGCTATCATGTAAAGGTACAGAGTACTATGAGTTATGTATTTGGAGGCCAAGGAAAGGATATTGCTGTGAATGGAGATGAAATTCAGATGATAAAAAGTTTAAGAAGAACTTAATGGAGAAAGTATTTATGTTCTCAGTTTTAGCTAGTAGTGGTGGCATTTTGCAAAATCACTTTGCATATTTTTGAAAAGCTGTTTTTGTCATAATCTGATACAGCTGTAAGTTTCAATAATTTCTTAGGAAGTATTAAGTACTTACAGAATCTCTTCTTTTTTATTGAAGTATAGTTGATTTACATTGCTGTCTTAATTTCTGGTGTACAGCATAGTGATTCAGTTATACATATATATATATTCTTTTTCATTATAGGTTATTACAAACTACTGAATATAGTTCCCTGTCAGAATCTAAGAATAAAATTCAAATTATGGAAATAGATGTATTCATAAAAGGGTATATTATGTAAATAGTCATTTGATGTAAACAAATTAAGTTTTAGTAATAAAAGAATGAATAAATAGATTATGTCACATCCATTAAAGGTGATGGTTATGAAGAGTAATGTAGCAAATGGAAAATACTTATATCATAGTTCTAAATAAAAGAGATTAAAAACATTGTATGCTCATAAATATGTTGAAAATATAAGAACTACTGAAAGAAATATACCAAAAAATAGTCACTGGTGGAAAGATTGAGAGGCTTCTTTTTCTTTTTTTAATTTATAAATATTCTGTAGTGTAGTTTTATTATTTTATAATTCAAAATGATTTTTGAAGAATAAGAAAAATAGGCATAAAAACATGTTGGGCTTCTACAGATACATCATAATTCTCTGGTTTTATGCCTTATATTAATACCTAACTTGCTACACAGCACTCTGGGGGCTAATTTAAGTCAACAAAGAGGCTTAAAAAAATAAAAGAAACACAAACCATCACTGTTGGGCGCACACAGGATGGTACTAATAATAACTACAAAGGCAAAAGCAAAGCATCTGCAGTCCAGGGACTAAAATTAGTAATCATGTTGAAGGGAGTTCTACCAAATTATGTTTTCTAGAAGACAGCCATGGGCTCTTCTTGTATAAGGAAGACTGATCACCTCCATTAGCCTTAAAACAAAGAAATATTTCTGGTTGAAGGCATTTAATTATAATGCTTATCTAATCATTCTGTAGCCATTTATATAAATAAGATGGCTTAAAGTACATGCTTTTCTTTGGGCAGTAAAGGATAGTAGAGCTTGTGTGATGAAGAGTTTATTTTAGGCCAGACAGTCCAACACTACAACTCAAAATTATTGGCATTTTATACTGGTATTTTCTAAAAAATGTAAAAAAACTGTAGATATTGCCCATTTTTTTTTTTTTTTTGCCTTTGGATCGTTGGACTTTTCAGTCTTGGAGCTGGTGGTAGCCACAATTCTAATGACAACAACGATGATGATATTTCACAGGTAATTAGTATTTACTTATTTTAGGCCCTATTCTAGGTGCTTTTACCTTTATTAACTCATTTTACCCTCAAAATAACCCTATGAGGTTGATTGCTTTCATTATCCCAACTTTAAGAAAACTGAAATGTAGAGAGGTTAGTTAAATTCTCCAAGGTCATTCAGTTAAGTGCTTGGGTTTGAATGATATAGGAACTCTGGCTGGAGAGTCCAAAGTCTGGTGTCAAAGACCAAGCTGTCTTATGCACCTGAAGTTTTGTGTGCGTGTGTGCATGCGTGAATACTTCCATCTTATGGCCAGGGTCACTAAAAAGTATTGTGGATGAAGTTAACAGAAGAGCTTATTCCAAACTCATATTCCATTTCTTCATATTGCTATCTCTAGTTTTCTTTTCTTTCTTTCTATTTTCTTTTTCTTTTTTGTAATTTTGGATTGAAATTATTTGGGTTAAGTTCATCGGTATAGTTGAAAAGCAAAAAAGTGGAATTTTAATCATTTTATCTTGATGTATTTATTTAGAATATCTGCTTTTGATGTTTTAAGAACATAAAATCTAAGCCAAAGCTTTCTTTGAGCTACACAGGGTTGGTAGAGAGACCTTTTTTATACTTCCTATACAAGTGTGCAGCCAGAGACGGATACTGCTAAAGATGATCATTTTTTCATTTTTAACACTAGTTGACAAAATAAGTTGCCTTCTACTGTTGAAAATAATCAAATAGCTTGAGCATGTAATTCTAATCAAGTAGGGTATGATATGTTTAAGAGAAATATTGGAATGATTTCCCCATGATTGCAAACTTTTGAATTTTTTAAAGGGAGAAAAAAAGAGACAAAACTAGATACAGGAGGAACTTTCAGATAATTTTTACACTTGAAATAAGAAAGTAAATTTCAAGGTGCCACAAGGAGAATCAATTATTTTTTCAAATACATTTCATTGTTGTCAAAATAATCCATAAACATCCTGAAAAATGCAAATAGCATAGGGCAATTATAATTAAAGCACCAGGTCACTCAAAGCAACACTTTTAACAATGTTTTGTGTTTATTTTTGGTGGTACCTACACATTTCTAAGTAATATGCTTATATTACTATTTCTTGATTTACCAATGTTAAATATGACTAATTTACTTTTGCTTTTATAAATATGGATTTATCTCACTTTCTACTCCCACCCCAATCTTTCTTCTCACTCTCTCTCTCCTTCCAAAATAATTATATCATATACTAAGTCCCAACATTGCCCTAACCTCTATAACCATAAATAAATAACCACAAATAACATTTGTAAACTTCTATTTCTTGTTCCACCAGTTGTAGATAATTCTCTTCCTACTTTGTGTTGACCTAAAACAAATAGACTGCCAATTATTTCTCCAGCAAAAATTGGTTTATTCAAGATTAGAAAAGAATTGCAATTTGGGATCTGCAACCATGGTGAACCACATGAAACGTTCCTGCAAAAATGGAGAGGAATCTTTTATAGAGGGGAAAAAGAAGTTGGGAGGGCTGTAGTAACCTAACAGTCCATGGCTTTTCACTGACTGAGTTGTGATAGCTTTTCATTGGCTCTTGCCAGAAAAGAAGTCTTTCTTCTTCCCATTGGGCTCTGCTATTGTTGTAGGGCATGAGAGCTTCCCTTCTGGTCTTCTGACCCTATTTAATTTGAGGTTTCTGTTTATTAATTTTTTACACTTTCCTTCTTTGATCAAGATCTTTCTCTGAAAGCATTACTGATCAAGAGTCAGGTTTTCAGTGGCTTTTTATCTCTCAGTGCCAGGAAGGACCTTACCTGGGTATAGTGTTCCATGTTGGAGGGGAAGTGCACACATTTGAAACCTATTGAGGTCATATTTGAGTAACAAAGAGATGTAGGTGGAAGAAATCTTAGACACTTTTTATCTAAAGTCCAAATGTTCTCAAGATCATAGACATTGGTGATCATCTGAAGCACATGCCATCATCAAAAATTTGGTGACAGACTTCCAAAAGGCCTGGTTTGGGTATCCTAGGAAAGCTGTATCATCAGATGTCATCTGCTTCAATTCTAGAAAATCTTTACTTTCAAGTCAACAGATAATATGCAGGTCCCATTAGGGTTTGATGCTTTCCTTAGGTGTGTCATTTGAACCCATAGTCCCTGGAATTGAGGCACAAAGATTAGTTAGTAGTACCTGATAGGAGCCTTTCCAGCAAGGTTGAAGTGAGTCCTTCTGGAGGTGTCTTTTCCAAAAGACAAAATCTCCAGATTGCAACATCTGATGCTCAAGGTCTTTATGTCCTGAGAGCATACTATGAAAAGATTGCTCTACTAAAATATGTTTATTTTTAATAGAAATAATTAGGCATTTTCAATATTAGGATATTGAATATACCTCCTTTTATCAGTTGTGGGTTAAAAAGAGGCAGGAACCAACTGCACTGGGCATCCAGTGACTATCTCAAAGAGTGAGATTTTATGAGTTCCAAAAGGGATAGATCTGAGATTTAAAAGGAACAACAGCAATGATTTTGGCCAAGGTACTTGGTGGGCTTCTACAAATTTTGCCAGTTGAGTCTCAATAATGCTGTTAGTGTATTCAACTAAATTAGAAGACTGGGGGTGGTAAGTGCAGTGAAAATTTTATAAAATCAGCCAAACAGCACAGACTTGTTGAAGTACCTGACCAGTAAAATGGGATCACTATGAAGTTCAAGAAGAGTTCCCCAAGTAGGGATATTCTTTTCCAAACAGACTTTAGCCAGAAGAGGTAGTGGTCTGTCTGCAAAGGAAGGCTTCAGTCCAGTGTGAAAACATACACACCCTGACTAAAACATATTTATATCCATGAGACAGAGGAAATTGTATGACTCTGTTTGCCAGACCTCAAATGGTCCATTAGGCAGTTTAAAATGTCCAGGAGCAATACATACAGGCTTTCCTGAGTTTTATTCTGGACAAGCAGGACAAGTGAAGTAGGCACTTTTTGTGGCTTTCTTAATGTTTCCCTACCAATATTGATTCATGAAGGCTGTCATTTTGTCAGGAGACCAATGATTTAACGCATGGACAGTGGTGAGGAGTGAGAATTTTAGAGTCTCCAGTAGGACTAGGTTGTTATTTGGTCCAAACCAGAGCTTTCTCTTTTTATCAAACCAATAATTCTTAAATGTCTAATCTTGTTTTTCCTTTTCTGAGAGAAGTTGTTGGGCTTCTCTAGCCAGTTTTTCTGAGTTATCATTTGGGGAAATATCCCTTTGAACCAGGCAGAGGCTTGACAGCTATTGGTTCCTTTAAGGGCAACATTTCTTGTAAAGATGTAAGTGAGGTAATTTCCCTTAGCTTCCAGAAAGTCAAGTTTAGAATGCCCCAGAATATTAATAATAGCTAAGGTGGTGGATAAAAGTAACGCGTTCAAGGGTTCCTGAACATAGGGGCCATGTTAAATTTTATTTCCACTGAAAGTAAGGAAGCCATGTTGTTTACAATATTCTGAAAGCACAAATACTATCCATATATGTATAGCACAGGGAACTATATTCAATATCTTATAATAACCTATAATGAAAGAATATGAAAGCAAATATATGTATGTATGTATATGACTGAATATTACGCTGTACACCAGAAGTGGACACAGCATTGTAAACTGACTATAATTTTTAAAAATGGCTAAAAAATAAATAAATAAATACTATCAGTATAAATATTGGCAGTTTTGTCCTTGGTTAAAGTACAAGCCTGTGTAAGAGTGTATAATTCAGCCTTTTGAGCCAGTGTAGCCAGAGGAAAAGTTCTGCCTCAAGAATACCAAAGGCAGTTGCAATAGCATACCCAGCACAGTATTTGCCATTTTCACCTTTAAAATGAAAACCATCAGTGAACTATGAAAAGTCAACATAGCCAAAAGGAATTTCCTGCAGGTCATCATGAGGAGTCAGGAGGTGATTCGTCAGCAATTAGCAGGCATGAGAGACTTTGTCAGTGACAGAGGAGAAAACAGCAGGGTTAAAGTTATTACAACGTAACAGAGTTGTGTGAGGAGTGGTTAACATAGGGACTTTATAGAAGGTGAAGCAGCTGACTGAGAAATGTTGAGTGGATTGAGAGTTTAGGAGGGCTTCTAATGCATGAGATATGAAAACTGTTGTAGGGGACCCCACAACAATTTTCTCGATGGCCTTAATTAACTAAAAGGGCAATATCAGTGTGGCTCTAAGGCAAGGGGGTTGTCTTTTCCCCACAGGATCTAGTTGCTAGCTAAAGTACCTTATGGGTTGATGGTGGTCCCCGTGTTTTTAGATGAGTATCCCAAAGGGAGTCCCTCTGTTTCACATATGCAAAAGAAAAAGGGAATTGATAATAGGGATTCCTAAGGGCAGGTGGGTTTATCAAACTCCTTTAAGTACTAGAAGATAATATTGTTCTATTCTTCCCTTAAAATTGGATCAGGGTTGTTATTCTTTAGTAAAACGTACAGAGTTTGGCCATAAGAGAGAAATTTGGAATCCATTTCCAGCAATAATCAGCGAGCCTGAGAAAATCTTGCAGTTGGTACTCAGTTTTAGGTTTGGGGAAACTTAGGATACCATGTAGCCTATCTGGATCTGGGTGTAGCCCTTGTTCTGATATCAGATGCCCTGAATATCAAACTTGGGTTTAGGCAAACAACAAGTTTTCCTTGGCAACCTGATGTCTTTTTAAGGCTAAAAGCTTTAACAAATGGATGCTATCTTCCCGTGAGGAGGCTTGTGAGGGAGAGCAAAGAAGCAAGTTGTCCACGTATTACAACATAGTAGAACCCCCAGGGAACTTTATGTCAACCAGATCAGCCTTCAGAATTTGTGAGAAGTAAAAGTAGGAAAAACCCTAAGACATTACTGTCTAGGTGAATTGTTTTTCTTCCTAAGTAAAGACAAAAAGGTATTGGCTAGCTTCTTCAAATGGAATACTAAACCATGCACTACGAAAGTTAGTAAGAGTAAAGAATTTAACATCCATTCCCACTGGAATGGATATGAATATTAGGAACAATAAAGAATGTTGAGGAATAACAATGTTGTTTATTGCCTGGAAGTCCTGGATAAACCTCCACCCTAGGCCCTTAGGTTTTCTCACCAATAAATCAGTGCTATGACAGGAACTAATAGAAGGGATAATGCAGCCTTGAGCCTTATGAGCTTTTATTATGGACTTTATAACTGGAAGAACTTCTTTACTTTTAGACTATTGATTAATTCCAAGAAGTTTTGAGGGATCTATTTGAATCTTGATGGGAGTGGTGCTGTGGATTTTGCCAATATCAATTGGAGATTTTCTCCATGAAGAAGGTGGTAGCTGATTCAATAGAGAAAAATGACCAGTGTTTCCTGAATCAGCTCTAGTACCATCAGAGACAGAGCAAATAAAAGATGTCAAAAAGTCATTTAATTCACCAGATTGTCTGCTTTGATGACTACTGTCATGTTCTAAAATTATTTATTCCTTTTGGGATTTTTCTAAGAAATCTCACCCTAATAAATGGATAGGGGTGGAGGGACTAAGAAGGAAAATGTGTGTATCTCTCAAAGATCCTAAACAAAAGGAAATAGGTTTAAAGACAGGAACCTCTTGAGGTTCATTGGAGATCCCCACTGCTTGGACTGTTTTAGTACTTCAAGGCAAGGGCTGCTTTGTTGTAGTGGAGTTGAGCACTGAGAATGTGGCTCTGGTATCAGTTAGGACTAGAGGAGTTTCATCCCTAGTCTGGAGAAATGCTTCTCCAACCCAGTTAACAAGAGGATTGGGAAGAGGCCCTGTAGTTCCTCAGAGCCATGTCTCAGTTGAGAATTGAGAGGACATTGGAAAGGCTAGTTAGAAGGATGAAGGCACTTGAAGTGTTTACATTGTAATAATCTCCTTTCCAATGTTCTGGCTCTTTGCAGTAATAGCAGAAATTAGGAGGCCTTTGGTTTCATTTTAAGGGCCTTCATTTGCTGGAGTTGAAGATTATGAATTTTAGTGGTCTTCCTTTTAGGCGATTCATCTAGAAAGACTGGTTTGCCAGATTAACTAAATCTGGAGTGAACATAGTTTCCCGTTCCATTCTGGTCCTTTTTACTAGAAGAGAAATTTCTAGGTTCAACCCACAAATAAACCTAAGAGTTAAAAGCTATCTGGGTGAACTTAACATCTGAGGGAAGATCAGAATTTTCTTTAGAAATAATCTGAAGTTGATTGTAATAGTAATGAGCATATGTATCAGATTTTTGTGTCTAAGTCCAAAGTTTGTTCCAATCAATGGGCTTTGGAAAAGCCCTAGGAATTGCCCTATGAAATCACCTAACAGTTGCCCTAGCCTGATCATGTAATGAATTAGTGGGCTGGTCTCCATTTGTAACTCTAGAGACCTTTCAAGATTTTCCCAGTTAGTAGTTTTCATTCAGTGGTGGGCCGGCCTTCACCAACAAGCATATAAACTTGCTGATATAAGTCAGAGAGACCAGGGTGTTGGTTGACTGACTATATTAAGTCAATCAGCAAATATGTGGAAATTTTTGCGTACCTTGGGAAAATCTTTGACTATGGCTGGCAGTTTAGCTTTAGCCCAGAGAATACAAGAAATTAAGAGCTTAGCCTATTGATCCTCAGAAGGCTGAATTTTTTTTTTTGAGGAAAATTAAGTTCAGAGAAAAAGGGAGTGGAGACTTTCAGAGAAAAAGGGAACTTCAATGAGAGAGTTAGTATGGGGGAACTGAGGGTATAGAGGAGTTGTAGATGGCTCAGAAGGAAAGGAGGAAGATGGCACCAGAGGCAGAGCCCAAGACAACCATGGAAGAAGAGCATGAGGCTTAGAAAGCCATTTTATATTTCTTTGTTTGTTTACCTCAGTAAATCTTAAAATCTTATTTTGTAGAAAGGCAATTTTAGGCTCCTGATAACATTTGGAGGTCTCAAAATACCTACTGAAACAGGCATTCCATTCAGTTTTGGAAATTTTAGAGCTGTGGTTGTCCAATTCAACTTTAAGAAAAATAAGTTTGGGGATTTCAGAAGTTTCCCATAATGGCCGTTAATACTCTAAATTGCCTTTGATTGGCAATTCTGACAATCCATTTAGTTAGAAATGTGCCTGAGGAATTGCGGTTTTCAAACAAAAATTGGTCAGGCTCTCTATAGGAGGGGTATCCTCAAAATATTTAGGTAAGTAGTATCTCATTTCTTGGAGGGTTTTCTCTAGAGTGAAAGAATAATTTTCAAACGAATTAAACAGCTCAGATAGCTCAAACAGCCCAAATAGTCTATAGGCCTAATATCAGCCAGTTCTAAGAGAACAGTCTGGTCCTAGAGGAGCCAGGCAAAAAGCTGCTCAGCACAGTTCCAATAGAACAGCCCCTATTCTGAATGGAATTGGGCCAAAGGCTGAACCGGCACAGTTTCAATGAAACATCCCCTGTTCTTGAAGGAATGGTCTGAAGGCTAACCAGTTCCAGCTGGAACAGTCTGACTTCAAAATCAGACTATAGTGCCAAATGAATACTCGCATACAGAACAAGGCCTTAACCAAAAAGGAAGAAACCTTAAAATAGATCCCAAATAAAACCTGGAGAGCTTCAAAATGCAAAGAGGTTGGAAGCTCGGATCCAAGAGAAGGACTTACTCTCAAACTCCAGGGTTGGTGAGA
This sequence comes from Camelus bactrianus, assembly GCF_048773025.1. NCBI lineage: Eukaryota > Metazoa > Chordata > Mammalia > Artiodactyla > Camelidae > Camelus > Camelus bactrianus. The sequence continues at coordinate 45,353,986 of NC_133543.1, forward strand.
AAAAGTGAGCAACAATGGGCTCAATGTTGGTACCATACCTACCTCACTGTCATTGGTTTTGTTTTTTTGTTTGTTTGTTTGTTTGCTTAATCCTTGGGGAGGCCGTCAAATTGTTGACTTAAAACAAGTCCTCTGCACAAGGGGGTGGGGGTGGGGAGTCTTTTACAGAGGGGAAAAGGAAGTTGGGAGGGCCATAGTAACCAAATAGTTCACAGCTTTTCATTGGCTAAGTTGTGACAGTCTCTCATTGGTTGAGCTCTTTCCAGGAAAGAAGAGAAAAATCTTTCTTCTTCTGTTGGGCTCTGCTATTGTCATAGGGCAAGAGCTCCCCCATTTGGTCTCCCAAATGTACTTAATTGAGGTTTCTATTTATTAATTTTTTAATGCTTGTAAGAAGAGGTAAATAACTGTCTTTACTTCCAACTCTCTGTTCCTTTTTCTATTTTCCTATCACTGGTTCTATTGTAGTGGTTGTTAACATACCTTTTATTCTGTAACAATAGCTAAGTGTTAAGTATTTTGCCTAAAGATTAACTCTAAATTTTTTTTATAAACCCACATTTTAAAAACTTTATATGTTTATAGCTATGTAAATATTTTTTACTCTAGAGTCAAGTAGTGTGCAGTGCTTACATTTTGTTCTCAATGGCTCTAGTGTCATGACTCCTATGCCATTCAAAAAATAATGTTCTGAATAGATACTTCCAGAATGTTGGCATAAGGAGCTCTAAGGACCCTCTCTTTGGTGAAACAACCTTACTGGTAAAAATCATTTTACAAAGCAATAATAGAAAGTCTCTGGAAATTGTCTTAAGGTCATATAGCAAACAAAGAAACATTTATTAAAGAAAGTCTACTAAATCTGTGTCATTTGAGCCACAATCCATTTCCTCCTTACCCCCTACCCTCTCCCAGTTCAGTATGACAGAAGTTTCACTCTAGGTGGGTAAGGCCAAGAATACAGGCTCCCTTTTCTAGCTCCCAGAGGAGGGCAACAATATCTTCGCAATTAAGGTAGGCTGCCAGCATTTATCATCCCACCCCTCACCTCTGTGTGTATTGTAGAAGCTAAATTCTGCGTCAGCGCATCCAAGAAATTGGGGCCCCCTGCTTTCACCCAGCCCTCACCCACAGTGTAGAGGCTTTACCTCAGGTGTGGACCACTAAAAATGCCAAAGCCTCAGTTGCCAAGAAGACCTTGATTGCTGTCCTTGCTCCACTCCCTGCTCCTAAAGCAAAGGAGTCACTCAGAAAGAAGCACACCATTGTCCCTGCCTTTAGCTCTGAAGCCAAACCTCAGAGATTTTGCCCAGTGGGAGCTCCAAAGCTCTCTCCAAAGGGACTGTTTTTATTTGAAAGAATATAACCTAAACATGCTCTCAAAAGTAAAGAAAGTATAAGGGAAAGCAATTAAAATAAGGTTGGTAGCTTCATGAGAGATACAGCTACAATAAGGGAGCTACTATACTGGAGAGAACCAGAGAAACAGACAGCTAGGGAGAGCCCTCCAGGGTTTAGAAAAACCTCAAACAATGAACTCAACTGCAAGGAGTTAGAGTTTAATTGATTATATCTCCAGAACAATTTATGCCGGAGGTTTTTGTCAAAAACAATAGAGCCATCAGCCAGCAACTAATACAGCCTAGAAGCTGGTTGTATGTGGTAAGCCCTATAGCAGCCACTAAGAAAATAACTCAAAAATATATAGCTAAGAATAGAAAGCCAGCAGTGTTCTTACCATGGTAAAATGAATTTTCCTTTTCAACATTTCATGAGGTGCTCAAAATCGTATAGTTTAGTTTTCTTCCTCTTTTGAACATGTTTGTTGTAAAGCCTTTATTTTTTCCCGAAATTGCTGACTGCCTTCTTTTTCTCTTGCCTTCTGTTTTCAGATGTCCTCAAGCTTTCCCAAGAATTCAATAATTCTGTCCTGTCAATTCCTTATTAGAAGTTTAAGTGTACAGTACAGCAGGTGTTGCACAGCAAATCTCTAGAACTTTTCCATAGAGCAGAAGTAAAACTCTATACCTGTTGAACAGCAACTCCCCATCTCTCTTCCCATCCCTGAAAACCACCATTGTACTTTCTGTTTCTATGAGTTTTACTACTTTAGACACCTCATATAAGTGGAATCATGCAGTATTTGTCCTGTGGCCAGCTTATTTCCTTTGCATAGTATACTCAATGTTCATCCATGTTGTAGCATATGACAGAATTCCCTTCTCTTTTTAATGGCAGAATAGTATTCCATTATATGTATACATTACACTAGTTTTATCCATTCATCTGTTGATGGACATTAGATTGTGTCCACTTCTTGGCTATTGTGAACAATGCTGCAGTGAACATAGGAATACAAATATCTCTTCAGTATTCTGGTTTCGATTCTTTTGGATACAGAAATAGAATTGCTGGACCATGTAGTAGTTCTATTTTTAATTTTAGGGGGAAACTGCATAGTGTTTTCCATAGTGACCATTTTACATTCCTAACAGCAGTGCATAGGTTTCCAGTTTCTCCACATCCTCTCTGACATTTGTTATTTTCTGTTTTGTTTTGTTTATAATAGCCATCCTAAGAGATGTGAGATGATACCTCACTGTAGTTTTGATTTGCATTTCCCTGGTGATTTATGATGTCAAAAATCTTTTCATATACTCATTGACCATTTGTAGGTCTTCTTTGGAGAAATGTCTATTCAAGTCCTTTGTCCATTTTTAAATTGAGTGGTATATTGCTATTGAGTTGTAGGAACTCCTTATATATTTTGGATATTAATACTTTTTAAGATATAGTTTGCAATTATTTCTCCCTATTCCATAATTTGCCTTTTCACTCTGTTAATTATTTTCTTGGCTATGTAGAAGCGTTTTAGTTTAGTCCCACTGTCTATTTTTGCTTTTGTTACCTGTGATTTTGGTGTCATATCCAAGAAATCATGGCTAAGATCAATGTTATAAAGCTTTCCCCCTCTTTTCTTCTATACATTTTTTGGTTTCAGATTTTGAATTGATTTTGTGTATGATGTAAGATAAGGGTCCAGTTCCATTCTTTTGCTTGGGATATCCAATTTCCCCAGCACCATTTGTTGAAGAGACTTCATCCATTTCCTTATTGTGTAGTTTTGTCTTTCTTGTTGAAACACAGTTGACTGCATAGGTGAGGGTTTATTTCTGGATTCTAGTCTGTACTATTGGTCAGATATATAATGTCTTTATTCAAGTACCATACTGCTTTTATTACTTTGGCTTTGTAATATGTTTTGAAATTAGGAAGTGTGATGCTTGAATAGCCTGGAAGAAATGGATAAATTCCTAGAAACATGCAATCCACCAAGACTGAATCATGAAGAAATAGAAATTCTGAACAGACCTATACCTAGTATAGGGATTGAATCAGTAATCCAAAACCTCCCAACAAAGAAAAGCTGTATTCTTTTTTATCAAGATTGTTTTGACTATTCAGGATCCTTCATGTTTCCATATGAATTTTAGGATTATTTTTTCTATTTCTGTGAAAAGCACTATTAGGATTTTGGTAGTGATTGCATTGAATTTGTAGATCACTTTGGGTAATATGGGCATTTTAACAATATCAAGTATTCTAATCCATGAACACATTCATGTATTTCCATTTATTCGTGCCCTTTTTAATTTCTTTCAGCAGTGTTTTGTAGTTTTACATCTATAAGGCTTTCATATTTATGGTTAAGTTAATTTGTAAGTATTCTTGTTGATGCTATTGAAAATGGGATTGGTTTCTTAATTTCCTTTTTAGATTGTTCATTACTGGTTTATAGAAACTCAACTGAGTTTTTTTAGATTGATTTTTATCTTACAACTTAGCTGAATTCATTTTTATTTCTTCTAAGATTTTTTTATGTGTGAAATCTTTAGAGTTTTCTACATGTTAGATCATGTCATCTACAAACAGAGATAATTTTACTTCTTCTTTTCCAATTTGCTTTTTTTCCCCCTTACCTAATTGCTCTAGCTAGGGCTTCTAGTACTATTTTGAATTGAAATGGCAGGAGTGAGCATCCTTGTTCTTTGTCTTAGAGGAGAAAGCTTTTGGAATTTCCCGTTGATTATAATGTTAGCTGTGGGCTTGTTGTATATGGCTTTTATTATGTTGAGATAATTTCCATCTATTCCTAGTTTGATGATTGTTTTTAATCATGAAAGGCTGTTGAATTTGTCAAATGCTTTGTGTGTATCTATTGAGTTGATCATGTGACTTTATCCTTTGTTCTATTAATGTAGTGTATCACAATGATTGATATTAGTATGTTGAACCATTCTTCTGTTCCAGGGATAAATCCAACTTGGTCATGATGTATGATCCTTTCAATGTACTGCTGAATTTAGTTTGCTAATATTTTGTTGAGGATTTTTGCATCTATATTCATTAAGAATATTGTTTTTTAGTTTTCTTTTGATGTCTTTTTTTGGTTTTGGGTAATGCTGCCTTCATAAAATGAGTTTGGAAGTGTTCCCTTCTCTTCACTTTTTTGGAAGAGTTTGAGAAGAATTGGCATCAATTCTTTAATATGTGGTAGAATTTGCCAGTGAAACCGTCTGGTCATGGGCTTTTCTTTGTTGGGAGGTTTTGGATTACTGATTCAATCCCCATACTAGGTATAGGTCTGCTCAGAAATTCTGTTTCTTCATGATTCAGTCTTGGTGGATTACATGTTTCTAGGAATTTATCCATTTCTTCCAGGCTATTCAATTTGTTGTCTTGAAACTGCTCATAGTAATCTCTTATAAACCTTTGAATTTCTGTGGCATCAGTTGTAATGTCTCCTGTTTCATTTGTAATTTTGAGTCTTCTCTATTTTCTTCTTAGTCTACCTAAAAGTTTGTCAGTTTTGTTGATTTTTTTAAAAAATCAACTTAGTTTCATTGATCTCTACAGTTGTTCTTCTAATCTCTGTTTCATTTATTTCTGCTCTAATGATTATTGTTTCCTTCCTTCTGCTAACTCTGGGCTTAGTTTGTTTTTCTTCTTCCAGTTCCCTGTGGTTTAAAGTTAGGTTGTTTATTTGAGAATTTTCCTCTTTTTAATATAGGCAGTTATTGCTATAAAATTCCCTCTTAGTACTGCTTTTGCTGAACCCTGTAAGTTTAGTATGTTGTTTTCATTTTCATTGTCTCAAGACATTTGTATCTTCTTTGACCTATTGGTTGTTTAAGGATGTGCTGTTTAATTTCCATGTATTTGTGAATTTTTTAGTTTTCCTTATGTTACTGATTTCTAGTTTAATTGCACTGTGGTTGGAAAATACACTTTCTGTGATTTCAGTCTTCTTGAATTTGTTAAGACTAGTTTTGTGACCTAATGTGTAATCTATTATGGAGAATGTTTTGTGTGTGCTTGAGAACATTGTGTATTCTGCTGCTGTTAGGTGAAATGTTCCATATATGCTATTAGAGTCATTTGGCCTATAGTGTTGTTCAAGTCTTCTGTTTCCTTATTTTTCTTCCATCTGGATTATATCCATTACTTTAAAGTGAGGTATTGAAATTTCCTAGTATTATTGTGTTACTATCTATCTTTCCCTTCAGTTCTGTCAATGTTTCCTTCATATTTTTGGGTGCTCTGCTGTTAGGTGAGTATATATTTTTAATTGTTATATCTTCCTGGTTAGTTGACATCTGTATCATTATATAATGTCCTTCTTGTTCTGTTTTAACAGTTTTGGACTTAAAGTCTATTGTGTCTGATATGATTATTGCCCACCCTGATCCCTGCTCTCTTTTGGTTACCATTTGCCTATAATATTTTTTTCCTATACTTTAACTTTCACTGTATGTGTGTTCTTAAATCAAAAGTCTCTTCTAGATAGCATATAGTTGGACCTTGTATTCTTTTTTAATCCATTTAGTCACTCTGTCTTTGATTGAGGAGTTGAATCCATTTACCTTTAAGTAGTTACTATTGCCGTTTTGTTGTCTTCTGTCTGTCTTGTAGTATTTTGTCCCCTCTTCCCTCTCTCTTTCTTTTTCTTTTTGTTTTGTTGACTTTTTTTGGATAATGACATATTTTGATTCCTTTCTTAGTTTCTTCTGTGTATTTTCTATATAAAAAGGTATTTTCTTTGTGATTACTATGGGGCTTACATAAAACATCTTATATTTATAACAATCTAACTTAAGCTGATAAAAGCTTAACTTCAATTGTATACAAATACTCTTCACTTTTACTTCCCCCCTTACACTTTTGATATTATTGATGTCACAAATTACATTCTTTTATATTGTGTATCCTTTAACACATTTTTATAGTACTAGTTTTTTAATCCTTTTGTCCTTCAACTTCTATGCCAGAATTAAAAGTGATTTATATACCATCATTACAATATTTTGTATTTGTCTATGTATTTGTCTTTATTAGCAAGCTTTACATTTTCATATGCTTTTGTATTGTTTAGCATCCTTTTGTTTGAATGTGAAGGATTCCCTTTAGCATTTATTTTAAGGCAAATCTAGTAGTAATGAACTCCTTCTGCTTTTTTTTTTCAATCTAGGAATGCTTTATTTTTCTAGTATCCTTTTTTTTTTTTTTTTCTGGATATAGTATTCTTGGGTGACAGTTTTTCCCTTTTAGCACTTCGACTTTATCATCCCACTGTCTTCTGGCCTATAGAGTTCTTGCTGAAAAATCCACTAAATAGTCTTGTGAAACTTCTCTTGCACATGGTGATTCAGTTTTCTCTTGCTGCTGTCAAAATTCTCTCTGTATTTGACTTTTAATCATTTGATTATACTGTGTCTTAGTGTAGATTTGTTTGGATTCCCTATGGTTAGAATTTATTGGGCTTCTTAAATATGAATGTCATTTCCTCCCCCAGTTTCAAGAACTTCTGGGTCACTGTTTCTTTAAAGAAGCTTTCTGTCCCTCATTCTCTTTATTCTTCTTAGGGGACTCCCATGATGTGTATATTCTTGCTTATGATATTCCATATGCTCTTCAGGATTTCCTCATTCTTTTTCATTCTTTTGTCTTTTTGTTCTTCTGACTGGATAATTTTAAATGACCTGTTTTCAAGTTCACTTACTCTTTCTTCTGCTTGACTGAGTCTGAGGTTAAACATCTCTAGTGAATTTTACAGTTCAATTGTTGCATTTTTATCTCCAAAATTTCTGTTTGGTTCCTTTTAATATTTTCTATCTTTTTGTTGATATTCTCATTTTGTTTATGCATCATTCTCTTGAGCTCATAGAGTATCTTTAGGATGGTTATTTTAGTTCTCTGCCAGATAATTTGTATACCTCCATTTCTTTAAGACAAGTTGTATTTTATTCTATTTATTCTGATTTATTTTATTCCTTTGTTTGGGCCATTTTTTCCTGTTTCTTCATATGTCCCAGAACTTTGTTTTGTAATTGGCACATTTGAAATAACACCCACCTCTCCTAGTTCTTTATGGACTGGCTTTTTATACAGCTGAAGACCCTTACTAATCAGCTTGAGGGGCCCCTGTAATCTTTTTTTTGAAGGGAAGGGGTTACAAATTCTCTGAGCCTGTGTGTACAATTTCTCAATTAGATAATGTTGCTGATTTCTTTTTCCAAAAGCTCATGATCTTTTGCTCCTTCTGGTGTCAGTCTGTGGCACTGCAAGTTCTCTGGTTCTACAGTAGCAAGCTGCCCTGCTATCTTTTGTTCTCTGAGGCCTCCAGGTATCCACCATATATACTGACTCCCCATCAGCACCCTGGGTCAGGTAAGACAGATACCAGTCCCTTGGGCACTCTTCCAAAAAGCTTGAACACCAGCTATATGCTCCTCACACTCCTTCTATAGAAGAGAAGCCTTAAGTTGTTTCCCTGCCCCTGATTGCACTGAGCCATCCTAGTCACTGCAAGCCACTTTCTTTACTCTTCTTTATTCTCAGTGGCACTCAAACACCCAAACCATAAGAGTTCTATCAGTGCTCTGAATGAGACAAAACACATACAAGCCCCTCAGTCAGCACTCTGAAGAGCTGGAATGGCAGATGTAGCCTCTGCTTTTCTTTTCACCCCCTGGTGCAAAATAATGTGAGCTAGGGTATTCTCTACCACCACTGACCTGTGTCAGCTTAGAGGAGGGTCTGATGCAGTTAAAGTGAAAATTGCCATTCTTACCCTTTTGAATGTGGCTGTTCACAGCTTTGTACTCAGGTACTGCAACATCTTAACTGGATTCTGGAATTCTCATCACAATATTTTGGTCCATATATTGTTGTTAAATTGGTGTTTCTGTGGGGAAAAGAGAGCTGGGAGTTTCTATTCAGCCATCTTGTGATGTCACTTCTTCCCTGATTCATTCTTGAGCTCTACCCTACATTTGTCTTTCTGAGAGTTCTTTCATTGCTTTCCTAGGTTGGAACCACTCTTTTCTTCATCCCATATCTTCCTTTTTTATTTATAAATTTTCTCTCTAATTAAGGATGCATGGAAGGAAAACTAAAATACAAAGTAAACTTTCAAAAATTTTTTCTTACATTTGATTTGATGATTTAGTTCAATATAGAACTCTAGATTCAAAATAATCTTGCCTCATAATATTGATGGTATTGCTGAGAGAAAAGTCTGATGCCATTCTGTGGAGGAGAAGTATGTATTTAGGTATGTAGCAGTTGGGGAAGATCTCTGAAATTAACTGCTGTATAGTCAAACTTTAACTAATTCTCATACCTTCAGTTTCACTTCTTATTCTATTTCTTTGTTGCATATGACTCCTTCTCTTAGTCCAGACCCTCTTTGGGATTCTACTGGGCAGGCCTGGTCCCTCCTTTACTGAAGTTGGAGGGAGATACATATTTTTAGTTAGTGATTAGGAGTGGACTGCCTAGGTTTAAATTCTGGCTCTGACTTTCCTATCTGTGTAATCTTGGCCAAGTCACTTACATCTCAATATTTTCATGTGACTAATGCCACCCATTTTAAGGATTAAATGTAAAAATACTACTGTTACTGGTATTATTCTTCTGTTCTGCTTTTTCAAACATCCTGCTTTCATATGCTTTTCATACTCCATTTGTTTACATCTCTTTTTTTGTTGATGTTTCCCTTCATGTTTCTTTTTATATTATTCTTTTGCTTAATGAATTCTAGGTAATGAAGGAAAATAAGCATGTGTGTTCAGTCCTCTTTCTTAAACTAGAAGCCAAATCTGATCCTCAATTTTAGAAAATATTAAGTGATTTAATGGTTTTACTGCTATTTCTTTTTTTAATACTTCAAGCTTTTAAAAACAAAATTATTCTCTTTATATACATATACTAACTTATATATACATATATAAACTATATTTGTCTAGCAATCTAATGACACAAAATCAAAATTAAACAAGAACTTTGTTTCTTTTGATAGATTCTTGTAGTAGCAACACTATTTTAATGCTGGTTGGAATTTAATTCTCTTTAAAGCATTGGAAGCAAAATACAAAGAGTATCAGCATGTTAGAGAAAGCCTAGTGTTTTTTGTGTTATATCAATTGAAAGGTAACCGTATTATTACATTTTATGAAAAACTGAAAAATGAACCAGAAAATATTGATGGTAAACATCATGATGATGGCAGCTACAATTTCAAAACAGCCTAAATGTATATCAGGCACTTAATATAATTATGTTTCTTATTCTTCATAATAGCTCTACTAGGTATGCATTTTAATCCCCATGTTACCAATGAGGAAACCAAAATTTAGAATGCTTAAATAATTTGCCCATGGACACATAACCAGTAAAGGACAGAGCTTTCTGACACAAAGGCCTGTGTTCTATGATTATATACAACTAATCTGGGACTTAGAAACCTACAGATTTGAATAAATTGCATTAATGAATGGCTGTTACTGCATCTCAGATGCCTTTGTTTCCCTTCTGCTGTAGCTCCTCCCTCTCATGACATGGAGGTCACTACAGCTGATCAGAGTTAGTTAATGCTTCCATACCCCATTCCCTTAAAACCCTTGTCACTAACTTTCTCACTGGAATCATCTACCCTCTTAGAGGCCCAGCCCCAAGTGAGCCCAGCTGGAGAATACTGTATCCTCCCCTAGGGAAAGCAGGAACATGTCTGTCTGTGTTGCCCAAATCAAGTAAAGTTTTTTTTTTAATAAATAATAGACACAGTACTCTTCGAAGAATGAATGAGTGGTGGTAAAGAAAAACAGACTAAATTCCTGAAGTAGAAGACAGAAGAGAGACTGTTGTTTATGAAGAGGAATTTACCACGTAGAAACTATAAGATATTTTCCTACAGAAGTAATATTAGAAATATAGTTGGATTCTGCAATTCGATTAGTATCACTAAAACAGTAGTCCAACTAATTTTCAAGTTTTATAGTATATGTGGCTTAATCTGGGAGCCCAGCCACCATTTTTATAAAATGCTTCTGTAAGAAAATGCTTTCTGAATGGCATATCATAGGCTTATGAATAAATTTTTGGAAACAAACTATTTATAAATTGAAATTAACATGTAAAACCATTGATTTGTTGGTAATTTTTGCTTGCGTCTTCTCATTTACTTATAAAGTTATAAAGAACACGAGGTCAAAAATTGTTTTCTGTTACATAAAACTTAACTCATTCTCTCTATTCTTTCTCCACCCTGCATTCATCATGTTACCTTATATGTAGGTACTCAAAAACTTGTGCATATTGATTGATTTTTAATAGGACTGTCACTCTTCACAAAGAACAGTAAATCCTGAGTACTTAGGGTTCTTGCTTCAATCTAGCTTTAATTTTAAATAACATAGCAAAAAGATCTTTAGAATATGAGTTAAATAATTCCCATTTTAATTGATATGGTTGTCCAGTTCTAATAAAATAAGTAAGTTATAATAGTAGGTTTGAGTTTTTTAATTTTTTTCCCCACTTGACTTATAATTTAGGGGCAAATGGTTGTTGTGAGGTCTAGAAAGCATCTTTGTTTGAAAGGGCCAAAAAGCCCTGTGTTTGAACCTACACTATCTGGGACAGAGAGGGAATGACCTCTCATTCTAGGAGACATTATAGAGTGATCTAGTGTCCTAGCAATACATCTATCCTGCTGTCTGGAAATAGTGTGTTTTGGAGTTTAGTCTTATCTCAAATGGAGGAAGGTTGTGATTGGGAGAGAAGGACCTATTACACATTTGTTTTAGGTATGATGACAAAAAGATATTTATTTCACAAAAGACACTATTTTGCCTTTTCAGGTGTAACTGTGTGGAACCACATAATCCTAGCAATGATACATTGAAGGAATGGAGGGAGTCCAATATTTCTGCCTCTGACATAATTTGGGAGAACCTAACTGTGTCAGTAAGTGAAACATTAAAAAATAAGTCATATCTGGAATCTTACTACTATAAGGGCTTTTATTGACATTTTGAATGAATTATTCCCACTAAAATAAATTGTTTTGAATGCATACTGTTGTAAAAATGATAATTTTGGCTTTATTTTTAATTTCATCCAATTCAAGTATTCATCAGCAAACTAGGGTTTTCTTTTATTATTAAGCTTTTCCAGTAGTTAACAGTCCTGAGTTACTCTAAGAGCACACATATACAGCATAATTTGACTAGATTAACTCAAGGCACATTAAATAAGAGTGGTATTGACCTAAATAAAACCATATGGCAGAACTAAGTCAGTTTTCTGTATAAAGAACCCAGGACGCTTTACTCTGGAATAATGCTTCAGCTGTTCAGAATGTGTTGAGGGGGAGGGGGATGTTTGTTAATATTTTAGTATAAATGTTGAACTCTCAGGGAAGAACCAAAGTCACTTTTCTTAACAAAAATCTGGCACCTCCCTTAGGAAGGTTTTTCTTCCATTTTCTCCTTATCTCTCATAAGAAAGAAAATGGTAACGTATTTCCACCTATCATAGTTAAATCCTGTATGTTTAAAGAAATTTTTGGCTTTCTTCCTTTTTGTTGTATCTTTTTTTTTCCCCCTCATAGCTGCATTCCTCAGTTCCTCTTAATCTCTTGTAAATTTGTACACCTCTTTTTTCCACCTACATTTTCATCTTTGACTTCTGGTCAATCATACCTCATAATTGGAAATATTAAAAGGTATTAAAATCTGAGTCATCTTAGTTTCTTTTCTATTCTTCCCAGTTACAAGCATTCAATGCAAAGCTGTACCTCCCTGTATAAGCTGAAATCCCATTATAACCATCAGCATAAAGCAATATGAATTCTAGTTCATTTTAAGAAAAACGTATCATTTTAGTAAATGAGCCAGTTAGGGACACACAGAAATCTTCTTCATTGTACAAACATTATAAAACTCTAAACATGATTCTTATAAGAACAGCTGACCTAATTGCCTGTTTTCTCAATTTTCCTCATGAAATGCTTTCTTTCAGAATCAAAATCAAATTATTTACCCTCTGTTTAAAATTTTATCTTGACCTTTATTTTACTACCTTTTTTCTTACCCTAATCATTTTCTCTAGAATAAGCCTTCACTTACTTTTGTTATTTTCTTTTGTTGTTGTTTATTCTGTTCTGTTTCTCCCTAGGAAAAATAGCATTACCAGACTGCTTCCATTCAGAGAGCTGTTTAAATTGACCAATAAAAGAATTGATGAGCTGAACAAGAAAGAATGCTACAGTTATTCAGAATTTAGACATGGAATCATGGTTGATCCACTCAGCAGTGCATCTTCCATTTATATTCTTTTATAAACTACTAGGATATTATGTCTCAGGAGTCCCTTGCTTGTACCCCTCACCTTGGTGTCCCCTTCAATGCAGAAACCCAATAATCCCATCTTTAATTCACTTAACATGATCATTTGCTCTATGTGTTTTTTATTACTGAATAATTTAATGTTAAATAATAATATTGATTCTATCTGGTAGCAAGTTCTGAATAATAATTTTCTAAGAGACTCACAGCACTATTGATCTAGCTAGCCATGAGTTAATTTTAAATATTAGAAGCTTTAGGTCAAGTGGAGTACAGTGAAAAATATTTTGCAATCAAAGCAAATCTAGCAGGGTTTTTTTGTTGTTGTTGTTTTGTTTTGTTTTGTTTTGTTTTGTTTTGTTTTGTTTCGTTTTGTTTTGTTTTGTTTGAGTTCTGTACTATGTATTGTTTCTGACAGAAATTTTCATATTATTTTTCAATACTTAAAAGCAGTTTTTTTGCAATGGATAATTGCTAATCTTGACTAGAAATAGCGTTTATCACCAAAAGAAATGCTACATAATGAAAAAATCTTGTAAGTCAGCAAGGACCATAAAATTTTTTTGTCTTAATTGTTATGCTGGGGTTTTTTCCTCAGCTTAATTATCAGTATCATGCAAAGCATTTTATCAACAAAGCACTGTGCTAATGGCTATTATAACTAGTTTTATAAAAATTGTGATATAATATTGACTTAGTATATTATTCATTTGATAATTTTTAATTGAATTGTTACGTATCTCATGAATTATAATTTATACCTTGCTAACTCAGCAAGGGCGAAAAACTTTAGCTTTCTTTGATTCTCCCAAACAGCCGTATGCATAGTAAGTATTCAATAAACACTTAATGATTGTCTTGAAAAATAGTCTCATATCACAAATTTACTGTTTAATGCAAATGTTTTGTTTTGGTTCATTTTGTTTTTCAGCTTTATTGAGGTATAATTGAAAAAAAATTGTATATATTTAAGATGTGTAATGTGATGTTCTGATATATGTACACATTGTGAATGCATAACCACAGTCAAGCTAATTAACATACCTATCACTTCACATAGTTACCTTTGTGTGTTTGTGTGTGTGAGAGCAATTAAGATCTACTCTCTCAACAAATTTTCACTATTTAATGCAGTATTATTAACCATAATCACCATGTGATACATTAGATCATAATTTATTCACCCTGCATAACTGAATCTTTGTACCCTTTGACCAGTATCCCCTATTTTTCCTCTCCCTCCAGCCCTTGGTAACCATCAACTATCATTCCACTCTCTGCCTCTATGAGTGTGACATTTCTAGATTCCACATAAGCCATAGAGTATTTGTCTTTCTGTGTCTGACATTTCACTTAGCCTAATGTCCTCCAGATTCATCCATGTTGTTGCCATGACAGGATTTCCTTCTTTTTAAGGGTGAATGATATTCGATGGTATATTTATGCTACGTTTTCTTAATCCATTCATCCATTGACAGACATTTAGGTTACTTCCATATCTTAGTTATTGTGAATAATGCTTAATTCAAGTGTTTTATAGCAAGCTAGAATACTTAGGTTTCTATGTTTATATATAATTTAGCAGTATCTCAAAATCTGTCATTGTAAGAATTCCTAGGCAAGGTTTAAAATATTCACAAGCAATTAACTAGCAATTCGTTAAGAGTTGTTTCAGTGCCAGAATTACATATTTAGCTTATACATAAATAAGGGGCAGGACACTAATGCCAACTTTAATTTCTTATTTTATCAAACTTAATTTTTTCCAACTTATAAAATTGTAGAATCTTAGAACGTGTTGAAGAATAATTAGTAGTAACGAGTTTGTCAACAAGCATTTTTTTTTCATTTTTATAAGTGAAACCATATGTGAGACTCAAAATAAGAGAACAGGATTTAGATTCAGTTTTCACTTTCAAATCTCAGGATGTGTGTGTGTGTGTGTGTGTGTGTGTGTGTGTGTGTGTGTGTGTGTGTGTGTGTGTGTGTGTGTTTGTGTGTGTGTGTTAGGGGTACAGTTAATATACACCAGAAAATAAATGTAGAATTTTGTAGGTCATAATTTTTCCTTTTTTAAATAAGATACTGTCCCGAAAAAATAAATATGCTTTTCAAATTTGTTTTGAATTAAACTAGGCAAGCTATTGGCAATTTATTATAGAAGACAGTTAAACGAGCCTTTAAATGGCTTCTATGTTCTTAAGAATTGAGAACAAGACCCAGTCAAGTCCAAGACTTGGTAGACTTTTATGTCTGCGCAAAAGACTGAAAATCACAAATCTATAGATAACTTGTTTACAGTGGAGCTTCTAAATCCTCTTTGTATTTAGCCATTCTTCTTAACCATTGTTTTGCTTAGTAATTTCCTTACTAGCATTTCTGGACAAGGGGTAAGAGAAGGGGCTGAAAAATACAAGAATTCATTTTTGCTACTTTATTTATTTTAACAGAGTTTTAAGAGAAGGAAAAATTAAAGCTATAATTAAGGCCTGGGGATTTTTCTTTCGTTTTTCAGTTGGCCAAGTTATTGTGCTCTGTATTAACATGGATAATTGGAATTCAACTTTAGCAAGGAATGTAGTATTTGCAGTTAGATTAGAAAGGGGAACAGAATTAATTTAGATAATTATAAGGTATACTAACCATATTTCTCAAGAATTATAGCCTTAGGTGTAGCTGTCCTAAGTAGATTGTATTATTTGTTTTTGGGTAACAATGTAGTGGTCTTTGATTTAGCCTAGAATCTTTTGAAGGTGTTTACTTCCTGCTATACAGGAATTCCAGGGCCTGAAGCTTTGTTCATTGGGCATTCTCTGTGTTGGTGATCAATCCATCCATCTATATTTTTCTCTTAAGCCCTTTCTGTACCATGTCACAATTCAGTTTTTGTTCGCGTCCAGAATATCTCAAGTACTATTGAGATCACTGGATCTCTTAAGCCATTCATTTCTCTGTTTTGAAATAAAAAGATTAAAATTCAGTATGATTATCTTTAAAATAAAATAATAGAAACCAAAATGAGTTTAAAAGAAATCTTTTATTTCAAAATATTAATGTTTAAAACCCTCAGTTTTCCTCAAAGAAAGGAAATTTTTTTGACTTTGCTGCCACCTCATGGCTAAGGCAGCAATTAGTGATGATCCTTTAGGGAACTTAGGAAAAAAAAAAAAAGACCATGAAGAAGTCATAGTAAATATGAACTTTACCTTGCTCATATAGTAACTTTTTTCTTCTTGTTATATAATTTAAATTCAAGCCTCATCTTTGACTCCCAATTTCATTCTGGTAATAATATATCATAGTTTTCTTGTTGCCTTTCTCACCTTTTGTGGGAGTTTTTGAAATAGATAATTATACAAAATCATTGTTCTTCTTTAATATGCAATTATATTCCCATCATAAGCACCGTATTTGTATCACAACTTCGCTGCCACGCAGCAGCGGTGAGGCCATAGCAAATTACTTCTCTACACGTCAATTTCCTCAAACATGAAATAAAAATAATAGCATCTACCTATTTTATAGGGTTGATGTGAAAATTAATTAAGATGATGATTAGTAAATCAATTAGTTGTTTAGATTTAAATTTAATTTGAAAAAAGCAGGAATTATTATTTTTAATTTTATGGAGGTCCTAAGGATTGAATTCATGACCTGTACCTGCTAAGCACACACTCTACCACTGAGCTATACTTCTCCACTCCCAAAAAGGCAAGAATTTTAAATGTTCATATTGCTCACTATTGATCCAAACAGGAGCCATAATTGAAAAAACTTAAGCAACTCAGCTGCAATTGATCTTAAGATGTTAGTTTTCTGAAAGAAATATGTCCGCTGTTTTCCTTTAATACTTTGTTTTACTTCCTCTGGCAGGAATGCAAATCATTGCATGGAGAGTATGTTGGACGAGCCTGTGGCCACGAGCATCCCTATGTTCCAGATGTTCTATTTTGGTCAGTGATCCTGTTCTTTTCCACAGTTACTCTGTCAGCCACCCTGAAGCAGTTCAAGACTAGCCGCTATTTTCCAACCAAGGTACTTTGACTATAATTCTTCTGATCAAAATGAAAACCAACAAAAAGCATATTATGGAGTCACACGTGTTTTAGAAAAAAAGAAAGAGCAACTGCTGTCATTAAAGGAGCCACTGAAGGTTTTTGTGTGATGGAGCTGCCAGGTTAGGACTAGATGCCCTGTGGGAGGTGAAGAGAAAGCGTTTTGTGATACAGGTGCTAGGTGTGCACGTTCCCTCCAGGCTTTCTCCTAACTTAGGATCCCAAAGAGAAACTCCCACATCCCCACTTGTGCTTTTGGAATTCAAAAGCACACACTGCATTACTGATTGTCCCTTTCTTGCGTGGTGAACAGTGGGAACTAGCCCAGCCTGACAGATACCTCTTAGGAGCTACCGTTACATTCTGGAATCGGGAAAGCCCCAGCAAGACCCGTTGGAACACTATTCTCTTTTTCGTTTTTAAAGTGTCAGTCTCTCCCCCTAACCCGCCATGTTCGCATCTGCATATTTGGAAAGGAAAGTAAACGAACAGCTTAGTTCAATATTTAACACTGCAAAGTGACACCTATAATGTCTGACTCAGCAAAAGGAAGGAAGGAAAGGAGAGGGAGGGAGGAAAGAAAGAAAGGCAGAGAGAGAAAGAAAAGAAAAGGAAAGAAGGAAAGAGAGAGAAGGAAAGAAAGGAAGAAAGAGAAAAGAAAAGGAAAGAAAAGAAATAAAAAGACAAGCCTTTTAGGGATGAACTAAAAGATTGTGATGAAAGTTCCACTCTGGGAAAATGTTTTAAGAACTGTCTCTTTGAGAGAAAACTTTTATTTTTGTTCCCTCATCCTTCCCTCAGGTGTAAATTCATTTCTTTCCCCAAACCTTAATTTGATTAATAAAAAATTATGTTTTGTAAGTTAAAATAATAAACCCCTGTATTTTGTGTGTGTTACAAAGGCATCCCAATAAAAGCCAGCTCTTGTTGATAACTGTATAAGGACTTTTGCTCAGAGAAGGCTTTATAAATGATAGATGGCTTTTAAAATTGGCTTACACAGAGTAGCTTCTAAGTTTACCCACTCTATTATGCACATTACCTGCTGCCATACTTATCTGTAAATCTCAGATAAACTGATTAAAATATTATGCTTCTTCACTGAAAATTAAAAGTTTCATTTTAGGGTGCAGCAGGTTTTTCGTATTGATACGCTACCTGTGTGAGAAAGAGTACTAAAATTTAGCCAAGTTCTAGCCATGCAACCTTATTCTGTGTTATGATGATGATTCACACACTTGAGTTCATAATAAACAAATTTTTATCAGCACTGCTGGTGTGGTGGTATCATGCAAGATTCCCATAGTAAACTTAGATTTTAAATAAATACTGAAAACAGCACAATCACCGTTGTAGCTATTCCACAATGCCTCATTCTGGAAAGGTTGAGTGTGTATTCATCTTAATGACAGAGATGCATAAATATATACTAAGGTTCTGACAGAGCTAATGATAATACTGTAGTATGCATAAAATATAATACTGTGATATTATGTTATAAAGTGTTTATAAAATGTGATTCTAGATTATGTTCTTGAGTATTCCTCACTATTTATAGTTCCTTCAAATGACAAGTGTTTTCATTATTTTTAGGTTCGATCCATAGTGAGTGACTTTGCTGTCTTTCTTACCATTCTGTGTATGGTTTTAATTGACTATGCCATTGGGATCCCGTCTCCAAAACTACAAGTACCAAGTGTTTTCAAGGTGAAGTTACCATAGCATTTACTATCTCTCCATCTCCATAGGTCTAATCTTTATTCAGATGATGGCTATAACACTAGCACTTGGGATTTTCATGAAAATATAAAGAATATAGATTTATGGAGCAGTAAATAGAATACCCACAAGCATGACTAAAACTGTGGTCCAATATTTTTAAAGAATAGAAATCAGAGAAATAGATACTGCATGAAAAAAATTTCCTGTCAATTATTCCAGTTGGAATATCTATCTTCCTAAAAGATAAGGAAGCATTTGAAACTGAGGAAAATGCATTATCTTGATGTACAATTGCACAATGGATAGGGCTCGGAAAACATAAAATTAGGTCTGGAATAGAGTTCTGACCATGTTACTGACTAAGAATGTGACCTTGGGCCAGTTACTTAACCACGCTGAGCCTCAGTTTTCTCACATATCAAACAGAGCTGGGGACTTCCTCAAAGAATTGTCAAAATGAATTCCTTTGGGACTCATCTTAGGCACCAGCCATGTTTAGAGCCCTTCCTTGAGCTCATGACGTGACCAAGTGCCTTTTTGCTGTTTTCACATAGTGGCTTGGACACATCTAAGATAAACGTTATACACAGTTGTCAATGTGATATTTGTAAATGTAAATAAATTTACCCATCATAAATGTTAAATGGTAAATATTAATATTGTTCTGTTTAGTATAGGTATCCCTTTTGAGCCAGTCCCTCAGAGTTCAAATCCCGTCTCCACCACTTTCTGGCTTTGGGACTTTGGGAAATTTACTGAACCTCTCTAAGCCTTAGTTTCCTTACTGTATCTTCTTTAGAGTATTGTAAAGAAAAAAATGAGTTAAAATATTTAAAGCACTTAGAATGGTGCCTGGTACCTTAGAAATGCTTTGTGAATATCATTATCATTATTAAATATAACTCACTTGGCATATCAGTTTATAATTAAGGTTTTCCTGGTAGCATCTATAAGTCTTAATTTGATTGGCTATTCAGTAATCCTGTTAATAACTATAAATTCTTTAATTTTCACAGCCCACAAGAGATGATCGTGGCTGGTTTGTTACACCTTTAGGTCCAAATCCATGGTGGACAGTGATAGCTGCTATTATTCCAGCTTTGCTTTGTACTATTCTCATTTTTATGGACCAACAGATTACAGCTGTCATTATCAACAGAAAAGAGCATAAGCTAAAGGTACATTTTAACATCCACTTTAATGTAAATTATTGTGATTTAAGTGGTATCAGTTGATATTCATTATACTTTGCCTGTATCCTATAGGCATTTGCACAATGAAATATTAAAATGTTTTCAGATTCATAATTTTTATTTACTATATTCATGGTACTTTGTCATACAATGAGCTTAAAACTAATTATTAATTATTAATTTATTTGTAACATTAGGCTCAGCTCTAAACTCTGAAACCTTACCTCCAGGGCTTGAAATTAAAAAACATTGCCAAAGTCCTAGCTTTCTTTACCATGTTTAACATATTTTAATAAAATACCAGTTTATTCTGGTGAAGCGTAGGTCTACCAATTTGTCTTACCTCTGGGATTTTTCTGTTTCTCTATTTAACCCTCAGTATAGCTATCAGATAACATTCATTGTTGGAACAAATTACATCTTCAAATATTTCTCATTTTCTTTAGTTAGTCCTCTTTCTATAATATCTATGACCACAAAACCCAGCCATAAATGTTATAGTTTGTAAGTGGTATCTTTGTTGAGTTTTATTGCAGATTTCAAGGACTTTTTTTTTTACAAAGCAAATAAGTACTAATGTACCTTATTTATTATATTCTGACCCTGCCATTTTGTAACTGTGAATAACCAAAGTTGTTCCCTGGTATGTAATTTGTCTAAGATGTGTAATGTGAGTGCTGTCACTCATAGGAATATGTTACATAAAATCAACAAAATCATTGAATGGTTAAAAATAATCTGAATCAAACTTTATAAAAACAGAACATGCACATTCTTGTTTGTCCTGGTATCATAAGAGAGTTGCCAGCTATCTTCACATACTCATTAAACTCGAGGAAAAGTTTCAGTGTCAGAGCAACAGAAATCAGATTTTATAGGATTTCTAAGTATATTTGTTAGAAAGATTAAAAAATCTCTGATTGAACTATTAGATGGAAAATAGTAATAAGTATAAGAAGACACAATTATTTGTAATAAATGTTACTGAAAAGGAGTTTTGTGTATTATCCTCGGAAGAACTTGTGTCTATCTTGTAATAAAGAGCATTCTTCATCCTCTTCATAGAAAGTAACTTAAGAGTGCTCAAAACCTTTTTAAAACCTTTTTTAAAAGGAGTTTATTCAATTCACTTCTTGTTTTTGTCAAAAGAAAATTTTAATTATTAAAGATATATTCTTAAAAAAATCTCATGAAGGCTTAGGAATTGGACCAGTGGCATGCTGGTATATGTTTAACACCCAATCCTCTGTGTATAAAAAGAGACCCTGATTTATAATGTTTGCTGATTTTCATGGTGTGAATACTCCCATCGTGGCCCATTTCAAGCTACCAATGTGACATCAATTGGCAGGAAAAAATTTGAAAATTAAACAATTGGCTCTTATAAGCCTGTATGAGCTGGCTGCAAAATACCGCTGAACTACACCATTCAATATTGGAAACTTTGAATCATTTACAACTCTCAAAACAAGGAATTCAGATTTCTAAGATTAAGAGCCTACTTATTTAATATCAACCATTTAAAAATATTATTTGCTTTTAAAATATCAGCCTTCTGCAAAAGCAAATACCACTACAACTTACTTATTAAAAATACATGATTAAATAGATCTATAAAACCAGTGTTAAGAATTTTATGTTTAATAATGTTAGTCGGCTACTCTCTAAGAACGAGGAAAACATTTTCCTAGACACCAGTTTATTTTTTAAAACTGAAAATATCTCTATTTTTCTCACTTCTTTTTTTATTGTATACCCAAATACATATTTCCATACTATATATGTTGCTTGTTTTTTTTTATATGAGAGCATTATCATGGTAATCATCCCATGTCAATAATATAAACCTGCATTATCATTTTTAATGGTGGTATCTATATTCCATTGTATTATATGACACATGTTTTAAAATGAAGTAAAAGTCTCCCGTTTTGGAAAGAAAGTTATATAATCATTGCTTTTCTTTCAAAGGAAGTTTTGTTTTTTGTTTTATTTTTTATAATCAAGACAAAATCCCACTGATTTCATTGAGAAACTAATTCTTTGTAAAGGCTACAGGCAGTATTTTTCCAAAATATAAATGGAATCACATTAAAACAAGCTGTTGGGTGTAAGATAGGCTCAAGGAGTATTGTACAACATGGAGAATATAGCCAATATTTTGTAATAACCATAAATGAAAAGTGACCTTTAGAGGCTGTATAAGAAATAAAAAATAAATTAAAAAAATAATAAATAAATAAACAAAATGTGGAAGTAAGGAAATAATTGCTGAAGGTGCTATTACCTTTTTTGGCTGTCCTGTATCCTTGCTCTTTCCAGGTCTCTCAACCTTGTAAATCACATAGCCCTTGCTCCTGGTTCTTCATGAGGCCATGGTAAGCCCTTGACATTCACAGCCTTTCCAAAGCTCCAAATCAACAAATATATTACTATATTGTTCCCTTTACGTATCATGTACAGTAGTTAAAATATAATAAAACATTATTTAAGTGGTCCTTTCAAGTACTTTCATTTATAGAATTAAATGTAGAAATAAAGCATTTAGTATTTTATCACTGAAATAAATAAGGCTATATTATTAAACTGTATTACATTATTTCTACATTATTTTATTGTACTAATCAATGACTATGTCATCAAAAGTTTCCTATTTTACCTTTTAATAGCCTAGATTTAGTAAACATGGAGCAAATCTGACTTAATCATAAACTTAGCTATATTGCCACAAGCAGGAGAGTCAGTCTTTTCCTGGCCACAAGTCTGAACACCCCATCCTCCTCCTTGGATATGGAAATTTGAAAAGCAATTTCCTTCTAGTGAAGACATATTTCATCTACACTGAACACGTCTTATTTTTTTTTTTTTTTTGGCCTATAACGCTTGTCTTCTTTAAGCTTCAGTATAGTGTGGTCTGCTGCTACTGATTTTCCTGTTAACAACAGCAAAAAATGACTTTCTCAGAATGTTATTTACTCAGAATAACGGTTTGTTCTGTAGTCACTCTCCCCGCCTGTTGCTTCCCTGAAATGTTTGCAGCCTCTGGCTTTGACTTGAACCACATTTGTCACGGAAAGACACGTGTATCTTGAATATATCTCGAGGCCACAAGTTAACCACACTTTCAGCTTTTACCAATTTTCTCTTCTCACTTTGAAAACCCATTTTTGCCCTGGTTGGAGCATTCCTTGAGATAGTTTAATGAACCATGATTTCTAGCTTCTGTTCTCAGGCATCCGGTAGACTCCACATCATGTATCTAAGTCTGCATCATAGATCCAAGTTACCTTGGAATTCATCATTTCATTCTTTACCTCTCCCCAAGTTCTATTTTATATCTTTTCACTTTTTCTTCACTTCCATTACCAAAACTAGTTACTGATTTTCTTTTAGAGGATTTTTTCATACCATTAAAATGTCTTTATCATTTTGTGAGTGTTACTGTATCCACAGTAAAGCTGTGTTGAGCTGAAGAGGCTAGACCATTTCACTGGCTAAGTGGTCGACTCCTCCCTCAGAATGAAGTTCAAAATCACAAAACTGCAGCTCACTGCACCTCATGATCGTTTGGATCAGTCAAGGGCTTCAGAAGCTGCAAATGTAAAGAGTTGAGAATGCAAATTATCATATATAATATAGAACTATAAATCTGTACTCCCTCTAGCATTTCTCGTGTGTTTGTTTATTCTTTAGAGAAATAGAATAGGGATAGGTTAGCTGAATCCACTGAAAAAGCATTAAAAATATCTACTTTTTAGAAAAAGTATGTTCTCTAAAAGTAGAAAGAGAGAAAGATTATCTTTCAGAAAAGAAAGTTTCTGCTAAGATACAACTGTGGGCTTTTCTACATGTTTCTGTAGACAGTTCAGGCTTCTTTTGACATCATTTTTAATAAACAGCAATACAATCCCAGATCACTTGAGTAAATGAATGCATTTGCAACATTCATTTGGCACCACATTCTCTTGATGATTATGGCATTTGATATGTTCTTTTTTGCCCTCTTTGTCAGCCTGGTTCTTCATGTCAATCTATAGTCTTTTATGTGGTTAACTTGACAGATGCAGGAAATTGCTGCCAAGCTTTGAAATGAATTTTTTCAGCAGTGGCATCTGGGTATCAGATGGTCCTCTTGGCTGGCCTCTTGTCTTGCTGCATGTTGGTTTTAGTGGGGTCTGTTGTAGCATCACCTGTTGCTATGCTCCCTTTTCCTCCCATATGTCCATTTCCCGTGATTCGTGGATGAATGTGAGAATAAAGCTCTGGTTCTGTCTTTATTTCAGAAAAAAAATCTATGGAAATATGTTGGAAGGTGCAGAGTTCTCTCTCTGACAAAGGGATACTTCCCTTTGGCTGGCATGCCTATCAGCTAATAATTTGGTTACAAAGACCAAGTTTTTAAAGACATTTTAAATGAAAGGCAAGAAGAAGGATGATGATTAATTAGTGAAAGTGCCAGAACTGCTTGATTTCCTTTGGTTCACATTAAATTAAGACGCTCCCATTGTTGTACAACATAATCTGGGGAAACTTTTATTTTTGTTTTTATTATATACTTGGACTTTACAAAGCTAGCTTTCTAAATTTAAAAAGGAAACGATTCTCTCTGAAAACATTATTTTGTCTGCCTCCTGCAATCTAGAATCCCACTGTTGACATTTGTATCATATTTTTAAAACACTAAAACAAGGGTTATAGGAAATTGCTGTCATGAAGAAGGCCTTCCTCAGATTGTTAAGCTATAGTGAGCATGGACCATGGGAAAGTCCAGGGTGTGCTAACACCAGCCGGACTCTGAACGCTCCATGTCCCCTGACCTTTAATGTCTGTCTCTTGGCTACCTCTTCCATTCTCTCCCAGCAGCACCACAACTTTGCAAAACAGCCCGGGGTGTACCATGCACCTTGTACTCCCTCAGCAGCAGGAGCTTGAGAAGTCAGGTCCTTCACTGTTCTGTATTGGTCTCACTTCAGGGTCCTGAGAACAAAACAGTCCTCTAACTGGTTAAGACACTGTCCTTTAATGGGACCAAAATTTGAGTTCTATCCTGTGCAGCTACGTCTTCCAAAATGTTCTGCAGAAGGGCCAGGGGACTATGCTATGGACCTGGTGAAACTTCTCATGCCTGTTGGTTATGCCGACACCAGGGTGTGTCTCCTCCCGCTCTCTAGCCCTCAATAACAAAAATGTTTCCCGAGTTACTTGCCAGAAGAAGTTTCTAGAGTCATATTCACAAGAGAAGCTGAGTTTAGGCATTTTGTTGAACTGGAACATGGCCACAGCTAAGCTGACCCACGGAAGGGTGCCCCTGAACTGGTGAAAATGCAGGAGGAAAAGGTCCTTATGTGGGTCTCTCTCATTTTCTCCTCATTGTCATCTCCTGCACTTTTATTATTCGGAAGGGATAAGCAGAAAGGAAAGGAAGTACAACTGATTTTAAGGGTGTTTTTCTTAATAAAAGAACAAAATAAAATGGCAGAAAGAAAACACTACCTTGACAAATATGCAGCAAACAGTATGTTTCACACTCCAGGCTCTGTTCGCTTTCATATTAACTACAAACTGCTTGCAATTTAGTAAAACCACCTATTAAAAAAGCCAAAAGTATTCCTCTAAAGTAATTGGCCATTTCTGCTCAAGTTCATAATAATAAATTTAACAGCTATCTTTATTTAAAAATTATACTTGTTTTAGTCTAAAAAATTTCTAATAAGCATATTTCCTTTTAAAATAGTTAATCCGCAACATATTGATTGCTTATTGTGTGTCAATGATTGTGCTAAAAACAGTGGGATGTACTGAGAAATTGTATGTTACCTGTCCTCAGGAAATGTTTCCATACTTTTATCGAGGCACTTTGAAACAAATGGGTACAAAAGAAAAATTTATTGTTCAACTGCTAGAATATAGTAGTCCCTAACATTTACTGGGTGCTTACTGTATACCAGACATTATTCTAAATGATTTGCAAAATCATTTGTGATTATTAGTTCTTATAACAACCCAACGAGATATCTCCTGTTATCACCACCGTATTTTCAGATAAGGAAACAGAGGCACAGGAGAGTTAATGATCTGCCCAATTGGTTGAGCCAGCATTTGATCCCAACTCATCTGTCTCCAGACTTGAACCCTTGACCATTTATTACGATCTCTCTCATGAAGTGGTCATTAAGAGTTGGAAGATAAAGTAGCCCAAGCCGTTGGCTACCTCTGAGGCTTTACACTGTCAGTTTCCTACAGGAGATGGAGAGAGAGGGTAACGCTGCTCTTCCCCATCTTCGATTGATCTGTCTTCTCAGAGAACCCTTACCTAATCACCCTCCCCGAGAGAGCAGCCTCCAGTTCCCCATATCTCCACATGCCCCTTGCACCCATTTTCTCTCATTTACATTTCCTACCTTGTTCAAGAAAGCACTGAAGTTTCCAACACCTAGAGGTCAGTGACAGTGGAGTAGGGTCATAGAGGAGGTAGAAAACACAAAAACTTTCATTTTAAGGAGAGGCCAAATTTTTCTGGTGCTGAAATTGAAATAGATGAGAACAAGATAGTACAACTGTATTGGGAAAAAATGAGTATACATAAGGAAGCTTAGATTCTATGATATTATTTTTCCCAATAAAAGTCAACCATTGAGACAAAGGAGGGCAATTGGAAACTGAGCATTTAAATAGTCCATCTTTAGGAGATCTGATAAGAAGGGCTTCTTGTCTTGTCAGGAAGTGGTTTCTGTTCACAACCAGGCTATTCTCAGCTCTGTTGTTGGCACAGTCCTTTGTTTTCTCAGCCTGATGCCTGGTATATGATTGGTGCTCAATAACTTTCTGTATGAATTAATGGTGAGTGAATAGATATATGAATTGCAAATTAACCTGCCCATTTAAGGAACCTAAGTGAAGAGACTGTATTTGATAATGACTTTACCTATTCAATAGAAATAGAATGGAAACTAATGTGACATTAACCCAGAAATACATTAAGCCTATTAAAGTATGTAGAAGTCACTATAGTCATAATTACAGTAAGAACATCTGCAACTTTTCTTTAAGTGGATTATATATTTTGAGACTGTTATCCTTTAATCTTTAATTTACTTTGCATATTACAGTTAGTTGTATGAGATTCAAGACAGCATCTCTCTTCTGTTCTCTGCTGTTCCATAGTGGTGGTGTCATTGGTCTCTGCTAAATCTAGGTAGTATGAGAATCCTCTTTTCTTTCTTTCAACAGAAAGGTTGTGGCTACCATCTGGATCTGCTAATGGTGGCTGTCATGCTTGGTGTGTGCTCCATCATGGGCCTGCCGTGGTTTGTGGCTGCCACTGTCCTCTCCATCACCCATGTCAACAGCCTAAAACTGGAATCAGAATGTTCAGCTCCAGGAGAACAACCCAAATTTCTCGGCATTCGGGAGCAAAGGGTTACTGGGCTTATGATTTTTATTCTTATGGGTTCATCAGTCTTTATGACCAGTATTCTGAAGGTAATGAAATCTGCCTTTATGAATTTGAGAGAAGGCAGAGTATATTTTATTACTGTTTAAGAAATTTCATTTGAATCTAAGCCATTAATTTGCAAATATTGTATGGCATGTGATGAAAGTGATGATTTCTTTTACATGTTTATATAGCTTCCTAACAAGGGAAATCATATTTTAGAATCATTAAATGCATAAAAAATTTTATCTGGCAAAGTAAAATTTGATGTGTAAATTATAATTTTGGTAAGCAAGTTATGGGAAATAGTCACTCATTATTTCTGACTGACTTGTGAGCTAAATTTACTGTAGGTCAAAAAATAAAGTTTCTATTTTCTTCTCAGCAGACAGATAAATTTGCAATTAACATTACTTAGTATAAGGTACATAAACAATGTCATGGTCACGGCCACATACGAAGCTTTGCATTTTAAATGTTCCATTAAACTACTACATGAACATCATCATTGTCTATATTTTTCTTTTTCACATTTAAAATAATTGAATCAATTTTGAAGAGCAATAAAGAGTAATTATTTTTTCATATAACTTTGACAGATATTTCAAGGTGTGTCAATTGTATTTTAAGTTATAATTCATTTTCGTTGTCTGTAATTTGAAAATTCTAATTATTTAATCATTTACACAAGTACATTTGCAAGAATTAATTTCCATGTTATATACAATTATAGAAAATGATGCTTAGTTATTCCAATAAAAAGAGAAAAACTGAACAATCCACATGTTTACAAATGTGTAATATGGGAACAACGTGTTAATGTTAGCACCATTCTGCACCTTTAATCTAAATAGCTTACCATTGTGAAACAACATTCAAATTTCCCAAAAGTAGCATAATAATAATAGTTAATTTTTTTTTTGCTTACTATGTATCATATGTATCTTTTTATTGGTTTTGGCCTATTAAATACTTATAACAACTCTATTATTATCATCCCATTTAGATATTGCTCAACTAAGGCACAGAGAGCTTAGGTAACTTGTTTAAAGTTATGCAGCTGAAAAGTGCTAGAGCATGTCTTCTGGCTCTGCCCGATCCTATATCTAAAATATTTACTTATTTTTCTGGGTTTTTCTTTGGAAGTGAAAAATAACATGACCACATTCCATCTGAAAATAACTTGTGCCTTTTTTCCAATTTTCTATTACAGTTTATCCCTATGCCAGTGCTGTATGGAGTGTTTCTTTATATGGGTGCTTCATCTCTGAAAGGAATTCAGGTAAATTACTTACAAAATACAGGCATATCTGTGATGACTTCTTAAGGTCTATTGATGCTGAGTTATGTGATAGCTAAGAAGATTACATTATCTGAGAAGCAACTTTCAGACCACAATTAAGTTTCTTCAAACTGGTTCATAATCTTAGGGTACTTTTGTTTACCATAAGTATATTAAAACTGTAAAAGGTTTAGACTTTACAATCCTTTTTGGAAAAAGATAGCAGTATATTGTATACATCTATCTGTGAGAAAAATGGAAGAAAATTTTATGCAAAAGATTTTCCGGGTAACACATACTATCAAAATATTGGAAACAATCCAATAATTCAACAGCAGTAAAATAATTAAGCAGTCTATGGTACGGTACGTTCATTTAAAATTGGTAATTATCATGACCATAAAAGTAACATGGTAAAAATGCTTAAGGCATAACGCAAAGTGAAAAAGTAGGAAAACAAGTTGTAGCTACTATAGGTTTATAAAACTGAGTTATGGGTGGATTAAAAAGGAAGATGGAGAAATAAAAACAATTTCTTAAGGTAATGAGATCCTGGGTGATTTTTCCTCCTTCTATGTTTGTTTTTCTATTGACATTAGTATTGTGTTTACAAAATTATTTTGTAAATTAATAAGGAAAACTTGTTAATTATTTAAGTAATTTTTAAATAAATATAGTTGTATTAATTTCCTATTGCTACATAACAAATACTATAAAACTTAATGGCTTAAAACAACAAACATTGATTATCTCACAGTTTCTGTGGGTCATGAATTTGGGACTATGTTAGCCAGTGCTTCTGGCTCTAGATGTCTCATGTGGTTGCTGTCAAGATGTGGACAAGGGCTGCAGTCATCTGAAGACTTGAAAAGGACTAGACCTCTGTCCAAGATGACTAATCACATAGCTGTGGGTACGAGACATCAGTTCCTCTCTGGATGTTGGTAGGAGGCCCCTCCATTAGACTCTTAAGTGTCCTCACAGCATGGAAGCTAACTTCCATCAGCTCACTTCCATCAGAGTGAGCAGTGTGGGAGAGAATGAAGGCAAAGTCACTGTACCTTTGACTTGATTCCCAAAGACACTCATGGTCACTTCCACTTCTTTTCTGTTTGTTAGAAGCGAGTCATTATGTCCAGCTTGCACACAAGGGAAGGGTAATTATTCTCCATCTCTTGAAGAGAATAATATCAAAGAATTTGTAGACACAGTTCAAAACCAGCACAAGTACATTCTAAATCTTTACAGAGACTGTTGGCAGGTAATTCCTGCTTATGATACTGTAGTGCGTTGAAAAGTGCCCTCCCCAAAGTCACATCCACCTGGAATCTCAGAATGTGACCTTCTTTGGAAATAGTCTTTGCAGATGTACTTGGTTATGGATCTCAAAATGAGCTCATCCTGGACCTAGGGTGAACCCTAAATGCAATGACTGGGGTCCTTATAGAGGAGAGGACACAGAGTGACACCGGGAATAAGACCACATAAAGCTGGAGGCAGAGATTGGAATTTTGCTGCCACAGCCAAGATCCACTAGAAGCTGGAAGAGGCAAGGGAATTTTCTTCCCTATGGCCTTCAGAAGGAGCCTGGTCCCACCAACACCTTGGTATTGGAATTCTGACCTCCACAACAGTGAGAGAATACATTTCTATTGTCTAAGCCACCAAGCTGTAATTATTTACCATAGTGCTAGGAAACTAATACAGATTTCTTCTTAAATTTGCCTCTGAACAATCTTGTATATAACTTAACATTATTGTTCCAAAACACTTAAATTTTCTTCAAAAAGAGACTACTTTTGAGGATTATTTATCATAAAGTATAGTTTATTTTTGTTGGCTAAAGGAAAATATAAATTGTCCCTTTTTCTATGACATACCTAGACTCATTGCTGTTCAGAGACAGAAAGGAAAAATCACCTTAGTGTTATGAATTTGTCAAATTAACACTTGTTAAGTAGAGCATGGGATGCTGGCCAGTGAGCTGCAGTTCAACAACAGACCACAAGAGAAACTGAAAGAAGTTTATCACTCACAAGTCTTTACAGAAAGTACTTGGCCTTGAGGGGCCACAAGGGGAGATCAAGTCGAAGTGAGCACAGAGAGAGGGAGACAGGGCTTGGGGCATATGCCATTATTAGGGCCTTTGGGAGGAGTGCTTTGGGGTTCCCGGGGTAAAGCCAGATTAGACTATTCAAATCAAAAGAGCAGGGTTTCAGTAAGCTTTGTGGGGGGTCTTTTCTAAGTGCATAAGGAGAAGCAGTGGGAGGCAGGGGAGATTGTTGCTCACAAGGGCTGTTGGGGAAGTTATAACAGGAACTTACATTTACTCGTGACTCTGCAGGCCACTGTCTAGGGCACACGCTTGTATGAGGAGCCCGTGTAGCTTCAGGTCACTGTAGCCTGCTTGACCAAATGGATGTTAAGGCAGCAGTGCCATGGAATAGCTTAGCTGAACTCTCAACACTAAGGGACAGGCAGCACAGGGACTCTTTTCCTAAATAAACAACTAACCAGCTTCTGACTTTGGGAGAAGGAAAACCACTTAGATCTTAGGCTACTATCAGATGTCAAAACTAAGACAAAATAAGAAGTTATTGTAAGATCCCCGAGCACCCAAAGTAGTTAGGATGACTCTGTTCATCCCGACACTGGGTCAGGTTAACTTGGGAGAAGGAGATGGTTGAGAAGTGTTATGCATTTAATTTTATTCAAATTACATTTAATTTGTTCATTTGTAACTTCATGTATGAAAAGTATATTTCGAAAGAACTGGCTTGGTAAGGCAGAAGAGATTTTGTTTATTTGTTTTGCTGGGTTTTTTGTTTGTTTGTTTGTTTTTTGCCTTTGGCAAAAGTTCCACAAGTACTAATTTCATTTGTAAGTGAAAAGTATTTATTATTAGGCCTCAGGCTCACATAAATACAGCAGCAGAAGTTTAAGAAATAAAGTAAAATCGTTTTGATAGGCTTCAACAGATTTTTTCCCCCTAATTCCACTCACGTGATTTTATATCCATGAGGTTTGGAACTAAACAAGAATGTCAAATTTTGGAATTATTTGAGGTGTGAATCTTTCAAATGAAAATTGAGGAAAACATTATCAAAGGCCCATGAGAAAAATAAAATGAGTTCTAAATAGCACAAATGAAATAGCAAATAGGGTCTCACACTGAGAAACAGAGTTAGTGAAAATTTAAGTGAGCCCTGAGCTCAGGGAGTTGAACTTCTTGTTTGGAATTTTGTGGCTAACAGGATGGGGAAATGGGATACTGATTTTAGGACAAGATCAAAGGCAAATGCAAAACTCAGAATACATTTATCATAGTTATCATTACTTGAGTGGTAATAATTAAACATGTGCTGAATATCAACAGTTCAAAAAGCATGTTAAGTTGTTACCCTGTGTGTTGGAGGAATCTGTACATTACCTGCTTGGCAATATTAAGAAACTTATCTAGGCTTCTCACTGTGCAACATGGCAGAAAAAAAGGATCACAGTGTTCTAATGAATGCTGTTTCTGTACTCAGATATATAACCACATTTATATTCATTCCAACACTTTAGGAATCCAAAGTAAAGCAAATGTGCCGTTTAAGCAATAACAATTGAAGCACCCACACACTAAAGTACACTTATGCAATAACATAACTTCACAAATGGAGGAATGGTGGCTGAGAAACATTAGTTCTATAGAAATTGAACCATTCAGTTATAACCCTGAGGATTTTACTTTATTTTTTCTATTCCCAGCCTCCACCTTGCACTGTTTTATGAATTTTGTGACGTGTGATTTTAAGAGATATTTAGGAGGTAGAAATAAAAAAGATCCAATGAAATATTTGTGGACAGTACAGAGAGTGATAAAACAGGAAAGAATTCAGAACTTAGTACTCTGCATAAAAGGTTTTCAGTAAATATTTTTGGAAGGTTTAAATGAATATGAATAAATAAATGAACAGTAGGTGGATTAACCTATGTACGTTTCTGGTTAAGATGACTGAGGGAAGGTCATGCCAGGACATAAGACAGGGAACACAAAAGGAAAGTTGGGTTTACATTGAGTTTGGGACATGAGGAGATTTTGGTAAAGCACTTGACTTCGTGAGCATTTGTTCCCTGGCATATTAGAGTAATTTTGGAATATTTGATGAGAATTGCTCACAGTTTTTTCATATAAATTAGCTAAGAACTAAATCTAATATTACTCTTAAAAATGCATGAGATATTGCTGTAGAAATGGCATGAAATAGAACTGACAGTGATTGAAACTGTCAGTTTCTAAATAATCACTTCCTGTTGGAAACATTGAAAACTGCAAAATTTGGCCTAAGAAAAATTAAACAAAATGATCCACATAACACCAACATGAGGTACAATTTGTTAATAAGTAAAATGTGATTGAAGATTTAAGCTTCTTGTGGAAATTTAATCTATAAATTTGAATTGCGAGCATTAGCTTTGGTAGATAAAAATGGCCTCAAAGTCAAAGCTATACAGTATAATATTCTATAGTCCAAAAATAATTGTACTTTTTATAATAAAATTTAAACATAAATAGCATTGATCTAGGTGAAAATAATTTTAGTAAGAAACAATTGAAAATATATAAAAACGGTTTGTCAGTGTAGTAGAGGAAATTGATCAAGAAATTAAACTGAGTTAACTAAATTTGCTCTGGAACATAATTCATCTAGGTTAAATCTTTATGGCCAAGATGTTTGTATTTTTAAAAACAGCAGTAAAACCTTATTGGGTCAAAGTGGCAAGGCCAAAAACAGAGTCAAAATAATGAGGTCAAAACATCCTAGTCCGCAGCTGGATATGGGTCTAGAGATCAAGACGAAAAGAGGTGAATTAGAGACTGAGGTCTGAGAGCTTTAGCAAGTATGTGAAAGATGAAGCAGTAGTTATGGATGGTCTATTCCAGGAGGGAAGAGGACAGACAATAAGAGTCCAGGAAACCCTAGTGCTTACGGGGCAAATAACGCAAGAAATTGTGAAGTGACAATGAAGAAGAGGATTATGACTATGTTTTATCTCTCAAGGGTATACTTTCCAAGGGAGCAACATTTAGCTTTAATGTTTTTAAAGTCTTCTAAATTATAACGTGTCCATAGTTAAGAAAATGTGGAATATTATGAAACTGAAATCTTAGTATTTCAGAGTGTATGCATAACATTCCCATTGCCCTGATGCCCAGGTGTCAACTTGTGATCCAGATGTACCACATATTGGACCATATGAAACGTCTACTTGCCTTACTTTTATTGTTGTCTGTAAAAAGCAATTTACTTTGTTTATCTTCTAGTTCTTTGATAGAATAAAGCTCTTCTGGATGCCTGCAAAACATCAACCAGATTTTATATACCTAAGGCATGTACCACTTCGAAAAGTCCATCTCTTCACGGTTATTCAGATGAGTTGTCTTGGCCTTTTGTGGATAATTAAAGTTTCAAGAGCTGCTATTGTCTTTCCCATGATGGTATGAAACTTCTAAGTCAACTCTTTTTCTCTTCCTCTGATTTTCTGCTTTCATCAAAAATCTATGAATGAATTAGAACAATGGAATCATTCTGAACAATTATTGGAAACCTGGTATAAGTTTTAGCTACTAAAA